>NC_142788.1:17883750-19307500 GCF_988280905.1 Pimephales promelas | reverse complement strand
CTTTTTCACTTTTACTCACCTGGGCTGGGCTTGCTTGTTTGATTGTTTGTTTTTAATAACCGTTGGCTGTTCCCTCGTTATTCCAGTGCATTGTGGGATTGAATGCAATCGATAACATCCACTATGGTTTCAAACACCACTATAAATGACTGTCCCCTTAAATGGTCCCTTATGAAGTTAAAAAAAAGTAAATAAAAGTAGATCAATAAAGTAAATCAAAATTATTTAAGGGTATGCGGACAGGAGGCAATTTTGGACACAGCCCAGCACTCTTTCTTCAGCAATAAAAAAAAAATAAAAATTAAAAATTAAAATGTGATGTGTAGTTGCTTATTACTAGTATGGATGAATTGGATAATCAAAGGTCAGCACTCAGCAGAAAATAGGCTACATTAACATAATTATACTATGAATTTAATCTCAATTTATTATTTAACATAAAAACTTTCTCAGTAAAATGGACAACAAGAAAACACTGCCCTTCCCTTCAATCCTTATATGAGAATTGTGCTTGAAATGAAAGACAAATTAATTGGAAAGTCGATCCAATTATTTGATAAATAACCAGTGCTGACAAGTATGTTTTTGGATTGCGCATAAAAGCCTGTGACTTGTTCAGAAAGCCTGACTAGCTAATTAAAGATATGATGACTTGAACATAATGTTTCAGTCATTGAATGCTTCAGATGATTGACATAAAGGAATTCTCTTAGAATATGTTTTGTGTATTTAGAGTGAAACCTTATTAATCTTATTGAATCTTGTGCGTCTTATTGTAATAATTTCATAACCATTTTATTTATCTACAGCATTACATTGTCAGACAGAGCCTCTCCTCAAACTAGGCTACTCCCAATGCTGAGAGTTCGTTTAAACAATATCTCAACCTGATGGATTTGAGCTTCGGCTTGATGGATTGAATGGCTGTCCTCTAATCTTGGCAGCAGGCTCAAATTAAATAGGAGCTTTATATCAAACTGATGTCACTTAACATTAAAGAAGTGAAGCCCTCAGGTGCGGGTAGAGACGACAACCAGTGGCAATGTGCCAAAAGCTGTCAGTGACCTGAAAGCAGAAGTGAGGGAGAGGAAAAAATTACAAGCCCTTCAAAAATCCTTTCACAATGTGGTTTTGACTTACGTGCTGTGTGCATACTAAACAGCTCCTTGAGACCCAGAGCAGAGTCTAATGGGAAGTTCAAAATATCAGAGTTCAGAGATGAAGTGTGAGTTTTATGACGTGTGACTGAAGATTACAAAGTGTTTTGCATTGCACATTGAAATCAAAAAAATTATTTCATAGTCGGGACATTAACAAATTAAACCATGATTTCCATGGCTAGAAAGGACATGTGTATTCATAAGTTATAGAGAAATGCATAAAGTCAATGTACATTTTTAGCTGTCTCTAACATTTGAAATATTTACTCAAGTTGGATAAATGATTTCCTTAAAGATTTTAACAGTGAATGTAGTGGTCAAGACATTTTTCAAAGTAAAAAGATAGCTATTTCTCTCCGGGGAGTTGGTTTACTTTTAAACCGCTTTTCAAGGGCCAGAAGAGGGCAGCAGAGATGCGTTTTTGTTAAAGCTCACAGGCCATCTTGACCATAACTGCTGAAATAAACACTTGTTTTGTGCAAGAATTTTTTCCATCTTAATGATCTATGAGAACAGATGCCACTGAAGCAAAGGTATTTTCTCCAAGACATTTCAGCTTACACTGAGCTTTGCAATTGAGTCTAACTTCCAAATGACATGAGACAATCATAGGCGGTAGTGAAGCTCAGAAAATGAGTATTATTCAAAAAGAGACTTTTTTTAAGAATACTGGTTGCTCTGAAAAATCTGGAAGGGTTGTACTGGTTGCCCTTTTCTATATTACAACCGTTAGGGACTGAGGTTTTCGAGGAGAGACAAAAGTATAAAAGCATACCATACAATGGATTTGTTTCACTACCAAAATCTTCAACATCAACCCTGTCTCTTTGGTGCATTTTTGAGGAAAATATAATGATACTGAAATATCCATACTGATTCAATTATCCAATCATAGCTTTTTAACAGCTCACTGGAGAGGAAGATTATCAGTAATTTAAATTTCAGTTCCTCGCTCAAAGCGATTGTATAACTTTGGGCGACTTGGAAAATAGCGCCACTTTTATGATACTTGTATCGTGCTTAAAGCTTTTTGATGCTTCAAAGAAATCTTGTTCCACATAGTCAAAGAGGTTTGGAAGTACACGATGACATTTTTCATCAATGAACAGTCGTTTTAATTAAAAATAGTCTAAAATGTTACTCTTTGAAAGTCTTATATAGGTTCAAGCTAAATGGATTTGCTTCCTGCCAATGGATAAATGGGTTTCGTCTTCTAAGCACAAACAAGCATTCTACTTTCAACAGCTCTGAAAAGCACCAATGATTCACTGCATTTTGGAGACGCAAACAAAACAACAACTTTTCGAAATGCTTTATGTTCTTCGTCATGCTAATCTGCAGGCCCTCGTGTGAACATGAGTGGAAGAGAAAAAGATCCTGGACCTGTTGACCTGCAATCTTCACATTCCGTCTTCCCCAGTCTCAGAGATCTTTGATGCACAAAAACAAAGAGGGAGTGGCATCCATAAGCTTCTGGAATTTATGTGTAAACCCATGCAGATGGCACTCCATCAGAGTCGGCATTCATGCGAGTGGTCAACTTTATATGGGAAGCTGAAAAGAGAAGAATTTCAAGCAAGAGAATGAGAAATTTGTCTGGATCGTCAAAAGGAAAAGCGCCTCATACTTCTGCAAAAGACTTTGATGTCACACAAGATGATTGAGAGATGGGGAGGCATGGTTTGATTTAATTTGCCAAAGAATGGTTTGAAATGGGTGAGGGGAGGAGGTAGTTTTATAAAAAAAAGAAAGAAAAAAAGTCAGTTCACAGAGAATGACAAAAAGAGCACATTTCAGCGAATGTATCAATCTGCCAGTAAGGAGCCCGAGAAAGAGGGAGTGCAGAGGTCTGAATGACGTGAGAGGCTGAGGAAGAGAAAGCGGGTTGTGAGAAAGCGCTCTGGTTGGCTCCTCTAAAGAAAAAGCCTCCTCTCTCCTGCTGGGCCCAGTTCGGCTCCTGTCCCTCGTCACAATGCGGGGCCTGCCGAGGCCCCCTGCCCCCTGACTGCCCTTGCTGCACTAGGAGAGCATTCCCAGCCTGGCTCCAGAGCCCCAGCATATGGAGGCCAGACTGAGGGGGTTGCTCTCCGCTGCGGCCCCCCAGCAGCAGCAACACTGTCTGGCAGCAGTGTGGAGCCTACTCCTAGAGTGCCGGACATGAGATCTTACGGCAAGGGTCGGAGCTTTACTGCAAGGGCGCACTAAAACTGTTGTCAAAGACAGCATGAAGAGTGAAAGAAACATGAAATATATTCGCCTCTCATTTTACTGAAGACTGGGGGTCCAGTTCAGACTGTCAAACTGTCGGTCCTTAGCTGAAGACGACAAGCTAGAAGCACCATTAAATTGCCCCCCTACTTGTTATTAAGCCTCTGTTCACACAACTCCTGATGTGAATTCAAAATTTCAGTTTAATTCACAATTTTGTATACACAATATCGCTTTACTGAAAATGCATGTCTTACAATTTAGAGCACTGGGACGGAAGCCTTCAGCTTCTATTGGATAGACTTTATTTTGGTTTTTAAATCATACTTTGATTCATTGATTAAATTTGAGTACTTTGAATGGACACATGAAATAATTGCTTTTTCATGTAAAGAATTGTTCTGATATGTAAAATAGGCCAATTATATTTAAGCTAAATATAGCAAAATGATCATGTGAAATTTAAATAATCAGAGCCTAAAAGGTTTTTTTTCATGCTATCAATGATCCATTTTATTCCTTTATATTCTTTGTTTATTCTATATATATTTCTTTATATTATATATGAAGAGTTCAGATGCAAAAGCCTCTAAATGCCATTTGAAATTTTCTTCTTTAATGATGATTTTTATCAAACTTGTATATTTAAGTTCAGTGATTTCACCTAAATGGCAATGATAATTACCTATTAATTGTTATTTAAGTGAAATTACTGAACTTAAATATACAAGTTTGATAAAAATCATCATTAAAGAAGAAAATTTCAAATGGCATTTAGAGGCTTTTGCATCTGAACTCTTCATATATACTTCACAAATACTTCTTTATATGCCTTCTATACACGCCTTGGGGTGAAAATGTGTTGCCAGTGAACATCATGCACAAATGAAAACTTTATCATGTGCAGGTAGACCTGCACATGATAAAGTTTTCATTTGTGCATGATGTTCACTGGCAACACATTGATCATGGGTGAGCAATTTTGTTTATATATATTTTTGTTTTGTTCATTTATTATCAGTCTTACTGGATTAAAATGTAATAGTGGTCAATATATTGTAATCAGATCAATAATGATTTAAAATAAATAATATAATTTTGACCAAATTAATATCTGTGCATCCCTAAAAATAAACTTATTAGAACAAATGTATTACTTGTTTAAATTCAGCAAGATTTAACTTGAGGATCTGCAAAATAAGAAACCAGGGGGTGAGATGAAGCGGGGTCCAGCCAAGATCTAGTATCACTCTAAACGCCTTTTGTGTAATTGCAGTCAACAGCTGTCTCTAAACTATCTTCAAGTGTCCCTTTGAAGAAGTTCACTGTAACTGTAATGCATTGGTTAATGGCTCCACAAAAACGGGCCACACACGCCGTCCCAACACAAGAGGTGCAATCTGTACAACCAAGCACACTTTACTCAGGAGAGCGGTGCTTCTTGGCCTGCCCTCAGCCCTTCAGCTCTGACATTAACTAATGTTGGTTCACTGCAGGAATATGCAGCCATTCTAATGCTAATGGCATATTTAACCAGCTCCTTATCCTCAGTGTCTGAGCCTCTGTTCAACTTGATCTGCTGGGAAAAGCGAGTGGAGAAAATGAGAACAGGGAGGTGAGCCGAATAAAAGAGAGAAAGAAAGAACGAGAGAGCGAGGCAACAAAAAGTAGAGTGTGTGAAACGTTATTGTCAAAGCGAGTTTCTTTACTTTGCCTTTGTGAATGCTAAAGAAACCGGTGGTCGCTACGAATGCTGCATGTATGTTTGTAAGTATGTACAGTACAGTAACTCTTGTTTCAATGTTGGAAAACATGACCCACATGTGCAGTCAGCAAAGCGCTCTAGGAAGTGGGAACCCGGTTGGGAGTTTTACACTCTCTCAATGCAGAGCAGCAGAAAGGCCAGGTGGTCATTAAAACTGCTGTAATCCCTTTCATGAATAGATCACGGTTTCTCTCACTGTGAGGAAAGCTATGCATGAGCAGGACTGCAGAGAGTAGGGTAGTGTTTGATGCTGGGCCCCCAGGCCCTTTAGGCCCTGAACCGTGTTTCTGAGCGGATGTGTTAACAGTTTCAGGCTCAATGGAGGGAGAAATCCCCACAAAGAGAGGTGTACAAATATTGTGGGAAATCCGTCCACTCTTTAATATTTCATGAAGCTCCACAATCTATTCATTGGACTTCATTCCTTTGGAGGGGCCCTCATTCAAACTCACTCCACCGCCTCAATGGGCAGCTCTTAATTGAGTGCCCGCTCATTTTCCAGCTCCCTGGCAGATTGTTCCTGATGAAAAGACCCTGGCTCTTCATCCTCCTCCTCTTCTGCCTAAGAGTGGGAAGCAGAAACGAGGGCACGCCTTGCTGGTGGTATGAGTAAGAGGGAGAAAAATGTTCAAAAGTTTGTGTATGTTGTGTGCTGAAGAGGTAGAGGTTGAGGGTTGTCCCTTATCCCAGGCGAGTACCGAGAAAGCCGGTCCGAGCCAGCACAAGACAAACTGCTGTTCAGGGTGAGGCCATGGGGCTGAGCAATGATTCGGCTAACTCATTTGGGCTCCCTGCTGCCTCTGGCTGACAGAGAGGCTTTTCAGGACCGCTGACAGCACCTCAGAGAAATCCCCCATTCGCACCCTGGGAGCTCCGCATAGTCCGGTGTCAGCCCACACCGCAGCTTAAAACAGTCCGCAAGATAGATGCCGCTGTGCTAATCAGTCGTTTGTGTGCTGTACGGACACCATGCTGGGAATCTCAAGATGCTGAAGAGCACTGAGCACCTTTTTGATCTTTTCAAGTGTTTGTTAGATCAACTGTTTATTTACCACACAGCGAGGCCCCTCTCTAATGCCGCACTTCTTAAATAGGCATAACACTGAAGTAACCTTCACACTTGTTGCACCTGTTCCCAAGCAAGACAGTGTTTCATTGATAAAACAACAGACATCAAAGCAAATCTTGCAGACCTGCCAAGGTCTCACATTGTGAATTGTTGGTAGTCATGTAAATGAGATTCTGTGAGGTAAAACAGAGCTGAAAGGAGTAGCTGAGTATTATGCAATGGAAAGGCCGATATGCTTAAACCACAGTGACATTGATGACAACTCCTTGCATGGGTTTAACATAGCACAATCTTGTAACCGACCAAGATGCGGGAGTCTGACTGTGCAGTTCAAACCTTCATGTGAGCCAGACCTGGCCCCATTTGACAGGTCCCGACTGTGAAAGTGTGACTTTGGGTGTTATCAAGATCCTGGACGTTTCCAGCTGCAGAAATGGCCTCTGATCCCATGATTAAAGGTCATCCGGTAAGAAAAGCTGAGCCTGGCATGCTCCAGCTGAGCATGCTCCCACTAACCCTGTGTGTCCAACAGGCTTAGAGCGACTCATGAGGGATGGAGGATGCCTGTGGAGAGGAGTCCAAGGGAGAGGAAAATCCACCACTACCACCCCCTTCTGTCAGCCCTCACCTCCCCACCACGCCTGGTTTGCTTCCAGGCTCCAACGCAAGGAACTCAGGCCACATGTTTAGAAATGATTTCCGCCCTCCACATTAAAGATTATCTGTCTATTTGACTTTTGGAAATGATTGTGTCAGTGTACCAATCTATGTTTCCAAAAGCCGATAGGAATACCTTTAATGTGAGCTAACATGACTAGTAATGTAGGGTATATCAGTCCAGATTACTTGATTTCAATGCATTGAAGTCTGAGATTTGGGTGTATATTAATGCAAGTTTTCAAGAGCCTTTTCAAGTGGCACCCCATCTCCATGTCTAATCCTGAATTTTTTGATGAACTTCTATACGCTGTCTGAGAACTTTAAAGAACCTTTGGAATGTGACTTCAGATCCATTGCTTTCATCCAGAGAGTGATTCAATCCATCACAGAGCTTAATAAACTGCTACCAGCTCACCCTGTCCTCATCTCTATCAAGATAATGACAAGAGTGCATGGTACTTAGACAGCCTGGCCAGCTCAACTTTGCAGTAACTTTGCATGTGTTTTCAGAGTCAAGAGCCCTGGAGAGAGCTGAGGGGAGGCAGGGCCAAGCACAGTAACATGATTGCACCTTGCTTGTTAACCTAACAAGCAGGTGATTAATTCTAGGAGCTAATCTTGTGGTACCCAAGTCAGGAGGAAATACCTCCGGTGGCCTAATCCACCCAGGCTTGGCCCAAGACACTCGCTGTGCTACTCAGCAAGGTCCTTTGTGCTGGACAGGTATTAGCCAACAAGTGCGGGTCTGGCCTGCAATAGTTATCGGCTCAAGAGGAGGCCTATCTCAAAGACCCCCAGAGCTGAGAGGGAGGGGTGGAAGGAGGCCACTCTCATCAAGTGTTTCTTCTTTTTTTTATTTGCTTGGCTTGCATTTTCCATCAGCTCGGAGTAGACATGAAAGAGTCTGGGTCTCAGAGTGGCCTTTGTTTCCCTTTATATCGGACAACATCTGAATCTAAGCAGTCAGACTATTTGCTGTTCTGATTTTCAAAGAAGCCCATTCTCTCACAGCAAGATTTGCTCAAGTTAGGAAGAAATGTTTGAGAGTCAAGATGCCCTTGTTCACTTTTTGTCCAGTAAGCCATCAAATTAAAAAGGGATCTGCTGCAGAGTGTTTTAAGTGATGATAGCCATGTCCTCTAAGATGGCTGCCTTGACCCACCCAGTTTGGTGTCCAATAAAATGATACTGCTAAGTGGCAGCTTTCATGTTTGGAATATTTATATCCCCCAAAAACAGGCAGTGAGTGACATAAATAAACACAGTGGAGGTTCATCTTATCTGAGCTACAAAGGACATGAGTGTGCCACTGCCAAAGGCTGCAGTGAACTTTGACCCTGTTGGGTCACAGAGAGCGTTTGTCCCTCCATAATTGGACAGAAGGGTCCTTTCGCTCTTCATTTAACCTTTTCTGACTGGTTCTTTCTTCCCAAGTAGCCACAAAGCCCCTGGTCCTGACCCAGTTGTTTCTGGCAAATCTTTCCTCCCCCAGTCCAGGCCTTTGAAAGCTGGAGAAAAGCTGGAGTGTGCTTGCCCTGTCAGGAACAATGGCAGAGTTAGTGACCCCTGACCTCAAGGGCTTTGAGATTTCTTCCTGGATCAGGAGCTGCTTTTCTCTATGGTTGGTCACTGCTCCACAGCTCAGGAACAGAATGAGAGTAAACACTTGTTAAGAAGTGATTCTTCTTCTCCATCCTAGCAGCCCCCCATCTCCCTTTTTGCTCTCCCCTCTTTCTGTGTCCTTGGTTCTTTTGTGTCCATGTGTTAAAGTTAAGGCAGGTCCTCTCTTCTGGCAGCATCCTGACAGTCCATCACAAACACAATGTCCATCCATCACAGAACACACATACTTAGTAACTATATGTATGTACGACTAGGAAACTGCCAGAGCTGTGTTCTTGCACTGCTCAGAGCAGACAAAACACAATAAATCAGTGTTAATGCACAATATGTTGATGAGAACAGAATTTCAGAAATGTTGAAATGAGGAAGCATCATTTTGAGTTAACTCTGAATACAATTGGGTTTGTCACTGACATGAGGCACAAAAAAATGTTTTGGAAGAGATATCCAATTGGGTCCAAAAGTCTGAGAGCACTACTGAAAACTCTTATTCTTTATTTTTTATGTATTTTCAATACAACAATTTAATTTCGTAAACTTTATTTACTTTCATTTCAGAATTCCTTTCAATTTAATGACAACACGCTACATGAACTCTAGTTGTATATCAATGACTTATATAGTGCAGAATCTCATTTATTTTATTTTATTCCAAAACAGTTTCCAAAGACGATGGCCACCCTCCACCCCAGGAGGGCTGGTCATTGAGATGACCAGAGTGCTGTTCTCTCGCATGTCCAGATGCTGAGCATGAGGCTGTATAGCAGAACCAGGCTGAGAGAGGCCTGTGAACGGTCTGTGAGTAGACAGAAACATATGGGCTGAAAGAGAAGACCCACTGGGGCTAGAAGCTCCCGGGACCACGGGAGGCTTTGTGTTTGGTCCTGCCCTCCACACCACTTAATAGTGCAAAAAGCATTGTACAGTATTGTCAAGTGCTGCCTGTCTTTAGTGTGTGGACACACATGAAAAGAGACCCTCTTCTGCCTTCTCTCTCACTTTCTTTTGCTCAGCTGGTGTTTTAGTGCTTCTCTTTTAACCCATTCTTTCTTGTCAGATCACCTCTCTGCTTCCTTTTGGGCTTTTTGTCCAGTTTGAAATGTTCTCTTGACTGATGACCAGAGAGGAACTAAGTGAACTGATTTCCATGTCTGCTTTGTCTTAGCCATTTGTCTGTAAAGTTGTGGGATAGTCCCACAGATATAGCAAAGGTCAGCGCTCTACTCAGTTATGGAGCCTAAATTAGTTTTTGTCTTTAGGAATTGTGGTCTGCCAAGGATAAATTCCTACTCTATGGGATTTCTGCAAAAAGCCATGGATTTCATAGGGCAAATAAAGGGTTTAATTAGGTTAAAATACTGCTTTTCAATTGGTTCACAGAAGTTTTTTGTTTCATTAAATAGGGTGTTTCCTAAATAAATATCAACTATACTTCAGTTTTAGACCCTTTGTTAATTTTTGTAGTGATTTAGAAGTTTACGTTTACAGCATTAGCCAAGTAGTTTCTTTCTTAAACAAATTGGACATTATATCTGAAATATGCCAAAAATGAATCCAAATCAAATCAGGAGCTTATGAATCTAAATCGAAAAAGGAAATCTGTATCAATACCCATATATGTACCCATTGATGTTCCATCCAAATGTTTATATGTGCACTCAGTATTTTTTCACTATTTTTAAAAACACTTTCTCTCATGAAATATATCGCAAGTGACTGTAGTCCATGGTCTACAGTGTTTTTGCTTTTGCAGTGCAAAAGAACCAAATTACTGAGTGTGCATTTAATTCATTAAAAAGCCACAAATTTTGATGACCAAAACTGCTAAAACACATTTCGCCTTTACCTTTTTTGATACACAAAGCAAAGCTGATTTTTCAGACATAAATATTCATAAGGAAGCTCTCTTTACGCCTGAACTGTTTTCATTTGCATTTAACACTATACACATCCCAATCTTGTCATTATATTACTTCGAGGTCAGCTGTTTGGAAAGATTACAGATATTATTAGGACACTGATTTACAGCTGAACGTGGGGTGACCCATCCCCTTTCAAGATTCCTTACTTGTTGGGCCTATAAAGCTGTCTCTGGGTCTATGAGGAGTGAAATACATTCCCATTTAATTGACAGATATCCAAAACAGCTGGCTGGCTGCTTTTCACAATATGGCATGTCTGCACACTTTTACTTCTTTCTAGTTCTGTGTCTGGAGTGTCACAGATGTGACCCTGTCTGCTATCGTAACCACACTGTTCTTTAACACTCTTTTCTTCACAAATACTTTCCGGCCCATTTCACCTGTCTGTGACACACCCTTTTGCCACACACACATGGATAAGTGCACCCATTGTCACAATAGTCGGCTCTAAAGATTCCCAGGTTTTCTTTGTTTTTTATTTATTTATGGGTTAGGCTATATTATCTGATTTGCTTAGATTAATGGAAATTCCATTTTATATACTATTATCTCTACTTATAATAAAACTTATAATATCTCTACTATAATAAAAATTGTAAACTCTTTATTTGTTGTAGTCTGATACAAACCACATTCGTACACTGTAAAATATATTACTCCTATAAGCAATTATTTTCAACTTTTTTATCAGTTTAGTGTAATTTAAGTTGAAATGACTTCAATTGTTTAAGTACAATCAACTTGGATGTTTAAGGCAGCAACTAATTTTACAGTTGGTTTGAAATCCAATAAATATGAATTTTGAGGGGGGAAAGGGAGAGGAACGTAATTATTGTTTTGAATCCTGTTGAACGAATTTTATGCTGTGATAAATATGTTTAGACTGGATACTGTCCTCAATGGTGAAACCTCCATTGATTAAAGAAATCAATGGAGCAGTCTGAAGAGAAGTCTGATCACATTTAACTTGCAATTTGAATATTCATTGCATTACAACTACAGCTATATTGAGATTGCAAAATCAGATTTCACCACTGTACTCCAAAATCCTCAAATGCAAACATACCTCATCTCTCAAACACTGTATGGAATCTCTTCCTATCACACCCATATATTAATTCCCCCGTAATGTACTCAATGACTTCAGTGGCACTGGAATCTGCTAATGGTTAATCATCTGCCCTGCCACTGTGGTTTTGTGATTACGCTTGAGAACACTGGGGTGCTAATGGAAGAGAGGCCGGGCAGGCCTGACCCTGTCATTACCTTAATGTGGGCCTGGGATCTCCCGCCTTGCCTCCTGCCACCATCAAATGAGCCTCACACATGCTAATGCCAGTCCTTTGATTGTTGCGCTAAATGAAAATTAATTGATTCTCATTCAAGTCTCTTGTCAGCTCCCTGTTTTCTCCACCGTGTGCTCTTTCTTTTTGGACCTGGCCACTCAACAATACACACCGCAGCCTTCTCCCCAATGCATTCTGAAGCATGGAAATGTACTTGCTATTGCTATGCAGACTCCAGAGATACAAAAGAAAGCGAGCCGAGCAAATACAGCGTCTTGTCATTTGGTTATGTATGTGTGTCGCCCTTTGGTTAGCTATGCCCTACCTGTAGGTTCTTCAGATTCCCTTTTGTCCATGCTAACACGCTGTGAGGAGTATAGTACTGGGTGACAGAATGTGAAACTCTGTGGGTTGGTCTTCGGTCATAATGCTCAGTCCGTGGTGTCCTGATGGGACCACTTAATATGGAGAACAGTGAAACAAAAACAAATTCCGTTATGTCTATGAATCATTTGCAGTCACATTGTCGAATGTTGCCAAGTATAAAGGATTTAAATTACGGTTTGCACCAATAGAGCAGAAGCTTCTCTTACAAAAGTTCCTTGTGAGGCCTTTCTCTTCTCATGATGTGCCAAAGGTCTTGCCAACATGGAGGAGAAATCTTAAAGGGATAGTTCAAAGAAAAATGTAAATTGTCATAATTTATGTTGTACTAAAAAAATCGTTGTCAACTTCTGTGTTGATTGATTTGTTTCTTGCTAGAAATCTAAACTGAAGATCTTCATGAGAGGAGTGATAAACTTTACATCATTCTTTTTAATGATTTTTTTATTCCCCCAGTGAATAAGTTTATCTCGTTCACAAAACTGGTCTGAATCATAGCATTGAATTAGGATTTAAATTTCAGACTGATCATCACACAAAGCTATATCAATTTAAAAAAAAGCTTGAAATGTAATGTTTCAGTATGAACACTTTCATGTTGATTTTGCTCACCTTTAGAAACTTTCAGTTAAAAGGAAAAAAGAGGACCAAAACGAGGGGTTGGAGCCCCCTAAGTGGCTTTTAACAAACTTTACAGGAGAGACAAAACAAAAAATTTTGACCACACTTCAATCACCTGTATTATTAACCTTAAACCACAAACATTGCAACCACAGGCATACTTCCACGAATGAGTATTTAAGTAAAAAAATGTATGGCATTTTAACACAATGAACATATTCTAAAACATTTTCAAATAAAAAAAAGTCAAATACGTCCGATACGCCTTTTTGTTGCTTTATTCAATACAGTTTGGTCTCAGATAGGTATTTTGGCACCATTGGATAGAGCTCATCAAGACCTTTATTTTGATATAAAGAACACATATTCGCCCAAAATACCACTTACGCCCCTCTGGCTCCAAGCCCAAACATAATTCAACAATTCTTTATTTGATGTTCAGTTTGAACGAACATAAGGATGAGCAATGACTCAATGTCCACTTTGGAATAACTATTCCATAATTAATTTCCTCACATGCAGTTTGTCCACAGATGATTTAACTGCAAACATCTGAGCAAGTTCACCAGTGGCCTCATGCTTTGCTGCAGTTCTAATGGACTGTGATAAATTAATGTGGTGCAGATACACAGAGGAAGGAATCTCCTCAGTCTCTCTCCATTGTCCCTGCAGCCTGTTTGTTTGTCGATCGATTGCCTTCCATTTTCCCTGTGATTAACCAACCCTCCCCTGCTCTCCTCTTCTTTTCTTTCCCTGGGCTTGGGAACAAAATGGAGGGCTGGTGAAACATTAACCAGGTTGTGGTGGCTGACACTGATGGAATGAGACAGGAGTGTGATGGTCCTGTCGCCCGGTCTGAGGAAGGATTGTCCTCAGCTCCGGCTCAGTTGTCTGAGGTCAGCTCAGAGGTCACCGTGGGCGTAACGCCCAGATTAATTTAAGGACGGGGATGTGGAAAAGTCACCAAAACGGCCTTTGATTTATAAAGCTGACGGCAAAAACGAAGCCCGTCATGTGTTCAGGAACGGTTGAGCTAGAAAGCGTGTCAACGAAACGTCTCAAGAAAGATCTGCTTTTGCTGTTGTGTTTCGGACTATATTGCTCTCCGTGTTCTAAGTTGAGCGGCATGAGAGCGAAGTAGGTATGAATGCCAATAAAAGGAGAACCATTCGCAGGGCCATCATTCATGAGTGAGGGCTCCATGCCTCCACAAGCTTGCTCCCAGCTCCCCACACTCGTCGCCATTGTGACACTCTGGCAGAGAGAATCTTCTATAGTGGTCGGAATCAATTCATTGGCCTGACAACACAGTACCAAACCAGGCTGCCGTTTGCACAGAGAAACCCCCATGAAACAGCCCTGGCCCCATCTGTCAGGGCCTCTGAGGCACATTGTGCCTGTGTGAATGTGCATGGGAGGGAAAGAGGAGGTTAATCAAGGTTTGGATGAGGAGGAGGGGAGAGAGTGTGTGACTGAATATGTGGGAGGGGTGCATGACCATTATGCTGATCTGCCTGTTTTGCTGCTATTCAGAGCCATTAGAAGAATACATTCTTTGGCACTCCTTTAGCTCGGGCAGTGTTCTGTCACCTATGCTGCCCATTTTTCAGCAGCAAGGGTGGTCACAGGGCAGTGGATTGTGGGAATCAGGTTAATTAGAGAGGCCGGGGCGTTCGCTGACGAGCGCAAGTAGGAGAGAGGCGTTTTAAGATAATCGAGCGGACCCTTGGCCTGACCCTCTCCTTGTTTAACCGGCCCCGTTGTGATGCTCCCAACAGATCCGTTCTTAAGAGGACCTCTTCCTGCTGGCGATCCCCGGCATACCTTTTATCCGGTCTCGCATTGGTCTTTGCGCACCTGCAAAGTCCCGGTCTCTGCTTGTTTTCCTGTTTTGTTCCCCGTCATTGATAACGCATAAAAGGCCGACAAAGCCTCGTGACTATGCGTTTTCCTCCTAATTAGAATTCCTCCTTTCAGCGTCTCGAACGACAAACCGTGTCGAAGAAGCGCTCTTGTTCATTTCTCATTCCTGAACCTGAACCACCCCGCTCTTACGGTGTCGGACTGAGGTTCATGTTGGCTCTGCCGCACAATAGGATAAGTGCTGACCCCTAACCCTCTGGTTGACCCGCTCTATTGCGAGGGTTAGGGAGCGATGCAGATGTGGGTAAACTTCCAGAGATCTGGAGAATGCTGCACACTCGTTAAATGGCTGTTTTCCCCCTCGTTATTTGAAGAAAACTCCAAAGAGAAGTGGAAGATGGGTCTAATTAGAATGTGGGATTCAAACACAAAGGCAATGCCGAGAGGACAGATAGATTCAGCTGATTGGAGTTGCCGGCACTAACTAGCGGCCAGAATGAATGAAGAGCATCAAAGGATGTCTAAAAAGAAAAACAGCGCATAACTTAATTAGCAGGGATCATCGCCCTAACAAAATCAAGGCTAAAATAACAGTTCAAACGGAGTGCAAATAGAGTGTGTTTTGTTTCCTGTTAGTTCCAGAAATTTGGACCTGACTAAATCCCCATTTAATGTAGTTGTGTTCCTCAATTAGTTAATTTCTGCATATTTTAACCCATTTTCCTGGTGTTTGAGTGCTTCATGCAGGTATGCTGTGCTTTGGACTGTGAAATGCATTGACATCTGTGTTTCTCTCACTGCAGCGCTTATCATTAGCTGCCAGAAGGTGGCGATCTAGACCAAATCATTCCTAGTTTGGTGTAAACAGATCCTCTATGGTGGTGATTCCCAACTGGTGCTTCACATGCCCAAGTGTGTACTAATCCAGGGCATACTTGTAGAGATTTGGATTTTGTTCAACTTATAAAAAATAAATTACAACATTTAAATGTGATGGTTCTTGATAATAACATAAAAATGCACGGGAAAATAAACCCCTAAAAGCAAATCTAAAAAAAATAATTAAACAACATTATCAAAATGTTTGGACTTCTGTTTTAAATATTTAAAACATAAGTCCAATTTTTTTTTTTTTTTGATTGATTGATTGATTTATTTTCATTGCAGGGTTGATAGACTGATTTGTCTTTATACAAAAAGTTTAAAGTTTGGGCAAATTTGGGCTAATTTTGTGTTTATTTCTATAATTTTGTCTGTTGAGTAAGAAGATGCAATGCAATGTGATACTGCGCTTATACAAAAATCAATTAAACAAACAATAGAGAAAAAAAAAATCTATTTTGTGTTTTAAAGAAAGCCACAAAGATTTGGAGCAACATTGGTTGAATAAATAATGACAGAATTTTACTAAATGCTAATGTATGTTTGTGTTAAATTACCCACAAATTACATATTTCATTGCATTGCTCTCTTTTAAAAAAAAATATATGATCAATAAGTTATGACAACATATGTTTTTACATTGCTTTAACTTTATAAGTTAGACAAGATTCAACTCATTTTTTTAAGTTAGTTTAATGTCATTTACATTGAAATGACTTAAACATCCAAGTTGTTTGTACTTAAAAAAAAAAATAAGGCAGCAAGTGTTTTTTACATTTTACAGTGAAACTTCTTTTTCTAAGCTGTATCAATCAACAGTTTCAAATCATTGTCAATAGACAACATGGGCTGTGTTTCCCAAAAGCATCACAAGCCTAAGTTGATCGTAGAACAATCACTAATGGTTTCTACACTGTATAAATATATTGTTGGTTTAACTTAAAAAATGAAGTAACTTGGTTGCCTTAAAATTTTAAGTTCATTGAAAAGGAAAAATTTAGTTGATACAATGAAGGAAATTGTTTTAATCATCAGAAACTCAAAATATTATGTTATCTGAACTTAAAAAATGATTTAAGTTGATTTGACAAAAGGAAAAATGTGGTCACAAATCATGAAAATGTTTTTTTTTTAGGAAACGCAGCCCTATTTATTACTAAATATCAAATGTTTCAAAATGTGACATGCAATATCTTCAGTCTGTCATTTGAGGAACTGCTGCTTTATTACCACAGGAACCCTTGTTTCATTAGTCAGTAATGATGCCAGCACTCATGCAGAGAAAGTGGCCACATCTGAGACAATGCCTGGGAAAGCTAATAACATACCATTTAAATCAGGCAAATGGGACAGGAGGAGTCTTCCTTTAACCTCTCTCCATGTCCACCTCTGAAAAATGTGGAGGTGTCTGTCGGAGCAGCCCGATCCCGGGGTGTCAGGCAAAGATTCGAGGAGCTCTATGGCTCGGGAATGAGACCTCTTTTATTTTTCCACCGTATCGGCATCATAAATGTCCTGTTTCCTATTGTGTGGGAACTCATCTCGGACATTGTTCATGTGGATGTGGACACTGGTAGCCAATAAGTGGAACATGGTCTCCCATGGGGCTGGAGTCTAGCATTCCTGACATTTCCAGTCGTCTGTGCTGCATCAGGCATGGAGGACTGGTGGACTCATCATTGATTGTGCCGGGCTGTATCTCCCAGCGTGAAAGCACATCTGTGACCTTCAGAGGAATGTCATTGTTTTTCCTGACCTGTTCCCTTAGCGATATTTTTGAATAACATCCAAAACGTCTGTTATAACGTGTTTCTGTAAAAAATCGCTCCCAAGGGCGCGTTGCGTCGCATGCACGGATTTACCCTTTCTCGGTTTTTCACGAATCCAGTAAATACTGTTGCTAGTATGGTGTAAACATTGTGAGAGGAATGTAAGGGCAACGTTTCAATTGACAGCTGCTTGTCATGGCGGGTATATTCTGCAGGTGAAGAATTCATCCTGTACAGTGAGAGATGGGTTCTCACAGACTGTGTTTGCTGTTTAGCTGGTGTGAATTCTACTCACAGTGTTCTGATGCCCTATAGGGTCACGGTGAGAACAGCCTTTCCTCACACACTCTCTAACAGTCTCTCTTTCTCTTCCTTTTTTTCCCACACACACACACACACACACAAATAACTGGGGAGTATTAGTATCATGCATTGCACATAGTTAGTTATGAAGCTATCTTGATAGTGTGTTCATGTGAACCAACATCAGGGGATAATCTAATAATAATGCGCATATGCATATTACAGAACATTTAAAAGATAATCAGATGTGCTGTGGACATTTTTGGACGCTCACTCGGTTTAGCCTGACATGGAAAAGTGATGTATTAACAGTAGTCTGCCAGTAAATGTGTGAGTGTATCCATGTGTTCTGGCAGACGACGGAATACATTTATAAACACACATACACACGACAAAATTTGGAGCAACAGAATCACGATTCTTAAAGGGATAGTTCACCCAAAATTGAAAAATTAAGTATTAAAATCACTCCCCTTGTGCTGTACCAACCCCGTAAGACCTTTGTTCGTCTTCGGAACACAAAAGAAGATATTTTTGATTAAATTTGAGAGGTGGATCACTGCTACACAGACACCCTAAGGGATCGAAAAAGTCAATGAAGAAAATGTTTAAATATTCCATGTGACAACAGTGGCTCTAGTATAAGTTTATCAAGCAGCGAGAATACTTTTTGTGTGAAAAAACAAACAAAAATAACAACTTTATTCGACTACTCCATTTCTTCCTTGCAGGCCTGAGACGAGAGTTCAAGAGATTTCCACGACGCATGCGCGAGAACTGCGTTCTTCTTCAACTATTTCAGTTCAGTTCTCGCGCATGCGTCGTGGAAATTTCTTGAACTATCATGTTAAATGTCAGCCCATTCTCACCCCCAAGGCGTCACTTAACTGACGCCTTGGGAAGCATTTGGACATGCTTCAATATCTGACGCTTTAGGCGCCCTTTAGCGTCAGTTAGATGACGCCCTAGGATCGCGTGTACCCTACCCCCACCCCACACCTAAACCTAACCGCGTCCTCTAACTAACGCTTTCCTTTAGCGTCAGTTAGATGACGCCGTAGGATCGCGTCATGTAAGTGACGCTAAAGGGCGCCTAAAACGTCAAATATTGAAGCATGGTCAAAGGTGACGCCTTGGGGTGAGAATGCGTTGTAAATGTTAACAATACCATGAATGATGAAAACTACATTTGGTACAAGTGTGATTTAATAAAATGTGGTTATCTGATAAACACTGTGAGATTTTCTGTCTAACGGTGTGTTAAATTCAATGGATTAAGCTGAAAATGATTTAGAAAGATCCAGTATAGGCATTTCAGCTGAGTTCTATATTTGCAAACATTAATTATAAATAAAAATTCAACCAAATTACACCTTCCATTTTGTATCCATGTTGAAAACTGCATTTTGTGATCAAACAAGGAGCAGGACTTTGCATTAAAACATAAATTAAATACCTTTGAGAACGCTGACTTTTATTTAACTTTTAACATGCACTTGCTACAGTATACTGACTTAACTGTTGATCTTTGAGGTGACAGGACAAAACAGTCATTTGATACACTTTTTTCATGGGTTATGTTTTTATTATATTTGGATGTTACAAACTCCTACCATCATATCCTCCCAGCATCACAGAAGGTTTATGATACATCTCATCAGCTGGCCTTCACAGCATGTCAGAAGAGCCAAAATCTCTCTCAGTCATATCCTTCACTCCAATCAAAACCACTTCAGCCCTGAAACAAATCAAACGACACAACGGTGTATATGAGAGTGTGTATGTGTGCATTGTGTTACCAAAAGCCATCAAAGCACGCTAGGGACTTGACGCGCCGCTCTAGCACAGGAATCTCCCAAATCACTCATGCAGCAGGAGGTAAGCAGCACATTATTGGTTTGCACTCTTTCCCAGGAAGGTAGGCAGGTCTCCTACCCTTTACTTTAATATACTCGACAACAGGACCTAAGCCCGCCACAGTAGTGTAACTCTCTTCTTTTTAATTAAATATGCCCACGCTGATAGTGAAGACCTTTGCACCTTTTTTTATTCAGTGTACTTCTCTGCATTATTGTTTTCAGAACCCAACTGCTGGGAGATTTTGAGTTGTCATCGTTCTTTTATGGGCCACAAGAAAAATCCACAAGTTTTCCTGAATCATGGGCTGGTCAATTTGCTTTTTTTGTGTTGCTTGCCCTTTAAATTCAGTATGTATGAGAAACAACAATTCTCTTGGGCCTGTGTCCCAAAGGAAATGATTACCCAGGATGATTTAGGCTTAGTCAGACCTTTGACTGTGCGCAATTAGGAGTGGAGCCGGTTAAAGCCTGAAAACCTGCTGTGCTCTGGAACTGCTGTCCAAACGCACACTGTTAGCCCTATATCAATTCAGACATTAGATACTTTTACCAACAATATCAGTGAGACCTGCACCGTCACTCTACATGAGATTAAAAACACAACACTGTCAGATTTGCTTATTAAATATGCCTTGTGTTACCAGAAGAATGGCAAAAAATATCGAACCCAAAATAAATAATAATAAAATAATAAAAAATGCATCTTCTAAATAGTAATAATACTGCACTTTATGTCGCCTATCTTTTATGGGCACAGTAAATAAACATTTGGCTGCAGAAAACTCATAAGCAGATGGGAAATTCTCGTTATTTAAAGATTATTAGCTGTAATCTAGCAAAAGGGCCATGAAGGTTCAATCACCCCGAAGGCTTCTTTCAGCCATTTTAAAACAATGGAGGAATTCACTGAACTAGAGATGACCCATTGAGAGAGATCTATTGATCCCATTTTTTTTTTGAAAGCTAAAGCTAAAAAGCTAAAAAAAAATGCCAGCACTTCTGTCTCAGATTGTGACATCGCATGTGTGTGTATGTAAATGAGCGATGTCAGTGGGACTTTTGAGCACTTTGTCGCCTGCTGGGTCGTGGCAGGTGCCTGAAGGTAAATTTAGCTAAATTCCTTTGAACCATTGGCTTAGCTGAATAAGAGGGCTTTCCTCTCATTATAGTTTTGATTAGCATAGCTTTTCTGCCCAAAACCGTGATCACTGGATGTTAAATTTTTATATTGCAAATGAAAACACATTGCTTTTATTGCTCTTAGCATATTGATTAAATACCTTTAGTAAGTTACACTTCTGTTCGTGCAGGTCTAGGCTATGCTTTGAAGGATTACTTCTTGCTAATCGGTGTTAGCTAGCCGCTGTGCTCCTGTCTCAGTGGGAGAGGTTAAGAGAGCACACGGCCCAGAGGTGTCGATGGGGAGCTTCACCTGAGGCTGTGCTTAGTCATCAAACAGCCCGGAGAGCTTGATGAGCTCTTCTAAATGCACCATTGTCTCCTCCCTGCTGTTACTTTCCATTCAAATCTGTCATCATGCAGTTAGTAAAGAGGAGAGAGTGCAGAGCTACTGTTAGCATCTGTTCATTAAATTGGCTTTGCTGTTCTGGAGACGTTAACTAGGGTAAACCAGACAGTGAGTGCTGATTTAAAGTGCTGTGGTCAACATAAACACGCACTGCTTGTATAAAGTATCACAGTAGTTATTTAAGTTGATCAATATGTGGACAGCATTTATTACAGAACATGTAAGTTGCATGGGAACTTTGAAGTAACAAATTGTCTCTGTTACTTTGGTGTGATACAGTACTGTTTGCTAATGCATTATTTGCAATGTTTCAGATTGATCACACATTTTTATGACCTAAACTAGAATTTTGATAGGATATGTAGATCTGCAGATGTGGGTCATTCCTGGTGTGGTATGTAGAACCGAACAAACGATAAATATTAGCAGTATTGGCAACGTATTTTATGAATTGATGTTTTATGGTATTTATAGATTTATTTAAAAATAATAATAACATTTGTAGATTTATAAGATAAATAAATAAAATTCTACAGTAAAAAACTGCTATATTATTGAAATCACCCTTCATTTGAAATCTTTGCGTAAGCTAATTTGATGGTAACGTTTCCTCTTTATTTATCTTTTATATAGAAATATATATTTATATAGAAATATATAATAATATTTATATAGAAATACATCTATAACTAAATATATTTATTAAAATTACATAAACATATACACCCAGTTTCACAAAAATCTTGAAAACATAGAATTAAGTATATATTATATATACACTCATTTTAGTACAGTGAACTCATTGTCATGTTCAAGAAACCAATTTGAAATGATTCGAGCTTCGTGACATGGTGCATTATCCTGCTGGAATTAGCCATCAGAGGATGGGTACATGGTGGCCATAAAGGGATGGACATGGTCAGAAACAATGCTCAGGTAGGCCATGGCATTTAAACGATGCCCAATTGGCACTAAGGGGCCTAAAGTGTGCCAAGAAAACATCTCCCACACCATTACACCACCTTCACCAGCCTGCACAGTGGTAACAAGGCATGATGGATCCATGTTCTCATTCTGTTTTCACCTTTCTTGTCTCTGATGTACAGTAGAACCATCAAAACCAAGTCCGCTGGAAGGTTATAGAGCTTGACATGATGTGGGACACTTCAACTGGAAACAAATACAAAAGTTGAAACTGTTAATGAGTTCCCTTTCTAACGGAAGAATTAGAGAGGAAAAAGCATCACAGGGATCATTAAAGTAATTGGCTGGGGTTGCGCTGCAGAGGGCGTCCATTCTGTTATGTTGTCTTGGCTGGTCTGCGGGCTCCAAACGGACCTTGTCACAAAGTTGCTTATAGCCCACAGATCAAGGGCTTGGTCCCCGTAGGCTGCCCACTGGCCTCCAGGTGGGCACACTAATGAGCCAAGGCCCCAGCTCGAACGCAGCCTCCCTGGGCAGGAGGGGCCAGAGGCCGAGGGGTGCAGGGTCAGCCATTGCAGGGGGCTTGAGCTGGGGGTGAGCCAGCGTAGATGACAGAGTTCATTTAGATTTGGTATGTGGACTGTAAAGCCCAAAGTATACTAGTTTTTTTTTTCACAGTAAAACAGCATAGCCTTTCAGCATAGCCTTTCTCCATAAGATAGTGTATATGAACAAAGGCGCTCAATAGATGTGCACTAGATAGATTCATCCTTGTCCAGTGGTATTTTTCTTGAGGAATACAAATCTTTTTGTACTCGTTTGAATTAGTTCCATGTATCTCTTAACCGCCTCAATCAAGCACTCGTCAATGTAGACATCTATTGTTGTTGCCGTATTCAGTCTTTTTTCGTGTGTGTGGTTTTGTCCTGTCTCCTCATTTCTGTGAAACAACGGCCCAGGCCACTGTTGCAAACAAAGATAGCAAAATAATGAGTGAAAAAAAAAAATCAAATTGCATGTGCAAGCTACACATACATTGTTTGAAAAATCAGGCATCTGTGCTGATGACAAAAATCGCATCATGCACATTGTAAACATCCTAGCGTTTGTGTTAAAACCAAAGTATCTTTTGGTCTTAAGGCTGTATATTGAGGATGACTATTTGTCAGCAAAAAGACTTATTTTGCACATGTCCTGTCTATCTAACCCGATCTCACGACCAAGTCGTACTAATTCGACGAATGATTAAAAAGTGGCTAATTCGTAACAATTCATACGACCTCACTCGTACGAATTAATACGATTTTGCTAAATCGTACATATTTTACGAATTGGCCAATTCGTATGAATTCGTACGAATGACCTACTCCTGACCCCGCCCCTAAACCTAACCATCACGTGGGTTTAGACAAATCGTAAGAATTAGTACGAGTGAGGTCGTACGAATTAGTACGAATTAGCCACTTTTTAATCATGCGTCGAATTCGTACGAATTGGTCGTGAGATAGTGTTGGTCTATCAGTTCTCCAATGGTAATTGTCTGTGTTTATGAAACAGTGTTGAATTGTCTTCACGTTGTCACCCCGACCCCTGAGGCTTTACAATCCCACAATATTCCGAGTGTAAACATTAAGTGATTGCTGTGCTGAAGCCCCTCAAAAGGAGAGAGAGATATGACTAATGAAAGTGTTTGTCCCTTCTATCCAGCCAGCCTTTGTTGGTCTTATCTTACAGGGGTTTATTTTATCCTATGTATTCATGGTGTTTTTGAGAGAAACAGCCCATCTCCTCCACCACTGTTTGGCCCAAAATGAGATAAAAGGCTCCAGGAAAGACCCCACTACCAAAGTCAGGTACTGTCAACGGAGAATATAAATGTTTATTCCCTTAATAATGGCCTCCCAACTTCAGTATCTCCTGCTATCTTGTCTGTCATCATGTCCTAGAGAGCACCAGAGGAGAATGGGTCATGGCCATGGATTTCGTGGTGTGTTTAGTTGGCCTTTCATCGGGGGAAATAGTCCCGGTTTGGCTGAGGCACCGATAACACGTGGTGGGTGTCCCGCAGTGCTGGTCAGTCAAAAGGGAATAAACTCAATCCATACAATGTGCTGCCTCCATAAAGGCTTCTTTGTGACTGAAGAGAAGGGTCAACTCACTTCTCCAGCCAGCCAATAAATGCACACATTCTCTACCTTTTTGATTTTGTTTTGGCAAGTAGGCACGGACAAAAGTAGAAAGACGTTTAATTATTCACAGGGAAATAGATAAAAGATTAATTTGCATTGATTTTGCTTCCTGACAAAGAGAGTCATTTTATGGACTCAAGAAGCAGAATGCAGACCATTTTCTCCAACCAACCAAATGGAACAAAAAGATCAATGGCACTTTTAGCATGGTTATCAATGACCAAAACCTGGAAACGCTCCCTTTGAACAATATTGGTTTTGTGCACTCTACGCATTGTTCGTGTCCAAAGTTTGCACCAATTCCTTCAGAGAAATGCGTGCGCTTTAGCACACAAGAGAAAACCAAATGAATTTAAATAATTCCGTTTGTTACGTTCACAATGCAAAATTTCGGTTAAATCACAGGATTGATGATAGCATTCAGAATGTTGCCCAGTGACAAATGCTATTTTTTCTGGTTCATTTTCAGCTTTTAACTCTTCCAAGCGCATTAAACAAAGCGTTTCAAAGATTTGTCTTGCTTGTTTTGTGTAAACGCAAAATGGTTTAAACAAATTCTTGCTTATTCGCGGACATGAATCATTTGCGCTTGATTTCTTGATTTACTAGTTCAATAACAATGCACAACATCAGTATATTTGTTTGACTAATTGCACAAATACATTAAAAGAATACACATATATATATATATATATATATATATTATCTTGAAGTTCTCGCTTTCTCTAAA
The DNA here is from genome assembly GCF_988280905.1 of Pimephales promelas. Taxonomy (NCBI): domain Eukaryota; kingdom Metazoa; phylum Chordata; class Actinopteri; order Cypriniformes; family Leuciscidae; genus Pimephales; species Pimephales promelas. The sequence continues at coordinate 19,282,755 of NC_142788.1, read as the reverse complement.
GGGAGATAAAGAATTAGCTTGTAGAGATTTTAGTTTATAGTAAACGTATTGTTTATATTTTTTATTTAATTAAAATAAGAGTAAAAATGTATTCAAATGGAATTCAAATGTTTTAGCTAGACCTGTGATCACGATCACATTTCATTTACACAGAACCAAAGCCAACAAACCTATTATATTACCTATAATTTTCATTCTTGCAGACATTGTCTTCTACTTAGTATACTTTTTTTCTATGAGTGTTTTCAGCTAAAACAGCAAACAGTCTCATCTTCTCCCTAGTGAGTATTTAAAGGCATAGTTCACCCAATTACAACCATGACTTACTCACCTTCAAGCCACCCGTATGACATTGGGGAAGGTCTCTGTCAGCACATTTGCAGTTTAAAGAAGTGATGTAAAAGTATACCAGTGTTGTCAACGCTTGGTGTGTGGGACCTAAATCACTATTCCTCATAATGTAATTAATTAATTGTCCCTGTTGTCCAGCATACCTCCTTATCTGAAGGGAGGCATCATAAAACCCTCTGAAAAGGGCTCTTCTTCACTCATTGTGCTCATTGTCTCTAAAGCCTGTTATTAGTGCAAGGAGTCAAATGATGTTGAGCTGCTGATGAGGACATCAGAGAACTTACAGGTGTAATATCTGTTCTTAATTGGATGTCTGGCCTTTCATTACTGTATGCTTGGATGGACGCAGTGGTGGGAGACAGGACTGTGAGGGGTGTGGGTTTCATCCAGCCGATCTTAAAATGAGATATAATTATAAGCTTCTTTTAAAGACACTTTTCTTGAGCTTGTTTAATCGCACCAAAATGACAGTCCTGTTAAAGTGAATAATTATGCTTTTTGGGTGTGACGGGTTACACCGGTATTTATCTCAGATCATTTCTTAACAGAAGGAGCAGATCCAAGAGGGCTATAGGCTTTGATTCTCCTAAATTCTTGTATAACAATGGTAGAGTGAGCTCATTGCAAATGTCCTAAAATTATGCCTTCACGTCATGCATAAAGTCATGCAGTTGGAATGCAGTAATATACTGCAAAAAAAAAAAAAAAAAAAATATATATATATATATATATATATATATATATAACATTTTTTCTTATTATTTCAGAAGTTGGAGTTTTTGTTTGTGTTTTTGAATTGCATGGAATTTATAAGAATTTTTTTTCTAACCATGTAAAAGTCTTTAATTTTGCTTTTGATAAATGTATGCATCCTTGCCAAATATAATTATTTCCTTAAAAACTCAAACGTACTGACCTCAAACTTTTGAGCGGAATATTAAACCTAAAAACGTTATCCACCAACAACCTGTTAAGCATTACTTGTAAGTCTTTTGTCAGCAATTAACAATTTTACAATTCTAATCACCCTAAATGAGCTTACAATTAACATCTCACTGTTAAATAGAGCATTACCCTCTTGATTGAAGCCGAACAGAGCTACAAGCAGCCATAAAGGCGTTGATGCCGTGTCATTGTTTTAAAATGAGAGAAGATTGCATTAGTGTTGTAGTCCCTGTAAGCTCCAACAAACATTTATTTAGGAATTAAATTAGGGGTTCCAGCGATTCTCAGAATTCAATTTGCCGTTTTGTGTTCCCACAATCTGTCTCGATCCGCCCTTCTACACAGACGTCCGTAAGAATGATCAAAAGTGTCATTGCACAGCTTTTACGCATTTGGTCCCGGCATTGCAGTGAAGTGACCCATTCCAAGTAACCCATATCAGTCTGGAGCTGAGGTTTATAAAAGAGTCTATTGGAGATTGCTCTCAAAAGATTTTTGCGGGGGAAGCCACGATGAAAAGTGCTCAAAGAAAAAGTATTTGGAGATATCAGCAGGCTCTCTGAGGCAAAACAAACTATCCCGACCAATGTGAGTTGACTTAATCTGATTAGGCTAACCTCATCAACGGCCTCTTAAAAAAGAGAAGAAAGCCATGAATTGGTCAGATGGGGGATGCTCTCGCTTGCTCTAAGAGCACCAAAGAGTCTCAGTGAATACCACACATTGTAATGAACATGCTGGTCCGCAGATGGTAAAATGACAACAACCCTTTTCAATGGCGAAGCAAACAGAATTGATCCAAGGTTTTTGCAAGAACTATGAAACTTCAACATTTTATATCACTCCATTGCTAAAATCAAACTTTGAAGCCCTGAGGACTAAATGTAGCAACCCTCGAATACTCCGAAAGAAATATCTTCATGCATATTTTAATTAATTAATGTGGGATTCCACCTCACAACTCCCCACAGGGCCAGTAATAAAGATGAAAGACTTGGACAAGTAAACACAACTTTATCCGACACATAGATGTATTAAAGCATTTTAATACAACAATGTTTGGTTTACAGAAATCCGTAGCAACAGTGTTTGAGATATCTTCCCCTGCCAAGACTAACTCTTTAGATCTTTTGCCAAGATTTTCTCTTATTCAGGATATGATCAACTCAAGTACCTCATGATGAGTTCTGAAACCGCAGCAGCAAATAACGAATGCAGAATCGTGTTCTAGTTATACTCAAAAAGCAGTTTCTGCATGAAAACAGGGTCTGTCATTGTTTAGCACAAGGCATGTATGGAGTAGCTTTATGCCTATATGTGAGATTGCCTGAATGTTTTGAATTACTTTCTTTTAAATGCTACACTGTAAAAAATGAATATGCTTTATCTAATCAATGGAATTGTGGCAACAGATTTCAAGCAATATTATTAATTAAATTTAACAAATTAGAATTGAGTAATAATTAATCAAATTATTCCTTAAAAGTTAACCATTTGAGTAAAGTTTACACCCAAAAAATGTTTATATTGCCAACATTGAAGACACCTGATGTTAACAAGCAGAATCAAACCGTAATATTAAAACAAGCCTAAAACAAACACCGATCACCATAATGGTGACTTAAATTTATGTCTTGTTTTTTTGGATGTTGTATAAGTTTTACTCATTTTAAATGGTTAGCTGTTAAGGAATTGATTTGATTAATTCTTACTCAATTCTAATTTGTTTAATTTAATTAATAATATTGCTTGTAATCTGTTGCCACAATTTTTTGATTAGATAAAGTATGTCCATTTTTACAGTGTACCAACAGATAAGTTTCTCCAGAAGAACAACAGGAAGCACAAAGCCACGAGAGGAATTTGATTTATTGTCTGTACGTGGATATTTTCTGTCCGTTATCTGTCATTATCGGTCTTCAATAGTATTTATTGTAAGCCTGATTTTGTAACGCTTCTGTATTTCTGTACGATTTTTAAATCTCTTTATCTTGATTTATGTTTAGTAGTTAGTTTCAGCCAATAATCAAAAACAGACCAAAGACAGAGGTCTCTGTGGTCATCCAGTTGTTTGCAACATCTTTATTTTTGAGCATCTCAGATAATGAAGGAATTCGTCACAGTAAAAACATCCATTCAGGTCAGTGTAACAGATTTCTTAATAAAGTCAAATGCTGAATTGTTTTCATTCTTCAAATGCTAACCACATATAACTTTACAATATTCTCACACTGTTTTCATCATAATAAGCAAGACAATATTAAGGGTTATCATTTGCATTAAAAGTCTATGAAAACTTTTTTTGAGAAATCGCTGCAAAACTCAGAATCAAGCCAATGGGCAATGTGATCAAAGAGCGTGTAAAGGGATTGTCCCGACAACAGCAGCTAATGCAGACATAATTGACTGTGTTTTCGGCGTTCTGTGAACAGATTTGGATAGGGACCGAGACTCATTACCCAACAACAAATGAACTTTCCTTCAGTATAAAGAAACAACTGTGCACACTCTGATCTTGGACAACAGTGCTGGTCAGTGTTAAGTCTAATTACAAAACACAAAATGCCTTGATCTTTTTCATCTCTTTTCCCTTTGCTGACTAAAAGTTTATTATGTACACTGAAGAACACATACATGATTCCAAGAACCACTGCAATGACTAGGGGAAAAAGTGTCCCAATTAACCTTGAAATATATTTATTTATGTATATGTATATGACAATTTTTTGGAGATAGGTAGATTAAAAGATGACAGTGTCTTGGCCATCTAAATAATTATCTCAAGCTCTTCAGAGGAGGTATACGGAGGTATCATGTACAGAAAGCAGGATTAGCTACACAATATACTTCAATAGCCATATATATATATATATATATATATATATATATAAATAATATTTGGAGAAATATACAATTAAACGACAAAGACGGTGTTTTGGCCATCTAAATAATGATCTCAAGTATTGTAGAGGAGGCATTATGGAGGTATAGCACATAAAGAACGAAGGACATAAAGGCTACATAATATACTTCAATCCCAGAGCAAATAAGGCAAATGTGAAGGGGTGAGTGCACAGCTGGCCCCTGAGACCTCAGGATCCTGGGCAAACAGGCTTCCAGCATGTCCCAGACTCAGCAACAAATGACAAGAGTCCCTCAACAATGGCCAACAAGTAGCTAAACACAAGACTTAATAAATTCCCATTGCAATGAGATTTCTCTACCTTATTAGATTCATAAGTACAAGATAGACTAGATTGAGTTTCTGTAGCAGTGGTTACATGTTGTTTTTTTAAAGCATTACTATTTCACGTTATTTTATTTATATCAGTGGTGATCTGATGATTATTATTATTATTATTATCATTCTGTCTTAAAACTCACTGTAACATTGCAAAATGTTCTTTCTCATAAACAAAGTGTGGGTATTCAAAGCCCTAACACTTGTATTTATTTTATAAAAGTTTCTCTCTCTTTCTCTCTCTCTCAGTATATTGATTCTCCAAACTGATTTCAAAATCACTGTTTTATGTCACTCCTTTGCGTTGATTGTGTTCCTGCTGTGCTCCGCCTAGTGGTCAGATATGGTACCGCTTTGACTGTTTAAACTTCAAGGTAAACTTTCGATAGATGGCGCGCGACACCAATAAATTAATTATCCCACTAAGTCTCCCCAAGGCAAAAACACCGCCAGAACTTCATTGTTCCTGCTAAAATTATTTCAACAGCTACTTTTACTAATTCATTTAGATTTTTTAAGTGTTTGTAATTAATAGCCAATAGATTAGGCTATAATAATACGTTTTAATTTCCCTTTACCGTCCTTTAAATGTTCGAAAATAATAGTAGCCTAGAGAAGAACCCGCAAAAAAAAGTTATTGAGTTAACGTGTATTTGGAGTACCATGTATTGTATTCATTGCATTAGGCTACTTGTAGGCCATAGATTTGTTTATAGTAGGATGTATGCAAGTGCAAAAATTTTTTTTTTATAATTACTACATTTTCTTAATCGTTTTGCAACGCACTAATAAACATGGATAAGCTCCTACAAGTTTAAAGTCAACCCGACCAAGAAAAAAACATGAGTTCATAATTCAGCAGCAATAAAAGCAGCCGCGAAACTTGCTCTCTAAACCCCGCAGCCTGCGAGTTTAGCAACGGCACGTGCTCAGGGGACGCAGCGGTGCAGTGAGCGGGCGCGCAGACTGGCTGGCACGCGGACAGATGTAGCAACACCTCCCCCGCGCGCTCTCGGCCTTCTGCACTACTGGAATGATTGACGCGTAAGATGTTCACCCAGCCAATAAGACGAAACTCAGCTCTATTTGCATGAAGCCGCCAGCTTCCTATTGGTTTCCTGCGTGCTGCTTCGAACCGCCTCGCGTGCCTGTACAGCTGTTTTCTTCTTTGAAGCGCAACTAGATCCTCAAAGTTTTTTCATTCTACGACGACCGAATCCTCGCATTTCTGCTATAATAAACACATTGTGCAACGTCTAGTTAAACAAATAAATATAACATACTGACCCTATTAATTTGTATTTGTCATTATGCACAATATTACACTATGGTACAAATTCAGTTAAATATTTTGTCTAATGACTGTGCATTATGTTATGCTATAAATGTAAGATATCGATATATTATTAGTTATGTAGTTAGAAGAAGAATTATGTATATTGAATGCATGTCAGCTGTTGCATTGGACATTTTTTGTTATTAAATGTGCAAAGCAACTTTCCCATGAAATCCGGTGCAATTAAATACCATCACAATGAGAATTTGCAAGACTGGTTGTATTAATATTTTTGGAGGTAACAGTAATAATTCGAGTAGGTGACGTTCTAGTGAAATAGCCTACATTATTATTATTTACCAATATACAAAATAGAATGAAGTTTTTATGATGATGCAATTATTAGACTATTTATCCGTTTAACCATACTGACATCAAGTGTACAGGAATGTTGTTCACGCTGTGTGTGAATGCAGAAATACGTGATTCAGCTATGAAGAAACGTTGGTGGCAAACAGCAAGAGTATTCCCCCAATTCCCCTTATCACTTCACAGCCAGGCCGACTGCACTCGCCTCTTTGTTGTTTGTCCCTCCAGGGCTGATTGAGCAGCGCGTGACTGACAGCCCGCGGGGGTGTTGTCCAATCAGCAGTCTGCCCGCGCCCAATGGGTGAGTCCGCGCGCCTATTGGCTGAAGCGAGTGTGGGAAAGAATGCAGAGAAGGTTTCACACGAACTGGGAGCATGCGATCTATCTATAAATACCGCTGGCGTGTGGCAGTGGGAGATTCGACTTGCCCTCTGAAGCGCTACGCCACTCACGCTCGTGTCCTCATATGACAGCCTGCCGACTATAAGTCATATAGCTGATAAGAGGGACTCACACTCTCTCTCGTGACCATCCCGAGATCTTGGCTACGCTCCGCATCTAATCCTAAGAGCTCGTTTCTGTGTTTCAGAAAACACACACGGAATACAAACACTTTTTTGGCTTATACCGGACCCAACCTTGGTTTTGATAATGCCAGCCGATAATATGGAGAAGCAGACCGCGTCACCTATTGCTGGTGCCCCTGCCAGTGGATCTCACACTCCGGATAAACCAAAGAACGCCAGCGAGCACAGAAAGGTAAATATCATTTAGCCTAGTGTGTGGCACTTTGCGAGTGTAACGTTACATTGCTTTAGTTTAGAAGAACGTCAGTTGCCATTTCAGTCAATCTACAAATAAATATATTTCAGTCTTTATAATATAAATTAATGAGCTTTGCAATTCATCCTCAGTCTTCAAAGCCAATCATGGAGAAACGCCGCAGAGCGCGAATTAACGAGAGTCTTGGGCAGCTGAAGACCCTAATACTCGATGCTCTTAAAAAAGATGTAAGTTCTGGCCACGGATCTGTTTGCTCCTTTCACGTGCCATTAACCCAACAATATTAATTTTCAAACAAAATTTCTAATCGGTTCTTCCCATTCACAGAGCTCCAGACACTCTAAATTGGAGAAAGCTGATATCCTTGAGATGACAGTCAAGCACCTGCGCAATTTGCAGCGTGTTCAGATGACCGGTAAGTCTAATGAATTCAAATGTGTGATTTTAAACAGTTAGCCTCAGCTCATTTTAAAACGTAGCTGTGTTTACTAAATAATCAACTCCTAATCAACTTTACCTTTGCTTTCTAGCGGCCCTGTCAGCTGACACAAACGTCCTCGGCAAATACCGCGCAGGATTCAACGAGTGCATGAACGAGGTGACTCGGTTCCTCTCTACCTGCGAGGGGGTGAATACGGAGGTTAGGTCGCGACTTCTCAACCACCTGTCTGGTTGTTTGGGACAGATGATGGCCATGAACTACGGTCAACCTGCCCCATCTCAGCAGCAGGCTCATTTGGCTCAGCCTCTTCACGTGCAGCTTCCTTCAACTTTGCCCATCAACGGCGCCTCAATGGGCTCCAAACTCAGTCCTTCAGAGGCGGTCTCACCCAAAGTCTTTGGAGGATTCCAGCTGGTGCCAGCCACCGACGGACAGTTTGCTTTTCTTATCCCCAACCCAGCTTTCGCGTCTGCTACAACACCAGTCATTCCCTTGTACGCAAACGCAGGTGTTCCAGTGGCTGTCAACGCCAGTCCCGTCCAGGCCTGCTCCGCTCCCACGGCGGCCTCTCCCGTGCATGGAATGACCTCCTTCGCCGGCGTTTCACGGGCCGTCAGTCCCGTTGGTGTTAGTGCCGGAGCAGAAAGCAATGAACCGGTGTGGAGACCTTGGTAGACTTGCTCATCCTATACGAACTTCTAAAACAGTTTTTCATGATGAAGAAAATACGTTTAGTTCCGTTATAAGGGACTTTGTTGACCTTATGTTAAACAAGGCATATGTTTGTTAGCTGATTCCAATATTTGGATGTCGTTAATGAAAATTCTGTTGTTAATTCAGCAGAATAACACTTAATGTTTATAAAGTACTTTTCTTAAATGAAAGAATTTAGTTTTGTACAAAGTTTGTAAAAGATTATATCATGCCAAAGCTTTCTTGTTTCTTTTATGATGAGTGTTTATGTTTGATGCTAAATAAATCAAAATTACGAAAATGTATCGTGTAGAAGCCTTTTTAAGATTATGTAAATCTAATATCCATATACTGGAGTGAGTTAAAGGTTTTATTTATTTATTATTAGTCCTAATTGATTTTTTTTTTATTCTTTTTTTAGAACACACATGAAGATTGACGGTTTTTACGAAGGTTTTATTAAACGAATTTAAAAACAACACCTTTTTAATGGCAGAAATGCCTTTAAACGTTTATGCTCAATTAAGTTTCCAGCAATATTGCTCTTAGTTTCTACTTCTGGCGGGAAGAGATCACCCTAAAGTGTCACAAGTTGAAATGACAAAGGCAATGAGAGGGTTTCTTTCTTTTCTTTTGCAAAAAGGTAATTAAACATCTCAAAAGGGTCTCATCCTGTATGCAGCGGGATCTTTAAGAAGTACTAAACCCCCATTCATTGGTCTGGGAAATACGGTTTGGGTTAATGTCACTAACAGATTGTCTCGGTGAAAAGAGAATATGGAAGAATCCTCTCCTCCTTTTGTGTATCAGTTGCTTTAGTTATAGCACCTGAATAGCGTTTCGCGCCCCTTTTCTGGCTAAACTGATGATGATTTAGGCTACGACACAAGATCTCCTTCTTAATTAAAATATTACAGGATTAAAACGTTATTTAAAACATATTTCATTATTACAGCTTGACATGCAGGCCTATCTCAGTCGTTTATGTTATCCCTATGAGGGCGTAAACTTATCTTCCCTTTGCGCGTGAGCTCCGGAACTGGGAGACGTGTCGCGCGGACTGTCGGCATGGCGTTTGCCGTGTGTCTGCTGGTCTGCCACTTGCAGTCAGCGGTCTGCTCTGCTTTCGGATTAGGTTACACACACCCTGGTGACCGACGGCCACAGGGTTTGTCACTTAACAACTCAGTCGTGTTAAACCCAGTGCTTAGATGGTCGGGTTTTTAAAAGTTAAACAGATTGGCATATAGCTTACTATATTTACTTCTTTTGTTTTATTTGATGTAGGGTATTTAATTCACTCTGAGTTGAGTGGTCATCATTTTCTCCCTGAAGTGCAAAACGAAGGCTAATTTCAGAACCACATAGGCTATTATGTGAGTTTGCTTGGGGCTTAATAATTATAATAAACTTAATAATAATAATAATAATAATAATAATAATAAAAAGCTTGTGGTATTGGAAGTATTCTTTTTTTAACAATGCATGTGCAATAATAATGTCTAAGTTAATACTTGTTCAAAACAATCTCTTAAACAAAGTTTGTAGCTATACTCTTTTCGGTCTATTTTGACAAATAAAATTGGCCTAATTCATTTTGTTCAATAAAAATAGGCTAGGCCTAATGTCATTAAAATATGTTCATTTTAAAAATAGCCAGAAAAAAAATTAAGTAAAGATTCTTGAAAGCACTGAATGAGAGATCCCAAAATAATTGAATAGCCTAGCTTTACATATAGTAACAAATAGGTATGGGCCATGGTATTTTATTTTATGATTTTTAAATATGATGTTTTCATTATCTAAATATGGTGATTATCGTAACCCAACTTGAAATGACCAATTTACCATCTGAATCTTGTCATGTGGAAATGAAAAAAAAAAAATGTAAGTCAGCCTTCAGCCCCAGCGGTGCATTTTGACCCGTACTTTTAGCTATATTCTTCCATTATTGATAAACTATTGCTTAAATTACCTTGAACAAAACTGAAGATCATCAACAAATATGTTGTCTTTGTTTGTCCCAAAATATAGCTAGCAAAGTCATTAATGTTATCGATTCTCATTGCTACATAAATCTACAGCATTAAAAAAAAATAGATAATATTAGCACAAAATCAACTTCACATTGCTGTCTGCAATCAAGTCAATCAGCTAAAGTCCCACCTGCATCATTAAATGCGGTTAAAGGGTTAGTTCACCCCAAAATGAAAATGTCATTAACCTCCGTTCATCTTCGGAACACAGTTTAAAGGAGTAGTTCACTTTTTTCTTTCTTTTTTTTTTTACACTTTTGGTGATAATTTACTCACCCCCATGTCATCCAAGATATCCGCTTTCTTCAGTCGAAAAGAAATTAAGGTTTTTGATTAAAACATTCCAGGATTTGTTTCCATACAATGCACTTTACTGGTATAGATCACCAGAGAATCGTGGGCGCCGTCATCTTAAGAATATTGTCTTTGAACTTCCGTTTTTGCGGTCGCTCTGTATATTTCTATGGCATCGCTGTAGAGGAGTAATTAGCTGGTGAAGTGGATTTACTTATTGTAGAGTTAACAAAAGTTATCATGAGCATTGTAATGTTTATCATAAGCAATGCAGATGTCTTAATGGCGACCGGGAAATTTTTTACGAGCAGTTCAATCATACCAATGCAAGATCGCTATGAAAATATAGACCGGTGTTCTGTCGATTTTTGCTGCCTTGTCGAAAAATGCTACCGTAGCGCGAATTGATCACAGAATGCCGATTGAAGTCCTATGAAATACAATTATAATACAATTCTAAGTTATGAGTAGCTAATACTGTACTGTTTTTAATTTTAAAACGTGTGAAAAGTAATCATAAAATATTCATCTTTGACTTGTCAAAGTACACCTTTCCTCATAGTAACTGAAACGTTCAGTTATTCTTTTTCAGCTGGCTGACCGTACAAATATTCATATGGTAGTAATCATTTTTTAAAGGGAAATTATACATTATAACAGGAAAATGTACCTTTTGTAAAAAAAAAACGAGTCTGCACATGCGCAAAACCGGTAAGTAGCAAATCTCGATGTCAAAAGACAACGAGCGCAGCGCTGAAAAGGGGCGGGGCTACACAAGGTCTATAATGGTTCAAGGTCCAAAAGACAGTTTCAGTACAAACTGCAAACTGTTCAAAGGGCTTTAAACGATTCCAGAGACAAATAAGGATCTTATCAAGCGAAACGATCGCTCTTTAAAAAAAAAAAAAAAAAGTAAATTTTTATAAGCTCAAATGGTCGCTTGCTCTATTCTGTGATGCTAGTTCGTGACTCTCCTGTTCGAACTCGTTTATCAAAATGAACGAATCTTTTTTTCGTGTCATTTGGTTCATTCAATGAACAAAATGAACGAATTGACTCAGAAAAAGATTCGTTCATTTATATACATAAAATTCTGTCTAACTGTGTTCCGAAGATGAACAGAGGTTTTACGAGCTTGGAAGGTCATTAATGACATAGGCAAATTTTAATTTTTTTGGGGAAACTAACCTTTCAATAAAAGTGCTGAGCTGATTTTGTGTGCCATCTACTGGTTTCAAAGAGAATAAAGTAAAATGTTCCCTTTACCCCTGTGTACCCCTACCCTATCTTACAAGAGTTTTAATACAATGTTAACCAGAAAAGTTCGTTAAATAACTATGAACTGAAGTCCTTTCGCCCAATAGCATTTTATTTATTCATCAAATAATTGATGAACTGAATCAGTCACAAATAGGGCTATTGCACAAAAATCTTTACGGTGTGTTTAAATCTAAACACAAAATGAATGAAAAAAATAGAAAAAGTAGACCCCCCTGAAAGTCATTGAAAGATTCGTCCTCTGCTCAAAACCCACGGGGCTAATCTAAATCGCATAGAAAAGCTTGTTTTCGCACATGTGCATTGCTGAAACACTAGTTGGCAGTGTGTGGGCTCCGTGGCTTCCCTCTCAGCCTGCGTGTCTGAGTTAATAGTTCAGAGATGCCGTTGTGGTGCTGAGGTCGTGAGAACCGAGCGAACTAGACTGCCTGCGGCCGGGCAGAGCGCCAATCCGTAAATCCCCGCTGGCAGGCCGGGTCGTGCTTTGGCCGCACAGCCTCTCTGGAGGTGAAGAGGCGCACACGCGTGGCCGCCAAGATGTGAGTTTTGAGCCAGAGTATAATAATTACAAGAGCCACTGGCCAGATCCAACACACAGAGACTTTTGAAGCAAAAGTGAGGACCTCTCATTGAGGAAATGGTTTTTTATAGGCTACAAAAAATCTGTTGATATGACATTTGAAGCAAAAACATGATTTGGCTTATTTACGACAGAGACAATTTGTTTACAAATAGGGGAGCGCGGGGCACAACGTAACGCGGGGCTACTTGAACACACTTGTTTTAAATACTTCCAGACATGTCATCATGACGAAACTTTGTGTATTTAAAGGGATAGTTCACTTTGAAATTAATTTGTGATATGTTTTAGCTTACCTCAGGGGCATCCAAGATGTAGGTGTTTTGTTTCCACAGTATTTTCAATGTTGACATTTTTCAGTCAAACCGTTGTTGTCTATCAGTCATACACTGGAGGCAAAGGGGGTCCACCAAAAAGCATGCACAGAGAAGTCAAAATAAACATGATTTAATGATTTGTAAATGTAATTGAAGACACGAAACGAGCGGTTTTTGTGCGAAAACAAAGTGATGAATCAGTTGTGCAATGTCCAACTGAACCGAACTGAATCAGTTCAATGTTACGCCGGAAGTGATCGCTTGCGTTTGACGTCACTCAATATTTACACGGAGATTTCGGAAGTTTTACCTTTTACTAAACATATTTAGATATACCGAAATCGTCTTCCATTGCGGTTTCCCGTATATCTGAATATGTTTAGTGAAAGGTAAAATTTCCGAAATCTCTGTATAAACAAAGAGTGACCTTGGCGCGCAAGCGATCACTTCTAGCGCATGCGCAGACCGAAGTGCCCGTGCCGTCAGATCATTTTGTCATGGCTATGATTACAAGAGGTAAAAACGATATAAATACTGTTCGTTTTCTCACACAAAGCGCTCGTTTTGTGTCTTAGGCCATCAATGTGTACTTACATGTATGAGTCATTAAATCATGTTTAATTTTGACTTCTCTGTGCATGCTCTTTGAGGTGAACCGATTGAGGACCCCCTTCACCTCCGGTGTATGACTGACAGACAACAACGGTTTGACCAAAAAATGTCAAAATTGAAAATGCTGTGGAAACAAAGACACTTGGATCCCCTTGAGGTAAGCTAAAACATATCAAAAATTAATTTCAAAGTGAACTATCCCCTTAATAGTGGCCATACAACACTGTATAGAGAATTAGAGAGAAAATTCAGAAATCGCTGTAAACTCACATTTAGCCTATACCATTGTAAAAGTGGGGGAGAACGGGGCATAACATAACACTTTTTTGTGTAAATCTACTTTCCCCACATTAATTTACCACATGTCTTGTACTATTGTATGGTTTTGTTTTATTAATACAGTGTATACATTTTTCTTGATTTACCCTGAAAGAATGGAAGTGAAATGTGACAACATGCCCCATAGGTATTGTAACATGTCAGGAGCACATTGTAACATCACTATATAACACCTTAAAATGCTATCTGATCTAAGGAAAAAAATATACAAGTCAAACCAAAATATTTTCTTAATAAAATACAATTATTAACTTTTTCTTATAAAATAATGTCATTTTTTAATAATTAAAAATATACTAATTTTTGAGTTTGACACCAAACACACCGGAAAACACAGCTATACAGCACAGTTCAAAACAAAATAATAATTCATAATTTCTGAACATTGACTCTCAGTCTTTATTTACATGTTTCTCTTGTTTTCTCAATAGAATTCATAAATGTATAGAATATAATAGCATATTTCTAGGGGCACATTGACACAGTGTTACAACATGCCCCAACTGCTATAGTTAGCAAAGCATTAAAGAACTATATCAACTGTTAAACAAGATTGGAGATTAAAATAATATCAGATTTGTCTAATTTTAAATAAACACACAAAAAATAGAGATGAAAAATTAACTTAAGTAAGAAATGTACTTTTGCTATGGATAATTAAATGTTCAGTGATATCTTTTTCAAAGATTTCGGAATTTTGGCGCAATTTTTTCTCTGTATAGAGTTGAAACGGCAACTAGTAAATACACCAAGTTTCGTCATGTGTGTAAGTATTTAAAACAAGTCTGTTACAACTAGCCCCGCGTTACGTTGTGCCCCGCACTCCCCTACATTTCTTATACTTAAGTTAATTTTTCATGTCTATTTTTTGTGTTTATTTAAAATTAGACAAATCTGATATTATTTTAATCTCCAATCTGATGTTTAACAGTAATGCTTCGCTAACGAGCAAAAGACACTAGCAGAGTTTAAACCCCATGCAGTTGGGGCATGTTGTAACACTGTGTTACAATGTGTCACTATTAGAAATATGCTATTATATTCTATACTTTTAGAAACATGAGAAACATGTAAATAAAGAGTGAGATTCCATGTTCAGAAATTATTAATTAATGTTTTGTTTTAAACTATGCTGTAAATCGGTGTTTTCTGGTCTGTTTGTTGTCAAACTTAAAAATTTGTTTATTTTTAATTATTAAAAAATGACATTAATTTATATGAAAAAGTTAATAATTGTATTTGATTAAGAAAATATTTTGGTTTGACTTGTATATTTTTTTTGATTAGATAGATCAGATAGCATTTTAAACTGTCATGTTACATGTGCGCCCCTCACCTATGGGGCATGTTGTCACATTTCACTTCCATTCTTTCGGGGTAAATCATGAAAAAAGTATACACTGTATTAATAAAACAAAACCACATAATTGTACTTAACACGTGGGAAATGAATGTGGGAAAAATAAATACTCTAAAGTTTAACGCTAAGTAAATTACACAAACTAAGAAAGTCAAAAAGCATCCCGTTGTGCTCCATTCTCCCCTATTTCTTATATTGAGGACATGTTTGATGTCTTAATTTTTTAGGATGATTATTTATATTTGTTTATATTATAATGTGGGTTTTTATGTAGCCCAATATCTTAAGTTTGGATCTAATAAGTCAAAACTGTACACACGCACATGGCTGAGAGAGTCACTGAGCTGAGAGTTGAAGATTAGCTTCTTACCTTTTATATTAACAGCCATAACATGCATTTCTCTTGGGTCTCAAGATAAAATACCAATCTAAAAGAAATAACAATAAACGGATCCCTTTTTTAATCAGCTTACCCAGATATGATCAGCTCTTATTATTTCAGGTCTTAAACTCAAACCAGAGAGTTTGTGCACATACACCAAAGAGCAGAAAGTCAGTGGCCTTATAAACTCTATGGTGAACATGATTTCACCAAGTACAACAGGTTCAACATCTTTGTCAATCATGGCACAACATTCCAATCAGTCATCAGATTTGATTGACAAGTTTAGAGTTTGTGTCAAGTTTAAGCTTACAACAAGTGTTAGGTGTTTCTAAGTCAGTGTTATCCACCTATCATTTCCCTCTGATTTTATGGATAAGTTATGGGTAGGTTTATAGGGTTATACAAAATTTTCAGATAGGAATGTTGTTCCAGGAACATGTCTTGGAAAAATCACAGTGTATTCTGAAAATCCGAAGACCTACTTTACAATGTCTAAAACCTGTAAAGGGATGTAGTACACCGACAAAAGTGTTAAAAACATATATAGCACATGCACTTTATAATGCCGAAAATGCCTATGGTCACCTCAAGGAGTCGGCAGGTCCACAAATCTTTGTCATTTGTCTCCAGGACGTGTTTCTGAAATTAGGCCATTTTCACAAATAACCGGCTGATGGTTCATTAGACGCCTGTTGGTTTTTGTTCAAACTTTCCATTGATAGACCAGCTATTGTGATTTTTGTTTGATCTTCTTATTAATCACCAACTAGGTGGTGATTATCTTTATGAGGGTCAAATGTAGTGTCATTTTTGACCACAAGGAGGAACAAAACAGTTTAGCTATGAGAAGTGATCAGACCAGCTGATTTAGGATCATTTGGAACACATGCATTTGTAATCCACGTATCTGTCTAACTTCTATGCATGTATATGTGTGTATAGTACAATTTTTCCCCTGCCGCCTTCACAAACAAATCAGCCGTAACCCTGTCTAAATTTATTCCAGTTCAAAGTCACACGAGGGGGAAATGCTCTGCATGCTTGGAAATGGAGGCTGTGGGAGAAAGGTGGGGGGTAAGGGGCTCTGTGGTCCAGAAAAGAACCAAATGGGGCTAACACTCCTTCTTTCTCCTTCTGCACCTGTTGCCCAAGAAGTCATTACAGACACAGTCATCAGCAAAATGATGTAGGAGACCTTTAGTTCCTCACCTCAGAACATCCTCACAAGTGAACTCACTTAGGCAGACTTTAAAGGAACAGTTCGCCCAAAAATTCTGTCATTATTTACTCAACCTCATGTCATTACAAACCTGCATGACTTACTTTGGTAGAACACAAAAGACATTTTTATTTTATGTATATTTTACCTTACCATGAAAGTTAATGAAACGTGTTCTGCGGAAGAAAGTCAGTCATACAGGTTTGGAACAACATGGGTGAGTTGTCCCTTTAAGAACCTATACTGGTATGTCATCATGGACATATCAAAAATTGTACATTTTTCTTCTGTTTTATTTTTTTACTAGGATTATCTGTTGTTATTAATAGCCAAGCGGTCCATCTCTCCCTAGTAGCAGGAGTCGTGTGGTAGGGGAGGGATGAGACACATAGGGACGCACTGCCGACCCTTATCAGATATCACAGCTCAAGGAGCCGAAAGGTCCGCAGATCCTTGTCACTTGTCTGCAGGACATATTTCTGTCCAGGTTTTGCTTTTCAGCACAATCTATGGTTTCAAGTCATGTTGTCTTGGCAGTCTTTGAAGCCTTTGCAAATAGTATAGATTCCATGGGAGAAAGTTAAGGACCACCACCACCCCCTGACAGTCAGGAGGTCTTTCCAAGTATTTATAATCCCATCTCCTTGGTGGCCTTGAAGAAGATCGGCTTTAAATTTGGACACACTTTTTATTTATGTTTTTACACATCTTGAGATCCATTTATTTATGTGGATCTGACTGATCAGCTGTTGGGCTATTTAAAGGGATGATCTTATATTACGGACAGACTTCATACAAGAGATTTGTTTTATGTGTGTGTGTGGTTGGTGATGAGACTACAGTTATCAACATACAGTGTCAAACAACTATAACAATTAAATTCATCAGCTATAGCTTCAGAATTAAATATTTAACAATTTCACACTGAAAAATAAAATTCATGATTTTTTATCCAACTTTTTTTCTTTTGTCAAATCAACTTAATGTGATTCGATTAACATATTTTTTTTTGAGTTCAACTATTAACATTGTATTATTTTAATGAACTCCAAATTTTAAGGTAACAGTAACTTACTTTTTTTAAGTTAAACCAACAACATATATTTTATTTTACAGGATACTGACATTTAGCATGTTTGTTTACGTTTTGGCTTTGATTTGATTTTATTTTGGCACATAAATACATTCTTTTCTGAGTACTTTCTACACACTTGTGGATGACAAGTGGTTAACTGAAAAGTCAAACAGAGGGCACAATCTGTTGGTTCTCTCGCAATGAGTGCACTGAAACCTTGCATGTCTGTGGGATGAAGTTCTGAGGTAGTGAAATCAGTCCTCTCAGCATGGCATTTCCCTTGCTCGCTGAACTCTGTAATACATTAAGGCGAACTCTTGTGCAGTTGGGTTTAAGGAAATCTTATCTAGTGACTCACGTTTAGGTGTTTATGTGCCAAATGGTAACCAGGGTGCCATGTGGAATTTATGAAAGACTGGTAGGACTGTTTTTTCATTCGGCTTTTTTTGTCCCAATTGTGCCTTTTGCAATGAACAGAATTTTAGATTCAGCTCAGTTCTAAGTGACACTTGTTGACGTTAGGGATGTTTCCATTCAGCATCACATCCTCTGAATATTTAAAGAAAATGCAGTTCTCGTGTTTTTACTAGATTGGCAAGGGGTACATAAGGGTCACTGTGAGGGCACAGTTAGTGGGAGTGGGAAACTTGCCCCCTGCATGGGTGGTGAACCAGCCGCTGTCTCACCACAAGCCTAGACATGCCCTAGATAGACAAATGAGAGTAACTGCTCATTGCTCTGACTCATTTCAGTCCTTTCAAACCATCTGTGAGAATGTGTGTGTGTGGTGTCCTCGTGTCAAACACAGGATCTTCACTGGCCTTTTACTGCACAGCAAACAAACAAAACTACAAAATGCAGAACAGTGCATTAACACAAATAGCACAGCTCTCTTCCGTTGGGTGATTTTGATGATAATGTAAAACGTTGGTGCAACATCAGAATCTTCGTTTCTTTTTTTCCCTGTTTAAAGGTGATGCGTATATACACTATATATATATATATATATATATATATATATTTATTTATTTTTTTTCTTGCACGTATTATTATTGTTTATTGGTGGGACGTGTATTTATGTATTTAGTTATGTACGAGTATTTCTTTATTTAGGGGGACATTTTGAAAAAAGTCATTCACTTTTTATATTTTCTTTTAAAGAAGATGTGTGAATTGATTTTTTCTTTTTTGATTATATAAAAATATTTTTGTAATACTTTTTTGAAAAAGTATTTTTGTTTCAATTATGACGTGTATTATTTTTTGGGACACATAAACATTTTTATAAATAAATAAACAAAACAAAATGGGGAATTTTTGACGTGTATTATTTATTTTAAAATAAAATAATACATGTCAAAAATTCAATGTCTGTTTCACAATTACAATTAATGTTTTTCTGCTATAGTACCACAAAAATGACACACTTCACCTTTAAAGACCTATCTGTGGATGTCCTCGTGTTCAGATCACAAGGATTAGATGTGTATAAGTTAGATTGCTAAAAAAAAACAGTCTAATCTTATGCAGTCGTGTGCTCATGCATTGTCCTCATACAGGATGTCCTGGTTAGTATCTAGCAGGGCACTATCAGGAGTTGTTAGGGTGCCTTTGACAAAGAAAAGAAGAAACTACAAGACAAATCCCCTCACCAGATGTTACCAGCTTTTGAAAAGGTGCCTGGGAGCTTTCTCGTCTTGCACTTTCCCTCCCCTCGTCTTGTCAAAAGATCAAATTGTTTTTCTTCCTCTCTTTATCATGCAGCCTCATGTGGATCTGCCTTTTTAAAGGCTCTTGACTCGGACTGTGACAGGTCTCTGTTCGGATGAGGCTGGCCACAGTTATGAGTGCTTGTCTCCTTTTTTTTGATCTCTGTCCTCTCTTTTCTTCTGACGGGAAGGTAAAGTTTACTCGTCTTATTTGTCTTTCACTTCTTATGGTAAATGCAGAGCAGTGTGCCCTCCACTTGGAGATTTTATGGTGTTGATTCTCATGCATGGAACAGTCGAGTCAAGTGTCAATAAGAGAAAGGCTTCACTCCAAACAAAAGCAGCTTGTGAATGGCAGGGTGAAATGAGAGCACAGCTGGGCACACACACACGCAAACAATACAGGGTGATACTCTCCACATCATGTTTCCTTGGTGAATTAATCCTTACGAGTGAGCTAGCTAGTGAATGTTGATTCAGCTCTCAAGTATCTTTTTTTTACATTAAAAATTTTGAATAATAAAAAAATAATCATTCATAAAAAAATATACAATTTTCTCATTCACATATTTTTTATGCAAATTACATAAGAACTTTGGATGGACACACCAAGATAAACCTTTCAGTAACTGTCTTTATTAACGGCAAGCGCCTGGTGGAGGAATGTGGCATCTTCCTCAAAATACTAGCGAACATGAAGTTTGTCAGCTAAACCAAAATGAATTAATACATTTAATAAAAGTATTTTTTTATATGTGTATGCATTAACAATATACACATACAATAACATTATTGTTCTCTTGAATGCGTGACATGAAATTCGGCTTTATTCGCTTTTTAAAAAATATTTTTTTTTTTGGGGGGGGGGGGGGGGGTGATGATGGGGCTCCCACCCATTCATTCATCCATTTATCATTTTCACTTGCAGTCAGTTTCTTCACCCAAAGGCACAAACCACACATGGTGTTAGTCATATCCGAGAACAGCACCAAATCAGATGATGAGACGCAAGTGAAAATGTGAGATTTCAGGTACGATAGTGCTCTTTGATTCAAGAGGGCTTGTGCGAAAGCTTGTTTGCGTTTGTGGTTAGGAGACAGTCTGTTTGCGTACATTGCAATGGATGTGGGTATGCGAACGAGAGATACCACCCGAGGTTTCCGCTCCGAGTGTCAGTGTTTGTTTGCTGCTCGCTGCTTCCTGCCTCACTGTGTGCTGGTGAAGAGGATCCCTGGAGCAGAACCACCATATTGATCGTTTCACCTATCCCGCTGCCTACCGCATTGTGTCTTCCCTTTTCTCCCCAGCCAATCAATACCTCTTTGTGTCCGTCCCTGTCCATTGACAAATCACTCAGGTCAAATGCTTTTCTGTACTGCTGTCAGTCAAACTGAAGGTGACTTCGTCTTTTCCTCATTTGACACTCGCATCGCATGTAGACACGCTCATTGTTCACGGTCGGCCCAGATTCAGGGGTCTTATCAGCGTAAAGTTGATTTGACTCTCTTTAAACTAAAGTAGCTGATCCAATCTTGGGTTTAAATGTGAGATTACTTCCTCTAAGTGCTGTTTTGGAGGTGGACCAGTGTCTGCCTGGCTGCACTCCTGTTTGGTAGATCTATGTCTTCCGTCCATTGACATCAGCACTTGTTATATCTTTTACGGGTCCAGCTCACCAGTATCTGTTTATCACATTTAACATCCTATTCTTTTGATGTGGCCACTTGCCACGGCCTCCATGTTTCCATGGCCAGCTCCAAGCAAGCTTAGACACAACAGTTTGCAGAGGAAGACAACCCTCAGCAGCCTCTCATTTCCTATATTGTCTGAGGTGATTCCGATTTAGGGAAAGTTTATTGTTCGCATGTTGCTTTGTACCGCTGGGCCTATCAGTCTGGAATGTCACACTTCCTGTGGAATATTTTTAGACCGGACCTTAAATTCAAGACAGTCTTGGATGCACATCTTTTATGTGAATGCGGTGTAATTCAGAAGCATACGAAATAAAATAAATAAAAAAAACATGTCTGAACAGCCTTTTGTCTTCCATGACATTTTATGACAAATCAATACATAAACTGTCAGACGCCTGCATTGGGTCACTTCCTGAGGGACTGTTTGCTCCCAGTGGGGTGTCTGGCAAGGGGATAGAGGGGGCATTCTGGGGTCCCTGACCCTTCTTTAGGATGGTTGAGAGTCGACTAAGACTAGTAGAAGTTATCAATGGAGGCGACCATCCAGTAGACAGGAGCACTGATAAATAAAGTGATGGAACAGGGTTAACAAGACGTATTTAGGGAGTGTTGTCATTTCTGGAGAATGAATGGACAAGAACAAAAATCTTGGAAGAGACTTCTTTCAGCCTTACACCATGAAACCTAGATAAACTTTGACTTTCTGTCCAGCAGAGGAAACATCTGGGGATAGACAATAAAGAATGTGTGTGAAAAAGCAGAAGAGACACCCCACCCCACCCCACCCCCATTCTGCTTCACCTCAATTTTGCGTTCTTGCGTCTGTTGAAGGTTTGCTACTCTTAGCTTATTAAAGGCTATCTCTGACATAAAACTTGCTTCAAATCGATTGGGGTATGTCTGAAAATAATGAGTCGGATGATGATTCAGTAACTGCTCTGAGGTGTGTTTCCCATACAATGATGTTACTCACTGATTAACTTGTCATGACTGTTTGCCGAAACTGTTAACACGGTCGCACCTCTGCCGTTTGAACCAAATTGGTTCATCAATATAAGACTGTGTTTAATAACTTCAAGCGCAGGTGGAGGAGTAATAACTTCTGCTAATTAACCTGTTCAGAATCTCTAAGATCCTGGCTAATGATGCTTTTGGGAAACGATTGATTGATTCAGTTCAGAGTGGAATCCTTGGATTGAAGCATTCAGATTCATTCCTCATTCATTAAAAGAACTGACTCATTTGTTCAGAAATCAGGCAGAAAACTAGAAAGCTGTTTAAAAACACTAGAGCAGTGTTCACTTTACATGCACTGTGTTAAAGAACCCGCAATGCACAGCTGCTTTTGACCAGACCTTTCCCTTAGTTTAGTTATGCCACGCAAATTTGTGATGTTCAAAAAAACGATAAAATGACCGGTAACTTTATTTTGATGGTACCTTTTGAACATGTTGACTATCAGTAACTTTGCAATTACATGCCTAACCCTAACCCTACAGTCTAATACTAACTTCTAAGGTAGTTGACATGTAGTTGCGTTAGTCAACAGAATGTGAAGGGACCGTTATGTGATAATAATGTGAAACCAAATTGCCACTAATGTGTGTAACCACATCCACATTCTCCAACATAAAGGTGTATTAAAATGCTTTCTCTAAAATCTCTTAAAAAGCATGACGAAAATGGCATTCACGTTTACATGTTCCTGAATCCGGGAACGTTTTAAACATAAATAAGTTGCCCTGTATATGTTTTTGATTCACTAAAATAATGATTCATTAGAGTCAATTGTTTAGAAACCAGACTGCACTGGTTACTTAACTGTGGTTTTGATTCATTAAAAAGAATCAGTTCACTGTAAAAAAAAAAAAAAAAAAAAGTATTTTCAAGAGTTGTTATCACAACATTTTGTTATTTTGTCAAATCAACTTAAATATTTTATTTAGTTCAGATAACTTATTATTTTGAGTTTCTGATGATTAAATCATTATCCTTCATTGTATTAACTCACTTTTTCCAGTTCAATCAACTTAAAATTTTAAGGCAACCAGGTTACTTTTTTTTTTTTTAAGTTAAACCAACAATATTTTTTACAGTGTTGATGAAAGTAATTTATTTGTGAATTGGACTGCTCTGATAACACTATATGTTTTGATTGATTTAAAAGAACCGGATCATAAGAGTCATTCGTTTGTGAATCTGACTACGAGGGCAACCACACAAAAATGGTGCATCACATTTTATACAAACATCAAACTTACATTCTGTTATAAAATGTGATTTTATTTATTGGTCGGTTATTTTTTATTACAAGTTGTGCAGTTCACTATGAATACTCGGCTATTTGGCGTATAAGAAGATTTATAGAGTAAAAATGGTTGGCCTGCATGTCAGTATTTTTTTTTCTTTTCTTTCCATTCATTCATTTTTTATCCATTGTGTCATGTGGAGTTTAAGAAGAGGGCTCTTATCCCTATTCAGTGTTCACTCCCAGCCCCCCATGAGACAAAAGTCTGTGATGACATCACCTAGTTTTCTCAATGAGTAATCCTCAGGGACAGCTCATGAGATGTCTTATTCAAACTCAGATTATCTCGGCAAATCCAGTTAGTGGCGAAACTGTGCTACTTCCTCACAATACTTTAACTTTTTCTTTTTTATTTCCATCCTTTTTTCTTCCTTTCATATGTGTTTCTCTACTTGTATTTTTGGGTGGAAAATGTTGTGAAATGCAAATAAGTTTTTGGTCAATAACTATTAACTGCATCTGCTTTTATTTGTCTTTGAGCCAGTTAATTTATTCGCCCATTGTTGTTTTCACATTCAGCTCTGGGTCAGTGTGCAACCACAGTTACCTTGTCACTCATTCATTTGCTTGTCCAATTCAGAGGATTAATTATGCTAATCAAACTTAATGCCACACGTGAGCTCTTAAAGGAGCAGTTCACAGAAAAATACTATATAAATTTGAATAAGGGAAGAGACTGCTGGGTAATTTGGCAATACTAATAAGGAGGAAGCATTAGTGCTATGAACCCATTCATTCCAAAAATAAAATAAAATACTAATTATATAAATAATCTGTGTGATTGGTTGTCTCACACTTTATGACATTCTTTGAAAATATTATTTTAGTGAAAGTAACATGAAAGAATATTTTCATGCTTTGAAAATATATTGCAAGTGAAAGTAACAGTACAGACTTTTGCTTACAAAAAAAAATGCTCTTTGATTTGGGGATCTCCAGACACGTAAGATATTAAAATAAAATAAAATGTCATTTTAAAATGAATAATTTAGGTCAGAAAAAATTTAAACAGCTTTTTAATCCTTTTGGTTTCTTACGCTATTTAATTACTGCTCGAGTTGTCAAGTGATCAGTGTTTCACTTATAGTTATAACAAACTATAAGTATACTATACAATTATATAACTATGGTTATAACTACTATAGTTATAAGGAATTATTGATGACGGGCTGTTGAATTGTCAGAAAATTATGCTCACCTAAGACGGTAGTGCAGCAACGTCGTGAAGCCAAGTGTGCATTTTGCAAGATGTAAACAACACTTGTCCAGAAACACTTCCTGTTTCAGTTTGTAAATGGTTTCTTTATTTCAAATGTAAAGAAAACATCTTAAAGCTGTGTGTTTAACTTTTTGATTCAGTTGTAAATGTTCTGTTGGTTGTATTTTATTCCAACGTTTATGTAGAGTTAAAAAACTGAAACCGGAAGTGCTTCTGGACCAGTGTTGTTTACATCTTGCAAAATGGTCTGTCCTATGGTTAACAAAGCCTCAAGAAGACATTGTTCAGATGTTGTATTTCAACTCATCTCAGAGAGAGAGAGAGAGAGAGAGAAAGAGAGAGAGAGAGATTAGGCGTGTGTGAATTACTTGGGTTTGTGCGTCTCTCAACAGTGTTCGGCTGCAGTGTATTTAATTTTATCTACTTCAGTAAATGCGTTGTATTACCTCGCAAGTGAGAAATATCATGTAGCCTAGCTTTTAAGTTGCTAAACCATTTTACTGATAAAATCATCAGAATAGTGCTGACAACACGTTTTTGTTAGCCCGACTTCATCATACTCATATTCTAGTCAGAACGAGAGTCTGATACTTCTCCATGGGACTTTGACTGTGGGGCGTGTCTTAACCGAACCAGGAGAAAAACACCTCTGCACTTAATTGGATAGACCTACAACCAATCAGAGAAACGCAGAAAGTGTTTTTTTTAAATTTTTTTATGAGCTATGCAAAGTTGTTAACTGAACTCAACTACACGCACGCTGGAAGAAGTAGTAAAATAATGAGTGTTGCTTTTACTTGGTCCTCAATGAGTGCGACCAAAGGAGAAACCACAACAACCGCAGGGTTTTTATTGCGTCCCATCTTCTTAGCAACCATCGTAGCCAGCTGATAAATTCAACTTTTGCCGAATCCCGTAGGAAGGACAGCAAACACATCTTTACGATCGACAAATGCCTTGATTGCAGTTCTCTGTTCCTCTTTTTTTAAATTAATGCACTGTCGATTTCTTTTACTACAGACTCTCTGCAATTATCCAGTTGCATTCATCTTTGAGGGAAACCAATTCAACCCAAACGCTCTTTGATAATGTGATGATTACGTAACTGCAGGTCATCTGTCCATCATCGTATAAAGCCCGTCCTGGCAATTTGATTGGCCTGACTAATTCTGAACCGATCATAATTACTCATCAATGGATCAAGTCCAGAGTCCAGACAGAACCTGATCCATTGATGAGGTGGTGATGGCGCAGTGGATAAGACACATGCCTGTGGTGTGAGAAACCCGTGTTTGACCCGGTTTATCCAATTGTTTACTGTATTTATTTGCTTGGTCAGTGTCGTTGTGGGTTTTGGTTATTTTGCTGTTGTCGGCTGCAAAGACCTTTTGAAATAACTGTAATCGTTTGGCTAAGTGATATGGATCTGTAATACAGTCAAGACCTGCCTGGAACTACTTTAGCCATGTGTTTCCCTGTCAATATATATATATATACTGCCCTACAAAGCAAAAAGGCAGTAACTACGTAGAGTGCAGAGCTGAGAAAAATGACTTTTGCTAGGGCTTTTTGCAGTTACTGTACAAACGACTACCATTTTTTTGTAATTCAATCAAACCACGTATTTTCTATTTTTAGTTGGTGTTATGCTCTTGTTTTCCCTTTACAAGGAGGCTGTTCACAGTCTCTCTGTGACCATTAAAGTATTGAGTTTCCGCACAAACTCCAGGGGGTAAACCAGTCCACTTTAACCATCCCAAGAATTCAGATACTTGGCACCCACTGCATTTAATAGTCTCTCAGCAATTGTCTTATCATTCCATGGGAAAGACTGGCATAACTCTTCTTACTGGCAAAAGATCTTCCGAAGACGAGAAGACGACATGTTCAGGAATCTGCGAAATGTACTACAGCTGCAGTAAATATGTTCTCATGCGTGGTCACAGTTTTGGAAAAATGACTGTGAAAGATGTAGGCTATCGCTAAAAAAAGATCACACTACTAGCATATCAGATCTTTACATTGCTGTCGCTTTATACTCTAATAGAGGCAAGCTGTCAGTAATGTCCGTATAAATGTAGGAGCAGGTGGTAAAGAAGCCTTTGTTAATCACTTAATGATGAATTCTTCACTTTACATGGTGCCTTTGGGGCCTCTGTTTTACTCCTTGTGCACCGGCTGTAGAAACTTTATAAAAAGTTTATTTTAGCATGAAATGAGTAGGCACAGATAAATAGCCTGCTTGAGGGTTTTGTCATCCAATGCTGTCAGGGCTATTGGGGGTCTTCTGACCAGGCAGGTTGGGACCATATGTCATCATTCCTGGGCTTTGTGTGGGCGTGTCTCTGTGGCAACCGCATCAGCTGTGGCCATTGTGTGGCTGGACTCAATAGCCCATATATTCATTGCTAGCCTATTGCAGGCCCTGCAATAGAAACAAATTGATACATACAAGCTCCGACCCCATTGAGATCACATGACACATTTGAAATTAACAAAAAAGGAACATTTTAGCCTGTTGAAAATCTTGAGAAAAGATTGGTTTCCATGGAGACTAGGCGGCTGGCCCTCTACGGCCCATTAAACTCGAATCAGATGTAAATTTCCTTTGCCCTGAAGTCACTGTCTTGTAGCCCCCTCCGCAGCGCAGACACAAATTAAACAGTTTGTTTGCCAATTCACGTGTCATTTTAATGGCTTTTTATGCGTCTCTCCTTTGTTTAAATGAACAGAATAACAAACCGTCATTGATTTATAATATCTAGCCACTTAAGAGGCCTGTCCACAAGGCCTTTCACAACAACAGGGTAATTAAAGAGGATTAGAGGTGGAAACCTTTCATTCGGATACGTGTCATTTATAGATACACTTACATTTCCGAGACTGAATATGATTGTGTAGAATTGTCACATAAATGTCAGGATTTTTGGGAGGATTTTTTATTTTTTTTACTTGTCTTAATAAAAAATAAGAACTATTTAATTATTTTTTAAATTTAATTTTACAATTAAAGTAATATTAAAATTCTACATCTCTCCTAAATACTAAAACATTTTTTTAGGTTTAATAAAAGAAACGTTATCTCAGACTTTTGGATTCCATTGCTCATTATAATATTACTTTTTCAATGCAATGTCTTTGTGAAAATGAACATAAGTGTGAAATCATCCCACTTAATCCAACCTTTGCACTTCAAGATCTCATTTGTGTGTGTTAGAATTCATTGTGGGGTTTAGTTTGACACAGATTTCTAGTGCTACTTGTGTGTGCTTCTGTAGCAGACCATAAATCCAGATCCTTTCAGTGTCTTGTTAATGAGTTCTGGTCTGGGCGGCATTTTTTTTCTACTTTCAACTGACTTATTTTACAGCCGTCTGTGCTTGTTTCTCTTATGTTGCTAAAGAGACTGTTCCCGTCCCCTGATGGCCCTGAGATCACTCTCACAATGGGCAGCTTTTCTGTTTCCCCTTTTGTGGATTTTATTTCTCAGAAGCTGGATGGCAGTCAGGAAGTTGTGGCATGGAAAACGAGCAGTTTTGAGCCACTGCTGGCGGCCTCCTCCAGAACAGGAAGTGATGTGCCATTCTGATTGAGCAGAGAAAATATTTTGCTTGACTCGTTGGCGGGAGATTTGCTCAAGTACGGCAGGCTGTACAGTGTGTCTGTTTGTCTTGGGTTGTGTGCATTTTCTCTTTCCTTCTGTTATTATAATCATTAATGTCATTAAACAAGAAGGTTTATCCTGTGATGAGATGAGGTCGCTGGTGTGGCCTCAGCTCACAGGATAACATTAGTTCATTATATCTGATCTGGCTCAACATCACAATCAACATCATTTTTATTTTCAAGTTTGCTTTTCTGCCAGTATGTTCTCTGTACACAACACTCTGCTGTGAGCGAGTAAGACATGCTGCTGCTCTACAATATAGCGTACATGAATTACCAACGCATTCTCATCTCAAGGCGTCATATACGACAATTTTGCCAAACTGTAGACATCCAACGCACATGGCACCCTTTATCGTCAAATGAGACGCTCCGGTTGGTAGGTTTTAGGTATGGCGTAGGGTTAGTTTTAGACCACTAGGACTAGGAGGCGCCTTCTACCCCATATATATGTGTCTCATTTGACGCTAAAGGGTGCCATGTGTGTTGGATGTCTACGCTTTGGCAAAAGCATCGTATATGACACCTTGGGATAAGAACGGGCTTGAATTACCCGTATTTACAGGTGGAGCTGGGGAAGGTGGAGGGTTTCTGAAAGTGCTACACTGCTAAGGCAAATGCAAGTATTTGAAGATTGAGCATGTGAGCTCATTGGCTACTGATAAATGCAGGAACCAATCAGCAGTGCCCTACAGAGAATTGTGTGATTGCAAGCAGATTGAGTTTCATGACAGAACTTCATTTTATTTATGAACACTGACAAACATAATAGCTTGACTACACTGTAAGTCACTTTGGATAATTGTAAACCTGTAAATGTAATGTAAAAAATATGTAATGAAAAAATGTAATTCAATAAGTAAATGTAACATGCTGAATCTAGAAACTTCATGTGGCTAAAAACGTGTTTGGAAAGCTCTCACAGATGGGGTCTGGAGGGTTGCCATCTCCACTGGAAACCCTCCACCTCTGGCCTGTCCCAGATGGAATTCACTGATTTGACAGTCAGATGACTGATTATAGTAGCAGCAGCACCAGCGACGCTACTTTTCATATTTTATTGTGTTCAGCATCAGCCCTCCCAGTGTGACAGGGGCTTCTATTAGCAGATCATCCATACCGCAGAGTCACACACGTAAAGCACAGCGGTACAGAGGATCCAACGCTCGCTTGCTCTTTCCATGTCACCCATTCATGCTCTGTGTGTATTCATGCTATTTAGTTGATGGAAAGGTCACTTTTCAAGTGTAAACAGTATTGCTTTATCATTCTGTTTTGATCTGATTCATTGGTTGATGAAACTGTTGTTAGCTTGTAAAAGTGGCATTGATTCTCTGAAATATTTTTTAACACACTCTTTCTGCAAACGGTTTATGATAACATAGCGAAATCACGCAATGGCTTCGGATGGTTTTGTGGCGTCATAAATCATCTATGTGACAGATTTCCCAGAGAGAACGTGAAATGAAGATTTATTGCGATTAGATGTTTGCGAAGAAGTGTTCATCAAAAAGTCGTGCATTGTCTGTGACATTTCAAAAGCTCTACAGTCCGTAGGTCATAATGGGAAACATCTCAGGAATGTCATGACTCTTCAATGCTAATGTGAAGGAATGTGACCGTCTCAGTCATTTAATTGTCTGCTTTTTATTCGTGTGAAGAGGAAAGAGAAATGGATTTGGATGGTAGAGCGTTGGCATGTCTGGTGTTTCGCTGTTCTTTCACTTGTAGAGTGCTGGTGGCCCAGAAGAAGCCATTTTTACACCCACTCAGCCTGACTGACAACCCTCCATGGCCGGTGAAAACCCTCTCAACAATTATTGCAAAATTATAATTGCCCATCTGGTTGTTCATTGAGGGTAACAAGGGTGTCCTCTTGGAAAATAAGTCAGGGGTATTGAGGGAAAGTTAAGAAAAGGCATAAGATTCTCCAGGGTCCATAGGCTCCAATTATTCAGAGATTATCCTTTCACGTTGACTGATCTCGAATTGAATAAAGTTTGGGCTGCATTACTGACAGCTGGGTGCACCACTAAAGGGGCTGGAGTCGGATCAGGGCCTCGGGTTAGGGTGTTAGTCTGGGCCTGACCTCAGAGGTTAGTGAGGTGACATTATGTAGTGACAGCACTGAGGCATCCCCTCTTAGCTCTCTTCAAAGCTAGCTGGATAAATGCAGAGGGCAATCACATTAGGCAGTTCTTTCACTATCTTTCTGACTCTTTTGCTCACCCACTTTCGCCCTGAATTTTAAAGCAAAACTCCAAAATCCTAAAGTGAATACAGGCTGTTGTCTTTTAAAGTTAGGTTAAGAGATGTGGGTCATGGGGCCTAGCTCTTTCTTCTGATGTCATCTAGTAGAGATGTTTTTGTCCATCCTCAATTGTGTATACAAATAGTAGAAAAAAAACAGTTTTTCCTTTAAGAAATGAACATTTTAGGGATCTATGGTATATCTGCGCCATATTATCGGATATATACCGTTCAAAAGTTCGGGGTCATTGAAGGGATACTCCACTTTCTTTTGGAAATAGGCTCATTTTACAACTCCCTCAGAGTTAAACTGTTGAGTTTTACCATTTTCGAATCCATTCAGCCGATTTTCTGATATTTAGAAGAATAACCAGACAGTTTCTGGTCCCATTGACTTCCATATATATATTTTTTCCTACTATGGAAGTCAATGGGACCAGAAACTATCTGGTTACTGATATTCTTCTAAATTTCAGGAAATCGGCTGCATGTATTCATAAACGGTAAAACCCACCTGTCCCACTCTGGCGGAGTTGTGAAATGAGCCCATTTCCAAAAAAAAAGTGGAGTATCCCTTTAAGATTTCTGAATGAGCTTGTAACATTAAAGACTTTTAAAATGTAACAAAAGATATCTATTTCAAATAAATGCTGTTCTTTTGAACTTTCTATTCATCAAAGAATCCTGTGCACCGACTGTAGAAACTTTATAAAAAGTTTATTTTAGCATGAAATGAGTATGGCACCTGAAAAAAAAATTTTTTTTATCACGTTTCCACAAAAATATTAAGCAGCCCAACTGTTTTTCGAAATCTATAACAAAAAGAAATGTTTCTTGAGCAGCAAATCAGAATTCTGAACGATCATGTGACTCTGAAGACTGGAGTAATGATGCTGAAAACTCAGCTTGACCATCACAGGATTTTATTATATTATAACAGTTATTTTACATCATTACATTAATACAGTTAGTTTACAGTTTTTTCAAAATATATATTTAAAAAAAATCTCACTGACCCCAAACCTTTGAAAAACACAGAAGCAACAACTTTTTTTTATTATTATTTACATAAAAGTCATTTAATATTGATAGATTGATTTTCTGTTATTGTTTTGTTTTAATTTATTTAGAAAAAATAACATATAATTTTAACTGCAGCAATTAATCATTTATCAGTCATTTCATAAAATAATAATTGGCTTATTGGTATCATCGAAAATAATTAATATCATTGCATTCCTACAAAATGGCTGTAAATCTATCTTCTAATAAAGAGTAATGTTTTGGCAACAGACTCCACACATTTACACAATTATAAGTGACCCAGACCCTTAACACATGGTCATATCTTAGTTAGACACCGATTACTGTTGATTACAGAGCAGGAATATACAGCGGCCTAACACACTGTTCCCAGAATTCCTCATGGGCACCTCTTCAGGTTGTGAAAAGATGCTCCTGTGTGTCTTCTCCCTCTGTGCCACCTTCCCTTTGGCTCTATAGTTTCACGCTCCGTTCGGAACGCTTAGATCTGCTGACAAGTGTTGCCGAGGCCTCTCGTTTTTATCATGGAAAAAGGCTGCGGGATTCTCATGCCATTGCACAATGCCTAAACAAGCGGGTATGTCTAATTCAATTAAGTGCACGAGGCTGTGCCAAGCCTCTCCACTGCCGGTGTGACAGTAGTAATGAGCCTGGGCTTTGAGCCGTCCTGCTGGTGGGGCGGGAGGTGGTGTAGGTGGGGAGGGCTTCGGTTGGAGGGGGGCACACTCTCCTTAATTCAATGCTTCTAGCAGACAGTCTTTGAAATGCTGAAAACAGCTTGGAAACACTTATTTAGACCCTTTTAAATGGAATATTCTGCATTCCTGTACGACTGTATGAGAGAGGCTTGAGAAGAGACACAAGCAAGCATTATATATGACACTGGGTGTCCGACTGATTCTCTCTCTCTCTCTCTCTCTCTCTTTCTTTCTACTGCGTGGCACAAACACAGCTTGCCCCTCATCTTTGCATGCCAGGGGTCACGCTGATTCAGAGCGGATGTGAAAAACAGTGGTTCATAATCCATGAAAGTTTCATTGAAGACACATGAATGGGGAACAGTTATTTTTGCAGACACACGTATGTGCATTTCTGTAAGGTCAGAATCTGGATCACTTCTGAATACTTTTGATGAAATAATTTGGGAGAATAACCATTTAAGGTCTTTTGAGAGCATCTGCATGTTGTTGATCAGACAATTTTGACCTTATGGGGCAACCTGTTGATTATGATTTTAATTGTTTATTATAATCATTAAAGAATACCCTGGACAAAATATCTGTGGCAAATAAAAAACAACCTAAAACTAAAAAATGTGCCATATAAACCCCTATACGGTATCATGTTTAATACACAATTGTCTATCAAATATAATGCATCAGGCTTTTGAGAAACTTTTATCTCTCAAACATTGCATTGCATTGCATGTTTTGCCGCCACAATTAAAACTGCAGAGCTTTGATCATATAACTAAGCATTTAAATATCATCTTCATATAGGCTAAGACATTATCCTGACAGCTGAAAGTTGCATTTTATGTAAGTCTGCTATACTGTTATAAAGATCTCATTGATTTACATTACAAGATATCAGAATGTCATCATACGTTTGGCCAAATTGCATATTTTTTTCAGTTTTAGCCACTGAATAAAATGTATAGGTGTTTTCTTCTCTTAAATATGATATCAGGATGTCATAATATGATTTTTTTTAAAGATTTCCTACCCATATTTTATCATGTCAAAATGAAATCTATTACTACATATGTCAGGCTTCAGGGTTAAGGTAACAACTTCACATTTTCACCTTTTGCAGTGCATTATTATTATATTTTATTAAATCCATACTCTGGATAAAAGACAGATTGGTCACAGTTTTGAGTAGAGTCAAATTCTCACTATTAACTATGACTTTGCCTCAATAAAGTCCTAATTACTGCTTTATTAATAGTTAGTAAAGTAGTTGTTTGTAGGTATGGATAAGATTAAGGGATGTAAAATATGGTCCTGCAGAATAAGGCAATAACATATCCTTGATAAGTACTAATAAAACAGCCAATATCCCATGCTAATAAGCAACTAGTTAATATAAGAAATGGACTAAACTAAAGTGTTACTGTCATGATGTGGGTTTGTGTCCTGTCATGTTCTAGTTCCCTGTCTTGTCTATTAGTTACCCCAGGTGTTTCTGATTTCCCACGCCCCCTTGTTATCTTGTCTAGCTCGTTTGTCCCTGATTAAGCCCTGTGTTTCAGCCTTGTCTTTGTGAGTTCTTGTTTAATGTTGAATGGTTAACGTTGATGTTGGTTGTTCCTGTATCCTGTTCCTGAGTCCCAAGTCCTTTATCCAGTCTAGTCTGTTTAAGTTTGTAGTCTGTTAAATAAAGGGTGTGCTGCACTTGGATCCAGTCTTATCCTTACTTCAACCGCACCACCGTTACAGTTACCAACTAATACCAGTCTTTGAAAGCTTCTGCTGTGTGCTGTTGATTACCACAGACATTCATTTTTGTCTGTAAAAAGAAAACGGTTGACAGTGAAGGGCAGCAAAGGCTGTCAACCAAGCTTTAAACCCAGAATATTCCATTAATGATAATAATTAATGATGAAATTCTATTTATATGTGCTCTCGTGCTTTTGTCTCATGGTTGGAGAATAAGACACGCTTTGCAATAAGTAGTTGATAAATACTTTCTTAGTTTAAATATTTCCAACTATGATAACTGTCACCTTGTTCAGGTTGGAGACGTCATGGCTGATTCAAAACAACGCAGTAACGGACTTGCAGTATTTCTATTCATCTCCCATTTGTGCATTCGGCTATATTTACACGGGACCTTTTTAATTCACCCAAGAGCAAAGAAACATAACTAAATAAGTTGGTTTACTCTTCGAAAAAAAAAAAATTCCTTTGGAACTTCTCATTTACCAAATTAGTACACCAACCAATTTTGTTCTCTGGTTTGTCTGAATGTGTAAAATCCCAAGCCAGACTTTCTTCCTCTCTAAGACTGTGATGATGACGCACTGACACCTCGTTGACTCAACTGATCCATCGCTGCGTTTAGTCCTCTGACCTTTAACCTCACTTCTCTAATTTGTATGGAACTCTTTGGCATAATTTTACTAGCAATAAACTAACGAATAAATAAACAAACAAAACTATAACTCTTCAAGGCCAAAACAGAGCGCAAAGGAATACTTTGAATGGACACTAAGTGATAAAAGGAACGAGCGCTGGAGTGCAAAAGTCCTAGAGGACAAAACATTACACATGGCTTAAGAATAAACAGCATTCTTATGCATTCCGGCACTTTTGACTCTGGTTAGCAAACAATCAGGGACCTGGACAGCCTTTAGTTTCAGAAAAACTCTCCGAAAAGGCCCCCCGCTGTTCCTGTGAAGCACTGATTCTCAGGCTCTTTTAAAAAAGCCTCTTAAACGTTTGACTTTCTCACAGAAACAGCTTGCTAAATGGCATTTCTGTAATGGACTCCTGCTAGGGTTCATATGCGTTGTATACCCACGCTGCCCAAAGTTGTGTCAACACAATTAACATGAGAATGCCCCAAAAGAAAGGCAAGAAAAGTTTTTTCGGCGTAAAAAAAATCTGAAACTATAGAATTCTTTGTTTTCTGGAGAAAAAAAGATTTGAATCAAAGACATTGATGGTCATTTTTTTTTGCCTCGGATGGAAAAAGTGGTGCTGAATGAATGTCTTATTTACATGCCAATGGAAAGGGGATGTGGTTTTAAAGGATGGGAAAAGCAGGGCCTCTATTATGGAGGGTGCTGGTAGCAGGGGCCGGGACAGAGTGGGAGCCTCCCTGCCAGGCAGCGGTTAACAAGGCACTGGCTGAATTAGAGAATGGCAATGAGTTTTTAATTGGTGACACATTATATTTATCAAGCTGACAGCCAGAGTCCTGCGCCGGGGCCTTTCTTGTTTTGTCCCATGCTGTGCATTATTTCCCCCTAGGTGCCCCTGCACGATACCCCCTGTCCGGCCGGTTCCCTCACATGTGGAAAAAAAGAATAAAATCATAATAACGGAGCGGCAAGTTGAATGATAACATTGAATTATTCATTAGGGCTGCTTAAAGTGTTGGATAAATCAAGGCCCCCTCAACCCCGACAAAATCCAGCTATTGTCATCGGTCAAATCAGCACGGCGGTTTAAGGCCTCACATAAAGGCAAATCCTTTTGAGACCTGTTTAGCGAGGCTGACAGAGCTCTTTGCGCCACAGAGGCAAAAGTTATTAACAAGTGTTTAATATTTGTATGGGAGTGGTTTATCATCTGCTGCTGGTAGTCTATGAGTGTGCTTCAACAAAGCGGCCGAATGATAACTAAGCAAATACAATTTATTAGATGAGCATCCGCCAGGCATTCTTCTTTTTTTTTTTTAAACAAAGCAATTGATAATATGATTTAGTAGAAACAATATTTTGGTCATTTAAGAAACTAATCTAACTAAACTGAGTCTCTCAAGTTGTCTATTGAGAATAATTAAAATGATTACCGTAACAAATTATGCAAAGATATTGCATAGATAATTTGAAGATAATTTATTTCTTGCTTGCAAAAATAATGGTGAAAAAAACTAAATCTAAATCTCATATCTAAATAATTATGCTAAATGTATGTTAATCCAGAAATTAAATTAACAATAAGACTCACAAGTAATGATCAAGATCAGTTTGAGATCTCAAATTGCAAATATTTTCCTGATACCACCTTTAAGCCACAGATTGATTACGATCCATCCATATTCGCAATATGAAGGGACGATGTGAACACACAACAGAGATGAAAGCAAGTCTAGCCCCTTTTTTCACAGTTTGAAACTTAAACATTGCCGTGTTTGAGGACCAACAGGACTGCATCAGAACTCAAACAGATTTGGAGGAGTCTTTTGTTGGCCCTCAGAGGAATGGATTTCAGGGTAAAGCGCAATTCGTCTCTTCATAATAGACCAGAAGAATGGGAGCGGACGAAGGGGGCCTAATGAAATATTTAAGATTTTGCCTAAAAAGGGCCTTGAAAGTCACAACAAAGGATTTGCTGAGGGCTCTCATTGTGCGGCGGACTTTGCGGAAGCCGCGGCCGGACCACTACAGATGTGATGAGGGCCCATATTGAGCGGGGCTGTGCAGGCTCTGTTCACAGCTGTGTCCTTGCGCTCCCGACTGGGCCACCAGCCCCCTGCCTTTGTGCCCCATTGTGCCCGGCACAGAGCACCAATTTTACACAGAGCTCATTGCACAGCAACGCCTTTGTGTCATTGGTAAAATAGCGCTCCCTCCTCCTTCTGTCCATCTCTGGCATCGTTCTTTTCTCCTCCTCGATATCTGTGGTCATTTAAAGGATGACAAGGTGATGAATCTCTACTTTTTTTTTTGGATTATATGAACACTTAAGATAAGCAGAAGAGTCTAAAGGCGAGTTTTTCCATGTCCCCCTTCGCAATCTGCCTATTTAGGGCTTAATGGTTGTTGATTAATGGACCCTCTATTCAATAGAACATATGCCATTTTGGGACTCTATAAGAGCTTTATGTTGAATTTCTATGCTTGGTGTCACTAGGTCAAGGCAAGCTTTTTAACACACTACACGTGAAAAGGAGGTGATGCATAATTTACTCAGAATGCAGCTATTCATGGGGTGGTTTAAGCTCTCAATAACAATTTCCCCCAAACTAAAAAAGGTTGCAAAACATCATTTTAACCTCTCCAAATGCCTGTCAGGTGCATCTGCCCATGAGTTGGCTGTTCTTTCGATTAAATTATCCTTTTATTATTGCACGCTTTGCAGCAATTATACAGAAAAGAGCAATGTGCATTGAAAAAATCATTGCAAGTTCTGTGACAAAAAGAACTAAACTAAACTATGGAAGCTTTTCTGCTTCAATACAGTGTAGAGTGAGACAGAAAGTCTCAATTGTAAGAAATTTTAAAATGTGAGATATAAAGTCACTACTAAGTTGCAATTGCGAGATGGAGAGATATAATGTAGCTGCACCTGCAATAAACAGTTGCAACTACGAGAAATAAAGTAGCATTCATGATATATAATCACAAATTGAGCAATACAATGTTGCGTTTGTGAAATTTAACACTGAAAATCAGAGATGTGATCTTGTAAGATATATAAAGTTGCCACTGAAACAAAGACTTTTACTTGTGAGATCTAAAATTTCAACTGTGGTCCCATTATGCACCTGGTGCAATGCAGCGCCAAGCGGGACACAAGTGTTTTTTGCTAGTTTCAGCCTGACGCAGTTATCATTTTTTAGCTCCATAGAATCACAATTATTAGCGATAAAGTTGCAATTGTGAAATTTAACATTGAAAATCACAGATGTGATCTTGTGAGATATATAAATTTGCGATTGAAATACAAAATTGTGAGATAATATTTGGTAGCAATTATGAGAAATGTATCGGTTCAGAGACGTAGTCATATTGTGAAATATAACGTCACAATTATGAGAAAGGAAGTTGTAAGTTAAAACTATATAAAATTGCGAGAGAAATAAAGTTGCAATGTGATTTTAATGTTACAAGTGTGAGATCTAGAGTAATTGTGAGTAACTAAGTTTCATTTAAGTTTCAAATATGAGAAGTGGCTTTTTTGTTGAGAAATGGGCAGAAAAGGGTTTCTATGTTAAGCACTTTTGCTTTTCATTCAAAAACCTTGTTGAAGAAGAATCTTATAGGTCCGTTTTGTTCAAGTATTAATTAGTGATGTGTTCTAAGGCTAGTCTCTTAATAAGCTTGCATTCCACAGGTTAGATCCTACACTGCAATTTATCAAAACCCGCCTTCATCACATTCCTCTCTGAAACAGTCCTATCTCCTGCTGGGGAATAACTGGAGTGGGCTGTAGATTTCGTGCAATATTCATAATGACGATAACGCTCACCACGGAGAATGTGACTGGGAAATGTAACCATTATCCAGCAATTACGCTCTTTAGTGTCCGTCTCGTTCGGGATACGAGTAGAAGCACAGAGCTGGCGGCAGCTGAGTGGGAGCCTATAGCAGACAGAGAATTATTCATGGTAGATATGGAGTCCTCCGTGTGGGCTGAGAGGATTGATGTAAACCAGAACCTCTCACTGCCCTCCTCGAGCACAGCGGCCGAGCCTCATCTCCGCCGTGTGTTTCCCCTCTCTCCACAAAGACCTGTCACGTTTAATGGCCTGTTGGCTGAGTGGGCTGCTGTAGCCCTCTCCAAAAGAAAGGCCAGGAAAGAAAGGCTCATAGACAACTAATGCAGCTTAATATTCTTTAAAAAGGTCGAGGGACAATTAAAGGAGTGTTTCCCATGGTTCTCCCCCAGCGGTTTCTGCCCGCCTGCACAGCAGCTCGGCTGTTTGATGGAGTCTGAATACATCTTATTGATGGGGTCAGAGATTAGAGGCGATTGGGCCGGCTCTGAAAGGGGCCGTGCGTGGCCTCTGAGAGAGGCTTGGCAGAGCCACATTCAGCAAGGCCTCTCGGCCGTCTTCACACACCAGCACATTTGCTCCACTTCTCTGCCTGCAAATGCCTTTCAACAGAGCTGCCCTATTCACAGAGGCAGTTCGGCTGATGCACGTGCGCCCGCTCTGTGCGCTCGGGAGAGTGGGTGCATTTCTGCACTTCGAAAATGTATTGTAAATAATTGAATCGTTCAATCCATCCTTCATTTCCGAGATTCATCTTAACTTTAAAAGTGAACTCTGTCATTTGAATTTCAGTAAACAGGAGATCTATGGATGTTTTACCTTCCAGAGCTCTGAAAACTAT
The DNA here is from genome assembly GCF_988280905.1 of Pimephales promelas. Taxonomy (NCBI): domain Eukaryota; kingdom Metazoa; phylum Chordata; class Actinopteri; order Cypriniformes; family Leuciscidae; genus Pimephales; species Pimephales promelas. Next base: position 19,243,478 of record NC_142788.1, on the reverse strand, counting down.
GAAACTATGAACTCTTCATAATGAAAGTTATGAAGTACTGTACTGAGCAGACATCGCACCAGATTGTTAAACCATTTCCTCTTTTTCTTAAGGAAGTGGCATGCTGAATATGGATGTGGCCAAAGCAAATTTAAACATACAATGTCGTAAAACCTTCTTCTAACATAAATGAAAGTAAAGTATGGTTTCAATGGAATCGTGAAAATTTTAAAAAGGATAGGTAAAAGTAAAAGGATATAAAGGATATAAAATAATAGTTAATAATGTTTCAAAATGTATAATTTATACAATCTAAATATACATACAGTATATATATATGATATACAGAATGAGAACATGGATCCATCATGCCTTGTTACCACTGTGCAGGCTGGTGGTGGTGGTGTAATGGTGTGGGAGATGTTTTCTTGGCACACTTTAGGTCCCTTAGTGCCAATTGGGCATTGTTTAAATGCCACGGCCTACCTGAGCATTGTTTCTGACCATGTCAATCCCTTTATGGCCACTACCCATCCTCTGATGGCTACTTCCAGCAGGATAATGCACCATGTCACAAAGCTTAAATCATTTCAAATTGGTTTCTTGAACATGACAATGAGTACACTGTATTAAAATGGCCCCCACAGTCACCATATCTCAAGCCAATAGAGCATCTTTGGGTTGTGGTGGAACGGGAGCTTCGAGCACTGGACGTGCATCCCATTAAAAATCTCCATTCACTGCAAGATGCTATCCTATCAATATGGGCCAACAATTCTAAAGAATGCACCTTGTTGAATCAATGCCACATAGAATTAAGGCAGTTCTAAAGGCGAAAGGAGGTCAAACACAGTATTATGACGCTTTTCCACTATACAGTACAAGCTCGACTCGGCTCGCGAATATTATTTTACTTAGGCTACATTAAATAATTAATCAATTAACTAAATATAAATATTTGTATAAAAGGTTATACAAAGATATATTTACTATATATTTCTATCTTTAAACCATTATTTTATATTCTTTTACTCACCATGATTTGTTTACTTTGTCTACAATTTAGTTTTTTCTTTACTTCTTATACATTAGAATATACATTCAAGACATTGTATTTGAGATGTTGTTGTGCTCACATCCATAGGTCTATTGGTTGGTAACAATTGTGGTTGGTAATATAAAATTATACAGATAACAGACAGAAACTACAACATAGAAAAGTTGTTATTCTAATTTTAAATGAACAAGATTAAATGCTTTGCTCACGTTGCTATAGTGCTATCGCTCTGTCCGAGATGTTCCATGGCTCCTCACTGCCAGATCCCAGCAGAGTGATTTGTTCTGTCTGTTCAGTCGCCTGTGAGGCTGGGAATCATTCTGGCACATGTCTGCAATCTGGTCTGTAGAACAAGTGTGAACAAGCGCACTAAATTTCATTGGAGTGCATGTGTATCCACAGTCCTTCTCACCCCAAAGACCTCTGCACCTAAAAACAAAAACAAAACAAAAAACTCATTGTAATCAAACAAACCATTAAATAATTGTTGCAACTTTATACATTGCACAAGCAAAATCTGTTCCTCATTTGTGATCCAGAAAATGCCTTGCTCAAATATCGGCCACTCCATTTAATCAGGTCATATCTGACAGTCCGCTGTGTGCAAACTACCTTCCTGTGCGTCTGGAGAAATGCTTTGAAACGCTCCTCATTTGGGATTGTGTAGATGCGACCCTAAGGGGAAGCGGAGCACAGCTGTATTACAAAGCTGCTGCAATTAGGGAAAAACTTTGGGTCAATGAAAGCACTGGTTTTGTTTGGCTTGTTCCTTACATTCAATGGCATCTATAGAAGCATCAAAGAAAAGAGCCCAATTACTGCACTGAGCGTTTTGATTTTGCTTTTCATTCGCTGTAATTAGGAGGCAGCTTTAAAATATTTAACCTACTAGATTAATTTTCTTGTTTAATGTATCATTAGGCCAAATGGAATGGTCTACCCATGAGCTCTATGGCTTAGTATAATAGACGAGATTGTTTAAAGCGGAACTGTCTGTTGCTCAGCGTTTGTTATGTATAGTTAGTGTGTTTTGCTTTGTTATATATTTTCCAAAGAAGTGGAAATAATTTAGGGACCAGACCTTCCATTCTGTAATTCCTGGTATGTGCAAGAGACCTTACCAAAAACACATGCCCTTTAGTTTGGCATGGTCTCTTATATTTACAACGTTGTTTTTTTGTTTTGTTTTTTCAGTCTTCATATTCAGTCTGTTCATCTGAATCAAAGAACATCCACATATGATCAAATAGAATCACCTGAAGGTTTGATTCAGCACTGTATATTTTTATGCCTAAACATCTGAATGTTTCTTCAACTATGGGTATTTTTGGACCTTTAGACTTCTAGAAAACACACATAAAGCATCATTTTCACACTCTTATAGCTGAATTTCTCTGTAATGTCCCACAATGGTCATACATGCACCACATGAGAATGTCTGTCATCATATCACAAGTTATAAAATTAAGAATTTTGTGTTGAAAAGGACATTTTTTTTTTTACAAGAGTGAGAGATTTTCAGAGAGTGGTTTGAAGCTTGTTGATGCAAAGGTTGTTGATGCTGCTTGAGAATGAGAAATTTATAGTTAAGTTAATGCTAGTTCCACTATTTTGCTCTTCCTTGCCTTTAAAGTATTAAAGCTTTAAATATTGCACTTGCCAGTATTAAAGTTGTTTTGGAATGACCTTTAATGGATGCCTGGTGTGATTCTCCTTGTGACGCTTATAAATGAAAGAAAAACCTTTTGTCACCTGCTGAGACAAAAGTGCCCAGAATCCAGGAAACACCCAACTGCACAGAAATATCCCAAGACACAGACTTCTATCTTCATAGTAAATCCCGCTTGTTGACACTTTCTGTTATCTGTCTATAAAGTCCCTGGTGGAGTTTGAGATGCAAAGCAGTTGCTGAGGGTGCTTCTGATATTGGCGAAGGGTAGATTCGTGGGAAGGATCTGTGTGTGAAATGTTAACATCTCACAAGTGGCCGATCCTGGTGGTCACCACATTAATAATATGCTACTACACTGCTGGCATCCGACCCAAGGATACATTCCTGCTGTAATGGGCAGCAGCTGGACCGGGGTTTCCGGGAGGACAGCTGGGCACTGGCAGACACAGAGGGACACCCCGACCTTCCCGACCTCTCTACTGACTGTGTGTCTCATCCAAGATTTGCAGCTATTGCAATACTCTGCACTTTGTCTCATACCCATTCCACCCTGTCTTATAATTGCATGCTATTACATTCACTATTATACATAATTGTAGATATGAAAGCATATTTTCTTGGCTTATGAACTGCCTTCTTCCGGAAGCCGTGTTTTAACTCTTTTGTCAAGTCCCAAAGTAGCAACATATGGTGCTATTACAGAGCACTGAACACACATTTCAACGTGCTGCTTTGCTGCTTAACAGCTCTCTGGGGACACAAAAGGTCATTCAGCTAAAGTCCTGCGATTACACTCTAATGAGTAAACTCTCAATGGGGACGGCTTATTAGGACATTTCGGAAAGCTGTCGGCATGCAGCTAAAGAGGAGGGTTGTTTGTATTACTTAAATAGTCCTTTTTGCTACTATAAACATGTAGCCTACAAGTATTAGAAGTGAAGTTTGGAACGAGACCGTTATTGTTAGCAGTGTTTGCTAATTTTTATTTGCAAACTATTATTGTTTCTTATTATTCTTGTTTTTCTTCAACCAAAAACTTTTGAAACATTGAGCTATCCATATGAATGGAAAATCAAATAATAGCACAATCTTAAATTTTATGATAACCAGACGCGATGCCATAATACAACGAGCAATAAAAGTAATTACGTCATTGGATATGTTGGGGTTTTTTGTTCATTCAAAGATACAGCAATATTCTTTAACTACTTCTAAATGAAAAAATATAGAATATTATATTATTATTAGGCCAATATCCGATTCCAGTGTGAACAGATCATGGTCGTTCACGGTCTACCTTTCACAACTTTCTTGATAACTTTGGGTATGTAAAATCTTGGAAGTGACTCCCATGGGCGCAGAATCTACAGTGTCAATGTTAATGTCGATCTACGGTGACATAAAATTTAAATGAATTCCGATATCATATTTCCGATACTGTTCAGACTGCATTCGCATTGCAAAAGATCTGACCTGGGGTGCGTTTCCCCAAAGCATCGTTAGCCAACTATGGTCGCAAGTTCCGTCGTTACCAATAGAGTTCAATGGAAATTGCGACCATAGTTGGCTAACGATGCTTTCGGGAAACGCACCCCTGTATTGGATTTAGGACCACATTTGGAAGGCTACATTCAGACTGTCACTCCAAATTCGTTGCTGCAGCCATGTAATTACACCCTAGCAACACCCTAGCAACCCCACATAGCACCCTAGCAAAACCACAACAAAAGCCAAAGCCACCAGAACATTGTGAAAACATTGACTTTTTACAAACTCCATCCTCCTGGTGATGATTTTGCGCGGTCTGTTTTACATCTAGTTTTACATGGACTTCTACACATACAGTACAAGCATGTCTCTTTAAAAGCACCTCAGCAAGCTGCGGTTTTGCGAAGTGACCTTGACATGGCATCACATTTAACTTCCACTAGACGGGAAGGGACTATATTTTGAAAAAGCACCTTCATTCTGACACATGGACCTCAGTCTTGGCCGATGACCAGCGACCGAGCAGCATTGGCAGAGGGACCGTGAGAAACAGGGGGGCGACACCCAAATGTCAGCACAGCTGCAGAACTGCTGAGCATAAAAGCCTAATTACAGAAATATGCAGCCGGAGGCCTCTCGACAGTGAAAACAGAGCGGCGTTTGACTGGACGCTGCCAGAGAGTGGTAGTGTAACGTGTCGTCCGATCAGTGACGTGAGATTTACTGTGCGCAAGAAGCTCCAGGATTCCACAGCTGCCGTATGACATCAACCCGCTCGTGCGTGGGTGTGTTTGTGCCGTTAGGGTTCTTTTCTCCCAAAGTTCAACCTGAGAAGAAAAAAATTCAATAATTATAGGCATAATTAAAGCTAAAAAAACTAGCTAGTCCCGAGTGACAGTGGCAACATTTGCAGCCAGGATACTCAATTGTTCAAGGGATGATATTACTTTAGTCTAACTTTAGTAATGTTGCTGTTTGAGCATAAACAACATCTGGAAAGTTACAACGTTCAAAGTTCAAAGCAAAGGAAGATATTGGCTTTTAAAGAAAGCCTCAAATTTACATAAACCCCGCCCCCGCTGTCCATGTTGAGAGGAGAAAGAGTTGTTGTAATAGAGCACATTTGTGAGACTGCTCAAGCTATCAGATCATCTTTTCACATGATAGTCATGTCACTTCTTCTTGAGTCTCTCCATCATTTTCCAACTCTAGTGTAAACAAAAAAGGCAGAACAGTTTCTGACATTGTAGTGCTTGTGTGCGTGAGGTACAGTAATCAACGCACTACAACTGAAGAAAACACATGCAAATAGCATAACACCTGCGAATTAAGAAAAATTCTTTATCAGTTTCACACGGCTCTGCTCCAAATACTCACAACACAACCAAATACAGAAACGTGCTGCAAACGTTCACAACACAACCAAATACAGAAACGCGCTGCAGATAGCACAGACCACAACGGAAATGTTTCCAGGGGACCCCAATAAGTGACGAACCCGGCTGGGACATGCTTGCATAGATATAGATATCTATGCATGCTTGCAGTTTCGTAGGGCAGACGGCATAGCCCTTGATGTGGGGTCTTAACGAGAGACAACTTCATTTCCTCATTATTTTCACCTGGGGTGTTCCCATGACAATGCAGCAGGGTGTCCATCAGCTGTTCTTACAACAGAAATTTTGTATTATTGCGGTCAAAATTAATGTTGCAAATAAATATAGCCTACATTTTAAACAAAAACGCTTTTAAAATGCGTTATATCTGTGTGTGACTAAAATGTGCCTTCTCATCTTTGGACCCTGCATTACCTAACATTATTGTGAAACTTATTTAAACATAGCATGACAAAATTTGTACAATGTAACTGATGTATTAAAACCCTCACGTTCTTTTTCTTTTATTTATTCAAAACAATTATTTATTCAGCCATAGACTGTAAAAAAATATGGACGTAGTGTCCGTGACGTCACCTGTAGTTTTCTGAAGAATGTTTTTGAAGCCTAAAGTGGGCGGGGCCGGCCGTCGCCATCTTGGCACCTCTCCTCACTACCGGATAAAATAAAATGGGCAAAGAGCAGAGGCGGGACGTGTGTGGAGCTGAGGTGCTAATGCTATATGCTACTGGCCTTGCGCTAAAGTGACCCTACCCACCCCCCACCCCTTCACAAGCAAAAAAAGAACAAGCCCAAACCATGAATAAATAGTTCTCAGTTATCAGCTGCTTTTCCTGTTAGCCCATATAACCAATTTCACGCCCGCTCCTATCAAACTTGCTTAGTTGTGTTTTTGGCTACCCGCCAACTTCTGACTTACAAATGATCAGATTGTCATACTCAGTGCTTTGCATTTTCCCCATAGGGGTCTGACTTTGAATTGCACACATTATGCTTAGGTCATGCCATCTTCAGATTTCTTCTTATTTATGTACTTTTTAACCAGAGAGTTGTTAGTTGTGACTGAAAACAAAACCTGAATTGAACAAACAAAAAAACAGCAGGTTGATGCTGAATAATAGCCATCAAAATTATACAAATATACCAGGTTAATAGCTTTTTTTTTACTTGTTGCTAATGTTGTTTTAAGGCATATAGGGTTGGTGAATAGGGTTAATGAAAAATTAGCTAATAGATTTCATATCACTATACTTCTTCAGTTGATTGACTACATTAAGAATTGAAAAAATTTGTTGTATTACACGTTTACTGAAACTTCATATTTAAATATGCAAATTAGACATTATCCAATTAAATATTTGAGTCATATTAGAGTTTTTACAGTTGGCATTTTTGATATCTCTTTTTATATAAATCTGAAAATACTGTCAACAGCCTGAAAAATGTTACCAATGAAATGTTTTATAAAATCAGGCTAATGATGAACAAACAGAATATAAATTAACCTTGAGCACATCTCTAGCCGGAGCTGGCCCGCTTTGGCCCAAGGTATTCGACGGGCCAGAAATCCTGGCCATTGGCCCTGAGTAAGCCCTGATCAAGCCCCAGAAGTGACAGTGGAAACGCGACTGGCCCTGGCACGCACTAGCACGGCTCGGCCCTGGCTCGGCCCAGTGGAAACGCGGCTAATTACCTTACCTTTCTGGGCCTTGAAAGTGGTAGTTGCGTAGACTGTCAATAGAGGTACAGAACGCTCTCAGATTTCATGAAAAAGATTTTTTTGTGTGTTTGTTCTAAAGACAAAAGTCTGATGGGGTTGGAACGACAAGAGGGCGAGTAAATGACTTTTGAGTAAACTAACCCTTTAAAGAATTTACGGCTGCATTCTTTTTTTACTTTTGTCTACTTTTTTTTAGTATCTTATTTCATATAAGGATGATTTAAAGTTCATTTTGGGGTGAAAAAGCACTTCAAAATGTGCAAACAGATAGTGTGTTGGTGTATGTGAGAGAAATAGGAAGGCAGTCTGCAGCATGCTTACGTGCACCCGAATTCTGGATTCGTGTTTGCACGTCATATCTTTGACAGACAAGTTTAAAGAGAGGCAGGAGGCAGCGTCTGTGGTCAGGAGGTGGGCAGAGGAGAGTTAAACAGTAAGCGAGGGAGAGGAGGGAGAGATGGAGCGTGTGAGACAGAATAAGAAAAGGGAAAAAGAGCCTGTACTTGAGCCTTTCAAGGTGTGTTATTTGTTCAAGGCTGTCCAAACATTTACAGAGTGCTGGCAGCCTAGGAATGCAGAGGCAGGGCCGAGGCGGGCGAGCTTCAGCCGTGGGAAACCGCTGCTCTCCTCAACCTCTGCCGGCTCCTTCCCCCTCGGGCAGAGTGTCAACATACCCGGTGCCAGAGATTTGTGAGACTGATAGTGACAAGTCCCGTCAGCAGCCTTACGCATACACACACACACCCATAAGCACACGCACACACGCTTCCAGCGGCACACAGGCGAGCTTTCCGCCTTGCTCTCGCGCTGACACACTTTAACAGTCAGATGAGGAAGCCTCAGGCACCCACAGACGAACACACACACTTAAAAACACGCAGCCCACACTCAAATACAAAGACCCAGTGTTTTTTTCCTCTCTCTCATCCTTCAAAGATAGTCATGTTGACACATTTTTACAATGCACTTTTCCGTAACCATCTGGATTGGTTAACAATTCACATACAATACATGCAAATCGTATGATCAAGGGCAAACTCGAGGGTTTGAGATTTCGGCTATTTTTCATCCACTCCAGCTCATGTCATGGCGAGGTCATATTAAGGAGATATTATTATAGGATTGAATGCTGCGCATCCATTGCTCTCTGTCATTTAGTTAATGGCCCAGCACATTGTGTTTTGTGTGAGGTATATAGTGGGATGGGTGTGGTTGGGACACAGCAGCTGACAGTGAATGGTGATAAAGCTCTTCAGACTGCAGTAAACACTCTCACATGCTGCCTGAGCAGGAGTGTCCACTATGCATCTCATGAGTGTTTGTATTGTATGATACTATGTGTGATTGTGAACAAAAAAAACATTTTAAACCAGATATCTCTGTAATGGATGGATGGATTACCCAATTGGTGAATAGATTTTTTTTTAAGCATAAAGCTCATTGAGAATTTCAATAAGAAATAAAAACTTTAATAAAACTGCAATTTTACTACTCGAATAAATGTCTTGTTGTCAGCATTTGGTTGCAAACAGGCGAGGAAACAGATCTAAATGCCGCAGTATCATATTTACTAATAAAAACTCATAAAAAATCATGATGACATAAACTGACGATGAACTGAAAGAAAAGCAGAGCTTAAATACACAAAACAAACTAATAAACGAAAATGAATCACAGGTGCGCAAAGTAGTCAAACAATGAAAAACCATAGAAGCTAACTGAAAACTAGGACGCAAAACTAAAACACATGACAAATTCACCCAAAACAGAAACAAACCCAAGATAATCCCTTACAATTGCTTAAGAAGTTTTCCTTTTTCTTTTTTGTATGGCTTGATGGTGGAAACAACTGATAGAATTAGATGGTTTCCTCATAACCCCCATTTTACCATACATACGTCAATGTTACCACATCTGAGGGCTTCAGATGGTCACCACCTCAGATCAAAGTCCATAACTTGCAAAGATAGCCACAATCAGTAGAGTCAAAGTATTGCAGTTCAAAGGAGTCTTCAAATGGTTAAATATTTGTCTACTTCATGTCATCAAGTTAAATGAGTGGCAGCAATTCCATACGTGCAACTTTTTGTTAAGCATGAGAAACATGTCTGATCGAAACCCAAAGCAGGAAGCTTGTGGTGTCTGATGGCTCGGGACAGGGTGAATGTCACGCTGCCGGCTGGAGCAAAGGTGACTGAAGACTATAAAATCGGTTTCAAATTCAACATCATATTATTAATTTAATCAGATGACTGGCCAAATCACTATATAAAAGGAGGTCATTACTGAAGATTTGAAGAACACATACTAACAAAGTTATTGTGTTACCATTATAGTATTGTTGTGCTTAGTTGCATTATATCCAGTATTTCCTGGGTTATGTAGTGTTTGTTGTAGAGTGACAGAAGGAACAATATGAGGTGAAACTTGTTTTAACTTTCCCACCTCACAGTCTATACATGTACGTTGCTCCTCTTGTCTCCGGGCTGCAGACACCTGCCTACATTGCTGGGGAGGTCAGGTTACAACGATGAGGCAAGATCTAGCCAATCGGCTCCTGTGAGAACGCCGAGCGAAGGTGGTGGGAACTCTCCTCCCTTCTTTCTCTTTCTCTCGCTCTCTTCCTCTATCTTCGCTGTGACGGCTTTCCACGGCCTTACCTGGGAAACTCACACAAGTTAAGGGAGGGGCCAGCAACCCAATGAATACAAAACCAAACCTTTTACCAACAGGTGAGTTACAGAAGTCAAGTGTGTTCAATTTACTCCTTTTTTTTTCCTTCCCCTTATTTCATTCATGGCATTGGGCTTTACATCAGCCCATCTTGGCACTATTCAGAAAAGAAAGAAAAGAGAGAAACAAAATAGAGCCAAAGTGTGGGAACTTTTCCTCCTTCCTTTATTCCAGTCTGAGTGGTTTCATTGTTGTTAACCCTGTAAATGCTGGTTGGAGTGCACCTGTGGCATCAGCACAACAACATTGTGGCATAGGCTATTCTCATGTGAACATATATGTAAATATCTGAGTCCAGGCTTTCTTAAAAAAAATATTTCTTGCTTTCTTAAGGAGTCAATACTGATTAAAAAGATTCCAGCATGAGAATTGAGGTTATGAGTATGACATCACTAAAAATATTCATTAATCAGGCCATTAAACGTTAAATATTTTTTCAGATGAATAGTACTCTTTGTTATTTGCAAAATGTTGATTTCTCAAGGCATCACAGAATGGTTAGAGCTTCATTCATGCACTGCAAGAACTGATTTAGATCACTGGGGTAGATCCAACACTGCCACCCTTAGGTCATAGAAAGTATCATGATATATGGTAATGTTTGATCCTCTTAGACCAAAAAAAAAAAACATTACATTTTCATCTGTTTGCTGGGTGTGTCCTAAGTGGCCTCTGCAATGTCTCAAAGCTAATTGTTACTGATACACATGACAAACATAATTAATAGACCCGGTAGCATGTATAGTAAAAACAGACATTGCACATAATATGAGAACTAAATCATGCCATCATGTGTACGTGTCTGGTGTGCATGCAGTTTGAAACGTATGTGTATGTGTAAGTGTGTGCACGCTGGCTTGGGTTGAGAATGAATGGAAAAGGCAAGCAAATAGGCTATACATGACACCTTAGTGTGAAGATCCCTCCTCATTGACTATAGATTTTACAACACTTCTCTTTCTCTCTATTGCCCACGTGTATCTCGCTGCCTATAAATGTGGATAGGCCGGACATTGTAGCCTACTACTTTTAAATTGTCTGCACTAAAGCAGGGCTTTGTTCGAGGAGCCTTTCTCTTGGTCTTAAAATTCAGTAATTTTGTCAAGTAGCTCAGCTATTTCAGTTCATTACTTTGCCCTACCAGTTAGTCTTTTTTTTTTTTTTTTTTTTTACTTTTGCTTTTTTGGCTTAAAATGTTTTTAACTTTTGATACTTTTCTAACAAACTTCATCATGCTTCCTGACTACAGTATGATCTGTGAATGCATCGTTGCATCATATAGTCACTGAAGAATTGTTAGGAATGTGTGTTGTGCTGGCAGTTAAAGAAGAGCATTAAGGCTGGAGGGGGTGTGGACCAAAGTGCTGTTGAGAGACTCAGTGAAACATCGAGAGCGTTTACATGCAAAACAATGCACTGATAACCATCAAAAAACAGTTAATAAAAGAACTGACAATGCAGTTCTCTCTAGAAGAGGTAACGAGTATTGCGTACGTTAGCTTATGCTACGGGAAAGATTCATCTTTTCGTGATATTGAAGCCAAAAATGTATCCTAATTTTTGTATTCATTGTCAGACTTAGAGCAGGCTTTCTACCGTGCTCCTAGGTTTCCCAGCGGGAACTGCAGCAGCCTGCCACTGAGACCGACATGACGTCACGTCCAATGAAGGGCGCTCGCGCCTTCACAGCGTCATAGGCTGTCAGTATGGGTGTGGCTTAGCGTATATATGCAGGGCTCGGAGGCTGTTTCCCTGGTTTTCATCGACTGAAGCGAAAGTCGCTCAGGTTACACTAGAGAGAACCGAGGTTACGTTAGGTAACCGATACGTTCTCTTACGAGAGGTTCTCTCGTATTGCTTAAGTTAGCTTACGTTACGGGAACCCTTTTGTCAATGCCATGCACGCCAAGCATCCACTCCCCGAGTCGGGGATCAAGATAAGTGGAAAATTGGGGGCCACCATAGCGGGCCGACACATGTAAACTCACCTAAAGGATTATTAGGAACACCAAACTGATACTGTGTTTGACGCCCTTTCGCCTTCAGAACTGCCTTAATTCTATGTGGCATTGATTCAACAAGGTGCTGAAAGAAATATTGGCCCATATTGATAGGATAGCATCTTGCAGTTGATGGAGATTTGTGGGATGCACATCCAGGGCACAAAGCTCCCGTTCCACCACATCCCAAAGATGCTCTATTGAGTTGAGATCTGATGATTATGGGGTCAATTTTTGTGCAATGAACTCATTGTCATGTTCAAGAAACCAATTTGAAATGATTCAAGCTTTGTGACGTGGTGCATTATCCTGCTGAAAGTAGCCATCAGAGGATGGGTAGTGGCCATAAAGGGATGGACATGGTCAGAAACAATGCTCAGGTAGGCCGTGGCATTTAAACGATTCCCAATTGGCACTAAGGGGCCTAAAGTGTGCCAAGAAAACATCTCCCACACCATTATACCACCACCACCAGCCTGCACAGTGGTGACAAGGCATGATGGATCCATGTTCTCATTCTGTTTACACCAAATTCCGACTCTACCATCTGAATGTCTCTAACAGAAATCGAGACTCATCAGACCAGGCAAGATTTGTCCAGTCTTCAACTGTCCAATTCTGGTGAGCTCTTCCAAATTGTAGCCTCTTTTTCCTATTTGTAGTGGAGATGAGTGGTACCCGGTGGGGTCTTCTGCTGTTGGAGCCCATCCACCTCAAGGTTGTGTGTGTTGCTGCACACCTCGGTTGTAACAAGTGGTAATTTCAGTCAAAGTCGCTCTTCTCATCGCCCATTCTCCTCTGAACTCTAGCATCAACAAGGCATTTTCTCCCACAGGACTGCCACATACTGGATGTTTTTCCCTTTTCACAACATTCTTTGTAAACCCTAGAAATGGTTGTGCGTGAAAATCCCAGTAACTGAGCAGATTGTGAAATACTCAGACCGGCCCGTCTGGTACCAACAACCATGCCACGCTCAAAAATGCTTAAATATTAAATATTGCGCAAAAAATAAATAAATAATGCAGTGCTTGCAAACTCTATGCTTGAAATCCATTCAGCACAATCCTCTTGTCTTGTTCGTTAATATTGTCAGGCTCTGTCAAGAGGCGTGACCTTTCCTGAACACACGCTATGCGCTGCCAATCACAACATACTGGACATTTTTTTAACAATCAATATTCTAGTACACCCCAAAAGCAAAACCAAGACTTTTTTAAAAGAGTATACTCGTACCCCTTTAAGCAGGCTACAGCACAACCATTTTTAACATTGATAATAATAAGAAATGTTTCTTGAGCACCAAATCAGCATATTAGAGTGATTTCTGAAGGATAGTGTGACAATGAAGACTGGAGTAATGATGCTGAAAAGAGAGAGATGCAAAAACCTGCTATGTGTCGATTATTACTGGGCATGTAAACATATTGTGCAGTTGACTGACAAGCTCAAATCTTTGTGTGGTTGCTGTAAGAACACCCAGACACTTGCCAAACTGGATTTGGCTGATGTCACTTGTAAGTCTCTCTTAAAAAGCACTACCTACACAAAGGTGTGTCCACCTTTGACAGACATGCTAATGATAAAAATTACAGTGATGTAATCTTAGGACTATAGTTCAAAGACACTAACTGATTTATATTTCTGCGTCGGACCTACGCCGGAGCCTCTAAGATATAGACTACACTTTGGTTTTCATTTATACTTGTGCATCGTTGTCCACATTGACGCGCAATTACATGTGCAGAGGGAGCTTAGCAGGCCAATCACAGCGCTTACGGGATTGTTGTTACATTTTTGGAGAGGTGCATGTCAGGGTACGCGCACAGACTACGACGTAGCTATGGCGTGAGTTTGACGGAGAAGTATAAATTAGCCTTTATGCTGGATGAATTCAGTAGCAAAGCAAATTGTCCAATCAGTCACAGTCGTCCACGGAGACAAACCCTCAAGACACGTCATGATTGGGACTTTCTCTTAAATACATGTTAGTTACCAAAATTTGTTGTTTCTGACCAGGGTGGGAAACCAGAGCAGTGCTGCTCAATGAACAGTGTCCAGTCACTGATCCCCGTCCCCCGAGTGCAACGCAGGATCAATTCCACCAATACGGATCTGTTCTCTCCACGCCGCTGGACAGCCCTCTTCGCTCTCCATCCAGACTCATTTACATGTTGTTATTGTCCACCTTCTGCAACGTAATCTGATCGCTTCTACAGCACACACAAAACCAACATGAGACACAGGCCCTGCTTCCCATTGTGAGGCCTTATTTCCCATGAACCATGGACAAAGGTGAGAGAGGAAGGCAAGGAGAGAGCAGAACCGACGTGAGAGAGCAGGTGGTGCCAAACCCGACTCTGTGTCTGAGGTTACTGAACCCAAACCTGTAGCCAGAGCAGCAGAGATCAAAGTAATGTATGCTTTAGTGTTCTGCATGTCTCTGCTTTGCAATACAATGTTTGATGTCTTTGTAGTTAGAACTTAAGGCTCCAAATAAGGATCAGGGTCCAAAAGACAGACAGACAACAGGTGATCAACTGTTTCGATACATTTATAAAACCAGTATACACGTCAAGACAGTTAGTCTTATAGACCTCTTTTGTACTGACGTCACAATTACGTCACGGTGTTGTTGGAGGCAAAACCAAGAGAAAACTTGATGCAGCCAATACAAACCAGCACTGATTCAGCTACATAATAAGGAGCTTAGAATATTATTATTATAATTCAATGTCATCTTGTTGTTTTGTTGAGTACAAGATTCGACAGAGGACAGGCTCCAATTTGAAATTTGATCACCTAATGTTTTCTAAACAATTTGCAGTGTCTGGAATTTTTTTTCTAGAAAATATTCACATCATTACAATTGCACTGTAATGTCACTCTTTACATGGTCGTCTTCTTGACTAGGCAGAGCTTCGGATCGTACCCCAGTCTTGTACGTGACCATTCAGCTTATAGGCATCTAAGATTTATATGCCCTCAGTTTCTCTTTATGCTTGGTTTCTCTATCAGGTTGGTGTAGATATCAGGTCACTCAACCGAGGCAGTTAACGTTAATCTTGTCAGATTGTCCATCCATTGAGTGAGCGTGTACGGGTCGGCCAATCTGGTTCCGTCTGTCAAAATTAACTTTTGCAAATAACAATTGTGGTCCTGGTATGGAGAGTGAGTGATCTTATGCATTAAAATAAAATCAGATTTTCTCCACTCATTGTTAAAAACCTATCAAAAAGCAGCGATGGGAATCGTTCTGCCACCACCGAAGCTCCGCCCACAAAAGTTTTCTTGATTTACCGTGAGAATCCGAAAAATCTTTATTTGTTGTAACAGTAACTCAGCAATTTCTCCTCAATACAACATATTTTAAATTTAACTGCATGCAATTTAGTAACACAAATCATCATAGCAACCACAGAGCGAACACACAGAGTAATGTTAACATCATTCAACTCACTCAAATGTATTTATGATTTTTTTGACCAAGTAAAACAGCGCTGCATTAACCCACAATCTTAATTCATCAAATCAAGTGACCTGTGTGAGTTGTAATTCAGCATTACACATAAAATAATATGAATTTAAGTGATCAAATCTAACTATAAAATTTTACTTTTAAAATTTCAGCTTTAATTGAAATAGAGACAAACAACATAACAAAAGAAGCAGCAGCAGGCCACTACGGTATAACCATAATAAAAACCGTAATGTAAAATGTCCCAAGACTGGTTCTCTGTTACCCTTTATTGCAATCATTCCTTCCTATATCCTTCCGGAGCTCCTCCGTGGGACTCGAGGCCAGTGTGTTGCGCAGGTTTCTCTCATTGGCATTCACTCCAATGGCCTTGTTCCGTTCTCGACCCTGCAATGCTTTATACCACAGTAATGTTAATAAAACTTGAAAACATTATCTTATCTATGAAATTGATTTGAGGTGAAGACGACAACTCCCATGATTCCACATTCATTCATGGTGTCAAGTTACACATTTGTTGTAGTTTTAAACAAGCAATCCTTTAGCAGCAAAACATACTGTGCCTTTAAATTATATATATTAATTTATTTTATATGTGATCTTTATATATATATATATATATATATATATATATATATATACTGTACACATAGCCTACATATTATACACAGACCACTGAAAGGAGAGTATGTATGGTTAAGATGACCTCAGTGCACCAGCTGCCCATGTAAATGTTATTTGTTTGTGGAGGCCAGTGTGAGTAAATATTGTAATGGTGATATGGTGCAGTTTATACAGAGGTCCTTGCCCAACACCTGAAGTGTGAGAGACCTAATTGCACACAGCCATTAATAACAACAACATGTGAACAGAGTCTGAGATGTTTCCCTTTAAGGTGCGAGGGTCCTCAATTATCCCATTAGCAGCTAATGTTGTATCTGGTTAAGTTAATGTCTGTCTACAACCTGCTAATAGATCATTGTAAAACAACTGTTTCCAATGGAAGACGGTAAGATGGTAGTGTACTTCAAAATACTGACAAAATCTACTTTTAGCAGATATTTTAAATAAAATTGAACACTTCATTTATTGAGATGTAACAAATGATCTTATACTGTAAGTTAGAACTGTAAGATCTATTTTACGGAATATTAAAACTCCAGATATTTCAATTTTAAATGTTTGATCTTTCCCTTACAGAAAAATGAAACCAAAACATTGATGCACTTCCCTCCTGGAACCACTTGCAACAAATTAGCAAATCATGGCTGTTTGTCACAGACTGTTTTATAGGAAATACATGAACAGACACACAAAAAGGAAAACCGTGTTTGTCATGAAAATGAATTTGGTCTCAATAAATTTGAGGATGAAAATTATTGAAGTACAAAAAGAACAAGAGTTCTTTGTATCGAGATCTAAAAGGGGAAAAACACTTAGTTATCAGTGTTTTTTTCAATCTCAATTCTCATCAAAATTAAACTATTTTCTTCCTCTCTTCAAGAAAAAGTCTTCTAGATGTGACAAAGGCTACCTATGCCATAAAAGAGCAGAGCAGACAAATAAAAGAGCAGAATGTGGTGAAAGCAAATAAAGGAGGAGGTGGAGCGGGAACAGTTTTACTGCTGCGTGTTTAATTGAAGTCATTGATGGGAGAGTGGCACGTTCCCTCGGGGTCGTGAGGAGAAAGGGCAGCTCAAAGCGAGAGGAAGGGGCTGGACTGCTGTAAAACAGCTGCTTTTTCACAATGTCATCCATTTCCAGTAGAAAGTTATATTGTAGAGTCAGATTTTCGTGGTAATAAAGGGGTCTGCTGGGCATTTTGCAGCCATGATGTCCACGTAAACACTAGTTGATTTCAAAACACAAGCAGACACACACCACAAATGGTTAAAATCAACAGGAGCTCTAGATTTTCTTTAAAACAATTTTTTATTTCAAATGGACCCTGGAAGGTTTTTTTTTACCAAATCATGGAAAACGAAGGATCATTCTGCCAATCCAACACTTATCATGATTGAAGATGTTGAAATAAGTCAACATAGGCTATACCTCTTTTGAAGAAGAGGAATAAATGAGTGAAATAATGTGATAAATGGAAACTCCGGCAAGTTTGTAAGTTGTTGTTTATGTTGGATTTTTGTAGTCAAACATGTCATTTGGATTGAATGGAAGTAAAAACATGGCTGTCACTTTGAAGAAATGCTCTGTTTGGTCATTTGTCCATTCAGTATGTGGGAAGAGTATCAGAATATAATGAAGCACTGCACCTTAAATAACATTGTCTATGCAACATTGTGGTTTGCATTTAAAGTATCTGTAATGTCTTAACCATAACCTGCCTGATCATTAATCTGCAGTCTTGTGAATCTTAGTCCATTGACTTTCGCTGTCAAGAAATGTGACATTAGTAATTCAACTGCTTGGCCTTCACATCAAGATTTAAAAGAACTTCAGACTGTTGTGTCTGGAATCTCTTCTGTCCACTGAATGACTTTTCCCATAGAAACCTACATGGGTACATCGGTCTTGGAAATTTTTTATTTTTTTTAAAAAATTTAGATTTAGACCTAGACTTTCAATCTTAAAATATGAAAATCCATTATAAAAATCTTTTAAAAAATCATTGTAAATTACATCCACCTATTTATGAATGACAATTAAGAGAATGTATAGAAGAAGAAGAAATTAGCAAGGTAAACATCAGTGTCAACTTATATGCAAAATATGTGAAAATATTTTTTTTGTGTGTGTATTTGGGATAAATAAAATGCTAGCTATGAATCTTTAGTAAGACAAAAGAGTTGGGAATGTTTTTCACATATTATTATTAATAATTATTTTTTTATTAATTATTAAAGCTGTTTAAAATGTAATTTATATCACTGTAATGAGCACCACTCAGTGTGGTTAAACAACGTGAAATCCAAAATACTTCATTTGAAATACGGGGTGTAAATATTTATATAAAACATTAATAAATAAAACAAATACATTTATTAAAAAATAAAATATTTATTTAAAAAATACCTTAATATTTACACCACATGTCAAATATACATATAGAGACAATTCTTCACTGTTGGACATTTTTAGTGGACAAATGAAATAAACCTGTGAGAGCATCAAAATTGCATTTTTAGAGGGTTCTTTTCCCCTCGGGTTCAAAAGTGCCAACATACCAACACACCGTTTGTTGCTAATGTGTTAAATGTAAATTTATCCTACATTTCAAACAAAGCTCTTTTTCAGAAAAAAAGCTCCATTTTCAGACCCTAATGTTGTCCGACCTCAGACAGGGAGAGTGATTCTAAAGATGCATTCTCCTGACAGCAGGATGATTACAGTTTGTTTTCTTTATCTTACCTTTTTTGTCATTTTAAAGTCTCTGTACGTCCTGCTGTTTCGCCATTTTAAGGCCAAACTTTAATCTCTATATCTATGTTTTGTTCTGTCCCCTCCTGCTGGAGACTGAGCTGAGACAAAGCGTTATTTACACTAATGGCCCAATGGGCCTTTCACTGCAGAAACAAACAGCGCTGGGGAAAGTGAATGGAACTTAACATTTTGACATTTTTCCACATGCTCTCAAAACCAATATTGACCTAGCTCCCCTGCAAGGTGGGCTTTAGTCCAAGGACTTGGCATTAAAATCAAACCTATGAATCTCAAGCAGCAGGCAGCAAGTCAAGGGGAGAGCCCAACAATGTCCTGCCCAGGATGGGGTTCTCCTGCTGGGAAGGCAGAGTGGACACTGTCCTGGGCTCAAGCTGATACACAGAAACAGCCACAATGAAAGGCTTCGTGCCACCCCCCCAGTTTAATGATTCCGTCTGCGAAGGCCGATTGTAGCCGAACCGCAGACCCCGCTGGTGCCCGATGCAGACAACAGGAAAGGGACAGCGGGGGAACCCGTAAGTGTAGTACCACCCCGTAGCAGGCAGTGCTTCTCAAAGGCCACATTACAATCAATTAGGGCCCTAATGAGCAGGATTTGGACTTGTAACCTGTGGCTTAGAGTCAGTATTTAACAGAATCTCAGCGGCACAGCTGGATAGCGCATCCATACGCTCAGAAATAGCTTCGACTAGAAGAGTAACGCAGTGGGGAAGTGCGACGTGTGTGGAGGTGTCTGCTTCTGCTCAGGAAAACACACAAACACGTAGACTCTCTCCTCTAAATGGAGAATACACTAATGGCAAGGAGAACAAAAGGAGCAAATCTCACTCGATAAGATACATTCGACACAGCTCTTGGTGAATGTACTAGATGTCAGGCATCGAGGTGACACATGGGTAATGTGAAGAGAGCAAGCAGAGAGCCTCGAGGCCACAAGTTTACAACATTTACATACATAGCCAACAGCCGTTTCAACAGGTTTGAGCTCACAGGGGGTCCGACAGAGAGAGTGTTGTGTATTTAGGGGTAACGTGGCCCCAGGGCCTCCACAGTAGGACTGCACGGGAGGGCTCTCAAATCGCAAGGTCCTCCGCATCTGAGGGGGGGGGGACATCTCCCCCTGTTGTCGGCAGGGGGCAGAGGGCAAAAGGAGGACGATAAATTGAATCGTGTTATTGTTGGCCTTTTACCAGCTTTTAATTAATGCATTTACATTTACCTCACACAGTCAGATTATGCTTAACCCAACATTACAGCGAAAGGTTATACACATTTAAAAAAATGCTGGCTCAACACATCTTTGGGTCAAATATGGATAAACTCAATCTAGCTTTTAGAGAGCATGCTTATAGATCATTTTGATAAGACAACTTGTACTGCTATTCTGACAACTTATTCAGTGTGTGCATTCATGTTCATATTTTGACATCAAAACTGGAAAAAAAGATCAAAATTGCAACTGAAATATATTTTCGTTTTCTTGCATTGTCAGGTTATTATGAGCTGATAGTTATCAGGTTTTTGTTGTACATGTAAACACACTCGCTGATAAGATAGTAAAGAGAGGGCTGGAAATTGAGTGGGATTGGGTTCAGGAAAGACTCAAACTCATATTGCCTGCATGATGTATGCAAAAGATCTGCTAGAACCAACACAACAGAGTGCACTCGGGGGGCTCCCGCAATATATAAATATCTTAAATTAACGTATTTTATATGTTTAGGCTACAGAACGTTTGAGCAACAAACAAAATGGTTAACAGGCGCAGGGTTGGATATTCCCAATGTTTTTATTTGGCTGCAAGGGAAAGCACCTTCATTTTTGGCTTCAGCGACAAATGCAACGAGATGTGGTCTGATAAGTCTGATAATGTCATATGGCACTGGAACAAAACAAAATCTTACAGAAGAGGCACTAAAAATCTGTGTAGTCCTCTACCAGCGGGCTTTTTTCGTATTCTTGGCTGAAATGGGACTATCTTGAGCAGACCTCTACTGCATGAGTGCCAGAACTCATAGAGGACATCAGTGAACAATTGACCATATTTAAAGCAGTATTTTGATTATATAGAACATTTTCTATATTGACTGACCTCTAAAAGAAAGAACATCTTGTAACAATAAGATGTTTAAAGTTCGCACAACACGTTGATCTCAATAATGGAGGTGATCAATAAACCATGATAAATGTAAAAAGATCTTGAGATAAGAGACCACCACACAACAAAACGACAGCAGTATATGTACACTACAACCACAGGTGTATCTCATTTCTTCCTCATCATCAACAAAAAACTGTTCATGGACACCAGACAGGAGCAGCTGAAGTGTTGCCTGACTCCTGAGAGTAATCAAAGTATAGCACATGAAGGGGTTTTTTAATCAAATGGAGTGCACCAACCCCCCCTCTAAGTGTTCACCTCAGCAACCCCACCCCAACAGTCAGAATTAAAGTATTTAATGTGATTTCGCTGTGTGAACCTCATAATGCATTAAAGGCCTAAATGTCTTGAAGTCCTGCTCCTGCCTCTCTTATCATATTGGCCTCAGTGGGAGCTTGGAGAGGGAGTGTAGGAGCCGAGGTTTATTTTGAGTTTCCCATTGTTTAGGCAGGCCCGTGTTGTTCTTGGTGGCTAAGAGTGAAACTTCATTCCCAGCATGCAGCTCACCCTGTTTGATTAAAACTGAGACTATCATGGAAAGCTAACAGCTTGTGTTTTCAACCGACTGTCGCTCTCATCTCTTTGAAGCTTAAGCAAAGTCATATTTTGCACGTTTTATCTCAGCGCATGACTTTTTTTGACCACGCTGCCACTGAAAAGATCAAAATTAACAGTCAGAAAGTCCAAGATTGTCCGGACGATGAAAAGTAGGTTTGTACCTCTACAAAAATCATTATTGGCACTTCTAATCCTTCAGACGTAAAAAACGACAGTCCGAAGAGAACTTCTGAGAGCTACGGATAGCCGTTGGACGTTTTGCACAAAGGTCACTTTGCTCTAAATGCGCCTGCCAATCACAGAGCAGAGGCTGAGAACTTGCAGTGTTTGCAATGTGACTGCGATGACATCATGGGGATCGCTGTTGAGGAGCTGTGGACCTTGGGAGCTGTTTGCTGTCTGGCAGGTGTTTCTTTCTCTTTATTTTACCTCTTTTTTATTTTTTTCTTCTCATGCGATGAATGAGAGTGTAAATATCACTTCAAAGAGCAGGGCAGCTCCACATTGAGCTGTGGGAGAGAGGGGCAGGGAGCTCCTGCGGAGAGGTATAAAAAAGTTCTTGTCTCTTGTTGGCAAGGTACACCATAGATTAGCGGCTCGGAGGGCTGTGTCGGCTTTTATTCGCCATCATAAGTCTGGAACACCCCAGTGTGATAACCTTGAGAAGTTTCGAGACATGTATTGAAGTATATTTAAGTCTCTTTCGATCAGTGTGATGTTAGTCGCCTTTAAAGGGCTAAAAAAAATGCGTAAAGCCCTGTCTGACCTTTGACCTATCCCCTTTCCCCGTGCCTCATTAAACAAGGCAACACATCGGTTGCAACTACTTTTTATCCTACTGTTATGGCAACATTCAAGCAAATAAGCTCCAACCTCTTGCCTCAGACCGTGTCGTCATACATAAGGGCTATTACCCTTCAGAGAGCAGCACTTCTCCAGAAAGGGGTCCCGTCAGCAGCACTTGCTTGGAATCCACCTTACCTTATTGTTCAGAGAATAGGGCTGCCGGACAAAAATTCTTCTATGCTCTTAATGAGAAAGAATGAACTGACTCATTGGTTATGTTAATGTAGTTGTTTTCACCTCCAAATCTTATCTACAGCCTCGCTGGTCTCATTTAGCCCTGAGTAATTTGACAGCACTGGTGAAGAATGTTGCCATTCAACAAGTGAACTAAGCTTCAGGACTCTTCAAAAACTTCATTTACACTTACAAACAAACTCACAATTGAAACAAATTACAGCTAATAGAACATGTAAAGTGTAAGGAGGGTATTTAGAAAATAGTTACATGCAAGAATATCAGGGTCTCTAAAAGTCGTGAAAAAGTCTAAAAATATTCTTGGAATATTGTAGTATTTATAAATATTTTAGATAAATTACTGGGCTAACAACTAAATCGTGCATGGTTATGTCTGAATTCGAAATGATGTACTTAAACTATGTCCTTAAAGACACACAATCACAACAGAATATTCTTTTTTCATTTATATTTTACAAAACCGTTGGTTATTTTTTAGCATAGTGAGGTCAGATTGGATAGCCAGTGATATCTTTCTAAACAGGTACATTTATTAACAATAATGTGATGTCTATGTGGCACAATGCAGTCAGATTTGCTAAAGTGAGAACATCAAATAAGAACTAATTTATACAACTAGAAAGTGCATATGACATACATTACTGTAAACATCCCTTCACCAAAACAAATTGGTCTAAATTGACTTTTTTAGCCAATTTGTCAATTTTTCCAAGACCATGTTATAGCCTAAAATACTCTTTTGCTCAACAATTGTCATATCTGTGTCTTTTTTAAATGATTTTTCCTAAGCAATTTAAAGGAAAACATAAGACAAAGTCAATAATGAACTCAATAAAACCATTCACTGGGTTAGGCGGATGTCACCAGTGAGTAATTAGTGATGTTACCTAAATGAGAGAGAATTGCTGATCCAAATCAGGAGGACACAATCAGACTCCTCTTGAGAAGGAAACGTTTGTAAACTTTGGGGCCATTTACTTGACAAATAAGATAAGATTTAGCCCTAACTCCTCCGAGACACTGCACTCCTGTAGGTCCCATTCTAAGGACTGGAGTGGGGAGGGTGAGTGCTGGTAATTCAGCCATTTAATTGGATGTTAAACACTCAACCTTCTGTAATGATCCCGTCATAGCAATTACAAGTTTGGAAAGTTCTACCCTCTAACTTGTCCCTTTGGTCAGGCTCCAGCAAAGGCATTTTTCAAACAGCATCGGCCGCCAAAAATATTTCAAACTATATAAATGATAAAAGGCGTGTCTACTATGATTTATTGGAAGCCCACAAGAACAAACACCATCTCAGTTGCTATTCAGGCCCCAGCCTGAAGCCTGGCATACTGAAGGGGGAAGTCCAGGGAAAACACCAGACCTCACTCCTCTCAGCAGCAAGCTATTACTCTGTCTGTCCAGCCAATCCGTGAGCCACATAGTAAGGGAGTGTATACCGAGAGAGGGAATAGGAGTGAGTCCAGACGTGTCCTCCCCAGGCCGAGCTAGGTGTGTTTGCGGTGAGAGAGCGGATGCCCTGTGATTTACTGTCTGATCCTGACTGCAGTCCAGCCTTGACGTCATCCCCTCTCAACTCCTGCAGAGCCGAGCACACAGGGGCACGAAACACTCCCTAAAGCAGTAATGTCTCAACATTCTGCTCGCCTGGATGCTCTGCCAGGACTCTACTGTACACGCTCAGTGGGCTGGAGAGAACAGAAGAGGCAGTGTACGAGCCATGGAGCGTGGGCCGAAGACACACCCAGATGAGTCTAAGAATGGGATTTAAGTGTGTGTGTGGAGGTATGTAACAGATGATGTCATTCAAAGCATTATGGCTTATAACTGCGAAAGCACAATAAGAGCACTACTTCTAAAAATTTCATCTCAACAACAGGGAAACACATCAGTGATTTTGAATGCACATCAATCCGCAAAGCTGTGTCGCAGAGTTCTGAGAAAAATTTAATGACTTAAAGGATTAGTTCACTTTTCAAAAAACTTTTGCTGATAATTTACTCATCCCCATGTCATCCAAGATGTCCAAGTCTTTCTTTCTTCAGTCGAAAAGAAATTAAGGTTTTTAATGAAAACGTTCCAGGATTTTTCTCCACATAATGGACTTCAGTGGGAACCAGACGGTTCAAGTTCCAAAAGAAACTTTCAGTACAAACTGCAAACTTGTTCAAAGGGCTTTAACCGATTCCAGACGATAAATAAGGGTCTTATCAAGTGAAACGATCGCTCATTTTTTTTTAAAATAACAAATTTAAAGTTTTATAAGATCAAACGCTCGCCTTGCTCTGTTCTGTGGTGCATGTTCGTGACCCGTCCTGTTCAAACTCGTTCAACAAAATGAACAAATCTTTTTCCGAATCAATTTGTTCGTTTCTTTCGCCGAATGAACCAAATGACTCGGGAAAAGATTTGTTCATTTTGATGAATGAATTTTGACATCTAAGAGGTCATCATATTAAGAATATCCTGTAAGTTTCAGAACTGAAAACGTCCTTGTTAGTCCAATAAAAGCTTTTATTGACACCAGGCTCAGCAAACGACTCGTTTTTCAAAGTGGGGAACTATGACGTCAAAGAGGATAAAACACCACCCTCGCAGAAGAAGATCAACGCCTACTTCAAATACGGCCGGTTTAGCCCCGCCCACCGATTCGCGCATTACACGCATAGCTAAATAACATAGGCCTACCTCGTGATGACAAACCGGATCGACATTGTCCGTCTGTTCGCTTCATTTCACTGAGGATTGTTTTGTAAACAAGACTGGATTTGCAGACCGATTAAGAGTAAAGAACGGTCCTGTGCCGTCTACGTATATTGGATCTGACAGGAATTGTGCAACACACAGACTCTGGGTCGAACATGTATGGGCGAATCATTCCGGTTGCCATTTTACAACATTGGACGTTTTCAAAACAATTTTCCCCACGTGCACCGACGAGTAAGTTGAAACTCATTATAATATGCAAAACTGTTATCCACTCACAGCAGTGGGCGTTTACTTCCAAGTCTTCAGTGCGAGACGCCCATAAAAAAAGCGTTTTTCAGCTAGGCTCAAAAATAGGGTAGAAAATAGCTTATTCATTTTGATGTTTTTGAATGCAAAAACCAAGCGAATGTCATAAGTTGACCTCAGACAACAATATAATAAAATTGAAAAAGCCAGTTCATGACCCATTTAATTCTTCATGGCACAAATTTAACAATGTGCTGGAAACATTCCTCGGAGATTTTGGTCCATATTGGCATGATGGCATCATTGAGTTTCTGTAGATTTGCTGGTTGCACATCATTCTCCCATTCCACTCTCTATTGGATTGAGATCTGGTGACTGTGGAGACCATTTGAGTATAGTGAAGTCAATGTAATGTTTAAGAAACCAGTTTGAGATAATTTGCATTATCCTACTGTAAGTAGCCATCAGAGATCACACAATGGGTACATGTGGTCATAAAGAGATGGACATGATCAACAACAATACTGGGATAGGCTGTGGCATTTGAATGACACTCAATCAAGGGGCCCAAAGTGTGGCAAGAAAATCCCCCGCACACATTACACCACCAGCAGCAGCCTGAACCAGTGATACAAGGCAGGATGGATCTGAATTTCTGTCATGTCTTTTCCATAACTTGTGATGAACGAACTATTTGGACCAGAAAACTCAAGAGGTGAACTAATCATTTCTGTTTCTGCAAAACAATGGCACAAAAAAAAAACTGCATCTGCAAAATCTGGGCCTAATAATAAGTACATCCTTTACCAATCTTGAATTTCTATCTGCTATTTGTATACCAAGCAATATCTTTCATCAGTGCTATTCAACACTCACAGAGGTCATTGTTTCTCTGTCCAGGGCTGATTGGGTTGTGAGGAGTAATAGCTACAGACCTGAGAGGTCAGAGGGCAACCCAGTCCATTCACAGCGTGGCTAAATGAATGAGTAGTGACAGCCTTGCTCTTGTTATCAGCCATGATGAGTGACGGGGTGAGTGAAGAGGGCTGTGTGTCCAGCGCTGGTTTGTATAGGTCTGTAGGCATGCAGCATGTCAATGCTAGGGCTGGCTAGAGCCTTGCCCCGCCGGTTCCTATTGTTTAGTGGGCACTGATAACCCAGGCGACCTCAGAGAAGCAGGTTGAGCCATCAGTCTGTGTGTGGTAGAAGGGCCTGTCAGACCTTTGTCATCAGATCACTCATTAACAAACACTTCCACCAGCGGAGAATGGATCTGTGATCAGTCCTGGTATGTTTAACTTAGAGCAAACACCCAGGCCGTGCAGGAGGTTGAGAGGATGCAGAGCGTCAGTGTGGAAGGATTTTAATCACATTTCCTGTCAGACCTGACATCTTGTGACAAATGGAGATGATCTTTCAGTCAGACATAATTTAAGATTAATTGACACTGTTATCCTAACTGCTGAGTAATTTTCCTATGTACTTTATCCAAAATAATGATTTGCACCAAAAGCTGCAGTCCTTAATATGAATGAAGGGGATATTACACACACAGTCATCCAAAATCTTTGTAACAGGATCGGACAATGGAGGAGGGTTATTAAACTAAAAATAAGACTCATCCTATTCCTGCCTGTATGACCTTTAATGCTTCAGAAATTACTCATCTTCAAGAGGAAGGCTGTGGTCTGAGACCCTTCCTTGAAGCCTCCCTCAGGCCTGGAAGAGGGGGGCACATGCCTGCCCTCTGCTGAGTGAGATAGGCCTACTGCTCATTGTGGATCACAGCCAGACTTATGAGTCAGAGAAAATCTGTATTTATCTTTTGTATTCTGTACTTAATGTAAAGACATAGCGCTTTGTGTAAAAACATTACTGATAACTATATGATTATGTGTCTTGCAGAATGTTGCCTTGAAAGAAGGAAACATTAAACTGTCATTAATCAAGGCCTACCGGAGTGATAATAAAATATAAAATTAGTTTATTTGATGTAAAAATAAATAAATAATGCAATTCAGTGTAATTGAAATAAAAGTTAATAAACTAAATGGCATAGATTCCTACATAAAATGCATAGGCTACCTGGTGATAATAACAAGAAATTAAGTTAGATAAAATGTGTAACGTTGCCTACATGGTGGTATTATTTACACGCATTACAAAAGATACAGGAAAAATGTGAAATATAGTGAACATTTAACGATCGTCTTTATCCTCTGATGTAAGATTATTCTCGGCTGCCACCTTGTGGCCAACAGTGAACATTAGGCCAAGGCCTATTTACCGGGGAATAGATTATCAAGTAATGTTGATGTTTATCAAGTAAAGTTTTATGTTGAGTGAGTTACGTGTGCGCTTAGTCGGAACCTGACACTCGTGTCGCAAATCTAGTCAATCAACAAGTGAACCTATTACTGAGAAGCTTAAATGAGCAGTTTCGATCCTTTAAGGGCATTCAACCTTCTGTAAATAATGGGATTGAGTAAAGCACGGCTGAGGTAGTCTTCAGTGTGCCTGGTGACCGCTATCACAGCGAGCTCAGGTGCTTCACGAGACAATGCGCATTTGTTGTCATCTGCTCCCGCGTGCATGGATGAGTTCCGAGCACCGGCCCGTCAAATTCCCTCATTGTCTACAGTCAGTAAATACTTTCTAGTGCCCCCGGCTCACAGGTAAAGATAACGACAGGACAAAGTGGGGCACGTTCTCACAATACAGTACCTATGTTGACAGAATCTGTCGACATGTACGCTAACGTTTTTAGGTCAGCTAACAGGGAATGACGAGCATGCCTGAGGTAATTTCTTATTTCTTCTAGATAGAAGATTGTGTTCGTTGATTGTGTAAAATAATATTTACTCGCACAAACAATTGTATTTGAAGACATGAATTATGCAGGCAAGTAGCCATTTGTACATTACTTTTGGTTTTGGCAAGCAAGTTGTTTGCTGCTTGGTGACTTTAATAGCCCACATGGAAAGAAACTATATGAGGATATGCACATATATGAAACCTATATGCAGTTTATATGCACATATATGCTGCATATATACAGCATATATGCACATATATGATAATATACAGTGCCCTCCACAATTATTGGCACCCCTGTTTAAGATGTGGTCGAGGACTTTTAAAAATTCTCCCTTTTTTTTAAACAACATAGAACCCAAATGCAAAAAAAGAGAAAAACCCAACCTTTTATTTAAGTACATTACTTTGGTGGTAAAAAAAAAATGTAAAAATTTAGAAAAATAAAAACTTCAAATCATGTGTCCCACAATTATTGGCACCCCTAACAATTCCGCTGAAAAATGTAATTGATTTTTAAAAAATATATATTTTCTGTAGTTGCTAATGTTGGTCAGGATATCTAGGAACTTTTAATTAGTAATTCATGACTTCCTATTTCCCTGGGGTATAAATATGACATGACACAGAGGCCTAATTCTCTTACCCATTTGTCAACATGGCAAAGACAAGAGAACACACCATTCAAGTAAGGCAGATGTGTGTTGACCTTTATAAGTCAGGCAATGGCTACAAGAAAATAGCCACTCACCTTATCTTGCCCGTATCTAAAGTTAGAGGAATCATTAAGAAGTTTAAAACAACTGGAACAGTGACAAACAAGGCTGAAAGAGGTCCCAAGTTTATCTTACCACAATGCACTGTGAGGAGGATGCTAAGAAAAGTAAAAAAAAGTCCTAAGCTCACTGTCACAGAATTGCATCAAATAGTGGCATCTTGGGGTCACAAAATCTCCAAAACAACCATCAGACGCTCTCTACATGCCAACAAGATGTTTGGGAGGCATGCTAGGAAAAAGCCTTTTCTCACTAACACTGACAAACGTAAACGTCTGGAGTTTGCCAAGCGGCACTGGGACTTCATCTGGGATCGTGTGCTTTGGTCGGATGAGACTAAGATTGAGCTTTTTGGCAACAAACACTCTAAGTGGATCTGGTGTAAAACAAAAGATGTGTATGCCGAAAAGTACCTCATGCCCACCGTGAAGTATGGTGGAGGATCTGTGATGCTGTGGGCCTGTTTCTCTTCCAAAGGCCCTGGGAACCTTGTTAGGGTGCATGGCATTATGAACGCTTTGAAATACTAGGACATTTTAAATAAAAACCTGATGGCCTCTGCCAGAAAGCTGAAGATGGGTCGTCATTGGGTCTTTCAGCAGGATAATGATCCAAAACGTGTAGCAAAATCTACACAAAAATGGTTCAGTCACAAACTCAAGGTCCTCCCATGGCCATCTCAGTCCCCAGACCTCAATCCAATCGAAAACCTGTGGGGTGAGCTAAAGAGGAGAGTGCACAAGAGAGGGCCCAGGATTCTGGATGATCTAGAAAGATTTTTCAAAGAAGAATGGTCAAAGATCCCTCTCTCTGTGTTCTCCAATCTTGTGAGATGTTATAGGAGGAGATTAAGTGCTGTCTTGTTGGCAAAAGGGGGTTGTACAAACTATTAACATCAGGGGTGCCAATAATTGTGGGACACATGATTTGAAGTTTTTATTTTTTTAAATTTTACATTTTTTTTTTTTACCACCAAAGTAATGTACTTAAATAAAAGGTTGGATTTTTATCTTTTTTTGCATTTGGATTCTATGTTGTTTAAAAAAAAGGGAGAATTTTTAAAAGTCCTCGACCACATCTTAAACAGGGGTGCCAATAATTGTGGAGGGCACTGTATATGCTGCATATGTGTGTACATATGACACATATAGGCAATTTTAGGTGCATATATGCACATATATGATAAGATATATGCTGCATATGAATGTATATATGGCACATATAGGCAATTTTAGGTGCATATATGTGCATATACAGGCCATAGGTCTCCTGCATTGCTTCTTTATATCCACATATAAGTGCTATATAGACCATTTCACAAGATGTAAACAACACTGGTCCAGAAGCACTTCCTGTTTCAGTTTGTAACTGTTTTCTTTATTTCACATGTAAAGAAAACATCTTAAAGATCTTTGTTTAACTTTTTGATTCAGTTTTAAATGTTCTGTTGGTTGTATTTTATCCCAGCTTTTATGTAGTGTTAAAAAACTGAAACAGGAAGTGCTTCTGGACCAGTGTTGTTTACATCTTGTGAAATGGTCTATACAAGAGTATCCTATACTGTAGCTCATGGCAGGATCTGGTCATTTGTAGCTCATCCACTCTAAACAATGCTGGGTTGTTTGAACCCAAATTTGTGTGAAATATGGACGAACCCAAATGTTTGGTTAAAAATGTAATTTCAAATTTTAACCCAAATTCAACTTTCACTTTCACTTTTTCAACTGTAAATTTTTTTAATTGCATTTTTAACCCAACATTTGGGTTTGTCCATGTTTGACCCAAAGCATTTTTAGAGTGTATATGTCACTATATTGCTAAAATAAATAAATACATATTTATATACATATCAGAATGATATATAATTTCAACTGGACTGTTATGCAATTTTTTTCTATGTGACAGTTGCCAAAGTGATCTCACTTTGGCAACTGTCATTTATGATGCCTATAGCTCATATTTTCTATTATCAAGGCAATACCTAAGAACTACTAAAAAATTAAATTATGCAAGAACGTATGTGTGCAAACACGTGAAATTGTTATCATATGTAATTGGCATTTTATGGAATTTAACTATGGCAATTAAGTGAGAGGAGATGGAAAGCTATGATGTATTATTACAAGGTCAATTCTTTCTTGTATGACTTAGTGGAAAAGAAGGAAATGTATAACAAAAGGGTTTGTTGTTTTTTCATTTTACCAAAAAGCCCTTTTTCCAATTTCAAGTCACTTTCCCATACACATACACACATTCACAGATACATCCACCAAATGCAATGCAAATTGCAATGATTTCTGTATTGTCTGAATGCAGTTTTTTTTTTCTGGCTGAAAGGTACAGTCAAAATGTAGCAAAAAAAAAAAAAAAAGTGAATAGAACGTACATTCAAATAATCATCATCATCCCACCATCTATCCCACCATCCCATCATCTATCTGAGCAATTCACAGTGGTTAATAAATTCGAATGCTGCTGCACTGCCGATTGGCCACTACAGCGCCCCGTAGTTGATGACGTCAGTCGCCTAACGCTTGACGTTATCCGTATCCGATGAGATGAAGTCAAGTTTGTTGTATGTATATTATGTGGCTATATGCATATGTGCTGTATTGTTTTCATTATTTCTCCTATGTGCGATTTGTATATTGTTGTAATTTAATTGTATTTTTGATACCTTGGCATTAATAAAAAAAATAAAAAAAAAAAGTTTCGCGCCGGAAGATAGCGGCTGGGAGTAAAGCCTTGTTTATACTCGACGCGTCCGCAAGAGCGCGAAGGGCGCGAGCCAAAAATGACGTCATTGCGGTGTGGCCGGTCGTGCGCGTGGGGTCCGCGAGACCCCATTGCGCCTGGCGGTGTGCACGGCATTTTTTGTAACTTTGCGCGCGGCGCCGCATCCGAAGATGGACGACTACGAGCCGAATCTGGCCGAACTGGTATTATCTGTACCAGCATGTTTATGATCCTTCTATACACAGAGACATTTGCATTGATGGGCGACCATACCATCTCATTTTGTGAACAGGAACACATTTGCATTAAGCACCTAGTTTGCACTTGTCTAAAGTAATTGGTTACATCTACAAAATAAGCCTACAATAGCAGAATTAAGCCCTGCTGGTAAATTAAGGTTTAAACACTCTCCAATAAGGCTTCAGTTGTTTAATTAGTTTACATGCAGTGAAAGTAGGCTACAATAAACCTACTGCATTTACTCTTTTATGAATTAGCAATTGGCTTTATGTCCAGCTGCACTACTTCCTGAACTTCAGCCAGCTCCTTGTTTCCTGTCTGCCATAATTGGCCAAATTGATTAATTCAGGTGTGTCTGATTATTGTTGCCATGACTACTGAGGTCAAGCACACCTGAATTAATCAATTTGACCAATAATGGCAAACAGGAAACAAGGAGCTGGCTGAAGTTCAGGAAGTAGTGCAGCTGGGCATAAAGCCCATTAATACTACTAATAAACAGCAAACTACTTCTTCACTGCTGATTCCTGGTGGTATAGAGGAGAATTACTCCGAGTTCGCCCCCTGTCGATTCACAGAATAGCACAACGGCGAGCGCGTCAAGTATAAATGGCTCGTCCGTTTGGAGAGGTGCGCGCGCAGGCAGCGGAGACTCGCGCTCTTGCGGACGCGTCGAGTATAAACAAGGCTTAAAAATCAGTAGGGTTCAATCTTCAACTGGCTGGCAGGAGCCGCCACTGGCAGGTCATGTGACCTGTCAGTGGCTGGCTGGCGGCTGCCAGTGGCTGGCTGGCATGTTACGTGACCTGTCTGTGACTGCTAGTTGTCTGTCAGTCTGCCTTTGGCAAGTTTCAGAAACCATTGATTTTTGACAGTTTTTTGTGTTCCTCCCTTTATAGCTCATTTATTATGAATCTGTTGATATGAATAATGTTCTTTATTTATGATTGCTATTTTGTGGACTGTTATTCCAATTTAACCAGTCAATTGGCCATGATCAGACTGGCAGCTTACAGACGCTCATCATCACGTCATCCAGTCAGCCGCGGCTGAGACTGCGAGTCTAACGTTATATTCGCTGATCAGCGCGGCTGACTGGATGAGCGTCTGTAAGCTGGCAGTCAGATCACGGCCATTTGACTGGCTTAATCGGGACAACAGTACCCAAAACACCAATCATACACAAGAATAAAAGCATGACATTATATTCATAATAAGAAAACAATTTATTTACTTTTAGTGAGAGTGTCAGGCAACGCGTTAGACTGTCTAAGCCTCGGCTGACTGGATGAGCGTCTGCAAGCTGCCAGTCTGATCACGGCCATTTGACTGGTTTAATCGGGATAACAGTACCCAAAACACCAATCATACACAATAATAAAGGCATGACATTATATTCATAATAAGAAAACAATTTATTTCCTTTTAGCGAGAGTGTCAGGCAACGCGTTATATTCGCTGATCACCCGCGGCTGACTGGATGAGCGTCCAGCAAGCGTCTGCGCTGCCAGTCGGATCGCGGCCATTTGACTGGTTTAATCGGTACAACAGTACCCAAAACACCAATCATACATAAGAATAAATGCATGACATTATATTCATAATAAGAAAACAATGTATTTTCTTGTAGAAAACAATGTATTTCCTTGTAGCGAGAGTGTCAGGCGACGCGTTAGACTCGCAGTCTCAGCCGTGGCTGACTGGATGAGCGTCTGTAAGCTGCCAGTCTGATCATGGCCATTTGACTGGTTTAATCGGGACAACAGTACCCAAAACACCAATCATACACAAGAATAAAAGCATGTACAGTGAGGACGGGTATCTCATGAAACCCCTGTAAACACACACACAGGTATCTGATGCACATGTACAGTTAGGACGGGTATCTCATGAAACCCCTGTAAACACAAACACAGGTATCTGATGCACATGTACAGTTAGGACGGATATCACATGAAACCCCTGTAAACACACACACAGGTATCTGATGCACATGTACAGTTAGGACGGATATCGCATGAAACCCCTGTAAACACACACACAGGTATCTGATGCACATGTACAGTTAGGACGGATATCGCATGAAACCCCTGTAAACACACACACAGGTATCTGATGCACATGTACAGTTAGGACGGATATCACATGAAACCCCTGTAAACACACACACAGGTATCTGATGCACATGTACAGTTAGGACGGATATCACATGAAACCCCTGTAAACACACACACAGGTATCTGATGCACATGTACAGTTAGGACGGATATCGCATGAAACCCCTGTAAACACACACACAGGTATCTGATGCACATGTACAGTTAGGACGGATATCACATGAAACCCCTGTAAACACACACACAGGTATCTGATGCACATGTACAGTTAGGACGGATATCACATGAAACCCCTGTAAACACACACACAGGTATCTGATGCACATGTACAGTTAGGACGGATATCACATGAAACCCCTGTAAACACACACACAGGTATCTGATGCACATGTACAGTTAGGACGGATATCACATGAAACCCCTGTAAACACACACACAGGTATCTGATGCACATGTACAGTTAGGACGGATATCACATGAAACCCCTGTAAACACACACAGGTATCTGATGCACATGTACAGTTAGGACGGATATCGCATGAAACCCCTGTAAACACACACACAGGTATCTGATGCACATGTACAGTTAGGACAGGTATCGCATGAAACACCTGTAAACACACACACAGGTATCTGATGCACATGTACAGTGAGGACAGGTATCTCATGAAACCCCTGTAAACACACACACACAGGTATCTGATGCACATGTACAGTTAGGACGGATATCGCATGAAACCCCTGTAAACACAAACACAGGTATCTGATGCACATGTACAGTTAGGACGGGTATCTCATGAAATGAAGTTTTATTAACTAAGTTCGGGAGGAGCACGTTCAGATAATTGACACGAGTGGACAGCAATCAGCAATCAATGATAAGAGGGTACAAATAGACTCAGCAGTCTTACCTCGATCCATTGACAGTTTGCAGCATCCCTCCTCCACCCCTTCTCCACACTCCTAGTTCTCCACACTCCTCTTTCTAAAAATCACTTACATACGGGGGGAGTACTCTGGGTTCGGGCAGAATTCCGAGCTCGGAGCCCTCCTTCCGGACAGCACGCCAAATATGCATTGAATCTTACTCACTCAAAATTATATGCAAGTGTGAACTCGTGAAACCCCTGTAAACACACACACAGGTATCTGATGCACATGTACAGTTAGGACAGGTATCTCATGAAACCCCTGTAAACACACACACAGGTATCTGATGCACATGTACAGTTAGGACAGGTATCTCATGAAACCCCTGTAAACACACACACAGGTATCTGATGCACATGTACAGTTAGGACGGGTATCTCACGAAACCCCTGTAAACACACACACAGGTATCTGATGCAGATCTAAAGTTAGGATGGGTATCTCATGAAACCCCTGTAAACACACACACAGGTATCTGATGCACATGTACAGTTAGGACAGGTATCTCATGAAACCCCTGTAAACACACACACAGGTATCTGATGCACATGTACAGTTAGGACAGGTATCTCAAGAAACCCCTGTAAACACACACACAGGTATCTGATGCACATGTACAGTTAGGACGGGTATCGCATGAAGCCCCTGTAAACACACACACAGGTATCTGATGCACATGTACAGTTAGGACGGGTATCTCATGAAACCCCTGTAAACACACACACAGGTATCTGATGCACATGTAAAGTTAGGACGGGTATCTCATGAAACCCCTGTAAACACACACACAGGTATCTGATGCACATGTACAGTTAGGACGGGTATCTCATGAAACCCCTGTAAACACACACACAGGTATCTGATGCACATGTACAGTTAGGACGGGTATCTCATGAAACCCCTGTAAACACACACACAGGTATCTGATGCAGATGTAAAGTTAGGACGGGTATCTCATGAAACCCCTGTAAACACACACACAGGTATCTGATGCAGATCTAAAGTTAGGACGGGTATCGCATGAAGCCCCTGTAAACACACACAGGTATCTGATGCACATGTACAGTGAGGACAGGTATCTCATGAAGCCCCTGTAAACACACACACAGGTATCTGATGCACATGTAAAGTTAGGACGGGTATCTCATGAAACCCCTGTAAACACACACACAGGTATCTGATGCAGATCTAAAGTTAGGACGGGTATCTCATGAAGCCCCAGTAAACACAAACACAGGTATCTGATGCACATGTACAGTTAGGACGGGTATCTCATGAAATGAAGTTTTATTAACTAAGTTCGGGAGGAGCACGTTCAGATAATTGACACGAGTGGACAGCAATCAGCAATCAATGATAAGAGGGTACAAATAGACTCAGCAGTCTTACCTCGATCCATTGACAGTTTGCAGCATCCCTCCTCCACCCCTTCTCCACACTCCTAGTTCTCCACACTCCTCTTTCTAAAAATCACTTACATACGGGGGGAGTACTCTGGGTTCGGGCAGAATTCCGAGCTCGGAGCCCTCCTTCCGGACAGCACGCCAAATATGCATTGAATCTTACTCACTCAAAATTATATGTAAGTGTGAACTCGTGAAACCCCTGTAAACACACACACAGGTATCTGATGCACATGTACAGTGAGGACGGGTATCTCATGAAACCCCTGTAAACACACACACAGGTATCTGATGCACATGTACAGTTAGGACGGGTATCTCACGAAACCCCTGTAAACACACACACAGGTATCTGATGCACATGTACAGTTAGGACGGGTATCTCACGAAACCCCTGTAAACACACACACAGGTATCTGATGCAGATCTAAAGTTAGGACGGGTATCTCATGAAACCCCTGTAAACACACACACAGGTATCTGATGCACATGTACAGTGAGGACAGGTATCGCATGAAGCCCCTGTAAACACACACACAGGTATCTGATGCACATGTAAAGTTAGGACGGGTATCTCATGAAACCCCTGTAAACACACACACAGGTATCTGATGCACATGTACAGTTAGGACAGGTATCTCATGAAGGCCCTGTAAACACACACACAGGTATCTGATGCACATGTACAGTCAGGACGGGTATCTCATGAAACCCCTGTAAACACACACACAGGTATCTGATGCACATGTACAGTTAGGACAGGTATCTCATGAAGGCCCTGTAAACACACACACAGGTATCTGATGCAGATGTACAGTTAGGACAGGTATCTCATGAAACCCCTGTAAACACACACACAGGTATCTGATGCACATGTACAGTTAGGACGGGTATCTCATGAAACCCCTGTAAACACACACACAGGTATCTGATGCAGATCTAAAGTTAGGACGGGTATCTCATGAAACCCCTGTAAACACACACACAGGTATCTGATGCACATGTACAGTTAGGACGGGTATCTCACGAAACCCCTGTAAACACACACACAGGTATCTGATGCAGATCTAAAGTTAGGACGGGTATCTCATGAAACCCCTGTAAACACACACACAGGTATCTGATGCACATGTACAGTGAGGACAGGTATCGCATGAAGCCCCTGTAAACACACACACAGGTATCTGATGCACATGTAAAGTTAGGACGGGTATCTCATGAAACCCCTGTAAACACACACACAGGTATCTGATGCACATGTACAGTTAGGACAGGTATCTCATGAAGGCCCTGTAAACACACACACAGGTATCTGATGCAGATGTACAGTTAGGACAGGTATCTCATGAAACCCCTGTAAACACACACACAGGTATCTGATGCACATGTACAGTTAGGACGGGTATCTCATGAAACCCCTGTAAACACACACACAGGTATCTGATGCACATGTACAGTTAGGACAGGTATCTCATGAAGGCCCTGTAAACACACACACAGGTATCTGATGCAGATGTACAGTTAGGACAGGTATCTCATGAAACCCCTGTAAACACACACACAGGTATCTGATGCACATGTACAGTTAGGACGGGTATCTCATGAAACCCCTGTAAACACACACACAGGTATCTGATGCAGATGTACAGTTAGGACGGATATCACATGAAACCCCTGTAAACACACACACAGGTATCTGATGCAGATGTACAGTTAGGACGGGTATCTCATGAAACCCCTGTAAACACACACACAGGTATCTGATGCACATGTACAGTTAGGACGGGTATCTCATGAAACCCCTGTAAACACACACACAGGTATCTGATGCAGATGTACAGTTAGGACGGGTATCTCATGAAACCCCTGTAAACACACACACAGGTATCTGATGCACATGTACAGTGAGGACAGGTATCGCATGAAGCCCCTGTAAACACACACACAGGTATCTGATGCACATGTAAAGTTAGGACGGGTATCTCATGAAACCCCTGTAAACACACACACAGGTATCTGATGCACATGTACAGTTAGGACAGGTATCTCATGAAGGCCCTGTAAACACACACACAGGTATCTGATGCACATGTACAGTCAGGACGGGTATCTCATGAAACCCCTGTAAACACACACACAGGTATCTGATGCACATGTACAGTTAGGACAGGTATCTCATGAAGGCCCTGTAAACACACACACAGGTATCTGATGCAGATGTACAGTTAGGACAGGTATCTCATGAAACCCCTGTAAACACACACACAGGTATCTGATGCACATGTACAGTTAGGACGGGTATCTCATGAAACCCCTGTAAACACACACACAGGTATCTGATGCACATGTACAGTTAGGACAGGTATCTCATGAAGGCCCTGTAAACACACACACAGGTATCTGATGCACATGTACAGTTAGGACAGGTATCTCATGAAGGCCCTGTAAACACACACACAGGTATCTGATGCAGATGTACAGTTAGGACAGGTATCTCATGAAACCCCTGTAAACACACACACAGGTATCTGATGCACATGTACAGTTAGGACGGGTATCTCATGAAGCCCCTGTAAACACACACACAGGTATCTGATGCAGATCTAAAGTTAGGACGGGTATCTCATGAAGCCCCAGTAAACACAAACACAGGTATCTGATGCACATGTACAGTTAGGACGGGTATCTCATGAAATGAAGTTTTATTAACTAAGTTCGGGAGGAGCACGTTCAGATAATTGACACGAGTGGACAGCAATCAGCAATCAATGATAAGAGGGTACAAATAGACTCAGCAGTCTTACCTCGATCCATTGACAGTTTGCAGCATCCCTCCTCCACCCCTTCTCCACACTCCTAGTTCTCCACACTCCTCTTTCTAAAAATCACTTACATACGGGGGGAGTACTCTGGGTTCGGGCAGAATTCCGAGCTCGGAGCCCTCCTTCCGGACAGCACGCCAAATATGCATTGAATCTTACTCACTCAAAATTATATGTAAGTGTGAACTCGTGAAACCCCTGTAAACACACACACAGGTATCTGATGCACATGTACAGTTAGGACGGGTATCTCATGAAACCCCTGTAAACACACACACAGGTATCTGATGCACATGTACAGTGAGGACGGGTATCTCATGAAACCCCTGTAAACACACACACAGGTATCTGATGGACATGTACAGTTAGGACGGGTATCTCATGAAACCCCTGTAAACACACACACAGGTATCTGATGCACATGTACAGTGAGGACGGGTATCTCATGAAACCCCTGTAAACACACACACAGGTATCTGATGCACATGTACAGTTAGGACAGGTATCTCAAGAAACCCCTGTAAACACACACAGGTATCTGATGCACATGTACAGTGAGGACAGGTATCTCATGAAACCCCTGTAAACACACACACAGGTATCTGATGCACATGTACAGTTAGGACAGGTATCTCATGAAACCCCTGTAAACACACACACAGGTATCTGATGCAGATGTAAAGTTAGGACGGGTATTTACACACACACAGGTATCTGATGCACATGTACAGTTAGGACGGGTATCTCATGAAACCCCTGTAAACACACACACAGGTATCTGATGCAGATGTACAGTTAGGACAGGTATCTCGTGAAACCCCTGTAAACACACACACAGGTATCTGATGCACATGTACAGTTAGGACGGGTATCTCGTGAAACCCCTGTAAACACACACACAGGTATCTGATGCAGATGTACAGTTAGGACAGGTATCTCATGAAACCCCTGTAAACACACACACAGGTATCTGATGCAGATGTAAAGTTATGACGGGTATCGCATGAAGCCCCTGTAAACACACACACAGGTATCTGATGCACATGTACAGTTAGGACGGGTATCTCATGAAGCCCCTGTAAACACACACACAGGTATCTGATGCAGATGTAAAGTTAGGACGGGTATCTCATGAAACCCCTGTAAACACAAACACAGGTATCTGATGCACATGTACAGTTAGGACGGGTATCTCATGAAACCCCTGTAAACACACACACAGGTATCTGATGCACATGTACAGTTAGGACGGGTATCTCATGAAATGAAGTTTTATTAACTAAGTTCGGGAGGAGCACGTTCAGATAATTGACACGAGTGGACAGCAATCAGCAATCAATGATAAGAGGGTACAAATAGACTCAGCAGTCTTACCTCGATCCATTGACAGTTTGCAGCATCCCTCCTCCACCCCTTCTCCACACTCCTAGTTCTCCACACTCCTCTTTCTAAAAATCACTTACATACGGGGGGAGTACTCTGGGTTCGGGCAGAATTCCGAGCTCGGAGCCCTCCTTCCGGACAGCACGCCAAATATGCATTGAATCTTACTCACTCAAAATTATATGTAAGTGTGAACTCGTGAAACCCCTGTAAACACACACACAGGTATCTGATGCACATGTACAGTTAGGACAGGTATCACATGAAACCCCTGTAAACACACACACACAGGTGTCTGATGCACATGTACAGTTAGGATAGGTATCACATGAAACCCCTGTAAACACACACAGGTATCTGATGCACATGTACAGTTAGGACAGGTATCTCATGAAACCCCTGTAAACACACACACAGGTATCTGATGCAGATGTAAAGTTATGACGGGTATCGTATGAAGCCCCTGTAAACACACACACAGGTATCTGATGCACATGTACAGTTATAGGACAGGTATCGCATGAAGCCCCTGTAAACACACACACAGGTATCTGATGCACATGTACAGTTAGGACGGGTATCTCATGAAATGAAGTTTTATTAACTAAGTTCGGGAGGAGCACGTTCAGATAATTGACACGAGTGGACAGCAATCAGCAATCAATGATAAGAGGGTACAAATAGACTCAGCAGTCTTACCTCGATCCATTGACAGTTTGCAGCATCCCTCCTCCACCCCTTCTCCACACTCCTAGTTCTCCACACTCCTCTTTCTAAAAATCACTTACATACGGGGGGAGTACTCTGGGTTCGGGCAGAATTCCGAGCTCGGAGCCCTCCTTCCGGACAGCACGCCAAATATGCATTGAATCTTACTCACTCAAAATTATATGTAAGTGTGAACTCGTGAAACCCCTGTAAACACACACACAGGTATCTGATGCACATGTACAGTTAGGACGGGTATCTCATGAAACCCCTGTAAACACACACACAGGTATCTGATGCACATGTACAGTGAGGACGGGTATCTCATGAAACCCCTGTAAACACACACACAGGTATCTGATGGACATGTACAGTTAGGACGGGTATCTCATGAAACCCCTGTAAACACACACACAGGTATCTGATGCACATGTACAGTGAGGACGGGTATCTCATGAAACCCCTGTAAACACACACACAGGTATCTGATGCACATGTACAGTTAGGACAGGTATCTCAAGAAACCCCTGTAAACACACACAGGTATCTGATGCACATGTACAGTGAGGACAGGTATCTCATGAAACCCCTGTAAACACACACACAGGTATCTGATGCACATGTACAGTTAGGACAGGTATCTCATGAAACCCCTGTAAACACACACACAGGTATCTGATGCAGATGTAAAGTTAGGACGGGTATTTACACACACACAGGTATCTGATGCACATGTACAGTTAGGACGGGTATCTCATGAAACCCCTGTAAACACACACACAGGTATCTGATGCAGATGTACAGTTAGGACAGGTATCTCGTGAAACCCCTGTAAACACACACACAGGTATCTGATGCACATGTACAGTTAGGACGGGTATCTCGTGAAACCCCTGTAAACACACACACAGGTATCTGATGCAGATGTACAGTTAGGACAGGTATCTCATGAAACCCCTGTAAACACACACACAGGTATCTGATGCAGATGTAAAGTTATGACGGGTATCGCATGAAGCCCCTGTAAACACACACACAGGTATCTGATGCACATGTACAGTTAGGACGGGTATCTCATGAAGCCCCTGTAAACACACACACAGGTATCTGATGCAGATGTAAAGTTAGGACGGGTATCTCATGAAACCCCTGTAAACACAAACACAGGTATCTGATGCACATGTACAGTTAGGACGGGTATCTCATGAAATGAAGTTTTATTAACTAAGTTCGGGAGGAGCACGTTCAGATAATTGACACGAGTGGACAGCAATCAGCAATCAATGATAAGAGGGTACAAATAGACTCAGCAGTCTTACCTCGATCCATTGACAGTTTGCAGCATCCCTCCTCCACCCCTTCTCCACACTCCTAGTTCTCCACACTCCTCTTTCTAAAAATCACTTACATACGGGGGGAGTACTCTGGGTTCGGGCAGAATTCCGAGCTCGGAGCCCTCCTTCCGGACAGCACGCCAAATATGCATTGAATCTTACTCACTCAAAATTATATGTAAGTGTGAACTCGTGAAACCCCTGTAAACACACACACAGGTATCTGATGCACATGTACAGTGAGGACGGGAATCGCATGAAACCCCTGTAAACACACACACAGGTATCTGATGCACATGTACAGTTAGGACGGGTATCGCATGAAGCCCCTGTAAACACACACACAGGTATCTGATGCACATGTACAGTTAGGACAGGTATCACATGAAACCCCTGTAAACACACACAGGTATCTGATGCAGATTTCAGTTAGGACAGGAATCTCGTGAAACCCCTGTAAACACACACACAGGTATCTGATGCAGATTTCAGTTAGGACAGGAATCTCGTGAAACCCCTGTAAACACACACACAGGTATCTGATGCAGATTTCAGTTAGGACAGGAATCTCGTGAAGCCCCTGTAAACACAAACACGGGTATCTGATGCAGATTACAGTTAGGACAGGTATCACATGCACATATGCCATTTTTATAACTGACAGTACATTTCACCAATTACCTGTCTTTGAATCATGGAATTAGTGAAAACAAGTGCAGGACTTTTATTCATATTGTATTACATTCTGGGTTGACAAATGATTCTGGTCAATAGAGAAAGGTTAATGTCATCCACTTTTAACTTCAA
Source organism: Pimephales promelas (assembly GCF_988280905.1). NCBI lineage: Eukaryota > Metazoa > Chordata > Actinopteri > Cypriniformes > Leuciscidae > Pimephales > Pimephales promelas. The sequence goes on along the minus strand of NC_142788.1, from coordinate 19,199,764 downwards.
TATAGCTACAACACAGTTTATTTTATTCGTTTCTTTTTATAATTTTGTTAAATGTGTGCCAGGGATCATGGCGTATTCCAATATTTCTGGTTGTTTAAAAGCGAGATTGTGTAATATTAGCGTGTGACTTTGAAATAATTAACTTTGACATGACATAAAAAATAAATTTTAACCGGATTGTTTCTTAGCGACAAAAACGAAAACCATTGGTGTAATGTTATCCTCAATACACTTAGCGCGGGGAAAAAAAAGAAGAAAAAAAAACACTTAGCGTGCATGTCCGGTGACCTATGGAAATTTGTATTTAGGAGAACGCCTACTCTACAACGTCACGCTTTTTACGCTGTACTGAAACCCCTGGAAATAAGTGACTTCCCGTCGGCATGAGCAAGAGCAGCAGCATGAGTGTGAGCATGAGCAGTGTGAGCATGAGCAGTGTGAGCATGAGCAGTGTGAGCATGAGCAGTGGGAGTATGAGCAGTGTGAGTATGAGCAGTGTGAGCATGAGCAGTGTGAGCATGAGCAGTGGGAGTATGAGCAGTGTGAGTATGAGCAGTGTGAGCATGAGCAGTGGGAGTATGAGCAGTGTGAGTATGAGCAGTGTGAGCATGAGCAGTGGGAGTATGAGCAGTGTGAGTATGAGCAGTGTGAGCATGAGCAGTGTGAGCATGAGTGTGAGTATGAGCAGTGTGAGCATGAGCAGTGTGAGCATGAGCAGTGTGAGCATGAGCAGTGTGAGCATGAGCAGTGTGCGTCAGCTGTAGCATGAGTGCAGTGCGAGGCATGAGTGCAGTGCGAGGCATGAACTTCGTCATGAGCGTCAGCGTTAGCATCAGCGTGGCTGCATGAGCAAATGAGCATGAGCAGCATGTGCAGCATAAGCAGCATGAGCAGCATAAGCAAGTGCAACATGAGCGGTATGAGGAGCGGCATCAGCGTCAGCGTCACGATCAGCAGGAGCGCCAGCATGTGCGTCAGCGTCAGCCGTAGAATTAGCGTCAGCATGAGCAGCATGAGCCGATGAGCATGAGCAGCATGTGCACCATAAACATTCAGCAGCATGTGCATGAGCGTCAGCTTGTCATGTGAGCGTCAGCAACATCGTCCGCAACATCGTCAGCGCCATCGTCAGCACCATCGTCAGCACCATCGTCAGCGTCATCGTCAGCGTCATCGTCAGCGTCATCGTCAGCATCATCGTCGGCATCATCATCGGCATCAGCGCGGCGTGAGCGTCCGCGTGAGCTTCGGCGTGAGCTTCGGAATGACCTTCGACATGACCTTCGGAATGACCTTCGGAATGAGCTTCGGAATGACCTTCGGAATGACCTTCGGAATGACCTTCGGAATGAGCTTCGGAATGAGCTTCGGAATGAGCTTCAGAATTAGCTTCGTCATGAGCTTCAGCATCACATCACTAGAGTTCTGTATCTAAGTGATCCCACGGCAGAACTAACCCAGCCACAGACATTGAAGCTCTTTTAACTACCCGGACCAAACCATTTTGATAATTACAGGGGTAATCACAAGACTTCTCATTCTATTACAGCAAACATAAAAGGGGAAAATATATACAGCAATACACGGACACGAATGAACATAAGAATAACATTTATTCATAAAGCAACAAAGAAAATACACTTAGACATTCATACATAAAACACCTCCTTTAAACACATGTGAATTAACACACAACCTCAACTTATATTGTCCTGAAAACTACATTTCCCATAGTTCTCCACGAGATATAAAGGACACCAGGAAAAGGCCGCACCCTTTTTTATTCCAGACTGTTGCTGCAGTCATGCATCCCAGCTAAACCAAAGGTAAGATATATATAACAAACTTAAATAAAACTCCTGCCGATCGACTGTCCTGCACAGTTCATCTCCAACCCAAATCAAACACAGCTGCCTTTAATTTTCAAATGATCCTGAAGACCTTAAATGGTTTCTTTAGGTGTGTTTGATTAGGTTTGAGATAAACTGCAGGACAGTAGATCGGCAGGAGCAGACACACTTGGACTACGTTTACACGGAAACGATACTGAAGAGAAAACGCAAAAGTGGCGTTGTGTCATCACTTTTTATTCAGCGTTAAGACGAGCGTTTTGTGTAGGAAATCCGCGTGCAAACGGTGACGCAAAGTGTGTGAAATTCAATGTAGTATGCACTTCAGGCGGCTAGGAGTGCATACTACAACAACACCAAGTCCACGCGCCTGCGTACAAACTTCACAGTCAAGCAGACTTTTGCGTTTTTACCGTTACTCGGGAACGCGGCGGTGGAGAGTTTTTGAGGCTATGTTTACACGGAAACGATTCTAAAGAGAAAACGCAAAAGTGGCGTTGCGTCATCACTTTTTATTCTGCGTTTAGACGAGCGTTTTGTGTGTGAAATCCACGTGCAAATGGTGACGCAAAACTGTGTGAAATTCAATGTGGTATGCACTTCAGGTGGCTAGCAGGCGGCTAGCGGTCGGCTAGCAAGACCACGCGCCGGGGCGTACAACTTTCACTGTCAAGCAGACTTTTGCGTTTTTACCGTTTACACGGTAAAATTGTCAATTTTATTTCGAGACGGCTGCCGAGTGAGCGAGTGCTGCGAGATCTCTGCTGGCTCAATCCTTTTGCCTACTAAGCGTATTAAGATTTCCACTTATCTTTCCAAGTATTTGGTGCCATTTGTCATTGTTATATACGTGGTGAATCAAGAAAGCGATCTCACTCTTCGTTTTGTGCGAGTGGAAAAGCTGCCTTCACAATGGGTGAACCAACGGGTGAGCTAACTTACTCTTCAAATTATTTTCAACATGATGCAGCAAATGAAGCACAACATGATCTCGCACATTGACTCCAAAATAGACTCACTTCAGAAAATATACGAGATGGTCCTCACTGCGGAACATGAAATCCATGGGGAGGAGTCGGATCCAGATCCAACTCCTCCCACCTTCCATACACCTAAACCTAACCAACTCCGCCCCCTGATCCCTAAACCCACCCCTAATCCCTAAACCCAACCCTAATCCTAACCATCTCCACCCCTTGGATCGTGATCCGACTCCTCCCCGTGGATCTCATGTTCTGCATTGAGGTGCTACTGAAATATACCCCCAAACCGTGAGTTTTTTTTCCTTTAAATTGCGTATGCGTAGGCCCGCGGTTTCTTATTGAGTGAGTGTGGGCGACGCTGGATCCTCTCTCTGGCTGCCATCGAACAGCAGAAGTGAAGGTAAGCTATTTACATAGGAGTGCATATATATATTTTTAATTATGAGACATTACACTTCGCTTTAATTGGGCTTTCGTTTGTTTAACATGTCATTATTACTTGAAATTAAAGTTTGAATCTGTCGATGGCGTCACCATGGCGGAACACATCAAGCCGACGGTAGGCCGTTGGGCACAGATTTCAAAGTTACTATCAGATTTAATGTAATTACCTTGACAAATTATACATTATTAAACATATATAAGACTCAGGTTTCAGTATTTGACCACTGTTTCTGAGAAACTTATAGTGACGGTTATGTATTAATTAATTAAAGGAGTTATGCAATAAAAAACAGTCGATGGCGCTTTTAATATGAATTATGTGCGTCATTCATCCGCTCCCATTCAATACCTCTGTCGTCGTCATGACAGAGCTCGACCAAACAAGTGCTTTAGCTTAAAAATATGCAGATTCTGAGAAATATTTATGGATTATCATAGGTTTCTGTCAGGAATTATATTTATTGAATACACCCAAAATGGGCGGATGTAATCATAGCGCTGGATACTCCTCGGATGTAGTGTGTTTTCAATACACACTGGCAGCCGGCGGGCGGCCTGTCGTGTGCACATAATTTATAACGTTACTACATAATATATCACGAAGAAGAGCCACATGACCTGTGACACCTGAAACCACAACAAAGTTTCCAAAGATCGCAGAATACTTGCAGATAACATGATTGCAACGATATATGACGTATTATTTGTGTTCTTCAAGCCATGCAGATAACTTCATAATATATTACATTTATAATGTAAGTTAATGTTAATCGATATAATCTAGTCCAGAATACTATAAAATACAATATTTTATGTCCGTTTTTTTATCCGAAGCCAAATCAGATCACAGAAGGTTATTTAAAGCATTCGACATGCATTATAAAGTAATTTTGGAGCAAAAACATGGTTTTATAATCTCAAAAATTGTAGTGTACTATTGATGTGTGCTAAGCTAACATGCTACCTAACCCTCAGAATGCACCTGCCATCTATAGCTGATATTTTTATGGGTTTTTTTTAATAGGATGTTTACTGAAATGTTTCTTTTTTTAATTTACAGTTGATAGCCTACAGTGTCAACAGAAGTGAAAACGGATAAAAGAAATTGAAGTGGTCAGCCTCAGCCCCTCTGTGGGTGTGTTTATAGAAAGGTGGCCAGCATTATTCACTGAAGCTCAGGTGAGAATTTCTTGTAATTTTTACTTACCACTAGTATACATTCATGTGAATACTATGAGAGCTGGTCTTTAATTTAAAATGTAAATTTTGGTCATTTAACTTCCTAGATCAAGGAGGAGTTTAGACGCATCACAACATATTCTTTGGAGGAGACATTCACACGGAAGCTTGATGAGTACTCACGAGGTCTTTTGCGGCTAATGCGCGCCAAAGGAGAAGTAGCTGGTTGCAAGATGTGTCCTCTGCTGGGCACTTTAAATGACGTATGTGATTTTATTTTTTCACAAATATGTGATTATTGATATGAGTGAATTAAAACTAAATTAATTTGTAAACAATTGATTTGTTGTGCGCAAAGTTGAGCTCCTTACCAACTTAAACCTTTTAACATCAATGTGTGAATTCGGTCTTATCCATCTATTTTCTTTACTGCTTTGTCCGTTCGGGTCTCAAGATTTTTGAGCCAACCCAGCATTTATCAGGTGAAGGGGCAGTGTTCATTCTGGACCGGTCGCCAGTCTGTTCCAGGGCCGTAATTCGGTCTTAGTATATGTAAATCACTCCCCACTTCGCTAACATTCTAACATCACTAAATTGTATCTCCCTACAGACACAGAACATTGAGAAAAAAAAGAGATGCTGCCATTACTACCAGGGATGTATGTCATACCAGGTATGTCAGATTTTTGATTAACTCAAAGGATCCTCCTCTCTTCTTGTATCCACCTTCTCCTTTTGCCTTCCACTCCCCCTCTGCTCTCCTTTTAGATAAACTGAAATATATTGAAACAGCATCTTACATAAAATAAAAATGTGCATGCTTTTTGTTTGTTTTTTACATGCAGGAATGTGAGGACTACACAGACAAAAATATGAAGGTGATTGTAAAGCACAATGTCATGGCTGAGGAGGATCCATCAGATTTGTCTATTGTGATCGTGGGAAACCAAGTAATGGAATCAAAAAGTTTAGATACAACAAAATCTTAATGTGATTGCCTTGGACATACTGCTCTCATCTCCTCGCTTAGTTTCATTTTCTACTCTCTCCTCCTCTTTTTCCACTCTGACCTGGATGTCCTAAAACAGCGATGTTTTATTATCCAACATTATTAAAACAACATTTGATAGACCAGTGAGTTAACATGTTCATTACTTGAAATGTTGTGTAAAGTTGTTGTGCTGCACTGTATTTTGAGTGTTTCATATGAATTTTTGGATTAAAAACATTGATCTGATGAACCATGGAAATTGCGGTGGCAGAGAAGTATAAACTTAGCATTTATTTTTTGCCAAACACACCTGTTACAGCCCATACACTTTCTATGTTGTTAGCTGGTGAGGTAACGTAACGTTACTGTGGGTGCTAATATAACTTAGCCGTTGATAAGATTCAATTTATAATTAACGTGTATTTATTTGTTTCTTTCTGGAGGAATTCGTAGAGGGTTAACAAAAGTCATGGCCTGGAGAACATAACGTCATGAGAATAAATGATACTTCTCTGCCAACGGCTCAAGAGGGCAATCGGCTCCAGAAAAAAAAAAAATACCTGTGGAGTTTGATTTTGGTCGAAATTGGTGAAAGAAAATTGCATTCACAACCAGGTTTCCTCTCCAGAGCCGTATCAATGGGCTTGCCTTCACAGTTGCAGGAAATGTCTTTCAAATAGTAAACATTAACGTTGGGGCATTACTATTTTGATTAAGTGATTGTAATTGTTTTTTTTTTTTCTTTATACAACCTCTTTCTAGAATTACCTCAAATGAAAAGTTACCTCGCCATTATTGCTCAAAAGGTAAGTTCCTCTGATTTTGCTTTTTAAAATTGTTTCTCTAGCAGAGCTGTAGAGACTTGTGATGTTGGGCTGATTGATAGTGTTAATTATTTGATTTAAGTTATTTGCACTTTAATTTATTGAAGAGAATAACTTTTATTTTTCTTCTATGAACAAGACTGGAAGGAGTCCTGTGGAGGATTTAGATTCCTCCTCTTTTGAGAAGTGCAACCGGTGAGTAACCCCCTTGAATTTTTATTTATTTATTAATAAATACAACCCCCCCCCACCCCCACCCTGTCCTCCTCCTCCTCTCCTTTAAGAACATTTAGGGCAATTATTAATTTGTTTCATATCATTATCATTAATCTGCATTTATACATAAAAACATATAAACTGTTGTTACATGTATCCATTTATATTGATATTTTAAACTATCCTGATATGTAAATGTGACCTGTCTTATCTAGAGTAAGTTGTTCCTGTTGCTCTTGGTCAGGTGATATGTGCAGATGAGCACCTGTGACTTTAGGTCATGTGACTACATGTAGATATATAGCTTGCAGTCTACTGACTGCCATTTTGAATTTGCCCTGAAGAAGGCCAATGAGGCCGAAACATGTTGGCATATGTTTTTAATGGATAGCCAAGTTTAAATAAAGGCTTTTTATATTTATTTACCTTTTGAGTGCCTCAGAATTACTGTTTATCTGGGAACAACTTTGGATCTCCAAACTGAAGAGCACCAAAGGAACACACCTCGTAACACCCAAGTAGCACTCCTAGTAATTCATTTGTAAACATATAAACTATTGGAAAGCTAAGCATAAGAATCAATATGAAACAATGGCAATAAATGAATAAATTATTTTTCAGATTGAAGTTATAAAGGGCTCTGGGGTGTTTTGCCAGGCAGAAGTGTGGAAAGCAGCCCTCCTTGCCACCTCTGCTACTGCCATGGTGTGGAATCTGCTGCTGGGCACATTTGATCTGGAGACTTTGCTGAAAACAACCTGAATGGTACAAAACATGCTCCTAATCTCTTAAAAAACAATTAATATTCTGTGGAATAAATTATGTTTGTGTGCGGGCGAACCATCGCTTTTTTACGTTTTTTTTTTTCTATCCAGTTTTTTTGTCTTATTTTTGTTTTTGTACTATTTGATCTTAAGTAAATAAATAATCTAAATGCATACATTTTGGACTATTATTTATGTTGCCTAGTAGCTATGGATTTTAATAATTATTCTAATATAGGTAAACATGTTGGTGCATGTATAGGTGAACATATATGTTCATATATACATGCATACATGTACTTGTATAGGTACATATATGCATGTATATATGCACCTATATGTGTACATATATGTGTGCATACATGTACCTATATAGGTGCGTATATATGTGTACATATATGTGCATATAATATAGGAAAACGGCCAATTTTATATATATATATCACATATATTAAAAACATATGAAGAGCTCTTTTCCAAAACGCGTTAAACGACATTTTTAAAAAAAATGAGTTTGTCGTGTCATTCTGCTGCGGACAGAACCCTTTCACTGCTCTATCAACGTTTCATGCCGAATCGCTATATTTCCGTGTTTAAAATGTACTGCAAGATACAGTTTCTTCCCAAGCCGCGATAAGCACCAGCCCTGTTTTTAGCCTAAACACGATAAATCCTCAAATTCAATGAGCGCTCTACACAATCCAGCACGGCGGCACTCTGAACAGAGGTTTATTATGTTCATTCATTCCTCAAAATGAGTCCTAGTTTTCTAGTCGACTAGTAGTAGATCATTTAAGCCATTTGTATTATCAGTAATCACATTTATTGATTTAATTAAATGGGAGAGAAACCATATGAGCGTTTTTAATTGCATATTCCGCATCTCAACGTATGCATAAAGCTTGCCACAAAGAACCGGCAATATAATGATTATGCATGAAACATTTGAATTGTTTATTAATAAACTAGTGTTTTCTGTCAGTGTCAGCAACAAAGATAAAGTTGATGATGCTTACTCGCCATCTTCGCAGTGAACGCGCATAGAAAAACGCATACTTCGAATTAGCCTACATACGCAGAGAGTTGCCAATTTATTTTAGTTTTTAATTGTTTTGTTTAAAAGTAGATATTTAAAGCTTTCTGTAGCTTAGTTCTCAGGCCTGTCTGAGGCAAGCATCGCGGTGTTTCGGTTCATATTATGAGACGCGCTCCGGTTCACCTGCGCGCCTCTGTGTCCTGATTATATTGTCTGATATTTACTTCTAATGTATTAATCCAGTCAATTTGTCGATGAAAACATTTATTAAAATGAAGATACAATTTAAATGAAACGAAATTTACAAGCTTTCTACAAAACAAAACTTAATAAGTGGTCAAAATCATGTCTGACGCACTCCAAATATTTTCCGATATTGGGCAGCTTTTGAATTTTGATCCTATCTTACTCATCTCATGCGGTTCCCTTTTCATAGCCTACTCAACATAGATGAAATAATAAAAATAAGTAATGTAATATTATTAAAAACAAATGTGAAATGTTTATTTATTTTTTTTTTTTAACTTATATTTAAGCGTCATGCTGCTCCGCTTTGCTCACATGTTATGTAGCCTGTGTGTGTGTGTGCATGTGCTGGAGGGGTGCCCATCCCTTTTTTGAATATCGTTATCATATATTGATCATTTTTAATAATTCGTTTTTTCATGCATATGTTGAAATTGGTATTAATAATTTGTTTTTTTTCATGCATATGTTGAAATTGGTACTATTTGTTTGAGGTTTATTTCGATTTATAGCGTTTTGGAAAAAAATAAAATTAACTTTTAAATTATCATTAACAATATTGTTGTTTGATTTAATAATTATTGTTCAAAATGTTCAGACTGAACCAATAAAACATTTAAACAGGATAATTTGAATATTCACAAAATGTGTGGGTCTAGGTAAAAAATGTAGTTTTCCTGAAAACTATTGAAATGGATTTATAGCGTTTTGGAAAAGAGCTCTTCATATATCAAAACCTATATTAAAACATGTTTATATAGGTTTTTTCCATGTGGGAGGAACTGCAACATTTTTGTAATAGCTAACTGGAGGAAGTGCAGCACAACCCAACGGCTGCCATCTTTACTTATGTGGTTGCTTAGTTCCTGGAATATTTGTCATGTGACTAGTATCTCTTAAATGCAGCAAATAAAGTAAGAGAGGAAGCTGTTTCCACGGTATTTTTGTCAACCGTTCACAAGTGGTTAGCCTAGACTTTAGGCTACACAGTATTATACATCACACGTTTCAGATGCTTCTTCTGTGACCGCTTGCAGATTTTGTGGAGACACTCGCGTTTTTTGTGTCACACCACCACTTTTGGCTCACAAACACTATTGAAAGAACGAACCCGTGTTAGGCGGCTTATCCGAATTAATATAATTGTTTAAAAAATAAATTCAATTCAGTGGCATTTCTATTGTCACTGAGACAAAAGTTATGTTTCTTTCAAATTATTAATAGACTCCTATGATTGGTAGCTATCTAATGATTACAGTTCTATCGCTTTTGGCGTGTGGGACAAAAGGTTCATTTTAATTGGTAAAAACCCCATGGTTTTAGACCACAATCATTTATTCGTATGGTGAAGGGCCTCCTTTTCCTGCTAATACGGTTTCAGTTTTTCTTGCTAAATCCCAGACGAAGATATGTAGTTGTTCAGTAAACTAGTTAGCCTATCAGAGACACAGACCAAGTTCCCCAAAAGCTACTTAAGTTAAACTCAAGATACTTGCATATGTAGCAACTATGACACAACTGACAAAGCTTCCAGAATTCCATGAATTCAATTTATTTTCTTTTTTCTTCATTTTTTCGAAGAAATACCATTATACTGTCTTTTGTCACATGCGTAACTGAAGAAGAGGTGCTTTGTTGATAAACTGTCACTTGACCTGGAGGTTTCTATTTACAAGGGATTGAAAAGTCATGCGATGAATAGTTGCAGCTGAAACAGCAGAACAATTAGAGAAGAAACACCACTGTATTAGCCACCGCTAAGTAGTCCAAACAGATCCCGATCTTAATCCCAGAAACGGATTTATTGGGCTTAATCCTGTTGATGAAAACAGAATCCCACCCGCGTTCAGACAGCCCACCGCCCCAGGTGCAGTAAACTCACAAGACAAGGCTTTTGGCCCTCTGTCTCAGTAAAGCTCTGATGAATTGATAGTGTTAGACCTCACTGGGCAGCGTGCCCGGTCTGTGGTTGGTTAATTGGTGGGGGGAATGTTTTCCCACAGAAGCCAGAATCAAATGTATAAAGGTCATGAATAATTAAAAGAGTGAATGAAAAGTGGGTTTTGTTGGTCTGAATGTCAAGCAAACTTCTCACTTCAGAAAGACTCAAATAACATTCCTTCTGTGAAAGATAAGGGGCTTCACCGACTTGTTATTTGATGCGGAGTCTTTGGTTCTCACGTTTAATTTTTGCAATATAACAAGTAAAATGATAAAACTGTGCTACAATTCGTCCTCATTCTCTATGGAGTTTGTGCAGACCTTTGTGAATGAAGGAAGAGCAGAAGGCATGAGACACCAATTAGATCTGTGTAGATAATGGCATGTGTTATCTTAATATCATAATGACTTAATAATGACTTCGCAAATTGGGCAGATTAGTTCATCCTACTGTCTACATTTATAATCTTGATTTCTCTAATCATGACCTCAGACCCCATTTGTTATTTACTCAAATAGAAATCATTGTGAAATGTTACTTCTTGCTGGATTTGTTTCAAAAGCATGATCTGGTTTCCTAGTGTCTTTTTCTGTACTGTCCTTGCAGAATATGCAGCACACATTTTAAGCATTGGTTTGAAGTCAGACCATCACGGCTGGGTCAAATGATCAAAATGTGAATGTGTTTTGACTTTGACATTAATACCTTGAGTGCCATTTGCCATGGCTTGTTTCTAAGCAGTGGGAAAGAAGATACTGCATACATGGTTGCTATCACAGCAGAAAGCTGGCTACAGACACAATCATATGACATCCAGTTTGAGAGTCCTCCATACACAGTCAGCTGATCAGTCAGCTAACAGTCGGTTTTCCCCATGTGTAAAATGTGTTTTATTCTAATGATGTTAGATATTATGAGATGACATATTGTGTTATACTGATGCTTAAATAATATACAATACATAAAAAACTATGTAAAACTATGTATGTAAGAGAGAGAGAGAGAGAGAGAGAGAGTACTGCGTGTATTACGTGATGTGTAATACTGTTCTATTTATAACAAATCATAGGGCCTGTGGTGTACCGGTCTTACTCTGACGTCTGCATTTGATTTACATTTGGTAAGGACACTCAAAGGGCATTCACTATGCCTACTACTGAAGTGCTAGTGGTACTGGGACTTCTGCACTTTGACACCATTGAACAGGTACTGTACTCATTTCTGCATTGAGTTTAGTATTAGATTGATAATAGTGTGCACACCGTAGAAAAATCTCAAATGTTAAGGAATGCAGTGGACTTAATTCACCAACCATGCATTTGTAACAATAATGTAAAGCTTTTTTTTCCAAAAGAATTGTGATCGATTGTGCATAATTAATTGTCATTCACTTACCACATATAGTTTCTAATTTTTTCCTTTGTTTGAAATTGTATTTTCCAATACAACGTTACTGATTCTGATATCATCTGAGGCCAGATAACAGATTGAATTGCCTTTAATTTAAACTATAATGATATGGCGATTTTTTTTTTTTTTTTTTTTTTTTTTTTTTTTTACCTGATACAAATCATTTTAATGCACCTTTAATGCATTTATGCAACTTGAAAATGTATTACTAGATTGTATTAATATAAAAAAAATGGTAATAGAGTAAAAAATCGTAATGAAATTGTAACTAATTTACCTTTTAAATGTATGCTAATTATTGAAAGTGGGATTCATATTCACATTATTTATGTGAATATGACAGTATATTTGTTTTGTTTATTTAATACACAAAATATATACATTTAAAGCTACAATTAATGCTATTATTTAAAGTTTGTATTGTGTTTTTGACAAGTGCAACTTGTTTCTGGAAAATTGATTTAAAAGATGTTGTATCATGTGTGGTTGCAGCATATAGCCCTAGTTTATAAAAAGAGTAGCATAGATGTTTAGATTAATTACCTTTCGGTTGATACTAGTTGTGCCATTCCCATGATGCCAAAAAAAACATTTACTTTTTGCATTTTCAAATATGTCCCTATTTTTGTGCAATTGCTTTGCCACACTATTTATTCATGTCACTGACTGATTAATTTATTTAAATTGTAGATTCAGAACCGTCTGTGTATCATTCATTCACGATGGATGACTTTGAATACAGCGTGCACATCTCCGACCAAGACTGGAACTGTTTTTTTCAGGAGTGCGAGGACTGTGACCTGCTCTCTCCAGAGCTTGCCAGTCGAGAGGACTCTGGAATGAGTGACATTGATGAGATGGGCTGCCACTTTTTAAACAGGACCCCGGTTGTGGACACAGAGCCTGATCCAGACCTTCAGATGGATGGCCCGCCAGTCTGTGAGGGCTCGCCTGTGTACAATTACCTTAGTAAGTACGGAATAAGTAGTCCAGAGCAGGTTCTCTCTGGCAGCGAGGAAGACTTGCACCTTCAGACTGTCAATCTGTTCTTTGAGCAGTTAAAACGAGTCACAGAAAATGAACAGCCCTTGGAACAAAGCCATGTTGTTAATTGGGGAAGTGAGGAGACAAGCCATCTGGAGGGTTTGATTGAAAAGCAGGATAATCTGTCTATAGATACTGGTCCATCTGGGAGAAATGAGGCCAGTCTTAAAGGTGAAATCACTAAGCAGGGTGTGGTTAATACCTGGGGTGATATAGCTGCACCCGCTTATAGAGACGAATATGGATCAAAGTCTAACACTGAGCTACTCATTGGAGGAAAGTCATTGTCAACTCCCCTAATTACAGTAAGAATGAAACAGGAGCAACAGGTAAAATGTGGTGATCTTAGCGAAGACTTAGAGCTGAAACTTGAAACAGAGCCACCTAACAAAGAGAACGCAGTAATGGTAAATAGGAAAGATATGACAGAACAAATCGCAGCAAGACAAAATATTGCTCAGCTGGATGCCTCAAACAGATCGGACTCAAAAGATTGTGCAGTCAATCAGATCCCAGTGTCACCTTCCTATCTCAGGAGAAAAAGGAAGAAGAAGAAGAGAATGAGTGTTGAGCAAGTACCAGGATATGAGGCTCAGATCCACATCCATCAAAGTGAATCAGAGAAAGAGAGATTCATTCAAAGAGAAGAGATAAACAGCCTTCCTGCAAAAGTCTGGAAGACAGAGGACATATCATTTAAAAGAAATAAAACAACACAAAATACTTATCTTTTAAAGCCTAGAGACATATTTGACTTGGAGGCTTCAGCTGATTTGAAGTCTTCAAAAAGCTTGCCAGCATCTTTTATCAATAATTTAGGCACTGTATCTTCAAAGCCTGAAGTTGTACACTCAAGCTTTAATACTATTTCCAAAAGCATGCCTGACGTGTCTCTTGTAAACAATGGGCAATTGAAAGCAGATATTCCTCCATTACCCCAGATAAATAAAGTTCTGGATTTACAAGAAGGTGGATTAAATATGCTTAAATTTGATGCCGCTGTAAACTTGGAGAGATGGACCGGAATTAGAGAGACCATATCAGCACCTCTAACTGATAATTCTGGTGCAGGATGTCAGAGGAAATCCTTATTATCTTCTAACATTTCCAATGCTGCTTATTCAACAAAGCCTCCTACCTCCATAGCCTCTTTAAAATTGACTGAGGACAAAGATTTATCCTGTTTAGGAAATGATACCGACTGTTCAGTATTTAAAAATGAACAAACCATGTCAAGCAAAAGGAATATGGTAGAAATTTCAGACAAAGAAAGCTTGTTGTCTTTAACTGACAACAGCGATGGAGTAGAATCTTGTTCAGATGGAAATGGTGCAGAAACATTTACTTGTTCACAGGATACTCTTCAAAAACAGAAAACAAGCATTCAAGTTAACATTTCAGAATATCAAAGCCATTTGGACTCTCAAACCATCGAAATAAACGTGAATATACCTGTAAGTGAGACAGATGCAAAGACTGATGACATTGATCATAGAGCTGATGAAAGTCAGATCCAAAGCAGAACTAAGACAAGTAAGGCATTACATGTGAATGCCTCACCCATAAAACCAGAGAATTCAGATGAAGCAGACATTAAGAGAGACATCAGTGCTAATGAGGTTGCTGTTTCGGCCAGTGATGAACAACTATTTTGTGGCAAGTCTACCAGATCTAGTGAACACATAAGTGGTCCAACACAAGATGTTTCAGAGTTGCCTCATAACACACTAGCTGAAATGAAGTACACTTCCTCAGAGTCGAAAAGTGGAGCCAAAGATCTAGAGAGTGTTTCTCTTAATGCTGCAGACCATCTTCCGTCGCCTGTGTTTGCTATCTCATCCTTCTGGAATGAAATGGAGAAGCTAACCATCAATGACATATTGCGGATACGGCAAATGGGTAACACCCAGCACACAAGTATTTTAACCCAGCCAGAGGATGGTAGCATTGCGGACACTACAGATGCTGGAGACTCTGGTTACTTTACACTACCTAACGACTCTAAGCCGGACCGCTTAAGTGGAGACATGTCCTACATATCTGATCTAGACGAAGACCTTGCACAGCTTCAAACCACATTTTCTTCCAAGCAAGAGGACGAGCCGTGTGAGTTCCCTAGCTCTTGTGGTGTGATGTGGGAGAATGATCCAGATCCAGTGGTTGTGGGTGAAGAAATGGTGTTCATAAATTCGGAAACCACTCTTCCTGAACATGTCTACGCGGCTAATGCTCAACAGTGTTTCAGGAGAATTTACAAGAACATTAGCGTGCAGAACCTGCAAGCTCTAGATGCTCAACCAATCAGGCAAATACTGAGAAATGCCTCTATGCATTCGATCCACTCAGAGGATGATTTTATAGATCCTTTTTACCACGTGAATACTTCAGGCTCAAAGAGCTTGTCTGATGATGAAGAGGAAGTAGAAACCAGTGGAATCACATTTTCTGAAATAATCCAGTATCTCTTCGGTGAGGATGAACCAGAGCGTTGTGCGTCTCGTGCAGACAGCATAGCTGCTTCGTACGTTGATGTAACAGGCACTTCTGTGCCTGAGATGTATGACCATTTCTTCTCAGAGTTTGATGCTGGAAGCTTTGTTTGTCCAATTGTAGAAGAGTCAGGTGGAGATAAAATGGTTCCCATTTTCTCCTGCTCCCGCTCGGCTAACAGAAACCTTCAGTTTCCAGAGGCATATGACTATTTCTTCCCAGATTCCCCAGGGAATTCGGACGAAGATGATGAGAATGAGAACACGGTTATCAAGGTAGTGACAGAGAATGACCATAAATCTCCCAACCATGATCCTGTTGACATGTATGAGCACTTCTATTCTGAAGATCAGATTCAGAGCGACTCCCTCTGGACGAACCCTCTTTCATTTAGAAGAGATCGACGCACAGGTTTTACCGTCCCTGAAGAGAAGACATGTTCTGGGGAACTCGTCCCTGTAAAGGCATTTCCCAAAGGAATTATTCAACCAATTAATGCTTTGGGCCCTGATGGGAGCCCTTTCCCAGATTCCTTGCTCCTCAACCTGGAGAACTGCATCTTCCAGCATCTGGCTGAGCGACAGAAGAAGTGTAAGGAGATGCAGACAGTTGTTGCTGATCCAAGTAAGAACTTCTACCACACGTTATTCTGCACACACTGAAACTCAAAGGGTTTATTTGTTCCCTTTAATAAACTTTATCAGACATACGAGACACTAAAATGAGAGCATACATAGAACATTTTCTGGAAATAATTTCTGTTAGTCATATGTTAATCAACTCTCATCCCTTTTAAGTAAATATCTGCTGACTGAGAGTATCTAGTCACATGTCGAGCCTTGCCCGAGCCGTAAGAATGTTTGTACGTGCGAATCGGTCTACGCTCATGCTGGGCAGCTTCTCAAATCTGCAGTGTGCCAGAATTTATGAACATGTTTCACTTTGAAAGTAAAAATAGAGAAAACTCCAGGAACACCAGGCCACTTATATGCAAAAGAATACTTAGCAAGGATACATTAAATTAATCAAAAGTTGAACTTTTACATTGATTTCTATTTCAAAATAAATACAAAGAGAACTTGCAAAAAATTCTCAAAAGAATATTCACAAAATTTCCACAAAAAATATCCAACTATGACTGTTCTTAACAATCTTACCAAACTTATAATAGCAAACAATAGCGTATAACTCACAGTGAATTAGTTTTACTCATAATTAAACCAATTTATAAAAATTGTGTAGATTCAATTATTTATTGATTTTGGTTGATTATTAAGTGATTCTGCACTGATATTCTGGATTTTAATGCCTCTTTTCTAGGGTTGGATGCCCCATTCTTGCTTCTTAAACAGGCAGACATGTGCTTGGTTTGTATTGCTTTTGCCTCGTGGGTGCTGAAATCGACAGGCTCTGGAGCAGACACCTGGAAAGCTGGTATTTATATTTGTTTATGAATATACTTATTGCTTTGCCATAAATTGCTTCAATCCTCATAGTCTTTACTGTGGTTTTGTGAGTGTTTCAAGTGAGCCATTACTTTAGTCGTTCAGGCGTGTTTTGAATTTTTTTTTTGCTTTTACAAAGGAAAAGTTAAGCCTCTTGCCCTGGTATAAAGCTCTGCATCACAACAAAATAAGAAGGAATTAAGGAGTGCGATTCATAATAATTCACAATGACGCATGTCTGCTTCTTTTTTTATTGTTCAGCTCTTCTTGCGAATGTCAGTGCACTCTCTGCCATACGATACCTGCGCAGACACAAGAGGGAGGAGGTCTCTGGAAAAACTCCTTTGCGTCAGTTAGAGCCAGCATAACTCCATAGCTGATGGTCTCCAGATCTGATTTCAGTCACATCACCCTTTTCCCTTGTAATCCAAAAGGGTGTTGATGAATGTCAAATGTGCATGCAGGGCATTTTCCATCATTCTCAGTACATATTATTAATATGATGCACACTCTCGTGTGCTTTTAATGCTGATGAACTCAGTTGATAAGCTTACACAGATGACTGTGACTTCAGACCAGTGGCAGTAGGGTTTATAATATGTATATTTAGAGTATGAACATATCAGTAATCTGCATATCCAATATTTTTTTTTAAAAAAGTTATAAATAGTAATGTTGATTGTTAAAGGAGTAGTTCACTTAAAAAAAGAAAACTTTTGGTGATAATTTACTCACCCCCATGTCATCCAAGATATCCATGTCTTTCTTTCTTCAGTTGAAAAGAAATGCAGGTTTTTGATGAAAACATTCCAGGATTTTTCTCCATATAATGCACTTTACTGGGAACCAAACGGTTCAAGGTTCAAAAGACAGTTTCAGTGCAAACTGTTCAAAGGGCTTTAAATGATAAATAAGGGTCTTATCAAGCGAAACGATCGCTCATTTAAAAAAAAATTACAAAGTTTAAGTTTTATAATTTTAAATGGTCGCCTTGCTCTGTTCTGTGATGCGCGTTCGTGACGGTCCTGTTCTTTTCCAGAGTCAATTCGTTCATTTTGTTTGATGAATGAACCAAATGATATGAAAAAAGATTTGTTCATTTTGATGAACGAGTTCGAACAGGAGAGTCACGAACGCGCATCACAGAACAGAGCAAGGCGACCATTTGAGCTTATAAAACTATTATATTATATTAACTATTATATTATATATTCATGATCTGGAATCGTTTAAAGCCCTTTGAACAGTTTGCACTGAAACTGTCTTTTGGACCTTGAACCATTTGGTTACCAGTAAAGTGCACTAAAAGGAGAAAAATCCTGGAATGTTTTCATCAAAAACCTTAATTTCTTTTCGACTGAAGAAAGAATGACATGGACATCTTGGATGACATGGGGGTGAGTAAATTATCAGCAAAAGTTTTTTTTAAAAGTGAACTTCTCTTTTAATGAGCCCTTTTTTTCAGAGATATTGTGGATTCACTGTTTGCAGTGATGAGAGCAGCGGTATTTATTGATTAATATTGATATTGAGATGCTTATGGAAGTGTTGAAGATGGACGTGTGTGTATCAGTGGAGAGTTTTCAATGGAAGAGCAAATGTCTGTGGACAATCAGTTAATATAGTTTGATACTACTGACTGAGATACTGGGAATTTTTATGTGCCAAATTATTTTTGGTGTATTTATAGACCATATAAAAATTAAATCCCATGCCAATGTGAGGACATCACTTCAGATCTGAAAAGTTTGATTTGTTCAAATGTCATTTCTATAGTGCTCCCCATTTAAATGTAATGTAGGAAATTTTTTTCTGTCAGTTGTACCCCAAATAAATATGTTTATTTGAGAGCATTGTCAGCAGGGTTGTATTACTAGTAATACTTATTTTGGCCACAAGAGGGGGGTGACAAAACAATTGTACTATGATTGTGCCAGAAAACCTGATAAATATAAAATTTGTTATAACTGAGGGGAATTAACATGCGTTATGGTCTTTTTGCAATAGAAACCAAGATGTGTTCAAACAGTTCTGGAGAAAGTTAAGGAAATATGCAAGATTGAGACATTTAGGTAGTACTTCTAGATGTTACCAGCAGATGGCTCCAGAACCCTGAGGTACCTATAGTCTTTGAGGTCACAATATAGGCCATGCTAACAGACCTATTCATAATTCCCAACACACTGTCACTGTTTAGCCATACTAAGTTAAATGTACTACACAACATGACAGAGTAAATGAGTTCAGAGAACTAGTTTTATTTTAAAACATTTAAATCACTCAAAAATGTAAAAATAAAGATAAACCACACATTTAAAGTGGACAGCTAAAGCAGTGTTACAGCTGTTTATTTGTCATAAACAATGAAAAAGTACAAACGTTTTCTTTAAATGAATAACTTTGACCTCCACACAACAAATACATATTTTGAACAGATAGTAGAAAGCCATAAAAAAGAAGTATAAATAGAATAATGATAATCAATAATAATAAAAACTTAAATTTACTTAAATATAAAAAGGAATATATTTACATTTGGTATTTAAAAAATATCCACATACCAACAATTGCCTGTAGTTTGTAAGGATACAAACTAAACTAAATGGAAAAACTCACAAATGCTACCTATATTCATATATACATAAACACTAACTTTGAAAAAATGTAGTATTTTTTTTTTCTTATATTAATATATACATAAACGCATCGCACTTGTTCGTACCGAATGCATACAGCAGTGTGAAACCATCACCACAGAATTAAAGGATATTACATGTGCAAAAAATATGTCATTCAGCCATTGAATAAACAAACTGTGAATATCCTGATACTCGGGCATGCCGGCCCCTGGTAAAGACATGCCCATTGTGCATGTGTGGCTTTGATTAGTCTGCTATGTGTGCAAGTCTGGACGGGCATAAGCCCATTGTTCTCTTTTATGACCATCTCTGCTGTGTTGTCATAGCGCCCAGGCCTTGAGCTCCAAAGTAAGCCAGTGTCCGGTGTGGTGAAGTTTCAGGCAGCGCCTGAATCATCCTATTATCCCGGTCAAACTCCCATATGTTATCATAGTCCATTTCCTGGTCATCTGGCTCCATTGGCTGAAGGTAAGAGTCATCTGTGACAAGACAAAAAATATGATTATTATTTATTTTATTTTTTCAAATCTTAATTATTAAAATAAATATTTTAATGAATATGAGTTCCCACAATTTTGAATAATAGATTAGAAACGGAAATATTTCATTAGCGTACCAAGAAAAGCATATTCACTATAGGAATATCAATGAATTTTCATATGTAAAAATATGTAAAGAAGGTTGTATTTAAATCAAAATCACATGCCAAGGTTTAGAAGTCAGTAAACTGAGCCATCTAAATACTCAATGCCCTAATTTAAGATCTAACGAGTCGTTTGTTGTGTTCTTTTCACAGAGAGGCTCTGAGATGTCTTGAAGGATCTCCCACTTGTGAGCTTTAAATCACTCTCGGTTGTAATTCTGTCCTTTCGCTGGTCTTTCCTTCATCTGCCACCTGCAGTGCTGTCATTTAAAATACCCTGAGCCATGTTACACACACACACACACACACACACACACACCCCTTCATCTGCAGTCTTTCCACTGCCATGTCCTGCCTGGACCACCACACCCCATCAAACGGTGTGTGTGTGTGTGCTGGAAAAGGTCATTCTAAAACCATCCTATTAGCTGTGCCGTGAGAGTCTGGTATACTGTATGCACGACTTGCACGTGTCACCATGGATTATTTTCTCCCTATGGTGTGTTTAATCCTGACAAGCAAGAGTGTATATGGTGTAACCTCATGAAACGATTAAGCAAAATTCATTTGGATTATTTTAACCAGCCCATAAAAATACTCATGATCTAGGTCAAAATTTCACACGCTAAACAAAACTTGTCACAAAACTGGTGATGCAAATTGCTGTGCGCATATCTTGCATATCTAGTTCCGTATGTACGTCCGTGAAACATGCACTATTGTGGAACTGTAACTGCCTCCTAAGTTTTGCATTCCAAAAAATTCTTACCTGGTGAGAAACAGTAAGATATCTTCTGTGCTTCCATGACAGTGTGACCTGAGAAACCTCTCTGTAAAAAAAAAAACAAAGAATAGAAGATCAGTTTCATTACCATTTTGAGGCTACATAAATTTACAAAAATATTTGGTAACACTTTATTTCGATAGCCCACTTCAGACATTCTACTTACTATAAGTAACTTTTCAACTACATGTCAACTAACTGTCATTAGAGAATTAGTAGACTGTCAGCTTAATATTTGCTAACACTTTATTTTGTTGGTCCCCCAACATACATTCAACTGACTATAAGTAACTTGGCGACTACAAGTAAACATATTCTCCTAACCCAAAGCCTAACACCTAACAGTCTAATGAGAGTTAGTTGACATGTAGTTGAAAAGTTACTTATAATTAGTAGAACGTCTGAAGTGATTATCGAAATAAAGAGTAACCAAATATTTCTACATTTTTTTTAGGTCAGTATAATTTTTGGGGGAAAGAAATGAATACTTTTTATTCAGCAAGGACACAACATTGACAGAAAGTGATACTAAAGACATTTACAATGTTTTTCTATTTCTATTGAAAAACGATTTCTATTTCTGAAAAGAATGGAAGTCTTGAAAGGAAAACAACTACTGTCCCATTACCTGAGAGATGTGGTTGTGTTGTGGCTGTCGGTTTGGAGCGGGCAGCATCTTCAGTCTGGAAACGGCCTGGGCTCGCAGCTCATCCGACCTCTGGCTGCAGACCACCTCCGGCTCCTGGGCCTGGCCGTGTCGGTTTTTCCGCCCAAGAGGAGGGGTGCACAACCGGAAGGAGGAAGGGAGGGGAGGAGGGTACGACTGCTCAACAGAGCCCCGAGAAGAGTGCTGTATAGCAGAAAAACACGTACTTTATGAGATTTAGAAGATAGCTTAGTGAATTAAACTGATTAAAGGATTTAGACCTAAATCTGTGTTGAAAGAAACCCGACAAGTGTAAACCTGTATTCTGTGTAGAAATATTGTCTCAAACATGCATCTTTCTCAGGATAACACTTTGTCTTGTTCGCAGAGCAGCCTTTTCCATTATGCATCTGAATGGATTAATTAGTAATGTAGGCTATGGGGACTTTCCATGGCTTTAGCTCGTCAAATCAACGACTCTGGGTGTTTGGTCACCGAAGGCAGCGGTGTCAAGTGAGAGAGCGGATCTGATAACCTGACCCACTTACCGACGGTTGTGCAGAGCTCTCCTCCAGAGGGTACATACTGGGGGTGCTGGGGTCGTCATAAAGGGGTGAGAGAGGCTTGCGGTGGGAGACCAAGTCCGAGTGGCGATGAGGAACAAAGAGCTGGTGTTTGACGTTCGTCTGTGGCGTGCTCCAGCTGTTTGACTGAACAAAGACAGATGCAAAAGTTACGCATGTTCTTATTTATTCCTTTTCTGAAATTGTAAGCAAATAATTAAAATAGAACGAAACATTAGGCTGGGCATCTGGTGAGGGATATTCTGTTACCTTGACTAGTGGTGCCTTCTCGATTCGTTGAACAGGGCCGTTGCGGTGCACAGAACTGTAGGGCATGTTGTAAACCGGTGACATGGGTCCTTCAGAGGCGAGATAGGATGACTGTGGCGGGGAGGAGTAGTGGAGAGAAATGGGGTGGTGGTCGGGGACGGGTCTGACACGAGAGGAGAAGCTGCTGCTCCGGCTGCCCAGGTGAGCTGAGTACTGAGTGTCTGAGGAGGTCGGCCTGCTGGAAATGAACTGTACCAACACACACGACACACAAACTGATTAACTGGACTGTAGGCTACTCACATTCATCTACCAGATTACAACTAACTTTATGATTACGAATGATAAACAAATGATAAAATATAGAAATGTTGCTTTGACAACTAACTGAAATCAATTTAAATTAAACATAAGAAATAAAGTAAATATAAGAAATATACGAAAAAGGCACACAATTTAATGACTCAAAAGTAAATCAAAAATAAATACTGAAAATATGCAAATAAAAATCCAAAACCAAAAAAAAATGGTTAGCATAATCATATTTATAAAAAAATGTCATACTGTGACTTGGTCTTTATCTAAAACTATTTTCCTTTCCTGAGGCCATGTAAGCTTTTGGAGAACGTTAACCAACCAAATGTTGATCATCAAATTTGCATATAGTCTGCCTCTGTTCTGATATACCACAATCCAATCAATTCTTGTGCATAAAATCTTTGTCCTACATTTTGTCTTGAATATCCAAGTGTGTTTCAATCACATGTTGCATTACAGAAGTAAAATGTCTTGTGAATGGCAATTTGTTGATTAAAATTAATTAGATTGTCATATTATGACCATGTAGGATTAAATCTCAAACATGAACATATTAAGAGTTGAACATTTGAGCTAAAAGAATTAAAGGGATAGTTAATAGCCGTCGAACTGATCTAAATCAGATGTCCAACTAAACCTAACGGAACTGTCTCCAACGTTACAACTTTGTCGCGTCGCTGAACACGCCCCACCGGTCGCCAACGGTCGCCGCCGGAAGTCGCCCGCTCACCATTGAAATGAATGGTATCGCGTCGCTTGGTAGCGTGTAGTGTGAACGGGGCTTTAGACCACAGACAATAAAAGAAAGCTTTAGACGCGCGCGAGAGATCACTTCCGGCGTAAGTTAACGTTGGACGGTTCAGTTCGGTTCAGTTGGACAACATGTGATTCAGATCACTTTGACGGACGACGGCTGTTAACAAGAGGTAAAAACTATTCGTTCGTTTTCTCACATAAACCGCTCGTTTCATGTCTCAGGCCATCACTACGAGTCATTAAATCATGTTTAATTTGGACTTCTCTGTGCATTCTCTTTTAGGAGATCCCCATAGAACTGCATATGACTGACAGACAAGAACGGTTTGACCAAAAAATGTCAAAATTGAAAATACTGTGGAAACAAAGACACCTACATCTTGGATGCCCCTGAGGTAAGCTTAAACATATCAAAAATTAATTTCAAAGTGAACTATCCCTTTAAGAATGTAATACTTTTTGACTGGATTCTTTGTAAATTAGTATTCAGCATAATCCACTAGTGAAACACAACAGAAATTGATTGCACACAACACAACAGAAATCGATTGCACACAAGTTAATTATTAACAGATCAACTGAAACACTGCTGATCTTTTTTCACAACCATGTGCTGCTCCTCCAAAGTAAACATGCAAGTCATCCTAAAGAACAATGCCCCATATTTTAGATCTCTAGATAACCGCCAGCCTAACCCAAATTTCACACCAGATATGAAATCAAACTATGTAAAAATCTAAGAGCAGTTCACCTAGGAAGACTTACCTATAACACATTAAAGCTGGACAAATATCATGTTCACAACTTGATGTTAATGGGTTTGGGCTGTTAGGGTTAGGATGTTTGGATAGACACTTACGCAGAGAGGCTCAGCATAACCGGGGGACAGAGGGTTGTCATCAACACTAGGCAGCTGGAGCTCATGGGATCTGCGTTTGTCCTGAGACTGCCTTAATGGGTCAGTAACGCTGTGGTTGCTGCCGCTCCACCTGTCAAAATCCAGAGCCTGAGAATAACAGGGAAAGTGAATATCTCACAGCATTTTCAGGCCAATATCTAAGATATTCAACACCATGTTCAAGATAGAAGCAATCGCTCACCTGTTTCTGTGTTGGAGTGTAAATGATGTCATACACAGGGGGGGGAGGGCTGAGGATGGGGACGTCAGCACTTTTGAAAAACTGGATCCAGTCATGGAACTCACTCTTGTCCAGACAGGACACGATGATGGGGTTTATCAACTTCCCTAACAACGAAACCCACAAGAGTTAGAGTCAGATATGCATCAGATTCTGTGCAGAAACAGGGGACAAAGTAGATCTGTGCCATGCTCGATAACATCCGGCAATTAAAGTTATAACTCACCCTCAATCATTAACGTGTTAGGTTTGATGTCCTGGCAGGGAGTTGTAACCGTGATCATGTTGAGAGGAAGTTTGCCCTGCAATTGCAAAAGAAAAAGTGAAAGATTATTTCCAGTGCATCACTAAATTCACTAAATTATTTAGGCAGAGTTACTGCTGTATTCATTTGTGCAAATGAAATTTTGAGTTACCTTGTAAAAGAGGCCATCACTCTCTTCCGACAGAATTATGAGATAGTTGGGGTACAACACCAGCACACGGTCATACTGCTCCTGTGAGCCGAACAGAGACATTTACTATTATTTATTTTACAGACAAGAAGCTAATATTGATTGATTAACTTATTTTAGACACATTGCAAATACTGTTCTATTTTTGTTCCACCAACAAAAAATATTTCCAAAGCCCGTTGTGCGCCTATGGTTGTGCGTCTCCGTAATGAATCATAGTTTTTAAACGAAATTAATATGAACTTGATCACTTGAACATAAGTGAATCGGTGTGTTTGAACGAATCGATTGGGCGAATGATTGTTGTGTGATAACAATTTTTGACCATCACTTTGCACAGCAGGGTGCATAGCACTGGATACGTCTTGCAGCAACCACTAGTGTGTGTTTTAGCTCAGCTCCTCGGGGTGTGTTCAAAGACAGCTGTTGGGTGAGTCAAGTGAAGTGCGTGAGGCAAGCAACTGGTTTACACACCCTTTTCACAAGCAAACCCTTTCCACTCTCACAGTACACTTAAGAAGGACTATCAATTGCTCACCCTCCCTCGCTGTCCGGAAAAAAGGTTCAGATAATTGGTCACACGTATACCGGATATTTGGTTACACACACTACAGTCCCATAATATGAACTAGTGTCCCTGTGTGTTTGTATGCTGCTGTCTGTTCAAACAGACCTGCTGATACCAGGCAGACGTTGACTAATGAGGGTGGTGTGAAAGTGACCATGAGTGTAAACTGAGCTTGCTTTGCTCCTCTCAAGAAAACATGGAAGTGAATTTCGACCCTCCTCATACTAAGACAAAACAATTCATTCAATGGCTCATTCAGAGTAAACATATATATATATTCAGAGTAAACATATATATATATATATATATATATATATATATATATATGGTATAATTATCCTTTAGAGCTCTTACCTGACATGGCATATGTTGCAGCTTGACTTTTGTGACGTAAGTGATGGGCCCTAGACTCTCTCGTTGCGAGCCCTCCCACTCATAGATGGGCTCTTTACTGATGGAGTTCCTCAACTCCTCCTTTCCCACTGGGGTCTCTTCTGAGCACTGTACCTTTGGAGGAAATATTGGCTTTAAATCAATGTTCAAAAGAAACAACAGGCATGAATAGAGAGATAGAGTGTCACCACCAGTATGGGGAATTTCAGAGAAATCCATAGCTCTGCTAATTATTGGATGCAGATGTGTTGCTCAATGACTTAACTTGCCAAAATAGCATGTGTCAGAACAGAAAAGTCTTTTTCAAGTGCGATCAACGTGACCACAAAAGAAACCACTCCTTGATGAAATCCCAGAGGATAATGACCGTCACTCTGACCTGAATTAACACCTTTTTTACGTTCATTACAGAAATATGCTTTTAATATTTGATACCATACCTTCATTCTCGTGTACGTCTCCGGTTCGATTGCTTTGCCGCCATTAGCCTCGATTTGTTCTTTCAAAAGCCCAAACCAATTGTTCATCTCCTCCTCTGTCGAGCAGTACACGATGATAGGGTTCAGGCTGACCCCTACAAAGGTCAAAGACAAGGGTCAGAGGTCAGGTCAGATGACCATCTGGATCTCTTTAAGAGCCGGCAACAGGTTGCTGAATATTTCGGTAAATCACATGTTTTTAAGTATAGATGCATTTGTCTAGATACCGTTGCTCTGTTTCATGTCAAAATGTCAATGTTGACACTTCTGACCTGAGAGCAAACAATCTGTTTCAAGAGCTCTTGTCATTACAACATGCCATGCATTAGCAGTAAACCAGTTGTCCCTTCAGCTATTCTCAAAGAAAGCATCAAACCTGGAATCTCCATTTTATCAGACCCGCATTCCAGCCTTTATCAGTGCAGATATCAGCAACTCTGACCTGCCCTGTACAGTCATTTCCAGTCAAGTGTGATGTTTTTTTTAGCAAAGGCATGTGTTCATGTGTAAGACTTATATTTTTTCCCTGAATACATAGAGGTCT
This sequence comes from Pimephales promelas, assembly GCF_988280905.1. Lineage (NCBI taxonomy): Eukaryota > Metazoa > Chordata > Actinopteri > Cypriniformes > Leuciscidae > Pimephales > Pimephales promelas. The sequence goes on along the minus strand of NC_142788.1, from coordinate 19,172,703 downwards.
AGTCAGGACTGGAAATTCTGTGATGTGCCTCATAGATTCCCAAATCTCACTCCCAGCAATCTAAGACATCATCTTTCCTAAAACAGTGAGTCCCATCTGATATGATGTTGTGGCAAATAAGGAGATTTATTCAGTAATTTGGAGAATGGGACTTAACGGCACGTAACGGTTAAGCTTTAATTCTTTTTCACTCAATCACGGCCACATTGACTCAATATTCCGAGAACATTAAGCACAGATAAAAGCAATAAAGTTAATGTTTTCATATGTGGTAAATTCTCATAAACATTTTATAGGCAAACTTGTGTGTTCAGGTCCAGCGCTCTGGAATGTGGAGAACTTTAACTGTGAAGGAGAGGTGAAGAGGGAAGGCCTTCGTAGCTCCGCAGCTGAGCGAGTTCAGGCGCACCTGTCGTATAACAAGGGGGGCCTTGAAGGACAATTTATCTCTCTTCTTACTAGTGGCAAACGGAGGAGGGTTCAGTTAGTCTTAGTGCTTTTGAACCTCTGGAATGTCCGAACATGGGAAGTGGTTTTGGGCCTACATAGTGTGGCTTTACGACGAAGACCTCAACAATCATTTGTTTTCCGGTTAGTTGAGAGTCACAAATTCCATCCTCAAATAACACCGAGAAAAAAATGGATTGTAAAAATCTTTATATCTATGTAACTGTCTCTTCCTTTTGTTTTATCTCGTGTTTCTTGTCTACTTTTTCCTGTTTGTTCAACCCTGGATTATCAAGAACACTCACCGTTTATCTGGAATGCAAATTCCTGCAGATCACCAAAGCTGTTCCTGTTCTGCACCTTGCAAATCGTGAGCTCTTTGAGAGGAAGTGTTCCCTGAATAACAAAAATACATGGGAAAAAAACGTTAGTAGTCTTCCTTTATAGTGATTTAAATGGACATTTTTCTATACAGAGCTATTAAAAAATCGGTAACACTTTACAATAAGGTTCATTAGTTAACATTAGTAAATGCATTAACATGAACTAACGATGAGCACTGCATTAGTTACAGTGTTTATTAATCTTTGTTAATGTTAGTTAATACAAATAAAGTTCACTGTGCGTTCATGTTAGTTCACAGTGCATTAACTAATGTTAACTAATACAACCTTTGATTTGAATTACGTATTAGTAAATGTTGGAATTAATATTAACTAAGATTAATAAATGCTGAAGAAGTATTGTTCATTTTTAGTACATGTTAACTAATGTAGTTAACTAATATTACACTCTAAAAAATGCTGGGTTGTTTTAACCCAATTTTGGGTAAAATATGGACAAACCCAGCCATTGGGTTACATTTTTTTCATGCCATTTTTAACCCAATGGCTGGGTTTGTCCATATTTGACCCAAAATTGGGTTAAAACAACCCAGCATTTCTTAGAGTGTGTAATGAACCTTGTTGGAAAGTGTTACCAAAAAATCTACATTGAAAAACTGGGATTCAAAATTATTGTATGTGTATTTATTTATTATTTAAACAACAAAAATATTTCATAACTAATAAATAATTAAACAAAAAAAAAATACAAAATAACATACAAAAATTCAAAATGGAAAATACAAAATAACTGTATATAGCATATTTTTTAAATAAAATACAATATCTTAAAATATCTCTTTAAAATAAAATAAAATAAAAACAAAGAAATGTTATTATGTTGTTATATATGAATTAATACAATTTTAGATGTCCGTCACTGACACATTCAGTATTGCACAATGTTGTTCATGGCTAACAAACATTTATTACCAGGCTGCCTCCCAGTGACTCAGGTTAATGAATAGAGACACAATAAAACCAGATTAACGCAGGTGACAATAGATGAGACACAGATTTTATGATTAATTACACATCTTAGTGTGGCATTTTTGGTATGGAGAGGTGACACACTTTACATCATCACAAAGCCCATAAATCTTGTCATTTCCGTCTTCGTTACCATATGACTCAAATGACGGTTAGTGTCTAAGGCAATGACAGAAACATGGCCATATATGGAGCTGCTTTTCATTTCGACTTATGGTATGCATTGTATAAAAAACATGAATAGGTGCATCTTTTACCTGGTATGTGAGTCCAGTTGTGTTGTTGGAGACAAAATGGAGATGGGTTTGGAACAGGTCCAGGTAGCAGTCATGCACATCCTGAAAAACAGACACTTCATCAGCTTAGGATCAACACAATCAGAGGGATCGTTCTGGGTAACGCTGCTTTAAAGGCTTGAATTCAACAACATTGGTGGATTAAATGATTTTAGCCTGACTACTCACTCAAAACAACATCTTTCACCCAGACACAACATTAATGAGCTAAGTTCAGTGTAGCAATCGTATTCACAATCCCTAGTATAAATACTCCTGTGTAAATCAAGTGAGAGGTGTTTGTTTGCTCTTAGAGACTGACATTGATCTATCAGGGACAGCTCATTTCCTTTCATCTGATGTAGGCCTGTACTTTACCACGTTACAGAATATGCCATTATCAGAAATACTGTTAGGTAACATTTCCTTTCAATTGTAAAATCACCACTGTACAGTATGTCCTCCTTTAAGCTCATCCTGTGTTGGGTTGTTATTTCTTTTCCTTCACCTTCACACTCATTTCTTTTCTCAGTATTACATGTTATCAAATCAAAGCAATTCCCACGCTTTTGAACCAATGTGAGATATATCAGTGGTTTGATCAGTGCGCTCTGCCCTAGGTAATCTCTGCAACACTGCAGCGTTTCACAACACTTCACATCCATGCGTGTTCCGACATGGCCTAAACTCCTCAAACCGACTAGCATCAATTAATCAGCAAAAGCATGTACGTCATTCCCACTGCGCTTTAAACAACCACTGTGACATCTTGTATCTTCCACCTGTTTGTTGTGTGTTAGATCATTGAGAGTGAGTAAGACGCGTGTGTCATGTGTGCGCTTAGACCACCTTATTCATCTTATGAAAGTCTGTATTGAGTGGTTTATTGAATGATTATTCTTGGCAACTGTTTTTGCGTGTCGTTTGTTTGGATCTGTTTTGAATGCGAGTCGGTGTGTCTTACCTGGCAGTGCAGGAAGCGGAAGCGCACTTTGGAGCTGTTGATCATTCTGCCATAGTTCTTCACATTAATGCTGCTTTTCTTCCATCCGCTAACTGGGTCGTAGGGGAACGGAGGGTCCCATTTGATGTTCTCAATCGTCTGGAGATCTTTGTGTGACATTTCCTATGTCAACACAGTGATAAAAGTTAGTCATTTTTCTCAATAATATCAGATATATGCACTCCTTTTATGTGAAAGCCCTACTAGGGAATGTGCTCACAACTATAGTGGCTAATGTTCTGCAAATGTTACAAACAAAACGTTCTTGCTGTAATGTTAATACAATGTTATTACAGCTTGAAAAACATTAGCAAAATATGATTTATACACATTTACATTCTAAGAATGTTGCCCTAAGTTATGAGTTATAAGTTATTTACAAAAGTTGTGAACATTCAAAGCTTCCCATTTTGAATGAAACGTGTCATTTGGTTGATTCAACGAACGAAGTAAACGAATTGACTCGGAAAAAGATTCGTTCATTTTTGATGAACGTGTTCGAACAGGAAGATCACGAACGCGCATCACAGAACAGAGCAAGGCGACCATTTGAGAGTATAAAACTTAAACTTTATTAGTTTTTAGTTTTTTAAACGAGCGATCGTTTCGCTTGATAAGACCCTTATTCATTGTCTGGAATCGTTTAAAGCCCTTTGAACAGTTTTTTTTTTAACACAAAATCTTTTCAAGATTAGTAATCACAACATTTTTTCCTTTGTCAAATCAACTTAAATAATTTATTTAGTTCAGATAACATCATATTTTGAGTTTCTGATGATTAAATAATTCTCCTTCATTGTATTAACTCACTTTTTCCATTTCAATGAACTCAAAATTTTAAGGCAACCAGGTTTTAAGTTAAACCAACTATATTTTTTTTTACTGCTAGCATTTTTAAAACTCTAGGATGACCAAAGAAAACCAAAGACGTTCCTCACCTTTCTTGGGGTGACTGTGCAGAGAATGTTGATGATGCTGTTGGACTTCTCCTGTCCCTCTTGTGGATACTTTTTCCGGAACAAACGGCTGCTGCTCAGAAAACAAGAGATAGTTAGACATGTATGGGATTGTGGGATAAGAAAAGATGGACGTGACCCCACATAGACCCCACATCTTGACTCAGGATGATCAGTTAATCACACTGAGTCTGAGTCAAGCTCTCTGTAAAGTTTCAGTGCTCAGTGTCCCACACAAAAGATTACATCACCATTACACGTCCATTCTTCCTTCGCGTTCAACATCTCAGTCTGCACCATTTAAAGAGAAAAAACAATAAAGCTTATGTTACAAGCTCATGAAATGCCTTTTGTTACCCATGACCTCCATTTATAATCATTAGTGTCAGATCTGTATAATGAACTTCTTCCTGCCCAACGATACGCTGAGGAAGTCCGTGTCAGCGAGGAAGTCATCCTCAGTGAGAAAGACGTCCTCAGAGACTCCCGTGTTTTTCTTTTCTCTCTTTGTCAATCTGTCTACGCTTTGAATGCAATTAGCATAACAACACTGGGCTTATTCACCCAGACAATAATGGGAAGTATCGGTGATTTACCAGGGCTCAGTGATGGATGTGTTTGGCATCCGGAGAATTCATTCCATTGAAGAATGCAGGTTGTAGGCAGTTTGTAACACAGAACATGCTTGTAAAAGTGAGGAAAGTTTGACAGGGACAACTTAAGAGGCATTACCTTTTCATCTATTGTTTTCATTAAAAATACCATCATTCATTGCACTTATTTTAAATCCGATAGGGGTCCTGGGTTTAAAAGTGGCCGCGTCCCGCTACACTGAACTCTGATCTGATATGTTCGCAGTAATACAAAGGCTTTTTTATGATCTAGGACTCTGAACCTTAACTGAACCCACCAATATACATTCAGAGCACATGCAAACCAGACAAAACGGACAAACACTCTGTCTATTTTACAGGCTGTTAGTCAGAAAAGGTGTCCAAATTTGACAGCAGTAAATTATTCGGATGTCACTAGCTGTGCAAGCACAATAGTATTACTTTCTGTGCAGGATAAACCCAATTCTCTGAAAAACCCACGAAACCTGAGAACTCAGAACTCTGCCCTGAAGGCTACTCTGGAAACAGAAATAGATCTAACTTCATTACACTGGTGATTTCTATTAGCAGATGAGTGTATCAGTCAGTGTGAAGCGAGATCCTGTCACTGAGCAAATGAGGTTTGCAGACAGCATCATTACACCGCTTAATTCAAACTGCCAATCCGTGTTCATCTGAAGCACTACAGTAGGTCATTACAGTATTTTGTCTTAAATATTAATAAATATTTTATTTAAGAAGTAAAATGGCAAAGGATGACAAGCCATTATTATATTATATTATATTATATTCATACACAACTTAGTTCAGTAGAAAATGTTCGTCAATGGGGTGAGATAAACTTAATTCTAAATATATTCTCTGAAAACTAATCACATTCATTTCTCATACACAATATTTACATTTTTTCGCTTTTCAAGTGAATGTTTCTTGTTTTTAAAGACATTTTAACTTATTTTTGCAGTGTTTGAACAGTAATATTGTTATTTTCCAGACTCCTGGCATATCAATTCAACATTAAACATCAGAACATTTACATGACTTCCCTCTAGTTTGCATGACACCCAAAACATCATATAGTTTTAAGGTAGTTTCTCATGGTTCTTACCTGTTCCTGCGTATGAAACTCTTGCTGGAGAACCTGAAGTTGTGTTGGGGAACGCATGACATACTACTCCCCATGTTGATACTGGATATCTCCTCGATGAAAGATTGTTGGTGTATCTGTCGGCTGGACTAATAATTCAGTGATCCCTGTTGTAATCCAGCCTCTCTGGAGTGAGTGAGAGAGTGAGTGAGTGTCTGTTCACCAGAGAGACGAGACTGATACTGAAGCAGCAGACAGGAGAGAGGAGAATGTATGAGAGAGGGAGTGTGTCAGTGGGTGGAGATAAAGTGAGGTGTGTGTGTGTGTGTGTGAGCAAAGAAGAGGAGGGAGGGTGGGAGGGAGATGAGGACAGGGGACCAGAGCAATGAAGTTCACACCTTCAGCGTGAGATCCCCTCACTAAGTAAAGCCTAAATGACAAAGGGGAACGTGTAATTTTTCACACCTTATAGTGGGCAAATGGCGCTGATTTGAATGTTTGAACACTATGATGAAAGAGCATTAAAGTCTGAATGGAGCCTGCTGGTGTCCCTTAAGAGGTCAAGCCAAACATGTCTGGACATAGACGTGCTCTGAATACTACTGGCTGATTATATTATTCACTCACTTAAGTAATTAATACACTTAGGATGTCTGTAAATGAATGTCTTTGTAATTAAAAAGTTCTATAACAGAAAAAAAAGACAATCGCAAACGTGGTGTTTTTATAATAATGATAATAACAATACTAGCGTATCAACGTTTTGTGAGGTAAAGAAAAAACCTTTGTTATTAAACCTTGTATGATATTAATTATATAATCCATTTTTATAATAAAACAGAATATTGCATGCTGTTATTTACTTTTCCAGTTATGTTAGGCATGGGCTGATGAAGAATTTAAAAATTGTTGTTTATCTTTTTATATCAGCATCAATATCTAAAAATACTAAAATAATGATAATAAAAGTAATACTAGTACAGTTAAAGAACATTACAAAATCTTCCATAAAAATGTGAACATAAATAATATGTAAAGAGCATAAGGTATTTCTGAGCATTACACTCATCTGTATTTGCTGTGAACCTGTCACGTGTGACTGTATGGTTTGCTAAGGTGTGTGTGAGATATGATCTAATCAAATTAAAAGAGCAACACTCCCTGAATGTAATCAAGCACAAGTGAAAGTAATCTCGTTTTGTATTCGGTTTGTATCCCTGATGTCAGACATGCAGATTGCCTCAAGAATATTACATTATAACAAATGCAATTACAAGTTCTATAGCCTGCCTCTTTGTATGTCTTTATGATGATTAGCTATTGCATGAGGAATTCTGTGTTTGAATACATTCTCTGAATGGTTCTTCAGGTCTAATGATGTGTGAATGTATGGGTATGTAAACTCCATGCATTTCAGCTCTTACTATTTATAGTTTCATTCCCACAGCATATTTTTCTCAAACAGACCCTCAGAAATTGGATTTCAGAGGTTATTGTTCTAGTATGGGCGGCTGCTGATTCAAACCAGTAGAACCAGGAAATGTAATGGAGGCCATGCCGGAGGCAACAAACTGTCACATTCCAACTCACACATTCTTAAATATACTGAATTGCTACAACACCTTTATACACTTATCAAGAATTTTACCAGCTAAGAATTTCCTTGGTTCAGACTAATAGCTTAAGTTGGAAGTCTATAAAAATCTGAAGAAGCATTGCCAAAACATGAGGATAGCATACCTGTTTTATTAACTCTTATAGGTCCTCTATCTATTTAATTTTTTTAATAATATGGGAAAGGCAGTTGGTGATAAAAGAATTATATTCTGCTCTTTTATTGTATCAGCATATCTGTCATGGAAAAACAGAGATGATTTATCATTGCTCCATTCTCACTCAGAGCGCAGAAGACTCAGAACGCATGAGTCATAAGCTGTTCACTGTGTATCAAGCTCTGAGCCTCCGTATACAGTGGGGGGAAAAGCAGGGAAACATCTGACATAGTCTGGGAAAATCTCACTTCCAGTCATTTGGGTTTCTGTCTACACCTGATGCAAAGTTTCGATTACTTTGGAATTACTTTGGAATACTGAACAGATCATCCCTCACATATGCAGGTGTATGGGAAGGGTATGAGATCAAGGATTTTCCATCTTTACAAACACTGTGTTTGTAATCCCCTCTATTCAGACTTTTTGCCCAAGCTAGAGACCCCCAATATGTACAAAATAAGATTTGATCCATTATATATATATATATATATATATATATATATATAGTGTATAATGTCATTTATAATATAATATTTAATGTGTAATATATATATATATATATATATATATAGGATTGATAAAGGACTAGATGTTGCAATCCCTAATGTTGCACCAATATATATATATATATATATATATATATATATATATATATATATATATATATATATAATAAAAAATAGAATGTTGTTGTGAGTGTGAGTGTATTTGAAGGATAAGATTTGAAGCAAGCAGTAAGATAAGCACGTTTTGTTTTCTGTCAGGGTCAGACAACTTGTATTTACACCATCTTTCTTTCTGACCCCAAACTTATGACAAAATAAACTTCTTTAATAGGTTTTACTTTGTCACCACAAAAATATATAAGCAGCACCATGGTTTTCAACATTGATAATAAGTTTCTTAAACGGCAAATCATCATTAAATGATTTCTGAAGGATTGTGATACAGATACATACACATACTGTATATATATGTGGTTTTTACATTGTTTTAACTCTTCAAAATAAGTTTAATGTAATTTCAACTGACAAACATCCAAGATGATTGTCCTTAAAATTTAAGGCAGCAACTTCTTTTTACAGTAGTTCTTTTAAAATGTAAATATCCAATATTAATGTTTTACTGCATTTCTGATTATATAAATGACTTCTTTCAAAAACATTAAAATAAAATCTTTACTGGCACCATATTTATGACTAAATAAACCCCGGTACACACAAGATTTATCAAGGGTTATTTTTTTCTGGTATTATAAGTTTAAATAGTCATTGAAATTCATTGATGTTGTAGAATAATTCTTGTCTAATAACAACAACAACAGTACCGGTATTCTGTTGTAATAAAATGTGTATATTAGGCCATAGAAATGGTTCTATGTTGTCACAAAGGAGAAGGAAAGGATACGGAAGGAAGTGGAAAATAAAGCCAAACACAACAGTGTATCTGACTGCCCACACAATTTTATGTGAGCAGCTCTTCTTACTCAAAACAATGACTGGCTTCCACATGTGAAAAAGATTGTTTGGTTTGGATCCAATGTGGCTAAATTCTTAACCTGTGAATGGACTATTCCAATAAACAAATGGAGGAAAAATATGTATTTCTCAGTTACCATTCACTCATGATTCATATCCCTAATAGTCATTTTGACCAGTGCCTTGGACACCTAATCTACTATGACAATATCTATTACATTAATTCAAGTAGGACCGCTATTTGAAATAAAGATGTAAAAGAAGTGTACATGGCAAGTTCAAAAGATCTCAAGCATTATAAGACAAATCAGATTTTAGTTCCCAATGTTCTTTCAGAGTCACTCAGAATTTCACACACGTATCAGAGCTGTGGATTGAGCAAGGCTATCGGCACGGCCCTGTCTGGGAAGTCCCTCTGCAATGTTTTTTCAGACTCGCCGGGTGCGTTAGGGGTGCTAACTTCACACCTCTGGATGTTTTCAATGGACCACGTGTGCAAGAGAGAACCACGGGTGTCAGAGCTCTCACAGAACAAAAAAAACATGGTGTAAGAGGTGGAATAAACACGGCTTTGAAGGGTTACATCAAACAGGTGACATTTTTGTTTTGTAGAATGCCTTCTTCAGCCATTTCCGTTGAACGAGTTGGGAAAAAAAATTCCAGAGATGAAGATAAGGATGGTGTAAATGTCAAATGATGTTTTTGGTGATGGACAAAGTAGAACAGCAAGAAACCAAATCATTTCTTGTTCCCAGGAACACAAGCAGATGCGGAATAATCCACCTCTAAACGATTGTGCAAACTTCCGATTTCTATCTTATTCGATGTATTAGAATTCTAGAGAAGACAATTTAGGACACTACCATTCAAAAGTTTGGGGTATGTAAGTTTTTCAACACTTATGTATTAAATTGTTCAAAAGTGATAGTAAAAAAAACATTAATGTTCTTTTAAACTTTATATTCATCAAAAGATTTTTTTAAAAAAAATCAGTTTCAACAAAAGCATTCCATTAAGTGCTGCTTAATATTTTCGAGAAAACCGTGATACATTTTTTTTAGGATTATTTTAAGTATGCCATTTAAAAAAAGAAGCATTTATTTAAAAATAGAAATCCTTTGTAACATCATACATGTCTGTACTGTTACTTTTGAACTATGTAATGCATCCTTGCTAAATAACAGTATTAATTTCTTGGTAACACTTTACAATATGGGTGCACTAATAAGCATTAATTCTTGCTTAACTAATGCACAGATAATACTGAATTAATGTGTAACTAATGATTATCTAAGCTATTCATTAATGATTACAACATTAGGAACTAATTAAGAGTCTGTAAGGTTGATGTTTTAGTTCATACGTGAATTGTTATTAATTAAATATTTAATTGTGGATTAATTTCTTAATAACTATTTTTTTTAACTAATATTGTTAAATAACATGTTAATTACCAGAATGGGCCAAGGCCTTGTATTTCAACTTCCAGATAAAATGACAGGTAGACTAATATGCATTATTACATGATTAATTACTTCATTGTTATAGTGCAAATTGATGTGCAAATTACTACAATTACTAAATGACTAGTTAATAATGATGTGCCCCAACAAGTAAAGTCATTTCATAATGATACCTTTGCAAATCATTATTAAAGCAGACAACTGGAAGTTGAAGTGCATAGCTTTGACTAATTGTGGTAATTAACCCATTTACACTATTAGTTGTTATGTTATTAATGAATTAATACACAATGACACACTGAATTAATAGCAATTTATGTATTACTTAATCTATTAATCATATAGACTCTTTATTAGTTCCTGATGCAGTAATCATTAATTAGTGGTTTAGTTCTTCATGAGTTACATATTAACTCACGATTATCTGTGCATTAGTTAAGCATGAATTAATGCATATTAGTGCACCCGTATTGTAAAGTGTAATCAATTTCTTCAACCCCCTGAGAACACCCAAACTGACCCCAAACTAAGTAAACAGTCATTCTATCTAGCTAATACAATCCAAAACTGCAAAAGCATATTTATGAGCTTGTATTTATGTAGACAGCTCAGGTGAATAAAGGTGAGGTTTGTTTATGGCCACAGGGTATCCATTCTGGACAGAGACGGGCCGGGTGTGAGTGTCTCCTCTCTGCTGTACAGTTACGCCTGCAGCTGCCTTTCCAGACCGTAAACTCATCAGAGGCCCTCATATCAGTACGCCACAGGGCTGGAGACATGCGCAGTGGAATGTGACAGAGCCCCCCAGCCCCCTCCCCTCATTAAAAGAGCTGCCTAACGACAGACGGCTATTACGCGAACACACCGATGCTAAAATAACAGAGGACAATACTGCATAGTGCCGAAATGAGTCTTCTCCTTAAAGCAAACGCTAACATACTCGTATCAGATGTACTGCCCAAATGTGTCTGTACGTGTGCGTAAGCGCACAGCACAGGTGTTCGTGTCGTGAAGCTGAGGTCATGGTGGGTAAAGCGAGAGTGCTCAGCTGTCTGCTTACATCAGTCAGAGAGCAACACATCTAATGATGATCCTTCTAATGGGCTGAGCTTTGAAGGTCGCTCCATTAATCCAAAAAATCATTTGATTTATTTAAGGGATAGATCGACTAAAAATTCAATTCTGTGTTTATGTACTCACCCACACGTCGTTCTAAACATGATGTTGAAGCTCAAAAGAGGAAAAAATGAGTAAAGTGTCCAATCTGCTTTTTTTTTTTCTATACAGTGTAAGTGGATGATAACCAGAGGCAGTCAAGGCAATAAGCAACATAAAGCATAATTAAACTAGTCCATACAACTGAAATGCACTGTTTTCTGAAGAGATTTCAGATAAAATCTCGCTTGACAGCTTTGGTCACCATTCACTTTCACTGTACAGCGGCTTATTCATTCTGCTATGAATCCATGCATGTTCTTCTGAAGAAAGACTCTTTTTTTTAACTCTCTTGTGCCATTATACTTGAAGTATTTTAACTTGTATTTTGCACAAATGCTAAATTATAAACCCAGTAACAGTTTTGTCCACATATTAAAAGGATAAGATACCCCTAAAAATGAAGACTGTCGTCATTAACTCACTCTGATGATGTTCCAAACTGTATGACTTTTTTCATCTGTGGAACATGAAAGATGGTCTTTGAGAGTTTCTTTATTTTATTGTCCATACAGTGGAAGTCAATGGGCACAAGGTTCCGGAGAAGAAAGCAAGTCATACAGGTTTGAAACAGGTTGTGAGTAAAAGACAGATTTTACATCAGATTAAACATAAAGTGTCAGTCTATTTGTTCAAATGAGATTAAACTCTCGTTCCACCTGAAAACAGCTTTATATCATTTACAGTAGTGTTTTTTTTTTAAATTTTATACAGCAGTATATTGCTCCATTTTACATTAGTGCAAAAAATTCATGTTTGTTCTTAAATATAGCAAAACATAACCGGCACAATATAACACATTCAACAACATTACAATAAAAAAAGACAAAAGAAAAGACAGCCAGTTACGTTGACATTGCACAAAGTTTCAGGATATTTGGTTATATACATACTGTAATTCCTTTCTGTGGGCTCGTGGTCCTGTGGTGTATTGTCAAAGTGAAGGATGAACACACACACACAGCACTCTAATCTCCCTGGACACAAATATATACTGACCTTAAACATGTTTTTCAGAATTAAAGTCCTTAAAAAAGGAAATAAAATCCTAACTTCTCAGAAGTTTTGAAATCATATAATACTACACTACATTTTAGAGAGAGCAGAATTTACTTAAAGGATAGTTCACACAAAAATGTTAATATTTACTCACCCTCATGTCGTTCCAAACTGTTTGCGTTTCTTTCTTCTGTGGAACATAAAAGAAAATATTTAGCAGAATGTCCGAGCTGCTCTTTTTCCATACGACTGTCCCTTTCCACATTTACTTTTATTGTACAGACAAAAAACAGCTTAGACATTCTACTAAATATCTCCTTTTTGTGTGTTATACGTAGCAAACAACGTCATACAGGTTTGGAACAACATTTTGGTGAATACATCTGGGGTGATCTGTGCTCTCATCAGTTCATCTAATCACAAAACCCACTGTTCACTCATCTGCCAATCTGAGGTAAGATGCATTGGTAGTGGCTGTTACCAATGACATCACAGCACAACACACACATACTGTCTAGATCCGATCGAGCTGCCGAAGCGACAACCCTAAGCAAAATGTAGAAAATGCAGTATACAATGACATGGTTCAATGTTATCAACTAAAGACTTATGACAAAAATATTAAGAAATGTGACATACAACATATAGAGCTTATAATAGCCGAGTTACTCACATTGAAGGGCTTGATATTGAAGTGTCAGTATTACCGATTACCCGTTAGTTAATCAGAATTAGTTCTGAGCACCGATCACCCTTTCGAAAAACACGAGAAAGTGCAGCTTTAATGTCACAGCTAGATTTTAGGTATGGCTATAGTCTTTATCAGAAAGACATTTCTCCTGGTTTGTGATATAAACGTGTCATATTAGAAGAGTTTGTAGAGCTTGTAATGCATGACTCTAGAAATCAAACCAAACATGTCCGCTGGATAAAACACAAAATAACTTTTCTCCATAACACTCACATTTCATACCAAACACCAGCGCTTCTCTGATATGCAATAAGTACGATAAAATTATATCTCCCCTCCTAAGTCATAGGTGGTCCTTCAAACATCTCTGAAATAGTGTCATATGTTTATATTACATTTGATAAATAAATGGGAAAATACATAAAACGTATATTATGTTATCAACATGATCTGAGCAGACTCAGCTGTATGTAGTGTAGAGTCCAGCCCCCGCTTTGTGAGAATTTCCTGCTTGTAAATGTCCATGCGCTTCTGTGGTGAGACAGGGCAGCATTGCACATTACTACCACCTAGTGTGGCACAGCAGCACTACATTATTGTGTTCTGCCAAGACGAAATTTCTGTAAACATGCGTGGCAGAACCTGTCAAGAGCTACATTCCTAAAGTTGTTCATACTTTTTTTTTCTCGGTTTAATATATTATTTCTTAATATTCCAAAAAAGAATCGTAAACATAAATTAAATATACATTTAGATATACATCATACACAAAGTGACCGCAAAATGGCAGAGCGACATTATTTTGCACTTTCAAGCACTGGGGTTTATAGGGTGAGAGTTGTGAGAGTGTGGGATTTTTCTTTTCATCCTTTTTTACCCTTGTGATCTGTTGGAATGCTGCAGTATTCCTCCAGGCAGAGGGAGGCCGCTGTTGCCCACGAAACGCTCCTCGTCCGGTGCTCAAACCGAGCAGTTGCGCCTCTTTGCCACGCAGGGCAGGCCGCTGGAGCTAAGCCGGGTTTTTACCCTTTGTCAAAGACTTGTGGAGGAGACGGAAAGAGTGGGAGATGACGGGGGAGGAAAGTTGAGGAGCTCCAGGACAGCGACTCCAACGCTGCTACGGCGCGTGAACATGCATGACGCCGCCACCCACTTGTTGCTACGAGGGTTGTATTTTTCTATAGAGTTGAGACTAGAGCTGCCATCATTGCCTCCAACCGCGTATAACCAGCCATCCATGGCGACCAGGTCATGGGTGCTCCTGAAGAACAAGAAAATGTCCATTAGGAACTTACAGGTTTGGACTGAAAAAAAAAAACCGAAGCATTTTGAATAATGTTTCAGCTGTTTTGTTAATACAATAGCTATGTGACCTCACGTAACTTTGCCTGTGGATGTGATTGGACAACTGGACTAATCAGCAGACCTATTTCATTGCACAGCATCTCAAATGTTGGATTGATCATCTGAAATGCCTGAGCCAAAGCCTGTCATCAGGATGATTTGGTTTAATTCCCTCCCAGAAGCATCTCACATGATTGTGTTTCCAAACACCACGCATTTATGATTTACGATTTTGCTCTCTTGAACACACGAAACAGTGCTTTATTTACAAGTGTTTTATGCAATATTTTATTCCAATTTTGTGCATGTTAAATTCACAATTTTGGATGGAAACATACAGTAGCTAATGAAAGTCAATGGGGTCCAAAAAAAGCCCAATGGACCCCAATGACTTTCATTGCAAAAACAAACAAAAAAAAAAAATTTTAAAGGAGAGAGGCTTGGATAACATGATTGTGAGTAAACGATGCCAGTCGAATGCCACTTTCAAACCTGCGAATGTTCATAGGGGCCACTCCCTCCCAGGTGTTGGTTTTTGGATTGTACCGTTCCACTGAATTTAGGCAGCTGGTACCGTCATTGCCCCCTGCAACATAAAGCATGCCCTCCAGTACAGCCACCCCTGCACTGCTCCTCCTGCTCAGCATGTTGGCAATGGCAGTCCAGACATTACTCTGAAAAATATAATACCATCTTTAGTCATTTATTTATCCATGGAGAGAAAACAACTGGAGACATTTTCAACATATCAGAGAGAAATGCGTCACATACCTGAGGGTCGTATTTTTCAACTGTGGCTAAGTGTGAGGAACTGTCGTACCCACCGACAGCGTACAAACTGCCATCTAACAGAAGAATTTAGAGCAAACACAGAGGAAATTAACCATTTCAAGAGGCAAAGAGATAGGTAAATATTACAGCTCTACTGTCACTCCCACTAGCCACTTTGGCAGGTTGAATTTTATATAAATATATACATTTTTCAATTGTAGACTTTTAAAAAAGGGCATCTGAAATAATAAAATAAGAGCAATGTAGTGTTATCAAAAATATAGATTTTTCGATACGCATAGATACTGAAATATCTGAAACACTTCATATGCTAATTTTCCACAGAATATACTGTAACATCTGCGCTTTCTCACACTCTCATCTCTCTGACAGTGAGTTGACATACAAATCCGCCTCCCCTCACTCACTCGTTTCATTTGCTTCGGATGAATATGGTTGGTGTTACAGAGCTTGAATTTCGGTGTGGGATTGCGCATCATTTTACTCATTCCCAAAGTACACGCATAAAACCATCTCATTAAACTAAGTTTGTTTTTGGTGCTTACTGCCCTTAAACAGTCAAATACACATAAGATAATGTCAAAATGCTGATCTTGACAAGCATTCTTGTAAGCACAGTCAGCTATGAACGTAAACAGTTGAGAAAGAAAACGTATGTGTAACAGTATGATCCGTGCGTCAGGTCTTAAAGGTGACAGGAGCCTAATATACCTGCTGTCAAATTATGAGATAATAATAAAAATATCTATATGGCAGATTTTCCCCATGGTATCAATGGCAAAATTGTGGCCAATGAAAATACTGATTGGCTAGTAACTTTGGAAAACCACTGGCCACAGTGGCTGGTGAGCTTTTTTACCTAATGTGGCCACTCTAACATATCTCCTTCTGGTGCTCATGGCAGCAATGGAGGTCCAGGTACTGGTCAAAGGGTCATACCTCTCCGCACTAAAGACAAAATCAAAGAGAGAGAGAGAAATGTCATAATATTTGACAATTATGTAATATAGAAGATATATTTTCCTTGCATATTGTTTGTAATATTACTTTTTAAATTTTATAGATAATTTCACATAGAGCTTTTACTGATCTTAGATTAACAGTATACGTTTCTTCATTATCATTATTTTTAGGCTTTTCACAATTATTTGACTGAATCCACCTTTTTCTGCGCCCGTTCTATTTCCCATGATTCATAGCGGGTTCAAATGACTAACCGGTTTTCTACTTCCGGTTAAAGTATTTGTTTACATAGAATTCTAGCACTCTAGTCCAGACATTAGAAAAATATCAATCTACATAAGCAAAATACACTTAACACAACAAAACTTTAACTTTTAGATGGCAAAATATTTTTTAGTAATTCTATGAATTACACTGTGCAAAACAAAAGTAATAGCCAAGTAACCGGATGAAGAAGGGTCGGTCTCCACAGAACATATATAATAAATATGATATTTATTAAAAAATAATAAATAAAATATAATAAATATATACATAAATATATACATAAATAAATAAATATTTATAATTATTTTATAAATAAAATATAATAATTTTTTTTTCCTCATAAATGCGAAGACGAAAAATAAAACAATGTTACGGACGTGACAGTTCTCCATTACGGACATGACGGATCTGAAAGCGACTTTAAAACTTTCACAAAGATCTTAAACACAAAACACAAAGCCTTTCTTTAAAGGGAATTTTGTTTTTTTTATTAATTGTATCTTAATTTCAGTCAATGTTTCATCAACCAATTGCCTGGTTTTAATAAATAAGAAGTAAATATAGTAGAAAATAGATCATCATAATGGGAGGCGCCGGCGCACAAACTGGACTCTGGTCTCAAAAATGAACCGAAACTCGGCATATAATGTAGCCTACTTGCCTCACACGCCTGAGGAATATATAGACTATGCATCTTTGAAAGCAGAGGTAGACAGGAATCAAAAGGCTAACCAGCCTAAGCTTATTTCTTGGGTTATTCTGCATCAGTCGGGGGTGATAGAAACTGTCCGATGTTCATGCATTGCTGGATTAGACAGATCGTGCTGTCATGCATCAGCTATCCTTTGGAAGTTATAAAGAAAAGAAAAAAGTTCATTTTGTTTTTGTTAGTGATTTAATAAAAATAACGTGATTAGATCACATTTGATGAATTTTTTTTTTTTCGATTTAGTTTAGCAATGTGGGGATGACACAATCTGAAACACATAGCAAAAAACGTTTAGACCAGCTTCGAACCAGAAATTGGCAACTGGAGTCGTCGTCATGTCAGCGTGCATTGTTTAGAGTAGAATAAGGTGGATAGCATACCTGTTAAGACAGGAAGCACCATCATATCCTCCCGCTGCATACAACAACCCATGCAGGACCGCCACACCTAAACAGCTCCTCCTTGTTCCCATAGACACTTCAGGTTGCCACACATTTGTTACTGGGTCATACGACTCTACAGTAGCCAAATCAGAGGTGCCATCATACCTGTTTTGGGAAAAGACAGAGGAACAATAGATCTTTCATGCGTCTTTGAATAAATTGCATCTTTATCAAGCAAGTAAAGACAAGACCGTAATCATTCATAGAATTTCATTAGTCAACACCTGACACATTTCCTAACTAACCTTAAGTAACTTCTTGATTGCCTCAGCAGGGAAATATGAAGGAAATAACATAGCTTTCTGCACATTCTGTTCCCTTTGTAATGTAATATGAAAATTATGAAAAATAGCACTGATTTGATTTAACTATGTTGGTTGAAGTCACACTTGCTGTTTTTTCAGCATCTCGTTTCATGGGCGCCGTATTTTTAATATGCTCCATTGAATCCATTTAAGACTGTTCAACTTTCAAACCTGTCAGGATGTTTTTGAGTTTATTGGCTAGTAAAAAAAAACAAGATATTAAGATATAATTATATAGCATAAAAATGATGACATAAAATTCAAAAGTGAGATAAAATGTCAATGGGCTTCCCTAGATTTCCAATTATTCCAGGGGTTTAAAATTAAAATAAAATGTTTATTCTAAAGCAGCTCACACTGATGCCACAAAACTCAGAATTTTCGATATGTGCACAAAACACAAGGGATTACTTAAGATTGGCGTTATTAATGGAAAAAGCAGTTGATTCTCTGAAAAAGATAAGGCTTCTGCGGGATCTGCGTACCCGCCCACAGCATAGAGCTTGTTTCCGATAGCAGCCACTCCGACTCGTGCCCGCCGTGTTGACATAGACGCAACCATGTGCCAGCGGTCGGTCCTGGTGTCATAGGCCTCACAGTCTCCATGAATAGCAAAAAGACTGCCCCCACCTGAAAGACACGCATTTTAATCAATCCAACAACATACAGACATTTGTGCATGTGTGTTTTTGCTTGCTCGTTTACAGACCTACGGCGAAGAGGACCGGACTGGCTCCCTCGCACCGACGCGGTCGGGTACGGCTGTTACTGAGGACGCCCCTCTGCTCGGGCATCAGGTGATACTTCAGCGCCTCGATCAGCAGGTCTTTGCACTCGGAGTGGTGACGCACCAGCAGCTCTGTATCCACATTACTCATCAGGAAGTCTCGTGTCAGCAAGGGCAGACGCACACACTTCATCAGCTAAACAGAGAAATGGACGGAGAGTGAGAGGTAAGACGTGTGTGTGTAAAAAGGATCAGAGAATACAAAGGAAGGGAATAGAGAAACAAGTATCGAGCTGCAGAGACTTAATCCTTTATTAAGCATTAATCCTGTGATGTTGCTAAAAACGCAGTTTGACGGGAGGAATCACACCCACCCGGGGCACATGTTGCCTCCGCCCATCAATGTCATGCTTGACCCAGCTCAGCACAGCCCTGTACACCTCCTCCTCTGATGGGACATTCAGGTTATCACTGGAGATCAGATCCAGTACCTGCAGAAATCACAAGAAAGGGTTCATACCTGATCTTAAAACTAAAGGATTATGGTTCCAGTCAGACTTAATCTTTAACATTTTGGAAGACAAATTTGTGTTTTAGTGTGAATGAAGCACACTTGTTGAGAGACTGACACAGATGGTCAGATGTGCTCAGTATGACACTTTATAATAATGTAAAGTTCGTTTGAAAGTCAATATTACGTTAATCAACAGTCTAATTACTGTATAATTACAACTGGGGGTCGGTAAGAATTTTTTTTTTTTTCAAATGATTTTAAAAGTAGTCTCTAATGCTCACCAAAGCTGTATTTATTTGATCAAAAATACAGTCAAAACAATATTTGTGACATTAAATATTATTGTGTTATATATTACTTCCGTTTTCGGTGTTACATGATCCTTCAAAAATCATTCTAATATGCTGATTTGGAGCTCACCATTTAACATTTCCTAAATTATTAATGTAGAAAACAATTTTGACATTTAATATTTTTGTGGAAACCAAGGAATTTTTCTTTTTTTTTTATTCTTTGATGAATCCTTGCTGAATAAAAGTTTTATTTTCTTTAAAAGAAATCTTACTGACTGGTAATATGAAAATAAAAAAATTGATTTAATAATATAATTGAATTTTACTTGATAATAATATACATTCCAATTATGTTCCTCACATTATTAGTTGTCTTTTGGCAATTTTTTTGGTGACCCAAAATAGTATACTAATCCATTTAACACATCTTCCCTTAAATCCATTTCTGCAGTTGTTGTTTGTTTGTTTTTTCAAATCTGCAAAAAAAATAAAATAAATAAAAACCATAGTTATAATTGACTTACTTTCAAAACATTGCTTTGTTTGCCAACTTCATGTTAACCTGTCAATTTCTGGGTCAACCAATAGTGCTGAGTGAGTTTCAGATTGAACAATAGCAGAAGGGGAGGTAGGGGTGGTAAGTGATAAGTGTTTGGGAAACCATACCATTATTTTTCTGCTGTTAGTGATGAAGAAATTGCAAAAGTTACTTTATAATTATTATTATTTTTGGAATATGGATTTAAGAGACTTTCGCCAATGCCCGAGACCAGCTCATGGGCATGGACAGAGGTTTTAAGGATTACAAACCAAATGACCAGCATTACAGCTGCTCGGGACAAATGTAATATCACCATCATCTAATCTACATACTCAGAAGCACTACAACAGCCTTTGCAGAATTCCTGTCACAGACTGTTTGTTCATTTGGGGCAAAGGGCACAGTTAACATGACTACAAGCATTTCCTAGGTCTTGTGGGTTAAACATGGGACCAGTGGAAGCCTCTAGCCTGCAACAGCTGTTGGGAGAGAGAAAGAATCACAGAGAGAGAGAGAGGGAACAGCAGTCTATGTCATTAGCCCTAATGGTCCTCTGTAATCAGTGTGTGAACAGCAGGGGGATTTCATGGAATCATGTAACTTTTCAAACACAGGGACACTAATACAAGCAGCACTCCGATTATTCAAAAGAATGCTCTTCAACGAAGAGAGCGGATTAGAGCCGATGAAATTAGTGTTGTATGAGAGCAGGGGCTGCTTTCTGCTGATTAGCTGTCTCAGCTTCTCATTGACGTGCAGTTGTCACACCACATATTCGAGCAGGATGATTGACAGTGTATTGAAGTGCTGATGCAGAGAGCACTTATATCAGTGTCACTGCAGTGTAATGCATGCTGACATTTTCGCTTTGGTGAGTCGAAGAAGAGTTCAAAGTTTGGCTGATTGGTATGGTCCAGTTAGCTTTAACTATATTATCTAGGGCCAGACAGAACAAACAGCTCTCTCAGTTCACAGCCATTTAAACGTTCCTGTGTATTTCTGACGGAGTACATTTTCCCAACAAATATATAAAATACAAAATTGCAATTAAACTTTTGGTGATCTTATATATATATATATATATATATATATATATATATATATAGATAGACACACACATTATTATTGTTATATAATAATGTATAAAATATATTAAGTACACTACACTGTCATTCAAATGTTTTAAATTTAATTTACTTTGAAAGAAGTCTTGTATGCTTGCAAATGAATTTATCTGACACAATACAGTAAAAACAGTAATAATACGAAATATTATTACAATTTAAAACAAGTTTTCTATTTTAGTATATTTTAAAATGCTATGCATTCTAGTGATGGCAAAGTAGAATTTTCAGCAGCCATTACTCCTGTCTTCTGTGTCATGTTTCAACAGAAATCATTTAATATGCTGATTGATTCAAGACAATGCCTACCTCGTGATGACAAACCGGATCGAGCTACCGAGCGAGCAATACAAAATATTGTGCAGTGCCTGGTTGTGGAAGAAGACAGTGGCTGCATATACTTCCTCTGGATTCCAATAGGACTGCATGGATAAACGTTATTTTTAATGACGTTCCACTCCAGCTGATGAGGTAAAACATTGTCCGTCTGTTCGCTTCATTTCACTGAGGATTGTTTTGTAAAGAAGACTGGATTTGCAGACCGATTAAGATTAAAGAACGATGCTGTGCCGTCTATATTGGATCTGACAGGAATTGTGCAACATACGGACTCTGGGTCGAACATGTATGGGCGAATCATTCCGGTTGCCATTTTACAACATTGGACGTTTTCAAAACAATTTCCCCCAAGTGCATCGACGGGTGAGTTAAACTCATTATAATATGCAAAACTGTTCTCCACTCACAGCAGTAGGCGTTTACTTCCAAGTCTTCAGTGCGAGACGCCCATAAAAACCCAGCGTTTTTCAGGTAGGCTCAAAACTAGGATACAAAATAGCCTAATATTTATTCATTTTGATGTTTTTGAATGCAAAAACCAAGCGAACTTCATAAGTTGACCTCAGACAACAATATAATAAAATTTAAAAAGCCAGTTCATGACCCCTTTAAAGGAAATGCTAATAGACAGCTATCTCCAGGCCTTGGGAGAGTTTTCTTTGAGTAGTATGAGGGGGCGTATTAAAAGCCAGGATGTGACCAGAATTCCTGCAGTGAAGGTCGAAATGGAGCAGTTATTTAATTTTTTCTCGGACAAAGTGAAAAGAATCAAGACTTCCCAGACGACAGAGAAGAGGAGAGGCCGGATCAAGTGAAGGGATTGTGTTTTTAAAAAGCTCAAGGCCAATGTGACAGGAAGTGGTGTCGGTGACAAATATATATAATTAGACATCCGTGGCCAAAACCATTTTTCCCCTCAAGGATTGTTATGGCTCAACTCCCCAGCACTCCCCATGCATCATTTAACGGGTACACTTTACACGCTTCTTTTTACATCTATTCTTAAAACCACTCTTGCATCAGAGTTTCTTACAGTTTGAATTTTTTATGACCCTGAGCGATTCAATCTGTTCCTCACACAAAGCTATCATATGTACTTTTATGGTGTCGTTTTGGTGCTTAACAATCCTAGTCCTCATTCACATTTATGTTTACCTAAAAAAATGAATGTAGGTTTCACAGAAGAAAGTAGAGAGAAATGTTGCTGTGGCAACTAACTGAAATAAATAAGTTTAAGAACTAAAGCACTAAACTACTACAAATAAAATAAATTATTATTAATGACAAAACACTACAATAATGCTGCTGAAAATGATGAAGAATATTTGGGTGACCTATATCCTTTAACTACTGTGACAGCACGAGAGGTTCAGGATCTTTAGTGTATGCAAATTCCCACTAAACACCACTTCAATAGTCTCTTCAGTATGTAGGTGTGTTTTATCATCAAACACTAGTCGAACCACGAACGCCATTCATACAGTTCAGAAGTTCACTGAACTTCATACAGTTCAGCTCACTTGGCACGTGGTTCGACTAGTCAAGACGTGGACTGTCTTTATAAAATATCTTCTTATTAAACTGTCTGTACACAAAGTTCTCAATGCTTCGTTTTGCATGTAGGGACCCTCATTATGTTACTGTGTAAGTGTGGGGCTATTTTGAGCGTAGTTAGTGCTATTAACTAGCGATTTCTCTTTACTTATTATATGCCCCCATATACTAGCATATACGCTAAACAGTTTTTAGAGATAAAATTCTTTACATTCGATTATCATGAAAACAAATCTCAGAGGACGGTCGACTAGGTACCAATGTGTTATTAGACCAAAGGTTCATTTTGCGCCGGAGTTTGCTCCAGCCATCTGAGGGCAATGTATCTGCCCTCTAGAACACGATGTCACAACTAGTATTCTTCTACATTAACTACAAAGGAGATCCCTCACCTGTTTGAGAGGTAGCAGCATAAACTCCTCAGTCTTCGAGACCTCTACGAAGTGCTGCAGGACGTACTTATGGGCTGACTTGAGAAGGTCGCTGCAGGAGTGAGTGTCTGCAAAGCCACGGATGCCCAGGCAGTTTGAGGGGTCCAGCTGGCTGAGAAGGAATTTACAGCAGGCATCTCTCACTCCGTTGAGCTGCAGGAGACTAGCCGCTGGTAACAAGGTCTGCTCGAGTAAAACAGTAGAAGTGAGAATTAAGAAGTAGTCATTTTCAGAAATTAATCTTTAAAATCATCTCAAGGTGCGGTTACATTTACTGGATTTTGATGAAGTTTCGCATTAGGCCAAAAATGTCCCCCAAGCAGACCTTACTCATGTTCAACTTTGATACAATAACCAAGAGAAAGCTGCTTGGTTTGAAAGTGACTTCTATGTAAGCCTACAGAGACAATGGACCTTTTTGTGCAGGCAAAATTTTGCTGGAAACGCACTAAAGTTTCACTGATGTGATTGCACCTTTAGTCTAATCATGAGACAAATTCTTGTAAATTAGCAGCCACGTATGCATTTGTTCTTTTGAAACAGCACAAATAGAAGGCCTGCATTTGCAAAGATGCAAATTGTAAGTTTGCACACACCATCTGAACACACCACCTTACATCCTGGTGATTGTGAGCATTAAAATACAGTATGCTCCTCAAAAGACACTAAAGTCGACGTACCTGCACATTTCCTTCTCCGACTACGATTTCTGCAGTGTAGGCGTACTGCACCAGCTGCTCCAGAGCCTGAGGGTCAATGTCATGCAGGGTCACGTGGGTCTGACGGCTCTCTGACATCTCATCTGCACAGTCACAACATACACAGCTGTGCAATAGAGGCTTTTGAAGAACACTGGTAGATTTAGGTAGTTTCCCAAGGGTTTGACGATACTGATGTCCCATTCACACATACAGAGAGCTCTTGGTGGTTGCACTGTTTGGCGAAGTGGATGTTCCCATTAGAATGGTTTTGGTGCTGCTCCCTTGGCAATAGCTTTTGAAAATCTGTTTAGAAATGGGTTGATCATCTGCATTCACACTGAGTTCACAGTGTATCTGTGCTGTTGGATGCTAGCAGACGTTCCTACTTGACTGCTATATTTCACTGTATCAGACAGTGGTTCACTGTCTGTACTATATTTGCATGAAATCTGCATAAAATTTCCAAAGTCTGTTTGATTTTGTTGCATTGCCAATGTTCAGTGACATTCATGAAACCGGAAATCACTTTATGAGTGAACGACCCTTGAGACTAGTGTTGTTATTCTCAAGTAAAACTATTAAAAATGCTGCCTTGGCTACTAATTAAAAAAAATAAATAAATAAATAAATCTAATTTTAAAAAAGTAATAAAATTGAAATAAAAAATAAATTAAAGAAATAAATAAATATAAAAATAATTGTAAAACCAAGAAAATTACCAAACCAAAAACTAAAAATATAAAAAATAAAAGCAAACTCAAAATAATAATAAATAGTATAATAGTATTTATACAAAATATAATTCAAAATATATTCATAATAATAATACATTAATAATAATAATTAAAAAAAACATTAATAATAATAATAATAATAATAATAATCAGACATATGACAACACTGAACAGTTAAATAAACATTCCACACACAATATGAACTGCTGGATCATTTAAATAAAATTTTCTAACTTTGTAGACAATTGTAGCTACTTTTTGCATAATGTCATTTTATGAAAGGAAAGAGAATATCTTCTTTTGTGTTTTTACATCTATATAATCGTAACCACTGGTTTATATTCTGATATTATTTGTCGTCATCATACTGTTAGCAGATATATAGGCCTGGTTTCACAGATTAAGCCTTTGCTTCGTTCAATTAGGACATTTAAGCAGCTTTTATAAAAGTGCCTTAAAAAACATTACTGGTGGGCATCTTGAGACTAAACAATGTCACTGACATATTTTAAGATATCTCAGTGCGAGTTGCTTTTACTTAAACAGCTCAAACATGCATTTTAGTCCAGGACTAGCTTAAACCTTAAATATGAAAAATAATCTTGTTAGAAATTAGAATTACCTATAAGAGAAATGCAGCACACTCACTGTTAGTGCAAATTAGTCCAGACTCAAGAAGATTATTTGTTGTAAGTTAAGCAAGTTTCGATATGTATAATCAGTGCATTGTTAGTAGATCTAGTGTATGGTAAGTTCAGAATAGTCATGGCTTTGAAGAGCCCACATTGTCCTGACTCATACCATCACACTCTAGTCTGAGGTGCAGCGGGACTGTTGAGCAATAGGAAAAACCAGGCACCTGCTGATCTGAGACCAAGACAGGGAAGAGAATAAAGCATGGAAAAACATTAGGAGATGACAAAAGGCAGGAAGGTAGGAAGGAAGGAAAGGCTTGAAACAGAAGCTGAGGTAATGTACATAGGAAATAAACACTACACAATACACAATACATGTTCACCTTTAAGACTACTGTATGTGAAGTAAAAATTGTTTTTTCACTTTTTAGTTCATGTGTTTGCTATGGAACTATCTATATGATAGCGTACACCTGGTTTCACAAAAAACAAGTCAAGTTCACATGCAGATGTAAGTCGTAATATTAATTTTATTAGTAGCCTATATATCTGATTAATCTCATATAGGATGCGTTTGGTTGAGTTGGTTGAGTTCAGTTGAGTTGGTTGAGGCAACAGTTCAAATGGCAATGCCCAACATTATTGTCTATGATTGGGTTATTTGTGACAGTCAAATAATCCAGCAGTGTTATTTTTTCTAGTCATATTTTTTTCAACAGTAGGTGTATGTTCTAATTAAAATTGTTTCTCGACATAGCTTTGAAAACATGCAGGGATGTCTGGAATTACTTGGCAGCAGCAGGTGAAAATACAGTTAGGAGGATGTTGTGCAGCGCCATAACATTATAATGAGAACACTAGACTGTTGTGAACTCTTTGTGCTTTAGTAGCCCATGTTTTAGCACGCTGTTATGAGGAAGAGCGTATCCACAACAGGAGTAACACTTTCTGCCTAGCACATAACTTAGTTCAAGTTCACTTGCATTTGCATCTTTTTGTGCAGATACAAGTTGTAATGTTACAGCTATGTTGTGTATCTAGGATTTCTGATTAATCTCATGTAGGATGTGTTATTTAAAACAGGCTTACTGGTGCTCCTTCACTCTATGCAGCTATTCCTTTATGATGTTTCTTTTTTTCAAAAACATTGTGCATTATTGATAATCAAGCAGTTATTTTCATATTTGAATTTTTATAGAAATATGCTCATGTGATATTTTTATTTGTCAACATTTATTTTTGTAACTGTGTTTTAATTCAAATATTTCCATCACCACCATGATGGACAAGCCCCACCCCCAAATACTTGATTACTCATTTTTCGACTCGATTAATCAATTCTCGAAATAAAGTAAAAAACTGACAAAAATGTCTTTGAAAAAGTTTGAAAAGGCAGAAGTTCTCTTTGAGACTAGACTAGAGGTGTCACGATATAGCAATTGACGATAACTGTGATATTTAAAAAATTTAAATATTGTTCTTTTTAATAAGGGGTGTCAGAATATTCTGGTATATTTGCGATAACGGTATTATTTCAAATGAATAGGACACGTATAATAATGTGGCATGTAAATAATCCAGCGGCAGTATCTGGTTGACATTCCAAAGTACAGTAGGTGGCGGTATTGCACCTGATTGCCAAAACTTATGGATTATCATATGTTTACTTCAAATATCTTTACAGAGCAGTATTTTTTTATATTATGGAGTGCTAAAAAAAACAAAAACATCTGATACCAAGACATATTGGCCAGAACCATTTTCATTTCTAAAATAGCAATGTAGAATAGGACCTACTTGTAAACATGGCGTGGAAGTATGGACTGCAGGAGGCCAGCACCACCTTGTGTGCCTTGATCTCCTTGTTGGCCACATGAAGCACAATGTCGCAGAGCAGGCCACGCTGCCGCATGCGGTTCATGGACACGAAGGAGTCGTGGTAGTGGCGTTTGGAGTTGTGCGAGATGCTGTGGCCATCCCGGTTCAGCAGCTGCATACCCCCCTCCATCATGCCGGTGCTCTCCAAGGCCTGCTGGAGCCTGGGCCTCACTCTAGGACACTACAGGAAGAGAGAAGCACACCATACGTTTTTATTTTTTTTGTTGTTTTTTAGTTCATGTCAAAATACCATTTAGCTAACAGATATATACTCTTCAAATCTACACTGTTCATTTTCAGAAAAAAGTCCCAAAGTATTGATGACTCATCCTGCACTACAGATTTTTGTCCAATCAAATGCTGTCTAAAACAAGAATGTCACTCATAAATATATAAGTATTTAAAAAAAACTGACAAAGGTAGAAGAATGTACTTAACTTCCTTTAATCTCATGAAGGATTGTGAATGGCATACAATTGTTGTCAGAATTATTGGCACCCTGGTAAATATGATCAAAGAAGGCTGTAAAAAATAAATCTGCATTGTCTATCCCTTTGATTTTTCAACTTTCATAGAAGGATAAAAAAGTAGAAGGTAGATCACATTATGAAATAAATGTTTTTCCTTCAAAACACATTGGCAACACTTATTGGCACCCATTTTCTGAGTAAAATATCACTAAAGTATATTCTCATTAATATTTTAGCACACCAGGATGACTAGGAACATGCAATTGTCTAGCAATGTCTTCTTGTTTCACATGAGTATAAATACAGTATGAGGAATCACAAAGGCTAAATTGTCTTAATCATCCATAACAATGACTAAAAACCAAATAATATAGTTCTGATGTGGAAATGGACAGGCTTCTATGGTCAGATCAGATGAAATAAAAAAAGAGCTTTTGGCAGCAAACCCACAAGATGGGTTTGGTGAAAATAGGGATAAAAAGTATCCCATGCCCGAGTTTACATATACCGCTGGATCTTTAATGTTGTGGGCCTGTTTTGTTTGCTGGAGGTCCTTGTTCAAATACATGGCATCATGGATTCTAGCAAATTCTAATAGATTTGCTAGACGGCCTGACGGCCTCTCCTCATATTTACCAGGGGTGCCAATAATTCTGACCACAAATAAAAATAAAACCAATAAATATAAAACAATTGTGGTAAATAGACTATAGACTATGATGAAGTTTATTTCCTATTTAAATAGGAACTAAGTGAAGACAAGGAAAAAAAAATTATTTCATGAGGGTCTTTAAGAACTCTCATTCAAGCTAATGCTAATTAATAATTAATGTCATGTTTAACATTTAACATCTGTACATTACCTCTAACAATCTATTAGTTATCTGCCAGACAGTAAATCCATTACAGTTTGTGCCTTCTTGGTTAACATTTCGTTTCCATACAGCATAATGGTTGCTTCAAGGCATTTTGAACAATGAGTACAGAATCATAATGGGAGAAGCGAGCCAGACCGAAGCGCTCAAGCCTTAAATATCATGAAAATTATCACTTCACAATACAAATTCCCTCTCATTTTATAGCTTATAGCTACATATGGTTTGCTCCTCAATACTCAGTGGCCTTTTCTCACTGGCCTGAGGCCTCAAAAGCTATTTAAATTTAGTCTCTCACACACATAAAGACTCACACTCGCTGCATAAATAAACCGGCTGGTTGATTTTAATAATGAAACCGTGTTCCAGATAAAAGAACGTTATGGAACGGTTGAACCGACACGTCGTGACGAGTTGGCTAGCCAGCTGCACACATTCAATTCTCCAAAAGTATCAAACCACTGTGCTGTGCCCACGGTAACATGTGCTGGTATCTGTCATACTCTTCACTTTGAGTGGGAAGATTGGATGGAGCAGTGAGAGACAATTTAAAGGAGGATGATAAATAGCAATCCAGTTGACGGCACCTCTTCTATAAGATGTTGAGGTGTGGTGTGTTTTAAATCAAATAAACTAAAGCCTTAAGCAATGGGATGTTTTGTTGTTTACAATACGGCTCCAACTATAAAGCATTACTCGTGTTACTCCAAATAACAGACGACAGGTGAAAGAGCATGAAAAGAGTCATAGGCTCAGTATTACAGCCAGCAGTGGTGTGGCTGCCCACAAAATGGCTATGGGGTTTCAGATGTATAAATCCTTTAGTTATACAAAGCAAACCATGTGGTCTGAAACCTGAGGTCACTAACTGTTTAAAAATGCAGAATAGATTAGTTATTTGTAGTTTGGTAGGCACTCAGGATAGAGTTTCTGTAGATGCCTGCCTCAAGACAAATTGAGAAAGCATTACTGCTTTTTCAGGCAATGACGTCTTCACAAACTTCATTAGTGAACACATCTCCCTTGTATTTGTTGTATCTGGTTAAATATTGCCTTTAAGGTTTTGCTGCTTACAATTTCACCCCTTCATATTTGTCCGGTTTCTTCTCACATACACTCCTACTCGTACTCTTATCTTCTTCTGCACTCACTCTTGTTCTGTCTCATATCCGCAAAACTTCCATGGGTTCGTTTTAGACAGGCTTTAATGTGATTGTATATTATTTAAGTACCCTTCTTACTGTATGTTGTGTTTTTTTAGGCCATACTGAGGGCCTTTATTTTTTAGATTTTATGTTGATATGTGCTTTTTGATGCTTGTAAGGTGTCCTTGCGTGTCATGAATGGTGCCTATTATACAATATATTATAGTAACTTGCTCAAATAAAATCAATAATAAAAATAATATATATATTAATCTGATAAAAAGTTTCTAAAAGCTTCTTGTGGTGTTGGGAACCATTTTTTTTTCTTTCTTTTTAGGCTGTAATATTTAGCAGGAATGTAAGGACCGGATTAATCAGTAGCCTATAAAAATTGAATTTTTCCTCTTGCATACTAGACAGGCTGATTCAGAGTTACAGCTGAAGACAATCCCTACAAAAACCCCCAGTTTCATTAAATCTGACTCAGCACACCGTGTCCCATCCAGACAGAGCATCTCTCACGGTCTCACCCCTCCTCCTCTGACCCATTCAAGTCATCCAGCAGAATAATACTGAGTATAACCAGCACTACCTGAACTGATGACGCCTTTTCCTTTTGTTTCGCTTGTATGCTTTATGGAGAATGTTTTGGATTTAATCCTAGAGTGCAGCGGCTGAGCATCATCACAGTCCTTATGAAAAATGAATAAAGCATCAGTTTGGGAGCTTGTGTGTTGTTGACGTAAATGAAAGCCGCATGAGTGCTGGTCGCTGACGTCACATGTTAAGGTCGCGCCGGATGTTTGCTCTACAATATTGGTTTAGTTCTTAATCGAGGCTCCGATGAAACTGCTTACATCCATACACCATCAACAACAAGTTATCGTGCAGCAATTTGATAACGCTCCATCTACACTGTTTAAAAGCTACATCCCAATTCTCAAATTACACCTCCTTAACATCAGTTCGCTAGTGATGGAAAGTCCGACTCATTTATCCGGAATCGGTTCCTTCGAACAGTTCGTTTACAAAACATGTCAGAAATTATTTGACGTCATGAAATACACTCCAACGTGTTCCATGTGTTTCCATATCGAATGTTATTATCAGCTCAATCATCGGTTGAATCCAATATGTCCGAAAGAGAGGATTCCCAGTGAAACGATACAGTTGGATTCAAATCATTCATTCATTGAATATCGATTCATTGAAAAGATCCGACTCATACGGACGATTCGTTCAAGAATTGAAAATAGAAAAGCTCATTGTAGATGTTTGGGGAAATAATTTTCTGTTTCGTGTGCCATGTACACACCATAACAACAAATGAAACCATACAACAGAATAATACTTTGCCTTATTTAACAGTTTTCGCTTGGTGGCCGATCTCGTATTGCCTTTGTTCAGATGGGATTTTACAGTACAGGCAGTAGCACTGATAGCTAAAAGACGATAAACATCATTCAGCCCTCATACCATATTACAAACGCTTTAAACGACAGCATCAGATACAAAGAAATGCTCAATGCACACACTTTAACCTAGACCAATGACAACTGTCTGACTCTGAACAAAGCACATCAATGCGATAAAGCTATTTCATAACACTGCAGCTCTGCGATGGTGATGAGCATGCGTTTGCACACCCTGTCTTTTTGTATAAACAAAAAATGAAGTAAGAAGTAAATAAATGTTGCTTTCATTGTCGGATGAGGTGCTGTCTGGATGAGATCGAATCTAAGCTCACCTGTCGTCTGTCTGATTGACAAGACTCGTTCTTTTTGTGTAGCGCTCTCTCCAGTTTTGTCCGTGTGTTATTATTAAGTCGGATGCATGTGGTGATTTATTTAGCCGTGCGTCTGCGTGGTGAGTGAGTTGACATGCTACATCACATGTCGCTTCAAAACAGACGTCTGTCTCTCAGCTCCTGATCTGCATTACAAAAAATAAAATAATATTGTGTTGAACATGTCACGCCCACCACACATTTGACTGTCCTGTTTTGTTTTAATAACTGTCCCAAATAGGGGTTTGTGCAATTGTGCTTTGTCTAACAGCCTCTGCGGTTGGAGACATGTATCGGTTGATTTCAGATTTTTGGTTCTTTTATTTAATAAATAAATAAAAAGTACTATTAAAATCGTGCCTGGAAACATTCTCCATTTGGGCAAAAATAAACCCCACAAATTATGTAGAGGTGACAGATTAAATAACACAAACAAAACACAAGCAAGCAGAAATGAAGACTGTGAGGTTTCATTTTTATTTTGCATTTAACGCAACGTTAAACTAAAGATCAACTCAGCTGAGCTGAGCTCCAGCTCCTGAAAGCGGTGCATTGTGGGTATTTGCGTCCCTGGGCACGTTTCTTATCCAGCATGGCAGGGAAAAACAAGAGGTATGTCCCATTCTTAGCTATTTATCCTCGTATATATAATCACATATTCTTGCTTTGGTTCGAGTACAGTCAACTAAACTGTAGATTGTGTTGTCAGAGCTCAATTCACTTCATAAGACACTTATCTGATGATATTTGACGATAGCTAGCTAGTATTAGCCACAGATGATGTACTAAAACGCATCAGTCTATGCATAGAGTAAGTTAGATCAGCAATAATGTAGAGAACATGATTGTGCTCATTAAATATACAATAATTAATTCTGAATTGTTTCACAAAATTCCATATGATTAGCTAAAAATCGTCATTTTCTAGTGTATTAAGGCTACATGTGCTTGCTAAACGTTGGTTGAATGTTGTTAATTTTTAAAATAATTTAATCCTTTTCATAAGAATTACTGTAAAAATTACAGGTGCAAAAAAAATAAGAAAATAAATAACTTAAGTATACACCAATTTTCTGATAACTTCCTGCACTTTATTCACTTTTTTGACGTTTTCACATTTCAGGAATGTATTATTAGGTATTTAACGTTAGTCTAAACATACTTCATTTTTTATAAAAATGCTTTACGCATTAAGAAATGAACAGCTCTTTTGAGGAATATTAAAGCCAGGTTTATGTCTCTGGACATGTCAGTCTTGTTGTAAATCAGAGGTTTTCAATCTTTTGGATACCATCTATAGACATAAATATTATCATCCTTGTGGGAAGCCCATCCTAAAAACCCCACATTAATACATTGAAAAATTAATATTATAACAATATAATTTGGGAAATACTTTATATTTCGTCACATAATTACAATTTTTTTAACTCACTACAGTATTGTGATTTCAAAATTAATTTATTTTAATAAATTCATTGAATGTAATGTATTTTTTATTGTTTATTTTACTGTAAAAAAACTGTTTATTTAACTGAATTTATGTTAATCGAATTTGATTTAAATGAAATTGTTTTTATTATTATATTATCAACTAGCTAAACATACTGCAAACAAAAACTTACTGAATGCGTTTGTAATGTTCCATCTAAATTTATGCAGGAAGTTGGAGGATCTCAGTGTGGATGAGTTCATGTTATCTGGGTTTGATTCTGACGAGGAAGATGATTGTGAGGATGAGGAATCAACACAACAGAAAGGAGAAAAGAATAAACCTACACCTCAGAAGATGTAAGTGTGGTCTTCACATTTTAGTGATAATTCTAGTGTCTCGGTTTTGTTTGTTTTTTTGTTTTTTTTATTGACGTTGCAAGACATAAATACACATTTGGTCATATTATACAACATCTTTGTCTTTGTCCTACATCATCATTTTTCTTCAAAACAAACAAAAAAGATAAATAAAAAAACAAAGTTAATAATAAAACAAACAAAAAATGGTAGCAAGAACTTGGGAGTGCCTCAGGTATTATGTTTCAGGCAAAGTCTGATCTTATTGTTCGAACAAATTTCAAGAATCCATTCCACAACCTCTTGAATTTATCCATTTCAAATCTACAAGTGAAAGTCAGTTTCTCCATAATGTATATATCATGCTGATTTTCCTTTCTTGGCGCTTCCACCTTTAGCCATTTCCTAGTAATTCCCTTTTTTTCCTGCTAGTAACATGATTTTAAACATTTTCCAATTCAGAGTCTTTTTACCCTGCATTTTAAGTCTTCCCAAATGAATTGTGTCAAAAGTGAAAGGTAGATTAATCTGTAGAATCTTGTCCATGCATTGTTTAAGTTCCATCCAATAATTCACCATCGAAGGACAACTCCAAAAAATATGAACATGATTTGCACTCTTTTCCCCACTTCCCCGCCAACAGGTTATATCCTGATATTTTGTCTGAGCTGGAGTTCTAAAGTGTCTCGGTTTTTACATCCATTTTCTGTTACATGCTAGAAATGTTTGCAGAGGATGCACACTATTGTCAGAACAGGAGGTACCTAGTTAGATAACAAGCTGTTTCAGTGCTCTAACTCCGATCAATGATGCCACAGGTCTGTCAACAAGAAGGGCAAGGCATCTGAGCACAAGGACCAGCTATCAGCCCTCAAGAGCAAAGACCCAGAATTCTATAAGTACTTAGAAGAAAATGACCAGGAGCTCCTGAATTTTGATGATTCTGATAGTCTTGAGGATGAGGACGAAGAGGAGGATGAAGAGGAAAGGATGTACCACAAACTCCCTTCTCAACTGGAGGTCAGCCAACACATTATTAATACGTTTTTTGTTTTTTTCACAATTTGCTGTGAATTGTGTGTATGTGTATATATATTATTCTTTTATACTTAAAGTGTGTTTTCCACAATTTTTATGTGACACTAGGAGGATGATGATGAGGAGGCGGAGGCATCAGAAAAAAAGGTTGCGAAACCATCAAAATCTTCTAAAGAATCTACCAAAGTCACAGAAGCAATGATTGAGAAATGGAGAACTGGACTAAGGGTAACATTTTTTTATCTTATCCTTTATACATTATGTTTTCTTTTAGGAGCATCATATAATTCTGTAAGAGCTCTCATTCATTGTCAAAAGAGGATGCTCAACTGTATGACCAGTGTGTTTTTTTTGTTTTTTGTTTTTTCCATTGCTCAAATTTGATAAATGGAAAATATTTTTGTTTATAGCAAATGAAACATCTGAGAGTTCCTGATTTGAATTGCATAAAAAGCCATTGAAATGGCTAGCTGTAGATTTTGGAACTCACACAAGGGGGAGCAATTGTTATTTCTGTTGAATCCAATCAGTGAAATGAAAGTAGGGGCAGAGCTGAGACCCCATCACAAGCATTCAAAAGTGTTCTTTTAAAGAGCCCCTATTATGCTATTTTAAAGTTTCCTAATGTTCTTGTGGAGTCTCCTACAACATGTTTACATGCATCAAAGATTAGCTGTTTAATTTTTTTCATAATATACATTTGCACATCATCACGTTTTCAGTGATTCTCAAAACGACTCGTCAATCTCTAAATCCCTCCTTTCCGCAAGCTACACTGCTCTGATTGGCCAGACAGCTCAGTCTGTTGTGATTGGCCTACCATGTACAGCGCGCTTGTCGAAAACAAAAACGCCCATTGCTATAACAACATCAGCTCTGCATGTCCTGAGGCTTCCTACACTGTAAACTAAACATAGTAATGAACAATGATGTCGATTTAATCATATTAATGCGAGTGATTGACACTGGAAGAGTTATTCAACCGGAACCTGCATCGCTAGGACGACTTCAGCATGACGTTTCTCAGTGATACACTACTCAGTCAGTTTGAGGTAGCCTACATTATAAGATGTTATATTATTATAAGTGTACTGACTCTTTGCATCACAGGAATAAATTAAATTTTAGTTTAATAAATTAAAATTAAGTTATTTTAAATTGTAATAATATTTCACAATACATTATTTTGTTTGTTCAAATAAATGTAGCCTTGATGAGCTCATAAACCTCATAGACTTTTTTTTTTGTTTCAAATCAGAGTCTGTAATGTTGTTCATCCGTGAGCTTGTTTGATTCATGGCTTTTTGTTGTTTTTTTGTTTCCAGAAAGAGCCCACACCGAATTTGATTAGGGACATCACACAAGCCTTCAAAGCTGCTGTGGCTACAACGAAGGGTGACACTGAGGAGTTGTGTCGATATACCATCTCAGATAGCACGGGTAACTAACCGGCTTATATAGAGTACTTCCTTACAGAACGAATATGTTTAAAGTGCTCACTGACAGCCTTTTTCTGTTTCCCATTTACAGTGTTCAATTCCCTCGTCCTGTTCTGTATAAAGGACATGTATGCGGCTCTGCACAAAATGCTGAAGCTCAAAGCTCCAGAGAAAGACCAGAAGAAGTAACAGCCCTGTTCCTCCTGCTGTATTGATGGACATTTGAATTTGTCAGATTTCTTTAGAAAACATTGTGTTCATCTGTATTTTCAGATTAATACTCCCATCCTCAAGTCCCAGGTGGCAGAAAAATCAGACTGATATTAAGATGTATGTCGCTGGTGTTGTTCAGGTAGATTTCTTTTTCCGTTTTCACCCACAAAATGACAGTGCTTGAATCTCAGTGCTAACGTGAAGTGATGTGTGGTGGTTTTCCCCTCTCCTCAGCTTCTCTCCAGTTTAACCCAGGCCACAGTCATAGCTGCAGTTCTCCGTCACGCCAACCAGATGGTGCCGTACTACCTGAGTCTGCCAAAACAGTGCAGGCTCTTTCTCAAAGTAAGCGCTACAAATAGATGACTCTAACTTAAATACCAAAATCGTGCTCAGTGCATTGTGATGGATGATTTTAACCAAACAATATAATTCAGCATCTTTGGTGTTTTTCATTTGTGACACTAGAGCCTGATCAAACTTTGGAGCACAGGAGAGGAGACTGTGAGGGTCCTGGCCTTTCTAGCTCTCAACAAAATCTGCCGGCACAAACAGGAACTCTTCCTAGACTCAGTTCTTAAGGTCAGTTTTACAGCACAGTGTAAGTTTATTTCACAAGTTTTCTTATGAACTTCCACGATCATGATGTGCAGATTACACTGGTGCTGTTCTCTTTTTTTTTTTTCCTCAAAAAACCTATTTAAAATAATGACATTAGAACTATTGACCAATGTCTTAAATGACAAACTGATAAATGGGTTGACCTGAGCTGTCATCATCGACCACGAATAACTGACTAAATTGCATTCACAACTGTTCAAAAGTTTGGAGACGGTAACAGTTTTAAAAGGAAGAGTTTTGTGCTCACCAAGGCTGCATTTAAAAATACTGGAAAAACAGTAATTTAGTAAAACATTTTTACAATTTTAAAGGAACTGTTTACCTTTTTAATAAGTTAAAAAAAATTAATTATCAATTTATACATTGGTAAATTCGTAATAACGAAATACTTGAAGAAGCCATGGTTCATTATTAACGGTGAGGTTTCTGTTTGCAGCAAATGTACATCGCCTACGTAAAGAACTGCAAGTTCACGTCACCCAACACACTTCCCATGATTAGTTTCATGCAGCGGACTCTCTCTGAGATGTACTCACTGGACACACAGGTGTCCTACCAGCACGCCTTTATTTACATCCGTCAGCTGGCCATCCACCTCAGGAACGCCATGAATCTGAAGAAGAAGGTAAAGTCTTGAAATCTTTTCTTCTGTGTGGAAAAAAAAAGAATATTTAAGTTAACAATGTCAATTAAAATCTCAGTCTTGATTGAGTAATTCATCATGCAGGTTATTCCAAAAAACATTTCCTTTTCTGCTGACACTTAAGTTAGTTTTGTTAGGTGTTGTTCTAGAAAACTGTCATTCACTCACTTTTCACAATTAAATCACTTTCTAAATTTGCAGCTTTTATATTGATCGGTATTTTTCTGTTTTGTGTGTTTTCTTCAGGAGACATTTCAGTCTGTGTATAACTGGCAGTATGTGCACTGTCTGTATCTGTGGAGTCGTGTGTTAAGCACCATTTACCCCAGTGAGGTTTTGGAGCCATTGATCTACCCACTGTGTCAAGTCATCATCGGCTGCATCAAGTATGGTTGATTGTTTTCCTTTTATTTAGTTTTCTTCACAGAGCTTTTTCGCCCACAAATGAAAAGGTGAATATGGACATATTCTGCCAAGCTCCAAAAATGAGACAAAAATAGTCAAAGTGCCCCTGAGTATTGACCCATAAAAATTTGATCTGATCCGCACATAAAGCTTTCATTTTACTTCAGAAAACTTTGAATAAAGTAAGCAGCCAAGTATATTACTTAAAGCAGCTCAGGGCTGCTGGACAGTGCTTTTTAATGGACGCTCACGCTTGGGTTATTATTAAGTTAGTATGCTTACATTGTGGATTTATTTTACCATAACTGGTCTTCATTTCAAGTAAGCACGAGTCCAACAAACAGCAGTCAAATTAACCAATTTTATGGTGCTTATTTGTCATTTTTGGAGCTTGGAAGTCTCAGGAAGAAATTAATTCATTCATATGTGGAACGATTTGATGGCGAGTAAAAGATGACTGTACATTTTTGGGTGAACCCTGAGTCCTGAGTCCTTTAAATGACTTTGAGCCCTGACTTTGAGCCCTTTGAGCCCCTCAGCCCTGAGTCTTTGTTAGTTACAAACTTTACCAGCAGGTGGCGGCATTTACCATATTTAAGTTAACAGCTTTGAGTATCTCAACTTGAGCACAGAACTTCAGCTTTGAAATACTACATTACTTTTTAGCCTGCAAAATGTGAAGATTTGATAAAAGATAGAATTGTATATATATATAAAAAAATCCACATTACTTGTTTACATACAGAAATTCAGTTCAACTCTATCAGGTCAATAATGGCTCTATGATGTGTTTGTAGGCTTGTGCCCATCTCCCGGTATTACCCTCTGCGACTGCATTGCGTCAGAGCGATCATCCTGCTGTCAGGCAACACCGAGACATTTGTGCCCGCCATGCCCTTCCTGCTGGAGGTGAGACTGGCATATCACACCATCATCACAGTCACTATTCCGATATCTCCCTAGGATCTCCCAGGCTGCCTTGAATAAACAGGTTCCTGTGTGGGTGGATGTGGTTTGGCCATGAGAACTGTACCCACTGCGTTTGTCATCACGGTTTTCCTGCTTTTCTGAACAGTTAACTAAAACTTAGCCATACTCTGACCTTTTATCACATCTGAATAACAAGAATTCCTCATATGAAGAAACTGCCAACTAAACAGTCAATTAGTGAGGTCAACTAGTTTTGTTTTTGTTTTGTTTTTAACTTGTAACCTGGTTGCTTTTAAAGCAGATTAATTAATTAAGAGATGAAATGTTTCAGAGAGGGTTTTACCTGATGCTAACAATGTGATGCGGTTTAGCTTGCTGAGCGCTGAAAATTGTCTAAATTCATCCCTTTCACTGCCATCAAAGTCGTTTTTTTTTTTTTTTATCAAATCCATCATGTTCAGCAATGCAAGACAATCCACTGATATTATATAACACTATTAAATAACATTAACCAATAGCAACATTTAGAAGTTTAGCTTCAGTAAGATTTTTTTAAAAAGGAATTACTTTTATTCAACAAGGACTTCATTGATCAAGTCACAGAAAAGAACGAATGTTATACTTTATTTATTATACATTTATAGTCTTACAAGATTTCTATTTCAAAAAAGTTCTATTCTTTTGAACTTTCTGTTCATCATAGAATCCTGAAGAAAAAAAATCCAGATTTCCAAAGAAATATTAAGCAGCACAGCTGTTTTCACATTGGTGAGACTGGCATATCTGGCATACATGAAGACATGTCACAAGAAGTAACAAGAAGACATGTTTATTGAGCAGAAAATCAACATTGATTTTTGATTGATTTCTGAAGGATCATGTGACACTGAAGACTGGAGTAATGATGCAGAAATTTAGCTTTGTTAATTTCTTTTGCTTTTCAATAATATTTCACTATAATACTGTTTTATTGTATTTTTAACCAAATAAATGCAACCTTGGTGAGCATTAAAAAAAATGGTACTGTAGCTGTTTATAACCATTCCTGATGTCCGGCCTCAAACTTCTAACTCTGTCAAATTACAGAACTGTAGTGGGTTGTTAACAGAAAATGAAATTTATCTGATTTTTAAACACATACCTGTGAAATATGGTAACCCCCTAATATTGCATCTGGTTGGACCTAATTATTCAAAAGACCCACCGACTAGTCGCTATTGAAAAAGCAAGTAGGAAGACAAGCAACCTAAACGGTCGACAACTTTTAAATTAAAGACTAAAAGACAAGACAGCAGAGATCAGAGTGTGCGGTCTGCATGAACGCGCATCCTAATGTGTGCGAACACTGCACGTCTTCGTTTTTGGGAGAAGTAGAGGTCACAAACTGTCAACATTTTCCACAGTGTGAGGCGGGTGACAAAACATGTGTGTTTGTGTGTGGCTGGCGTGGGCCCCTGCGGTGACAGCTGTTGTGAGAATAGAAGCGTGGAGGCGACAGCAGCCGAGACCAACGGAAGGGGGGGGATGGGGGATGGGGGGGTGGTCACTGCTTGGCTGCGATGTCCCACCAGTCCTGACCATACTGCGATAAAGCCTGGGGGGAAGAGAGTACGTACGTGTGTGTGTGTGTGTGTCTCTGCATGAGGGAGGTCTGTGGTTCTCACTCAGCTCTCAAATGTGTTGCGCAGACCACATCCTCTGTCAGTGTGGCGACTCCCACCGACCCCCTTCTTGCTCCCTGTGTTTATTTGTGATGCAGTCCACTTCCTGTTTTCGC
This sequence comes from Pimephales promelas, assembly GCF_988280905.1. NCBI lineage: Eukaryota > Metazoa > Chordata > Actinopteri > Cypriniformes > Leuciscidae > Pimephales > Pimephales promelas. The sequence goes on along the minus strand of NC_142788.1, from coordinate 19,131,903 downwards.
ACTCATTTTAAAAGTAGGCTTACAGTGATGTAGAGTAGAGCATCTCTCTTTATTTTTCTCTTTTCCCGCTCTTTCTGTCTCTCATTTTATCAGAGCTCTATGATTTTGAGCTTCCTGTTGCAGTAGCCCCTGACTGTATCAGGTTGGGACCATGCGCCACCACTTCCTCCTGTGTCCCGCAGCGACACCACATCCGTTGTTTGTCCATGAGCACATACACACACCTAGCTGGTTCTAGATGACCTCGTCGAGCACTTTCAACTGCTCTCAAATGCGGAAGCAACGCAGATAGTCATGCGAGAAGTCACAACCATGTACCAAACTCACTGCTTTTGCAGGCGTAACAGCATGTTTCAGTCATTATTTGTGGAAAAAGTATGGTGAAAAGTTCTTCTAGTTTGTTGTTTGCAAATGAATATTGGAAATAATCTTATAATAATTAAAAAACCAACAAGTTACTTTTACTAAATAGCAGGTTTGGGTAACTTTATTTTGCAAGGGCAAGTTAATTTAGTATTCATAAAATTGGTAAATCGAATACTTTTTAATGAATTAGTTCATTCAAAGTGTTCATGTACACTACTGTTCAAAATCAAAAGTTTTTTTATAATTAAGTATATACAATAATAAGTCTCTTATGTTCACCAAGTCTGCATTTTTTTTTTTAAATACAGTAAAACAGTAATACTGTGAAATATATATATATATATATATATATATATATATATATATGAATTGTTTTCTATAGGAGCATATATTTATCTCAGAACACTCTAGTCTTCAGTGTCGTATAATAAAAAGAAAATCGTTCTAATCCTCTGATTTCCTGCTCAAGATGTATTTATTATTATTATTATTATTATTATTATCAATGTTGAAAACCGTTGTGATGCTTAAAATGTTTGGGAAAACAGTGATAATGTTAGAAAAGTCTTTACTGTGACTTTTGATCATTTTAATACATCTTTGCTTAATAGAAGTATTTATTTATTTCATAAAAAATGTAAATAGTACAAACTTTTGAATGGTGGTGTGTAAATTTACAAATGATTGAGTCGTTGCAGTTCTCACAGGGTGCACTTAGTTTTATTCAGTGGAAATTCAGTATTTAGCATTAACTTATCTGTTAACATTGTTACCCTGTTTGATATCTTTTACCCTATTTGTTTAAGTATTGTCTCATAAATCGTGCTCCTCTGCTCATTATTTTATTTAATAAAATAAACATTGGCCTGAAATCGCTTCTTATATACTGATGTATACAGTACTGTGCAAAGTCTTGGACACATTTGAATTTTTACCAAAATAAATGGTTTGAAGCCAGTTATTTATATATTTTGCTGTAGTGTGTCAGTAGGAAATATCAGTTTAATTGTAATAATCCAGTGTTTTATTGTTAATTTAAATAATCCAGAATAATTTTTTTATAAGCACAAGGAGTCTGACAACAGCCAGTGCTCCACACGGAGATCTGGTCTTACCATCATCGACTTTGTAAATAGTATACACATACGTATATATGTGTATATATATTTGTGCGTGTGTGTGTGTGTGTGTATGTGTGTGTGTGTGTGCACCTTAGGTTTATCTATATATTGCATCTTTTATTTCTTGTAAAATATATTTAATTCATATATTTTTACTTCTGATCTACTCCTGTAGATTATGAAGAAGTAGGCCATCTGTATGTATTAGTTGGTAGTTAGCGTAAGTGTAATTGGCAAGGGTTGCAAAAGGGGTTTAATTACTTTGAGTAACTTGTTGCTTGCCTTTGGATGCTGCAGTTTGTATCAGAGTAGCTTCTCCAACACTTGTCTGTACACCTGAGTTAGATTATTTACTTTAAATTACTATAAGGCCTTAAGTAATTCTCTAGTTTGTTTGTTTGAATAATCAGTGGGTTTCTGCTGTAGTGTTGTTTGTGTTTCTGTGCACATGTGTCTGTGATGGAGTGCTCTGATGTATCTGTTTGTTCACTCTTCCCCTCAGATCCTCCAGCAGGAAGACTTCAATAAGAAACCAGGCCGCATGAGTATAAAGCCCATCAATTTTGCAGTGATCCTCAAACTCAGCAAGACCAATCTCCAAGAAAAGGCTTATAAGGTGACACATCCTGTACATATTTGAGTTTCAGACATCCATAGTGAACATTTTCACTGTATAACTTAAAAATAAGTACATTTTTGTCCCCATCAAATTTTGGAATTTTTTTTTTTTATTATTTCATTTTAAATCATTACATTTATATATTACTTTTTCACACAAGTGACTCAACTGACGCTGGATGGTCACATGACAGTATCTACAACATGGTGTATGTAGTACATCCGAATTTCATTCATACCAACTATAATCATACAACATAGAGTAGACTGGGATTGGATCAGACTGGGACTGGCTTTAGATGGCAACATGCCCAGTGCATTATAAGTGTTTTTCTACCTATTTGGCAAAAGGGAAGATGCCAGTTTTTTTCCTGTTTTCTTTCCCTTTTTGCCTTTCTACTGTAAATGTATATTTATATTATATGTTTGGTTATATTTTTGTGGAAACAGTGATGCATTTTTTTCAGGATTCTTCGATTAAAAGTAAAATTTACAATATCTTTTGTAACATTGTAAATGTCTTTTACTGTCACTTTTGATCAATTTACTGCATTCTCGCTGAATTAAAATTTAAATATTAATTTCTTTTGTTTTTTTTACATCGGTACCTAGCCCTAACAGTACGATAAATCCAAATAATAAAACCATGAAACTGAAAATCAACAACATCAATGCATCAGATAAAGATGGCCCCTCCTCCTGGGCCGAGAGCCTGTCATGTGTTCATGCTGACTGGCTGTAACTGGATTGAGGTTAGGAGATGAAAGCCCGAACACGCTGCTACACAGGCTAAAGCGCCGCGCTTCGTGTCGCTGCCAAGAGGATTGCCACACAAGCTGCAGGGATTATCCTGCTCTCCTGGTTAGCACGGGCAAGCTTTCCAGTGCATACACCCAGGCCAAGACACCGCAGCCACAGGCCCCTGAGACGCCGCTCCACCCTTGCTGTCTGGGATGTCTGTCTGACTTACTAAATCTTAAATATTTCCCAACTAGTAAGGGCAGTTACGAGCAGGGCTTTCCCTTTTCCATTGCGGAGGAATGTGTCTGTGAGGGTTGCGGCTGTAAATTTTAGGTAGGGCAAGGGATTTATGTTCAATCCCTGCCCTAAACCGGGTGAGGATTAGTGTGAATGCTTTTATGCCAGGTGTTGAGTAGAGGTGTGAATACTTTGTGGGGGGCAGCCATTTTTGTGTATAGAAAACTGATTGACTTATAGAAATGTTTGTTTCACACTAGGCTACTGCTACTATGACTGTATTTAATTATTATTTTTTCCTCATTTTGACTGACATATCACATTTTTAAGTTATCCATTAAAATAGTTTTTACACTACCTTTCAAAAGTTTGGGGACAGTAAGATTTTTTTTGTTTTACGAAATACTTTTATCCAGCAAGGACTTCCAGAGTAAAGACTTTTATCCAGAGTAAAGACATTTATAATGACAAAAAAAGATTTCTATGCAGGAATGCTGTTACTTTGAACTTTCTATTCATCAAAGAATCCAAAAAAGTGTTTCACTGTTTCCACTAAAATATTAAGCAGCACAACTGCCTGCAACATCAACATGCTCTGCGATCATGTTTCTTGCCTGTGTACCTAATCCAACTATAAATAATGAGCAAAACAGAAGGCCTAAAACACTCCAGTTATGTGAACGCAGACAGTCCTTGCTACCCAAATTTGATATTGTGCAAGTATGAATTATATTGTAAAAATTGCCGCAAGAGAGGCTAATGAGGACAAGTGTAAACTCTTTTCTTTTAAACGTTTTTCTTTTTCACTTGTAAGTGCACAGCCATCAGTGCTTGTTTGCATTTAAAAAAAAAAGCAAGGTCTTGAGACACGTTGTTTTAAAAGGTAAACTTATAACTTGATCGCTGTGTTTTTAGTACACCATGTCATGGCTGAGAAGCTACAAAAGATGTGAATTGTCAAACATGTCCATACAACAGAATGCAAAAACACATTCTGTATGAACAGCCCTTAGCAGACAGTCTTGCTAAGAAAGTTAGCAAAAGTCAAAGATGTCAGTAGCAACCTGTTGGGCGGTAACCTTGTATCTCCAAAAACTCTACTTTTCACAAGATGGGGGGGGGGACTATTAAAAAAATTAAATTAAGTTTTTAATGTTGTTTTTATGTCTAAGTGGTGTTTAACATGCGCTAAGACAAACCATGTACAAATTCATCACTAAACACCATTTTCTCCCTAAAACTGCTGTGTACCAAAGATAGTCTCAAAAACGCATTTGTTCCCTACCATCACAGATATGTAACTAATCCACTCGACAGTGACGATATCTGGTTTTGTTTTATGGTGTAGACATTTAAAGGTAACTCACTTTCTGTTAGCGTGGTAGGTTTCTGGCCTGAGAATGCATCTCATGTGCTGAGTTTTGAATGTCTATGTCTTTTCACTGTTCCAGGATGGTCTAATGGATCAGTTGTACGACCTCATTTTGGAGTACTTCCACACTCAGGCCTGCGCCATTGGCTTTCCTGAGCTGGCTCTGCCTGCCATCGTTCAGGTACTGTTCCTGGACAAATGCTTTCACAATTTCACTTTTCATTCTAACAGTTACCACATCAGCAACAAGTCATAATAAGTAAAAGTTATAGAGCTTGTACACCAGTTGTGTATAATGGTTCTCATTCTCACAGATCACGCATTCAAACTTATTTACTGTCAGCTTCTTCAGTCCTCACACCCCTACATACACATCCCAATACTTGCACTATCAACACAGCATACACTTACTTTGCAGTGTATCTCTCTCTCTCTCTCACACACACACTCTGGCCACATCCTCTGCTCTGGCCAAAAGCGAGCTCTCCTCACTGCTGTTTTGAGGATATACTCTTTTTTTGACCCAGTCGGGTTTATTTATGATATTCACTCCCGGTTCTTCCGTGCTTTTCATTAGCAGAATTTGAATTCTAGAATTAAGCTAAACATTGAACAATTGAATCTATACAGAGAGTTATTAGAACTATATGAATTATTTAAGGATAGGTAGAAATTTTATCTACATGTGGCTCCATATTCACATAATTTGTATGATGTCTCATGTGTTTGCTCTTCCTCCGTCTGTCTCTCTTTTGTTGGTCTCCTCAGCTGAAAGCGTTCTTGAAGGAATGCAAAGTGGCCAATTACTGCAAGCCGATGCGCCAGCTGCTGGAGAAGATACAGGAGAACTGCAGCTACATCACAGGACGAAGGCAGAAAGCTGCGTTTGGCGTGGCTGATGTCACAGCTGTGGTGAGTACAGGAGATGGCGTATAACATTTCATACCAGGAACATTGAGATCAACATAAATTCATAATGGTTTAATTTACTTTCTTATTACATGTACCTCATGCAAGATAAAACTATGATTTAATCTACAACTATCATATACACTCACCTAAAGGATTATTAGGAACACCATACTAATACTGTGTTTGACCCCCTTTCGCCTTAAGAACTGCCTTAACTCTATGTGGCATTTATTCAACAAGGTGCTGAAAGCATTCTTTAGAAATGTTGGCCCATATTAATGGGATAGCATCTTGGAGTTAATGGAGATTGTGGGATGCACATCAAGGGCACGATGCTCCCGTTCCACCACATCCCAAAGATGCTCTATTGGGTTGAGATCTGGTGACTGTGGGGCCATTTTAGTACAGTGAACTCAATGTCATGTTCAAGAAACCAATTTGAAATGATTCGAGCTTTGTGACATGGTGCATTATCCTGCTGGAAGTAACCATCAGAGGATGGGTACATGGTGGCCATAAAGGGATGGACATGGTCAGAAACAATGCTCAGTTAGGCACTAAGGGCCTAAAGTGTGCCAAGAAAACATCCCCCACACAATTACACCACCACCAAGAGTGGTAGCAATTTTTCCTATTTGTAGTTGAGATGAGTGGTACCTGGTGGGGTTTTCTGCTGTTGTAGCCCATCCGCCTCAAGGTTGTGTGTTGTGGCTTGACAAATTCTTTGCTGCATACCTCAGTTGTAACGAGTGGTTATTTCAGTCAAAGTTGCTCTTTCTATCAGCTTGAATCAATCGGCCCATTCTCCTCTGACCTCTAGCATCAACAAGGCATTTTTGCCCACAGGACTGCCCCATACTGGATGTTTTTCCCTTTTCACACCATTCTTTGTAAACCCTAGAAATGGTTGTGCGTGAAAATCCCAGTATTTGAACAGGTGTTCCTAATAATCATTTAGGTGAGTGTATTCCATTAGAATGTAGGCCTTTTATCAGAAATACCATACAGATGGGGGAAAAATAATATTAACCATTTTTATAAATGTTGAACAATCAGAGATAAGTAAAAACATCCATAAGCAAATGAAAGTCGCTTCCCGAAGCTGGCCATTCTAGCGAGACGTTATCTCTGTATTCCCGGGACATCTGTGCCATCAAAGAGAACTTAGTCTGGAGGGAAAAAATGTTACCTTTTTTCAATGCATCAAACGAATTCATTGATGTCTTTTTGTCATCTTAATTTATACATTTTTAAAAATAATTTAGTGTAGGCCAATATTATGTTTTTTTTTATTTATATTATTTTATTCAGTTTTTCTCTGTCACTGTCAAGTGTGCGATACGGGTTCTGTTGATCTGTTCCGCTGTTTGTACGTTAAAAAACTTTTTATTTTATTACAATTTTATTTTTATTTAATTCAATAGGCTATTATAATCTTGTGAGTTAACGGCTAATACTCGGATAACGAGTGGCGGTTGTGTCTGTTGGGAAAATTAACTGAAATGAGCATCCCTAATCGGTGTGGGTTGTTTTTCCCTCTTTTGCTCCTCGCTTTTAAATCGCTAATAAGAGCGAGCGTTTTTAATTAATGAACTGAACTGAAAACGCTCCGCGCCGTTGGACACGCACTGTTATGAATGTTGTGAGCATTTACTTTCACTTTTGAATTAGCAGCAATTCGGGGGTTGCAATTGCTTGATTGATGGGTTCATTATTTTTCTTCATGAAAAACACAATCAAAAGGCAGGTTGCCTGTTTAGCATTGGTTTTAAATCCAAAATATTGCTAAATTGGTGCTTTTACATTGTGCTTTGTAACCAAATCTTCCGCCATCATCTTGTCCGCCAGCTCCTCACTCTCGTGATAAATGAAATCGGACTCCTGCTGTTGATCTGTGTTGCGACACTCGTTTGGCTCTCGCTGCATTGAGCAGATACGTTCAGTTTTTTAAGCGTAGTGTCTGTTCTCTAACTGAACTAAATTATTTTTATTACTATAAAAATGGTGGAAGGCGGTGCAGCGGTGGGCAAATGATGTAAGGGATAGTTCACCCACAAATTATAATTCTGTTATCATTTAGTTGTTTCAAACTTGTATGTTTTTCTTTCTTATGAACACAGAAGATATTTTGAAGAATGTTGACGTAGCCATTGACTTAGTCTTAGTATTTTTTTTCTGTACAATGGAACTAGTTTGCTACTGTCAACTGTTAAGTTACCCAGATTCTTCAAAATATCTTCTGTGTTGAGCAAAACATTGGAAAAACTGGAGGGTGAATAAACAATGACAGAATTTTCATTTTTGGTTGAACTATCCCTTTAACTACTTTAGCACTCGTTTTTATCCATTTGTTTTGACAAATTCCTTCAAGCCAATGAAGTTTTCGAATTACATGGTGACCGTAACAGCTCTTCTAGTCAGACATTTGTGAGCTTTGGGACCAGACATGGCAGTCAGATGTTTATTTTAGTTGTAAAAGCAGACTGTTATCCCTGCAGTTCCTCCTCTTTCCACCCACCTCAAACACCACCCCGCCTTCCATCCCCTCGCAGGTGACTGCTGGTCACCCACAGTCTTCGTCTGTGTTTGCGTGTCCAGAGCCCTGCAGGTTTACGTGTGAACACATCTGAGCGTGCGTGTTGCTGTGACCAGTTGAAAACAGCATATGGCGGTTGGCCTGAGGCCTAGTTGACCACACCACCTGCAGGTCAGGAAGTGCAGTCACAGGTCCTCAGACAGACACACGCGGCCACCGTGGCACAGAGTATTACGACCGTAGCCTGATGCTGGGTCGGTGGTGGATCTGAGAGCAGATGAAAGTAATGGAGCGTAAAGCTTTCTAATGCCGTTTCTCTCAGCGAGAGACTCTGAGGAGGACGTGCAGACATTAAGTGCTTTGTTTGTGAGCGTCTGGTAATGCCAATCCAGTAGCAGATTGGGGCAGACTATGTGCTTGCTGTTTAGGATTATTGTAGTTTTGAGAGTGTCACTATTTAGTATTAATTTTTTTTCTTCAATTTTAGCTTTTAGTTAGTTTTCATTGTGCATAAATCATATTTTTTATTTTAAATTAATTTTAGTTTCAGATATTAATGGGCTAGTTGAATATGACTGCCATGGTGTAATTCTGATCTAGCGAGTGTGTGCTTAGACACTTCTAGTTTCACCTGACGCCAAAGCAGAGAGTTGGAGAATAAGAAGTCAGTTAATGACTTATAAGGGTCCTATTATGCCCTTTTACAAAGTCTTGATTTTGTTTTTGGGGTGTGCTAGAATGTTTTCATGCTTGATTGTTAAAAAAAAAACACATTATTTTTCTCATATTTTGCATTATTGAAGCACCTTTCCCTGGCTCGAACATGATGATTTCGATGAAGCCCCTCTTTCCGAAATATGAAATGTGCTGTGATTAGGATGGTGTCAATTTCAAGCCTAATTCAGACCCTGACAATGTTAACGAATAAGAGGAGAACGAGATGTGCAGAACGCATATCATGCGCATTCTTTGCAACCACAGATTTCATAGGACTTTTCAGAGTGTCATTTTCATATGCATTATAGATACAATGTTATCCTTCTGGCACCTACAGGTAGACTGTTGTTCCACGCAGAAAGAGAAGTCAGATTAGAGCCATTTATTCCCACAGCAGTCAGAACAAAATCAGGACATGTATATTATACACTTCAGGGTTTTGAACTGAACTGCAGAATCAACAGGAGGAAGATTGAGATTAACTTCGTGATGAGGTAATCTATAAGAATCTAAATAAAAGAATCTGATAGACAGACAACCATCGGTAACACTTTACTTGAAGGGGTGTGCATAAGACTGACATGACACTTTCATAATTATGACATGACACATGTCATGAAAATGAAGGAGGGTTGCATTTAATTATGACAGTTTTAATGCAAATATGACATTGTTTGAGATGTCTTTGACAACTTGACATAAACCATAACATCATAACCTGCCAGTATCTTGGAAATGACAACTTGACATAAACCAATAATACATCATAACCTGTCAGTGTTCTTGTCATGACAACTTGACGTTATTAAGACAACACAACCTGTCATAAACATGTCATAAACATGACATAGTAGATTAAATATCAAACTTAAGAAACCGCTTAGCTTTATGGGTTAGAATTACATTAAACTGTCAGGTGGTTGGTTTTGACATTGGCTGTCTTGAGGCCATTATAACAATTCTATATGTACCACTGTAGTCAAGGTCAAGAATAATATTTATGACACAGTCATAACAGCCTCATGACAGCCAATGTCAAAACCAACCACATGACAGTTTATTGTAATGCTAACCCATAAAGCTAAGTGGTTTCTTGTTTGATATTTAATCTGCTGTCATGTTTATGACATATTTATGACAATTTATAATGATATAAAGACAAATTTATCCCAAACAATGTCATATTTGCATTAAAATGTAATAATTGAGCGAATAACACTTAATGACAGTTGTCATAAACATGCATGATTATGAAAGTGTCATGTCAAGTAAAGTGTTACCCAACCATGTTCTCTTTATTAAACAATATTTTATTATTATACCTAACCAAGTTTAATTTATAAGTTTCTCTTTACAGTAAATGCGAACGTCGCCAAGACCAGAAGAGTATGAGCGAAATTAAATGTGCGTGTACACGCATCGCTGAAGCTCGCAGGCACCATCTTGTTCACATAGCCCTTGCACCTAAATTATTTTCTAATTTATTAGTAATTCTATAAACATGTAATTCAAATTTAATAAATAATATGCATGAGTTTGATTAACGTATATCACTGTAATCCATTTCAGATTTCAGTCACTAAACATCGCATACAGAAAATGAACTAGTTTGTTTGTTATATATATGTCAATCAGATGCCCCCCTTCCTGTTTGATTTTGCATATATTTTTGGCACAGTAAACTAGATCAGACCGTCTGACATAGATTTGGAATTAAAAATATAAATTAAATTGCCAATTTAGGTTTTCTCCATATTGTAGTGAACTTTTTTTTCATTTTTCTTTTATTATTGTTTTTTTTTTTTATTTTGTCTTCATAACCGTTTCAGTTAACGATAAAAACCCTGGTACTGACTGGGATGATAATGACAAAGTTGGTGGGGAGAAAAAAAAATGAGGGGACTGCAGGGGTGAAGGTTGTGAGAGAAGGTGAGAAGTTGCTTCCTCGCTGGGGCGAGATCTCTGCTCCATTCATCTCCATCTCCTGCTCTCATTTGTCACCCCTGCCGAAGCACAGCCCGTTCATCTCTCCTCCCCGCCCCTCGCTGTCTCTGGAACGACTCATGCTTCTGATAAATATTTAAGGCCATTTAAGACTGAAATGAAGGAGGGGTGGTGGAAGGGTCTTTCTCTCCTCTGTGTAACGTTGAGCTGTAGGGGGAGACGCAGTAGGGCAGAGCATGCAGACAGCATGGCACCATGCCGGGGTGCGTCTGTCGCCGGGCTCTGGCCAGCAGGAAAGATGTCCTTTAATAACGAGGGTGGCATGGCAAACTTCTCACCCGGCACTGCCGCCAGCACAGCTGCATTAAGCCGCTTGCCCCACGGATCAGTCCAACAAGCAAATATCTGTCTCTGTGGGTCGTGCCAGTGCCTTCAACGGCTCTAATACTACCACACTATGACACACTTCACACAAAGGTTAAATATCTACCTAACTATATTATACCAATATAATACCTACCCACCTTCCTAATGTTATGTTAGTATAATTTATATTCAATATATTTATGTATTGCTGCTAATAGTTTTTTTATTAATATTTTAAATTAGCTTTCATTTTTATATTTTTAATTTGGTTTTTAGAGATTTTCTAAAGTGTTTTTGTCTTTTTTTACATTAATTTCTAAATAGTTTTAATTTATATCTATTTCCATTTTTAAAACTAAGATTTTTACATTTTTAAAGTTAATATTGAGCCACAGTGATGCTATATGGCCAGCTATTTTATTTATTATTAGTATTATTATGCGTGTGTGACATATCAACACTATTAAACTTGAAATTTTGTGTCACCCACTTGAATGGCAAGGTTTAATGCATTCTAACCGATGCAATGGCTAAAACAATGCATCGTGATTTCTTGCGGTTCTTTTTAGCCTCAGTACCGTGGTGCGCCAAGTGATCGCATCAGGATTTCTTTCCAGAATGTGCACAGCAGTTATTGAACAGATGCTTCAAAGGATGAAGCCCCCAGTTTGCCAGAGAGCTTAGCTTCACTGGTCATGTACACATCTGTTCGCTTTGTTAGGGTCTGTTGTGTCAAGAAAGGAGCATATTGTGCCTTTTTATAGCTTTGATCATTTACACTATTCTACAAACTGCTGCAAATTGTTATAAATAAGTTTAGCTAACTGTAGACTGAAGTTGAGATTTATGACGGTCTATTGGATTTGGAGGTCAACCAATCGCATTTTACCTGATCAATATCATCCACAAAGACCTCTTATATCCCTGCCCCTTTATCCTTCTGCGACCCACTTATTTTTACTTTTTGAGAGCGTGGTCCACTTGAGTTTTTGAAAATAGCTACGATTGGCTTGATTCTTTATTAATATTAATTTAGGGTGTAGTGATAGACCCTACAAACTTTACATTTTCTTAGACGATACATGCCTGCTCTGTTTTTTAGGGGGTTATTGATCCACAATAACAGAAGAGGCCTGTGTGTACTCGTCATGTGTTTTGTAGTCTTTGAGTAACTGTATGGCTTTTTGTTTTGAATGTTTATCCAGATCCCTTTTGTATAGCTCTCCTATGGGTGAACATGCAATAACATTTGTTGTGTGTTTTTATTTTGGTGTGTTTACAGGCAGCCTGGGAGAAGCAAGTAGCAGAGGAAGGCACTCCCATCACTAAATATTACAGCCAGTGGAAGAAACTTCGTGAAAAGGAGATTCAGCTGGAGATCTCTGGGAAAGAAAGGGTAAAAATGCCAAATCCACAGCAAATATTACCATTAGACCAAAATAATCCAATCCACACCTGGGCTGTACACTCATTTTTCACCAGTGGGAGCCACAGTACAATGCTTTAGTTTGATCCTCGAAAAGAATTGAATCATTTTGATTTTATATATATATATATATATGAACATCTCAAGACGGCTTAGTCTTATATTAAACGCACAGTTGTGATCATCTTTGTGAAAACTGTAGTGCTGGTTCTGTGAAAGCACCTACTGTGTGTGTTGTATGTGTGTGGAGCTGGAGCATGTCCATAGGGAGATAATGGAGATGACACCAGGCGGAGTGTTGGCGTCTAGGAAGCGGCAGATTGGCGGAGGAGGCGGCAGGGCTAGTGCTACAGGAAGAGTATTATAGCGCTCAGGGCTGCGTCCCAGGCTTTGATCCACAGAGTCCCCACGCTCAGATCTGATTACCTCTCCCTCCTGCCTCTACTGCCTCTGCCACTTCCTCCATCAATACACACACACACATACTTGTATCCTAGGAGAAAATATACATTTATTACCGTTTTGTTTAAAAGTGACTGATTTTTCTCGCTACTATTATGTTATATTATAATTATATACATTTAAATCCTTGACATTAGTAAGATATCTATAGATAAAAGAAGCACAATTTTATGTTGCTCATTTTGTGACATCTGATGCTAATGAGATGGAAGGAAACTCATTGCACAACTATAAGAAAAAAAAAAACTTAGATGTCTCAATCAGATTTGATCTTAAACTAAATGGCAAACAAACCCCCCAACAAACAGAAGCATTATGTTCTCATTAACTTCATATCTGCAGCTTTTGTTCACATTTTTGCCAGTTTTGATTAATGATAGTATTTAAAGATATTTTTTTTCTCTCTCATCGCTTTTTAATTTAGATGGAGGATTTGAATCTCCCGGAAATCAAGCGCAAGAAGGCTGATGAGAAAAAGGCTGACAAAAAGGAGTTCAAGGGTCTTTTTGATTCAGATGACGATGATGATGATGGCGACCTGTTCAAATCCAAAGGTAAGTCTTCATGTTAATTTACTACTCTGTTCCCACATTGCAACTAATGTATAAACTTTACCAAGATGTGCAATGGGAAAGACTTTTGCTTCCCTGTAATGCCTTTTTTTGTCACCGGGAGGCTGTTGTCCATTGCACTGCGCTGTCAGAAGATTCTCTTATCAGAGATGAGAAATACAAAATGTATTCAATTGAGTGGTAGTCAATTTTACCCAACAGATCTATTGAACTTTATTTGAACTCTGATTAAATATTCTTCTCAACCCATTATACTTCTCTATAGCAGCACTTCTTCATGAAACGGGATATTTAGCAGGATGGGCCTTGATTTTCTTTAATTTTCTTCATGAATCGTGGTCTCTATAAGACAGGATTAGAAGGGAAGCTGTCAGCTGAAGGGGAAAGTTGTTTTAGAGGTAGACCAAGCTTTAACATTGATTTGTATATCAAGATTGTAAAGATAAATATTCTTTCTATATTTTAATATGTGAAGATGAACCATGCAAAAAAAATCTAAGGAATGTATATTAAGAAATCAAACTTTTGATTTCATTTTCGCTTTGAAAAGGTGATTTATTAATCTTTTTCATAATATATATATATATATATACACACACACACACACACACACACACACACACACACACACACACACACACAAATACATACATGTTCTATTTCAGTTGTATGAGCCCAGGATCTCTCGCTTGTGTGTGTGTGTGTGTGTGAATGGATCTCAGTGGAGGGCAGGTCAGCTGTCAGGCGTGCACTTGCCTCTCCTCTTTAACTCTATATCTGGAGCTGTGTGCTGGGTCATGTGTCGGACACATGCCACACTCTCCCACTCCTCCCGCCCATGAGCCGACAGCCGCAGAAAAAGTCCCATGGAGGTGGGAGGCAAGAGGAAGTTTTTGTTTTTTTCTTTTCTTTTTTTTCATACATCTGGTGCTCATTGTGTGGAGTCCTTACAAATCTCTCTCTCCCATTCTGTCGGTCTCTCGCTCTCTTACTCTGTTCTCTCTTACAGGAAGCTTTTTTTTTGCATACTTGGATCCCAGTGGGGGTTTGTAATTCAAAACATTCGCTTGGAAAGATGTTAGTGGCCGCTCCTTCACCACACGGCTTAACCGGCCCCATACCTCCAGCGCTTAGACTCAGAGAACAGTGTCACATGACCTCTAATATATTAATTTGTGGTCTCGGTTGCATATTGTCAAACAAAAAGCCCTTTTTTGTTGTTCTGTTCTACTCTTTTACCAAACCAACAAATATATTTCACTTTTTCACACTTTTGATTAAAGGGGGGTTGACTGCGATTTCACTTTTTTCATTTTAAATAGTGTGTAATGTTGCTGTTGGTGCATGAACAGTATCTGCAAAGTTGCAGCGCTGAAAGTTCAGTGTAAGCCGAGATATCGTCTTTTAAAAATCAGGAATTATATTGCCTACAAAAACGACTCGATTGGGACTACAGCTGGGTTTAAGACGTCACTAACCCGCACATTTGCATCAACCCTCCCTCCGGAATATGCAGAAAAGGGCATGTGCATATTTCTGTGGCTCGTCGAGTGTGTTGTTCACCCAGCTGTCAGGTCTTCTGTATTCTAACTTCCCACAGACGCTGTACTTCGTCAACAATGGATACAGTTTATGTTCGATTATGTTCCTGAAAATGACGATCGTAATTTAGCTCTCTGTGCTGCGCATTTTACGGAAGACAGCTTCCAGAATTTCCACGAATTCAACAACAGATTCAACAAGAAACTGTTACTAAAACATGAAGCAGTTCCAACTTTAAAACCAGAGGCAGCAGTTGTTGGGCCACAACCTGTAAGTAGGCTAAGACTTGATCATTTTAAATGTATTTGCATGTATAATTCCAGACGTAGCCTTGTGTTTTATTTTTTTTCAAATGCCAGCGCTGGCTCTATAGCTACTAGCTATGCTATTTTGTGTCTACGACAAACACGTACAAACATTATAGACCTGAATTTTCTACAAGTATGTTGTAAATGTATTTTTCATGTATGTATGTTTTATGACGTTATTTTCGATTTGATCAAGAACGTAAACTTGCCAGCGCTGTTTGAGTATAACATTAGTAGCCAGTCAGTTACTATTGTTGCCAGTCAAATGCTATTGTGTAAAACAAACGTGTATAAAGTTAAAAAAAATGTAGCAAATTATCATTCAGAAACGTTTAGTAAGAGCAGTGTGTGGTGAGGTTCTGTTTGATTCTCTTCATCGCGGCTTTCTCGGTCTGATTCTGCCTCAAACTGATACTGCAGTTCGACACATTTACATCTGGACCGGAGCTCGTGACATGCACGTTACACCCGTAAATTTAATGGGCGTTAACCTTCCGGACAACATGAGCGACAGTTTAGCCAATCACCACACACCGGCCCAAACTAACCAATCTGAGCCCACTCCCTGTTTCTGAGGGAGTGGTTTCATAGACTCAGGAAGTCGACCGGACAGAGGAGAGCGCTGCTGACAATAAAGGTGAAGTTTATGAAAAATAAGACTTTAATAAAAAAAGAAAAACCATGAATACATGTTATATTGCACCCCATAAACACAATCATGCAAAGAAAAAAAGCAGTCAACCCCCCCTTTAAGACATTTTCCCTTCTGCAGTGTGTTTTATGGCAGTCACATGGCAGAGTTTCAGTGTAAGTGGCTGTAGAAGTAGAAGAGGGCTGGAAAAGACAAGAGTGGAGGTTGAGGGGAGAAGAGACTATTTATAATGTAACGTTTTTTTTTTATTATTTGTATGGCATACCAATATTTACGTGTCTATACCCCGGATGCTAGGCTAATACAACTGACTAGGAGTTGAAGACGGGACTAGTTTTGCTAGAACTTGTTTTGAAGCAGGTTACCTTAACATCAATCAGATGCTGATGGATAATATAATACCATTATAAATAAAAATATACTGACAGGTTGCTTAATGTGTACAATATTTACTTTAAAACATGAAAACAGAATGTCCATTATAATTTAGGTGGGGTCCCCATTAGTAGTGATTATTAGATTATTATTAGATTTTGATATACTGCAGGTTAGTTTTATAACCCCACCCCATGCACATTGTATTTAATTTATTTAATAAAAACAATTCTAGAGATTTATGAATCATGCATATTTTAAAGAAAGTCCTCACATTAAAATGATCAAAGGTGACCGTAATTGCATTTATTTTAAACTGTTCTTTTTTATCAATTATTTATTTTCCACAAATATTTTAAGCAGTTCAACTTTTCAACACAAGAAATGTTTCACCAATCAGCGTATTAGACTGATTTCTGAAGGATCATGTGACACTGAGGGAGGGCTAGATTAATGATGCTAAAAATTTAGATTTACCATCGCAAGAATAAATTACATTTTTAAATATATTACAATTGTAACAGTTTTTTTAAATTGTAATAATATTACTTTTTGTTTTTTGCCTATGAAGTTTTGATATGCTTCAAAAGCACTTTCCAGGTTTCTCTACTTTCACCCTGTTAATGTTCTTAAGTTGTGTTAGTTTGTCATTTTGATGTCGCTGCAGTGTGCCAGGCCATTTAATGCTGTCGACTCCTCTCAAAGACTTGGCTTGAGGTTCTTCCATCTTAATGTGCGTTTGCTCATTTTGTAAACACTCTGATCTTCAGTGTTCCTGTGTCGAGGCTGTTTACGGTGCTGAGAGAGCAACATGTAGATTGTGTCTTTGATTTGTTTCGCCCTCCTACATCATCACTGTATTGATCAGCCCCACAGCCAGTCTTTAAAGTGTTTGCCTAGTGCTCCTGGTGGACTTTCTGCACCCTCTCTGAACTCAACGGTCAGCCGTCCACCGGTTATATTAAGATGCGTGAGCCCGCTCTCAGCAGCGAGGTATGCGCATGGTGTTGAGCTTGACTCCCTCCTGGCTGGCTCCAGTGTGTTCTGGGTAATTAGGGTGGAGGGTGTCTATGCTGCCATTCACCTCCCAGGCAGCATCGTATCAAATCCCACTTCAAAGCTCAGGGATTTCAACCTTGCGTCTTCAGAGAGCACGAGACACTCCCACACACACCTCTGGATTAGCTAGGCTAAATTGCCGTCGGAACTAAGCTAGCCTTTATTATTGTCATGTAAATGTTAACTTGTGTGTGAGCAGCATGGGTAGGTCAGTGGTGTAGTCTTGTCTCACACTAAAATTATACAAGCTCCGTTGAGTGTTTAATGGGAATCCACATGCGCAGAAGTTTCTTGAAAATGTTAAATATTGTTATATTACAACCAAATTATTATCATTATTTTTTTGTTCAGTTTTTTATAGAAACACCGAAACGGAAGTTAGTTTAAATGTAACCGTGAACCAAAACTGAAAATAATATTTATTTTATGAATTAATCAAATAACAAATGTAAAAAATAGCAAAATGTTTAACAATTTTATACATATAAAAATTTTGTTGAATATTTTCAGTCTACAGCGTTCCAGTGCATCACTACTACTATTGAAGTAATGAATATTTCTTTTAAACCTTTTTTTTTTAAGTGACATGCACCAAACAATCAGGAACGGTCTGCTTTGATTTGATTTTAACTTAAAATGCTAATTTAATCAGCCTGTTCATTTGACATTTTTAGCGTCGTGAAGTCCATTTGGATTGGAAATTGTACTGAATGAATGAATAAATGATTCTGAAGATATTTTCAAATTTTCTTTGCAGATGAACAGGGTGACTCTGATGAGGTTGATGAAGGCCTAGAGGACCTTTCAGACCTGAGCGATGAGGAGGATGTAGATGACTTGGAGGATGACTCTGGTGATTATATGTTTCTGTAATACGCAACGGTTGGCTCTGTTTAGGGCTACATTTTCAATATATTAACTTCAGGATCCCCCTCTTATTTTTCAACCATCTTAACTTTATGTATCATTCCATTTATCTGTTCTCTATTCTCCAGATGGTGACCAGAAAAAGCCCTCGTCTTCTAAAGGCAAAGCACCTAAGATGATGTTGAGCACAGAGTTAAAGGAGGTCGCTGAGGGAGAGGAAGATAAGGTTGAGGACCTAGAGCTCTCTGATCAGGACTAAATTTACAGTGGTGCATCAGAGGAACATTTCCTTTTCACATCCAAACATGATTGATACAATTATGTTATTAAATGAAAAGCTCACCAAGACCTGAATCATTTAGGGGTGAACTGTTCCTTTAAGTACCATGTATAGTACCATGTTGTTCTTTTTTGCTCCATTGTATTTTTATAAAGTGTACAACAAATGGATTTCTTTTTTATCGAACACTTCATAATGTTGTCAAAATAAAGATGGTCAGAACTTTGTTTTAAAACCACATAAAGGTGACTTTTCGTTCTTTCTTCAGTGTACTTCAGATATGTAGCATTGTTTTGCCAAGGACACTGCTTGGTTAGGGGTGGTGAATGGGTAAACCAGAGGCGGAGGTGGAGGCATGGGGTCAGCCCTGAGCACCAGGCTGCCAAACGCTTGTATCATCCACTGCCAGGCTGTGCTGCCCAGGTGGGGAGAGAGGAAGAGAAGAAAACAGAGAGCAGCCTGTTCTCTCGCCAAAACATCTCTCCCCTCGGTGCTTTCACATCACTTTCTGAAAACACTTGGCTTTTTCTAAATGTTTTAAAGCAGCGTTTAGGCAGCCAGAACTCCACGCAGCTCTAGTAGTGCTGTAGGAAATTGGTTAAAAGAAAAGATAACTACTAGAATTCTAGTTTTAAACCTAACACGTGATGAAAAATGTTGTCGATATGACGTGCTATACTCCTAAGTCTTCTATGGTGAATTTGCATACTTAGTCCACATTCAGAGTAGTTCGATGGAAAGTGTCCAGCGAATTCTCTTTTGTGTGTCGTCGAAAGTCATATAGGATTTATAGTTTTAAAACAATAACATTTCATTCCTTTAACTTTTTCAAATCGTCTGTTATGCTCACAACTGGGTGTTGTGAGCATGTTGTGACCGCTGTTGTGGCTGAAGCATCTTTCTTTTTGCATAATGAAAGTTTGCGCACATTTTTGTTCTGTTCTTTTCATCTCTCCCAGCTTGAAGGGATGGTTGATTATGATTTCAGTAGAGAACATTTGTGAGTCTGCTCAAGCTGTCGCATCTGTCTTTTCACATTTATTGCAGTACAGTAAGTTACACAAATGCAATAGCATGTCTAGGCATCTTGCAACAGTTCCCACACACAGTTCCGACTTGTAGATAATCATGAAAGAATATGCTAGTCAATGATTTGAATGTAGTTAATTCCATATCAGCTACTTAAATTCATCAACAAACCATCCTATTGCATTCTACATTGTCACTAGCAGCTCATTTGCATTTAAAGGGACCCAAAAACGAAACATTTTTGCTCACCCTATTTTAACATACTATAAAAAAAAAATCATCTGTGGGATATTTTGAGCAAAAACTTCATATACATACTTGGACTCAAACTGGGGACATCAGAGACTTATTTTACATCTTGTAAAAAGGGGTATTATACCACCTACATTAACCCCTGTTCAGAATGTCAGGCAACATTAAATTCAGGCCACCATGACTAAACTTCAGCTGGGCTTCATTCAGTTTTCACTAGAGCAGCAGTGCTCATGTTTGCGTGAATCTGGATAAAACAGGTTTACTCTATCACTCGAAGCGCAGTATCACAAGCAGCACCTGGTGCTGACAGTCACGGTTGCAGTAAAAAGATTTTTTAACCCCCTCAGACCTGAATTATGTTTCAAGTTTCTGAAAAATATAAAAGTACAT
The DNA here is from genome assembly GCF_988280905.1 of Pimephales promelas. Classification (NCBI taxonomy): domain Eukaryota; kingdom Metazoa; phylum Chordata; class Actinopteri; order Cypriniformes; family Leuciscidae; genus Pimephales; species Pimephales promelas. Next base: position 19,111,756 of record NC_142788.1, on the reverse strand, counting down.
TTTCCCAGCTCATGAGGTTTTTATAAATGAAAACAAATATTTTTATATATATATAATTGCTTTCATTGTGATTTTTTTTGTCCATTCCAATGGACATCAGGTCTAAACAGGTGTACTTCCCAAAAATGTACCAACATTAAATAAATTAATAAACATAAAATTTGGTAGTCTATACTTTAATACTTTTTCTCAAGGTCAAAAAAAATTCAGCAGTATACCATTTCAACTATAATTTTGAGGTTTTTGTTTTACAGATTGCACATTGTTTGTAACAAACTAAATATCTTCGAATCAATCAATCTGGTCATATTAGAGTCATTTTCAAGTCATTTTGCATCTTTCTTTTTTTAGAATAAAAACTTGAACATTATAACATTACAACTTTAATCGTAAGGTTTTTCCTTTATATATTGCACATTTGTTTATTTGTAACAAAATAAACCTTGGAATCAATCAATGGATTCATGTTAGAGTCATTTCCTGTGTGCATCCTGTGTTTTCTTGTATTTTTACAGTACTGGCAGGACGGTTGCCAGCAAGTCACTGTATTGCGATTCATAGGCAAACGGACGTGGGTTGGCGGACGAGTGTGCCAGCCCCCCGAAATTTTTGGGGGACCGCCCAACGGCGCCCCAGGGCCTCACCGAAAGGAAAAATGGAGGCTCTAGACTCTTCCAGACCTGAGGTATTGTGCTACCACGTAGCATTTATGCCATATGGCCCTTTATCAGAATCCAGAGTTTCAAGAAGATCAGAGAAACTCAAAATTTCGACCCAAAAAAAAACAACGACAGTGTGCACCTGTCGTTTTTTTTTTGGTGCGAAAAAATACAGTTCTCCAATCTTCTTGAAACTCTGGATTATGATAGAGGACCATGCGACTTAGACCTGAGTGCAAAAATGGAGGCTCTAGACCCTTCCAGAGCTGAGATATCGAAACTCAAAATTTCGACCGAAAAAAAAAAAACGAATGTGGTACCCCTTTCGGGTTTTTTTTCGGGCGAAAAATTAAGTTTCCCAAATCTTCTCAAAACTCTGGATTCTGATAGAGGGCCATGAGATTTAAACCTGAGTGCAAAAATGGAGGCTCTAGACCCTTCCAGAGCTGAGATATCGAAACTCAAAATTTCGACCCGAAAAAAAAACGACAGTGGTACCCCTTACGTTTTTTTTTTTTAGGCGAAAAATTAAGTTTCTCCAATCTTCCCAAAACTCTGGATTCTGATAGAGGGCCATGAGACTTAGACCTGAGTGCAAAAATGGAGGCTCTAGCCCCTTCCAGAGCTGAGATATCGAAACTCAAAAATTCAGCCCGAAAAAAAAAAACGACAGTGGTACCCCTTATGTTTTTTTTTTTTGGGCGAAAAATTAAGTTTCTCCAATCTTCCCAAAACTCTGGATTCTGATAGAGGGCCATGAGACTTAGACCTGAGTGCAAAAATGGAGGCTCTAGCCCCTTCCAGAGCTGAGATATCGAAACTCAAAAATTCAGCCCGAAAAAAAAACGACAGTGGTACCCCTTACGTTTTTTTTTTTTTGGGCGAAAAATTAAGTTTCTCCAATCTTCCCAAAACTCTGGATTCTGATAGAGGGCCATGAGACTTAGACCTGAGTGCAAAAATGGAGGCTCTTGCCCCTTCCAGAGCTGAGATATCGAAACTCAAACATTCGGCCCGAAAAAAAAAACCGACAGTGGTACCCCTTACGTTTTTTTTTTTTTGGGCGAAAAATTAAGTTTCTCCAATCTTCCCAAAACTCTGGATTCTGATAGAGGGCCATGAGACTTAGACCTGAGTGCAAAAATGGAGGCTCTAGCCCCTTCAAGAGCTGAGATATCGAAACTCAAACATTCGGCCCGAAAAAAAAACGACAGTGGTACCCCTTACGTTTTTTTTTTTGGGCGAAAAATTAAGTTTCTCCAATCTTCCCAAAACTCTGGATTCTGATAGAGGGCCATGAGACTTAGACCTGAGTGCAAAAATGGAGGCTCTAGACCCTTCCAGAGCTGAGATATCGAAACTCAAAAATTCATCCCGAAAAAAAAACGACAGTGGTACCCCTTACGTTTTGTTTTTTTGGGCGAAAAATTAAGTTTCTCCAATCTTCCCAAAACTCTGGATTCTGATAGAGGGCCATGAGACTTAGACCTGAGTGCAAAAATGGAGGCTCTAGCCCCTTCCAGAGCTGAGATATCGAAACTCAAAAATTCATCCCGAAAAAAAAACGACAGTGGTACCCCTTACGTTTTTTTTGGGGGGCGAAAAATTAAGTTTCTCCAATCTTCCCAAAACTCTGGATTCTGATAGACCATGAGACTTAGACCTGAGTGCAAAAATGGAGGCTCTAGACCCTTCCAGAGCTGAGATATCGAAACTCAAAATTTCGACCCGAAAAAAAAACGACAGTGGTACCCCTTACGTTTTGTTTTTTTTTGGGGTGAAAATTTAAGTTTCCCCAATCTTCTCAAAACTCTGGATTCTGATAGAGGACCATGAGACTTAGACCTGAGTGCAAAAATGGAGGCTGTAGACCCTTCCAGAGCTGAGAGATCGAAACTCAAAATTTCGACCCTAAAAAAAAACGACAGTGGTACCCCTTACGTTTTTTTTTTTGGGGTGAAAAATTAAGTATCCCCAATCTTCACAAAACTCTGGATTCTGATAGAGGGCCCTGAGACTTAGACCTGAGTGCAAAAATGGAGGCTCTAGACCCTTCCAGAGCTGACATATCGAAACTCAAAATTTCGACCCGAAAAAAAAAACGACAGTGGTACCCCTTACGTTTTTTTTTTGGGGTGAAAATTTAAGTTTCCCCAATCTTCTTAAAACTCTGGATTCTGATAGAGGGCCATGAGATTTAAACCTGAGTGCAAAAATGGAGGCTCTAGACCCTTCCAGAGCTGAGATATCGAAACTCAAAATTTCGACCCGAAAAAAAAACGACAGTGGTACCCCTTACGTTTTTTTTTTTTGGGTGAAAAATTAAGTATCCCAATCTTCACAAAACTCTGGATTCTGATAGAGGGCCCTGAGACTTAGACCTGAGTGCAAAATGGAGGCTCTAGACCCTTCCAGAGCTGACATATCGAAACTCAAAATTTCGACCCGAAAAAAAAAACGACAGTGGTACCCCTTACGTTTTTTTTTTTGGGGTGAAAATTTAAGTTTCCCCAATCTTCTTAAAACTCTGGATTCTGATAGAGGGCCATGAGATTTAAACCTGAGTGCAAAAATGGAGGCTCTAGACCCTTTCAGAGCTGAGATATCGAAACTCAAAATTTCGACCCGAAAAAAAAACGACAGTGGTACCCCTTACGTTTTTTTTTTTTTGGGCGAAAAATTAAGTTTCTCCAATCTTCACAAAACTCTGGATTCTGATAGAGGGCCCTGAGACTTAGACCTGAGTGCAAAAATGGAGGCTCTAGACCCTTCCAGAGCTGAGATATCGAAACTGAAAAATTCAGCCCGAAAAAAAAACGACAGTGGTACCCCTTACGTTTTTTTTTTTTGGGCGAAAAATTAAGTTTCTCCAATCTTCCCAAAACTCTGGATTCTGATAGAGGGCCATGAGACTTAGACCTGAGTGCAAAAATGGAGGCTCTAGCCCCTTCCAGAGCTGAGATCTCGAAACTCAAAAATTCAGCCCGAAAAAAAACGACAGTGGTACCCCTTATGTTTTTTTTTTTGGGGCGAAAAATTAAGTTTCTCCAATCTTCCCAAAACTCTGGATTCTGATAGAGGACCATGAGACTTAGACCTGAGTGCAAAAATGGAGGCTCTAGCCCCTTCCAGAGCTGAGATATCGAAACTCAAAAATTCGGCCCGAAAAAAAAACGACAGTGGTACCCCTTACGTTTTTTTTTTTTTGGGCGAAAAATTAAGTTTCTCCAATCTTCCCAAAACTCTGGATTCTGATAGAGGGCCATGAGACTTAGACCTGAGTGCAAAAATTGAGGCTCTTGCCCCTTCCAGAGCTGAGATATCGAAACTCAAACATTCGGCCCGAAAAAAAAACGACAGTGGTACCCCTTACGTTTTTTTTTTTTGGGCGAAAAATTAAGTTTCTCCAATCTTCCCAAAACTCTGGATTCTGATAGAGGGCCATGAGACTTAGACCTGAGTGCAAAAATGGAGGCTCTAGCCCCTTCCAGAGCTGAGATATCGAAACTCAAACATTCGGCCCGAAAAAAAAACGACAGTGGTACCCCTTACGTTTTTTTTTTTTGGGCGAAAAATTAAGTTTCTCCAATCTTCCCAAAACTCTGGATTCTGATAGAGGGCCATGAGACTTAGACCTGAGTGCAAAAATGGAGGCTCTAGACCCTTCCAGAGCTGAGATATCGAAACTCAAAAATTCATCCCGAAAAAAAACGACAGTGGTACCCCTTACGTTTTTTTTTTTTGGGCGAAAAATTAAGTTTCTCCAATCTTCCCAAAACTCTGGATTCTGATAGAGGGCCATGAGACTTAGACCTGAGTGCAAAAATGGAGGCTCTAGCCCCTTCCAGAGCTGAGATATCGAAACTCAAAAATTCATCCCGAAAAAAAAACGACAGTGGTACCCCTTACGTTTTTTTTTGGGGGGGCGAAAATTTAAGTTTCTCCAATCTTCCCAAAACTCTGGATTCTGATAGACCATGAGACTTAGACCTGAGTGCAAAAATGGAGGCTCTAGACCCTTCCAGAGCTGAGATATCGAAACTCAAAATTTCGACCCGAAAAAAAAAACGACAGTGGTACCCCTTACGTTTTGTTTTTTTTTGGGTGAAAATTAAGTTTCCCCAATCTTCTCAAAACTCTGGATTCTGATAGAGGACCATGAGACTTAGACCTGAGTGCAAAAATGGAGGCTGTAGACCCTTCCAGAGCTGAGAGATCGAAACTCAAAATTTCGACCCTAAAAAAAAAACGACAGTGGTACCCCTTACGTTTTTTTTTTTGGGTGAAAAATTAAGTATCCCAATCTTCACAAAACTCTGGATTCTGATAGAGGGCCCTGAGACTTAGACCTGAGTGCAAAAATGGAGGCTCTAGACCCTTCCAGAGCTGAGATATCGAAACTCAAAAATTCGGCCCAAAAAAAAAAACGACAGTGGTACCCCTTACGTTTTTTTTTTTTTCGGGCGAAAAATTAAGTTTCTCCAATCTTCCCAAAACTCTGGATTCTGATAGAGGGCCATGAGACTTAGACCTGAGTGCAAAAATGGAGGCTCGAGCCCCTTCCAGAGCTGAGATATCGAAACTCAAAAATTCAGCCCGAAAAAAAAACGACAGTGGTACCCCTTACGTTTTTTTTTTTTGGGTGAAAAATTAAGTATCCCAATCTTCACAAAACTCTGGATTCTGATAGAGGGCCCTGAGACTTAGACCTGAGTGCAAAAATGGAGGCTCTAGACCCTTCCAGAGCTGACATATCGAAACTCAAAATTTCGACCCGAAAAAAAAAAAAACGACAGTGGTACCCCTTACGTTTTTTTTGGGGGGTGAAAATTTAAGTTTCCCCAATCTTCTTAAAACTCTGGATTCTGATAGAGGGCCATGAGATTTAAACCTGAGTGCAAAAATGGAGGCTCTAGACCCTTCTAGAGCTGAGATATCGAAACTCAAAATTTCGACCCGAAAAAAAAACGACAGTGGTACCCCTTATGTTTTTTTTTTTGGGCGAAAAATTAAGTTTCTCCAATCTTCCCAAAACTCTGGATTCTGATAGAGGGCCATGAGACTTGGACCTGAGTGCAAAAATGGAGGCTCTAGCCCCTTCCAGAGCTGAGATATCGAAACTCAAAAATTCAGCCCGAAAAAAAAACGACAGTGGTACCCCTTACGTTTTTTTGTTTTTTTTGGGCGAAAAATTAAGTTTCTCCAATCTTCCCAAAACTCTGGATTCTGATAGAGGGCCATGAGACTTAGACCTGAGTGCAAAAATGGAGGCTCTAGCCCCTTCCAGAGCTGAGATATCGAAACTCAAAAATTCATCCCGGAAAAAAAACGACAGTGGTACCCCTTACGTTTTTTTTTTTTGGGCGAAAAATTAAGTATCTCCAATCTTCCCAAAACTCTGGATTCTGATAGAGGGCCATGAGACTTAGACCTGAGTGCAAAAATGGAGGCTCTAGCCCCTTCCAGAGCTGAGATATCGAAACTCAAAAATTCATCCCGAAAAAAAAACGACAGTGGTACCCCTTACGTTTTTTTTTTTGGGCGAAAAATTAAGTTCCTCCAATCTTCCCAAAACTCTGGATTCTGATAGAGGGCCATGAGACTTAGACCTGAGTGCAAAAATGGAGGCTCTAGCCCCTTCCAGAGCTGAGATATCGAAACTCAAAAATTCAGCCCGAAAAAAAACGACAGTGGTACCCCTTACGTTTTTTTTTTTTTTTTGGGCGAAAAATTAAGTTTCTCCAATCTTCCCAAAACTCTGGATTCTGATAGAGGGCCATGAGACTTAGACCTGAGTGCAAAAATGGAGGCTCTAGCCCCTTCCAGAGCTGAGATATCGAAACTCAAAAATTCATCCCGAAAAAAAAAACGACAGTGGTACCCCTTACGTTTTTTTTTTGGGGCGAAAAATTAAGTTTCTCCAATCTTCCCAAAACTCTGGATTCTGATAGAGGGCCATGAGACTTAGACCTGAGTGCAAAAATGGAGGCTCTAGCCCCTTCCAGAGCTGAGATATCGAAACTCAAAAATTCAGCCCGAAAAAAAAACGACAGTGGTACCCCTTACATTTTTTTTTTTTGGGCGAAAAATTAAGTTTCTCCAATCTTCCCAAAACTCCGGATTCTGATAGAGGGCCATGAGACTTAGACCTGAGTGCAAAAATGGAGGCTCTAGCCCCTTCCAGAGCTGAGATATTGAAACTCAAAAATTCGGCCCGAAAAAAAAAACGACAGTGGTACCCCTTACGTTTTTTTTTTCGGGCGAAAAATTAAGTTTCTCCAATCTTCCCAAAACTCTGGATTCTGATAGAGGGCCATGAGACTTAGACCTGAGTGCAAAAATGGAGGCTCGAGCCCCTTCCAGAGCTGAGATATCGAAACTCAAAAATTCATCCCGAAAAAAAAACGACAGTGGTACCCCTTACGTTTTTTTTTTTCGGGCGAAAAATTAAGTTTCTCCAATCTTCCCAAAACTCTGGATTCTGATAGAGGGCCATGAGACTTAGACCTGAGTGCAAAAATGGAGGCTCTAGTCCCTTCCAGAGCTGAGATATCGAAACTCAAAAATTCATCCCGAAAAAAAAACGACAGTGGTACCCCTTACGTTTTTTTTTTTTGGGCGAAAAATTAAGTTTCTCCAATCTTCCCAAAACTCTGGATTCTGATAGAGGGCCATGAGACTTAGACCTGAGTGCAAAAATGGAGGCTCTAGCCCGTTCCAGAGCTGAGATATCGAAACTCAAAAATTCAGCCCGAAAAAAAAACGACAGTGGTACCCCTTACGTTTTTTTTTTTGGGCGAAAAATTAAGTTTCTCCAATCTTCCCAAAACTCTGGATTCTGATAGAGGGCCATGAGACTTAGACCTGAGTGCAAAAATGGAGGCTCGAGCCCCTTCCAGAGCTGAGATATCGAAACTCAAAAATTCATCCTGAAAAAAAAACGACAGTGGTACGCCTTACGTTTTTTTTTTTTCGGGCGAAAAATTAAGTTTCTCCAATCTTCCCAAAACTCTGGATTCTGATAGAGGGCCATGAGACTTAGACCTGAGTGCAAAAATGGAGGCTCTAGCCCCTTCCAGAGCTGAGATATCGAAACTCAAAAATTCAGCCCGAAAAAAAAAACGACAGTGGTACCCCTTACGTTTTTTTTTTTGGGCGAAAAATTAAGTTTCTCCAATCTTCCCAAAACTCTGGATTCTGATAGAGGGCCATGAGACTTAGACCTGAGTGCAAAAATGGAGGCTCTAGCCCCTTCCAGAGCTGAGATATTGAAACTCAAAAATTCAGCCCGAAAAAAAAACGACAGTGGTACCCCTTACGTTTTTTTTTTTTGGGCGAAAAATTAAGTTTCTCCAATCTTCCCAAAACTCTGGATTCTGATAGAGGGCCATGAGACTTAGACCTGAGTGCAAAAATGGAGGCTCTAGCCTCTTCCAGAGCTGAAATATCGAAACTCAAACATTCGGCCCGAAAAAAAAACGACAGTGGTACCCCTTACGTTTTTTTTTTTTTGGGCGAAAATTAAGTTTCTCCAATCTTCCCAAAACTCTGGATTCTGATAGAGGGCCATGAGACTTAGACCTGAGTGCAAAAATGGAGGCTCGAGCCCCTTCCAGAGCTGAGATATCGAAACTCAAAAATTCATCCCGAAAAAAAAACGACAGTGGTACCCCTTACGTTTTTTTTTTTTGGGCGAAAAATTAAGTTTCTCCAATCTTCCCAAAACTCTGGATTCTGATAGAGGGCCATGAGACTTAGACCTGAGTGCAAAAATGGAGGCTCTAGCCCCTTCCAGAGCTGAGATATCGAAACTCAAAAATTCATCCCGAAAAAAAAAACGACAGTGGTACCCCTTACGTTTTTTTTGGGGGGCGAAAAATTAAGTTTCTCCAATCTTCCCAAAACTCTGGATTCTGATAGAGGGCCATGAGACTTAGACCTGAGTGCAAAAATGGAGGCTCTAGCCCCTTCCAGAGCTGAGATATCGAAACTCAAAAATTCATCCCGAAAAAAAAACGACAGTGGTACCCCTTACGTTTTTTTTTTCGGGCGAAAAATTACGTTTCTCCAATCTTCCCAAAACTCTGGATTCTGATAGAGGGCCATGAGACTTAGACCTGAGTGCAAAAATGGAGGCTCGAGCCCCTTCCAGAGCTGAGATATCGAAACTCAAAAATTCAGCCCGAAAAAAAAACGACAGTGGTACCCCTTACGTTTTTTTTTTTGGGCGAAAAATTAAGTTTCTCCAATCTTCCCAAAACTCTGGATTCTGATAGAGGGCCATGAGACTTAGACCTGAGTGCAAAAATGGAGGCTCTAGCCTCTTCCAGAGCTGAAATATCGAAACTCAAACATTCGGCCCGAAAAAAAAACGACAGTGGTACCCCTTACGTTTTTTTTTTTGGGCGAAAAATTAAGTTTCTCCAATCTTCCCAAAACTCTGGATTCTGATAGAGGGCCATGAGACTTAGACCTGAGTGCAAAAATGGAGGCTCGAGCCCCTTCCAGAGCTGAGATATCGAAACTCAAAAATTCAGCCCGAAAAAAAAACGACAGTGGTACCCCTTACGTTTTTTTTTTTGGGCGAAAAATTAAGTTTCTCCAATCTTCCCAAAACTCTGGATTCTGATAGAGGGCCATGAGACTTAGACCTGAGTGCAAAAATGGAGGCTCTAGCCTCTTCCAGAGCTGAAATATCGAAACTCAAACATTCGGCCCGAAAAAAAAACGACAGTGGTACCCCTTACATTTTTTTTTTTGGGCGAAAAATTAAGTTTCTCCAATCTTCCCAAAACTCTGGATTCTGATAGAGGGCCATGAGACTTAGACCTGAGTGCAAAAATGGAGGCTCTAGCCCCTTCCAGAGCTGAGATATCGAAACTCAAAAATTCAGCCCGAAAAAAAAACGACAGTGGTACCCCTTACGTTTTTTTTTTTTTGGCCGAAAAATTAAGTTTCTCCAATCTTCCCAAAACTCTGGATTCTGATAGAGGGCCATGAGACTTAGACCTGAGTGCAAAAATGGAGGCTCTAGCCCCTTCCAGAGCTGAGATATCGAAACTCAAAAATTCATCCCGAAAAAAAAACGACAGTGGTACCCCTTACGTTTTTTTTTTTCGGGCGAAAAATTACGTTTTTCCAATCTTCCCAAAACTCTGGATTCTGATAGAGGGCCATGAGACTTAGACCTGAGTGCAAAAATGGAGGCTCTAGCCCCTTCCAGAGCTGAGATATCGAAACTCAAAAATTCAGCCCAAAAAAAAAAACGACAGTGGTACCCCTTACGTTTTTTTTTTTTGGGCGAAAAATTAAGTTTCTCCAATCTTCCCAAAACTCTGGATTCTGATAGAGGGCCATGAGACTTAGACCTGAGTGCAAAAATGGAGGCTCTAGCCCCTTCCAGAGCTGAGATATCGAAACTCAAAAATTCATCCCGAAAAAAAAACGACAGTGGTACCCCTTACGTTTTTTTTTTCGGGCGAAAAATTACGTTTCTCCAATCTTCCCAAAACTCTGGATTCTGATAGAGGGCCATGAGACTTAGACCTGAGTGCAAAAATGGAGGCTCGAGCCCCTTCCAGAGCTGAGATATCGAAACTCAAAAATTCAGCCCGAAAAAAAAACGACAGTGGTACCCCTTACGTTTTTTTTTTTGGGCGAAAAATTAAGTTTCTCCAATCTTCCCAAAACTCTGGATTCTGATAGAGGGCCATGAGACTTAGACCTGAGTGCAAAAATGGAGGCTCTAGCCTCTTCCAGAGCTGAAATATCGAAACTCAAACATTCGGCCCGAAAAAAAAACGACAGTGGTACCCCTTACGTTTTTTTTTTTTCGGGCGAAAAATTAAGTTTCTCCAATCTTCCCAAAACTCTGGATTCTGATAGAGGGCCATGAGACTTAGACCTGAGTGCAAAAATGGAGGCTCGAGCCCCTTCCAGAGCTGAGATATCGAAACTCAAAAATTTAGCCCGAAAAAAAAACGACAGTGGTACCCCTTACGGTTTTTTTTTTGGGCGAAAAATTAAGTTTCTCCAATCTTCCCAAAACTCTGGATTCTGATAGAGGGCCATGAGACTTAGACCTGAGTGCAAAAATGGAGGCTCTAGCCCCTTCCAGAGCTGAGATATCGAAACTCAAACATTCGGCCCGAAAAAAAAACGACAGTGGTACCCCTTACGTTTTTTTTTTTGGGCGAAAAATTAAGTTTCTCCAATCTTCCCAAAACTCTGGATTCTGATAGAGGGCCATGAGACTTAGACCTGAGTGCAAAAATGGAGGCTCTAGCCCCTTCCAGAGCTGAGATATTGAAACTCAAAAATTCGGCCCGAAAAAAAAAAACGACAGTGGTACCCCTTACGTTTTTTTTTTTTCGGGCGAAAAATTAAGTTTCTCCAATCTTCCCAAAACTCTGGATTCTGATAGAGGGCCATGAGACTTAGACCTGAGTGCAAAAATGGAGGCTCGAGCCCCTTCCAGAGCTGAGATATCGAAACTCAAAAATTCATCCTGAAAAAAAAAACGACAGTGGTACCCCTTACGTTTTTTTTTTTTCGGGCGAAAAATTAAGTTTCTCCAATCTTCCCAAAACTCTGGATTCTGATAGAGGGCCATGAGACTTAGACCTGAGTGCAAACATGGAGGCTCTAGCCCCTTCCAGAGCTGAGATATCGAAACTCAAAAATTCATCCCGAAAAAAAAAACGACAGTGGTACCCCTTACGTTTTTTTTTTTGGGCGAAAAATTAAGTTTCTCCAATCTTCCCAAAACTCTGGATTCTGATAGAGGGCCATGAGACTTAGACCTGAGTGCAAAAATGGAGGCTCTAGCCCCTTCCAGAGCTGAGATATCGAAACTCAAAAATTCAGCCCGAAAAAAAAACGACAGTGGTACCCCTTACGTTTTTTTTTGGGCGAAAAATTAAGTTTCTCCAATCTTCCCAAAACTCTGGATTCTGATAGAGGGCCATGAGACTTAGACCTGAGTGCAAAAATGGAGGCTTTAGCCCCTTCCAGAGCTGAGATATTGAAACTCAAAAATTCGGCCCGGAAAAAAAAACCGACAATGGTACCCCTTACATTTTTTTTTTTTTCGGGCGAAAAATTAAGTTTCTCCAATCTTCCCAAAACTCTGGATTCTGATAGAGGGCCATGAGACTTAGACCTGAGTGCAAAAATGGAGGCTCTAGCCTCTTCCAGAGCTGAAATATCGAAACTCAAACATTCGGCCCGAAAAAAAAACGACAGTGGTACCCCTTACGTTTTTTTTTTTTTTGGGCGAAAAATTAAGTTTCTCCAATCTTCCCAAAACTCTGGATTCTGATAGAGGGCCATGAGACTTAGACCTGAGTGCAAAAATGGAGGCTCGAGCCCCTTCCAGAGCTGAGATATCGAAACTCAAAAATTCAGCCCGAAAAAAAAACGACAGTGGTACCCCTTACGTTTTTTTTTTTGGGCGAAAAATTAAGTTTCTCCAATCTTCCCAAAACTCTGGATTCTGATAGAGGGCCATGAGAATTAGACCTGAGTGCAAAAATGGAGGCTCTAGCCTCTTCCAGAACTGAAATATCGAAACTCAAACATTCGGCCCAAAAAAAAACCGACAGTGGTACCCCTTACGTTTTTTTTTTTTGGGCGAAAAATTAAGTTTCTCCAATCTTCCCAAAACTCTGGATTCTGATAGAGGGCCATGAGACTTAGACCTGAGTGCAAAAATGGAGGCTCTAGCCCCTTCCAGAGCTGAGATATCGAAACTCAAAAATTCAGCCCGAAAAAAAAAACGACAATGGTACCCCTTACGTTTTTTTTTTTTGGCCGAAAAATTAAGTTTCTCCAATCTTCCCAAAACTCTGGATTCTGATAGAGGGCCATGAGACTTAGACCTGAGTGCAAAAATGGAGGCTCGAGCCCCTTCCAGAGCTGAGATATCGAAACTCAAAAATTAATCCCGAAAAAAAAACGACAGTGGTACCCCTTACGTTTTTTTTTTTTTGGGCGAAAAATTAAGTTTCTCCAATCTTCCCAAAACTCTGGATTCTGATAGAGGGCCATGAGACTTAGACCTGAGTGTAAAAATGGAGGCTCTAGCCCCTTCCAGAGCTGAGATATCGAAACTCAAAAATTCATCCCGAAAAAAAAAACGACAGTGGTACCCCTTACGTTTTTTTTGGGGGGCGAAAAATTAAGTTTCTCCAATCTTCCCAAAACTCTGGATTCTGATAGAGGGCCATGAGACTTAGACCTGAGTGCAAAAATGGAGGCTCTAGCCCCTTCCAGAGCTGAGATATCGAAACTCAAAAATTCATCCCGAAAAAAAAACGACAGTGGTACCCCTTACGTTTTTTTTTTTCGGGCGAAAAATTACGTTTCTCCAATCTTCCCAAAACTCTGGATTCTGATAGAGGGCCATGAGACTTAGACCTGAGTGCAAAAATGGAGGCTCGAGCCCCTTCCAGAGCTGAGATATCGAAACTCAAAAATTCAGCCCGAAAAAAAAACGACAGTGGTACCCCTTACGTTTTTTTTTTTGGGCGAAAAATTAAGTTTCTCCAATCTTCCCAAAACTCTGGATTCTGATAGAGGGCCATGAGAGTTAGACCTGAGTGCAAAAATGGAGGCTCTAGCCTCTTCCAGAGCTGAAATATCGAAACTCAAACATTCGGCCCGAAAAAAAAACGACAGTGGTACCCCTTACGTTTTTTTTTTTTGGGTGAAAAATTAAGTTTCTCCAATCTTCCCAAAACTCTGGATTCTGATAGAGGGCCATGAGACTTAGACCTGAGTGCAAAAATGGAGGCTCGAGCCCCTTCCTGAGCTGAGATATCGAAACTCAAAAATTCAGCCCGAAAAAAAACCGACAGTGGTACCCCTTACGTTTTTTTTTTTGGGCGAAAAATTAAGTTTCTCCAATCTTCCCAAAACTCTGGATTCTGATAGAGGGCCATGAGACTTAGACCTGAGTGCAAAAATGGAGGCTCTAGCCTCTTCCAGAGCTGAAATATCGAAACTCAAACATTCGGCCCGAAAAAAAAACGACAGTGGTACCCCTTACATTTTTTTTTTTGGGCGAAAAATTAAGTTTCTCCAATCTTCCCAAAACTCTGGATTCTGATAGAGGGCCATGAGACTTAGACCTGAGTGCAAAAATGGAGGCTCTAGCCCCTTCCAGAGCTGAGATATCGAAACTCAAAAATTCAGCCCGAAAAAAAAACGACAGTGGTACCCCTTACGTTTTTTTTTTTTGGCCGAAAAATTAAGTTTCTCCAATCTTCCCAAAATTCTGGATTCTGATAGAGGGCCATGAGACTTAGACCTGAGTGCAAAAATGGAGGCTCTAGCCCCTTCCAGAGCTGAGATATCGAAACTCAAAAATTCAGCCCGAAAAAAAAACGACAGTGGTACCCCTTACGTTTTTTTTTTTTGGCCGAAAAATTAAGTTTCTCCAATCTTCCCAAAACTCTGGATTCTGATAGAGGGCCATGAGAATTAGACCTGAGTGCAAAAATGGAGGCTCTAGCCTCTTCCAGAACTGAAATATCGAAACTCAAACATTCGGCCCGAAAAAAAAACGACAGTGGTACCCCTTACGTTTTTTTTTTTTGGGCGAAAAATTAAGTTTCTCCAATCTTCCCAAAACTCTGGATTCTGATAGAGGGCCATGAGACTTAGACCTGAGTGCAAAAATGGAGGCTCTAGCCCCTTCCAGAGCTGAGATATCGAAACTCAAAAATTCAGCCCGAAAAAAAAAACGACAGTGGTACCCCTTACGTTTTTTTTTTTTGGCCGAAAAATTAAGTTTCTCCAATCTTCCCAAAACTCTGGATTCTGATAGAGGGCCATGAGACTTAGACCTGAGTGCAAAAATGGAGGCTCGAGCCCCTTCCAGAGCTGAGATATCGAAACTCAAAAATTCATCCCGAAAAAAAAACGACAGTGGTACCCCTTACGTTTTTTTTTTTTTGGGCGAAAAATTAAGTTTCTCCAATCTTCCCAAAACTCTGGATTCTGATAGAGGGCCATGAGACTTAGACCTGAGTGCAAAAATGGAGGCTCTAGCCCCTTCCAGAGCTGAGATATCGAAACTCAAAAATTCATCCCGAAAAAAAAAACGACAGTGGTACCCCTTACGTTTTTTTGGGGGGGCGAAAAATTAAGTTTCTCCAATCTTCCCAAAACTCTGGATTCTGATAGAGGGCCATGAGACTTAGACCTGAGTGCAAAAATGGAGGCTCTAGCCCCTTCCAGAGCTGAGATATCGAAACTCAAAAATTCATCCCGAAAAAAAAACGACAGTGGTACCCCTTACGTTTTTTTTTTCGGGCGAAAAATTACGTTTCTCCAATCTTCCCAAAACTCTGGATTCTGATAGAGGGCCATGAGACTTAGACCTGAGTGCAAAAATGGAGGCTCGAGCCCCTTCCAGAGCTGAGAGATCGAAACTCAAAAATTCAGCCCGAAAAAAAAACGACAGTGGTACCCCTTACGTTTTTTTTTTTGGGCGAAAAATTAAGTTTCTCCAATCTTCCCAAAACTCTGGATTCTGATAGAGGGCCATGAGACTTAGACCTGAGTGCAAAAATGGAGGCTCTAGCCTCTTCCAGAGCTGAAATATCGAAACTCAAACATTCGGCCCGAAAAAAAAACGACAGTGGTACCCCTTACGTTTTTTTTTTTTGGGCGAAAAATTAAGTTTCTCCAATCTTCCCAAAACTCTGGATTCTGATAGAGGGCCATGAGACTTAGACCTGAGTGCAAAAATGGAGGCTCGAGCCCCTTCCAGAGCTGAGATATCGAAACTCAAAAATTCAGCCCGAAAAAAAACCGACAGTGGTACCCCTTACGTTTTTTTTTTTGGGCGAAAAATTAAGTTTCTCCAATCTTCCCAAAACTCTGGATTCTGATAGAGGGCCATGAGACTTAGACCTGAGTGCAAAAATGGAGGCTCTAGCCCCTTCCAGAGCTGAGATATTGAAACTCAAAAATTCGGCCCGAAAAAAAAAAACGACAGTGGTACCCCTTACGTTTTTTTTTTTTCGGGCGAAAAATTAAGTTTCTCCAATCTTCCCAAAACTCTGGATTCTGATAGAGGGCCATGAGACTTAGACCTGAGTGCAAAAATGGAGGCTCGAGCCCCTTCCAGAGCTGAGATATCGAAACTCAAAAATTCATCCTGAAAAAAAAAACGACAGTGGTACCCCTTACGTTTTTTTTTTTTCGGGCGAAAAATTAAGTTTCTCCAATCTTCCCAAAACTCTGGATTCTGATAGAGGGCCATGAGACTTAGACCTGAGTGCAAACATGGAGGCTCTAGCCCCTTCCAGAGCTGAGATATCGAAACTCAAAAATTCATCCCGAAAAAAAAAACGACAGTGGTACCCCTTACGTTTTTTTTTTTGGGCGAAAAATTAAGTTTCTCCAATCTTCCCAAAACTCTGGATTCTGATAGAGGGCCATGAGACTTAGACCTGAGTGCAAAAATGGAGGCTCTAGCCCCTTCCAGAGCTGAGATATCGAAACTCAAAAATTCAGCCCGAAAAAAAAACGACAGTGGTACCCCTTACGTTTTTTTTTGGGCGAAAAATTAAGTTTCTCCAATCTTCCCAAAACTCTGGATTCTGATAGAGGGCCATGAGACTTAGACCTGAGTGCAAAAATGGAGGCTTTAGCCCCTTCCAGAGCTGAGATATTGAAACTCAAAAATTCGGCCCGGAAAAAAAAACCGACAATGGTACCCCTTACATTTTTTTTTTTTTCGGGCGAAAAATTAAGTTTCTCCAATCTTCCCAAAACTCTGGATTCTGATAGAGGGCCATGAGACTTAGACCTGAGTGCAAAAATGGAGGCTCTAGCCTCTTCCAGAGCTGAAATATCGAAACTCAAACATTCGGCCCGAAAAAAAAACGACAGTGGTACCCCTTACGTTTTTTTTTTTTTGGGCGAAAAATTAAGTTTCTCCAATCTTCCCAAAACTCTGGATTCTGATAGAGGGCCATGAGACTTAGACCTGAGTGCAAAAATGGAGGCTCGAGCCCCTTCCAGAGCTGAGATATCGAAACTCAAAAATTCAGCCCGAAAAAAAAACGACAGTGGTACCCCTTACGTTTTTTTTTTTGGGCGAAAAATTAAGTTTCTCCAATCTTCCCAAAACTCTGGATTCTGATAGAGGGCCATGAGAATTAGACCTGAGTGCAAAAATGGAGGCTCTAGCCTCTTCCAGAACTGAAATATCGAAACTCAAACATTCGGCCCAAAAAAAAACCGACAGTGGTACCCCTTACGTTTTTTTTTTTTGGGCGAAAAATTAAGTTTCTCCAATCTTCCCAAAACTCTGGATTCTGATAGAGGGCCATGAGACTTAGACCTGAGTGCAAAAATGGAGGCTCTAGCCCCTTCCAGAGCTGAGATATCGAAACTCAAAAATTCAGCCCGAAAAAAAAAACGACAATGGTACCCCTTACGTTTTTTTTTTTTGGCCGAAAAATTAAGTTTCTCCAATCTTCCCAAAACTCTGGATTCTGATAGAGGGCCATGAGACTTAGACCTGAGTGCAAAAATGGAGGCTCGAGCCCCTTCCAGAGCTGAGATATCGAAACTCAAAAATTAATCCCGAAAAAAAAACGACAGTGGTACCCCTTACGTTTTTTTTTTTTTGGGCGAAAAATTAAGTTTCTCCAATCTTCCCAAAACTCTGGATTCTGATAGAGGGCCATGAGACTTAGACCTGAGTGTAAAAATGGAGGCTCTAGCCCCTTCCAGAGCTGAGATATCGAAACTCAAAAATTCATCCCGAAAAAAAAAACGACAGTGGTACCCCTTACGTTTTTTTTGGGGGGCGAAAAATTAAGTTTCTCCAATCTTCCCAAAACTCTGGATTCTGATAGAGGGCCATGAGACTTAGACCTGAGTGCAAAAATGGAGGCTCTAGCCCCTTCCAGAGCTGAGATATCGAAACTCAAAAATTCATCCCGAAAAAAAAACGACAGTGGTACCCCTTACGTTTTTTTTTTTCGGGCGAAAAATTACGTTTCTCCAATCTTCCCAAAACTCTGGATTCTGATAGAGGGCCATGAGACTTAGACCTGAGTGCAAAAATGGAGGCTCGAGCCCCTTCCAGAGCTGAGATATCGAAACTCAAAAATTCAGCCCGAAAAAAAAACGACAGTGGTACCCCTTACGTTTTTTTTTTTGGGCGAAAAATTAAGTTTCTCCAATCTTCCCAAAACTCTGGATTCTGATAGAGGGCCATGAGAGTTAGACCTGAGTGCAAAAATGGAGGCTCTAGCCTCTTCCAGAGCTGAAATATCGAAACTCAAACATTCGGCCCGAAAAAAAAACGACAGTGGTACCCCTTACGTTTTTTTTTTTTGGGTGAAAAATTAAGTTTCTCCAATCTTCCCAAAACTCTGGATTCTGATAGAGGGCCATGAGACTTAGACCTGAGTGCAAAAATGGAGGCTCGAGCCCCTTCCTGAGCTGAGATATCGAAACTCAAAAATTCAGCCCGAAAAAAAACCGACAGTGGTACCCCTTACGTTTTTTTTTTTGGGCGAAAAATTAAGTTTCTCCAATCTTCCCAAAACTCTGGATTCTGATAGAGGGCCATGAGACTTAGACCTGAGTGCAAAAATGGAGGCTCTAGCCTCTTCCAGAGCTGAAATATCGAAACTCAAACATTCGGCCCGAAAAAAAAACGACAGTGGTACCCCTTACATTTTTTTTTTTGGGCGAAAAATTAAGTTTCTCCAATCTTCCCAAAACTCTGGATTCTGATAGAGGGCCATGAGACTTAGACCTGAGTGCAAAAATGGAGGCTCTAGCCCCTTCCAGAGCTGAGATATCGAAACTCAAAAATTCAGCCCGAAAAAAAAACGACAGTGGTACCCCTTACGTTTTTTTTTTTTGGCCGAAAAATTAAGTTTCTCCAATCTTCCCAAAATTCTGGATTCTGATAGAGGGCCATGAGACTTAGACCTGAGTGCAAAAATGGAGGCTCTAGCCCCTTCCAGAGCTGAGATATCGAAACTCAAAAATTCAGCCCGAAAAAAAAACGACAGTGGTACCCCTTACGTTTTTTTTTTTTGGCCGAAAAATTAAGTTTCTCCAATCTTCCCAAAACTCTGGATTCTGATAGAGGGCCATGAGAATTAGACCTGAGTGCAAAAATGGAGGCTCTAGCCTCTTCCAGAACTGAAATATCGAAACTCAAACATTCGGCCCGAAAAAAAAACGACAGTGGTACCCCTTACGTTTTTTTTTTTTGGGCGAAAAATTAAGTTTCTCCAATCTTCCCAAAACTCTGGATTCTGATAGAGGGCCATGAGACTTAGACCTGAGTGCAAAAATGGAGGCTCTAGCCCCTTCCAGAGCTGAGATATCGAAACTCAAAAATTCAGCCCGAAAAAAAAAACGACAGTGGTACCCCTTACGTTTTTTTTTTTTGGCCGAAAAATTAAGTTTCTCCAATCTTCCCAAAACTCTGGATTCTGATAGAGGGCCATGAGACTTAGACCTGAGTGCAAAAATGGAGGCTCGAGCCCCTTCCAGAGCTGAGATATCGAAACTCAAAAATTCATCCCGAAAAAAAAACGACAGTGGTACCCCTTACGTTTTTTTTTTTTTGGGCGAAAAATTAAGTTTCTCCAATCTTCCCAAAACTCTGGATTCTGATAGAGGGCCATGAGACTTAGACCTGAGTGCAAAAATGGAGGCTCTAGCCCCTTCCAGAGCTGAGATATCGAAACTCAAAAATTCATCCCGAAAAAAAAAACGACAGTGGTACCCCTTACGTTTTTTTGGGGGGGCGAAAAATTAAGTTTCTCCAATCTTCCCAAAACTCTGGATTCTGATAGAGGGCCATGAGACTTAGACCTGAGTGCAAAAATGGAGGCTCTAGCCCCTTCCAGAGCTGAGATATCGAAACTCAAAAATTCATCCCGAAAAAAAAACGACAGTGGTACCCCTTACGTTTTTTTTTTCGGGCGAAAAATTACGTTTCTCCAATCTTCCCAAAACTCTGGATTCTGATAGAGGGCCATGAGACTTAGACCTGAGTGCAAAAATGGAGGCTCGAGCCCCTTCCAGAGCTGAGAGATCGAAACTCAAAAATTCAGCCCGAAAAAAAAACGACAGTGGTACCCCTTACGTTTTTTTTTTTGGGCGAAAAATTAAGTTTCTCCAATCTTCCCAAAACTCTGGATTCTGATAGAGGGCCATGAGACTTAGACCTGAGTGCAAAAATGGAGGCTCTAGCCTCTTCCAGAGCTGAAATATCGAAACTCAAACATTCGGCCCGAAAAAAAAACGACAGTGGTACCCCTTACGTTTTTTTTTTTTGGGCGAAAAATTAAGTTTCTCCAATCTTCCCAAAACTCTGGATTCTGATAGAGGGCCATGAGACTTAGACCTGAGTGCAAAAATGGAGGCTCGAGCCCCTTCCAGAGCTGAGATATCGAAACTCAAAAATTCAGCCCGAAAAAAAACCGACAGTGGTACCCCTTACGTTTTTTTTTTTGGGCGAAAAATTAAGTTTCTCCAATCTTCCCAAAACTCTGGATTCTGATAGAGGGCCATGAGACTTAGACCTGAGTGCAAAAATGGAGGCTCTAGCCTCTTCCAGAGCTGAAATATCGAAACTCAAACATTCGGCCCGAAAAAAAAACGACAGTGGTACCCCTTACATTTTTTTTTTTGGGCGAAAAATTAAGTTTCTCCAATCTTCCCAAAACTCTGGATTCTGATAGAGGGCCATGAGACTTAGACCTGAGTGCAAAAATGGAGGCTCTAGCCCCTTCCAGAGCTGAGATATCGAAACTCAAAAATTCAGCCCGAAAAAAAAACGACAGTGGTACCCCTTACGTTTTTTTTTTTTGGCCGAAAAATTAAGTTTCTCCAATCTTCCCAAAACTCTGGATTCTGATAGAGGGCCATGAGACTTAGACCTGAGTGCAAAAATGGAGGCTCTAGCCCCTTCCAGAGCTGAGATATCGAAACTCAAAAATTCATCCCGAAAAAAAAACGACAGTGGTACCCCTTACGTTTTTTTTTTTTGGGCGAAAAATTAAGTTTCTCCAATCTTCCCAAAACTCTGGATTCTGATAGAGGGCCATGAGACTTAGACCTGAGTGCAAAAATGGAGGCTCGAGCCCCTTCCAGAGCTGAGATATCGAAACTCAAAAATTCATCCCGAAAAAAAAACGACAGTGGTACCCCTTACGTTTTTTTTGGGGGGCGAAAAATTAAGTTTCTCCAATCTTCCCAAAACTCTGGATTCTGATAGAGGGTCATGAGACTTAGACCTGAGTGCAAAAATGGAGGCTCTAGCCCCTTCCAGAGCTGAGATATCGAAACTCAAAAATTCATCCCGAAAAAAAAACGACAGTGGTACCCCTTACGTTTTTTTTTTCGGGCGAAAAATTACGTTTCTCCAATCTTCCCAAAACTCTGGATTCTGATAGAGGGCCATGAGACTTAGACCTGAGTGCAAAAATGGAGGCTCTAGCCCCTTCCAGAGCTGAGATATAGAAACTCAAAAATTCAGCCCAAAAAAAAAACGACAGTGGTACCCCTTACGTTTTTTTTTTTTGGGCGAAAAATTAAGTTTCTCCAATCTTCCCAAAACTCTGGATTCTGATAGAGGGCCATGAGACTTAGACCTGAGTGCAAAAATGGAGGCTCTAGCCCCTTCCAGAGCTGAGATATCGAAACTCAAAAATTCATCCCGAAAAAAAAACGACAGTGGTACCCCTTACGTTTTTTTTTTTCGGGCGAAAAATTACGTTTCTCCAATCTTCCCAAAACTCTGGATTCTGATAGAGGGTCGTGAGACTTAGACCTGAGTGCAAAAATGGAGGCTCTAGCCCCTTCCAGAGCTGAGATATAGAAACTCAAAAATTCAGCCCAAAAAAAAAAAACGACAGTGGTACCCCTTACGTTTTTTTTTTTTGGGCGAAAAATTAAGTTTCTCCAATCTTCCCAAAACTCTGGATTCTGATAGAGGGCCATGAGACTTAGACCTGAGTGCAAAAATGGAGGCTCTAGCCCCTTCCAGAGCTGAGATATCGAAACTCAAAAATTCAGCCTGAAATAAAAAACGACAGTGGTACCCCTTACGTTTTTTTTTTTTGGGCGAAAAATTAAGTTTCTCCAATCTTCCCAAAACTCTGGATTCTGATAGAGGGCCACGAGACTTAGACCTGAGTGCAAAAATGGAGGCTCTAGACCCTTCCAGAGCTGAGATATCGAAACTCAAACATTCGGCCCGAAAAAAAAACGACAGTGGTACCCCTTACGTTTTTTTTTTTTGGGCGAAAAATTAAGTTTCTCCAATCTTCCCAAAACTCTGGATTCTGATAGAGGGCCATGAGACTTAGACCTGAGTGCAAAAATGGAGGCTCTAGCCCCTTCCAGAGCTGAGATATCGAAACTCAAAAATTCATCCCGAAAAAAAAACGACAGTGGTACCCCTTACGTTTTTTTTTTTTTGGGCGAAAAATTAAGTTTCTCCAATCTTCCCAAAACTCTGGATTCTGATAGAGGGCCATGAGACTTAGACCTGAGTGCAAAAATGGAGGCTCGAGCCACTTCCAGAGCTGAGATGTCGAAACTCAAAAATTCAGCCCGAAAAAAAAACGACAGTGGTACCCCTTACGTTTTTTTTTTTGGGCGAAAAATTAAGTTTCTCCAATCTTCCCAAAACTCTGGATTCTGATAGAGGGCCATGAGACTTAGACCTGAGTGCAAAAATGGAGGCTCTAGCCTCTTCCAGCGCTGAAATATCGAAACTCAAACATTCGGCCCGAAAAAAAAACGACAGTGGTACCCCTTACGTTTTTTTTTTTTGGGCGAAAAATTAAGTTTCTCCAATCTTCCCAAAACTCTGGATTCTGATAGAGGGCCATGAGACTTAGACCTGAGTGCAAAAATGGAGGCTCTAGCCCCTTCCAGAGCTGAGATATCGAAACTCAAAAATTCAGCCCGAAAAAAAAACGACAGTGGTACCCCTTACGTTTTTTTTTTTGGCCGAAAAATTAAGTTTCTCCAATCTTCCCAAAACTCTGGATTCTGATAGAGGGCCATGAGACTTAGACCTGAGTGCAAAAATGGAGGCTCTAGCCCCTTCCAGAGCTGAGATATCGAAACTCAAAAATTCATCCCGAAAAAAAAACGACAGTGGTACCCCTTACGTTTTTTTTTTTCGGGCGAAAAATTACGTTTCTCCAATCTTCCCAAAACTCTGGATTCTGATAGAGGGCCATGAGACTTAGACCTGAGTGCAAAAATGGAGGCTCGAGCCCCTTCCAGAGCTGAGATATCGAAACTCAAAAATTCAGCCCGAAAAAAAAACGACAGTGGTACCCCTTACGTTTTTTTTTTTGGGCGAAAAATTAAGTTTCTCCAATCTTCCCAAAACTCTGGATTCTGATAGAGGGCCATGAGAGTTAGACCTGAGTGCAAAAATGGAGGCTCTAGCCTCTTCCAGAGCTGAAATATCGAAACTCAAACATTCGGCCCGAAAAAAAAACGACAGTGGTACCCCTTACGTTTTTTTTTTTTGGGCGAAAAATTAAGTTTCTCCAATCTTCCCAAAACTCTGGATTCTGATAGAGGGCCATGAGACTTAGACCTGAGTGCAAAAATGGAGGCTAGAGCCCCTTCCTGAGCTGAGATATCGAAACTCAAAAATTCAGCCCGAAAAAAAACCGACAGTGGTACCCCTTACGTTTTTTTTTTTGGGCGAAAAATTAAGTTTCTCCAATCTTCCCAAAACTCTGGATTCTGATAGAGGGCCATGAGACTTAGACCTGAGTGCAAAAATGGAGGCTCTAGCCTCTTCCAGAGCTGAAATATCGAAACTCAAACATTCGGCCCGAAAAAAAAACGACAGTGGTACCCCTTACATTTTTTTTTTGGGGCGAAAAATTAAGTTTCTCCAATCTTCCCAAAACTCTGGATTCTGATAGAGGGCCATGAGACTTAGACCTGAGTGCAAAAATGGAGGCTCTAGCCCCTTCCAGAGCTGAGATATCGAAACTCAAAAATTCAGCCCGAAAAAAAAACGACAGTGGTACCCCTTACGTTTTTTTTTTTTTGGCCGAAAAATTAAGTTTCTCCAATCTTCCCAAAACTCTGGATTCTGATAGAGGGCCATGAGACTTAGACCTGAGTGCAAAAATGGAGGCTCTAGCCCCTTCCAGAGCTGAGATATCGAAACTCAAAAATTCAGCCCGAAAAAAAAACGACAGTGGTACCCCTTACGTTTTTTTTTTTTGGCCGAAAAATTAAGTTTCTCCAATCTTCCCAAAACTCTGGATTCTGATAGAGGGCCATGAGAATTAGACCTGAGTGCAAAAATGGAGGCTCTAGCCTCTTCCAGAACTGAAATATCGAAACTCAAACATTCGGCCCGAAAAAAAAACGACAGTTGTACCCCTTACGTTTTTTTTTTTTGGGCGAAAAATTAAGTTTCTCCAATCTTCCCAAAACTCTGGATTCTGATAGAGGGCCATGAGACTTAGACCTGAGTGCAAAAATGGAGGCTCTAGCCCCTTCCAGAGCTGAGATATCGAAACTCAAAAATTCAGCCCGAAAAAAAAAACGACAGTGGTACCCCTTACGTTTTTTTTTTTTTGGCCGAAAAATTAAGTTTCTCCAATCTTCCCAAAACTCTGGATTCTGATAGAGGGCCATGAGACTTAGACCTGAGTGCAAAAATGGAGGCTCGAGCCCCTTCCAGAGCTGAGATATCGAAACTCAAAAATTCATCCCGAAAAAAAAACGACAGTGGTACCCCTTACGTTTTTTTTTTTTTGGGCGAAAAATTAAGTTTCTCCAATCTTCCCAAAACTCTGGATTCTGATAGAGGGCCATGAGACTTAGACCTGAGTGCAAAAATGGAGGCTCTAGCCCCTTCCAGAGCTGAGATATCGAAACTCAAAAATTCATCCCGAAAAAAAAAACGACAGTGGTACCCCTTACGTTTTTTTGGGGGGGCGAAAAATTAAGTTTCTCCAATCTTCCCAAAACTCTGGATTCTGATAGAGGGCCATGAGACTTAGACCTGAGTGCAAAAATGGAGGCTCTAGCCCCTTCCAGAGCTGAGATATCGAAACTCAAAAATTCATCCCGAAAAAAAAACGACAGTGGTACCCCTTACGTTTTTTTTTTCGGGCGAAAAATTACGTTTCTCCAATCTTCCCAAAACTCTGGATTCTGATAGAGGGCCATGAGACTTAGACCTGAGTGCAAAAATGGAGGCTCGAGCCCCTTCCAGAGCTGAGATATCGAAACTCAAAAATTCAGCCCGAAAAAAAAACGACAGTGGTACCCCTTACGTTTTTTTTTTTGGGCGAAAAATTAAGTTTCTCCAATCTTCCCAAAACTCTGGATTCTGATAGAGGGCCATGAGACTTAGACCTGAGTGCAAAAATGGAGGCTCTAGCCTCTTCCAGAGCTGAAATATCGAAACTCAAACATTCGGCCCGAAAAAAAAACGACAGTGGTACCCCTTACGTTTTTTTTTTTTGGGCGAAAAATTAAGTTTCTCCAATCTTCCCAAAACTCTGGATTCTGATAGAGGGCCATGAGACTTAGACCTGAGTGCAAAAATGGAGGCTCGAGCCCCTTCCAGAGCTGAGATATCGAAACTCAAAAATTCAGCCCGAAAAAAAAACGACAGTGGTACCCCTTACGTTTTTTTTTTTGGGCGAAAAATTAAGTTTCTCCAATCTTCCCAAAACTCTGGATTCTGATAGAGGGCCATGAGACTTAGACCTGAGTGCAAAAATGGAGGCTCTAGCCTCTTCCAGAGCTGAAATATCGAAACTCAAACATTCGGCCCGAAAAAAAAACGACAGTGGTACCCCTTACATTTTTTTTTTTGGGCGAAAAATTAAGTTTCTCCAATCTTCCCAAAACTCTGGATTCTGATAGAGGGCCATGAGACTTAGACCTGAGTGCAAAAATGGAGGCTCTAGCCCCTTCCAGAGCTGAGATATCGAAACTCAAAAATTCAGCCCGAAAAAAAAACGACAGTGGTACCCCTTACGTTTTTTTTTTTTGGCCGAAAAATTAAGTTTCTCCAATCTTCCCAAAACTCTGGATTCTGATAGAGGGCCATGAGACTTAGACCTGAGTGCAAAAATGGAGGCTCTAGCCCCTTCCAGAGCTGAGATATCGAAACTCAAAAATTCATCCCGAAAAAAAAACGACAGTGGTACCCCTTACGTTTTTTTTTTTTTGGGCGAAAAATTAAGTTTCTCCAATCTTCCCAAAACTCTGGATTCTGATAGAGGGCCATGAGACTTAGACCTGAGTGCAAAAATGGAGGCTCGAGCCCCTTCCAGAGCTGAGATATCGAAACTCAAAAATTCATCCCGAAAAAAAAACGACAGTGGTACCCCTTACGTTTTTTTTGGGGGGCGAAAAATTAAGTTTCTCCAATCTTCCCAAAACTCTGGATTCTGATAGAGGGTCATGAGACTTAGACCTGAGTGCAAAAATGGAGGCTCTAGCCCCTTCCAGAGCTGAGATATCGAAACTCAAAAATTCATCCCGAAAAAAAAACGACAGTGGTACCCCTTACGTTTTTTTTTCGGGCGAAAAATTACGTTTCTCCAATCTTCCCAAAACTCTGGATTCTGATAGAGGGCCATGAGACTTAGACCTGAGTGCAAAAATGGAGGCTCTAGCCCCTTCCAGAGCTGAGATATCGAAACTCAAACATTCGGCCCGAAAAAAAAACGACAGTGGTACCCCTTACGTTTTTTTTTTTGGGCGAAAAATTAAGTTTCTCCAATCTTCCCAAAACTCTGGATTCTGATAGAGGGCCATGAGACTTAGACCTGAGTGCAAAAATGGAGGCTCTAGCCTCTTCCAGAGCTGAGATATCGAAACTCAAAAATTCATCCCGAAAAAAAAACGACAGTGGTACCCCTTATGTTTTTTTTTTTTGGGCGAAAAATTAAGTATCTCCAATCTTCCCAAAACTCTGGATTCTGATAGAGGGCCATGAGACTTAGACCTGAGTGCAAAAATGGAGGCTCTAGCCCCTTCCAGAGCTGAGATATCGAAACTCAAAAATTCATCCCGAAAAAAAAACGACAGTGGTACCCCTTACGTTTTTTTTTTTGGGCGAAAAATTAAGTTTCTCCAATCTTCCCAAAACTCTGGATTCTGATAGAGGGCCATGAGACTTAGACCTGAGTGCAAAAATGGAGGCTCTAGCCTCTTCCAGAGCTGAAATATCGAAACTCAAACATTCGGCCCGAAAAAAAAACGACAGTGGTACCCCTTACATTTTTTTTTTTGGGCGAAAAATTAAGTTTCTCCAATCTTCCCAAAACTCTGGAATCTGATAGAGGGCCATGAGACTTAGACCTGAGTGCAAAAATGGAGGCTCTAGCCCCTTCCAGAGCTGAGATATCGAAACTCAAACATTCGGCCCGAAAAAAAAACGACAGTGGTACCCCTTACGTTTTTTTTTTTGGGCGAAAAATTAAGTTTCTCCAATCTTCCCAAAACTCTGGATTCTGATAGAGGGCCATGAGACTTAGACCTGAGTGCAAAAATGGAGGCTCTAGCCCCTTCCAGAGCTGAGATATCGAAACTCAAAAATTCATCCCGAAAAAAAAACGACAGTGGTACCCCTTACGTTTTTTTTTTTTTGGGCGAAAAATTAAGTTTCTCCAATCTTCCCAAAACTCTGGATTCTGATAGAGGGTCATGAGACTTAGACCTGAGTGCAAAAATGGAGGCTCGAGCCCCTTCCAGAGCTGAGATATCGAAACTCAAAAATTCATCCCGAAAAAAAAACGACAGTGGTACCCCTTACGTTTTTTTTGGGGGGCGAAAAATTAAGTTTCTCCAATCTTCCCAAAACTCTGGATTCTGATAGAGGGTCATGAGACTTAGACCTGAGTGCAAAAATGGAGGCTCTAGCCCCTTCCAGAGCTGAGATATCGAAACTCAAAAATTCATCCCGAAAAAAAAACGACAGTGGTACCCCTTACGTTTTTTTTTTAGGGCGAAAAATTACGTTTCTCCAATCTTCCCAAAACTCTGGATTCTGATAGAGGGCCATGAGACTTAGACCTGAGTGCAAAAATGGAGGCTCTAGCCCCTTCCAGAGCTGAGATATAGAAACTCAAAAATTCAGCCCAAAAAAAAAAACGACAGTGGTACCCCTTACGTTTTTTTTTTTTGGGCGAAAAATTAAGTTTCTCCAATCTTCCCAAAACTCTGGATTCTGATAGAGGGCCATGAGACTTAGACCTGAGTGCAAAAATGGAGGCTCTAGCCCCTTCCAGAGCTGAGATATCGAAACTCAAAAATTCATCCCGAAAAAAAAACGACAGTGGTACCCCTTACGTTTTTTTTTTTCGGGCGAAAAATTACGTTTCTCCAATCTTCCCAAAACTCTGGATTCTGATAGAGGGTCATGAGACTTAGACCTGAGTGCAAAAATGGAGGCTCTAGCCCCTTCCAGAGCTGAGATATAGAAACTCAAAAATTCAGCCCAAAAAAAAAAACGACAGTGGTACCCCTTACGTTTTTTTTTTTTTGGGCGAAAAATTAAGTTTCTCCAATCTTCCCAAAACTCTGGATTCTGATAGAGGGCCATGAGACTTAGACCTGAGTGCAAAAATGGAGGCTCTAGCCCCTTCCAGAGCTGAGATATCGAAACTCAAAAATTCAGCCTGAAAAAAAAAACGACAGTGGTACCCCTTACGTTTTTTTTTTTTGGGCGAAAAATTAAGTTTCTCCAATCTTCCCAAAACTCTGGATTCTGATAGAGGGCCATGAGACTTAGACCTGAGTGCAAAAATGGAGGCTCTAGCCCCTTCCAGAGCTGAGATATCGAAACTCAAAAATTCAGCCTGAAAAAAAAAACGACAGTGGTACCCCTTACGTTTTTTTTTTTTGGGCGAAAAATTAAGTTTCTCCAATCTTCCCAAAACTCTGGATTCTGATAGAGGGCCACGAGACTTAGACCTGAGTGCAAAAATGGAGGCTCTAGCCCCTTCCAGAGCTGAGATATCGAAACTCAAACATTCGGCCCGAAAAAAAAACGACAGTGGTACCCCTTACGTTTTTTTTTTTTGGGCGAAAAATTAAGTTTCTCCAATCTTCCCAAAACTCTGGATTCTGATAGAGGGCCATGAGACTTAGACCTGAGTGCAAAAATGGAGGCTCTAGCCCCTTCCAGAGCTGAGATATCGAAACTCAAAAATTCATCCCGAAAAAAAAACGACAGTGGTACCCCTTACGTTTTTTTTTTTGGGCGAAAAATTAAGTTTCTCCAATCTTCCCAAAACTCTGGATTCTGATAGAGGGCCATGAGACTTAGACCTGAGTGCAAAAATGGAGGCTCGAGCCCCTTCCAGAGCTGAGATATCGAAACTCAAAAATTCAGCCCGAAAAAAAAACGACAGTGGTACCCCTTACGTTTTTTTTTTTGGGCGAAAAATTAAGTTTCTCCAATCTTCCCAAAACTCTGGATTCTGATAGAGGGCCATGAGACTTAGACCTGAGTGCAAAAATGGAGGCTCTAGCCTCTTCCAGCGCTGAAATATCGAAACTCAAACATTCGGCCCGAAAAAAAAACGACAGTGGTACCCCTTACGTTTTTTTTTTTTGGCCGAAAAATTAAGTTTCTCCAATCTTCCCAAAACTCTGGATTCTGATAGAGGGCCATGAGACTTAGACCTGAGTGCAAAAATGGAGGCTCTAGCCCCTTCCAGAGCTGAGATATCGAAACTCAAAAATTCATCCCGAAAAAAAAAACGACAGTGGTACCCCTTACGTTTTTTTTTTTTTGGGCGAAAAATTAAGTTTCTCCAATCTTCCCAAAACTCTGGATTCTGATAGAGGGCCATGAGACTTAGACCTGAGTGCAAAAATGGAGGCTCTAGCCCCTTCCAGAGCTGAGATATCGAAACTCAAAAATTCATCCCGAAAAAAAAACGACAGTGGTACCCCTTACGTTTTTTTTTTTCGGGCGAAAAATTACGTTTCTCCAATCTTCCCAAAACTCTGGATTCTGATAGAGGGCCATGAGACTTAGACCTGAGTGCAAAAATGGAGGCTCGAGCCCCTTCCAGAGCTGAGATATCGAAACTCAAAAATTCAGCCCGAAAAAAAAACGACAGTGGTACCCCTTACGTTTTTTTTTTTGGGCGAAAAATTAAGTTTCTCCAATCTTCCCAAAACTCTGGATTCTGATAGAGGGCCATGAGAGTTAGACCTGAGTGCAAAAATGGAGGCTCTAGCCTCTTCCAGAGCTGAAATATCGAAACTCAAACATTCGGCCCGAAAAAAAAACGACAGTGGTACCCCTTACGTTTTTTTTTTTTGGGCGAAAAATTAAGTTTCTCCAATCTTCCCAAAACTCTGGATTCTGATAGAGGGCCATGAGACTTAGACCTGAGTGCAAAAATGGAGGCTCGAGCCCCTTCCTGAGCTGAGATATCGAAACTCAAAAATTCAGCCCGAAAAAAAACCGACAGTGGTACCCCTTACGTTTTTTTTTTTGGGCGAAAAATTAAGTTTCTCCAATCTTCCCAAAACTCTGGATTCTGATAGAGGGCCATGAGACTTAGACCTGAGTGCAAAAATGGAGGCTCTAGCCTCTTCCAGAGCTGAAATATCGAAACTCAAACATTCGGCCCGAAAAAAAAACGACAGTGGTACCCCTTACATTTTTTTTTTTGGGCGAAAAATTAAGTTTCTCCAATCTTCCCAAAACTCTGGATTCTGATAGAGGGCCATGAGACTTAGACCTGAGTGCAAAAATGGAGGCTCTAGCCCCTTCCAGAGCTGAGATATCGAAACTCAAAAATTCAGCCCGAAAAAAAAACGACAGTGGTACCCCTTACGTTTTTTTTTTTTTGGCCGAAAAATTAAGTTTCTCCAATCTTCCCAAAACTCTGGATTCTGATAGAGGGCCATGAGACTTAGACCTGAGTGCAAAAATGGAGGCTCTAGCCCCTTCCAGAGCTGAGATATCGAAACTCAAAAATTCAGCCCGAAAAAAAAACGACAGTGGTACCCCTTACGTTTTTTTTTTTTGGCCGAAAAATTAAGTTTCTCCAATCTTCCCAAAACTCTGGATTCTGATAGAGGGCCATGAGAATTAGACCTGAGTGCAAAAATGGAGGCTCTAGCCTCTTCCAGAACTGAAATATCGAAACTCAAACATTCGGCCCGAAAAAAAAACGACAGTTGTACCCCTTACGTTTTTTTTTTTTGGGCGAAAAATTAAGTTTCTCCAATCTTCCCAAAACTCTGGATTCTGATAGAGGGCCATGAGACTTAGACCTGAGTGCAAAAATGGAGGCTCTAGCCCCTTCCAGAGCTGAGATATCGAAACTCAAAAATTCAGCCCGAAAAAAAAAACGACAGTGGTACCCCTTACGTTTTTTTTTTTTGGCCGAAAAATTAAGTTTCTCCAATCTTCCCAAAACTCTGGATTCTGATAGAGGGCCATGAGACTTAGACCTGAGTGCAAAAATGGAGGCTCGAGCCCCTTCCAGAGCTGAGATATCGAAACTCAAAAATTCATCCCGAAAAAAAAACGACAGTGGTACCCCTTACGTTTTTTTTTTTTTGGGCGAAAAATTAAGTTTCTCCAATCTTCCCAAAACTCTGGATTCTGATAGAGGGCCATGAGACTTAGACCTGAGTGCAAAAATGGAGGCTCTAGCCCCTTCCAGAGCTGAGATATCGAAACTCAAAAATTCATCCCGAAAAAAAAAACGACAGTGGTACCCCTTACGTTTTTTTGGGGGGGCGAAAAATTAAGTTTCTCCAATCTTCCCAAAACTCTGGATTCTGATAGAGGGCCATGAGACTTAGACCTGAGTGCAAAAATGGAGGCTCTAGCCCCTTCCAGAGCTGAGATATCGAAACTCAAAAATTCATCCCGAAAAAAAAACGACAGTGGTACCCCTTACGTTTTTTTTTTCGGGCGAAAAATTACGTTTCTCCAATCTTCCCAAAACTCTGGATTCTGATAGAGGGCCATGAGACTTAGACCTGAGTGCAAAAATGGAGGCTCGAGCCCCTTCCAGAGCTGAGATATCGAAACTCAAAAATTCAGCCCGAAAAAAAAACGACAGTGGTACCCCTTACGTTTTTTTTTTTGGGCGAAAAATTAAGTTTCTCCAATCTTCCCAAAACTCTGGATTCTGATAGAGGGCCATGAGACTTAGACCTGAGTGCAAAAATGGAGGCTCTAGCCTCTTCCAGAGCTGAAATATCGAAACTCAAACATTCGGCCCGAAAAAAAAACGACAGTGGTACCCCTTACGTTTTTTTTTTTTGGGCGAAAAATTAAGTTTCTCCAATCTTCCCAAAACTCTGGATTCTGATAGAGGGCCATGAGACTTAGACCTGAGTGCAAAAATGGAGGCTCGAGCCCCTTCCAGAGCTGAGATATCGAAACTCAAAAATTCAGCCCGAAAAAAAAACGACAGTGGTACCCCTTACGTTTTTTTTTTTGGGCGAAAAATTAAGTTTCTCCAATCTTCCCAAAACTCTGGATTCTGATAGAGGGCCATGAGACTTAGACCTGAGTGCAAAAATGGAGGCTCTAGCCTCTTCCAGAGCTGAAATATCGAAACTCAAACATTCGGCCGAAAAAAAAACGACAGTGGTACCCCTTACATTTTTTTTTTGGGCGAAAAATTAAGTTTCTCCAATCTTCCCAAAACTCTGGATTCTGATAGAGGGCCATGAGACTTAGACCTGAGTGCAAAAATGGAGGCTCTAGCCCCTTCCAGAGCTGAGATATCGAAACTCAAAAATTCAGCCCGAAAAAAAAACGACAGTGGTACCCCTTACGTTTTTTTTTTTTGGCCGAAAAATTAAGTTTCTCCAATCTTCCCAAAACTCTGGATTCTGATAGAGGGCCATGAGACTTAGACCTGAGTGCAAAAATGGAGGCTCTAGCCCCTTCCAGAGCTGAGATATCGAAACTCAAAAATTCATCCCGAAAAAAAAACGACAGTGGTACCCCTTACGTTTTTTTTTTTTTGGGCGAAAAATTAAGTTTCTCCAATCTTCCCAAAACTCTGGATTCTGATAGAGGGCCATGAGACTTAGACCTGAGTGCAAAAATGGAGGCTCGAGCCCCTTCCAGAGCTGAGATATCGAAACTCAAAAATTCATCCCGAAAAAAAAACGACAGTGGTACCCCTTACGTTTTTTTTGGGGGGCGAAAAATTAAGTTTCTCCAATCTTCCCAAAACTCTGGATTCTGATAGAGGGTCATGAGACTTAGACCTGAGTGCAAAAATGGAGGCTCTAGCCCCTTCCAGAGCTGAGATATCGAAACTCAAAAATTCATCACGAAAAAAAAACGACAGTGGTACCCCTTACGTTTTTTTTTCGGGCGAAAAATTACGTTTCTCCAATCTTCCCAAAACTCTGGATTCTGATAGAGGGCCATGAGACTTAGACCTGAGTGCAAAAATGGAGGCTCTAGCCCCTTCCAGAGCTGAGATATCGAAACTCAAACATTCGGCCCGAAAAAAAAACGACAGTGGTACCCCTTACGTTTTTTTTTTTGGGCGAAAAATTAAGTTTCTCCAATCTTCCCAAAACTCTGGATTCTGATAGAGGGCCATGAGACTTAGACCTGAGTGCAAAAATGGAGGCTCTAGCCTCTTCCAGAGCTGAGATATCGAAACTCAAAAATTCATCCCGAAAAAAAAACGACAGTGGTACCCCTTATGTTTTTTTTTTTTGGGCGAAAAATTAAGTATCTCCAATCTTCCCAAAACTCTGGATTCTGATAGAGGGCCATGAGACTTAGACCTGAGTGCAAAAATGGAGGCTCTAGCCCCTTCCAGAGCTGAGATATCGAAACTCAAAAATTCATCCCGAAAAAAAAACGACAGTGGTACCCCTTACGTTTTTTTTTTTGGGCGAAAAATTAAGTTTCTCCAATCTTCCCAAAACTCTGGATTCTGATAGAGGGCCATGAGACTTAGACCTGAGTGCAAAAATGGAGGCTCTAGCCTCTTCCAGAGCTGAAATATCGAAACTCAAACATTCGGCCCGAAAAAAAAACGACAGTGGTACCCCTTACATTTTTTTTTTTGGGCGAAAAATTAAGTTTCTCCAATCTTCCCAAAACTCTGGAATCTGATAGAGGGCCATGAGACTTAGACCTGAGTGCAAAAATGGAGGCTCTAGCCCCTTCCAGAGCTGAGATATCGAAACTCAAACATTCGGCCCGAAAAAAAAACGACAGTGGTACCCCTTACGTTTTTTTTTTTGGGCGAAAAATTAAGTTTCTCCAATCTTCCCAAAACTCTGGATTCTGATAGAGGGCCATGAGACTTAGACCTGAGTGCAAAAATGGAGGCTCTAGCCCCTTCCAGAGCTGAGATATCGAAACTCAAAAATTCATCCCGAAAAAAAAACGACAGTGGTACCCCTTACGTTTTTTTTTTTTGGGCGAAAAATTAAGTTTCTCCAATCTTCCCAAAACTCTGGATTCTGATAGAGGGCCATGAGACTTAGACCTGAGTGCAAAAATGGAGGCTCTAGCCTCTTCCAGAGCTGAAATATCGAAACTCAAACATTCGGCCCGAAAAAAAAACGACAGTGGTACCCCTTACATTTTTTTTTTTGGGCGAAAAATTAAGTTTCTCCAATCTTCCCAAAACTCTGGAATCTGATAGAGGGCCATGAGACTTAGACCTGAGTGCAAAAATGGAGGCTCTAGCCCCTTCCAGAGCTGAGATATCGAAACTCAAACATTCGGCCCGAAAAAAAAACGACAGTGGTACCCCTTACGTTTTTTTTTTTGGGCGAAAAATTAAGTTTCTCCAATCTTCCCAAAACTCTGGATTCTGATAGAGGGCCATGAGACTTAGACCTGAGTGCAAAAATGGAGGCTCTAGCCCCTTCCAGAGCTGAGATATCGAAACTCAAAAATTCATCCCGAAAAAAAAACGACAGTGGTACCCCTTACGTTTTTTTTTTTTGGGCGAAAAATTAAGTTTCTCCAATCTTCCCAAAACTCTGGATTCTGATAGAGGGTCATGAGACTTAGACCTGAGTGCAAAAATGGAGGCTCGAGCCCCTTCCAGAGCTGAGATATCGAAACTCAAAAATTCATCCCGAAAAAAAACGACAGTGGTACCCCTTACGTTTTTTTTGGGGGGCGAAAAATTAAGTTTCTCCAATCTTCCCAAAACTCTGGATTCTGATAGAGGGTCATGAGACTTAGACCTGAGTGCAAAAATGGAGGCTCTAGCCTCTTCCAGAGCTGAAATATCGAAACTCAAACATTCGGCCCGAAAAAAAAACGACAGTGGTACCCCTTACGTTTTTTTTTTTGGGCGAAAAATTAAGTTTCTCCAATCTTCCCAAAACTCTGGATTCTGATAGAGGGCCATGAGACTTAGACCTGAGTGCAAAAATGGAGGCTCTAGCCTCTTCCAGAGCTGAAATATCGAAACTCAAACATTCGGCCCGAAAAAAAAACGACAGTGGTACCCCTTACGTTTTTTTTTTTTGGGCGAAAAATTAAGTTTCTCCAATCTTCCCAAAACTCTGGATTCTGATAGAGGGCCATGAGACTTAGACCTGAGTGCAAAAATGGAGGCTCGAGCCCCTTCCAGAGCTGAGATATCGAAACTCAAAAATTCAGCCCGAAAAAAAAACGACAGTGGTACCCCTTACGTTTTTTTTTTTGGGCGAAAAATTAAGTTTCTCCAATCTTCCCAAAACTCTGGATTCTGATAGAGGGCCATGAGACTTAGACCTGAGTGCAAAAATGGAGGCTCTAGCCTCTTCCAGAGCTGAAATATCGAAACTCAAACATTCGGCCCGAAAAAAAAACGACAGTGGTACCCCTTACATTTTTTTTTTGGGCGAAAAATTAAGTTTCTCCAATCTTCCCAAAACTCTGGATTCTGATAGAGGGCCATGAGACTTAGACCTGAGTGCAAAAATGGAGGCTCTAGCCCCTTCCAGAGCTGAGATATCGAAACTCAAAAATTCAGCCCGAAAAAAAAACGACAGTGGTACCCCTTACGTTTTTTTTTTTTGGCCGAAAAATTAAGTTTCTCCAATCTTCCCAAAACTCTGGATTCTGATAGAGGGTCATGAGACTTAGACCTGAGTGCAAAAATGGAGGCTCTAGCCCCTTCCAGAGCTGAGATATAGAAACTCAAAAATTCATCCCGAAAAAAAAACGACAGTGGTACCCCTTACGTTTTTTTTTTTTTGGGCGAAAAATTAAGTTTCTCCAATCTTCCCAAAACTCTGGATTCTGATAGAGGGCCATGAGACTTAGACCTGAGTGCAAAAATGGAGGCTCGAGCCCCTTCCAGAGCTGAGATATCGAAACTCAAAAATTCATCCCGAAAAAAAAACGACAGTGGTACCCCTTACGTTTTTTTTGGGGGGCGAAAAATTAAGTTTCTCCAATCTTCCCAAAACTCTGGATTCTGATAGAGGGTCATGAGACTTAGACCTGAGTGCAAAAATGGAGGCTCTAGCCCCTTCCAGAGCTGAGATATCGAAACTCAAAAATTCATCCCGAAAAAAAAACGACAGTGGTACCCCTTACGTTTTTTTTTCGGGCGAAAAATTACGTTTCTCCAATCTTCCCAAAACTCTGGATTCTGATAGAGGGCCATGAGACTTAGACCTGAGTGCAAAAATGGAGGCTCTAGCCCCTTCCAGAGCTGAGATATCGAAACTCAAACATTCGGCCCGAAAAAAAAACGACAGTGGTACCCCTTACGTTTTTTTTTTTGGGCGAAAAATTAAGTTTCTCCAATCTTCCCAAAACTCTGGATTCTGATAGAGGGCCATGAGACTTAGACCTGAGTGCAAAAATGGAGGCTCTAGCCTCTTCCAGAGCTGAGATATCGAAACTCAAAAATTCATCCCGAAAAAAAAACGACAGTGGTACCCCTTATGTTTTTTTTTTTTGGGCGAAAAATTAAGTATCTCCAATCTTCCCAAAACTCTGGATTCTGATAGAGGGCCATGAGACTTAGACCTGAGTGCAAAAATGGAGGCTCTAGCCCCTTCCAGAGCTGAGATATCGAAACTCAAAAATTCATCCCGAAAAAAAAACGACAGTGGTACCCCTTACGTTTTTTTTTTTGGGCGAAAAATTAAGTTTCTCCAATCTTCCCAAAACTCTGGATTCTGATAGAGGGCCATGAGACTTAGACCTGAGTGCAAAAATGGAGGCTCTAGCCTCTTCCAGAGCTGAAATATCGAAACTCAAACATTCGGCCCGAAAAAAAAACGACAGTGGTACCCCTTACATTTTTTTTTTTGGGCGAAAAATTAAGTTTCTCCAATCTTCCCAAAACTCTGGAATCTGATAGAGGGCCATGAGACTTAGACCTGAGTGCAAAAATGGAGGCTCTAGCCCCTTCCAGAGCTGAGATATCGAAACTCAAACATTCGGCCCGAAAAAAAAACGACAGTGGTACCCCTTACGTTTTTTTTTTTGGGCGAAAAATTAAGTTTCTCCAATCTTCCCAAAACTCTGGATTCTGATAGAGGGCCATGAGACTTAGACCTGAGTGCAAAAATGGAGGCTCTAGCCCCTTCCAGAGCTGAGATATCGAAACTCAAAAATTCATCCCGAAAAAAAAACGACAGTGGTACCCCTTACGTTTTTTTTTTTTGGGCGAAAAATTAAGTTTCTCCAATCTTCCCAAAACTCTGGATTCTGATAGAGGGTCATGAGACTTAGACCTGAGTGCAAAAATGGAGGCTCGAGCCCCTTCCAGAGCTGAGATATCGAAACTCAAAAATTCATCCCGAAAAAAAAACGACAGTGGTACCCCTTACGTTTTTTTTGGGGGGCGAAAAATTAAGTTTCTCCAATCTTCCCAAAACTCTGGATTCTGATAGAGGGTCATGAGACTTAGACCTGAGTGCAAAAATGGAGGCTCTAGCCCCTTCCAGAGCTGAGATATCGAAACTCAAAAATTCATCCCGAAAAAAAAACGACAGTGGTACCCCTTACGTTTTTTTTTCGGGCGAAAAATTACGTTTCTCCAATCTTCCCAAAACTCTGGATTCTGATAGAGGGCCATGAGACTTAGACCTGAGTGCAAAAATGGAGGCTCTAGCCCCTTCCAGAGCTGAGATATAGAAACTCAAAAATTCAGCCCAAAAAAAAAACGACAGTGGTACCCCTTACGTTTTTTTTTTTTGGGCGAAAAATTAAGTTTCTCCAATCTTCCCAAAACTCTGGATTCTGATAGAGGGCCATGAGACTTAGACCTGAGTGCAAAAATGGAGGCTCTAGCCCCTTCCAGAGCTGAGATATCGAAACTCAAAAATTCATCCCGAAAAAAAAACGACAGTGGTACCCCTTACGTTTTTTTTTTTCGGGCGAAAAATTACGTTTCTCCAATCTTCCCAAAACTCTGGATTCTGATAGAGGGTCATGAGACTTAGACCTGAGTGCAAAAATGGAGGCTCTAGCCCCTTCCAGAGCTGAGATATAGAAACTCAAAAATTCAGCCCAAAAAAAAAAACGACAGTGGTACCCCTTACGTTTTTTTTTTTTTGGGCGAAAAATTAAGTTTCTCCAATCTTCCCAAAACTCTGGATTCTGATAGAGGGCCATGAGACTTAGACCTGAGTGCAAAAATGGAGGCTCTAGCCCCTTCCAGAGCTGAGATATCGAAACTCAAAAATTCAGCCTGAAAAAAAAAACGACAGTGGTACCCCTTACGTTTTTTTTTTTTGGGCGAAAAATTAAGTTTCTCCAATCTTCCCAAAACTCTGGATTCTGATAGAGGGCCATGAGACTTAGACCTGAGTGCAAAAATGGAGGCTCTAGCCCCTTCCAGAGCTGAGATATCGAAACTCAAAAATTCAGCCTGAAAAAAAAAACGACAGTGGTACCCCTTACGTTTTTTTTTTTTGGGCGAAAAATTAAGTTTCTCCAATCTTCCCAAAACTCTGGATTCTGATAGAGGGCCACGAGACTTAGACCTGAGTGCAAAAATGGAGGCTCTAGCCCCTTCCAGAGCTGAGATATCGAAACTCAAACATTCGGCCCGAAAAAAAAACGACAGTGGTACCCCTTACGTTTTTTTTTTTTGGGCGAAAAATTAAGTTTCTCCAATCTTCCCAAAACTCTGGATTCTGATAGAGGGCCATGAGACTTAGACCTGAGTGCAAAAATGGAGGCTCTAGCCCCTTCCAGAGCTGAGATATCGAAACTCAAAAATTCATCCCGAAAAAAAAACGACAGTGGTACCCCTTACGTTTTTTTTTTTGGGCGAAAAATTAAGTTTCTCCAATCTTCCCAAAACTCTGGATTCTGATAGAGGGCCATGAGACTTAGACCTGAGTGCAAAAATGGAGGCTCTAGCCTCTTCCAGAGCTGAAATATCGAAACTCAAACATTCGGCCCGAAAAAAAAACGACAGTGGTACCCCTTACATTTTTTTTTTTGGGCGAAAAATTAAGTTTCTCCAATCTTCCCAAAACTCTGGAATCTGATAGAGGGCCATGAGACTTAGACCTGAGTGCAAAAATGGAGGCTCTAGCCCCTTCCAGAGCTGAGATATCGAAACTCAAACATTCGGCCCGAAAAAAAAACGACAGTGGTACCCCTTACGTTTTTTTTTTTGGGCGAAAAATTAAGTTTCTCCAATCTTCCCAAAACTCTGGATTCTGATAGAGGGCCATGAGACTTAGACCTGAGTGCAAAAATGGAGGCTCTAGCCCCTTCCAGAGCTGAGATATCGAAACTCAAAAATTCATCCCGAAAAAAAAACGACAGTGGTACCCCTTACGTTTTTTTTTTTTGGGCGAAAAATTAAGTTTCTCCAATCTTCCCAAAACTCTGGATTCTGATAGAGGGCCATGAGACTTAGACCTGAGTGCAAAAATGGAGGCTCTAGCCTCTTCCAGAGCTGAAATATCGAAACTCAAACATTCGGCCCGAAAAAAAAACGACAGTGGTACCCCTTACATTTTTTTTTTTGGGCGAAAAATTAAGTTTCTCCAATCTTCCCAAAACTCTGGAATCTGATAGAGGGCCATGAGACTTAGACCTGAGTGCAAAAATGGAGGCTCTAGCCCCTTCCAGAGCTGAGATATCGAAACTCAAACATTCGGCCCGAAAAAAAAACGACAGTGGTACCCCTTACGTTTTTTTTTTTGGGCGAAAAATTAAGTTTCTCCAATCTTCCCAAAACTCTGGATTCTGATAGAGGGCCATGAGACTTAGACCTGAGTGCAAAAATGGAGGCTCTAGCCCCTTCCAGAGCTGAGATATCGAAACTCAAAAATTCATCCCGAAAAAAAAACGACAGTGGTACCCCTTACGTTTTTTTTTTTTGGGCGAAAAATTAAGTTTCTCCAATCTTCCCAAAACTCTGGATTCTGATAGAGGGTCATGAGACTTAGACCTGAGTGCAAAAATGGAGGCTCGAGCCCCTTCCAGAGCTGAGATATCGAAACTCAAAAATTCATCCCGAAAAAAAACGACAGTGGTACCCCTTACGTTTTTTTTGGGGGGCGAAAAATTAAGTTTCTCCAATCTTCCCAAAACTCTGGATTCTGATAGAGGGTCATGAGACTTAGACCTGAGTGCAAAAATGGAGGCTCTAGCCTCTTCCAGAGCTGAAATATCGAAACTCAAACATTCGGCCCGAAAAAAAAACGACAGTGGTACCCCTTACGTTTTTTTTTTTGGGCGAAAAATTAAGTTTCTCCAATCTTCCCAAAACTCTGGATTCTGATAGAGGGCCATGAGACTTAGACCTGAGTGCAAAAATGGAGGCTCTAGCCTCTTCCAGAGCTGAAATATCGAAACTCAAACATTCGGCCCGAAAAAAAAACGACAGTGGTACCCCTTACGTTTTTTTTTTTTGGGCGAAAAATTAAGTTTCTCCAATCTTCCCAAAACTCTGGATTCTGATAGAGGGCCATGAGACTTAGACCTGAGTGCAAAAATGGAGGCTCGAGCCCCTTCCAGAGCTGAGATATCGAAACTCAAAAATTCAGCCCGAAAAAAAAACGACAGTGGTACCCCTTACGTTTTTTTTTTTGGGCGAAAAATTAAGTTTCTCCAATCTTCCCAAAACTCTGGATTCTGATAGAGGGCCATGAGACTTAGACCTGAGTGCAAAAATGGAGGCTCTAGCCTCTTCCAGAGCTGAAATATCGAAACTCAAACATTCGGCCCGAAAAAAAAACGACAGTGGTACCCCTTACATTTTTTTTTTGGGCGAAAAATTAAGTTTCTCCAATCTTCCCAAAACTCTGGATTCTGATAGAGGGCCATGAGACTTAGACCTGAGTGCAAAAATGGAGGCTCTAGCCCCTTCCAGAGCTGAGATATCGAAACTCAAAAATTCAGCCCGAAAAA
This sequence comes from Pimephales promelas, assembly GCF_988280905.1. NCBI lineage: Eukaryota > Metazoa > Chordata > Actinopteri > Cypriniformes > Leuciscidae > Pimephales > Pimephales promelas. Next base: position 19,070,725 of record NC_142788.1, on the reverse strand, counting down.
AAAACGACAGTGGTACCCCTTACGTTTTTTTTTTTTGGCCGAAAAATTAAGTTTCTCCAATCTTCCCAAAACTCTGGATTCTGATAGAGGGTCATGAGACTTAGACCTGAGTGCAAAAATGGAGGCTCTAGCCCCTTCCAGAGCTGAGATATAGAAACTCAAAAATTCATCCCGAAAAAAAAACGACAGTGGTACCCCTTACGTTTTTTTTTTTTTGGGCGAAAAATTAAGTTTCTCCAATCTTCCCAAAACTCTGGATTCTGATAGAGGGCCATGAGACTTAGACCTGAGTGCAAAAATGGAGGCTCGAGCCCCTTCCAGAGCTGAGATATCGAAACTCAAAAATTCATCCCGAAAAAAAAACGACAGTGGTACCCCTTACGTTTTTTTTGGGGGGCGAAAAATTAAGTTTCTCCAATCTTCCCAAAACTCTGGATTCTGATAGAGGGTCATGAGACTTAGACCTGAGTGCAAAAATGGAGGCTCTAGCCCCTTCCAGAGCTGAGATATCGAAACTCAAAAATTCATCCCGAAAAAAAAACGACAGTGGTACCCCTTACGTTTTTTTTTCGGGCGAAAAATTACGTTTCTCCAATCTTCCCAAAACTCTGGATTCTGATAGAGGGCCATGAGACTTAGACCTGAGTGCAAAAATGGAGGCTCTAGCCCCTTCCAGAGCTGAGATATCGAAACTCAAACATTCGGCCCGAAAAAAAAACGACAGTGGTACCCCTTACGTTTTTTTTTTTGGGCGAAAAATTAAGTTTCTCCAATCTTCCCAAAACTCTGGATTCTGATAGAGGGCCATGAGACTTAGACCTGAGTGCAAAAATGGAGGCTCTAGCCTCTTCCAGAGCTGAGATATCGAAACTCAAAAATTCATCCCGAAAAAAAAACGACAGTGGTACCCCTTATGTTTTTTTTTTTTGGGCGAAAAATTAAGTATCTCCAATCTTCCCAAAACTCTGGATTCTGATAGAGGGCCATGAGACTTAGACCTGAGTGCAAAAATGGAGGCTCTAGCCCCTTCCAGAGCTGAGATATCGAAACTCAAAAATTCATCCCGAAAAAAAAACGACAGTGGTACCCCTTACGTTTTTTTTTTTGGGCGAAAAATTAAGTTTCTCCAATCTTCCCAAAACTCTGGATTCTGATAGAGGGCCATGAGACTTAGACCTGAGTGCAAAAATGGAGGCTCTAGCCTCTTCCAGAGCTGAAATATCGAAACTCAAACATTCGGCCCGAAAAAAAAACGACAGTGGTACCCCTTACATTTTTTTTTTTGGGCGAAAAATTAAGTTTCTCCAATCTTCCCAAAACTCTGGAATCTGATAGAGGGCCATGAGACTTAGACCTGAGTGCAAAAATGGAGGCTCTAGCCCCTTCCAGAGCTGAGATATCGAAACTCAAACATTCGGCCCGAAAAAAAAACGACAGTGGTACCCCTTACGTTTTTTTTTTTGGGCGAAAAATTAAGTTTCTCCAATCTTCCCAAAACTCTGGATTCTGATAGAGGGCCATGAGACTTAGACCTGAGTGCAAAAATGGAGGCTCTAGCCCCTTCCAGAGCTGAGATATCGAAACTCAAAAATTCATCCCGAAAAAAAAACGACAGTGGTACCCCTTACGTTTTTTTTTTTTGGGCGAAAAATTAAGTTTCTCCAATCTTCCCAAAACTCTGGATTCTGATAGAGGGTCATGAGACTTAGACCTGAGTGCAAAAATGGAGGCTCGAGCCCCTTCCAGAGCTGAGATATCGAAACTCAAAAATTCATCCCGAAAAAAAAACGACAGTGGTACCCCTTACGTTTTTTTTGGGGGGCGAAAAATTAAGTTTCTCCAATCTTCCCAAAACTCTGGATTCTGATAGAGGGTCATGAGACTTAGACCTGAGTGCAAAAATGGAGGCTCTAGCCCCTTCCAGAGCTGAGATATCGAAACTCAAAAATTCATCCCGAAAAAAAAACGACAGTGGTACCCCTTACGTTTTTTTTTCGGGCGAAAAATTACGTTTCTCCAATCTTCCCAAAACTCTGGATTCTGATAGAGGGCCATGAGACTTAGACCTGAGTGCAAAAATGGAGGCTCTAGCCCCTTCCAGAGCTGAGATATAGAAACTCAAAAATTCAGCCCAAAAAAAAAACGACAGTGGTACCCCTTACGTTTTTTTTTTTTGGGCGAAAAATTAAGTTTCTCCAATCTTCCCAAAACTCTGGATTCTGATAGAGGGCCATGAGACTTAGACCTGAGTGCAAAAATGGAGGCTCTAGCCCCTTCCAGAGCTGAGATATCGAAACTCAAAAATTCATCCCGAAAAAAAAACGACAGTGGTACCCCTTACGTTTTTTTTTTTCGGGCGAAAAATTACGTTTCTCCAATCTTCCCAAAACTCTGGATTCTGATAGAGGGTCATGAGACTTAGACCTGAGTGCAAAAATGGAGGCTCTAGCCCCTTCCAGAGCTGAGATATAGAAACTCAAAAATTCAGCCCAAAAAAAAAAACGACAGTGGTACCCCTTACGTTTTTTTTTTTTTGGGCGAAAAATTAAGTTTCTCCAATCTTCCCAAAACTCTGGATTCTGATAGAGGGCCATGAGACTTAGACCTGAGTGCAAAAATGGAGGCTCTAGCCCCTTCCAGAGCTGAGATATCGAAACTCAAAAATTCAGCCTGAAAAAAAAAACGACAGTGGTACCCCTTACGTTTTTTTTTTTTGGGCGAAAAATTAAGTTTCTCCAATCTTCCCAAAACTCTGGATTCTGATAGAGGGCCATGAGACTTAGACCTGAGTGCAAAAATGGAGGCTCTAGCCCCTTCCAGAGCTGAGATATCGAAACTCAAAAATTCAGCCTGAAAAAAAAAACGACAGTGGTACCCCTTACGTTTTTTTTTTTTGGGCGAAAAATTAAGTTTCTCCAATCTTCCCAAAACTCTGGATTCTGATAGAGGGCCACGAGACTTAGACCTGAGTGCAAAAATGGAGGCTCTAGCCCCTTCCAGAGCTGAGATATCGAAACTCAAACATTCGGCCCGAAAAAAAAACGACAGTGGTACCCCTTACGTTTTTTTTTTTTGGGCGAAAAATTAAGTTTCTCCAATCTTCCCAAAACTCTGGATTCTGATAGAGGGCCATGAGACTTAGACCTGAGTGCAAAAATGGAGGCTCTAGCCCCTTCCAGAGCTGAGATATCGAAACTCAAAAATTCATCCCGAAAAAAAAACGACAGTGGTACCCCTTACGTTTTTTTTTTTGGGCGAAAAATTAAGTTTCTCCAATCTTCCCAAAACTCTGGATTCTGATAGAGGGCCATGAGACTTAGACCTGAGTGCAAAAATGGAGGCTCGAGCCCCTTCCAGAGCTGAGATATCGAAACTCAAAAATTCAGCCCGAAAAAAAAACGACAGTGGTACCCCTTACGTTTTTTTTTTTTGGGCGAAAAATTAAGTTTCTCCAATCTTCCCAAAACTCTGGATTCTGATAGAGGGCCATGAGACTTAGACCTGAGTGCAAAAATGGAGGCTCTAGCCTCTTCCAGCGCTGAAATATCGAAACTCAAACATTCGGCCCGAAAAAAAAACGACAGTGGTACCCCTTACGTTTTTTTTTTTTGGCCGAAAAATTAAGTTTCTCCAATCTTCCCAAAACTCTGGATTCTGATAGAGGGCCATGAGACTTAGACCTGAGTGCAAAAATGGAGGCTCTAGCCCCTTCCAGAGCTGAGATATCGAAACTCAAAAATTCATCCCGAAAAAAAAAACGACAGTGGTACCCCTTACGTTTTTTTTTTTTTGGGCGAAAAATTAAGTTTCTCCAATCTTCCCAAAACTCTGGATTCTGATAGAGGGCCATGAGACTTAGACCTGAGTGCAAAAATGGAGGCTCTAGCCCCTTCCAGAGCTGAGATATCGAAACTCAAAAATTCAGCCTGAAAAAAAAACGACAGTGGTACCCCTTACGTTTTTTTTTTTTGGGCGAAAAATTAAGTTTCTCCAATCTTCCCAAAACTCTGGATTCTGATAGAGGGCCACGAGACTTAGACCTGATTGCAAAAATGGAGGCTCTAGACCCTTCCAGAGCTGAGATATCGAAACTCAAACATTCAGCCCGAAAAAAAAAACGACAGTGGTACCCCTTACGTTTTTTTTTTTTTGGGCGAAAAATTAAGTTTCTCCAATCTTCCCAAAACTCTGGATTCTGATAGAGGGCCATGAGACTTAGACCTGAGTGCAAAAATGGAGGCTCTAGCCCCTTCCAGAGCTGAGATATCGAAACTCAAAAATTCAGCCTGAAAAAAAAAACGACAGTGGTACCCCTTACGTTTTTTTTTTTTGGGCGAAAAATTAAGTTTCTCCAATCTTCCCAAAACTCTGGATTCTGATAGAGGGCCACGAGACTTAGACCTGAGTGCAAAAATGGAGGCTCTAGCCCCTTCCAGAGCTGAGATATCGAAACTCAAACATTCGGCCCGAAAAAAAAACGACAGTGGTACCCCTTACGTTTTTTTTTTTTTGGGCGAAAAATTAAGTTTCTCCAATCTTCCCAAAACTCTGGATTCTGATAGAGGGCCATGAGACTTAGACCTGAGTGCAAAAATGGAGGCTCTAGCCCCTTCCAGAGCTGAGATATCGAAACTCAAAAATTCATCCCGAAAAAAAAACGACAGTGGTACCCCTTACGTTTTTTTTTTTGGGCGAAAAATTAAGTTTCTCCAATCTTCCCAAAACTCTGGATTCTGATAGAGGGCCATGAGACTTAGACCTGAGTGCAAAAATGGAGGCTCTAGCCTCTTCCAGAGCTGAAATATCGAAACTCAAACATTCGGCCCGAAAAAAAAACGACAGTGGTACCCCTTACATTTTTTTTTTTGGGCGAAAAATTAAGTTTCTCCAATCTTCCCAAAACTCTGGAATCTGATAGAGGGCCATGAGACTTAGACCTGAGTGCAAAAATGGAGGCTCTAGCCCCTTCCAGAGCTGAGATATCGAAACTCAAACATTCGGCCCGAAAAAAAAACGACAGTGGTACCCCTTACGTTTTTTTTTTTGGGCGAAAAATTAAGTTTCTCCAATCTTCCCAAAACTCTGGATTCTGATAGAGGGCCATGAGACTTAGACCTGAGTGCAAAAATGGAGGCTCTAGCCCCTTCCAGAGCTGAGATATCGAAACTCAAAAATTCATCCCGAAAAAAAAACGACAGTGGTACCCCTTACGTTTTTTTTTTTTGGGCGAAAAATTAAGTTTCTCCAATCTTCCCAAAACTCTGGATTCTGATAGAGGGCCATGAGACTTAGACCTGAGTGCAAAAATGGAGGCTCTAGCCTCTTCCAGAGCTGAAATATCGAAACTCAAACATTCGGCCCGAAAAAAAAACGACAGTGGTACCCCTTACATTTTTTTTTTTGGGCGAAAAATTAAGTTTCTCCAATCTTCCCAAAACTCTGGAATCTGATAGAGGGCCATGAGACTTAGACCTGAGTGCAAAAATGGAGGCTCTAGCCCCTTCCAGAGCTGAGATATCGAAACTCAAACATTCGGCCCGAAAAAAAAACGACAGTGGTACCCCTTACGTTTTTTTTTTTGGGCGAAAAATTAAGTTTCTCCAATCTTCCCAAAACTCTGGATTCTGATAGAGGGCCATGAGACTTAGACCTGAGTGCAAAAATGGAGGCTCTAGCCCCTTCCAGAGCTGAGATATCGAAACTCAAAAATTCATCCCGAAAAAAAAACGACAGTGGTACCCCTTACGTTTTTTTTTTTTGGGCGAAAAATTAAGTTTCTCCAATCTTCCCAAAACTCTGGATTCTGATAGAGGGTCATGAGACTTAGACCTGAGTGCAAAAATGGAGGCTCGAGCCCCTTCCAGAGCTGAGATATCGAAACTCAAAAATTCATCCCGAAAAAAAACGACAGTGGTACCCCTTACGTTTTTTTTGGGGGGCGAAAAATTAAGTTTCTCCAATCTTCCCAAAACTCTGGATTCTGATAGAGGGTCATGAGACTTAGACCTGAGTGCAAAAATGGAGGCTCTAGCCTCTTCCAGAGCTGAAATATCGAAACTCAAACATTCGGCCCGAAAAAAAAACGACAGTGGTACCCCTTACGTTTTTTTTTTTGGGCGAAAAATTAAGTTTCTCCAATCTTCCCAAAACTCTGGATTCTGATAGAGGGCCATGAGACTTAGACCTGAGTGCAAAAATGGAGGCTCTAGCCTCTTCCAGAGCTGAAATATCGAAACTCAAACATTCGGCCCGAAAAAAAAACGACAGTGGTACCCCTTACGTTTTTTTTTTTTGGGCGAAAAATTAAGTTTCTCCAATCTTCCCAAAACTCTGGATTCTGATAGAGGGCCATGAGACTTAGACCTGAGTGCAAAAATGGAGGCTCGAGCCCCTTCCAGAGCTGAGATATCGAAACTCAAAAATTCAGCCCGAAAAAAAAACGACAGTGGTACCCCTTACGTTTTTTTTTTTGGGCGAAAAATTAAGTTTCTCCAATCTTCCCAAAACTCTGGATTCTGATAGAGGGCCATGAGACTTAGACCTGAGTGCAAAAATGGAGGCTCTAGCCTCTTCCAGAGCTGAAATATCGAAACTCAAACATTCGGCCCGAAAAAAAAACGACAGTGGTACCCCTTACATTTTTTTTTTGGGCGAAAAATTAAGTTTCTCCAATCTTCCCAAAACTCTGGATTCTGATAGAGGGCCATGAGACTTAGACCTGAGTGCAAAAATGGAGGCTCTAGCCCCTTCCAGAGCTGAGATATCGAAACTCAAAAATTCAGCCCGAAAAAAAAACGACAGTGGTACCCCTTACGTTTTTTTTTTTGGCCGAAAAATTAAGTTTCTCCAATCTTCCCAAAACTCTGGATTCTGATAGAGGGTCATGAGACTTAGACCTGAGTGCAAAAATGGAGGCTCTAGCCCCTTCCAGAGCTGAGATATAGAAACTCAAAAATTCATCCCGAAAAAAAAACGACAGTGGTACCCCTTACGTTTTTTTTTTTTTGGGCGAAAAATTAAGTTTCTCCAATCTTCCCAAAACTCTGGATTCTGATAGAGGGCCATGAGACTTAGACCTGAGTGCAAAAATGGAGGCTCGAGCCCCTTCCAGAGCTGAGATATCGAAACTCAAAAATTCATCCCGAAAAAAAAACGACAGTGGTACCCCTTACGTTTTTTTTGGGGGGCGAAAAATTAAGTTTCTCCAATCTTCCCAAAACTCTGGATTCTGATAGAGGGTCATGAGACTTAGACCTGAGTGCAAAAATGGAGGCTCTAGCCCCTTCCAGAGCTGAGATATCGAAACTCAAAAATTCATCCCGAAAAAAAAACGACAGTGGTACCCCTTACGTTTTTTTTTCGGGCGAAAAATTACGTTTCTCCAATCTTCCCAAAACTCTGGATTCTGATAGAGGGCCATGAGACTTAGACCTGAGTGCAAAAATGGAGGCTCTAGCCCCTTCCAGAGCTGAGATATCGAAACTCAAACATTCGGCCCGAAAAAAAAACGACAGTGGTACCCCTTACGTTTTTTTTTTTGGGCGAAAAATTAAGTTTCTCCAATCTTCCCAAAACTCTGGATTCTGATAGAGGGCCATGAGACTTAGACCTGAGTGCAAAAATGGAGGCTCTAGCCTCTTCCAGAGCTGAGATATCGAAACTCAAAAATTCATCCCGAAAAAAAAACGACAGTGGTACCCCTTATGTTTTTTTTTTTTGGGCGAAAAATTAAGTATCTCCAATCTTCCCAAAACTCTGGATTCTGATAGAGGGCCATGAGACTTAGACCTGAGTGCAAAAATGGAGGCTCTAGCCCCTTCCAGAGCTGAGATATCGAAACTCAAAAATTCATCCCGAAAAAAAAACGACAGTGGTACCCCTTACGTTTTTTTTTTTGGGCGAAAAATTAAGTTTCTCCAATCTTCCCAAAACTCTGGATTCTGATAGAGGGCCATGAGACTTAGACCTGAGTGCAAAAATGGAGGCTCTAGCCTCTTCCAGAGCTGAAATATCGAAACTCAAACATTCGGCCCGAAAAAAAAACGACAGTGGTACCCCTTACATTTTTTTTTTTGGGCGAAAAATTAAGTTTCTCCAATCTTCCCAAAACTCTGGAATCTGATAGAGGGCCATGAGACTTAGACCTGAGTGCAAAAATGGAGGCTCTAGCCCCTTCCAGAGCTGAGATATCGAAACTCAAACATTCGGCCCGAAAAAAAAACGACAGTGGTACCCCTTACGTTTTTTTTTTTGGGCGAAAAATTAAGTTTCTCCAATCTTCCCAAAACTCTGGATTCTGATAGAGGGCCATGAGACTTAGACCTGAGTGCAAAAATGGAGGCTCTAGCCCCTTCCAGAGCTGAGATATCGAAACTCAAAAATTCATCCCGAAAAAAAAACGACAGTGGTACCCCTTACGTTTTTTTTTTTTGGGCGAAAAATTAAGTTTCTCCAATCTTCCCAAAACTCTGGATTCTGATAGAGGGTCATGAGACTTAGACCTGAGTGCAAAAATGGAGGCTCGAGCCCCTTCCAGAGCTGAGATATCGAAACTCAAAAATTCATCCCGAAAAAAAAACGACAGTGGTACCCCTTACGTTTTTTTTGGGGGGCGAAAAATTAAGTTTCTCCAATCTTCCCAAAACTCTGGATTCTGATAGAGGGTCATGAGACTTAGACCTGAGTGCAAAAATGGAGGCTCTAGCCCCTTCCAGAGCTGAGATATCGAAACTCAAAAATTCATCCCGAAAAAAAAACGACAGTGGTACCCCTTACGTTTTTTTTTCGGGCGAAAAATTACGTTTCTCCAATCTTCCCAAAACTCTGGATTCTGATAGAGGGCCATGAGACTTAGACCTGAGTGCAAAAATGGAGGCTCTAGCCCCTTCCAGAGCTGAGATATAGAAACTCAAAAATTCAGCCCAAAAAAAAAACGACAGTGGTACCCCTTACGTTTTTTTTTTTTGGGCGAAAAATTAAGTTTCTCCAATCTTCCCAAAACTCTGGATTCTGATAGAGGGCCATGAGACTTAGACCTGAGTGCAAAAATGGAGGCTCTAGCCCCTTCCAGAGCTGAGATATCGAAACTCAAAAATTCAGCCTGAAAAAAAAAACGACAGTGGTACCCCTTACGTTTTTTTTTTTTTGGGCGAAAAATTAAGTTTCTCCAATCTTCCCAAAACTCTGGATTCTGATAGAGGGCCACGAGACTTAGACCTGAGTGCAAAAATGGAGGCTCTAGCCCCTTCCAGAGCTGAGATATCGAAACTCAAACATTCGGCCCGAAAAAAAAACGACAGTGGTACCCCTTACGTTTTTTTTTTTTTGGGCGAAAAATTAAGTTTCTCCAATCTTCCCAAAACTCTGGATTCTGATAGAGGGCCATGAGACTTAGACCTGAGTGCAAAAATGGAGGCTCTAGCCCCTTCCAGAGCTGAGATATCGAAACTCAAAAATTCATCCCGAAAAAAAAACGACAGTGGTACCCCTTACGTTTTTTTTTTTTTGGGCGAAAAATTAAGTTTCTCCAATCTTCCCAAAACTCTGGATTCTGATAGAGGGCCATGAGACTTAGACCTGAGTGCAAAAATGGAGGCTCGAGCCCCTTCCAGAGCTGAGATATCGAAACTCAAAAATTCAGCCCGAAAAAAAAACGACAGTGGTACCCCTTACGTTTTTTTTTTTGGGCGAAAAATTAAGTTTCTCCAATCTTCCCAAAACTCTGGATTCTGATAGAGGGCCATGAGACTTAGACCTGAGTGCAAAAATGGAGGCTCTAGCCTCTTCCAGCGCTGAAATATCGAAACTCAAACATTCGGCCCGAAAAAAAAACGACAGTGGTACCCCTTACGTTTTTTTTTTTGGGCGAAAAATTAAGTTTCTCCAATCTTCCCAAAACTCTGGATTCTGATAGAGGGCCATGAGACTTAGACCTGAGTGCAAAAATGGAGGCTCTAGCCCCTTCCAGAGCTGAGATATCGAAACTCAAAAATTCAGCCCGAAAAAAAAACGACAGTGGTACCCCTTACGTTTTTTTTTTTTGGCCGAAAAATTAAGTTTCTCCAATCTTCCCAAAACTCTGGATTCTGATAGAGGGCCATGAGACTTAGACCTGAGTGCAAAAATGGAGGCTCTAGCCCCTTCCAGAGCTGAGATATCGAAACTCAAAAATTCATCCCGAAAAAAAAAACGACAGTGGTACCCCTTACGTTTTTTTTTTTTTGGGCGAAAAATTAAGTTTCTCCAATCTTCCCAAAACTCTGGATTCTGATAGAGGGCCATGAGACTTAGACCTGAGTGCAAAAATGGAGGCTCTAGCCCCTTCCAGAGCTGAGATATCGAAACTCAAAAATTCAGCCTGAAAAAAAAACGACAGTGGTACCCCTTACGTTTTTTTTTTTTTTGGGCGAAAAATTAAGTTTCTCCAATCTTCCCAAAACTCTGGATTCTGATAGAGGGCCACGAGACTTAGACCTGATTGCAAAAATGGAGGCTCTAGACCCTTCCAGAGCTGAGATATCGAAACTCAAACATTCAGCCCGAAAAAAAAAACGACAGTGGTACCCCTTACGTTTTTTTTTTTTGGGCGAAAAATTAAGTTTCTCCAATCTTCCCAAAACTCTGGATTCTGATAGAGGGCCACGAGACTTAGACCTGAGTGCAAAAATGGAGGCTCTAGCCCCTTCCAGAGCTGAGATATCGAAACTCAAAAATTCATCCCGAAAAAAAAAACGACAGTGGTACCCCTTACGTTTTTTTTTTTGGCGAAAAATTAAGTTTCTCCAATCTTCCCAAAACTCTGGATTCTGATAGAGTGCCATGAGACTTAGACCTGAGTGCAAAAATGGAGGCTCTAGCCCCTTCCAGAGCTGAGATATCGAAACTCAAAAATTCATCCCGAAAAAAAAACGACAGTGGTACCCCTTACGTTTTTTTTTTTTGGGCGAAAAATTAAGTTTCTCCAATCTTCCCAAAACTCTGGATTCTGATAGAGGGCCATGAGACTTAGACCTGAGTGCAAAAATGGAGGCTCTAGCCCCTTCCAGAGCTGAGATATCGAAACTCAAAAATTCATCACGAAAAAAAAATGACAGTGGTACCCCTTACGTTTTTTTTTTTGGGCGAAAAATTAAGTTTCTCCAATCTTCCCAAAACTCTGGATTCTGATAGAGGGCCATGAGACTTAGACCTGAGTGCAAAAATTGAGGCTCTAGCCCCTTCCAGAGCTGAGATATCGAAACTCAAAAATTCATCCCGAAAAAAAAACGACAGTGGTACCCCTTACGTTTTTTTTTTTGGGCGAAAAATTAAGTTTCTCCAATCTTCCCAAAACTCTGGATTCTGATAGAGGGCCATGAGACTTAGACCTGAGTGCAAAAATGGAGGCTCTAGCCCCTTCCAGAGCTGAGATATCGAAACTCAAAAATTCATCCCGAAAAAAAAACGACAGTGGTACCCCTTACGTTTTTTTTTTTTTTTTGGCGAAAAATTAAGTTTCTCCAATCTTCCCAAAACTCTGGATTCTGATAGAGGGCCATGAGACTTAGACCTGAGTGCAAAAATGGAGGCTCTAGCCCCTTCCAGAGCTGAGATATCGAAACTCAAAATTTCGGCCCGAAAAAAAAACGACAGTGGTACCCCTTACGTTTTTTTTTTCAGGCGAAAAATTAAGTTTCTCCAATCTTCCCAAAACTCTGGATTCTGATAGAGGGCCATGAGACTTAGACCTGAGTGCAAAAATGGAGGCTCTAGCCCCTTCCAGAGCTGAGATATCGAAACTCAAAAATTCGGCCCGAAAAAAAAACGACAGTGGTACCCCTTACGTTTTTTTTTTTTGGGCGAAAAATTAAGTTTCTCCAATCTTCCCAAAACTCTGGATTCTGATAGAGGGCCATGAGACTTAGACCTGAGTGCAAACATGGAGGCTCTAGCCCCTTCCAGAGCTGAGATATCGAAACTCAAAAATTCATCCCGAAAAAAAAACGACAGTGGTACCCCTTACGTTTTTTTTTTTTGGGCGAAAAATTAAGTATCTCCAATCTTCCCAAAACTCTGGAATCTGATAGAGGGCCATGAGACTTAGACCTGAGTGCAAAAATGGAGGCTCTAGCCCCTTCCAGAGCTGAGATATCGAAACTCAAACATTCGGCCCGAAAAAAAAACGACAGTGGTACCCCTTACGTTTTTTTTTTTGGGCGAAAAATTAAGTTTCTCCAATCTTCCCAAAACTCTGGATTCTGATAGAGGGCCATGAGACTTAGACCTGAGTGCAAAAATGGAGGCTCTAGCCCCTTCCAGAGCTGAGATATCGAAACTCAAAAATTCATCCCGAAAAAAAAACGACAGTGGTACCCCTTATGTTTTTTTTTTTTGGGCGAAAAATTAAGTATCTCCAATCTTCCCAAAACTCTGGATTCTGATAGAGGGCCATGAGACTTAGACCTGAGTGCAAAAATGGAGGCTCTAGCCCCTTCCAGAGCTGAGATATCGAAACTCAAAAATTCATCCCGAAAAAAAAACGACAGTGGTACCCCTTACGTTTTTTTTTTTGGGCGAAAAATTAAGTTTCTCCAATCTTCCCAAAACTCTGGATTCTGATAGAGGGCCATGAGACTTAGACCTGAGTGCAAAAATGGAGGCTCTAGCCTCTTCCAGAGCTGAAATATCGAAACTCAAACATTCGGCCCGAAAAAAAAACGACAGTGGTACCCCTTACATTTTTTTTTTTGGGCGAAAAATTAAGTATCTCCAATCTTCCCAAAACTCTGGATTCTGATAGAGGGCCATGAGACTTAGACCTGAGTGCAAAAATGGAGGCTCTAGCCCCTTCCAGAGCTGAGATATCGAAACTCAAACATTCGGCCCGAAAAAAAAACGACAGTGGTACCCCTTACGTTTTTTTTTTTGGGCGAAAAATTAAGTTTCTCCAATCTTCCCAAAACTCTGGATTCTGATAGAGGGCCATGAGACTTAGACCTGAGTGCAAAAATGGAGGCTCTAGCCCCTTCCAGAGCTGAGATATCGAAACTCAAAAATTCATCCCGAAAAAAAAACGACAGTGGTACCCCTTACATTTTTTTTTTTGGGCGAAAAATTAAGTTTCTCCAATCTTCCCAAAACTCTGGATTCTGATAGAGGGCCATGAGACTTAGACCTGAGTGCAAAAATGGAGGCTCTAGCCCCTTCCAGAGCTGAGATATCGAAACTCAAAAATTCAGCCCGAAAAAAAAACGACAGTGGTACCCCTTACGTTTTTTTTTTTGGCCGAAAAATTAAGTTTCTCCAATCTTCCCAAAACTCTGGATTCTGATAGAGGGCCATGAGACTTAGACCTGAGTGCAAAAATGGAGGCTCTAGCCCCTTCCAGAGCTGAGATATCGAAACTCAAAAATTCATCCCGAAAAAAAAACGACAGTGGTACCCCTTACGTTTTTTTTTTTTTGGGCGAAAAATTAAGTTTCTCCAATCTTCCCAAAACTCTGGATTCTGATAGAGGGTCATGAGACTTAGACCTGAGTGCAAAAATGGAGGCTCGAGCCCCTTCCAGAGCTGAGATATCGAAACTCAAACATTCGGCCCGAAAAAAAAACGACAGTGGTACCCCTTACGTTTTTTTTTTTGGGCGAAAAATTAAGTTTCTCCAATCTTCCCAAAACTCTGGATTCTGATAGAGGGCCATGAGACTTAGACCTGAGTGCAAAAATGGAGGCTCTAGCCCCTTCCAGAGCTGAGATATCGAAACTCAAAAATTCATCCCGAAAAAAAAACGACAGTGGTACCCCTTACGTTTTTTTTTTTTGGGCGAAAAATTAAGTTTCTCCAATCTTCCCAAAACTCTGGATTCTGATAGAGGGCCATGAGACTTAGACCTGAGTGCAAAAATGGAGGCTCTAGCCTCTTCCAGAGCTGAAATATCGAAACTCAAACATTCGGCCCGAAAAAAAAACGACAGTGGTACCCCTTACATTTTTTTTTTTGGGCGAAAAATTAAGTTTCTCCAATCTTCCCAAAACTCTGGAATCTGATAGAGGGCCATGAGACTTAGACCTGAGTGCAAAAATGGAGGCTCTAGCCCCTTCCAGAGCTGAGATATCGAAACTCAAACATTCGGCCCGAAAAAAAAACGACAGTGGTACCCCTTACGTTTTTTTTTTTGGGCGAAAAATTAAGTTTCTCCAATCTTCCCAAAACTCTGGATTCTGATAGAGGGCCATGAGACTTAGACCTGAGTGCAAAAATGGAGGCTCTAGCCCCTTCCAGAGCTGAGATATCGAAACTCAAAAATTCATCCCGAAAAAAAAACGACAGTGGTACCCCTTACGTTTTTTTTTTTTGGGCGAAAAATTAAGTTTCTCCAATCTTCCCAAAACTCTGGATTCTGATAGAGGGTCATGAGACTTAGACCTGAGTGCAAAAATGGAGGCTCGAGCCCCTTCCAGAGCTGAGATATCGAAACTCAAAAATTCATCCCGAAAAAAAACGACAGTGGTACCCCTTACGTTTTTTTTGGGGGGCGAAAAATTAAGTTTCTCCAATCTTCCCAAAACTCTGGATTCTGATAGAGGGTCATGAGACTTAGACCTGAGTGCAAAAATGGAGGCTCTAGCCTCTTCCAGAGCTGAAATATCGAAACTCAAACATTCGGCCCGAAAAAAAAACGACAGTGGTACCCCTTACGTTTTTTTTTTTGGGCGAAAAATTAAGTTTCTCCAATCTTCCCAAAACTCTGGATTCTGATAGAGGGCCATGAGACTTAGACCTGAGTGCAAAAATGGAGGCTCTAGCCTCTTCCAGAGCTGAAATATCGAAACTCAAACATTCGGCCCGAAAAAAAAACGACAGTGGTACCCCTTACGTTTTTTTTTTTTGGGCGAAAAATTAAGTTTCTCCAATCTTCCCAAAACTCTGGATTCTGATAGAGGGCCATGAGACTTAGACCTGAGTGCAAAAATGGAGGCTCGAGCCCCTTCCAGAGCTGAGATATCGAAACTCAAAAATTCAGCCCGAAAAAAAAACGACAGTGGTACCCCTTACGTTTTTTTTTTTGGGCGAAAAATTAAGTTTCTCCAATCTTCCCAAAACTCTGGATTCTGATAGAGGGCCATGAGACTTAGACCTGAGTGCAAAAATGGAGGCTCTAGCCTCTTCCAGAGCTGAAATATCGAAACTCAAACATTCGGCCCGAAAAAAAAACGACAGTGGTACCCCTTACATTTTTTTTTTGGGCGAAAAATTAAGTTTCTCCAATCTTCCCAAAACTCTGGATTCTGATAGAGGGCCATGAGACTTAGACCTGAGTGCAAAAATGGAGGCTCTAGCCCCTTCCAGAGCTGAGATATCGAAACTCAAAAATTCAGCCCGAAAAAAAAACGACAGTGGTACCCCTTACGTTTTTTTTTTTGGCCGAAAAATTAAGTTTCTCCAATCTTCCCAAAACTCTGGATTCTGATAGAGGGTCATGAGACTTAGACCTGAGTGCAAAAATGGAGGCTCTAGCCCCTTCCAGAGCTGAGATATAGAAACTCAAAAATTCATCCCGAAAAAAAAACGACAGTGGTACCCCTTACGTTTTTTTTTTTTTGGGCGAAAAATTAAGTTTCTCCAATCTTCCCAAAACTCTGGATTCTGATAGAGGGCCATGAGACTTAGACCTGAGTGCAAAAATGGAGGCTCGAGCCCCTTCCAGAGCTGAGATATCGAAACTCAAAAATTCATCCCGAAAAAAAAACGACAGTGGTACCCCTTACGTTTTTTTTGGGGGGCGAAAAATTAAGTTTCTCCAATCTTCCCAAAACTCTGGATTCTGATAGAGGGTCATGAGACTTAGACCTGAGTGCAAAAATGGAGGCTCTAGCCCCTTCCAGAGCTGAGATATCGAAACTCAAAAATTCATCCCGAAAAAAAAACGACAGTGGTACCCCTTACGTTTTTTTTTCGGGCGAAAAATTACGTTTCTCCAATCTTCCCAAAACTCTGGATTCTGATAGAGGGCCATGAGACTTAGACCTGAGTGCAAAAATGGAGGCTCTAGCCCCTTCCAGAGCTGAGATATCGAAACTCAAACATTCGGCCCGAAAAAAAAACGACAGTGGTACCCCTTACGTTTTTTTTTTTGGGCGAAAAATTAAGTTTCTCCAATCTTCCCAAAACTCTGGATTCTGATAGAGGGCCATGAGACTTAGACCTGAGTGCAAAAATGGAGGCTCTAGCCTCTTCCAGAGCTGAGATATCGAAACTCAAAAATTCATCCCGAAAAAAAAACGACAGTGGTACCCCTTATGTTTTTTTTTTTTGGGCGAAAAATTAAGTATCTCCAATCTTCCCAAAACTCTGGATTCTGATAGAGGGCCATGAGACTTAGACCTGAGTGCAAAAATGGAGGCTCTAGCCCCTTCCAGAGCTGAGATATCGAAACTCAAAAATTCATCCCGAAAAAAAAACGACAGTGGTACCCCTTACGTTTTTTTTTTTGGGCGAAAAATTAAGTTTCTCCAATCTTCCCAAAACTCTGGATTCTGATAGAGGGCCATGAGACTTAGACCTGAGTGCAAAAATGGAGGCTCTAGCCTCTTCCAGAGCTGAAATATCGAAACTCAAACATTCGGCCCGAAAAAAAAACGACAGTGGTACCCCTTACATTTTTTTTTTTGGGCGAAAAATTAAGTTTCTCCAATCTTCCCAAAACTCTGGAATCTGATAGAGGGCCATGAGACTTAGACCTGAGTGCAAAAATGGAGGCTCTAGCCCCTTCCAGAGCTGAGATATCGAAACTCAAACATTCGGCCCGAAAAAAAAACGACAGTGGTACCCCTTACGTTTTTTTTTTTGGGCGAAAAATTAAGTTTCTCCAATCTTCCCAAAACTCTGGATTCTGATAGAGGGCCATGAGACTTAGACCTGAGTGCAAAAATGGAGGCTCTAGCCCCTTCCAGAGCTGAGATATCGAAACTCAAAAATTCATCCCGAAAAAAAAACGACAGTGGTACCCCTTACGTTTTTTTTTTTTGGGCGAAAAATTAAGTTTCTCCAATCTTCCCAAAACTCTGGATTCTGATAGAGGGTCATGAGACTTAGACCTGAGTGCAAAAATGGAGGCTCGAGCCCCTTCCAGAGCTGAGATATCGAAACTCAAAAATTCATCCCGAAAAAAAAACGACAGTGGTACCCCTTACGTTTTTTTTGGGGGGCGAAAAATTAAGTTTCTCCAATCTTCCCAAAACTCTGGATTCTGATAGAGGGTCATGAGACTTAGACCTGAGTGCAAAAATGGAGGCTCTAGCCCCTTCCAGAGCTGAGATATCGAAACTCAAAAATTCATCCCGAAAAAAAAACGACAGTGGTACCCCTTACGTTTTTTTTTCGGGCGAAAAATTACGTTTCTCCAATCTTCCCAAAACTCTGGATTCTGATAGAGGGCCATGAGACTTAGACCTGAGTGCAAAAATGGAGGCTCTAGCCCCTTCCAGAGCTGAGATATAGAAACTCAAAAATTCAGCCCAAAAAAAAAACGACAGTGGTACCCCTTACGTTTTTTTTTTTTGGGCGAAAAATTAAGTTTCTCCAATCTTCCCAAAACTCTGGATTCTGATAGAGGGCCATGAGACTTAGACCTGAGTGCAAAAATGGAGGCTCTAGCCCCTTCCAGAGCTGAGATATCGAAACTCAAAAATTCAGCCTGAAAAAAAAAACGACAGTGGTACCCCTTACGTTTTTTTTTTTTTGGGCGAAAAATTAAGTTTCTCCAATCTTCCCAAAACTCTGGATTCTGATAGAGGGCCACGAGACTTAGACCTGAGTGCAAAAATGGAGGCTCTAGCCCCTTCCAGAGCTGAGATATCGAAACTCAAACATTCGGCCCGAAAAAAAAACGACAGTGGTACCCCTTACGTTTTTTTTTTTTTGGGCGAAAAATTAAGTTTCTCCAATCTTCCCAAAACTCTGGATTCTGATAGAGGGCCATGAGACTTAGACCTGAGTGCAAAAATGGAGGCTCTAGCCCCTTCCAGAGCTGAGATATCGAAACTCAAAAATTCATCCCGAAAAAAAAACGACAGTGGTACCCCTTACGTTTTTTTTTTTTTGGGCGAAAAATTAAGTTTCTCCAATCTTCCCAAAACTCTGGATTCTGATAGAGGGCCATGAGACTTAGACCTGAGTGCAAAAATGGAGGCTCGAGCCCCTTCCAGAGCTGAGATATCGAAACTCAAAAATTCAGCCCGAAAAAAAAACGACAGTGGTACCCCTTACGTTTTTTTTTTTGGGCGAAAAATTAAGTTTCTCCAATCTTCCCAAAACTCTGGATTCTGATAGAGGGCCATGAGACTTAGACCTGAGTGCAAAAATGGAGGCTCTAGCCTCTTCCAGCGCTGAAATATCGAAACTCAAACATTCGGCCCGAAAAAAAAACGACAGTGGTACCCCTTACGTTTTTTTTTTTGGGCGAAAAATTAAGTTTCTCCAATCTTCCCAAAACTCTGGATTCTGATAGAGGGCCATGAGACTTAGACCTGAGTGCAAAAATGGAGGCTCTAGCCCCTTCCAGAGCTGAGATATCGAAACTCAAAAATTCAGCCCGAAAAAAAAACGACAGTGGTACCCCTTACGTTTTTTTTTTTTGGCCGAAAAATTAAGTTTCTCCAATCTTCCCAAAACTCTGGATTCTGATAGAGGGCCATGAGACTTAGACCTGAGTGCAAAAATGGAGGCTCTAGCCCCTTCCAGAGCTGAGATATCGAAACTCAAAAATTCATCCCGAAAAAAAAAACGACAGTGGTACCCCTTACGTTTTTTTTTTTTTGGGCGAAAAATTAAGTTTCTCCAATCTTCCCAAAACTCTGGATTCTGATAGAGGGCCATGAGACTTAGACCTGAGTGCAAAAATGGAGGCTCTAGCCCCTTCCAGAGCTGAGATATCGAAACTCAAAAATTCAGCCTGAAAAAAAAACGACAGTGGTACCCCTTACGTTTTTTTTTTTTTTGGGCGAAAAATTAAGTTTCTCCAATCTTCCCAAAACTCTGGATTCTGATAGAGGGCCACGAGACTTAGACCTGATTGCAAAAATGGAGGCTCTAGACCCTTCCAGAGCTGAGATATCGAAACTCAAACATTCAGCCCGAAAAAAAAAACGACAGTGGTACCCCTTACGTTTTTTTTTTTTGGGCGAAAAATTAAGTTTCTCCAATCTTCCCAAAACTCTGGATTCTGATAGAGGGCCACGAGACTTAGACCTGAGTGCAAAAATGGAGGCTCTAGCCCCTTCCAGAGCTGAGATATCGAAACTCAAAAATTCATCCCGAAAAAAAAAACGACAGTGGTACCCCTTACGTTTTTTTTTTTGGCGAAAAATTAAGTTTCTCCAATCTTCCCAAAACTCTGGATTCTGATAGAGTGCCATGAGACTTAGACCTGAGTGCAAAAATGGAGGCTCTAGCCCCTTCCAGAGCTGAGATATCGAAACTCAAAAATTCATCCCGAAAAAAAAACGACAGTGGTACCCCTTACGTTTTTTTTTTTTGGGCGAAAAATTAAGTTTCTCCAATCTTCCCAAAACTCTGGATTCTGATAGAGGGCCATGAGACTTAGACCTGAGTGCAAAAATGGAGGCTCTAGCCCCTTCCAGAGCTGAGATATCGAAACTCAAAAATTCATCACGAAAAAAAAATGACAGTGGTACCCCTTACGTTTTTTTTTTTGGGCGAAAAATTAAGTTTCTCCAATCTTCCCAAAACTCTGGATTCTGATAGAGGGCCATGAGACTTAGACCTGAGTGCAAAAATTGAGGCTCTAGCCCCTTCCAGAGCTGAGATATCGAAACTCAAAAATTCATCCCGAAAAAAAAACGACAGTGGTACCCCTTACGTTTTTTTTTTTGGGCGAAAAATTAAGTTTCTCCAATCTTCCCAAAACTCTGGATTCTGATAGAGGGCCATGAGACTTAGACCTGAGTGCAAAAATGGAGGCTCTAGCCCCTTCCAGAGCTGAGATATCGAAACTCAAAAATTCATCCCGAAAAAAAAACGACAGTGGTACCCCTTACGTTTTTTTTTTTTTTTTGGCGAAAAATTAAGTTTCTCCAATCTTCCCAAAACTCTGGATTCTGATAGAGGGCCATGAGACTTAGACCTGAGTGCAAAAATGGAGGCTCTAGCCCCTTCCAGAGCTGAGATATCGAAACTCAAAATTTCGGCCCGAAAAAAAAACGACAGTGGTACCCCTTACGTTTTTTTTTTCAGGCGAAAAATTAAGTTTCTCCAATCTTCCCAAAACTCTGGATTCTGATAGAGGGCCATGAGACTTAGACCTGAGTGCAAAAATGGAGGCTCTAGCCCCTTCCAGAGCTGAGATATCGAAACTCAAAAATTCGGCCCGAAAAAAAAACGACAGTGGTACCCCTTACGTTTTTTTTTTTTGGGCGAAAAATTAAGTTTCTCCAATCTTCCCAAAACTCTGGATTCTGATAGAGGGCCATGAGACTTAGACCTGAGTGCAAACATGGAGGCTCTAGCCCCTTCCAGAGCTGAGATATCGAAACTCAAAAATTCATCCCGAAAAAAAAACGACAGTGGTACCCCTTACGTTTTTTTTTTTTGGGCGAAAAATTAAGTATCTCCAATCTTCCCAAAACTCTGGAATCTGATAGAGGGCCATGAGACTTAGACCTGAGTGCAAAAATGGAGGCTCTAGCCCCTTCCAGAGCTGAGATATCGAAACTCAAACATTCGGCCCGAAAAAAAAACGACAGTGGTACCCCTTACGTTTTTTTTTTTGGGCGAAAAATTAAGTTTCTCCAATCTTCCCAAAACTCTGGATTCTGATAGAGGGCCATGAGACTTAGACCTGAGTGCAAAAATGGAGGCTCTAGCCCCTTCCAGAGCTGAGATATCGAAACTCAAAAATTCATCCCGAAAAAAAAACGACAGTGGTACCCCTTATGTTTTTTTTTTTTGGGCGAAAAATTAAGTATCTCCAATCTTCCCAAAACTCTGGATTCTGATAGAGGGCCATGAGACTTAGACCTGAGTGCAAAAATGGAGGCTCTAGCCCCTTCCAGAGCTGAGATATCGAAACTCAAAAATTCATCCCGAAAAAAAAACGACAGTGGTACCCCTTACGTTTTTTTTTTTGGGCGAAAAATTAAGTTTCTCCAATCTTCCCAAAACTCTGGATTCTGATAGAGGGCCATGAGACTTAGACCTGAGTGCAAAAATGGAGGCTCTAGCCTCTTCCAGAGCTGAAATATCGAAACTCAAACATTCGGCCCGAAAAAAAAACGACAGTGGTACCCCTTACATTTTTTTTTTTGGGCGAAAAATTAAGTATCTCCAATCTTCCCAAAACTCTGGATTCTGATAGAGGGCCATGAGACTTAGACCTGAGTGCAAAAATGGAGGCTCTAGCCCCTTCCAGAGCTGAGATATCGAAACTCAAACATTCGGCCCGAAAAAAAAACGACAGTGGTACCCCTTACGTTTTTTTTTTTGGGCGAAAAATTAAGTTTCTCCAATCTTCCCAAAACTCTGGATTCTGATAGAGGGCCATGAGACTTAGACCTGAGTGCAAAAATGGAGGCTCTAGCCCCTTCCAGAGCTGAGATATCGAAACTCAAAAATTCATCCCGAAAAAAAAACGACAGTGGTACCCCTTACATTTTTTTTTTTGGGCGAAAAATTAAGTTTCTCCAATCTTCCCAAAACTCTGGATTCTGATAGAGGGCCATGAGACTTAGACCTGAGTGCAAAAATGGAGGCTCTAGCCCCTTCCAGAGCTGAGATATCGAAACTCAAAAATTCAGCCCGAAAAAAAAACGACAGTGGTACCCCTTACGTTTTTTTTTTTGGCCGAAAAATTAAGTTTCTCCAATCTTCCCAAAACTCTGGATTCTGATAGAGGGCCATGAGACTTAGACCTGAGTGCAAAAATGGAGGCTCTAGCCCCTTCCAGAGCTGAGATATCGAAACTCAAAAATTCATCCCGAAAAAAAAACGACAGTGGTACCCCTTACGTTTTTTTTTTTTTGGGCGAAAAATTAAGTTTCTCCAATCTTCCCAAAACTCTGGATTCTGATAGAGGGTCATGAGACTTAGACCTGAGTGCAAAAATGGAGGCTCGAGCCCCTTCCAGAGCTGAGATATCGAAACTCAAAAATTCATCCCGAAAAAAAAACGACAGTGGTACCCCTTACGTTTTTTTTGGGGGGCGAAAAATTAAGTTTCTCCAATCTTCCCAAAACTCTGGATTCTGATAGAGGGCCATGAGACTTAGACCTGAGTGCAAAAATGGAGGCTCTAGCCCCTTCCAGAGCTGAGATATCGAAACTCAAAAATTCAGCCTGAAAAAAAAAACGACAGTGGTACCCCTTACGTTTTTTTTTTTTGGGCGAAAAATTAAGTTTCTCCAATCTTCCCAAAACTCTGGATTCTGATAGAGGGCCATGAGACTTAGACCTGAGTGCAAAAATGGAGGCTCTAGCCCCTTCCAGAGCTGAGATATCGAAACTCAAAAATTCAGCCTGAAAAAAAAAACGACAGTGGTACCCCTTACGTTTTTTTTTTTTGGGCGAAAAATTAAGTTTCTCCAATCTTCCCAAAACTCTGGATTCTGATAGAGGGCCATGAGACTTAGACCTGAGTGCAAAAATGGAGGCTCTAGCCCCTTCCAGAGCTGAGATATCGAAACTCAAAAATTCATCCCGAAAAAAAAACGACAGTGGTACCCCTTACGTTTTTTTTTTTTGGGCGAAAAATTAAGTTTCTCCAATCTTCCCAAAACTCTGGATTCTGATAGAGGGCCATGAGACTTAGACCTGAGTGCAAAAATGGAGGCTCTAGCCTCTTCCAGAGCTGAAATATCGAAACTCAAACATTCGGCCCGAAAAAAAAACGACAGTGGTACCCCTTACATTTTTTTTTTTGGGCGAAAAATTAAGTTTCTCCAATCTTCCCAAAACTCTGGAATCTGATAGAGGGCCATGAGACTTAGACCTGAGTGCAAAAATGGAGGCTCTAGCCCCTTCCAGAGCTGAGATATCGAAACTCAAACATTCGGCCCGAAAAAAAAACGACAGTGGTACCCCTTACGTTTTTTTTTTTGGGCGAAAAATTAAGTTTCTCCAATCTTCCCAAAACTCTGGATTCTGATAGAGGGCCATGAGACTTAGACCTGAGTGCAAAAATGGAGGCTCTAGCCCCTTCCAGAGCTGAGATATCGAAACTCAAAAATTCATCCCGAAAAAAAAACGACAGTGGTACCCCTTACGTTTTTTTTTTTTGGGCGAAAAATTAAGTTTCTCCAATCTTCCCAAAACTCTGGATTCTGATAGAGGGTCATGAGACTTAGACCTGAGTGCAAAAATGGAGGCTCGAGCCCCTTCCAGAGCTGAGATATCGAAACTCAAAAATTCATCCCGAAAAAAAACGACAGTGGTACCCCTTACGTTTTTTTTGGGGGGCGAAAAATTAAGTTTCTCCAATCTTCCCAAAACTCTGGATTCTGATAGAGGGTCATGAGACTTAGACCTGAGTGCAAAAATGGAGGCTCTAGCCTCTTCCAGAGCTGAAATATCGAAACTCAAACATTCGGCCCGAAAAAAAAACGACAGTGGTACCCCTTACGTTTTTTTTTTTGGGCGAAAAATTAAGTTTCTCCAATCTTCCCAAAACTCTGGATTCTGATAGAGGGCCATGAGACTTAGACCTGAGTGCAAAAATGGAGGCTCTAGCCTCTTCCAGAGCTGAAATATCGAAACTCAAACATTCGGCCCGAAAAAAAAACGACAGTGGTACCCCTTACGTTTTTTTTTTTTGGGCGAAAAATTAAGTTTCTCCAATCTTCCCAAAACTCTGGATTCTGATAGAGGGCCATGAGACTTAGACCTGAGTGCAAAAATGGAGGCTCGAGCCCCTTCCAGAGCTGAGATATCGAAACTCAAAAATTCAGCCCGAAAAAAAAACGACAGTGGTACCCCTTACGTTTTTTTTTTTGGGCGAAAAATTAAGTTTCTCCAATCTTCCCAAAACTCTGGATTCTGATAGAGGGCCATGAGACTTAGACCTGAGTGCAAAAATGGAGGCTCTAGCCTCTTCCAGAGCTGAAATATCGAAACTCAAACATTCGGCCCGAAAAAAAAACGACAGTGGTACCCCTTACATTTTTTTTTTGGGCGAAAAATTAAGTTTCTCCAATCTTCCCAAAACTCTGGATTCTGATAGAGGGCCATGAGACTTAGACCTGAGTGCAAAAATGGAGGCTCTAGCCCCTTCCAGAGCTGAGATATCGAAACTCAAAAATTCAGCCCGAAAAAAAAACGACAGTGGTACCCCTTACGTTTTTTTTTTTGGCCGAAAAATTAAGTTTCTCCAATCTTCCCAAAACTCTGGATTCTGATAGAGGGTCATGAGACTTAGACCTGAGTGCAAAAATGGAGGCTCTAGCCCCTTCCAGAGCTGAGATATAGAAACTCAAAAATTCATCCCGAAAAAAAAACGACAGTGGTACCCCTTACGTTTTTTTTTTTTTGGGCGAAAAATTAAGTTTCTCCAATCTTCCCAAAACTCTGGATTCTGATAGAGGGCCATGAGACTTAGACCTGAGTGCAAAAATGGAGGCTCGAGCCCCTTCCAGAGCTGAGATATCGAAACTCAAAAATTCATCCCGAAAAAAAAACGACAGTGGTACCCCTTACGTTTTTTTTGGGGGGCGAAAAATTAAGTTTCTCCAATCTTCCCAAAACTCTGGATTCTGATAGAGGGTCATGAGACTTAGACCTGAGTGCAAAAATGGAGGCTCTAGCCCCTTCCAGAGCTGAGATATCGAAACTCAAAAATTCATCCCGAAAAAAAAACGACAGTGGTACCCCTTACGTTTTTTTTTCGGGCGAAAAATTACGTTTCTCCAATCTTCCCAAAACTCTGGATTCTGATAGAGGGCCATGAGACTTAGACCTGAGTGCAAAAATGGAGGCTCTAGCCCCTTCCAGAGCTGAGATATCGAAACTCAAACATTCGGCCCGAAAAAAAAACGACAGTGGTACCCCTTACGTTTTTTTTTTTGGGCGAAAAATTAAGTTTCTCCAATCTTCCCAAAACTCTGGATTCTGATAGAGGGCCATGAGACTTAGACCTGAGTGCAAAAATGGAGGCTCTAGCCTCTTCCAGAGCTGAGATATCGAAACTCAAAAATTCATCCCGAAAAAAAAACGACAGTGGTACCCCTTATGTTTTTTTTTTTTGGGCGAAAAATTAAGTATCTCCAATCTTCCCAAAACTCTGGATTCTGATAGAGGGCCATGAGACTTAGACCTGAGTGCAAAAATGGAGGCTCTAGCCCCTTCCAGAGCTGAGATATCGAAACTCAAAAATTCATCCCGAAAAAAAAACGACAGTGGTACCCCTTACGTTTTTTTTTTTGGGCGAAAAATTAAGTTTCTCCAATCTTCCCAAAACTCTGGATTCTGATAGAGGGCCATGAGACTTAGACCTGAGTGCAAAAATGGAGGCTCTAGCCTCTTCCAGAGCTGAAATATCGAAACTCAAACATTCGGCCCGAAAAAAAAACGACAGTGGTACCCCTTACATTTTTTTTTTTGGGCGAAAAATTAAGTTTCTCCAATCTTCCCAAAACTCTGGAATCTGATAGAGGGCCATGAGACTTAGACCTGAGTGCAAAAATGGAGGCTCTAGCCCCTTCCAGAGCTGAGATATCGAAACTCAAACATTCGGCCCGAAAAAAAAACGACAGTGGTACCCCTTACGTTTTTTTTTTTGGGCGAAAAATTAAGTTTCTCCAATCTTCCCAAAACTCTGGATTCTGATAGAGGGCCATGAGACTTAGACCTGAGTGCAAAAATGGAGGCTCTAGCCCCTTCCAGAGCTGAGATATCGAAACTCAAAAATTCATCCCGAAAAAAAAACGACAGTGGTACCCCTTACGTTTTTTTTTTTTTGGGCGAAAAATTAAGTTTCTCCAATCTTCCCAAAACTCTGGATTCTGATAGAGGGTCATGAGACTTAGACCTGAGTGCAAAAATGGAGGCTCGAGCCCCTTCCAGAGCTGAGATATCGAAACTCAAAAATTCATCCCGAAAAAAAAACGACAGTGGTACCCCTTACGTTTTTTTTGGGGGGCGAAAAATTAAGTTTCTCCAATCTTCCCAAAACTCTGGATTCTGATAGAGGGTCATGAGACTTAGACCTGAGTGCAAAAATGGAGGCTCTAGCCCCTTCCAGAGCTGAGATATCGAAACTCAAAAATTCATCCCGAAAAAAAAACGACAGTGGTACCCCTTACGTTTTTTTTTCGGGCGAAAAATTACGTTTCTCCAATCTTCCCAAAACTCTGGATTCTGATAGAGGGCCATGAGACTTAGACCTGAGTGCAAAAATGGAGGCTCTAGCCCCTTCCAGAGCTGAGATATAGAAACTCAAAAATTCAGCCCAAAAAAAAAACGACAGTGGTACCCCTTACGTTTTTTTTTTTTGGGCGAAAAATTAAGTTTCTCCAATCTTCCCAAAACTCTGGATTCTGATAGAGGGCCATGAGACTTAGACCTGAGTGCAAAAATGGAGGCTCTAGCCCCTTCCAGAGCTGAGATATCGAAACTCAAAAATTCAGCCTGAAAAAAAAAACGACAGTGGTACCCCTTACGTTTTTTTTTTTTTGGGCGAAAAATTAAGTTTCTCCAATCTTCCCAAAACTCTGGATTCTGATAGAGGGCCACGAGACTTAGACCTGAGTGCAAAAATGGAGGCTCTAGCCCCTTCCAGAGCTGAGATATCGAAACTCAAACATTCGGCCCGAAAAAAAAACGACAGTGGTACCCCTTACGTTTTTTTTTTTTTGGGCGAAAAATTAAGTTTCTCCAATCTTCCCAAAACTCTGGATTCTGATAGAGGGCCATGAGACTTAGACCTGAGTGCAAAAATGGAGGCTCTAGCCCCTTCCAGAGCTGAGATATCGAAACTCAAAAATTCATCCCGAAAAAAAAACGACAGTGGTACCCCTTACGTTTTTTTTTTTTTGGGCGAAAAATTAAGTTTCTCCAATCTTCCCAAAACTCTGGATTCTGATAGAGGGCCATGAGACTTAGACCTGAGTGCAAAAATGGAGGCTCGAGCCCCTTCCAGAGCTGAGATATCGAAACTCAAAAATTCAGCCCGAAAAAAAAACGACAGTGGTACCCCTTACGTTTTTTTTTTTGGGCGAAAAATTAAGTTTCTCCAATCTTCCCAAAACTCTGGATTCTGATAGAGGGCCATGAGACTTAGACCTGAGTGCAAAAATGGAGGCTCTAGCCTCTTCCAGCGCTGAAATATCGAAACTCAAACATTCGGCCCGAAAAAAAAACGACAGTGGTACCCCTTACGTTTTTTTTTTTGGGCGAAAAATTAAGTTTCTCCAATCTTCCCAAAACTCTGGATTCTGATAGAGGGCCATGAGACTTAGACCTGAGTGCAAAAATGGAGGCTCTAGCCCCTTCCAGAGCTGAGATATCGAAACTCAAAAATTCAGCCCGAAAAAAAAACGACAGTGGTACCCCTTACGTTTTTTTTTTTTGGCCGAAAAATTAAGTTTCTCCAATCTTCCCAAAACTCTGGATTCTGATAGAGGGCCATGAGACTTAGACCTGAGTGCAAAAATGGAGGCTCTAGCCCCTTCCAGAGCTGAGATATCGAAACTCAAAAATTCATCCCGAAAAAAAAAACGACAGTGGTACCCCTTACGTTTTTTTTTTTTTGGGCGAAAAATTAAGTTTCTCCAATCTTCCCAAAACTCTGGATTCTGATAGAGGGCCATGAGACTTAGACCTGAGTGCAAAAATGGAGGCTCTAGCCCCTTCCAGAGCTGAGATATCGAAACTCAAAAATTCAGCCTGAAAAAAAAACGACAGTGGTACCCCTTACGTTTTTTTTTTTTTTGGGCGAAAAATTAAGTTTCTCCAATCTTCCCAAAACTCTGGATTCTGATAGAGGGCCACGAGACTTAGACCTGATTGCAAAAATGGAGGCTCTAGACCCTTCCAGAGCTGAGATATCGAAACTCAAACATTCAGCCCGAAAAAAAAAACGACAGTGGTACCCCTTACGTTTTTTTTTTTTGGGCGAAAAATTAAGTTTCTCCAATCTTCCCAAAACTCTGGATTCTGATAGAGGGCCACGAGACTTAGACCTGAGTGCAAAAATGGAGGCTCTAGCCCCTTCCAGAGCTGAGATATCGAAACTCAAAAATTCATCCCGAAAAAAAAAACGACAGTGGTACCCCTTACGTTTTTTTTTTTGGCGAAAAATTAAGTTTCTCCAATCTTCCCAAAACTCTGGATTCTGATAGAGTGCCATGAGACTTAGACCTGAGTGCAAAAATGGAGGCTCTAGCCCCTTCCAGAGCTGAGATATCGAAACTCAAAAATTCATCCCGAAAAAAAAACGACAGTGGTACCCCTTACGTTTTTTTTTTTTGGGCGAAAAATTAAGTTTCTCCAATCTTCCCAAAACTCTGGATTCTGATAGAGGGCCATGAGACTTAGACCTGAGTGCAAAAATGGAGGCTCTAGCCCCTTCCAGAGCTGAGATATCGAAACTCAAAAATTCATCACGAAAAAAAAATGACAGTGGTACCCCTTACGTTTTTTTTTTTGGGCGAAAAATTAAGTTTCTCCAATCTTCCCAAAACTCTGGATTCTGATAGAGGGCCATGAGACTTAGACCTGAGTGCAAAAATTGAGGCTCTAGCCCCTTCCAGAGCTGAGATATCGAAACTCAAAAATTCATCCCGAAAAAAAAACGACAGTGGTACCCCTTACGTTTTTTTTTTTGGGCGAAAAATTAAGTTTCTCCAATCTTCCCAAAACTCTGGATTCTGATAGAGGGCCATGAGACTTAGACCTGAGTGCAAAAATGGAGGCTCTAGCCCCTTCCAGAGCTGAGATATCGAAACTCAAAAATTCATCCCGAAAAAAAAACGACAGTGGTACCCCTTACGTTTTTTTTTTTTTTTTGGCGAAAAATTAAGTTTCTCCAATCTTCCCAAAACTCTGGATTCTGATAGAGGGCCATGAGACTTAGACCTGAGTGCAAAAATGGAGGCTCTAGCCCCTTCCAGAGCTGAGATATCGAAACTCAAAATTTCGGCCCGAAAAAAAAACGACAGTGGTACCCCTTACGTTTTTTTTTTCAGGCGAAAAATTAAGTTTCTCCAATCTTCCCAAAACTCTGGATTCTGATAGAGGGCCATGAGACTTAGACCTGAGTGCAAAAATGGAGGCTCTAGCCCCTTCCAGAGCTGAGATATCGAAACTCAAAAATTCGGCCCGAAAAAAAAACGACAGTGGTACCCCTTACGTTTTTTTTTTTTGGGCGAAAAATTAAGTTTCTCCAATCTTCCCAAAACTCTGGATTCTGATAGAGGGCCATGAGACTTAGACCTGAGTGCAAACATGGAGGCTCTAGCCCCTTCCAGAGCTGAGATATCGAAACTCAAAAATTCATCCCGAAAAAAAAACGACAGTGGTACCCCTTACGTTTTTTTTTTTTGGGCGAAAAATTAAGTATCTCCAATCTTCCCAAAACTCTGGAATCTGATAGAGGGCCATGAGACTTAGACCTGAGTGCAAAAATGGAGGCTCTAGCCCCTTCCAGAGCTGAGATATCGAAACTCAAACATTCGGCCCGAAAAAAAAACGACAGTGGTACCCCTTACGTTTTTTTTTTTGGGCGAAAAATTAAGTTTCTCCAATCTTCCCAAAACTCTGGATTCTGATAGAGGGCCATGAGACTTAGACCTGAGTGCAAAAATGGAGGCTCTAGCCCCTTCCAGAGCTGAGATATCGAAACTCAAAAATTCATCCCGAAAAAAAAACGACAGTGGTACCCCTTATGTTTTTTTTTTTTGGGCGAAAAATTAAGTATCTCCAATCTTCCCAAAACTCTGGATTCTGATAGAGGGCCATGAGACTTAGACCTGAGTGCAAAAATGGAGGCTCTAGCCCCTTCCAGAGCTGAGATATCGAAACTCAAAAATTCATCCCGAAAAAAAAACGACAGTGGTACCCCTTACGTTTTTTTTTTTGGGCGAAAAATTAAGTTTCTCCAATCTTCCCAAAACTCTGGATTCTGATAGAGGGCCATGAGACTTAGACCTGAGTGCAAAAATGGAGGCTCTAGCCTCTTCCAGAGCTGAAATATCGAAACTCAAACATTCGGCCCGAAAAAAAAACGACAGTGGTACCCCTTACATTTTTTTTTTTGGGCGAAAAATTAAGTATCTCCAATCTTCCCAAAACTCTGGATTCTGATAGAGGGCCATGAGACTTAGACCTGAGTGCAAAAATGGAGGCTCTAGCCCCTTCCAGAGCTGAGATATCGAAACTCAAACATTCGGCCCGAAAAAAAAACGACAGTGGTACCCCTTACGTTTTTTTTTTTGGGCGAAAAATTAAGTTTCTCCAATCTTCCCAAAACTCTGGATTCTGATAGAGGGCCATGAGACTTAGACCTGAGTGCAAAAATGGAGGCTCTAGCCCCTTCCAGAGCTGAGATATCGAAACTCAAAAATTCATCCCGAAAAAAAAACGACAGTGGTACCCCTTACATTTTTTTTTTTGGGCGAAAAATTAAGTTTCTCCAATCTTCCCAAAACTCTGGATTCTGATAGAGGGCCATGAGACTTAGACCTGAGTGCAAAAATGGAGGCTCTAGCCCCTTCCAGAGCTGAGATATCGAAACTCAAAAATTCAGCCCGAAAAAAAAACGACAGTGGTACCCCTTACGTTTTTTTTTTTGGCCGAAAAATTAAGTTTCTCCAATCTTCCCAAAACTCTGGATTCTGATAGAGGGCCATGAGACTTAGACCTGAGTGCAAAAATGGAGGCTCTAGCCCCTTCCAGAGCTGAGATATCGAAACTCAAAAATTCATCCCGAAAAAAAAACGACAGTGGTACCCCTTACGTTTTTTTTTTTTTGGGCGAAAAATTAAGTTTCTCCAATCTTCCCAAAACTCTGGATTCTGATAGAGGGTCATGAGACTTAGACCTGAGTGCAAAAATGGAGGCTCGAGCCCCTTCCAGAGCTGAGATATCGAAACTCAAAAATTCATCCCGAAAAAAAAACGACAGTGGTACCCCTTACGTTTTTTTTGGGGGGCGAAAAATTAAGTTTCTCCAATCTTCCCAAAACTCTGGATTCTGATAGAGGGCCATGAGACTTAGACCTGAGTGCAAAAATGGAGGCTCTAGCCCCTTCCAGAGCTGAGATATCGAAACTCAAAAATTCAGCCTGAAAAAAAAAACGACAGTGGTACCCCTTACGTTTTTTTTTTTTGGGCGAAAAATTAAGTTTCTCCAATCTTCCCAAAACTCTGGATTCTGATAGAGGGCCATGAGACTTAGACCTGAGTGCAAAAATGGAGGCTCTAGCCCCTTCCAGAGCTGAGATATCGAAACTCAAAAATTCAGCCTGAAAAAAAAAACGACAGTGGTACCCCTTACGTTTTTTTTTTTTGGGCGAAAAATTAAGTTTCTCCAATCTTCCCAAAACTCTGGATTCTGATAGAGGGCCACGAGACTTAGACCTGAGTGCAAAAATGGAGGCTCTAGCCCCTTCCAGAGCTGAGATATCGAAACTCAAACATTCGGCCCGAAAAAAAAACGACAGTGGTACCCCTTACGTTTTTTTTTTTTTGGGCGAAAAATTAAGTTTCTCCAATCTTCCCAAAACTCTGGATTCTGATAGAGGGCCATGAGACTTAGACCTGAGTGCAAAAATGGAGGCTCTAGCCCCTTCCAGAGCTGAGATATCGAAACTCAAAAATTCATCCCGAAAAAAAAACGACAGTGGTACCCCTTACGTTTTTTTTTTTTGGGCGAAAAATTAAGTTTCTCCAATCTTCCCAAAACTCTGGATTCTGATAGAGGGCCATGAGACTTAGACCTGAGTGCAAAAATGGAGGCTCGAGCCCCTTCCAGAGCTGAGATATCGAAACTCAAAAATTCAGCCCGAAAAAAAAACGACAGTGGTACCCCTTACGTTTTTTTTTTTGGGCGAAAAATTAAGTTTCTCCAATCTTCCCAAAACTCTGGATTCTGATAGAGGGCCATGAGACTTAGACCTGAGTGCAAAAATGGAGGCTCTAGCCTCTTCCAGCGCTGAAATATCGAAACTCAAACATTCGGCCCGAAAAAAAAACGACAGTGGTACCCCTTACGTTTTTTTTTTTTTGGGCGAAAAATTAAGTTTCTCCAATCTTCCCAAAACTCTGGATTCTGATAGAGGGCCATGAGACTTAGACCTGAGTGCAAAAATGGAGGCTCTAGCCCCTTCCAGAGCTGAGATATCGAAACTCAAAAATTCAGCCCGAAAAAAAAACGACAGTGGTACCCCTTACGTTTTTTTTTTTTGGCCGAAAAATTAAGTTTCTCCAATCTTCCCAAAACTCTGGATTCTGATAGAGGGCCATGAGACTTAGACCTGAGTGCAAAAATGGAGGCTCTAGCCCCTTCCAGAGCTGAGATATCGAAACTCAAAAATTCATCCCGAAAAAAAAAACGACAGTGGTACCCCTTACGTTTTTTTTTTTTTTGGGCGAAAAATTAAGTTTCTCCAATCTTCCCAAAACTCTGGATTCTGATAGAGGGCCATGAGACTTAGACCTGAGTGCAAAAATGGAGGCTCTAGCCCCTTCCAGAGCTGAGATATAGAAACTCAAAAATTCAGCCCAAAAAAAAAACGACAGTGGTACCCCTTACGTTTTTTTTTTTTGGGCGAAAAATTAAGTTTCTCCAATCTTCCCAAAACTCTGGATTCTGATAGAGGGCCATGAGACTTAGACCTGAGTGCAAAAATGGAGGCTCTAGCCCCTTCCAGAGCTGAGATATCGAAACTCAAAAATTCAGCCTGAAAAAAAAACGACAGTGGTACCCCTTACGTTTTTTTTTTTTGGGCGAAAAATTAAGTTTCTCCAATCTTCCCAAAACTCTGGATTCTGATAGAGGGCCACGAGACTTAGACCTGATTGCAAAAATGGAGGCTCTAGACCCTTCCAGAGCTGAGATATCGAAACTCAAACATTCAGCCCGAAAAAAAAAACGACAGTGGTACCCCTTACGTTTTTTTTTTTTGGGCGAAAAATTAAGTTTCTCCAATCTTCCCAAAACTCTGGATTCTGATAGAGGGCCACGAGACTTAGACCTGAGTGCAAAAATGGAGGCTCTAGCCCCTTCCAGAGCTGAGATATCGAAACTCAAAAATTCATCCCGAAAAAAAAAAACGACAGTGGTACCCCTTACGTTTTTTTTTTTGGCGAAAAATTAAGTTTCTCCAATCTTCCCAAAACTCTGGATTCTGATAGAGTGCCATGAGACTTAGACCTGAGTGCAAAAATGGAGGCTCTAGCCCCTTCCAGAGCTGAGATATCGAAACTCAAAAATTCATCCCGAAAAAAAAACGACAGTGGTACCCCTTACGTTTTTTTTTTTTGGGCAAAAAATTAAGTTTCTCCAATCTTCCCAAAACTCTGGATTCTGATAGAGGGCCATGAGACTTAGACCTGAGTGCAAAAATGGAGGCTCTAGCCCCTTCCAGAGCTGAGATATCGAAACTCAAAAATTCATCACGAAAAAAAAAACGACAGTGGTACCCCTTACGTTTTTTTTTTTGGGCGAAAAATTAAGTTTCTCCAATCTTCCCAAAACTCTGGATTCTGATAGAGGGCCATGAGACTTAGACCTGAGTGCAAAAATTGAGGCTCTAGCCCCTTCCAGAGCTGAGATATCGAAACTCAAAAATTCATCCCGAAAAAAAAACGACAGTGGTACCCCTTACGTTTTTTTTTTTGGGCGAAAAATTAAGTTTCTCCAATCTTCCCAAAACTCTGGATTCTGATAGAGGGCCATGAGACTTAGACCTGAGTGCAAAAATGGAGGCTCTAGCCCCTTCCAGAGCTGAGATATCGAAACTCAAAAATTCATCCCGAAAAAAAAACGACAGTGGTACCCCTTACGTTTTTTTTTTTTTTTTGGCGAAAAATTAAGTTTCTCCAATCTTCCCAAAACTCTGGATTCTGATAGAGGGCCATGAGACTTAGACCTGAGTGCAAAAATGGAGGCTCTAGCCCCTTCCAGAGCTGAGATATCGAAACTCAAAATTTCGGCCCGAAAAAAAAACGACAGTGGTACCCCTTACGTTTTTTTTTTCAGGCGAAAAATTAAGTTTCTCCAATCTTCCCAAAACTCTGGATTCTGATAGAGGGCCATGAGACTTAGACCTGAGTGCAAAAATGGAGGCTCTAGCCCCTTCCAGAGCTGAGATATCGAAACTCAAAAATTCGGCCCGAAAAAAAAACGACAGTGGTACCCCTTACGTTTTTTTTTTTTGGGCGAAAAATTAAGTTTCTCCAATCTTCCCAAAACTCTGGATTCTGATAGAGGGCCATGAGACTTAGACCTGAGTGCAAACATGGAGGCTCTAGCCCCTTCCAGAGCTGAGATATCGAAACTCAAAAATTCATCCCGAAAAAAAAACGACAGTGGTACCCCTTACGTTTTTTTTTTTTGGGCGAAAAATTAAGTATCTCCAATCTTCCCAAAACTCTGGAATCTGATAGAGGGCCATGAGACTTAGACCTGAGTGCAAAAATGGAGGCTCTAGCCCCTTCCAGAGCTGAGATATCGAAACTCAAACATTCGGCCCGAAAAAAAAAACGACAGTGGTACCCCTTACGTTTTTTTTTTTGGGCGAAAAATTAAGTTTCTCCAATCTTCCCAAAACTCTGGATTCTGATAGAGGGCCATGAGACTTAGACCTGAGTGCAAAAATGGAGGCTCTAGCCCCTTCCAGAGCTGAGATATCGAAACTCAAAAATTCATCCCGAAAAAAAAACGACAGTGGTACCCCTTATGTTTTTTTTTTTTGGGCGAAAAATTAAGTATCTCCAATCTTCCCAAAACTCTGGATTCTGATAGAGGGCCATGAGACTTAGACCTGAGTGCAAAAATGGAGGCTCTAGCCCCTTCCAGAGCTGAGATATCGAAACTCAAAAATTCATCCCGAAAAAAAAACGACAGTGGTACCCCTTACGTTTTTTTTTTTGGGCGAAAAATTAAGTTTCTCCAATCTTCCCAAAACTCTGGATTCTGATAGAGGGCCATGAGACTTAGACCTGAGTGCAAAAATGGAGGCTCTAGCCCCTTCCAGAGCTGAGATATCGAAACTCAAAAATTCATCCCGAAAAAAAAACGACAGTGGTACCCCTTATGTTTTTTTTTTTTGGGCGAAAAATTAAGTATCTCCAATCTTCCCAAAACTCTGGATTCTGATAGAGGGCCATGAGACTTAGACCTGAGTGCAAAAATTGAGGCTCTAGCCCCTTCCAGAGCTGAGATATCGAAACTCAAAAATTCATCCCGAAAAAAAAACGACAGTGGTACCCCTTACGTTTTTTTTTTTGGGCGAAAAATTAAGTTTCTCCAATCTTCCCAAAACTCTGGATTCTGATAGAGGGCCATGAGACTTAGACCTGAGTGCAAAAATGGAGGCTCTAGCCCCTTCCAGAGCTGAGATATCGAAACTCAAAAATTCATCCCGAAAAAAAAACGACAGTGGTACCCCTTACGTTTTTTTTTTTTTTTGGCGAAAAATTAAGTTTCTCCAATCTTCCCAAAACTCTGGATTCTGATAGAGGGCCATGAGACTTAGACCTGAGTGCAAAAATGGAGGCTCTAGCCCCTTCCAGAGCTGAGATATCGAAACTCAAAATTTCGGCCCGAAAAAAAAACGACAGTGGTACCCCTTACGTTTTTTTTTTCAGGCGAAAAATTAAGTTTCTCCAATCTTCCCAAAACTCTGGATTCTGATAGAGGGCCATGAGACTTAGACCTGAGTGCAAAAATGGAGGCTCTAGCCCCTTCCAGAGCTGAGATATCGAAACTCAAAAATTCGGCCCGAAAAAAAAACGACAGTGGTACCCCTTACGTTTTTTTTTTTTGGGCGAAAAATTAAGTATCTCCAATCTTCCCAAAACTCTGGAATCTGATAGAGGGCCATGAGACTTAGACCTGAGTGCAAAAATGGAGGCTCTAGCCCCTTCCAGAGCTGAGATATCGAAACTCAAACATTCGGCCCGAAAAAAAAACGACAGTGGTACCCCTTACGTTTTTTTTTTTGGGCGAAAAATTAAGTTTCTCCAATCTTCCCAAAACTCTGGATTCTGATAGAGGGCCATGAGACTTAGACCTGAGTGCAAAAATGGAGGCTCTAGCCCCTTCCAGAGCTGAGATATCGAAACTCAAAAATTCATCCCGAAAAAAAAACGACAGTGGTACCCCTTATGTTTTTTTTTTTTGGGCGAAAAATTAAGTATCTCCAATCTTCCCAAAACTCTGGATTCTGATAGAGGGCCATGAGACTTAGACCTGAGTGCAAAAATGGAGGCTCTAGCCCCTTCCAGAGCTGAGATATCGAAACTCAAAAATTCATCCCGAAAAAAAAACGACAGTGGTACCCCTTATGTTTTTTTTTTTTTGGGCGAAAAATTAAGTATCTCCAATCTTCCCAAAACTCTGGATTCTGATAGAGGGCCATGAGACTTAGACCTGAGTGCAAAAATGGAGGCTCTAGCCCCTTCCAGAGCTGAGATATCGAAACTCAAAAATTCATCCCGAAAAAAAAACGACAGTGGTACCCCTTACGTTTTTTTTTTTGGGCGAAAAATTAAGTTTCTCCAATCTTCCCAAAACTCTGGATTCTGATAGAGGGCCATGAGACTTAGACCTGAGTGCAAAAATGAAGGCTCTAGCCCCTTCCAGAGCTGAGATATCGAAACTCAAAAATTCAGCCCGAAAAAAAAACGACAGTGGTACCCCTTACGTTTTTTTTTTTGGGCGAAAAATTAAGTTTCTCCAATCTTCCCAAAACTCTGGATTCTGATAGAGGGCCATGAGACTTAGACCTGAGTGCAAAAATGGAGGCTCGAGCCCCTTCCAGAGCTGAGATATCGAAACTCAAAAATTCATCCCGAAAAAAAAACGACAGTGGTACCCCTTACGTTTTTTTTTTGGGGGGGGGCGAAAAATTAAGTTTCTCCAATCTTCTCAAAACTCTGGATTCTGATAGAGGACCATGAGACTTAGACCTGAGTGCAAAAATGGAGGCTGTAGACCCTTCCAGAGCTGAGATATCGAAACTCAAAATTTCGACCCTAAAAAAAACGACAGTGGTACCCCTTACGTTTTTTTTTTGGGGCGAAAAATTAAGTTTCTCCAATCTTCCCAAAACTCTGGATTCTGATAGAGGGCCATGAGACTTAGACCTGAGTGCAAAAATGGAGGCTCTAGCCCCTTCCAGAGCTGAGATATCGAAACTCAAAAATTCATCCAGAAAAAAAAACGACAGTGGTACCCCTTACGTTTTTTTTTTTGGGCGAAAAATTAAGTTTCTCCAATCTTCCCAAAACTCTGGATTCTGATAGAGGGCCATGAGACTTAGACCTGAGTGCAAAAATGGAGGCTCTAGCCCCTTCCAGAGCTGAGATATCGAAACTCAAAAATTCAGCCCGAAAAAAAAACGACAGTGGTACCCCTTACGTTTTTTTTTTTTGGGCGAAAAATTAAGTTTCTCCAATCTTCCCAAAACTCTGGATTCTGATAGAGGGCCATGAGACTTAGACCTGAGTGCAAAAATGGAGGCTCTAGCCCCTTCCAGAGCTGAGATATCGAAACTCAAAAATTCAGCCCGAAAAAAAAACGACAGTGGTACCCCTTACGTTTTTTTTTTGGGGGGGGGGGGGGGGGGCGAAAAATTAAGTTTCTCCAATCTTCCCAAAACTCTGGATTCTGATAGAGGGCCATGAGACTTAGACCTGAGTGCAAAAATGGAGGCTCTAGCCCCTTCCAGAGCTGAGATATCGAAACTCAAAAATTCAGCCCGAAAAAAAAAACGACAGTGGTACCCCTTACGTTTTTTTTTTTTTCGGGCGAAAAATTAAGTTTCTCCAATCTTCCCAAAACTCTGGATTCTGATAGAGGGCCATGAGACTTCGACCTGAGTGCAAAAATGGAGGCTCTAGCCCCTTCCAGAGCTGAGATATCGAAACTCAAAAAATCATCCCGAAAAAAAAACCGACAGTGGTACCCCTTACGTTTTTTTTTGGGGGGGGGGGGGGGAATTAAGTTTCTCCAATCTTCCCAAAACTCTGGATTCTGATAGAGGGCCATGAGACTTAGACCTGAGTGCAAAAATGGAGGCTCTAGCCCCTTCCAGAGCTGAGATATCGAAACTCAAAAATTCGGCCCGAAAAAAAAAACGACAGTGGTACCCCTTACGTTTTTTTTTTTCGGGTGAAAAATTAAGTTTCTCCAATCTTCCCAAAACTCTGGATTCTGATAGAGGGCCATGAGACTTAGACCTGAGTGCAAAAATGGAGGCTCTAGCCCCTTCCAGAGCTGAGATATCGAAACTCAAAAATTCAGCCCGAAAAAAAAAACGACAGTGGTACCCCTTACGTTTTTTTTTTTTTCGGGCGAAAAATTAAGTTTCTCCAATCTTCCCAAAACTCTGGATTCTGATAGAGGGCCATGAGACTTAGACCTGAGTGCAAAAATGGAGGCTCTAGCCCCTTCCAGAGCTGAGATATCGAAACTCAAAAAATCAGCCCGAAAAAAAAAACGACAGTGGTACCCCTTACGTTTTTTTTTTTGGGGGGGCGAAAAATTAAGTTTCCCCAATCTTCCCAAAACTCTGGATTCTGATAGAGGGCCATGAGACTTAGACCTGAGTGCAAAATGGAGGCTCTAGCCCCTTCCAGAGCTGAGATATCGAAACTCAAAAATTCTGCCCGAAAAAAAAACGACAGTGGTACCCCTTACGTTTTTTTTTTTCGGGTGAAAAATTAAGTTTCTCCAATCTTCCCAAAACTCTGGATTCTGATAGAGGTCCATGAGACTTAGACCTGAGTGCAAAAATGGAGGCTCTAGCCCCTTCCAGAGCTGAGATATCGAAACTCAACAATTCAGCCCGAAAAAAAAACGACAGTGGTACCCCTTACGTTTTTTTTTTTGGGCGAAAAATTAAGTTTCTCCAATCTTCCCAAAACTCTGGATTCTGATAGAGGGCAATGAGACTTAGACCTGAGTCCAAAAATGGAGGCTCTAGCCCCTTCCAGAGCTGAGATATCGAAACTCAAAAAATAATCCCGAAAAAAAAACGACAGTGGTACCCCTTACGTTTTTTTTTGGGGGGGGGGCGAAAAATTAAGTTTCTCCAATCTTCCCAAAACTCTGGATTCTGATAGAGGGCCATGAGACTTAGACCTGAGTGCAAAAATGGAGGCTCTAGCCCCTTTCAGAGCTAAGATATCGAAACTCAAAAAATCAGCCCGAAAAAAAAAACGACAGTGGTACCCCTTACGTTTTTTTTTTTTTTGGGCGAAAAATTAAGTTTCTCCAATCTTCCCAAAAGTCTGGATTCTGATAGAGGGCCATGAAACTTAGACCTGAGTGCAAAAATGGAGGCTCTAGCCCCTTCCAGAGCTGAGATATCGAAACTCAAAAATTCAGCTCGAAAAAAAAACGACAGTGGTACCCCTTATGTTGTTGGTTTTTTTGGGCGAAAAATTAAGTTTCTCCAATCTTCCCAAAACTCTGGATTCTGATAGAGGGCCATGAGACTTAGACCTGAGTGCAAAAATGGAGGCTCTAGCCCCTTCCAGAGCTGAGATATCGAAACTCAAAAATTCAGCCCGAAAAAAAAACGACAGTGGTACCCCTTACGGTTTTTTTTTTTGGGCGAAAAATTAAGTTTCTCCAATCTTCCCAAAACTCTGGATTCTGATAGAGGGCCATGAGACTTAGACCTGAGTGCAAAAATGGAGGCTCTAGCCCCTTCCAGAGCTGAGATATCGAAACTCAAAAATCAGCCCGAAAAAAAAAACGACAGTGGTACCCCTTACGTTTTGTTTTTTTTTGGGGGGCGAAAAATTAAGTTTCTCCAATCTTCCCAAAACTCTGGATTCTGATAGAGGGCCATGAGACTTAGACCTGAGTGCAAAAATTGAGGCTCTAGCCCCTTCCAGAGCTGAGATATCGAAACTCAAAAATTCAGCCTGAAAAAAAAAACGACAGTGGTACCCCTTACGTTTTTTTTTTTTTTTTTGGGGCGAAAAATTAAGTTTCTCCAATCTTCCCAAAACTCTGGATTCTGATAGAGGGCCATGAGACTTAGACCTGAGTGCAAAAATGGAGGTTCTAGCCCCTTCCAGAGCTGAGATATCGAAACTCAAAAATTCAGCCCGAAAAAAAAACGACAGTGGTACCCCTTACGTTTTTTTTTTTTTGGGCGAAAAATTAAGTTTCTCCAATCTTCCCAAAACTCTGGATTCTGATAGAGGGCCATGAGACTTAGACCTGAGTGCAAAAATGGAGGCTCTAGCCCCTTCCAGAGCTGAGATATCGAAACTCAAAAATTCAGCCCGAAAAAAAAAACGACAGTGGTACCCCTTACGTTTTTTTTTTTTGGGCGAAAAATTAAGTTTCTCCAATCTTCCCAAAACTCTGGATTCTGATAGAGGGCCATGAGACTTAGACCTGAGTGCAAAAATGGAGGCTCTAGCCCCTTCCAGAGCTGAGATATCGAAACTCAAAAATTCGGCCCGAAAAAAAAAACGACAGTGGTACCCCTTACGTTTTTTTTTTTAGGGCGAAAAATTAAGTTTCTCCAATCTTCCCAAAACTCTGGATTCTGATAGAGGGCCATGAGACTTGGACCTAAGTGCAAAAATGGAGGCTCTAGCCCATTCCAGAGATGAGATATCGAAACTCAAAAATTCGGCCCGAAAAAAAAAAACGACAGTGGTACCCCTTACATTTTTTTTTTCGGGTGAAAAATTAAGTTTCTCAAATCTTCCCAAAACTCTGGATTCTGATAGAGGGCCATGAGACTTAGACCTGAGTGCAAAAATGGAGGCTCTAGCCCCTTCCATAGCTGAGATATCGAAACTCAAAAATTCAGCCCGAAAAAAAAACGACAGTGGTACCCCTTACGTTTTTTTTTTTTTGGGTGAAAAATTAAGTTTCTCCAATCTTCCCAAAACTCTGGATTCTGATAGAGGGCCATAAGACTTAGACCTGAGTGCAAAAATGGAGGCTCTAGCCCCTTCCAGAGCTGAGATATCGAAACTCAAAAATTCAGCCCGAAAAAAAAAACGACAGTGGTACCCCTTACTTTTTTTTTTTTTGGGCGAAAAATTAAGTTTCTCCAATCTTCCCAAAACTCTGGATTCTGATAGAGGGCCATGAGACTTAGACCTGAGTGCAAAAATGGAGGCTCTAGCCCCTTCCAGAGCTGAGATATCGAAACTCAAAAATACGGCCCAAAAAAAAAACGACAGTGGTACCCCTTACGTTTTTTTTTTTTCGGGCGAAAAATTAAGTTTCTCCAATCTTCCCAAAACTCTGGATTCTGATAGAGGGCCATGAGACTTAGACCTGAGTGCAAAAATGGAGGCTCTAGCCCCTTCCAGAGCTGAGATATCGAAACTCAAAAAATCAGCCCGAAAAAAAAACGACAGTGGTACCCCTTACGTTTTTTTTTTTTTGGGGGGCGAAAAATTACGTTTCTCCAATCTTCCCAAAACTCTGGATTCTGATAGAGGGCCATGAGACTTAGACCTGAGTGCAAAAATGGAGGCTCTAGCCCCTTCCAGAGCTGAGATATCGAAACTCAAAAATTCAGCCCGAAAAAAAACGACAGTGGTACCCCTTATGTTTTTTTTTTTTGGGCGAAAAATTAAGTTTCTCCAATCTTCCCAAAACTCTGGATTCTGATAGAGGGCCATGAGACTTAGACCTGAGTGCAAAAATGGAGGCTCTAGCCCCTTCCAGAGCTGAGATATCGAAACTCAAAAATTCAGCCTGAAAAAAAAAAAACGACAGTGGTACCCCTTACGTTTTTTTTTTTTTGGGCGAAAAATTAAGTTTCTCCAATCTTCCCAAAACTCTGGATTCTGATAGAGGGCCATGAGACTTAGACCTGAGTGCAAAAATGGAGGTTCTAGCCCCTTCCAGAGCTGAGATATCGAAACTCAAAAATTCAGCCCGAAAAAAAAACGACAGTGGTACCCCTTACGTTTTTTTTTTTTTTTTTGGGCGAAAAATTAAGTTTCTCCAATCTTCCCAAAACTCTGGATTCTGATAGAGGGCCATGAGACTTAGACCTGAGTGCAAAAATGGAGGTTCTAGCCCCTTCCAGAGCTGAGATATCGAAACTCAAAAATTCAGCCCGAAAAAAAAAAA
This sequence comes from Pimephales promelas, assembly GCF_988280905.1. Taxonomy (NCBI): domain Eukaryota; kingdom Metazoa; phylum Chordata; class Actinopteri; order Cypriniformes; family Leuciscidae; genus Pimephales; species Pimephales promelas. The sequence goes on along the minus strand of NC_142788.1, from coordinate 19,028,456 downwards.
CGACAGTGGTACCCCTTACGTTTTTTTTTTTTTGGGCGAAAAATTAAGTTTCTCCAATCTTCCCAAAACTCTGGATTCTGATAGAGGGCCATGAGACTTAGATCTGAGTGCAAAAATGGAGGCTCTAGCCCATTCCAGAGCTGAGATATCGAAACTCAAAAATTCGGCCCGAAAAAAAAAAAGACAGTGGTACCCCTTATGTTTTTTTTTTGGGCGAAAAATTAAGTTTCTCCAATCTTCCCAAAACTCTGGATTCTGATAGAGGGCCATGAGACTTAGACCTGAGTGCAAAAATGGAGGCTCTAGCCCCTTCCAGAGCTGAGATATCGAAACTCAAAAATTCAGCCCGAAAAAAAAAAACGACAGTGGTACCCCTTATGTTTTTTTTTTTGGGGTGAAAAATTAAGTTTCTCCAATCTTCCCAAAACTCTGGATTCTGATAGAGGGCCATAAGACTTAGACCTGAGTGCAAAAATGGAGGCTCTAGCCCCTTCCAGAGCTGAGATATCGAAACTCAAAAATTCAGCCCGAAAAAAAAAACGACAGTGGTACCCCTTACGTTTTTTTTTTTAGGGCGAAAAATTAAGTTTCTCCAATCTTCCCAAAACTCTGGATTCTGATAGAGGGCCATGAGACTTAGACCTGAGTGCAAAAATGGAGGCTCTAGCCCCTTCCAGAGCTGAGATATCGAAACTCAAAAATTCAGCCCGAAAAAAAAACGACGGTGGTACCCCTTACGTTTTTTTTTTTGGGCGAAAAATTAAGTTTCTCCAATCTTCCCAAAACTCTGGATTCTGATAGAGGTCCATGAGATTTAAACCTGAGTGCAAAAATGGAGGCTCTAGCCCCTTCCAGAGCTGAGATATCGAAACTCAAAAATTCAGCACGAAAAAAAAAAACGACAGTGGTACCCCTTACGTTTGTTTTTTTTTGGGTGAAAAATTAAGTTTCTCCAATCTTCCCAAAACTCTGGATTCTGATAGAGGGCCATAAGACTTAGACCTGAGTGCAAAAATGGAGGCTCTAGCCCCTTCCAGAGCTGAGATATCGAAACTCAAAAATTCAGCCCGAAAAAAAAAACGACAGTGGTACCCCTTACGTTTTTTTTTTTTGGGCGAAAAATTAAGTTTCTCCAATCTTCCCAAAACTCTGGATTCTGATAGAGGGCCATGAGACTTAGACCTGAGTGCAAAAATGGAGGCTCTAGCCCATTCCAGAGATGAGATATCGAAACTCAAAAATTCGGCCCGAAAAAAAAAAACGACAGTGGTACCCCTTACATTTTTTTTTTCGGGTGAAAAATTAAGTTTCTCAAATCTTCCCAAAACTCTGGATTCTGATAGAGGGCCATGAGACTTAGACCTGAGTGCAAAAATGGAGGCTCTAGCCCCTTCCATAGCTGAGATATCGAAACTCAAAAATTCAGCCCGAAAAAAAAACGACAGTGGTACCCCTTACGTTTTTTTTTTTTGGGTGAAAAATTAAGTTTCTCCAATCTTCCCAAAACTCTGGATTCTGATAGAGGGCCATAAGACTTTTTTTTTTTTGGGCGAAAAATTAAGTTTCTCCAATCTTCCCAAAACTCTGGATTCTGATAGAGGGCCATGAGACTTAGACCTGAGTGCAAAAATGGAGGTTCTAGCCCCTTCCAGAGCTGAGATATCGAAACTCAAAAATTCAGCCCGAAAAAAAAAACGACAGTGGTACCCCTTACGTTTTTTTTTTTTTTGGGCGAAAAATTAAGTTTCTCCAATCTTCCCAAAACTCTGGATTCTGATAGAGGGCCATGAGACTTAGATCTGAGTGCAAAAATGGAGGCTCTAGCCCATTCCAGAGCTGAGATATCGAAACTCAAAAATTCGGCCCGAAAAAAAAAAGACAGTGGTACCCCTTATGTTTTTTTTTTGGGCGAAAAATTAAGTTTCTCCAATCTTCCCAAAACTCTGGATTCTGATAGAGGGCCATGAGACTTAGACCTGAGTGCAAAAATGGAGGCTCTAGCCCCTTCCAGAGCTGAGATATCGAAACTCAAAAATTCAGCCCGAAAAAAAAAAACGACAGTGGTACCCCTTATGTTTTTTTTTTTGGGGTGAAAAATTAAGTTTCTCCAATCTTCCCAAAACTCTGGATTCTGATAGAGGGCCATAAGACTTAGACCTGAGTGCAAAAATGGAGGCTCTAGCCCCTTCCAGAGCTGAGATATCGAAACTCAAAAATTCAGCCCGAAAAAAAAAACGACAGTGGTACCCCTTACGTTTTTTTTTTTAGGGCGAAAAATTAAGTTTCTCCAATCTTCCCAAAACTCTGGATTCTGATAGAGGGCCATGAGACTTAGACCTGAGTGCAAAAATGGAGGCTCTAGCCCCTTCCAGAGCTGAGATATCGAAACTCAAAAATTCAGCCCGAAAAAAAAACGACGGTGGTACCCCTTACGTTTTTTTTTTTGGGCGAAAAATTAAGTTTCTCCAATCTTCCCAAAACTCTGGATTCTGATAGAGGTCCATGAGATTTAAACCTGAGTGCAAAAATGGAGGCTCTAGCCCCTTCCAGAGCTGAGATATCGAAACTCAAAAATTCAGCACGAAAAAAAAAAACGACAGTGGTACCCCTTACGTTTGTTTTTTTTTGGGTGAAAAATTAAGTTTCTCCAATCTTCCCAAAACTCTGGATTCTGATAGAGGGCCATAAGACTTAGACCTGAGTGCAAAAATGGAGGCTCTAGCCCCTTCCAGAGCTGAGATATCGAAACTCAAAAATTCAGCCCGAAAAAAAAAACGACAGTGGTACCCCTTACGTTTTTTTTTTTTGGGCGAAAAATTAAGTTTCTCCAATCTTCCCAAAACTCTGGATTCTGATAGAGGGCCATGAGACTTAGACCTGAGTGCAAAAATGGAGGCTCTAGCCCATTCCAGAGATGAGATATCGAAACTCAAAAATTCGGCCCGAAAAAAAAAAACGACAGTGGTACCCCTTACATTTTTTTTTTCGGGTGAAAAATTAAGTTTCTCAAATCTTCCCAAAACTCTGGATTCTGATAGAGGGCCATGAGACTTAGACCTGAGTGCAAAAATGGAGGCTCTAGCCCCTTCCATAGCTGAGATATCGAAACTCAAAAATTCAGCCCGAAAAAAAAACGACAGTGGTACCCCTTACGTTTTTTTTTTTTTGGGTGAAAAATTAAGTTTCTCCAATCTTCCCAAAACTCTGGATTCTGATAGAGGGCCATAAGACTTAGACCTGAGTGCAAAAATGGAGGCTCTAGCCCCTTCCAGAGCTGAGATATCGAAACTCAAAAATTCAGCCCGAAAAAAAAACGACAGTGGTACCCCTTACGTTTTTTTTTTTTGGGGCGAAAAATTAAGTTTCTTCAATCTTCCCAAAACTCTGGATTCTGATAGAGGGCCATGAGACTTAGACCTGAGTGCAAAAATGGAGGCTCTAGCCCCTTCCAGAGCTGAGATATCGAAACTAAAAAATTCAGCCAGAAAAAAAAACGACAGTGGTAACCCTTACGTTTTTTTTTTTAGGGCGAAAAATTAAGTTTCTCCAATCTTCCCAAAACTCTGGATTCTGATAGAGGGCCATGAGACTTAGACCTGAGTGCAAAATGGAGGCTCTAGCCCCTTCCAGAGCTGAGATATCGAAACTCAAAAATTCGGCCCGAAAAAAAAACGACAGTGGTACCCCTTTCGTTTTTTTTTTTCAGGCGAAAAATTAAGTTTCTCAAATCTTCTCAAAACTCTGGATTCTGATAGAGGGCCATGAGACTTAGACCTGAGTGCTAAAATGGAGGCTCTAGCCCCTTCCAGAGCTGAGAAATCGAAACTCAAAAATTCAGCCCGAAAAAAAAAAACCGACAGTGGTACCCCTTACATTTTTTTTTTTTCGGGTGAAAAATTAAGCTTCTCAAATCTTCTCAAAACTCTGGATTCTGATAGAGGGCAATGAGACTTAGACCTGAGTGCAAAAATGGAGGCTCTAGACTCTTCCAGAACTCAGATATCGAAACTCAATTTTCGACCCGAAAAAAAAAACGACAGTGGTACCCCTTTCGTTTTTTTTTTTTTCAGGCGAAAAATTAAGTTTCTCAAATCTTCTCAAAACTCTGGGTTCTGATAGAGGGCCGTGAGACTTAAACCTGAGTGCAAAAATGGAGGCTCTAGACCCTTCCAGATCTGAGATATTGAGATATTTATAATGGCATAAATGCTACGTCGTATCTTAATATCTCAGCTCTGGAAGGGTCTAGAACCTCCATTTTTGCACTCAGGTCTAAGTCCCATGGCCCTCTATCAGAGTCCAGAGTTTCAAGAAGATCAGAGAAACTCAAATTTCGACTCAAAAAAAAAAACGTTTGTTTCGTGTCTTAGGCCATCAATGTGTACTTACATTTACGAGTCATTAAATCATGTTTAATTTGGACTTCTCTGTGCATGCTTTTTCAGGTGGACCCAGGGTGACCCCCATAAACCTCCATTATATAACTGACAGACAAGAACGGTTTGACCTAAAAATATCAACATTGAAAATACTGTGGAAACAAAGGTACCTACATCTTGGATGCCCTTGAGGTAAGCTAAAACATATCAAAAATTAATTTCAAAGTGAACTATCCCTTTAATGAAATCTGAGAGCTTTCTCTCCCTCTGTTGACAGCTCTCCTCTGCTTACACCTACCACTTTCAAGCTCCAGAAGATCATCATAAAAGTAACACAGTTTTACAGTCCTATCCAAATGTGATGCGATAATATTCTAGCAACAAGCAACAAAACATTTGTGCCACTTTATAAATTTGGGGTTAAACCACTGGAGTCACATGGATTACATTTGTGTCTATACCTTTCTGAAACTTGAAAGTGGTAGTTGCCTAAGCTGTCAATGGTTGGACAGAAATCTCTCAGAGTTCCTCAAAAAGATCTTCATTTTTTGTTCTAAAGATGAATGTAACTCTTGAGAGGTGTGGACCAATGTGTGTGTGAGTAATTACAATTAAAATTTTGGGGTGAGCTAACGCTTTGTGTAATATTGTGTTCTCTTACAGAAAAGTGGCATCAACACTAACATTTCACTCTTCTTTAATCCCTAGCTGGCTCTTGGGGAGGATGACCTTGCATCCAGTATGCTGCTGTGGGTGCCGCAGGATTTCGAACTCATTCGATCACTTGCCTCCATGCTTTTCGAACTGTGGTGACTAATCTTGCCTTGCTGTAGGTCAAGCCGCTGGTTCTTCAGATCTTCTTCGATTTGCTTAATGCATCCTTTTTTTGGGTGCAGTGCGCTGGATTCTCCACTGGATTGGACGTTTCCTCCAGAGGACTTGTGTGGTATTCGATTTGCATCCATTCTGCACGTGTCCAAACATTTCACTCTCTTGACTATAAGTCTAAAGCAATTTTTAAGGATAAAAGCAGAAGCCCTATCTTCTTTCCATTTTGTTTGTTTCTGTATTTTATCATATTCTATTCGTATTGAATCTGAAAATGTTTTGAATCTTCACTTTCACAGTTTATGAAGGTTTTTTTTCTCATTTTTTAAAAATATTATATAAATTTTGAGCTATTTGGTGCAACACCAATATTGTGCAAGTACCTGCTCATGTTTTCTTTTCCTTTTTTTTCCATTTCTCCCATGTTTGTTTAATGTCTTAACATTTTCCACAATATAAGCACTTTTTATGGTGCTTTGCACATTGTTTAATTCTGTGTGTGTGTGTGTGTGTGTGTGTCTGTCTGTCTGTATATATCAATCTTTACCCATTGAATATATTTTAAGAATGTTTACATGAAATTTTTTACAAAAATAAAACATGTTCAACATATATATCGTTTTTGAATTATTTGCTACCAACATATATGCTATAAAAATAGAAATTTCTGTTTAAGGATTAGCTGTGAATAGTACAGAAAATACGGAATTTTCCATTTTAGGTTTGACGGAACAGTCTGTCAATGGTAATCTACTGAAATATCCGTTTTAAGGTTTACGGAAGTGCCCGTACAATAACGGAAAAAGTTTTTTTAACGGAACTTTTTTTAACAGTGCACACCATGAAACAATCAAGAACCGACAAGCACAGACTGAAACAGAGAGAACTAAATAGAGATACAAAATGAACACTAACAAGGTGACGACAGGTGACACATGATCAGGACGATGAACAGGTGGATGATTGAGGGAGTTATTTCAGGTGTGGAGACAAGAGGATGCTGGGAAATGTAGTGAAAATGACAAAGACAGAATGGTGCAGATGAAGACTATTCATTTGCTATGTTATTTTAGTGATGGCTGAGTGTTTCTTTGCTGAATCTTTAATTTAAAATGTTTTTTTTTTAATCATTTCTTATTCCAGATATTCATAAATATCTTGTTTTTAATTTCCACAAATGATTATGTTAGTTTTTGTTTTGTTTTTGGGTCAAAAATTATTAATTTTATTTTATTTTAACCACAGACATTTTTTATGTATTTTAGTAAAAGATAACAACATAATATTTGAATATTAGGCTATGGTTACCTTGACCTTGTAATCCTAGTGAGAAATTACTTGTGAGAAGGAGAAACATGTCCAAAACTATCAGCTAGCTAGCTGTTGACATATTCTAGCTAGCTAATGTTAACTACACTGAAAAAAAAAGTTTTTTAAAGCTTATTTACATTTAGTAGGCAATGGGAAGATGTGGGATAGAAAAACAAAATACTCGGCCACAGGAGGACATCAGACAGGAGGGCCAATCGAAGAGGAAGAGATGCAGTATATGCCCAGCTGCCAAAGACAGAAAAGTCAGCAGCTGGTGTTCCCAGTGCACCAGGCCTGTGTGCAAGGAGCACAAACATGTAGTTGTCATTTGTGAGGCATGTAAGCACTAAGATAGCAATTTGAGATGCCGATGTAGCAGTGTGATTTTATTTTTTTTCTGTTTTGTTTTCTTTTATTTGATCACATTCACCACCACAATTCAATACAGTTACACTACACCACAGTTCAATTTCAGTGTTATCAGTTATCTGTAATATGTCAATGCTATGCGAGACAAAGTGGCAAATAAACATTTCAAGTGTTAAACGTGTTGTCTAAATTACTTCTAAGATGATTAATTCAACAAAATGTTGTCTTTATTCTTTTGTTTTATCATGCTTGATAAGTACATTTGATATAGTAACACAAAACCTAAAAAAAATATTTTTTAATACTTATATATCATGAAATTTATAGATCATGGAATATTAAATGCTTAAATAAATTGATCTCAAAAGATAAAAAGAATTAGAAGCCATGCATTATTAAAAGCCATGCATTAAATAACAGGAAATGAATACGGGTCTTTTTAGACCCATGTTGTGCATTAGAAGGGCTATCCATAGCTTGCGCATCAAAGGGTTAAAATGTCCAAAAATTACACTACCCAAATCCCCGTTCAATAGATTGCAGGCGGGCTACGTGGGATCTTAATATTTCAGCTCAAGAAGGGTCTAGAGACTCCATTTTTGCACTCAGGTCTAAGTCTCATGGCCCTCCATCAGAATCCAGAGTTTTGAGAAGATTGGAGAAACTTATTTTTTCGCACAGAAAAAAAAAACGACAGGGGTAACTCTGTCGTTTTTTTTTTTTTTTGGGTCAAACTTTTGAGTTTCTCTGATCTTCTTGAAACTCTGGATTCTGATAGAGGGCCATGAGACTTGACCTGAGTGCAAAAATGGAGTCTCTAGACCCTTCCTGAGCTTAGATATTGAGATCCCATGTAGCCATTATAAAAATAGTGGGTTCGTGGACGGTGGAATTATGGGATGGCGCTTGGTGCCACAGACTATGGGGGCCCCCCTGAGTGCAGTAAAATAGTTTTTATCATGACAGGAACTTTAATTAAAATGTCCAAAAATTACACTACCCAAATCCCCATTCAATAGATTGCAGGCGGGCTACGTGGGATCTCAGTATCTCAGCTCAGGAAGGGTCTAGAGCCTCCATTTTTGCACTCAGGTCTAAGTCTCATGGCCCTCTATCAGAATCCAGAGTTTTGAGAAGATTGGAGAAAATTAATTTTTCACACCGAAAAAAAAAAACGACAGGGGTACCACTGAAACTCAAAATTTTGAGTTTCTCTGATCTTCTTGAAACTCTGGATTCTGATAGAGGCCAATGAGACTTAGACCTGAGTGCAAAAATGGAGGCTCTAGACCCTTCCAGAGCTGAGATATTGAGATATTTATAATGGCACAAATGCTACGTGGGATCTCATTATCTCAGACCTGAGTGCAAAAATGTCTCTAGACCTCATGGCCCTCTATCAGAATCCAGAGTTTTGAGAAGATTGGAGAAACTTATTTTTTCGCACCGAAAAAAAATTACAGGGGTACCCCTGTCGTTTTTTTTTTTTTGGGTCAAAATTTTGAGTTTCTCTGATCTTCTTGAAACTCTAGATTCTGACAGAGGGCCATGAGACTTAGACCTGAGTGCAAAAATTGAGTCTCTAGACCCTTCCTGAGCTGAGATATTGAGATCCCATGTAGAATTTATGCCATTATAAAAATAGGGGGTTCGCGGACAGCGGAATTTTGGGACGGCAGAATTTTGTTACGGCGCTTGGTGCTACGGACCCCGTGGGGCCTGCTGAGTGAAGTAAAATAGTTTTTATCACGACAGGAACTTTAGTTAAAATGTCTATCAAATATACTACCTGAAACCCCTTTCAATAGATTGCAGGCGGGATGGTGTCCAATTGCAGCATGTTTCATGGCAAGTGAGCATACATGCACTCTTTTTGTGCATTTGAACGGCTATAACTCTGGGACCAAGCTGCCCAGATGCACCAAACTTGGGTCAAAGTAGGGTCCCTAGGGGCCCTCACCAACGGGCCCTAGCCAGAGGCTCTAGTGCCCCCACGTGTCGAGAAATGGGGCCCAACAGGAAAGGTGTCACTTCAGAAGGAAGGGTCCCATAACCTCGGGACTCTGGGGTCTGAGAGGGCCCCTAGGGGCCACTCACCACACCAAAGGACGATCTGCTGGGACTCGTCATTTCCAAGATATTGACTGTTTTGTCTATTGTGAAATGCTCCAGAAGTTAAAAAAAGGGGGCTGACATGTGATGTCCATTGTAATGGACACAGGGTCTGAATGGGTTAAGAGGTGGACATCCCTGAGAGTCATTTGTTCTTTGGGTTAGGCGGGGACCACAGGGGCCCTGGCCTGTGACTGAACCTGACGCTCTGACAGCTGTTGTTGACCTGAACCCTACACACACAGACACACACTCCCCTAACCACGAGATTAACCATCCACTGCCATCCACTGGGGCCGCCACTCCCTGCATGACTGTGGAGGAGTTTGGAAATAAACATCACTCGGAGAAAAAAAAATGAGAGAAACAAGCATCTTTAAGTTTGCAATAGGATTTATTTCACCCAGCGGAGAATAGAAAAATAGGATGAAGACAAAACATTGATGGGAAATCTAGTGACGATTTTAATTAATTGCTTACATATTCAAAAAGGAAAAACTATTTCAAAGATTTGCATAAAGAGCTTTGTGCCGTCCATTTCCCTGCAACAAAGAGAAAAGTATTGTTCTTTGGGATCAATTTAAGGACAATTTAATATCTCGTTGCTCTAACTACAGCAAACAATTTTCTATAAATATTTTTTTCCTCATTTATATGCTGAAGTGGCATTTAAGATTGGGGCTCATGATTATTACAACTGGAATACACAGCAAACAGAAAAAGAAGAACAAAAGTAACACCGAGTCACCCAGTCACATTTTGTTCAGTAATAAAGAAGATTTTTAACTCGTGCAACTACATTTAACAAAACGTACCACTTATTTCATCTTCAGTATATTCTCATCTTGAGCATGTTTCTATACAATTCAGGATAACATGTCTTTCCCACAGCAGTAATTGTGACCTCACAATGGCATTAATCCATCTATACGTACATCCTTCGCTAATGTCCTTTTTTCGTGGGGTCGTGAAACTAAAACGGGCCCAGATGTTTGTCGGGTGAGAGGGTGGGCCATTGCTTTGGCTGATGGCTTTTGGTCACAGGAAGTCATAAGTGCTTCACACATCTTTATTTTTAAGTTTATCTTCCTTCAGTATGGCCCTGTATGTGTACCTTGTTTCATCACCGGAGAGATCAACACCAGATCTCGTTTGAAAATTCCACATCCATCCATCTTTGGTTTTGGACTGTGGAATGCATAGTTGCACTGGTCAAGTCTGCAAATGAGTTCCATCCTGTTCTTAGATTGACTCCTCTTTGGAGGATTTAGTCTTTCGATGCAAAACCAACTCCAGAGAGTTTAAAAATGGCTGGAAGTTGGAGGAGGAGGTGGCGTAAACGCAAGAAAAAAAAGTGTCTTTTTCGAAGTTCAACGCTCCCCGAGAATGTCGGTTACCACAAGAGTTCATTGCAGCGAATTATGCTTTCCTACAAAGTCTGACACAAAAGAATGTTGCATGTGTACCTTGTGCGCTCGCTGGATGCGTCTCTCTTCTTTCTGGCATGCTGTTTAGGAGCAGCTGTCTGCTCACGTTCATCTCTCACACACTCTAACCCTTCCTGTCTCGTCCCCAAGTCCCTATTTGCACATCTTTGGATTTTGGCTTCCTCACAAGGGTGGAGCTGTTTCAGCCCGCATCGTTTCTTCAGTGTCTCTATTCTTTCTGCACATTTCTCCACACTTTTCCTAAAAAGATTAAGTGCCTCTGCATAAAGGTCCTCAAGTTTGCTTTTTATTTCAGGAGGGGGGTAGAGGGGGTAAGAGGAAGGAAAGAATAGTTCAAAGAGGGCCCCCTTCATGCCCTCTTTCCGTCTTTACCTCCTCCCTGAAGCACTGCCTCTGCCATATGGAGAAGCAGTCAAGAGTTTTAATGGCCAATTCTACGAGGGAGGTTTAGTGGAGTCGTAGGCTCCCGCTGAGGAGGGGTTTCCGTTCTCCTGTTTGGGGGAGGCGCGGCAAGCGGGAGGGGGCACGCTGAATGGGGAGGAAGTGCTGCCGGTAGAAGGAGGACGGGTCTCAGTGGGCAGGGGGTCTCTTTCTGTGGGGCGCAGAACAGATGGCGGCAGCGGGAGGGCCAGCGGGAAGCTGGTCATGTAGAATATTCTGCCAATACGTCGCGCCACCTGAGGAAAGCAGCCACATGCCAGTGTTATTTCTCACACCATACACCAACATGAAGTGCATAAGGATGTACAGTACCAGCGATACTAGATGACTGCGTTCATGTCTGCTCAGAATAATGAACGAAGAAATGTGATAACATGAAGAAACAAGACAAAAAAACTGGGCCTATCTATAGGTTTGTGGGGCCCTGGGCAAGAACATAAAACTAAATATCAGCAATCTACTGGTCAGAAGTTCTGACAAGTTCATTTATTATGGACCATCTTTGTAGCCCACTCTTCAGGAGCAGTATGCACTCCTGCTCCTGAAGGGAAACTTTCCTGCAAATATTAGATCCATCCCTTTCCAACACACCGGATCAGAAGTTTTGAGTGATCCTGAAGACCTTGATTAGCTTGTATTGCTTGTGTTTTATTAGGATTTGTCCTGAACTCAGGAAGTTGGCCCTCCAGAAGCAGGATAGTACACCCTTGCTCTGCAATACTGAGTTTAGCTCCAACCCTGATCAAAAGAAATTCTGCAGGACAGTTGGGACAGAGTTGCTCACCCTTTCCCTATTGTATATCTGTCCACTATTATTGCAGCTTCTTGACATGGAGAGCTATCTTCCTGCATAGTTTAGCTATAACTCCATTTAAATACGTGAGTCAAGTAATCAAGGTCTCAAGAATACTTGAAGTTTTATTTAACAAAGTTCGGGAGGAGCGCAAGAGGAAGCCGGTATAGCCGTCTCTCACCTCTGTCCTGCGACAGTTTCACAGCATCCCTCCACCACCCCATCGCCTCACTCTTGGCTGGTTTCTATCCCAGTCAAGGAGGGGGAGCACTCTGGGTTCGGGCCAAATTCCGAGCTCGGAGCCCTCCCCCGGACAGAGCGGCAAAAACACGCACAAGTTACTATATTTGATTTCATGTACATGTAAACTTGTAGAATAATTACAGGCAGGTGTGTTGGACTAAGGTCTGCATAAAACTCTGCAGGATGTTGGCCCTCCAGGAGCAGGATTTGACACCCCTGGTAAAGCAGGTCTTCTCTTTACCTGAGAGCGGATCTTGAGGGCAGGCCCCAGTTTCAACCCCATGTTGTTGAGCAAGTGGTCCTCAGTTAGCAGTGGCAGAGTCTCGCCATCAATGGCCTGCTCTCTGAAGACCTGAAATAGATGACCTAGCTTCAGCTGACGTTGATGAACATTGACCATTTCACTCAACATGCACACAATTCACGTGACTCATTCCACGGGGAAGCTCATGCATACTCGGCATCTGCAGTGAAATGTGGTGCGCTGTGGTCAACGGTGGGGTTTTATTGATGTGTTGAGCATGCGACAGATTGACATTCGGTGTGGTGAAATGTGTGAGACAGAGCTGTGAGTGAGAAAGATAAGAGCAGCGCAGAGCGGCCTTCTAACTTTTTAAAGAACACTCAAGGAACAACTAAATCAAGCTATGCTGGTCTAATGTTCTTGTCTACAAATTGCAGCACGTGATCTTCCTTCTGTGCTGTACTGAATGTCTCCAGTAGCCCCTGTTAAAGGCAGGGGCAGGAGAGGGGGTATCCAACGCTCTGCTCCTGCTCTTGTCCTCACCTGTGTGTACTCCCCACAGCCTGCTAGGCTGCTGATGAAGCTGCACACCTCCTCCACACTCCACTTGCTGATGTCCTCGACTGCTCCCGCCTCTTCTCCGTCCACAAAAAGACCTCCCATTGCGCCTGTGAGCCCGCCGGGCCGAGAGGAAGCAAAAATCATTAGAGACAGAAGGCCCCCTGTCCCCTTACACACTCACTTGCACCTACACACAGCTCTGTTATTGACCCTGCCTATTACGGAGTTTAGTAAAGGTCAGCGACAGGGCCCCTTCCTGGGGGAGGTCTCTCAGCTGGAGCAGGTAATGCATTTCAGATGGCTGAAGTTGCTCTGCACTCATTCAGTAACTAGATATTAATGTGGGGTTAAACCTTTCATGCTTTGTTGTTATGAGGATATGTATATTTTACCACATAATTCCATCATTACACCCTCATGTTATTCAAATTTGTTTTTCTTCGGAACACAAGCACATTGTCCAAGCTACTCTTTTCCATACAACAAAAGTGGACAATAATTGTGGCTGTCAAGCTCCAAAATTTTCCAGTGAAAGTACATTTAAGTTCCTGACTTTTCATGGTATTCTATAGTTGTTTTTTCCCCCCAGACAGCAACATAGTGAAGCATAGCCAAGATCCTACCCACATCTTGTACACGAGGCCCAGATGGGGGCCGAATCTGGGCCAACACTATGTTGCTGTCTGGGTTGGAGGTTGACAGCTGCGATTGCCATACACTTACATTTATAGAGATAAGAGAAACCGGCATTTTATTGTAAATAATTAAGGCAGTAAGCAATAACATCTTTTTTTTTTTAATTATTATTTATTTCTCTCTGTCTCATCTTATCATTGGTAAGATGAGACTTGTTGCATGCTCAGTATTTGCTAGAATGCCTGAGGTAGATTAGCTCAGCCTCTCTCTGAATTGGTCACTTCCTCATTAGGAGACTCATTTTCCATTAAAACTTGCTCTGGGCTTGCTTGCACTCTGGGCTAAATTTCTCAGTTTCTCTCTAACTCTCTTACTCACTCTTTCTGTCTCTTTGAGGACAAGGAATACTATGTGAACTCCAGATTTTTATAGTTGAGGAGCAGGCATATGATGTCACTAACACTAGTGTACGCATACGCTCTGTATGTTCGTTTTAAATGAGGAGTGCTTTGGAATATGGAAATGTATGTCTCCATGGCTACGTTCACACTGCAAGCCTTAGTGCTCAATTCCGATTTATTGCTCAGATCCGTTTTTTTTTGTATCGCTGTTCACATTGTTGTTTTAAATGTGGCCAATATCAGATTCCAAGCCAAACAGATCATGGTCCTGAACTAACCAGCATGCGCAAAAGAATGATAAAAACACTTCACACAACACACTGTCATTTGGAAATAAACACTGAGAACATTAAAGTAAATGATTACTCATTTTTTATAGTGTGATCTGCCACAGAAGCCAGCGAATTTATGTGCAGGCAATATATAAAACATTTTTTTTTTTAAACATTTATGATACGAGCCCTGGTGTTTTGCTTGAATGAGCCGTCACTGTAATACTTATGAGTTCTGACACATCACTGACTACCTTTGGCAACTATCTTGATAACTTCGGGTATGTAAAATCTTTGAAGTGACTCCCATGTGACTTGCTCTCTAGAGTGACTTAAAAGTCACATGAATTCCGATATGACTTTTCAGACTGTGGTCGGATTGCAAAACATCTGACCTGTATCAGATTTAGTACCTCTTATGGAAGTGGCAAAAATCGGAATTGAAAGAAGAAAAAAAAACATCTAATTGCATGGGGTTTTTGCTGTTCATACTGTCATGAGGAAAAACAAATTAGAGTCACATGTGAGCAAAAAAAAATTGGGTTTGGGTCACATTTACCTGCCATCTGAATAAGCACAAGATACAATATCTCTCATTGAATGTGATTAGATTTTGCTATCTGAATTTTAAACAGCTGTGAACTCACCGGTGTGAAAGTAAGGGCTGGTGTATGGAAAGGTAAAGGGCAGCGTTTGTCCAGGCAAAGTGGTTAAGGGTGGGATTCCTGGTGGCAGGTATTTGGCCTCACTCTTGCTCAGTCCTGATGTGAAGAGGTGGTGGGTCGGTGACTCTTGGCCAATGGAGCTACAAGGGGCACTGAGCCGTCCTGACCTCTCTCCCAGCTCTTTCACTGTTTCGCTAGACTTGCTCACATCCTTGCCTTGACACACCTCCGAACCGAGACTATGTCCGTCCACTTTGGAAAGCCTCTCAGGCCTATCTTCCCCAACCTCTGCATCAATCTCAGAGTCTTTCATGTCTTCATCTTGTCCCTCTGTTTCTCCATCCCTGGCACAACCCTCACTGAGCATCTCTTTGGTCTCAGACAAACCCCCTTGTTGGTCCCCTCGGAGTGGTCCTCCTTTCCTCACGCTCTTCCTGTTGCTGAGGTCTTTAGAGGAAGTGCCTACTGCTGCCCCCTGGTGGTTGAGGGAGAGTAATGGGGTGTTGTTGTGCCGCAAAACCAGCATGGCATTGCGGCGATTGAGCTCCTCTCGGAGTGGGTGTCCCTCTGGGATTTCGTGCAGGCTGCGTAAGGCAGGGTGTTCCGCAGGAAGCCCGGGATGCAGGCCCAGTGGGTCCGCCAGCAGTCGCTGCCTGTGGAGGTTCTCTAACTCCTTCTGTCTCAACAACTCAGCAGACATTTCCAACCTGGAGGAACATTCCACAATCAGAAAGGCATACTGGAACATGGTAATGAACATTTCCTGAGAAAAAGATTGTAAATTACATAATATAAAATTGTGTTTGTGAGGTTCATCAATTAAATCTATCTTTTGGTATATTACAAACAAGTGCTCAAACATCAAGTAGTAGTTGATTGAGACATTTATCTGTGCATCTCTATAACATTACCTAGCAAGGTTCTGCTTACGAAGGATCTCCTGTTGACGAGCAAACATCTCTGCCTGAGCAGGTTGCAGGAAACCATAACCTACAGAACAACAGCAAGAGAACATCAATATTAAAGGGGAGGGATACATTCATCCCATTGCACAGCTATCATTAAAAAAAAAAAAAAGGTATACATCTGTTTGTATACAACATACATCAAGTGTTCAGATTATACACATTCAACATAGTGATATATAGAGTGGCCCCAAAATAAATGATGATAGACCTATCATCTTTGAGATATATTTTTAATTACTTTTTTAACCAACTGATCTCAAGGTCATTTTAAGTGGATGTATGAAGTCAGTTCTCCTCAAGTTCACACAGGTGTCCTAGCAGAGTAACATAGCTGTTCTTCATCACATTAACTAAGGATGTTACACCTATGTTTGAGCATCAGAAAGTCTTCAAATAATTTTGCCTTAATGTTGTATTTTCTAACCTAACATTTTGTTTGAAAAGTCCACTTGTGTTATAATATTTTTAAATAAATGCTATTGTATATATTACTGTATATAACCAATAACACATCAAAAAAAAAAAAAAATCCCAGGTTAAATGAGTTCGGAGTAAATGTGAGTGTGTGTAACATATGGCAGAGGTAATGCTCACCTGGGGCTTGACAGAGGGCAGAAGGCATGCCCAGAAACGGGGGACGCAGGTGAGGCCCCAGAGCAATGTGAGGGGCATTCTGTGGGGACAGCAATGGAGGATGCGATATGTCTCTGTGCACAAAAAAAAAAAAAAAAAAAAAAACACCATCATTAACAAACTGCTACTGTTTTTATACTGTATACTGTAAGTCTTTCACAGCCTGCTTTTATAACCCATTTTATTTTATATTACAGGATACATTTTTCATAGACAGGATATTCACAAAGAAAAATTTTATGTACAAAATATTAGCTTAGATTATGATTATTTTTTATTTTTTGGAATAACGTACACACATGAATCATTCTCAATAAGACTAAACCGTGTATTAAGTAAACAGAGTCTGTCTTGGGGTCTGTAAATACGTCATGCTTGACTTCACGAAATTGTTACTTACAGAATACATGCACTTTCTTAATTGTGTGATGTTATGGTATTAAAACAGGTAGGCTTACAACAGTCTGATATGACTGTGTGGCGGTACGGTAATGATACAGGTTCATCAACAGCCTGGTTCAGCTGTACAGCATTATGGTAATGATACAGATTTTCAACAGTCTGTTATGGCTGTGTTTTGTTTTGGAAAGCTAACTATATAGATTTCCAAAAGTCTAATATGTGGCGTTGTGGTAATGATTTAGGTTTTTTAAGGAGTCTGGTACAGTTGTACGGTGCTATGGTAATGAACAGGTTGTCAACAAACTGTTACGTCTGTGTGGTGGTATCCTTACAATACAAGGTTTCCAAAGTCGATTTCAATATAGCTGTGTGGTGTTATGGTAATGCTGCGTTCTCTTCCATCGGTTATTTTTATCGCTCCCTCCGGTGCACACGAGCGACCGTAGCCCCTCATCAGTCCTGTCACGCTGCGGACAGCAGCACTGTTTGTATCCTTGCCCCCCCCCCCACCCCTCCACCACAACCTCCATCATCTCGTCGCTCGCTCCCTCCCTCTTGCTCTGCTGCGCTCTGTGGCCCTGCCACTCTGGTAATGAGGCCTGAATGCACAATAAGAGCATGTCATACTCCGACAGCTGGGGCGGCCCCCCAGCCTCGCCCGGGCTACAGGCTGAAGCACCCACTAATTAACACAGTTCTTCCTCTTCCACCCCAACACACACGCACACATCCCCCTCCTCTTCCTGTCTCCCTCCGCCGTATTCAACCAATAAAAAGATGGCGTGTCGCGTTGCCTCAATTAAATTTTTCTCCTTTTGTACAGGTGGAGAACACAGGCTGTTCATATACAATACAGCAGCCGCCTTTATAGAGCCATGTCAGGGAATAAGGAAAATGAGGGCTAAGAAGAAAAAAGGAGTAGAGGAAAAATATGAAGAAGTGTACTAGTGGCGAGGTGTTGAAATCCAGGCAAATCCTGCGGTGTCTTTTTAAAGTTTTTTACTGCATTTACTGCAACTCTTCACTGAGCCCTCCAACACGCACGCTCACACATGCATAAATATAAATGAAACTCAACACACCTAAAGCAAGCGAAAGAAAAGCGCGGTTGCTTTGTACTTGTGACTGAGTAACGCTTGCTCCAGGGGGAGAGAGACTGAGCAATGCAGTGCAACACAAACACATAAACATCCAAACAGAAAGAGACGGAAAAAAAACCCCATCTGAAATGAGGGAAGAAGCCCTATTTTGCTCTACTTAGGTTTTACGCAATTTTTTAGCTAAACAGCCCTAGCATGTCTTCCTTGAGCAGAAACAAAGAAGAAATCTAAAAACACAGGTACAAGCGGAACAAGCATGTGTGTAAATTGAGGGGTTGAGGAAGGTGTGGAGAAACACAAAGGGGGGAAATCATCGATCGATTGGGCGGCTGTTGAAATGTTAATGCTAATCGTATAACCGCTTTCCGCCGGTGCCTCGCACTTCTGTGGCAGCTCCAATTAATCTGGAAGAAGGCAGCGCGTGACCTTGGGGCCGGGAGTCGGGCCGGCAGCCCAGCCATGCTTATGTAATTACACTGTGAAGTGTGTAATCACCTGGCCTAATCCCTCAGGCCTCACAATTAGCCCGGGCGGCGCTGGCCAGGCCTGCCAAACTCTGCGCCGCCCTGCGCGGCCCACAGATGAATAACGGTCAATTAAAGCTGCATGACTGGGGCCGCGAGGCGTCCGCTCGATAGTAATTAGCTGTAATCATGGGGAGACGTGCCCGGCAGACGTGCTTCTCCTTTTATAGGAAGCAATTTTGGAATGAGGCAAGCGTTAACCATTTCACTCTGGGTCTTTGGCCGACAGAAAATAGAAAAAGAACAAGAAAAAAACAGGGCGATATGTTGGAGGGCAGGGATTATGACTCTGTCGAAATGTAAAAATTTTAAAGCTGCATTGTGTATTTTTGTGCTCCACTAGCTACACCAGTCGAAATTGCAAAAATAATGAATATTTTCAAACAGGTTTTCCAGTTGGCATGTTAGTTTTCTCTGTGCTTTAAAGAGATATGAACATTGTGTCACACAAAAAGATATATAAAAAAGTATTTTCAATGTTTTTTTTAATCCATACAATGAAAGAGGGATCTAATTCCTTGAATTTAATTGTATAGACAAAAGCAACTGAAACATTCTTCAAAACATCTTCTTTTGTATTTTACAGATTTTTTTTTTTTTTTCAAAAAAAGGTCAGGTTTAGAAAGACATAAGAGTATATTATGATTATTTTCATTTTCCTGAATGATTATTATCATTTATCTCTTTAAATAGAGATAAAAGTATTTCAACATTTAAAAAAAGTTGCACAAGGCAGCTTTAAAAATGTGTTACATTTATTGTTACACTGACTGCAGTTCAGTTTACAGGCTTAATTACCTCTACATCTTTTGAGGACTGCCTCCGTTCCTCCACCCTGCCCCATCTCTCCTTTTCTCTATCTGTCGATCTCTATAGCTAGCTAGCGGTAGGGCAAGTAGACGCCACTTGTGTTCGCTCATGTGTGACGACCTGTCAGAGTGGCAGCGGCGTCGCTCCCTGCCTGAAAGCAACGGCAGTGTGGAGTGGTGTGTGTGTGTGTGTGAAGGCAGAGGCAAAGCAACAAACTGGCCAGACGAGAAAAAAGAGAGAGAGAGAGAGAGAGAGAGAAGTGGAGCAGAGCTGACAGGATGGCCCTTAATGAGAGGAGCGCGGGGGATTAGCCGCTCGCCACACCGTGCCCGCCTCGCCTTGACTCGAGGCGGGAACACATTTGCACAGGAAGCACATTAAAATGCATAAAGCTCTTGCTCACCCAACGCCCCCCACCCCAGACCACTGTCTGTTGCTTGTGCTGCCCCACATGCCAAACACATTAGGATTTGCCTTGCAGATTCCCTAAATGCAATCTGCCATTTAAACCCAGACAAATGGCCAGCCATGGCTGCAGGACTATTGATCTTGGTAATGATTTGTTTTTAACAATAGCCACTAATGGGCGTCAGATAATCAATTATGGAGAGTCGATAGAAAGGTGAGCTTGAGGAATGGCTTCCGGCGCACTGTTTTAGCCTGGCGGACTCTCTGTCGATACTTTAGAGGGGTTAGCAATGTCACACAATCTGTGCTAAAAGCTTGCAGCCCACCCAAACATACAGGCCAGTATTCTGTCATCATGTTTCCACCATCATATTCACATATGACGTGGAGAATAAATGGAGAAACCTGGATGACTGCACAGGTCACTCTTTAACATACAATTTTAATGAGACTGAAGCTTTAAAGAGCATATTGCAGGTAAAAAAAAATCTAATTAATATATAACCATGTGTGCAAATACCATATGAAAAGTTAATGCAGGATTTAAAATGTTTTAAAACGACATAAGGGCACTAATTTAGTAGAAGTGAGCGTTTCTCATAAAAACGGCTTTTTTTTCAACATCGCGTCACTTTACGCCATGAAAGGGAGTCGCCACCCTCAGTTCAGTGCAGAGTCGGCTGGTATTCAGTAAGAGCGGTCTTGAGTCAGTATGTTTTTGGTAGTTTTTTTTGTATTTTAATTTATCCTCATCATGTTAAATTATTGTGTTTGTGGAGGTTGCAAAATCTCCGGCCTGTCAGGACATCAAGTCAACGGGTTTCTATAACAAGAAAAGGGATGGTGCAATATATCTTTCGTGTCTGGTGCAGGATTTCTCTTCCGCATCGGCTTCAAAAAACGCGGTCGTGTGAAGCGTTCACTTCAGATCGAAGGTTTATCATCCCACCGATATGATGGAGTTTATCAGGGGATGCCGAAACAAGTATATTGATCGTCTTATACTGTACCAATGGCATCAAATAGTGTGATATAGGTAGATAAAGGCTAAATAAAGGCAATTTGTAATTGAAAAACAAAATTACTAGGTTGTTTAAATATTCAAATCTTAAATTTTCTGTTTGTTATAACCCAGGTGAAAAATATGTATTAAAAAATGTACTTGAGTATGTTTTTAGTACAATAGAAATATCCTCAAGTATAGTTTTTATACATTTAATAGTATAAATCTATCCTAAACATACTAATGTCTGCTGGCCTGATATAAGATGGTAATAATTAGTACAATATTGTAAGCAAAGTGTATATCGTTAGCGAACGTGTATACATCTATAAGCACGTCTCTCACCAAGACACCTGTCCTGTTCTCCACAGGTTCTCCTCACACAACAACTCAATTTGTCTCTGACCATTCTGTCTAACATTAATCCTAGCCTGTCCCTGATCTCTTGGCAGCATAGCAGACTCATAATTGTATGGCTGTGGTCCGTCTTACGAGTAAGTATGAACAATTTCCTCAGCGTCCAAAATGTCATTGCGATCCATTGCTTTCCTTTTGTTTGAATCGATCACACTCCCGCCTGTTACATCACGCCCATTTTCAGACGCGGAAGTAAAATTTTGTCACAAAAACGACTCCAGAAGCTTCTGTAGGGGCGGCAGTGGTTCATGTAGATTGTCTACAAACCGAAAGGTTGGTAGTTCAATCCCCAGTTCCACCTGACCAAGTGTCGAAGTGTCCATGAGCAAGCTGCTCCCGACGAGCTGCATGGCGCCTTCCATGGCTGACACCGCGTGAGTGAGTGAATGGATGTGAGGCAAAAATGTAAAAGCGCTTGGTGGCTATTGGGTCTTTGAAAGCGCTATATAAATGCAGTCCATTTACCATTTATAAGTATACTTTAAAGAAAATCTAGTTCCTACATTATTTTTCTATACATTGACTCGTTGGGTCCTCTAACCTACAATATGCCCTTTAAAGCTTTGAATAGGACATAAAACCCCCAATTAAGTATCCAAAAGTGTCCCCCCATGAATTATTAATTCAAACTGCTTTTTGAATCAAATCAAATGATTCATTCTCATGAACTCTTAAGAATGTGCCAAGTCACATAGACCACTTTTTTAATACATTTATTGTGCATTATATGATTTTTAAAGCTTGGTATCTTTGGTCCCGTTTCATTGTAACTGCATGGAAAAAAGAAAACAATTCCCCCTTATGTATTCCGCAAAAGAAAGAAAGTTATGTGTTTCCATCAACATGAGGGTGAGTAAACGTTGACAGAATTGTCATTTTGGGTTATTTAATCCATAAATGTGCATTTTAACAGTTTTTTTTTAAATTCTCTGAGCTCTAACTAAACAAAGGGTTAAAGAGCCAATGAACAAAAAAATGAGTGTAGGAGTGAGAAAAAACACTTTCCTCCCTCCCTTCACCCACAACCTAGGAAGTGTGCAGGCCTCGTTAACATCAGCGGTCCTGTGTGGCTAATTACCGTGAGCTGGCGGAGCTGCGGCGGCTGGCTGGTCAAAGCTGCACGCTGAGCTCCTGACATGATGCTGCGCTGGGCCAGGAACCGAACAGAGTTCCCCCACCCACGCTGGGTGACCCCTCCCAATTCACTTCCTCCCTACCGCCTCGCCTCGCTGGCCCATTATCGATCCTCCAGCTTCCCGCGCCACATAAATAATCGACAAGCAATTACCTGCCTACTCCCGCTGCCTGGGCTTTGTTTGGAGGCGGAGGGGAGCGCCACGAGCACAGTGGCCTTGCTGAGATGAGGAGAGAGGGAGGAAGAGAGAAATTCGGTGTGTGTGTGTGTGTGTGTGTGTGTGGGGGGGGGGGGGGTGCATTGCTGGAAGGAGAACGGCATGTGTTGTCCTAGCGACCCGTTCGGTCCTGAGCCCTATAAAAGCCTCCTGACAAGATCAAATCGAACAGGGTTGCAAAGAGGTCATCGCAGAGATCATGCCCACTGGCACATCCCATTAAGTGGATTTTCTATTCTTTCCGTGGCCTTAACGCCAACTTCCAATTTTCCCTCCCTTTTCCCTCTTCCGTTACTTTGGTGCATAATTTAATTTGTCCCTCTTTTCTCTTCGGCAGGCAGTCACCCACTCCAACATGCATGCAGTATTCATTAGAGTCGGATGTTGGCTTCATTATTAATGTAAAATATTCATGTTATTTTAAAGCTTAGCATTTTTTCCTGTATCCGTGTTCTTAAAGTGCGCCTCCGAGGCTTCCACTCAGCAGAGGGTATTTATCAACCACATGCACATATACAGCACATCCACTTTTACATGACAATATAGTCAAGAAAGCATATGTGTGGATTCAGCCACTGTCCTAGTTTTTCCTAAATGAGATGACACCACGAGATAACAGTTAAATCTCATTTGCCAAAACCTTTGCTGCATAATTGTACAGTAAACATCAAATATCCTCTTATTAGTTGTGATAGTGATAGATTGGTTGTCGCATCTTATCTGGTTTGGACGCCACGTCAGGCTGTAATACCCATAGCAGAGCAGGAGGTGGAGAGACTAATGTGAGACTAAAGACTGAACATACATTTAGTCTAAAATCTAACAGTTTAGATTAAAGTGTGCAGAAAAAGTGTGCAAAAGCGATAATCTGGAAAGTATTGTGCATGTGCATTACCGCTCAGGGAACTGTGCGTCTCTGTGCTGGGGAAGGCCCTGTTTGCGCCGCTGGCTAGAGGAGCTGCCTGCAGAGGGGACGTGGGCTTCCATTCCTCCTGCGTTTCTAACGGCAGCCATAGCTTCCTGACGCACACGCAGCAGCTCTGTGAATGGAATGAACAGACCAGTTAAATCGAGAAACTCGTCCGGTCTGTGTTGTCGGTGCCAAATCTGTCAGTCTAGCTCTGAACCAACACAGTAAGATTTAGTCCAAGAGTCCCAGAGCAGAATATGTTATATGTCACACAGGCAAGTCTTCCCACAAATGAATCCTTTTAAACAGGTGATCTACTGTAGAGTCAGTTCTTCACTGTTCAACATGGAGCTCCCAATGAATCGCTGAGCATTAGGGTAATTAAAATGAAGCATATTGTTAATTATAATAAAATAATTGTCACCCATCATTAAAACCAATTAACCTTAAAGGTATACCCAAAAATTCTGTCATCATTTACTCACCCTCAAGTTGTAGAAAACCTGTTGCAAAAAGTAAGATATTTTGAAGAATGATTGGAACCAAACAGTTGTTTGGCCCCATTATCTTGCATTGTGTTTTTTTTCTACTATGAAAGTCAATGGTGCCCCACAACTGTTTGGTTCCAATCATTCTTCAAAATATCTTCCTTTGTGTTCAGCAGAAAAAAGAAACTCATACGGGTTTGCAACAACTTGAGGGTGAGTAAATGACAGAATTTTCATTTTTGGGTGGAGTACCCCTTTTAGAAAAATAAAATGAGGACTGTCAATAGAATAAATGATTTCTGAAAGTCCTTAGGAAGCAGAATGTCAAATTATTATTATTTTTTGTTTACCCCCAGCAGCCGCTTGCAAAACATTATAATATGGAAAACATCCATAATAATACACTACAAAAATTGGTCACTGGTTGCACAAGCACATTAGAGTAGTATCAATATTCTTTTTAAAAAATCGTGATGTTTGACCATTGACATATTTCTAGGGTGTTGTGGGTTTCTAAGGTGTTCTTGGTGCCAAATCTATGTATGGATTTTTTGTTGTTGTTTATCATTCACCAAGCAAAAATAATGAGTTTTGGTTGCTTATAAAAGTAATTCCGCACCTTGACAAGCCACTCGATTCATGTATCATTCATGTCCGTATAATTAAACGGTGCGGGACGTGCTGAAATTTAATACTTAAGATTAGGAGTTAGTTCATAGAGCTAATCCTTAACAAACACCATTAACACAAATCAATAAAATAAAACAAACTACATGTGAATAATTTTAACAAAAATTAAAATTCTCTTATCATTTACTTGCCCTCAAGTTGTTCCAAACCTGCATGAATTTCTTTCTTCTGCTGAACACGAAAGAAGATATTTTGAAGAATAAGGGTAACCAACCAGTAGTGGGGCACTATAGACTTCCATAGTATGGAAAAAAAATACTATGGAAGTCAATGGTGCCCAACAATTGCTTGGTAACAAACATTCTTTAAGCGTCAGAACGTCTCGAGGGTGAGTAAATGATGAGCAAATGATGACAAAATTGTAATTTTTGGGTGAACTATCCCTTTAAACTGTTTGAGATGACATGACTGAAATGTAATTGAGCTGCTGGTTTCCCTCCTGAATCTGTGATGTTAGACCATCCCAGACCCATCTCCCAACATTACCAAACTAACAGGGTCACAACAGGAAGCGACTCTCTAATGAAAGAGTGTTAAATAGAAAATCCATCCTGCATGCCTCCCTCTTTTCCTCTCCCTCGCTCTCCTCTCTCACTCCCTCTCTCCTCTGGCCCTTTTTTAATTAGACGGTTCCCTCGGGAGCTGGCGGCCATTTCCGAGGCTGCCGTGTGGGCCTGAGTGATCGGGTCGGAGGCACCACGACAGATATTAATGTGCACAGGCCCGTTGTATTGATCTGTTTATTGCACTGCCCCGCGGGGGCCCAGACTGACAGCGGACAAACCTCCAACAGTCCGTGAGAGGGAATAAAAGAGAATGAAAAAAAACCCCCAGAAGAATCTACTTTCAAGGAAAAGCAGTGACAAGGCCTGTCACTTGGTCACACACTCATTGCAGATGATCAAAATAATTAGTAGTCTATCCACACACATTATTACCAGCTGGAAAAATCTGGCTAAAGCATGTTGATGTGTTTTGGAAAATGTTAGCTGTTTCCCAGCACATCATTGATGCTCTTAGACCATCTCGGACTGGCAACAAACCTTCTAATAACCAGCTGCTGCTGCAACCATTTTCCAATACACACCTATCAGCTTTCCAGCATGGTAAAACACCCCTAAAATCCACTAAAACTCAAAAGTCCCTCAGAAGCCCCTTTCCTAGGTTGCTCAGCGATGAATTATTCCCTTTAACCTGCAACAGAGTTAGCACAGGGTCACCAGGGGCTAGATGTACAAGTACACCACTCATCCAAACAGTGAAATCCTGACACTCATGCAGCCATCTCCCACTTACATTCACTCTGTGTGCCCTCTGTCCCACTCCAAATTTGCATTATCTGCGTGAGTTACTGTGGAATCTTTACCTATCTAGATCTGGTTTCCTCTTCCCCACGTACACAAAGAGCTACCGTGGCAAAGCACTGGCAGGCCTTTGAGAGCTTCTGTATTGCCAGAAGCAGCTGACAGACACGGCACTCATCGGGAATTCTTTCAGGGGGATGCCAGATCCAAAGGCAACTGAGAGTACTCATCATGCCTTTTTCTCTTACTGACCTCAAAATTTCCAATGGTAGCATGTGTATATATAGATATATATTATACATAGATATACACACACACACACACATATTTATATTATATATTAAAAGAAAAACCTATCAACCAGTTTATCAAAGAGATATTCTGTATTCAAATTCCACCCCAAAATCCAAACATGAGGCCCATCAATTTAGTGGTCACAACGAGGACCTATAGCAACCTTATCATAGCCAAAGCTAAAGGTGCACAACACCGTATCAGTATAACCCCCCCACCACCCCCCCCTCAAATGCACACACTCACACAAACCTATCCGTGCCTCCTTCATGGCCTTTCATTTCAGGGCCTCCACTTCAAACACATGAAAGGAAGCTCTGCGGGGATCCAGGCGAGAATGAACGAGGGAGAAAAGAAAGAGAGAATATAAAAGCAGGGCTGTGTGTAGAGAGTTCTTGGGGAGTGTGTGCGTTTGTCTGGGGGGTGGAATGGTCAGAAGGGCCTGGCCCTACTCTCTGCCTATGTCAAGGGGTTTTTGGAGCCTACTGTATAGAACCCAGCACAGCATCAACACTTCCCGACACACTTCAGAGGCACACACGAGGGGGTGGGGTGAGTCTAGGGGTATAAAGACGAAGCCATAAGGAAGGATGAAGAAAGATATGAAGAAAGGAAAGGAGCCAGATAGAAAGAAGGCATCTCAAAGGAGAGAGCAGGGAGATGGAAGCACGTGGAGGTAAAGAAGAGAGGAGAAAACACACAGAAACACAGCTGGGGTTGACGCTTCCCAGCGCCAGAGAGGTTTCTCTGAAAACCCACTCCAGAAAAGTCAAAAGCAGCTCAGTGTGAGCTATGGCGCTGAAGAAACAACAAAACAAACCAAAAAAACAACAACAAGAAAATAAATTAAAAGTGACTTGAGGAAGGGGGGGAGTGAAATATGAAGGATTGGAAAGGGAATGTTTGGGATCGACAGCCAGCTAAAAGAACCAAAACTATCATCATTGGTTCACCTTTGTGTAGAAAAAATGGACTGCAATACATGGGGAGTGCAGTTACAATAAAATGGTTGTTCTGACTTAAAAAAGACGCAAATGCACCATAAAACCATCATAATAGACTTGGTTGTCAACACAACTAAGAAATACACCAACGTTCAAGTTAATATTTACTGATAATCTTCCCCTCAGTGAGCTGTGACCAGATTGAGTCAAAGAGTTGAACCTGAGAACCAAATTTTGCCTTTTGAATTTATTGACATGGGATAGTATAGTCAAGACAGGAAACAAAGTGGGAAAGAGATGGGGGACGGGATCAGGAAAGTTCAGCGAGCCGGGACTCAAACTCAGGGCACCCGGAGCACAACCACGCAAATGACTTGCATATTTGCCTTAAAGTACTTGAATAATAGTTTTAAGGTTATTTTTGAAACTTTGAAACCTCAGACCCTGTTCATTGTAAGTACATGAAAAAAATGATCAGTACACACACGGTATTTCTATTTTGCATCATAAAGCTTTAGAACGACATGTGGTTGAGTAAATGATGAAGGAATTTACATTTTGGGTGAACGAACAACTGAATAAACTGAAGAAACATCATAGATGTATACAGTAAACCTTTAGGTGAAAAGGTGAGAATGGGTATCTCACTCATCAAAGTCTTGGCAGCCAGGCATGTTGGCAGTGGTTGACTGGCACAGCCTTATCGTAGGCTTATGAGCTCAGCATGCAGGGGCAAGCCAGCACGCTCGCATTCCTCAGGGGAGGAACAGCGTCTTGGCCTGGTGAGTCTGTTTTCAATGGCAACCATTATGAAACCATACACCTGACATTTTTCCAGATATCTAGGGGAGGGACCGGCGGTGACCCTGCAAATCATGTGGCTGCTTTCTCTCACTGGATTTCACACGGACGGGTAAACGTCCTACCTTTTCTTCTCGGATTCAGATTACTTACTACAAATAACCACACCTTTTTTAAGGTGGTTGCGGTGGATGAGAGGAGTAAAGATGGAGAACAGAAGGAAGTTGAGCTCAGAAAGTGAAAGCAAGGAGAGAAGAATTGACAAAATCTGGAAGGGACTTGTATGTGAATTTGTCCACAACATGCCTCAGTGTGACTAGCCTGGGAAAACCCAGACAACTTCCAAAGTTAGTCTGACAAAGAGCTCATTCAAACCCATTTCTAGTCCACAGAAATCGTGGCACCAATCAGAAACGTTGGGACGGGCTTTACACGATGACGACAGCGCTGGAATTTTGAAGCAGATTTTGTAGCCTACATTACAAAGATGGACATCACTCGTCGCCGTCGAAAATCACTCACTCGAACTAGCTATCGCGTCTGTTTTGAACGTTTCCTTTTTGTTAAAAGCCAAGCAAAGAACAACACTCAGTGATGTTTCTCCGCCGGCCGCCACTCTGCAAATGTCATCTCCTTCATCGCTCTGATTGGTTAAAGGTCTACCTGCGACGTCCGCTGGTGACGCCCCTCTGGAAATGATTTGTCTATGACGCTTTGCCAGACCATAACTCAGTTACAACAACTGAGATTGGTCTGGTTTTAACCAGGCTATCAGTGTGACGGTAGAAAAACAGAGGAACTTTTAGATTGAGGTGACAGGAGAGCGCAGCACCTCTGTCATAAAATCCTAGACACGAACGGCACATATAGTGGCACTAATTTCTTACAGATGTATGAGAGGGGCAATTAAACCCTTTATAGCACCCCCACCCCCACCCCCAACCCTCGGAATTGCAAGCAGTAATTAAGAATCATTACTGATCAAATAAAATTTAAAGTCGTATGCTCTCAGATTTAGCAAGAATGTGAGATTGATTGAATTTATGCTACCAAAAAAAAAGGTCATAAAAGCTGGAGGCAATTAACGGTTTCTCAGAGAAAAACATCAACAAGGCTCTAAAGCGCAGTTAAGACATAATCAAACAAATAAAACAAAATAATGCTCACTAAATTTCGGTTTACAAATCTTAGAAATCTACATCCGTTAACCCTGGTACCTCGTCAGTGATCGTAAATTTGAAGGCATGAGAAAAAAAACGAGCAAAGGACCCGTTTTCACGGTGTTGGTAATTTAGAGGGTTGGCTTGCAGCCAATCAAAGGGCCAAATCGATCCAGTCGACCTCAGGGCCCAATGGCAGTGTTATTTACTACTGTGTGTGGCAGTAGTCACAGATCACCCACTCTGACATCCTAGCGTTGGGTGGGCTGAGACCACAAATAGAATTGTCAGTAATCTCCGCAGTCAAGCTCTAGCTGTTTGTGTGGTATCCAGGAATGAGACTACATGGGTAATTAGAGCGGATATAGAGACAAGCTCTCTCACACACACACACACACACATACACAGGTGAGGCACACTCACCGTGACTCGGGACGCCCATGTTGTTCGCCAACTGATACAGGCGCTGCTGCTGCTCCTCATAAGAGCCATGCTCGTTCAGAGCTGACATCATGCGCCTGTAGTGCTCCTCGGGGGTCATGTGACTGCCTGGCTCCAGCGCAGGAGTGTGAGAGTTTTCTGTGGGATCAGAAGAAGCTAAATTTAATCAGCTGTTTCAAACTATGTGATTGTATGTGAGATGTTTGAATGTTTGAGTGAAGGAGAAGCCTATGTGTGGTTCTCCTCGGTACGCTGGGCGGCAGTAACTCAAGCCAGTGCATGGGGAGAGACTCTTGGGGGAGTGATGGGGAGGAGGAAGATTGGTGGAAGGGGGGATATTTTACCCTCCTCATTGAAACAGGAGCTTGGCCCCGGGCAGGCGAACAGAAGCAATGCAGCCCGGCGCAGGGGACTGGGGGGAGTGTGTTCTGCCAAGCGCCAGATAATCCACCCGAGAGGCTTCAGGTGTGTATGTGTGTGAGCGTGCTCATGTGGATGATGTTTTGAGGCATTGTGAGTATGAACAATTCTGCTGTATGGGTGATGCGTGATTATTATCAATGTTGAAAACAGTGAAGCTGCTTTATATTTTTGTGGACACAATACTTGAACATGATTTTTTTCAGGATGCTTTGATGAATAGAAAGTTTATATAAAGTATTTATTTGAAATATTTTGTTAAATAAAAGTTTTACTATCACTTTTTTTGAACGATTTAATGCATCCATGCAGAATAATGCTGAACACACACACATACATATATATATATATATATATATATATATATATATATACAGCATTCTTAAAATAAAATGAGACATAATGGTCTGGATAGGGGATCAGTACTACCCTCCAGCTGTGTGTGTGTGTGTGCGTGCGTGCCTGCGTACGTGCGTGAGTGTGTGTTTGTTTGGAAGGAAGGAGCTTAGACACAACAGCTGCTATGCTCTCAAACTACACACACATGTGCACACAAAAGCATACACATGCAACATGCTATGTTGTTTGGGTGTGGTGATGGATCACAGACATGCAGACACAAGACATTAGATCAGCGGCATTCCAAAGCCATGCTAATCCACAGCGGGTGACCGACGCAAGCCAACTGTAATTCACCGACCTAAAACACACATAACACCCATTTATCATTCTCACTGCAGCAGCCGTGCTGATTGGCTACACGGTGACGAGCGAGCAGGTAACGCCTCAAAATAAAATATGCTATCTAAACACAAGAGATCTCAGACCACTGATTATTGGGTGTGGAATGTGTTGAGACACATATAGAGATGTCGCATACTAGATGCAGTTATGTGAAAACTTTATTATTAAAATACTGAAAATATAATATTGAATTTAATAATGACCATCATAATTATTTGTATTTCAGAATGTCACTTCTATGAGAATTGTTTTAGCATATTGAATTTTTATAACATAAATGAGAGTATAACATTTTTAAAAACACTGTGACCTAACCAGATATCACACAAAGTGTGGGAAAATCTTCTAATTTATATGCATACTGGGGAACTCTGCCCATAGTAAAATCTCACTGACCCAGAATTCTGTCATATCTTCTGATTGGCTGTGATTTGCATAGTATTTTTAGAATAGTATCTTTGTCACACTTGGTAAGCGCACAATATTAATACCACCAGTGAGCAAACAAAAGGTGAAACTAAAGAATGGGTAAGAAAAGGTAAAATTGGATTTTCAGAATGACAGTTTATTTCTTATAAACAGTATTTAGAACAATTATTACAGATCTCACTGTTGTAGATAATATATGTATATGGAACACTTGGGCGGGCTAAACAAAACAAACAAACATTATTAACAAATTAACCTAAAAATATGTTACAATAATGTTAGGTAGATTTGAGGACTGGTCACCTCACTGGTCTGAGGAACAGATCCAGATTACCGCCTGCTCAACTCTTCCTGCTAGATGCTTGATTATATTTGACTTGGTGTCACTGAGTCTCCCTTTTTTTTTCTGCTGCCTGCCTGTTACGCTGTTCCACCTCATTAGCTCAGCCTGTTGACAATACCCAGGAGCCTTACCGATTTGCATTTTAGCGAAATCTTAAGATTTAAATGTTAGCATTAAGATATTGATTTTGAACTAAATTTTAGATTTGATTGCTTCATCCAACTGAACAAAAAAGTGAGGGTGTCCAAAAACACAGTAACTTCAAAACCATGGGCTTATCTCACAGACTCAAACACATATCCATGAAAGGAAAAAGAAACCATAATTTCTTTTCCTAGCAAGAGGAAGTCAAACATCACCCAATTCTCCCTACTGTGTCCCTCACTCAATTGCTAATTCTCTCTCCAACAAAGCACCAAAATGTATTAGAATAAGACTAAACTGTACTTTTTGGATTTGAGGCTTTTTTTAATACCTGGTTGAGTCATGACGGTTGTCAGTATGGATGCGGGACACCACCCTAAAGAAGAACCTGTGAGAGCCTGTGTTACAATAGAGAAGGCATGGGCAACTTGGGTGATGGGAGGCCACTGTCCTGCAGAGTTTAGCTCCAACCCTGATAAAAAAATCCAGTAGCTTTCTGGTAATCCTGAAGAAATTGATTAGCTTGTTTAGGTGTGTTTGATTAGGGTTGGAGCTAAACTCATTGACTTCAACATTAATAACCTAATTTTCAGCGTCACAACTTTCAGTGTCACAACTTCAAATCAGATCCTGTGTAGTCTAACAAGCACTATTAGTAATCAGACCATACAATTCATACAGAACTTATCCCATTCACCTTTACTAGATCTAGATCCCGGCTGCTTTGGACGTACGACCACAAGAGACACTTTTAGCAGCTCTAGGCGATGGTGAGTGTGTTTTTTGTTTATGACTATCAAGAGTCTCAATGATACATCACACATTCATGCAACACTCTTACTTTATTGATTTTTTTTTAAACTCCTACAATGTGGACTAAAAACTCTCCTTTTCTGAGCGTTGGCACTCAAGCGTGGAGGTGTGTAAGTGAGAAAGGCAGGAAATAAAGAAAAAAAAGAGAATCCTAGATTCTGCTATAAAAGTCTGAGAACACATTGAAAGTCTGGGATTCAAAATCTAATTCAAATTTGGAAATACATTAGTGAGAATAGATTTTAGAAACTAATAAATAAAGAAATCAATACTCTAAATGTTAATCAATATTTCAGGTATACTACAGTAGGTCACACTGATCATGTAACTCTTTGTACAGACAGTTCTTTCTTACATTAAAGTGCTTAGACTTCCGTAAATTTCTCAATTTACAATTCAACTTTCCGGGACTACACACTCTATTTATATCACATGATTTAGCAACGTTGCACTTGTGAACCCGCCACACCGAGTGTGCGCAAAAAGTTAACAGGAGGGGGGAGGAGATGTCTTTCTTCCACTGAGCATTGTTCTCTCCTCCCTCCTCTTACTATCTGTCCACCCCTTCTCTCCACTCTCGCTCAATCTCGCCCCATCAATTCCCACCTACTCCATCTTACGCACTAAGGTTAATCAGCCCTGATTGTGGCGCATTTTCATCTCCAGCACACATACGCACATGCACACACATGCACAAGAGGGGCCCCTACCTTTAGGTGACACGCTGCGGGACTTCTTGCTGTCAGATGGGCACTCGCTGCTGCTGTTGGGGGAGTAGGCTCTCCTCTTGCCTAGAATGTCATCTGTGGGGAAAAAAAAAAGATAGAGAAAGAGGTTAGGGGGGTTCAGATGCGGTCAGACGGCCCCTAAACCCCTTGGCGTGCAGCTCACCACCTGGCTCAGTACCTGCATACATGATGGAGCTGTGAGAGCGACTAAAGATACGAAGAGATGAGAGGGCCCTGCGCCAGCGTGAATGACAGATCTGGTTCTTACTCAGCCAAACGAGAGATTCTTTCACCCGCTCTTTCTCCTATCTCGAACAAACACGCTCCCTCTCTTTTGCACTCACCCTCGCTCTCTACCGTTGTTTCTTGTCTTGACTCTCTATCTCTCTATCTGTGCAAACAAACGCTCTTGGTCTTCACACCGGCCTAATACGGAGTAAAATGACAAGTAATGAAAAGACAAGCGAGAGAAAAAAAAAAGTACGTCTAGGCTTCTATCAAACTCCTGTTGTCGTGCTATTATGCCTTTTTGCTTTTTTCACTCACTCTCACTCTCCGTTTTCAGTGAATATAGAGCTCACACCTTTTGCTAATCTCTTCCTTCCTCTCTATCACTCTTTCTCTCCCTCCCCCTTCTCTCTTTATCTTTCTCTCTCTCTCTCTCTAGAAAAGTGGAGGCTGTCTGCACAAGCCTAATGCAGCGCTCTAGTGAGCCGCTGGTGTCTAGTGTACGATTACAGCACCCTCCTCCCCCCAAACACATCTCAAATCAATATCCTGCTAATCATGCTGGGAGGGGTGCTGCTGAGAGCATGGTGGTGCATGCATGCAGGAAGGAAGAGACCGTTTGTCATTGCACTCTCCTCTCCCTCCCTCATTCTCTCTCTCTCTCTGCCCTCATGCGCCACATGAAGTAAAAAAGTCAAAGCCACAGAGTTATGCTCTTCCTTTTGTCTTTTGTTGTTGTCTGATTCTTTATCTAATGAGATTGTGCATCTCAAATAGATTATGCATGTTGCTTGTATTTGAACGTTTATTGTATTTATTGTGTTTTATTGTCTATAGATATCATAAAAAGTTATTTTAAAAACATTTATGGTGCCCTGTGGGTGCATCATTTTAAAGACCTCATAATATCACTCGACAAGTACAGTTTTCTTTCTTATTCTGACGTATTTCCTATTGAAACAGACAATTACAATGCAACATATTGACATATAGTCATATTTCTTTTTAAATAGCCAATATGATTTGTTGCATTTGGTATAAATTGCAACCGTTGGGTTACGGAAGTAATATCATATTCCTTTTATCCATTGGGGAATAGATTTTTAATAAATAAACCTTTAAAGACAGACCTACTGTGAGCTACAAGGATGTTAATCAATGGTAAATGCTTTTGATGAAGCCATCAGTCTGCATTATTTCAACTTTATTTTTAAATAATAATGTTAAACAGCAGAATTCCTGGTAAAAACTACATTCTCCTTGATTCTGCAAAAGATCTCCACAAATCAGAAAATAGAATCATGCAAATTTAACCCCCCCGGCATTAACGTCACCCGGCATTTGTCCCGGGATTGTTTGATTTTGGTTCATTCACACTGCTAGTGATTTGCCCGGGATCTGTGAGTGCATTCACACACAACCCGTCAAGATCCCGGAAAGACACTTGACGTGTAACGTACGCGTCGAAAACAGGTACGCATTCCACAAAGCTGGTGAACAATCTCAGCATCAGCGCGGATAGAGAGGAGCTTCTGGTCTCTGCTTCATTCCAGTTTGCAGACATTTGTTCATCCTTTCTTTGTTGATGACGAACACAAACTTTCTTCTAAGAGCAACAGAGTCGCGTGAGCGTCATCACTATGACACACCCCTTACGGCATTGATCCTGGCTTTTGTTCACACAGCGCGCGTTCCGGGACTGATTCCGGCAATGTTACTAGGGCCCCAACCCGGCATCGATGCCGGTATCAATCCCGGGTCGTGTTTGCGTTCACACAGGAAAGGGGCTTTGGTTTCACGAACCACTCAAAACAAAAAATAGTGTTCCAACCAATCAACGACAGGGGGTGGGTGTTGTGAGGTTTTACGCTCGTACACGGCTACACACAAAGTGTGTTAGCTGAAGAAAAAGCCAGCGTCTATCAACGAATCCATGTCGGTACATGTCGAAGTACCGAATCCATGTCGGTTTCGAAGTACCGAATCCATGTTGGTACTTCTGGAACCAAAGCTGAAAAAGCGAACAGACACTGTTGCACTCTATTAGGTGTGGACCATTCTCATACTATTGTTTGATTGGAGAAAAATCTGTGTAGTGCAGGATGATGTCAACAATACCTTCACTCCATTTTCCTAACAGATATAAACTAAAACCCCACAAAACTCTCATTTTTATTTCACAGGGTTTGTAAAGGAAGCCACTATTACAGATGACCCTTACATGTAATCCATGAATAAAGCTCTACACATCAAAGAAGAGTGAAGGGGAAGATTCTTACATGGCAACAAAACCGAGAGAGCCCACTGCACCTCTGTATATGTCCGACACAAAAGTACAAACTACTCTCTCACACCCCTGCCTCTCGACACCAAGCGTACTGTTCATCCCTCTCTCAGATAAGAGTACTGAAGAGAGACACAGAGTGGCAAAGAAAAGCAAGCCTGCGCTTGAAAGGGCTTTTGGAGTGGCAGAGCTCGGTCTGGGATTCTTTGTGGGGATCGAGCTTTACTAATGACGCTGTTTGATGTCTCCTCATCGGGGGGGAAGGCTGTCTATCCCACTCCAAAGAGAAAAAGGGGCCTCTCTAATGGGCCCCCATATCCTCTTCTAACCTCCACCCAAAGACAACAACAACACTCCCTCCGTCTGTCTCTCACTCCACTTCTCCCTTAGTCGGCCTTTGAGGTGAAGAATCTCCCTTGGCGTATTCAATTATTTTCCGCTCTCTATCTTCATGTAGATACGATCACTGCATAAGTGTAAAACTATAGCAATTGGCTGCTCCTGTCTCTTTGGCTTTTGAGCCAAAAGAGCTCAAAAGCAATATGCAAAAACTTCAGTAAAAGGTGTTTATTATATAATATGAGTTAAAAGGAGTCCATTTCTGGTTTGGTGAAGATAAAGGAGTACTTACAAATGGAGTTGTGAAGGTAGCCAAGACAAAAAAGGTTGGGAAACACTTATACCATCCAGAGAACCCTCTGGTTTCTGTACCAGCTGTGTTGATCTGCTCGCTCTTCCTCCCTGTATGTCTCTCTTTGAGCCTAATCTCTTAGTGGTGTCTTTCCCACAGGGCTCAGCCACCCTAGTGCTGCTATCTCCAGCCCAGCCTGTTCTCCAAGCTCCATCGTGTCTTATCAGGCAACCTCCTGCCTGCCAAGACTCCCAAAGCCCTGGGCTGCGTCCAGTTCCATCTCCATCAGTTCAACCTCCATCTCCGTCTCTCAATCAACAGTCCTGAACTGTCACTCAGACCTATAGCTCAAACTCACACAGCGCTCTGTCCCCCGAATCAAACCTCCCAAGTGATTAAACACAACTTATAACACCTTTAAACTTCTTGATGTGATTTGAGAGTGCAGGACACAGTGATTTGCAGTAGAGATGCTTTCGTAAGTGAGAGGGGAAAAGTTTTTGAGCAGGGCAGTGTGCCCATGACGTCATCTCAGGCGGAGAGGAAACCTGGCTCTGTACCGCTCTTAGCACTTTGGTCTCTAGCTGAAGCAAGGCGCTCAACAAAAGAATAAAGTTCGGGACCATGAGGAGGAAGCCGCTATTCTGCAAGGTGGGAAGCAACACTGACTCATTCATAGCTTCTTTTCTCCTTATAAACCTCCATGTTAAAGGGTTAGTTCACCCAAAAATGAAAATTCTGTCAGTATTTACTCACCCTCATGTTGTTCCAACCACGTAAGACCTTCGTTCATCTTCGGAACACAAATTCAGATATTTAAGATATTAAGATCGCTCCTGCATACAGTCCATAGGCTTCTTGAGGGACTGGCTCTTGCTGTCCTCGAAAAGTCATTAAAGACATCGTTAAAATAGTCCAAGTGACTACAGGGGCTCAATCTTAAGTTTATCAAACGACGAGAACACTTTTGTGCGCAAAAAAAACAACAAAAATAACGACTTTATTTCAACTTTTCGTTTATTTCTCCCTCTGCGCGAGTCAGGTTACTAGTTTAATAGCGTGAGCTTCTGTTATTGTACGTCACACGCATCACACACACATGACCAGCGTCGGCCAATAGTGAGCCTACGTGTGACGTAGCTCTACGCAATCACACTACGTTAACTGACTTACAGGCTCATGGAGAAGGAAGTGAATAGTTGAAATAAAGTCGTTATTTTTGTTGTTTTTTTTGCGCACAAAAGTGTTCTCGTCGTTTGATAAACTTAAGATTGAGCCCCTGTAGTCACTTGGACTATTTTAACGATGTCTTTAATGACTTTTCGGGGACAGCAAGAGCCAGTCCCTCAAGAAGCCTATGGACTGTATGCAGGAGCGATATTAATATCTTAAATATCTTAATTTGTGTTCCGAAGATGAACGAAGGTCTTACGGGGTTGGAACAACATGAGGGTGAGTAAATACTGACAGAATTTTCATTTTTGGGTGAACTAACCCTTTAACTGTTCACCCACTGCTTTCCAACTCCTGTCCATTTACTGTTCTCCGTTTTGTGTTATTATTTTAAAATATACGTTATACTAGCATACTCAGTGGACAGTGCAGAGTATATGCTTCATTCGGACTACTACTGGTTAGTATTTTATGCCGTCTACACTGCATGATACAAAATAAAATATAGAATGCTAGTACACGAATTTCCAAATTAAACTTTAGTCTTATTATTCAAACTTTTTTAGTAAAAATATGCTATTCACACTTACTTCTCTAGCTTGAAATTAAGTGCTCATTTGATAAATAAATGCATAAAAAAAGATTCAAAGAGCTTCAAAAATCCACAGCAGCAGCAAGAATACTGCGCTCTCTCTGTCTCTCAGTGCACTCAAGGGAGAGGCAGGGTTTCAGCAGCGCCTGTCTGCCTCAGGGTCAGAGATTTTAAGGCGGAAAGCCTTTAATACCAATTAAATGTTGCCTCTTAAAGCTGTGATGCTCACATTTAACACCAAACAGTGAGACTTGGAGCTGCCTCGTGCCTCAGCCATGTTACCCAACTCACGGAACGGCTGCTGTCGCCAGCACTGCTGCTAATTCCTTTCAACTCCTGCCAGAGCGGTGCAGAGCTGGGCCAAAACAACGGCAGAACTTTAATAAAGGGAGGAGAGGAGAAAAGAGAAAGCTAGATTGATGGAGAAATAGCAAAACGACTAAATGGTTTGGAGAAAACCAAGGCTCTTGGTTTTCTCCTCCTTCTCCCTTTGCTCCTTCCGTCTCTCTCCAGCTACTGACAAGTTGGACAGGCCATACTCCTTAATTCCCTTTTCTTATTCCCTTAATCTGTCATCTTTATCAGGCAGGGGAAGTGGCGGGCGGCGCGGCGGAGCCCCAACCTCCAATCAATCTCCACATTACAGCTGACAGAATGGTGCTAATAACTTATTGATCCCCCTGTTTGCGGGGCTCGGCCAGAACTGAAAGGATGGCATTGATTGGCTATGGGGGGGGGGGGGAGCAGTACGGCGTTTCCGCCAGCCCAGAGGATTCAGAACCGTCCTCCTCTACTGCTGCTCCCCCACTGAGAGCCTTAGGGGAGAGACAGACAAAAAGAGGGAGAGACAGAAAATGAGGGAGGGAGACGAAAAAAGAGAGAGAGATCAAAATCATGGGAAATAGAACGAGAAAACAACAGAACAAGGCAAAAAAAATGCCGCAATTGAGGGAAAAATAAAGACGGGGAGACAAAAGGTGGTTGAGGAAAATGCAGGAAGATGCAGAAAAGGCAGCCAGTGAACGGGCAGAAAATCAACAGAAAATAGAAAATGTTAAAAAAAACAAACAAAAAAAAAAAGTATAATTATGCTTGCACCGTTTGACGGTAGCATTAACTAGGCCAGACTGCTTTACAGATTAGGTGAGATGAAAAATCATGGAAAGATATGAAAATTCTTTCAGTTTCATAAAATTTGTTTTACTTTTTGGATTATACTTTTTTAAACTCAAGTGGAACAAAATGTAAAGCCATTTTTTTTAACTTATATAAAATTCCAATTAAAATGTACAGCTATTTAAAACTATATGTTGTTATATATTATTTAATAAAATAAATATAATATCATTTTATATTATATTTTCTATGTTTTATTCAATATTTTATATTAAATAAATATATATAAGCACACACATTTATTAAAAAAAAAATAAACTGTTTTCTATTTTAATATATTGTAAAATGTAGCCAATTTTTTTCCTGTAATGTCAAAGCTGAACTTTCAGCATCATTACTCCAATCTTCAGTAACATGATCCTTAAGAAATCATTAAATCACTAAAAGGAAATTTGGTGATCAAGAAACATTTCTTTTTATTATCAAAGTTGAAAACAGTTGTGCTGCTTAAAATTTCTGTGGGAACCGGGATTTATATTTTTGAAGGATACTTCAAGGATACAGCTTTTATTTGAAATATAAATATTTTGTAACATTATAAATGTATTTACTGTCACTTTAGATTGATTTGAATTCATCCTTGATGAATAAAAGTTTTAAAAGAAAAAAAAAACTTGCCCCCAAACTTTTAATAATAATAATAATAATAAATGTTTCTTGAACATTTCTTAAAGTAATTTTATTTCATACTTTTATATAATATACCTGTACATTTTTTTATTTGTTAAACTGTTAAATCCCAAGTGATTTACAGTGTCAGAGTCGGTTTACAGAGTCGATTAAGGCTCACACTTAGGTGCAATAAATGTTCATGTTCATGTTCATGCACAGGATAAGTAGACTAGATTTGTAGGAGGAAAAAAGATAAACATCAGTGACTGGACACTTCAATTGCAGGATAAATATGCAAATGCTGCATCTTCAGAGATCTTCAGATTAAGATTATAACATACAAATTCAGGGAATATACGTCTACGCACTGGTCCAGATATACTCCTGCAGACGCTCTTGTCTGCCTTTAGGAAAGCATGAGTGCGGCAGAGAGGGAGGGGAAAAAAGCAAAAACACCTTATACGCCTATTAAGAGTCTCTGGTCTGACCGCAAAGCCACGTTTAGGAGTCTACACAGAGAGCCAGACGAGCTGCCGGCGCCCTGCCCTCCCCCCATCCCTCGCTGGGGCCAGCAGGCCGGCCGGCCGGACGGAGGGGGTGAGGGTGGGGGAGCAGGAGCCGCCTCTCCTCCGTCGCTGACTGGCTGCGGCTGACGCCTGGGTCAGCTCTCATGTCTGTCCCTCAGATTTAATTAACGGGCCTCTCCGGTGCACAGCAACCCCAGCGCGGCAGTCGGCTTCCTCTTCCTCCGCCTGTCTCGCGACTCCACACTGCAGTCCACCCTCCCTTGATACCATACAACGCTCTGCTCATTCATTTGTTCTGCACTTTTCCAACCTTTTCTTCTCCCTCTCTCGCTCAACCACATACCCACAGAAGAAATCAGACTTGAGAGGAAGTAAAAGAGACTGTGTGACGGAGAAAAAAAAGCTGTTGGAGTCTCACAGCTGAACATGGAAATACGGACACTTAAGTCTGCATTGATTTAAGCTTATTTAAGCGTCAAATTTAACATACTGGTACATCCCAACTTTGCAACGGCATGTGGTGAAATGCATAATTTGATAAATGTGCTGAATTCTGATGATCTGATCAACGAAAAAAAAAACAAAAAAAAAACGCATGCCCAAATGGGTCTGTTCTATCCGTTCGACCCTTAACCTGGCCCAGAGACGGAGGCTCTCTAATTTCACTGGCAGACAGAATTAGATGCGCTGGGTGATCGGATTGGACTTGTTTACAGACATGAGTCTAGCTGCTTAAACCCGTTAAACCTCTTTTAAATGCTCAAATTGACAGATTTTGGTCATCAGCCACACTGCAGGTGGCTTCCTCTCTTATTACTTTGTGTCTTCTTCAATTAAGATTAAGATTAATTGAGCGTCTTCCATTTAAATTATGAGAGATTTTACTAGACTTGTTTTTAACCCAACCCTTAGATCTCTACACTAGTATAAATCTCCAGTCCAGTATGGGTGATTTGATCCATCTTTGGAGCTGTTGGATCAGGACTGGGACTGTTTTATGCTGGACCAATGCCACTGTAATAGGATTTAGCCACATACAGTATATTCACATATGGCCATTTGTCCACAAACCAATTATAGGATCCTCCATAGTATGACTCAACTATAAAGTATTAACTGCAATCTAAACAAATACCATTAATTGAAATAATAATTTCTATAAATAAATCAAACTTTTTAGTGCAAAATGCAAAATGTCTAAACTTCAAGAATAGTTTACACCAGAAGCTGAAATGGAAGCTGTAGAGAATTGATTAAATACCATTAATATATATATAATTCTATAATTAAATATTTTAAAAGGCAACAAAAACTTCAAATAATACATATTTAAGCATAACTAAAAAACAAGATTACTTAACCTGTGGGTGACCATGTGGTTCAGACTTGGAAGTAAAACTAAAAATATAAAATGTAATTAAATAAAATTTAGAACATGCATTAAGTTATTGTTATTAAAATAAATGACATTCAAATAGTCAAATAAAAAAAATTAAAATGCGACATAAATCTTCAAACAATACATAAACCCTAACTCCAAAACTAGACCGATCAAAATGACTAAACCCTTGAGTGACCACATGGAGTTCAGATGACCAATGAGATTAACACAAAGTATGCCCGGTAGTCCTTCTGTTTGGTCCGAGATTGATGACAAATAAAGCTATTTGCTGAGAGTAGTTTTAACGGTGGTTTAAGTTGTGTGCTAAGAGAGGCGAAGACAAGAGCATTAAGTAATGGAATGAAGATGGCCACAATGGAGCGAGTAATGAGCTTACAGCCCTCAATCATGCAAATTAAACCGAATTAAAATACTAACACGCAGTCAGTGTAATTGTTCTACATCAATCACAGGATAAACCCTGTAAAAAAATTGCAATAAAACTGAATAATGTAGACAGAGAGAGCCATAGAAACAATTACAGCAATAATCCAAGACTATAAGTCAGATACTGCACATTTCACAGATTTGAGTGTGTATCATAATCATAAAAGCATGTTTCAACTGCTTTTATCCAGACAACTTCCTATTCATGTCCATGGATCTGCTTTTGCCCCATAAGTACTGTATGTATTCACTTCATAAGGGCCAAAACACATGGATAATAACATACCAGAACATTAATCTCCGATTATGCGTAAGTGTGTCTCAGGTGTGCTGTCTCTAGGCGTGTCTTACCTGAGTGTGCAGAGGCGAGGCTGAGGTCGGAGCAGGGCTGGCCCTCGGGCATGCCGTGCTGTCGGGTGTGGTGCAGGTTGGAGATGATCGTTGAGAGGTCACTGTCACGACTGAAAAAGTAAAGAGATAACAAGAAGTTAGAGGGAGGGTAAATACCTCTAGAGATTCCTAATCTCAGGCTCAAAATGCAAAGAAACAGCACACACACATTAAGCATTTTAGTACAAAAAACAAAACCTTTCAATATAAAAACTAACAAATCTTTTCAATTGAAACTGGAATGATCAACCTTAAGATTTGAACACAAGAAGAATAAAAAAACAGTATGCAGTAAGTAAACCGTAAACCAAATGTAATTCCACCACAAACAAACTCGACTGAATCAAACACGGCCGACCTGCTGCACTCCGGTCTGGTCCCTTGAAGCTGAAACGCTCTCTGCCTTTGGCTCTTTTGCTTCGCTTCTGCATTCATTGTCTTTTGGATTTTAAGCGTATAATGAGCGCTGACAGATTCCTGTGTCAAGCAATTTTGAGTTTCATCCAGACTCATCTTCAACCTTAAGATGTTCTAATCAACACATTCAACTCATAAGCAGTTTATGAGCTTAAAACCAGGTGATTATGGTTTTTATGATCGCTCTGCTGAAATCGTTTGGGTCTCTGGAGGCGCGGGGGATGAGTGTAATCTCTAGAGATCTGCCGTTTCATAAAGGAACCCGATAAGTGGCAAATAAAAGGGGCTGGTTTTAGCATTAAACATGTGCGTGTGGATTTAGAAATTACAATGGATAATAAAATCTCTATGTAATTCTGGAGATATTTAAGAAAGTATTTATGCCCCAGTGTCAAATAGCCTTATACGCAACCTTGCATTGCTTGACTGCAACCAGAGAACTGATCTTGACTGCTGTTTTAGACAGGTGAAGAAACCGAGGAATGCTTAGATTGAGAGACCCCAAACTTTCTCTATGAAAAACAGGATCTGATTTGTTTATATTTGGTTATATTTGGTCACATATGCCATGAGGAATGGCTTTATTATATATTGCCATAAAACAGACCCCAAAAAGAATCAATGATATTATATTTGATTATAATATCTTTGATATTATATTTAAAAACATTATCTGTTAAATGGGTTTTAATTAGGTCAGAGGAACATATTAAAAGAATTTGAATGGAAAATATGAGGTAAATTCAGAAAAGAAAAAGATCTTCACCCTTTTATTATAACTATATTTTATATTAATATTATATATTAATATTATATTTTATTTTAACTATATAGCCTTTTTTTTACAATACTACTATTTATTATCTTTATTGTCTACACATGACACATTAAACATGAAAAAGAGGGCTAAAGTACAGAGCTCTTTGCAGACTGATAAACTGATCTCAGGCCAGTAAAGGCGTCCACGTCGCACACTTGTCTTCCTCTCTCGGGTCGTCTCTTCAAGGCCAACTGAAGGGTTTACAGATTAGGACTGGACAAGGCCGTTCCCTCAACCTCCCTTCCTCCCTCCTTCCCACTCTCATCCTTTCCTCACTCATCCTTCATTAACCCTTTTTAGTCCTGCTTGGCCCATGTTGTCTCTATAGAAAGTGATAGAAGAAGTGTGTCACTGAGGTATTTTAATGCAATCTGATTACAGCTGTGATCGCATTACAACGCATAATGATTTCAAATACCCGATTAGCAAATATCAGATGCATATCTCACAGTGCCTGGCAGTCTGTGGGGCGCACTAATATCAAGAGAGTTCTGAGGGACATTTTTACGGGCTGTCACAGGGCTTGAGCATGAGCATAGCCCTGCTGTGTGTGGCAGTCCAAATGCTAGTTTTACAGTCTGTAGATTACAGGCTGGGCTTCAGTAATGTCAGCCTGCCACACTTTCAGTTCGTCTACAAACAACACAGCACGTACAGGAATTTATTCTCCATGACCAAACTGGGCTACAAATTCACTTGTCATTCCGAGAACCCAAAAGGCTGACAGAAATGCCATTGGTCAACTGTACGACACAAGATCAGATACACGATACTTATACATAATGAC
Organism: Pimephales promelas; assembly: GCF_988280905.1. Classification (NCBI taxonomy): domain Eukaryota; kingdom Metazoa; phylum Chordata; class Actinopteri; order Cypriniformes; family Leuciscidae; genus Pimephales; species Pimephales promelas. The sequence goes on along the minus strand of NC_142788.1, from coordinate 18,984,018 downwards.
AGCATTCACTGAGCTATATATTGTTGGACAAATTATGATTTTATCTTACGTTCTGACAATATTGTAATGTTAAAAAAGCAAATTATTAAAAATTATTTTTTTTAAAAATGATGTTGGTCAAATAATTATTACAAACAATGCACACACAAAATATTAAACATAAAATTAATACTAATTAAATTAAATACTATTTAATTTAAAACAATACATACATACAGTATATACATATAAACGTGGAACAAAATATTATTATATAGATAAATATTAACCTATTTTACTAATATAGAAACTGTCATTTAAAGATACATTTTCAATTAAAAACTATTCAGATACTATTAATACTTAATAAATACTATATATATATATATATATATATATATATATATATAATAGATTATATACATACTATATTATACATAAATATAAACCTTACAGTACACAATACAGCAAAAGCACAATTACTGTCGTACATTTACAAGAATAAAAATCATTTCATTTGAGGCTGGCAATCTCCCAGATGAATAAAATGAGCGTGAAATAAATTAATAAAATCAACAAATTCCCTACAAAGCGATTTCACACAATATGCTACATCTATATAAGTTACACCATAGAAAACACCCAAACAACTTAAACGAACTCTAGTACAAAACATTTTAAATAGCGTTTAGATTTAAATAGTATTAAAAATTTCATGTTTGTCTACTCTAATTTGGCAACAGCTCTATAAAATATTAAAAACTTGCGTGAAGCTATCCTACTCTGTGTAGCGCAAACATCCATTTAACCTTTATCTAGGAAACAACTCTGCCGTTCTCTATAGGTCATCCAAGTTCCCCCATCCATCCCCTTAACAGGGCATCAGTCCAAACAACAGCTCCATCTTCCAGCTCCTCCTCTGGCAGCTAAGGAAGGCTATTATCCTCGGACGGAGGCTCTGCAGTGAGCTCACTAAGCAAGGACATTGTTAGCAGGTTAATTAGCACACTTTTTCTGGGCTGTCCCGGTGTGTGTCGCTAATGAGGCCTCCCAAGACTGTCAGCCAAGGTCATAATCTGCGTCAGGGCTGGATCTAAGACCCGGCCGCCTGAGTCAGCGATCCCACACAGGGGAGCACAGGGCGGACCTGACAACTCCGCTTAGGACATGAGCTGCGGCTTATCACGCAGTGAAGACGATCAGCATAATCTCCACCTAAACTGGTCAATACCTCTTACACTTCCCCGTCAACCGCACAGACACTTTGCCCCAGATATGACCCATGTGAGAGGACATGCACTGGGCACGACAATTTAAAATATAAAACAGCAGCAAATGGGCCTGATGACTCTACTTAGTTAAAAAGGCTTACAAATAACAAAGAATTGTGAAACCGTAAAACCTACATAAAAAGATTGTAAACTAGGACAAATAGTATATTTTAATAAAATAGTATATTTTAATAATAATAATAATAATAATAATATTAAATTATATTTTATGATAAATAAAAATGATTAATAAAAAATGGTCGGCTGGTCAGTATAATTATATACAGTCAACCAGTAGAAAATATGCCATACTGTTACACCGCAATATGTCTGTGTGACACAATTTAAAGTAAGTTTTGACATAACAGCCATGCAATGTTGTTTATGGTTGCCAAGCAATGTTGTGACTTAACTTATTAATAAGCATTAACATAGAATTTAACTAATGTACAGTGAGCTTGGCTTATCTAATCATATCTTAAGTATACATTTCTTTTTCTTTGTAAGTATTAAATTCACTGAATACATTTACAAACAACGTTTTATAATGTATAACATTTCTTTAACATTTTAAAATGTACCATTACATTGATATAAAATTTCAGAAAGATTGCTCACCCCCAATGGCTGGTGCACGAGGAAAGCGAATGTTATGGAAGAGGGTTTTTGAGTAAAATACCATATTTGGAAGGTGCCAAAAAAAAAAAAAAAATCAGAGGCATTCAATGCAGTTTCAGAGTCAGTGCATTAAAACAAAATAAAAATCTGTGACACCACAACGAACAGCAAAACATCTTTCCGATGCCAGAAAGATATGGGTTTTTGCATCAACTGTGTTGTTGCTGGTAGCAGACACATTTCCTCACCACAGCACTCTCATGCAGAACTGAAAGCACTTCCATCTGTTCTTGACGTGCGTCTGATATAGGAGCACTAGGCCTAGGAGTAGGTTTTGCGGTTGAATTTGGAGAAAACCAGCAGCACACCTGCACTAAGCTTTGCTTAACTCTGAACTGAGATTCAAATGCTGCTAAAGGGATAAAGTCCTGCTATAGGTAGCTGTGCAAGGGGTTTAAAGGAATAGTTCACCCAAAAATGAAAATTATTTGCTGATTATCTTCACCTACAGTGAGCTCTGCTCAAGACCCGTTACAAAAGAATCACTTATTCAAGAACCAGATCAGTCAACGCATCATTCAAAATTGTTTTGTGAACTGAACAGATTAATACACTCACCTAAAGGAGTCTTAGGAACACCATACTAATACTGTGTTTGACCCCCTTTCACCTTCAGAACTGCCTTAATTCTACGTGGCATTGATTCAACAAGGTGCTGAAAGCATTCTTTAGAAATGTTGGCCCATATTGATAGGATAGCATCTTGCAGTTAATGGAGATTGTGGGATCCACATCCAGGGCATGAAGCTCCCGTTCCACCACATCCCAAAGATGCTCTATTGGGTTGAGATCTGGTGACTGTGGGGGCCATTTTAGTACAGTGAACTCAATGTCATGTTCAAGAAACCAATTTGAAATGATTTGAGCTTTGTGACATGGTGCATTATCCTGCTGGAAGTAGCCATCAGAGGATGGGTACATGGTGGCCATAAAGGGATGGACATGGTCAGAAACAATGCTCTGGTGCAATTCCCAATTGGCACTAAGGGGCCTAAAGTGTGCCAAGAAAACATCCCCCACACCATTACACCACCACCAGCCTGCACAATGGTGACAAGGCATGATGGATCCATGTTCTCATTCTGTTTACGCCAAATTCTGACTCTACCATCAGATATCCTTGATCAGGACCACATCCCTAAATGCATTGAAGCAACTGCCATGTGATTGGTCGAGTAGATAATTGCATTCATGAGAATTTGATCAGGTGTTCCTAACAATCCTTTAGGTGAGTGTAGAAGGATCACTAGTCAGTGATACAGACAACAGATGTCTAGTAAATATCAAGTGGACTACAAGTTTGAAAGCTCTATTCCTCATTCATTGTAACTGAAATTGAAAAGTAAAAGCATTCTTTAAATTGTTCCAGGGAAGAAACAAAGTTGCAAGTGAACTGTTCCTCTAAGAAAATGCTTGTTTTGTTCACAAACAGCTGGGTATACAAATATGACAGGGGCAACATCTGGATGAAAGGCATTTGATGAATGGCAGGTATTCAAGAACTGTCTTGAGTTTAAGGCAGCATGGAAGGCCATTGGACATACGTGGTGTTCCTCAAGGCAGCAGGAGTGTCAGGGAAGGAAATAGTGCCAGCGCAAGTGCCCCTGCAGTGATACGGGAGACGAGAGCTGGCGCCAGATATAGAGGTCACACAGAGAGTTGGCAGACTGGGCATCCTGACGCCATGGCTTACACCGTTACTGAACACAGTGATGATAGTCTCACCCTGACACACACACACACAAAGCGGTGCCAAGCAGAAAGTGGCAAGGCTCCCTCCTTTTTACAGAAAGTGACAGACATCACATTTTGCACTATGAACTAGCACTGTAAAAAAAAAAAGAAGCTGAACATGCTACAAAATTGAAAATATTGTGGTTACTTTTTCCAAACAATTGTTCTGAACAGTCATTCCGTGTCCAGTGAAACCAGTACAGTTTAAAAAAAAAATGCAATGCTAGAACAGGGGAAGGGGGGAATCAATATTTCTCTCTGGGGTTTTTTAACAACCAAAAAAACCCACATCTGTTGTTATTCTGCTCACATTCAGACCAGGCAGCCGGGCCTCAGCAAGCGAAGAGAGCAATAAATAAATATCGAAACAGATACATAAATAAATGAGAGTGCAGTGCGTTCTCCTGAGCTTTCCTGTTGTTCCTGCCTTATAAAACCTGATGGGAGGTCGATAAGCATGCGGGAACCCAGAAAAGTAGAAGTGGAACGAAACATTGAAGATTGTGGTGTTGGATAATTTGAAATGTAAACAGTGGAAAAAGCCTAAAAGAGCTCTGATATGGGGTGCAATGGTTTTTTAAAGACAGCTAGCTGCCCTCTGCAGATGTGACATTAATGGCATTGATTAACTGATGTGGCTGAAGCAAAACCAATCAAAGGAGATGCTAACAGGAAAACAACACCTGATTAAAACATCTTCAGTGCTTTAACTACTTACTCTCGCTTGACAAGCAAAGGAAACGTAGTGAGTAGGGATGCGTAATCATTTCCAAAGAACGTAAATATATTGAATATCTTATAACACAGTCATTTACAATGTAGAGGGATTTTACAGCAACAAGTGGTCTACGGTTACATTCGAAGCAGTTTTACGGTTTTAATGTCCTTTAATGACCTGGATGACTGAAAACATTTGCAGAATTAGCAGAACTGCAAACGAAAGCTTGTTTCACCCAAACTCAAACGAAGACACCAAATATATTTCACGGCAAAAGTATTCAAAGTCTGAGGGAAAAGAGTGTATGTATTCTGTAAATTTGAATGAGATTATTGAATAATACCAAAGAGTTGAAAAAATATTAATAAATAATAAATAAAAAAGTATGTTTAAACGTAAAAAATGTTGTTTAACAAATTCAGAGACACATTTTGTGATGCGTGTTCTTGTGTCTTAATTCCCGCCCTATGAATTTAGAAGTTACCGATATAATTAAAAAAAGAGTTGTACCGTATAGCGAGATGCATTTGTCCATTTCTAACAACAGGGTTTGAAAAAGCACTAGTTTTCCTGAAAAGGGTAAACTGTAGAACGTTAAGCCTACAGCTGTTACTTGGGAAGAGCCCTGGACATTTTAAAGTTCCAGAACTGGAACCCAACCACTAATTATTGCCTTAAGAGAAGGTTCTTTCCAGGAATCCTACAGCATCACGTCCCCTTCCCAGCAGTGTGTCGTGCAATGCTCCAGAACTGTACAGGGAAATGCCTTAACAAAACAGATGAATGAATGGAGCACATGGTCACATCATTTAAAGTAAACTTTTGAGTAGCCATCATTTCCTCTGGTGGACCACACAAATGATTGAATACGATTCTACTAAACCTGTGTGAGCGTACTAAAACCAACCAACCAAAAAAATAGCCCTTTTGTTAAAAGCCCTTTTGTGTAATCATCAGAATGTCTTTGCAAGGGCAAAAACACCCTTAAAGGAAAATTATTCACAACCAGGCTACTACCCATTCCTTGTAAACGTACAGTATAACATGTGGGTCTAGTATTTTGTCTGTTGTACAGTACATCAGAATAAAAATTTCAAAAAATACCACAACACTGGTGTCGAGACACTCAACAATATTGCTATAATAATAAAAAATGCAAAAAAAACAACAACAACAAAAAAAAAACAGTTTAAGCGTCAGATGAAAATGCCCTTGACTGTACATACCAGCATTTTAAGAGCCTGGCCAGTTACAGTGCGCTAAAGACGCGGTTTGGGTTAGCTTCAGTCCTGAGGTTTGGACCAGCTGATTTCCACTTCTGGATAGCAAAATGCTTACATTCTGGTCCAGACAGCCACCAGGGAAGAGGACGGCAAGCCTTGCTGGACAAACGCTTCCAATGCTAAACACAGACAGGTCAGGCCCTTCTCTAAAGAGGCCGCAGAAACCCAGGGGAAGACAGACAGAATTTCTATCCAGACAGGTGCAACAGTTGTCTGATTTATTTCCTTTCTCTGTCCCTCGTGCTAAAGGGGAGGGTCCACCATTCTGGAATCAACCTGCCTCCTCCTTCCCTCCTTCATCTAATCCACTTATGTTTCTGCACTTAGTTTTTTTCCATACGTTGTAAATAAGAAAAAAAAATCAACCAAAATCATGAGAGTATCCTAAGTAAATCAGCAGTTAAATGCCAGGTAGTTTTACACAAGAGAAGAAATTGGCTTTATAGTTACATTAGAAATATAACAATAGAACATATGGGATGGGCAATGTTTTTTGGAGGCTTTTCTTAGCAGGTTGTCCTCTGAGTAAGTATACTATCTTATATAATCCATGATGGTTACTCAGTAATTACCCAGACAAGCAGTCAGCACTTCTCAAAGCCCTGGTGTTGACACACCTGACTGTGCACAGGTAGGCTTCAGGAAATGATTGGCATGACCTTGAAGACTAATACTAAGACAAACATCTCATACCTGCAAAGTTTATTGCTAAAGCATATCGCGAAAGTGGTTGTTTTCAGATAGGATGCCAGTCGATGCATCACGTTGTCTTTATCGGTTGTTTTAATTAAATTTCAAAGATTATAAAACCAAGCCTGTTATTCTGTTATTCAGTACGGTATTCATACAGGTATTCTAGTGCATCATGACCCAAAGACCCTCAAACTCCACATGCAAAAAGATAAAGGAATATAAAAGACCAAGCTAAGGCGCTACACTTCAGGCTAAGCACTGCTTGTTTTCGGAGAAAGAAAGGTCTGTATCCCTGCAGGATACAGGAGGAATGAGGACTAATCACCTATAAACCTGCTGGCCATTAACATTAATCTGGTTAAAAGATATAGGGAGTCTTCTTTAAGGTGTCAAAGTGTACCAGCTTTTCTCACGGCAGTGGTTGGAAATCCCTTGAAAACTGACTGCACACTATTGCGGAAATGTATATTCGTCAGCCTCGAGTGAAATTGCACTATTTTTGGTTTAAAATACCTTTAGGCAGAATGTTAAAGTACTGTTAATCCAAAAATCTGGGTCCACATAGAAAATCTGGGAAAATCTTTATTAAACCTGTAAATAAACAGAAGGTTTTAAGACGAAGAAACATTGACATAAAATGATTAATATACGTCACCAAACCAAATAAATTTGTGACACTGATGTGAACTACATTTTACGGTTGGTGAGATGTTCTTCTTCCACTGAAACTCAAGAGATTCATCTCAAATCATGCTAGAGCTAGAATTGTGGAGTGCAAGCAGCTGCAGTCATTAAAGGAAAAGTGAAAAACAAATACAAAGGCATTCTGAAATGAAATACTACTTTTCATTCAAAGATTATAATATAGTTTGCCATGAAAAAAATTGCATTCAATTAGAAAAATGTCTTGTGCTTGGGACTCCACTATATATAAGCAGATACATTTGGACTGAAGAAACGCTATGCACACTACGACAACACTAATATAAACTGCAAATGATGAGGCGTAAATACGATCAAACGCAAAAAAGAATTCCCCATCCTTCACCATCCATTGACTAAATCCAATTTGTTAAGACCCCTCCACAACTCACTTACCCAGTCCAGATCAATGGAAATTGAATTTCATAGATTGAACATCCCATTATCTCTTTCGGTCAGATCCTCATCTGAGTAAAGTAGGGGTGAGGTGAGCGGCCCCGGAACAGAGGAGAGACGTGGCTCCTTGCAGTCCGCCGCCTTTAACAGGGTAAAAGCCCTAGATATTAGTCATAAGTGTTCTTTAAATTCATTAGCATCTTCACACGCGGGCATCTGAAGTGTTGGGGGAAGATCACTGTAATGAGTTTAGCTGGCCGGTTCTGGTTCATGTGCCGTCCTCGATGTCACAGGGTAAGTGGCTGCTTGGTTCAAGCCAGCGGCTCGGGGTTGAGTGAAGGAAGTGACCAAGAAACTCTTGCAGATGAGGGCTTATATTTGTACCTGGGCATTCAGGGCTGATCCGCTCCAAGGTAAGAACTCAAAGCCCCACTTTTATTCCACAACAAAATCAAATTCAAGTTCCGTTTAAAATGCACAGCACAGTATAAGCACCCTCACATCACTCAGTTTTGGCCAATGATGTTTTTAATGAATATGACAGCTAGCTAGCATTCTGTGTTAGCTTGTAGGGCTCAACAAAAAGGACTGATTAAGCTATGACTATGATAAAAAAGTATATAACTGTACAGCCATTACAACTATACAACTATGATGCCAACTAAATAAGTCAAATTATCGCTATACGCATTGGCGGTTGCTCTAAGAAAACCTGACAGGAGCTAGGGCTAACCAAGACATTTTTAGCAAGAGCCAAGTGGCTAATGAGAAAAAGGGAATATTGTCTTCTCTTACTCCTCTCATTAGAAGCACTGAAGCTTCCTGGAGATTTAACAATCCAGCATAGCGCAACATACACCGCCAACACAAACTCTCACTGCAAACACCATCGAAACTACTGCTGACACTTCTATTCAAAAAACATGAGTGAAAAATCACCTAAAGACCCCCGAAAGCCAGAAAGCCTGCAGTCTCAAAGCAACAGCTAGCTTTGAAAGGCATGCTCTAGTGATTAAAGGAAACTTAATAATAGATCAGAACCTCAAGGCCGGGCTTTTCAACAAGTTCTTTAGTACAAGCGGAGATGGTCTGACAAAAAATGTGGTTCCCCAGACTCACCTGCCAGGGCTGACATCTGCTGGCTAGTTATCACCTGTAATGCATTTAGGCAGAGCGAAACCACTGGCGGAAAAACCGTTCGCTTTGGCCACTGCTCTTAGCTCACTGCTGCACTGACCGCAGGCTCATAAGCTTCTTCAGGCTTGTGTGCCAAGGAGGAGGGAGGCCAAACACAGCTCATGAAGATTTAATGAACACTGAATTCCCTCGCACTGATTGAAGGCGGAGACGTGGAATTTGTAGCACATCACTGGATGAATTTTATTTTTTGTGGAAAGCAGATATTTTGACTGTTCCAAAAACTGGGAGATTTAATTATGCTGCCTCATTTAGGCCAAATTTTAAAGCACCATTGCATTAATACTTCACAAAGACCGCAATCCCAGAATGTATTGCAATGGCCTCAATAAAAAAAAACTGAACACTAAAAACTATCAATAAATATGCTTTGTGTAATTAAAAAATAGATCATTTGACCCATTATTTGTGCTTGGAGTAAGTCACTCACTAGTCTGCTCTAGCCAGATTGTTATAGCATTAATGGCATGGCGTCACAAAAGTTCAGGTACTCTGATTTACCATAAGGGTTCCTACACCTTTTCCAAGGTCAAATTCAAGCACTTTTCAAGCACTTTCAAAGTCCATTTTAAAGCTTTTCCAGCACCATACACCACCGTAAATAACATACCAATACATAGTCAAAATTATTATTTTGCCAAAAATGTGTTTTGTAATAGCAGAAGGATCCGATATTTAGGCAAATCACAAGTTTTATTTTTCAAAACGTATCACTGTCTAAACTAGATAATGCCTATGAATAATACTTTTCATTATATTAATGTCCAAATATTGCTTATAAATCTGAAGTAATTTCAAGGCATATACATGTATCTACTGGAATAGAGTAGTGTAAATATTACAAAAAAATGCTTGTCATTCCCAAGGCTACTTTTTCTTTTATACTTATAAATTTAAAGACTGAACTTTGAGTACTTTTACCAGAGTATTTTTTAACACAAGTATCTGTACTTCTACTTGAGTACTTCTAGTGAGTAATTTTGCCATCTCTAAACTTTGGCTATGTTCACTGCATATTCAACAAATGAACAAGACATAACGGACATGTAATAATGGACGTTTTGCCTGCGTCGACCAAAGTGCAACATTGCCGATGTAGCCCTTCAGATACAGAGCGATTTGCGCTACGCTGGCCAGAGCAAAAGTAGGCAGAGTTTTCATTTTGATTTCTGCACCTGTTTGGATGCCCCGTTTTTTTTTTTTTATTTTATGCGCGGGTCATCGTAACACAGTGCAGCAGCAAACGTTAAACAATTTTTTACTTTACTAATGGCCCTTTCAGACAGCACACGTAACGTCCAAACAGGTGCGGAAATCAAAATGAAAACTCCGCCTACTTTTGCTCTGGCCAGCGTAGCGCGAGTCACTCTTTATCTGAAGGGCTACATTTTATTTCTCAATTTAATAAACAAACAATTCAGTCAGTTAGGTATTTGTTGTAAAAGAAAGTTTGAATTTCAAGCATTTTATCAAAAATGTAAGCACTTTTCAAACCTTGAAAACACAACATCAAAATTCAAGCATTTTCAAGGATTTCAAGCACCCGTACGAACACTGTACCATGGTTCTCAATGATCACTACAACATTTAAATGGTACTTTCAGGTACCACCATGGTCCCACCAAAGCACGTGCGCAAAAACCCTGACATAAAATGCCGTGGTACACAGCATGATAATTTCAAACCAGGAACGCTAACTATAAAGATTACTACAGCAAAAACTAGGCTCCAAACCAATGAGTATGCATTGCAATTGTGTAAAAAAAGGCAAATGGATTTTGATTGGCTGTCAATATGTTTATGGTTCATTAGCTATAAAAAAAGTTATTCTGAAAGTGATTCCAAAGATATCGTTCTTCTGTTGTTATTGTTATATAACTGTGGTGTGGACTGCACTATTCTCATAGAATTACAATGACTGTTAAAACTTTAAAGTTACAGTTTTTGTCCTCGATCTGAACAACCCTTTAGCCATCGGTGACCATTGACATTCTTTAGCAACCAAAATATAATTATGCATGCGGTCGGGGCACATACTGAAAATATTAAAGGTGAGAAATGTAACTTTAAATTTAAGGATTAGGCGATCTATGGCATTAAGAAAGTTGCCACATGATTGCAAATACCTCATCATCAACAATATCACTTTTCATTTGGTTCATGAGAAGACCTCATGTTTATTTCTGTGCATCCTGTGGGCTCCCAAGCATGAGTATTTAGAGTTGGCACATCCTGTGTGTCTGTAGTATCTGCCAAAAGAGTAAATGAGTGAATTTGTGTGTTAATGTGTGTGTCAAAATAGGGGGCTATGGGGGTAAAGACCTAAGGGTTCTTTAAAGCTCTTTGGTGCTATACTGATGTCTGATATGGCTAACCCCTTTCCGGCAGATCATGGATGATGTATCAATCCCTGGCACTGGGATTGGCACTCTACTTTTTGCCCACGCACACTCTTTCACACACACACACGCACACACACACACATTCTCACCTCTTTCTCATGATAGTGTAATGCAGCTCTTCCTGTTTGATGTCTGCATGATCTCCACTGGCCCGCTCGCTGCCCTCGCTGTCGTCACTGCTGAAAACGGAGGCCAGCTCCTTTTTGGGCACCCGTGTTGGCGGCAAGGGAATGGTGCGTTTCTCTGCCAGTCGCCCACGGTTCTGCAGGAGCACAGAGGGGACAGACAGACTGAGACTCTGGGAACAGCCTTCTCTGATTTTACTGGCTTGAACTGCAATACAGAGAAATGCCTAATGTTCCCAATCCGTCACACTTTCAATTCTCTTTAGGCTGATAAATCACATTTTGAATGTATTTCTGTTGTATTCATTATGTTTTTGGATTTGCATTATGAATCAGTTTCAGTAAAACTGATTCATAAAAGGCTAGAGTTTTTGGTGCACACATAGACATTAAGCAATGTGAATTCAATTTACCTCAGCAGATACACTACCCTAATTTGAATTTAGCACAGGGGTTTTGAATCAGCAAAAGTAAATCAATAAAAAAGACCAAATTATTAATGTTTAATCTTAAATCATAATATTCTAAATCAATAATGGGGATCACATTTAAGGGATCCAGGATTGATGGCATCAAAAAGTTTGAAAACCCCTGATTTAGCTGAGAATGCAAATGACACAATGGTGATAGTTCAAACACTCCTTGTGCAACCTTTTTGTTCTTGAGTCATTTATCTAACCACTAAGCTACACCACTTCCAATATTAACACCTTCTTATATTATGAAGTTGTAAAGACTTAAAAGTTGCAGTTAAATTTAGTTTTTACACTAAATTCCAGCAAAAAGTCACTCCAATTTCTCCTGCTGTCATATGACCTTCACAGATCAGTCTCACATGTCATGAATCATGAAACGCAGGTCACAAATCATGAAGAAGTAATGAGAGAATAAAATGTGGAAATGCACAACATGCTGAACTCCCTAAATAACAGCAAAACTTAGTCAGAGAGATCCATGCAGAGGGAGAGACCACTGAGTGAATGGGACGTGATAGTGATTCCTTCTTCTCCTTTTCCCTGTATCCGCATCAGACATCTAAAGACAGCGAAGGGTGAAGAGGATGAGAGGCCCTCAGGGTTTAGTGTGTGAAGCTGGGCGACCTTTAATGTGACCTGAAGGGGTCAGTGCAGATTTATGTGCCTCTATCGCTATCCATGAGTGAACAGAGAAAGAGAGTGGATTTGAAGGGGAAAAGAAAAGAAGAAGAAAAGGAAAAAGAAAGAGGAAAAAAGAGGGATGGTTGCAAAAACAGTATGGAAAATACAAGTAAAATTTGTAAAAAATTGCCATGAGATCATATATTTATTCAACGCCCATCATGCTGCTTATGACTAAGAGGTACACGTGGAAAAAATTGCTAAAAACTGACATAAAACTTATGTAAAAGAACATTTAAGGGTGTACTCACACCAATCTGAACCATGTCCGAACACGTTGTTTGAACCCAAAGTCTGGTCCGTTGGACTAGTCTGATCGCTCCGTACCATGCCCAGGCGCGGTTTGTTTAACTGCTGCCTGGTCTGCTTCGACGAGGTGGGCAAAGCACGGTTCGGTTGGGCTTGGGCGCGGTACGCATATAGTGTGATGATCACTAAACGTGTCAGGGAACGGTACAAGGCAACTGTGCGTAGTGTGAGTACACCCTTATTGTCATACCTAACTGGCTGAACTCAGCAAGGCCTGGGAATTTTTCCATCCCTCCTCCTTCCCCAGCACCACCTGCCTAGATCTGCTGGGGGATTCTTCCTTCTTTCCTTGCAGCAGTTTGCATTCTATTCACTGTTTTTATGTGCATGTTTCGGCAGTAGTCTTCACTCATGCAGCAGCGTAGTAGATTTAGTCTGCCAAGACTGAGGCTATGTACATTCCACTCTTATCAATAAATGCTGTTCAAATCTATTCTGCGAGTTGTCATGGTTAATATATACATATATATATATATATATATATATATATATTCCCAAAATTATGGCTATGGGGTGTCTATATTTGGCTATATCTTATAAACACTTCTCATTTCAGTTCAGAGAAAGAAAAAAAGTAAAAAGTGGCACAGCTTACCCCAATCTCCCCTATAGGAGTGTTGTTCACAGATCCATAAAAATGAATACGGCTTTGAAAAACTTCAACTGAAAAGTCTGTTTGTGTGAATGGGTGGTGTACGTCTGTGTGTGTGTGTGTGTGTGTGTGAGAGAGAGAGAGAGAGCATGCTTGCATCTCAGGTTCTGTCAAACTTTGCCGAGCCCTGCAGCTATCCTTCCTCCACACCCAAAGCTTGCACGCGTGCACATACACATATGCAGAGCATCCCACAGGAGCCGAGGCGTGAGTGGCAGGCCGGGGCAGGAGGTGGAGAGACTAGCCAAGAGGCAAACAGGTGCAGCCCCTCTGGATTCTCTCAAGTGGCATACATTAAAAAGAAGAAGGGGAAAAAAGCTGAAAAAGATGAAAACATCCCTGAGGATGGGCAAGATGAACACACTTTTTTTTAGAGCGACTGTCTTTTCTTTTTCTCTCTCTCTCTCTCTTTGCAGAGGAAGTTAATTTTTGTCTATATATTTTCTATTTTAACGTAGAAAATTAGATCTTTTTAGTTTGAGCCCAACATCAAGTGACAACATCAAGTGGTTTATTTAAATGTCCAAGTTGTTTTAAACTGAGATGAATCTTGTATAAACTCATGTGAAATGATATCAACATAGAACCGCGAACACACAAACACACACTGCTTTTTTGAGACATTCTATTCATGCGGCAAGTTCGTTTTGGAGCTGTTAACAGCCACTGGAAGCCACGTATGAAGTGCGCCAGCACTAGTGATGCTTTATCTGATAAGTTAGCGTTGAGAGACGGCTGTTACCCACATGGCCTCAGCGGAGACACGCACACACAAACACACTTCCCTGCCCCCATTCCTCCTCTCCAACCCCCACCCTTCTCAACGTCCTCCCGGAAAGCCCCCGTCCAGCCCCCTCGCTTTATTCAGCGTAACTGACGCAGAACCGGGGGCGGCTGCACACTATTTCCGGTAACACTTCCGCACAGAGGGAGTCAGGGAGGGTGCTTCAAAACAAAAACATAAAAAACCTGGGCTTCAATTCCCGCCTACATGTACATACACACACATTCACACCCTCACACACACTCTGTCACTCAGGCATGGAAAAAATATTGAATATGAATTTCCTCTAAGCAGCATTTCTATGAATAAGCCCTCCCACACTTGATGTCTGCCCTTCAATGACACAAGCTATATATACATTTGTACAAAAAAAGACACACACACATGCGTAAATATAAAACCCCACATGTAAACTCGAAGAGAGTAATCAGCTTGGATGATGTATCTGTCTAAAGCCCCATAAAACTCTAGAGCTGAGACGCTTCGAAGTTCTCACCGTATCCTCGTAGAAAAGACGTCACAACAGGGAGTAAGAAAACAGCAGAATTACAGCACAGTAAAGCTGTAAGCCATAACAAGCCAAACAAAAACTTTGCTCAAAGTTATGCTGGGTTGTAACAAGCAAAGATTGTATTAACACACACAAACTCTATGACCTCTGGTTGAAGGATATTATGTACACTACTGATTTTTTTAAAATAAGTTAATACTTTTATCCAGCGAGGATGCATTAAATTGATCAAAAGTGACAGTAAAGTAATTTATAATGTTACAAAAGATGACTATTCCAAATCAATTCTGTTTTTTTGAACCTTTTATTCATCACAGAGCTCTGACAAAAATGTAGTACAGTTTCCACAAAAAATATTAAGCAGCACAACTGATTTCAACATTGATTATAATAAGAAATGTTTCTTGAGCAGCAAATCGGCATATTAGAATGAATTCTGAAGGATCATGTGACGACTCGGAGTAATGACGCTGATAATTCAGCTTACCAATCACAGGACTTAATTAATTTCATTTTAAAATATATTAGAATAGAAAAAGGTTGTTTTAAATAATTATTTTTGTAATCATATTTTACAATATTTCTTTTCACTGTATGTATTATCAAATATATGCAGCCTTTGTGAGCATAAGAAACTTCTTTCCAAACTTTTGAACGGAAGTGTAGGAAAGAACTTACTACAGTACAGCCTCAGTCTCTAGACTTTGAGCTCCACTGACTTACATTCATATACAAAAGTTCAGTGAACTCTGACCCGCAAATTCGTACGGCAACAAGATGCGTGACCACTTGAGAATCTAACGTCACTGATTGACCTCCTGTCTGAATTCAGATGTTATTGCCAAATTCAGTAGATGCTATGTTTTCACATTACAAACACAAATTACTATTATTTGTATTGTTTTTAATATTATTATTAAAGAAAGAAGCCAAGAGTGGGACATCTCACCCGGTTTGCATCCAATTTCACATTCTCAAAGTCTAAGAGTCTCTCTAGAACACTCAGTCCCTTTCGAGTACACTATGTTTAATAGTTGGTCTCTACGGTGAAGAGCAGTGATATAGTGAACAGGTGTTTCCCGTCATAGCCGTTACCATATTGTACATTTTAAACCAGATTTGCTGTAGTGACAAATCAGCAAGCAGGACCAGATATGTCCGGAAGCAAGCGGGACCAGATATATCCGGAGTATAATCTGTCGTATAATGCGTTTCAGTCTACTTCTGAAGAGTTCTGAAGGCATCCTCACAATTTTTATTGTTGGCTCAAACAGTAAGGATGATATGGAAAAGCATAGAGACGCTTTCTTGATGCTGTGTTTCCTGAAAGGTGCACTGGCCTACTGCTAAGGTACACTCACTCACACACACACACACACACACATTTGCACACAGCAGTAGCAGCTCATGACATTCCTGCAGCTGTGCCGCTCTCCCCCAGCACTGTCCCCGGGGGACGAATGCCTAATGAGTCACGCGTCTGTCTGCTCTAACCTCTGTGTGTGTGTGTGTGTGTGTGTGCGCGTCGCAACCACACTGAGGGTAAGTGTGGAGGCAGACTTGGCACAAGCTGGGGGTGGGGGCATGTGGGCCGTTGTGGCGGGGTTTAATGTGCCTACTTCAATCTATTGGCACATTCGCTAAAACATAGAAAGAAACGCTAAATAGTTTACGTGCACACTTCTGTGGGAGCCTTGCCACAAATTTGCCATAGTGTTATGATACATCCACATGACGAGATCTAATCAACTTTTTTCAGGTATATAGTTGAAAAACAATGCCAAACAATTTCCTTTCACCAACCAAAATTAACACTTTACAATAAGGTTTAATTTGTTAACATTAGTTAATTACATTAGTTAAATTAGTAACAATGATTAAAAAAAATGCTTTAAAAATATATTGCTCGTTGTCAGTTGTCATGTATGCTAATTCAGTTACAAATATTAACAAATGCAACCTTATTAAAAAGTTTTCACAAATGTACACCAGTTTTGCCAGTGTTACAATGTAGCTTATTTATGGGAGTAAGTTTATGGTGAGCAAAAGAGCTGAAGGGCAGTGTGCTTCCCATCCTCACCCAGAACAACCCCCCCTCCCCGCCAACCTCCCCCCGACCCATAGGGTGAGCGGGCTGTGTCAGCCCAGTGAAGCGTTCGCCGACACGGGGAGGTCAGTGGCAGTCCAGCCATGCATGCCAAGATTTCTCTGCCTGCGCTTGGATCCCCCCTCCCTTCAAAAAAAAGACAGCCACAGAAGACCTTTATGGATAGGTACTGACCTCCACACAATCCCAAGAGACCAAAATGTAAAAGCTGGAACTGAATGTATGACTGAAAAGTGGAGAAGAAAGATTTATGGGCCACATTTAAGATAAAGCAAGCCGAAGCTTACCATATAAACTGAACAAAAAGACAACACAGTCAATGTAACATATATTCTGTTCCGGACCAGCTTTTCTAATATTTAGGTAGGTGACCCTTCCAGGAATTATTATTATTATTGAATTATTATTATTTAAATATTAAGTATTTTTTTAGCAGCTGTGGTCATCTCTGTTGTAAGTGGTTATCATTTTTTTTTTAAATTGTAATCTTTTTTTGGCAAAATATATATTATTTAATAGATGCACTACTGTTCAAAAGTTTGGGGTCAGTAAGATGGTACAATAAAAAAAAAGAAATCAGTCTCTTGTGCTCACAAAAGATGCATTTAATTGATCAAAAATAAAATTAAACAGTAATATTGTAAAATATTATTAGAATTCAAAACAACTGTTTTCTTTTTTATACATATAGCATGTAATTTATTCCTGTAATGCAAAGCTGAATTTTCAAGAAACATTTCTTATTATAATCAATGTTTGAAATATTTTTGTGGAACCGGTGATAGATTTTTGATAAATAGAAAGTTCAAAGAAATATCTTTAGCAATTTAATGCATGCAAAGTTAATATTGAGTAACTTACATTTTGGACATCATTTAGACAAATTATGATGCACTGACTAAAACACAAAATGATGCCAAAGCAGGATCAGCTGCATTACGCGAACAAAGCACAGTGATGCAAAGAGTGAAAAACCCCTGCCCCTGAAATTAGCACTCTTGAAATGCTGCTTGGCACTCAGATTTGAGAACTGTAACCAAATGTTGTGTAAAATTAAGTTATAAAATTTAAATAAAAGGCATATAATTATTTATATTATTTACAATAAATAAATAATGAAAAAAATAATTATACAATAATATAAAGAAGTTTTAGCTCTGCTTTTGCCAACCGTAATTTCCCCACTGTGGGACAAATAAAGTTTTTTCTTATCTTATCTTAGAAGAAGTTTAGCATGAAAACCAACCATCAAACTGTATTTCAACAGTTGAGAGAAGAACTGGGTCCGTCGTATGTAAAAACTGACATTTAGAGGAGTGCGTCCATATGTGGCTTTGTAATGATCAGCTGCATGAGCTGATAGATAAGCCTGTACCTTTCCCACCCAACACCCAAATCGACACACCCAGCTCTGATACCAGTACACACAGCCAGGCGGCCCCCACCTGCCTGTAAAGCTTTCCTGCACTGTTTTCCTATAACCGACTTAGTGACAACATTTCCTGAATTATATCTCCAAATGATCTGACAAATATGTGACCGTTTGAGACGTGCACAAACTCATAGAAATGCTCACCTGTTTGTCACTAGAGGAAGAGGTTAGTGAGCTTCAAAACACTCATCTCTGCGGCAGCACAATCACCATTAGAAGCAAAAACAGCTAATAAAAATCAACGGAAAAAGCCTGTTGTGAGTTTGGTGCGGTTTACTAGTGGGCTCTAATTTGCTTTAATTCATGAGTGCATCACGCTGCAGAGACTGCCTGGCTGCTCGCTGCTGTCCTGAGGAGGGATCCTGCCGTTGCCATAGCAGCATAGCCTCGGCTCCATGTGAGGGATACAAACACACCGCTACACAAACCCTCGTACGGCGCACAGACACGCGCGCACACATCGAGTCTAACCCCCCACAGCGAGGGAGCTGTTGTGAGACTGTGTGGCGTCAGCCCCCATTCCTGCCTGTACCCAGCCCTCCAGCAACCCTCTGCCAAATGAGCGCTGGCCTACTCTAACAGACCTCACCTAATACCACACGCTTCACAGCAAAAATATCACTGTCTAATTATGCTGCTGTAAACGCAGCTCTAGTGAATTTGAATCGCACAGTCGACACCTGAATTACTTGCGTAAGCAAGCCGGTTTAACCATGTCATCCAGAGTGGAAGATCTGGAATAGAAGAACGAAACTTAAATATAGGGTTATGGTTCACTTAAGCTGGACAATCCTGTCATTATTTACTCACTCTCATGCTGTTCTAAACCTGTAGGGCTTTTTTGGAACACAAAAGAAGATAATTTGAGAAAGGATTTTTTTAATGTATTTTTTTATCTATACAATGGAAGTTAAGGGTAACCAAAACTATTCGGTTACCAACAATCTTCAAATCTTCTTTTTTGGTTCGCAGAGGAATGTGTGTCATCCTCAACAACATGAGGTTGAGAAAATGATGACAGAATTGTAATTTCTGAGTGAACTATCCCTTTAAAGATGTATGCCAAACTTCTCCCATTATTTATTCCACTTAAACCCCATCCCCTAAAAGCTTGCATTCATGTTTGGGTGCAAAGGCCACATCTCACAATCCAATCAACAACCGATGCATAGAACCAAGTCCTACATTTATTCTTTTACGAAAATCTGTTAAAAAAAGTGTATTTTTCCAATAGTTTTTAATGGGAGCATCGTGGTTTTAAAAACATCAGGAGCATAAGGCCACCAAAGCGTTTTTCCAGCGACTAGTGTATTTTCCCAATAGTTTTCAATGGGAACGACAATTTTTACCGTTCACCGAAAGTTGAAGAATGTTCAACTTTGGGTAAAACACAGCGGTCATCGCTCATCACTGTCACTTTTTACCCAGCCGTCCAATCACAGTGGAGGAGGGGAGGGATAAATACCACACCCACCAACTGCCACATCTTGTACAAAGTCAACAGATGACAACAAGAAGCATAATAACCGAACAAAATAATTTAAAACAAGAGCCAGAGTAAATGCTGTACATTGTGTCGACATTTTTATAGAAACAATAAAGAAATAAACAATCGTGATATTAAATACTAGTAAACCGTCCGTGGATATATCTATAACATAGCAAGCAAAGCGTCTCAACTGAAGAAAAAAAAACGTTGTGCTGCAAAATGCTCTCAAGCGCCCACAGCTAGGTGTTTTCTGCTGCCTAAAAATGCTTTGGTGAACATATGACAGAATAACATAATTAAAGTTTTTGGGTGGACTATTCCTTTCATGTTCAGTTACAGTACTTCTTGCCTCAGAAGGCTGTGTACTAGGAGTGTGATAAATGCATCAGTAACTGCTAAGATTGTTCTCTTTGAAGGACCAACACTGAAATGTTTAGACTGCGACATCACCATCCTCCATGTTTTTTTAACCAGCCTTGTTCCCAACCCCCCAGTGACAACTTTTTCTTGACCCGGGACACAGCCGAGAGAAACCCAGATTCTAAGAGATATTTACGAGACGGAGTGGAGTGTAATTTCCTGCCAGCATCCACTAGTTCCGCTGACAAAACAGGGGAAAGGAAGCACATTTCTCCTGGGAGACAACAGCCAGGCCAACTGAATGACTCTGTCTCTTAAAGCAACAACACATGACCATTCATCCGTCTGCACAGAAACAATGGTTCTATGTCAGCGAGCACACTTCATTAGGACAAATCTACATATAATTTATTAGGAAGAGGACAATAAACCACAACAACTCAAAGGTCGACGACCTACATATCTCACCTAAGCTAACTGTTATGATGAACTTATGAACTTTTCACCGTAGTATAGGTCTTGCCTCCGAGATGGCCATTGAGGGTAGAAGAACGGTTAAAGATGCGGTTACCGAGTAATTAAAGTAATGAACGGAACTGAGCTGTTTAGAATGACTCCGCCATGATTCAAAAGATCAGTCACAAAACAATGTAATGAAGAAAACGGTCATCCCCTCAGAGACCACGAACACCAGCGCAGAGCATGTTGCCATATTCATTTGCGTCAAGCTTGACAGGACCTGTTGTTTTGTACATGTTCTTGTCTTTACATTTAATTGTGCATGAGCTGGGGATGCCGATTCACAAAAGCTTCTTTCAAACAGAAGCACTTATGTGCTAAATACAGTTCATACGCAGTTCAGTTATGAAAGTGACTGTATTCTACAACCAAAGTGATTGTCCATCTTCAGGACTTACAGCTGAATAGAGATCAGCTGAATCATTGATATATGTATGGCATGAGGCATGCACTTCACAAAACTTACTCTTTTCTGTCAACTAAAAGCCATCATGTTAGCATATATAGTTGACAATCTCAAACACTCTTGTAAAGACACTAAAAATGTATATACTATTGCACTTATTTGTTGAAATCAAAAAACAACATGAGAAACATAAGATTTAATAAGCAGGTCAACCATTTGAGAGCACTTTAGAAGTAATCCAACTGCTGTTAGAAAGCATGACGAGTTCTTGACAGTCTTTGAGTACATTGAAAGAGAAAAAGTGTGAGCACATTCAAAAGTGAGAGTGAACAAAACTAATATGGAGGTGTTAATTGTATTCTACACATTTTGTATTTCTTTAATATGAAAGCATTAACATGTGTGAAGATTTATATCATGTGTGAAAGTGAGTGTTTTATGATAAAGTGTGTATTTACTGTGTCACTATTTGATTGGTTGTAGAGTGAAGGAGTTGTCTTGGCTACTTTCTCATTTCCCAACTACTACATCATCTGTAGTTTGATTCCCTTGGAAAATGTAAACTCTGGTTCTTTTAATGTTGTTCTGTTTATTTGAGTGATTCAAAATAGCAGCATTGACTCCAACAAGTTTGGGGCAAAACGAATTTGGTTCTGCTAAACAGAATTTTGCAATTCTGTTTGGTGCCACTTGCACATTTCACCTTTAAAGGGTAAACCCCTGGTCAGAGCCTGACTCCACCCACTGGCAATATTTGAAATAATGCTAAAAAAAATGGGCGGACCCATGGAGGGGACAAACCGAGGGTGGGGCCGTGCACCTGAGACCCGCAGTGACAGCTGCTGTCAGACTCTAAAATGGAGAGTGACTGGAGGCACGCAAGTAGATTTGCAACAGAGCGGTCATTTGAAGTCGAGGACTTTTCTTTGTCGACCCCAGAGGATTAACTTTAGCCTAACCATAAATTGTGATTAAAACAAACATGATCACTCACATCAAGACACCGCTGCGGTGGTGGAGTCCATGCAGGAGGAGCCATGTTTGGCACTGTGGCGCTAACTTGAAGCTATCCAAACTGGATACTATGCTAATAACTAACTAGGCTACACAAAATAATTTAAATAACTATATAAATGATATGCTAAATAGATGCTACAATACTCCATCCAGATCGTTTTCAATACTCGAAATTCTAACTTTTGACTCGCAGTGGTTTTGACGAAACCAGATGTTTTTTTAAACTACCGAGGGCGTGGTAGCTAGCACCAAGGGCGTGTTGAGCTGGAATCTGCTTACGTCAGCTCTCCCCGTGTACGTCACGAAGAACAGCAAAAATCCAATAGGAAAATTCACCTGCAGTAGCCACCATTCAAACTGAAGAGGGCAGCACTCAGATGTTTTTACACCATATATTGTAGAATTAAAATACTTTATAACCAAATGTCAAAAAAGTTACTCGAATCAATGATCAGCACTAATAAAGCCCCATTCTTACAGCTCATTAACTAGAAAAAAGTTGATTTAGGGTTTAGAAAAACAAAACAGAGGCCAAATACACAGAATGTCCACATCTTCAATAAGCAGTAGCATCAAAATGAGGAATGAATCGACATGGAACAACTTCAACGGTAAGTGAATGAATGAACTGCATAGCCGGATATTACTCAAACAGCATACAAAAGCGGGTGACCAGATTTGAAGATAACTGTGACAGTTCTTCAACACATACATGGTGTATCAAAAAAGGTTGAATAAATAGTGCACACCAAAGATCAAGTATAACAGTCATAAGTAGTAAGATACAAAAAGCTTCAGATGAAAATGTTCAAACTTCAAAAGAAGTTCATGCGTGATTCAAAACAATCAGATGGAAGTTGGTTACACCAATTAAAAGCAAGACAATTTTAGTCAGGGTCTGATTCATCTGAACACTATCAGGTGATACAGCACCACAGAACCCTTTCACTTGGGGAATGAATGATAAGACAACAATCAGACATTGCCAGTCACAAGCCTACTCGACTTCATCTTCAAAATCAGCCTCCATGAGATTTTAACACACTCAGTGAGAGGTAATATAAGGGCCCCAAACAACTAAGCCATTAAGTTTTTATCTCCTCTGACTCTGGCTCTGGCCCTCCTCAGTAGTTTACCTGCATCACTCAAACACCTCCAGCTTATCTGAAGCGCCTTCGCTTTGCGTGCCGCTGCCTCAGTAATCACCGGTAGCTACGTTCAGTAGCTCAGTAAGCTTCTTACGCCCTTCCCCTCCAGATTAACTGTTAGAGGCGGCAACAGACGCGCTCAGTTCAGATAAAACACAGCACCTGTGTGGACAAATACTGCAAGCAGCCAATCACTAGCCAGCTTGGTGCAGGCACACACACGCTCACACACACAATGCACAAAGCTGCTTGTTTTAACAGAGGTGGGAGATATCACAGAGTGAGAATAAAGAGATATGAAAGTCCATACATCAGCTATTAATATTACTGATTAACTTCAGGATATGATCGCTGTCCGTGACATTGCCATGTCACCGAAAAGAAAAAAATCTGTAAAAATGCCTTCTAGAGTGATGAATCTTTCAACTACTCCCAATTCTTTCTGACCTTCATGGACACTGAACTAGTTTTGTCGTCTACATGATCGATGAAGCATCCTAGAAAAGTGGAAATAAGGAGCGTGTGGCATGTTTTGCTCGAACATCTGCTACAGACAATCTGTGACCTTACATTGCCGCTCGGAGTCCAACAAACCAAAACAATCAATTCCAACCATTTCACATTTCCTTGTACTTGCTCTTTATTTACTTTCTGAGAAACAACCGTGACAGCACTAACAGCAAGTCACTGTCCTTAACATCTCTAATGCAATTCAGAGAAAAATGCATCAAACTATGTAATTAATCAGCAGCAGCGTCATCCACTGCTTAACATTTCATTGAATAACATTTGCTCCATGAGTTACATGCACAACATACAATAGCATTCAATGTACAAACTTGGTCTTCACCTTTAAAGTGATATATATATATATATATATATATATATATATATTTACACACATACATGAACAAGTTATACCAACATGCTTAAAAGACAAATTAAAGCCAAAATAGACTACATTGAATTGCAAACTTACCACAGGAGATGAAATTCTACAGCCAGGGCAGTCACAGATTGGAGGATGTACCTGTAAGATTCCTTTGGACATAAGTGTCTTCAGACTTTTCCCTAAAAAAAAAAAAAAAAAAAAAAAATCAGTAACCTTTTAAATTCCTGCGTATGTATATATGGAGTACAAAACAATTCACTCACTTGTTCATTCGACAAAATCTTTTTTTTTTTAAATTGACATTCAGCTTCAACTCACTATCACTGCGACTCACTATCACTGTGCCCCAAAGTGTCTTAACAATACATTTGTGTTACAGTAAGTGACCAAGAGTGATACCAAGAGTGCACAATTAGTCTGTTAACCAAAATAAACTGTTGTCTGAAAGGAGACCTGAAACCTCTGAAAATAAACTCAATTAACCATATAGGCTACTTCAGATGAGCAGGTACATCATCACAAAGTTATTCCGCATACTGTAAAATATCAAAATATGGTGTTTTCCTACTTTAAATCTTTGTAAACACAAGCTGTTCATATAATAATGTGCAGCAAGCAACTCAATACTGACATTTACTTCACTAGAAGCCTACTACCTGAACAATATATGATTGTAATTAATTAAAAAAAAAACAATATGGCAACCCATTCAAACTGAAAAGTTCCATATCAGACTTAAACGTAGTAAAGTAAAATCAGTGATAATCTAAAGAGTTAAGTTCATTGCACTGTTCGACCACTGACTGATAAAGAACAATTGTGTTGAAACACTGAAAAGTCGAAATATAGGCTAAATAGAAATGACCGTGGCATGGTCGTGGCAAGAATGTTTGTAGCAAACTGACCGGATGGAAATAAACATGTTATTACGACACACACACACACACACACACACAAAAAAACTTTAGATGAGCAGTTATATCAGTACAGAGTAACTACACAAATAACATCTTTAAGTTTTAAGTGTGAAGTGTTATAGCCATACCTCAGAAAAGTCTAATGGTTAAAATCTTTGTAAACAAGTTGCTTAATCCATAACTGTTTGATAATGTGCCACGGTGTCATAATCCTGATCTACTCTACTTTATGTAGACATGCACTTCAGTTTGAAAAGTTTTAAAAATTCAAGTAAAAATCTATTTCTTCAATACCTGTTCAATCCACGTGCGTAAAAAAGACCTTTCTCCTTTTTTCCCAAAAGTGCGAATCCAAAGCAGTTCGACGCAAGGCACAGTGAGCTCTTCTCAGTGCAATAAAGTAGTTAGGCTACTGTTAAGTAATCCATATTTTTTATCCCCCCAAAAGCGGTTCTGTTAATTCAAGAACACGATGGAGGCTAAATGAACCCGTATTCCAAAAGTAATATCCACTCGTCTGCACACGCCATTGACTTACCTTTGTGCCTAATACTCCGTTTCCAGTCTTTGGCTGTCTCTCTTCCACTCACGAACTGGAACTCGTTTGGGGTGAGCCACTCAGCCCGGTATTTGATGGAGGGCCCCTTGCTGCCCTGGCACAGTTTGTTAATGTACAGTAGTGCTTTGTTTTCCCCGCATTCCACTTCGATACAAGGCTCTCCGTTGTCGAAAAACGGCTGAAAGTCCGGGATTGACGAGAAGCTCTCTAGCATGAAGTCGTCCGGGTGGTGGTGAAGGTGCTGCTGATGCAGCGCGGTGTCGCGAAAGCCCAAGTACGCGCGCTGATGATGGGCGAAAATGTGATCGTACGGCGGCGGATGAGGGGTCACCACGGGGATAGCGGTGGCATTTAAAGGGGCCAGGTATTCGGGTTGGTTGAAGGCGGCTAATGCCATGTCTTCTCCATCCAGTCTCTCCTTTTTGATGGCAGGCATGTTACCCGAAGCGGAGCGCCGGTAACGTGTGATTAGCAGTTCATGCGTCCCAACTTGTGTCCCTCTTCGTGGAGTTCCAGGCGCACCGGTGTGTTTACGCACGACTCCCGCGTCGCTGGCTGACAGCAGAGCGCTTAAGTTCAGCCATTCACCACTTCACTCTTCTCCTCAGTGCACTGCTCGCATGACGGGTCTCCCCGCGCTCCTGCCCACCACATCTAATCGGACTAATGCCTGACATCTCCGCCAGATATTAACGCTGAGCGTGCTCAATGCCTAATGATTGTTTATCCCGCGTTTCCTTTAAAATAATCACTATGGCAACTTCGCTATGTTTATTTTCTGCATCAACTCCAGTGCTTAGTTTATTTTCGTCCAGAAAGTAATGAGGACACCATACAACTAGGACGTTTTAACGCATTATAATGCGTATATAGTAAGGTTATATGTACTGCAGATCACTAAAAGTTCAATAGTACATGCACAGTGGGTAACCTAGTGAGCCTGACTGGCTCGGAGCATTTTTCATATCTGACGAGGATAGAAATAATTAAGCCATCTATGCGCGCCTTTTCGATTGCAAATGATGCCTGGCGCTAATGGGACTTTATTTGGGTTTTTTCTCTCTCTCTATCTCTCTCTCTCCCTCGTTCTTTCTTTTAACCCCTAATACGTCGCTGAAGTCACGCTTTAGTTCACAGACCCAGACCAAACAAGATTTGCACTCTCCGCCGCTTCTCAAACTTGGCCCATTTAAACAGCGGAGGCAGCGCGAGCGCGAGCGCACTCAAGGGGGTCCGCGACGGCCGAGGTTGCGTCACGGTTTCCAGTCACTGCATAAAGTTCACAGAAATCATTCGATTTAGGTTTTATTTTCCATTTTCAAACAGTAATGTGGTTACCTTTAATCTGTTACGGTGATTTTTTTTTATTAACCAAAAGACGACTTGTTGAATATAAATAATATAGCCTATACCATACCGAGAAAAATGTTAATGTTAAAAAAAGATTACTGTAAGTTGTCAAACATGTAGTATTCGGTAAAAAATACAATATATTTTAAAATAAACAGTTATAATGTTGTTTATTTTTGTTGTCTAGCCTATACAGTGGAGTGTAGTTTTGCATGTTATTTATTGTTTACAGCATTATTTCAGTCTTGTGTGTCAACTTGTTTTTCTCTGGTTGACATTTTGTTTTTGTTGGTGACAGTTGCTGGACATGCCAAGTTTGAGTCTTTAATCTGATATAATCTTGAACTTTATGTCATCAGGCCTTGTTGCAAAATAATGGAGGCAGGACTCTACAGAAAAGAAAAAATACATTGACAAAGTTACAAAAGTAACAGGCAGTAAAATGTACTGCTGGAACAGTCAGTGTATTTGTATTTTAATGTAAATTTAACAAAAACTGCCACTTAAACTTAAGTTTTCTATTTTTTTGAAAGATAAGTAGATTCAGCTTTCAGTGGCACTTTATTTTTGTTAAATTTACACACACACACACACACACACACACACACACACACACACACACACACACACACACACACACACACATGTATACACATGTATGTATGTATGTATGTATGCTACAACATCCAACATTGTCATTAATTGACTATAACATACAATTCTATTTATTTACACATTTACAACACTTTATTTTATTTGCAATTTCATTTGATTCAGGCCTAATTGTTATAGATGGTAATTTGTGTGTACATGTATCGAATTATTGTCGAATACAGTCCAGATGACTGTTAAATGCTGTAGCAGTCTTTGTTATTTAACAAAAATAAATAATGTCAGAAAGCTGCCACTGAATGCTTTAGCAGCAACACCCTGTTAAAAATAATAAATAAAATAAATTTAACCCATGTAGTCTAATTTCTCAAACAAAATGATTCTCTTGGTGTTGTCTAATACTCTCCAGTCCGGAGGTGCACAAACAGGTCATGGTTACAGTGTTAGAAACAACTTTTAAAAGAAACTTCATCATCATTATTGTTATTGTTGATAAAGCTACCCAGTCTTAGTGAAGACAAACAAAGCTTATTTGAACAAAAGAAGATTGAATACTAATCACAAAATGTTCTAAAGACACTGTTGTTTGACTACAGTAGAGAGACTTAAGACTAGAGACTAAATCGCCCCCACAAAGACATATCACGAGGAAATGGAAATAATCTAAAGGTCTAAGGTTCTCAGAGACCTCAGGAGATCCCTGAAACCCAAAGTGTGAGGATCCCCCACGGGGATACCCTGCCCCCTCACCCCCACTCTCTTCTACATTATAACCGCGGATGACTCATGAGGGACTAAAAGTGCACTATTTATGAAGGAGGGGTTCCCCTAATTTTACACATGACAATCTGCCCACAGTTTGGGTTCAGGACGGCTTCCCCTGAACTTTCAGCCCCCACATTATCGACAGTTCAGCAGAACAAGTCCTGTGGCGTCCTCCTCTTGCTCATCAAAATGAAAGTGCCACCCACTCACACAGTGCATGAAATGGTTTCACATTTCACAACACGCATCAAGCAACTTCTGTTTTTGATTATATAAAGTTTATATAAACTCTCACACATGCTTTAACTACATAGTCAAATTAGAGCTGGATAAATGTACAAGCTGAAAAAAGTAAAGTGTAAAATTACTATATATAAAAAATTAAAAAAAAAGAATCTTTGTGACAATATTTTGTTCAGGTTTATGGCATTTGTGCATTGTGATATGTAAACAATGCTCAAAAGTAGCTATAGTTGTGAATAAGGAGGGTGTTGTTTATCCAAATGATATTACAAATATTGGTAAACAAGTAATTCAGAACTTTTCCATTAATCTATTTTTTAGCTTGTCAAACTATAAACTCCAATTTATATTTAGAAGGCCTTAATACTGCTATAAGACTATTTTTTAATACTTCCTCAAATACTTTCATATTTTATAAATCACAACACCATACATAGGCTACATAAACACAGTAGGCCCATCTTTAATGCAGATCTGGCCTTAAAGGGATACTCCAATTTTTTTTGGAAACAGGCTCCTTTAACAACTCCCTCAGAATTAAACAGTTGAGTTTTACCGTTTTTGAATCCTTTCAGCCGATTTTCTGATATTTAAAAGAATACCAGTAACCAGACAGTTTCTGGTCTCATTGACTTCCATAGTAGGAAAAGGGGGGGCTGTAGTTGTAAAATTAGCCTATTTCCAAAAAAAAGTGGAGTATCCCTTTAACACTGTTTGAAACTTAAGTAGCCTATATGCAGTAGACATTTGTTACATAAACAAAATCAAAGTAAAACATGAACATATGAACATACAAAAAAATATTTACAATTTACAAATAATTAAAAGCTGTTTTACTTCCAGTAAAATGCAGATTTTTCTGTTGGTCTGCCTATTATTAAACCGATTCCTCTGTGTAAAAATACATGCCAATAACTTTATTTTCTCCGTATTCTCTCAGTGTAAGTCGATGCCCATTTCCTTTCGGATGTAGAGAACCCCCTTGCAGTCGTCCCCGCCTTCGCGCCGTTGTTGGCAGCGGCCCCGGAGCCACAGCGCTGCCGGCGGGGGAGAGAGGTAATAAATAACCCGGGGAGAGGAGCGGAGACCGCCGGGCGGTGCACAGTCTGACCTGACAAATACTCACTGGAAAACCATCAGAGAGCTAGAGCCCACCCCTAATGCTTGGAGCCAGCCTTTCAGACATGAGCAGTGAAATATAAGCCTACCCATATCCGAAGAAAACAGCGTCTCTCTTCCCCATCACCATTAAAACAATGAAAAATGCTGTGAGATTAATTAAAGGTTTACTCCTTAATGAAGCCTACTTCTAAGCTCTCATTAAAATTGTTTTAAAAATAAAGAAATAACAGTGCTTTTAAGAAATAACATTAAATGATGTGCGTTTACATGAAATGAAGACTAAATACTTTTTTGGGGAATTTTTCTGTGTTTCCCACTCATGGACACCACACTGTTTGCATCACATGACTCGCGGGTTCATGCAATTGGCTGAGCAACTACAAATCAATCAGTCAGTCAATCAATCAAGAATGAGATGAGAAAACTTAATTGTGAAGCAGCAGTTACTAAATACATTTCATGCATCCAGGCCAACAGGTGTCAGGATAAAGTCTGAAACAACTACCACTGAGACAAATAAGAGCTAAACGTAGAATGCGAGTTGCAATGATTAGTTTTTTACACACTTTATTAGTTATTCACATTTTAAATATGATTGTTATTATACCAAGTTATATCATCTGTCAAAATAGTATTCTGTCAACTATTAAAAAAATACCACAACCTAATGTTTTTCTTCATCTGCTTTTTCTACCGCTTCTCATAAAGCCTCTATTGGATTTTAAATGGACTCTCCAGAGGGACTTTCGGGATCACAGTCGCCAGCTCATGCAGCGCCGGTAAAGTGATGCTGTGTAATGTAAAACCCTGAGCGTCTCCTCAGGTTTGTGCTGTGGTGTCGGCGCCCTCCGCTGCTCTCTGGGGATCTAGATCTAGCCATGGAGGCAGTCTGTGACCCCAACCGGCAGCCCAAGCTACCACATGGGATTTATCTCCTAGCTGAGTGGGTGGGCGGCCAGGGACGATACCGATTTTAGCCCAGTGTCTAAAGCTGTCAACACCATCAGAAGCAACAAAACTTCATCCCCTTTTCTTCCCTAAACACTTCACTTTACCATTACTAATGGCTAAAGTAAATATGCATCCATACACTACAGTTCAAAAGAGGTCAATATGTGCTCAGCTCTCCAATGCTGCATTTACTTGATCAAAAATACAGTAAAACAGTAACAAAAGTTTGTTACAATTTTAAAATGTAATTTATTCCTATGATGAAATAGCTGATATTTTTTAGCACCATTCCTCCAGTCTTCAGTGTCACAAGATTACATTTTTTCTGCTCAAGAAACATTTCTTATTATTATCAATGTTGAAAACCATTTTATTTTTGTGGAAATCATGATTAAATGCTGATCCTTTCAACTTTCTATTTATCAAAGAATCCTGAAAAACTTTTTTATTTTAAAGAGAAATCTTTAATAGCATTATAATTGTCTTTACTGCCACTTTTAATCAATTTAATACATCCTTGCTGATATATAAATATCTTATACTGACTATTGAACGGTATTATACATGCATACCAAACACCAGTTTTGTTTTCAAGGACGCTAGGACTATTATTGTCTAATTCTACCATTACTATATGCATGACATCACATTATGCAAACATGGTCTGTACTTGTGACTTATTTAAAAGTACTCACAGATAATGTCATTACTTTCATTCAGTCAGTGATAGCCAAATGTTCACCTGCATAGCTTGAATACATCCCTGCCATGATAAACATACTGTAAATAGAAAGAAAAAAAAGAGTTTGCGTTATTGACAACAGTGCCATTCTGTTTATGCCAAACTGTGAAAGGAACATAAATTATTCTTTATCTCATGTGCAATCCATTTTACAAAAGGCCCCACAATATGTGGAGGGCATCAAAGAAAGCTAACAGTTAGCCCTCCACAAAATTGCATTTATAGGCCATTTGTTTAGGCCACACCAACAGCTGAAATGTGCAGGATTATTTTGAGATAACCAGTAGAATAAGACTTAAGATAAATCTGCTGTTTCAAAAGTGGTTTCATATAACACACAAAAGCATTGCATTATTTAAATCAAGATTCAAGAAAGTACAATATATACTATTATGATTTATAAAGATATTTAGGATTTATATTCTGCAGAACAGAAATATTTCTTGAACGAAGAACTACAAAGTCTCTACATTGTTCAGATAGGACTATTCTTTTACCGGTATACAGCAAGAGTTAAACCGGCAAAGAGTAGTTCCTGATCTCTCAGGCCATATTGATTTTTCCCTCCATGATCTGAAACCAGCAATCAGCATTGTGGTTTGAAATAGCCCTGAAACAAGAGCCTAGACGTCAATGAGTCGCCGACACGTTTCAATTAGCGCGCCGCCCAGGCCGATTTGTCCCCCGGGGCACATCGGCTCCACAGGCTGGTCACGCCAGGAGAGATGGTCCATATTACGTGATATTGGGAAATTATTATATCAGTAAGGGCAATGCAGGTAAACCTGTGCATTAACTCACAATATGTACGAGATGTTTTGGTCTTGCCACACAGATGACAGTGAGGTAATTCGGTTTCTAGTAAACTCAATCACTTCTCCCTCTTTAATTAAATTGCTGAAGAGGGTAATGGAGGAATAGCAGACTCCACAATACAGAGTCGTAACGTCTGGACATAAGGTCTATCACACATAGTGACTTCTTAACTGAATATCTATCATATTAATTCAATTCTCGATGTGTTAGAGCATCTGCGCAAACTAAGGGATGCACGATATAACAGTACTATATTGGTCATTGGACAATATTATCATAAGAGAGTTTTTATCGGTCTTGATTAGTATTGAATTCCAGTATTAAATTATATACGGTAATTTCCTTTATTTTTACATTAAAATTGGCATGAATGTAATGTTTAGCTCCCAAAATGAAAATCGATTTTTCATACATTATGTTTTAACAATTATTTTACGGATTATCTCAATTGTATAAGACATAACGTCAATAATTGTGAGCCCCAATCTTTATAGTCTTAAACATAAACTAACATCTATGTTAATTTTAAAGACTTAAAAAAAATTAAATGTGTCAAAATATGTTATGTTTTTGATTGGGGAATTAAGTCATTAGGTTATCATTGACCTGTGAAAAAAGGTGAAATTCATCAAAACAAACATTAGCCCATAGCTTTTGGATAATAGCTTTAACTTTTGCTCAATGGTCCCACATTGAGTGAACTTAAGAAATAAAGTGACTCATATTTCAAGACTTTTACCCAACTTGGGTTCTGGCTAGTGTGTGTTTTGAATATGTGGGCACAGCATCCCTAAAGTCAGCGGTTTCTCTGACCTTCAGCCGCTAAGCTCCGCTCCAACAGTTCTCATCAGCAACACTACACTGCACACTCTGAAGCCCTGTGGAAGTAAACTAGAGTGGTAGAGAGAGAAAGAGAGAGAGAAGAAGGGGTTTGATGCCCCCCACATACCTCCTCATCTGCCCTCAGAGGTCCTAAGAACCCTTCCAGTTCTCCTTTCACTCTTCAGCAGCTCAGCCTCACTTCCACCGCAGGTCATCCTCCCCCAGAACCTGATCGATAGCGCTCTTCTGCTTTCATCGGACCAGCATTGTGGAGAAGCTGCACTTCCTGAAAAAACACCAATCCAGCCTTGAGTGAGCTGCATACGGATCGCTCACAGACAGGCCGGGCCCGCCAGACTCCACTCATTAGAGGCAGTCTGCTTTTTTTGGCTGCTTTAATAGATGCAGATAGAGAATGACACAAAATGAGGAAATGTCACTGATTTGAACTTGGGTTGCCAGCACAGATCAGCACAGATCCATGTGTTAGAGAATCTGCGCAAATCACAATATATCTTTATAGTACGGGGCAGTTGAATCCGATTAGTTTACAAACATTCTAAGGCGTGCAATTGACCTTTCGCCGATCCCTCCCCCTAAACGGCCATTGTCCAATTACACATCATAGCAACTGTCACTATGTGATCAGGTCCGTCAAACATTGACTCCAAGCAAGATGCTGAAGCGATGCGCCCACGGCCGATAGATGGTTTGGAGTACCTCGATAGATACCCCTATAGATTGTCTGGAGTTGTGTTCTTTCCATTTCCAAAGCCGAAAACACAACGTGAGCGGTGCCTACAATGGATAAAACAGTGTGGACGGCCCCACTCCCAGTTAAATGTGTCGAACATGGTTAACTCGTGTGCACCGTACGTGAGACTGAGACACTGAGATTAGTCAAAGAAACATGGAGAAAGCAGATCTAGAGGATCCACAAAGGAATTACATAAAGAATTGTTGTAAACATGATACATGGGGGGTGGGGGGGGGGGGGGAATGAGCAGTAGTCACCTAGAGCAGTGCTACACTCGTAGACTACAGTTTAGAGGAGTGCACGCTCGCAATGGGTAAAGCATGAAGCTTACTTAAAACATCAGTTCATATATCAATATCGTAAGGAATAGAAATAACCTTAAATAGCGTTAGTTATATATTTCTAACTCCAAACAATTAGCCACTGATCCAGCTTGTAAAATCTTCTTCAAGGCTGTGTTTGGTTGCATTTGAGGTACATGTCATGGGGTTTCTCAGATTTCACTTGAGACGGGTATAAGCATTCGCCACGATAGTAGTCGTGCCTCCTTCATTGCGTATTTTTATTATATGAATATATCAATCCACTGCATACTGTAACCCCTTGTGCCTCAATCTGGACGATATCGCAGAGGTATTGCTCCAAAAAAGGTCACTGACACACGCACAGACACCTCATGGGAATTTGTCGCGCAGTTTCACAATTTGTTTGACGGGCGAAGTAACAATACCTAGGGGGTGTGGCTTTTGCGAACAGTCAATTATTTTCTGGGAAACACACGGCTAAAGTAGTTCAAGGCAGGTCTTGACCCCATTACAGTTCTATCAACAAGAATCGGGAGGACTCTCATACGAATGAATTTTATTTTGTAAACTGATTTTACAGACAAAATAAAACAAAGTAAACCCTCGACAAGCTCTGTCTCAAAGTTCTTTGGCGTAGGCCCCGTCCTTCGTCCAGGTCTGGAAGTAAGGTCCTGCCTTATGAATGAAAATGTCATTTTGGAATTAGCAACAGAGGCATGGGATGAGATGCGTAAGTCCAATACACAAGAGATTTTTAAGGACAAAAACCTGACAAATGCTGTGAAAAACACAACCGTAGTATAAGTGGAATAATTGACAGCAGGCCCTGACTTATTGAAAAACAATTACCCCCTCAGGTATGCATTATTTTTCGAATAATTCAACGGCCCGTTGTCAATTATTCCTCGTGTACTATTGGTTACCGGCCGATATTAAAGATCTTTTATTTATTTATCGGTATTGATCAGTATTTAACATTTAATCGTGAATGCGCATTTTCTTTTTTTTTAATGCTTAGTCAATCTTTAAACACAAATAATTTGATAACAGTTAAATATTGATATTTCATCATCAAGATGATATTTCAATCATCAAGAATGAAGAGACATGATCATACCATCTTAAAATACTAGATAATAATCTTAGCTTATAACTAATGCTGCAGAAAGACAATCATTGTTTGAGACGTTCAGCTCATATTTAGATCTTATTCACTTCTATACCCCTCACTCAGATGACACCAAATCCAACTGTACATTTTCCATCATCTTTAGCCAAAGTAAGAAAAACCAGGTGTCCGTAACTTAAAGTTCACTGGAATCTATTTTGTTGATTTAAGATGACAAGGAAGTAATATATCGGAAAGGAAGAGTCAGTTTGGCAAGTTAGTTAACAGATCCTTCCAGGAAGACATTCTTTTGAGTATTTACCATTTAACTTAATTTTGGAAGATGATCCAAAGTCTTTGTAACCATAAATTGAATGAGCTTCTCTTTCTCCAGCCTGCGAATAGGCTAACGTTAGCATGCTAGAATTAACCTTTAAGGACTTTCATAACTTTATCCAGAGTAAATCTGCCCTGCGACAAATTACTCCAGTTACGCTTTTAATGCGTAGTTTCCAATGTTGGTTGAAACCCAGTCTGTTTCCCACAACACCCAAAACAGGACAATCAAAATGTTGTCCAAACAGACTTTCAATCTGTCCAGGCTGAACCACAGCATCTCGTTTTATTGGATTGGAGGCCTGAATCACAGCCTTTTCTGGAAACTGTCGGGGTGCCTGCAAATGTGTACGTATTTTCCACTCTTCACGTGACGTTTGAGACAGGATGACCGCGGGAGAGCACGGCAGGATCCGGCGGCAGCTGCCAAGCCAAGGGGACAAATCTGAACAGTGCAAACACAGTCATGTCAGCGGCAGCTACGCTTGGCCTGGAATGGCACCCTTTCACATATTTAGACGACGTCTGAGCCTCTGACTCACCCTGAAATACAGAGGAGGAAGCACTGACAAAACGAGAGACAGTGTCTTTAACATTTCCAGACGATCCAAAATAGTTACAGCTTTTACAAGACTGATTGTAACCAAATGGTGAATTGAGAGAGGGTAGCACGTCACAGAACACTTTCAGTCTTGTGTCTCTAAAATAACATGATCTATACAGCATTTATGAGGATACGACATGGCCAAACCTCATAAATATGTAATGAGGTTGTTTACTGGAAGCCTGTTGAATTAGGAAATGGGAAAATTAAACATTTGTAAATGAATAGTAACAGTGAATGTACATGTAACAACCAAAGATTTGAAGCAATACTGACACAAACACAAACAATATTTTGTTTGTGTCAATAAACAATGCATTTGTTTTGGAGTGGCTTATTAACATATTTAAATATATATATATATATATATATATATATATATTTAAAAAATGCAATTCATACATAAAACCAAAAATTATATCATAGAATGGACACTTGCAGATGCTCATGACTGTGTGTCAAGGTCAATGAGCCTCTCAAAATATCAGATAATTTGACATTTATGTCAAGATAAGATCCAATTGTAAAATGTCATGTGGTAATATTTATAAAATAGTAACTCTTAAAAAACTTAAAAAATAGGATGTGTGCACTTGTATTCAAGGTGTACGGATTTTTTTTGGTCACACCACGACATTTTTGGAGTTTTAAATGTAGCCTACACTTTTGTAAATAGTATAAAAGTTTTTCAAAACCATATGAAAACAAAATGAAAACCAAGAGTACATCCTAAGAACTTGACACAGGTTTAAAACTAGATTTTTAAAAGATTACTTTACTTTATTATTGTATATGTCATTACCTCTTTTATAAGAATGAGTTTAACAAGATCTACTGAGTGAGTAACGAGAGAAGCAAAGAACCACGTCACGTTTGCATTCCTGTAAGTTAGCATTGTTGAGAGTATATGTGGAAAGATGGAGTGTGAATTAAGGACACTAATATTCCCTGTGGTCTCTGACGGGGGGTGATGCGGAGCAATGCTCAGCGGAGCAATGCTCAGCGGAGCAATCCCGCTTGGCAGGTAGATGAACTGCAGATCATACGGCCAGGCAAGTGGTGATTAATGGGAGCGGGAAGGCGCTGGAAAGAAAACAACGCTATAAATCAACGTCGCGACGATGGTAATTGTAATTGAAATGAATTTGTCTGCCCGGAGCCAGGCATTGCAATTGATATTGACCAAAGCCCTGGTGGTCCATAGAAAAATGAAATTGAGAAAATGTATTCAGAGTATCCACTGTAAGATCTATACATCACTGTATGAAACGTTCACTGTAGGCCAATTAGAAGAGGGAGAAAAGCTAAACCCGGTGTGCGTGTCAGATGCTACTGAGCCATCGTATCCTAAAGGTGACTAATGTTGTAGATTTATGAGAAAAGAGCCACAATAAAATTAAATTGAATGTGAGGTCAATGAAAAATACCATTCAGCTGTTTTAGTGACCTCCTCGGAATGGAAAAAAGTGTTATCGCAAAAGAATGGCTATTACAGATGAAAGCTATTCTTTTTTACTAAATATAAAAAACAAACTGTTCAAAAGTTCAGATTTTTCTTTTTAGATTTTTGAAAGTCTCTAACAGTATGCTCAACAAGGTTGCATTTACTTGATCCAAAATACAGTAACAACAGCAATATTTTTCAATACAATTCAAAATAGTTACAATTAAAAAATTTATATATATGAACATTTTAGCCTAAATAGTAATTTATTCCTGTGAAGGATTTACTCGTCTTCAGTGCCACATGATCCTTTATTCTGATATGTTGATTTGGTGATCAAGAAACATTTCTTATTATCAATATAATAAGAAAATAATATTCATAATGCCTCATATTTTTGTGGAAATCTTACGGACCTGAAACTTTTCAACGTTAGTGTAAATACCAAGTCTCATTACATACTTTCTTAATTTTGAAAATGTTGAAATGGTAAAGTGCTACATTATGCTATTTTAAGGGTTCCTTGTTTCGTTTTGAAGGTATCCCAGCAATAGCTTTCCATGCATCCAAAACCTTCCTGCAAAGCTACCTGAAAAAATACGTTTTTTTTTCTGGATACATATTTAAACGGCATTTTGGAAAAATGTTTTATATAGTAATTACATAGGGTTTTCTTTTTACTTTTATTATGAGAGCCAGTAATAGCAGATCTGGTGATCGATGGCGGTCCTTCTCCAGTTTGAATACGATTTTTCAGAAGTGAACAAATTCGTTTTTTGCTGTCAAGATTAATGTCAAACCATTTTCTTCTCACTTCTGGGACTGTTCGATTAACAGATGAAACTCCATTAACTCCATTAGCTTCCTTTTTTTAGGACCTGAAACACCACTATGCACGCTTGAAAATAAAATGTGGTGTTTTGAATGAACTTCTGATAATAAAACTTCAATTTCTGCATCCGAGAAATCTTTCTTTTTCATTCGCATTCATGTTATTATATGCCTATAGATGTCAGTCGGATATAATGGACGGGATTTATGGTAATTGAGAATGAACGTGCACGCGCATCCCATTTACGACTGGTTGGAATTCATTAACACACACACTTCATTATCACTATCTGACGTTTATGAAGTACTTGTGAATCAGGAGAAGAGTTTTCAGGAAGGTCTATTTACGCGCAAATCACTCTCATATTTATTCGTATATTTACGAATGTTTCATGAATGAGGCCCAATGACTGTGAAACTGTATAACAGTGTTTGGCATCCTGCAGGAGCTTTTATAGCCAAATTACGTTGGCTTCTGGAGTTTGCCTTACCAGCACATTACATTGGTATACTGTAATTTGAACAGAGCCAGTGGTGGTTCAGTTCCCAGGTCTATGGAGAAGCTCAGAGGAATATCTCGGCTGGAGGGGCCCATGCAGGAAGAACACACAGCTGAACACAATGTGGGATCGGCTTCGAGCTAATTGTACCACAAAACCCTGACGCTACTTTACAATAAACTCTGTATTGTTTCGGTTTTGCAATCTTGCCCTTCTGTTAAGCAGAATTATGAGCAAGTAAAGTGCATAATGCAGGGGGGCTTTTTTCTAACGTTAACCTCAGACTAATAGTTCCGGGAGGTTTTCATGTGCACTTTTTGCACAGATATAGAAGAAATCTATATTTCATAACTGTGCTGTGTAGCTGCAGCACCCAATTATCAGCAGATAAGACGGAGGGATGCCCCAGAGCATCAAGCCAGATATTTAGACCAAGGGAATCAGGCTTGCAGGGACTAAAACCCCAGGGGCACTACAGCCCCCCCTCCTCTCTTTTTCTTTCCTTCGACTGCCTCCCTCCATCCTTACTTCACCTACGGGGTTCAATTAGTGGTGACAGCAGCTCGCACCATGAGCCTGTAGCAGGAAACAGGGCAAGTCTAAATCACCACACCACACTAGAGAGTCCTACTGCACACACATAAACATGACAAAACACTCATCCGATCACATCACTGGTGCTCGGGTCCTAACAAATGTCCTTGTGTCCTTGAAACAGATTTTTTCCCCCAATTGTTTGGCTTTGCACCATAACATGCAGCCTTCTGTGGGTAAGCACACTCACCATACTCCACCAGTCAGAATTAGTGCACTTTTACCCACACAAGAATGTATTTTTACACTGACCTCAGCCAACAAATACTGTTCTGCATCATCTATGTAATAGATGCAGCTTCAACACATGGTAAGGTCACTTACAGGTCAAGCATAGCTCATGGTAGGCAGATGAATATCGATCTAGAGGGACCAGGGACTGTTCACAGGGCAGGCGGCCCACAGATCAGCCTTGGGCAGGGGAAATAGAGGTCACGAGCAAGAGCGAGCACAGTTCATACACACTGAGCTTTTAACACCTCAAAAAACTCTAGGGTTAGCCACTTTCTGACCAAAATTTTACTATACACTAACTAGTATAGAGTAAAGCTGTACAAATGCCACAAATATCAGTATAATTATTTCCAGTAGAGGAGTCTTTAGAAAATGTCCTTCAAAAGAAATGTATTAAATATTTTATAAATGAATACAGAACATTTTACACCAAAATACAAAATAGTTACTGCTGTTTATAAAAAAAAAAAATCCTTTAAAATAGTCGGTATAATAAAATAAAAAATTAAAAAAAAAATACAACATTTTTTATAAAAAAATAAAAAATAGTCGGTAATCCTTTAGGAAAACCCTTAGAAAATAAAATACCAAAAAAATTTTTAAATTTATATTAAAAAAGAGAAGAGACACATTGGGGAACGCCTTCAGTGTGATGCGTCTGAAGCCTGCATGGAACTAGTCCAATCTCGACTGGTGTTACGTCATTGCGTGTCTCGTGAAGTTGCATGTGAAGGTGATGCGGAAGCTATAAAAGGACTGGACGCCGGATCAGCTTCAGCTTTCTGGTCTTCAGCAAGCGTTCTGCATGACTGCACTGTCTTATTTGGTGTTGTCTGTCTGAAATCACATTTATCATCTCTCTATCTATATATAATGGCAAATAAGGAGAAACAATACAGGCAGTGTGCATCCCATTGCCCATGCTTTTTGAGCAAGGGTGACAAACTCATTTTGTGTTGTTTCTCCATGAGTGGAGCATGCATGGGCAACACTCGATCAACACTCGAGCAACACATTTGTGAACCCCATCACTCATGGGGTTCACAAATGCAAGTGGTGGATGATGTATGGAGGATCTCCTGCCTTCAATGAGCTGCTGGAGGTTGTGACCAGAGCAGTGGCCAAATTAAATATGAAATGGCAATCAGAAAAGCAGGAACCGGCCATAAAAAACAAACTCGATGAACGAGGTGTCGAGGTCGTAGAGTAAACCGTTCATGTCACGATTATTGTGCACCAAAATATTAATATATATTCATCCCTTGTGGGCTAGAAAGAGAACGGTTATGGGGTGATGCCGGAGGTGGAAGAAACTCTCGCTTCATATCTTTCAACCAACGCTGCATCATACCTAAGAGCTCCGGTGCTCCCCTCCAAGCCCTGCCGTACTACATCGGCTTTGGTGGGCAAGGCATATATGGCAGCGGGACGGGCTGGTGCATGCCTGAATACAATGGGGTTTTTGCAGGCATACCAGGCCGACCTCCTCAAATAGGTGGATGACAGCGGGGAGGTCGCCCCCAACGATATTACTTACATATTGCATCTGATCAGTAGCTGCTTATATGTATCTTTAATGTATCGTATCATTGGCCATGCATCGAGATGTGTATTGCATCGGCCTCAGCTATGGAAATGCACATCCCTAATGTTTTGGGTCACCTAAGAAGGGTTTTCCCTGCCTCTAAACAAACTATTAGCAGATGGATAGTAGAGGCCATTTCTTCAACTTACGAGGAACCCAATTTGCATTCGCCTCTCCAGATAAGAGCCCACTCAAGAGGAGTGGCATCCTCTAAAGCCCTGCTAGCGGGGGCCGGCTGGGCCTCCCCACACAACTTCATAAAACATTAAAGTCTGGATCTGCCCTCTACACTGGGTTCACAAGTTCTCTCATCTTGAGTATGCCAGATTGCGTCACACCAGGGTGGGTACTTGTGAGTGTGGCGCAGTGGGCATTTCTTTCCCCAATGTTTCGATTCTTGACGCAGCGTGAGTTCCCTCGAAAGGGAGAGTCTCGGGTTACGGCTGTAACCCTGGTTCCCAGAGAATGGAATGAGACACTGCATCCCTCGTCCACACTTCCTGCGCTCCTGAGAACGACTTGCTTCGACCTGTCAGAAGCTGATGCTGTTGTGATCCGGCGTCCTTTTATAGCTTCCACATCATCGTCACAAGTGACGTAATGTTGCAACACTAAGCGAGATTGGACTAGTTCCATACAGGCTTCAGGCACATCCCACTGAAGGTGCTCCCCAATGTGTCCTTCTCAGGGAACAAGGGTTACAGTCGTAACCCAAGACAATTTCCTTAAATAATACAAAAAGTTTTTTTTATTTTGATGGTGGCTAATTAAACCTCCAAGAAATCACATTTTATGTCCCTCCCATGTTTACATTTTCTAAATAAGAAGTTGGAATAAAATATGAATGTCTCTTTAGATGGTAAACAAGCTATTTATATGACAGCCATGAAGCATGATTTGCTACTTGCAAATCTGTAAAAATGTAATTAAAACGTATTTTTTTAAAGGGGATTCAAAAAATAAAAGATGGTATTAGTGGGAAAGACATTTTTCAGTGTTTTTAATGTTTTAACAAATGTAGTAACTATACTATCTTGTTGGTAACTATGGTCACCATGGTAAATTCTTGAATGGTTAACTAATTTAAGATTGTATAGTAATATTGTATTAAAACTTGCCTCTTGTATAAAGTAGAGTTTTACATATTGCCTCTACATTTAATCGTGGCTGTGTTGAAATGCAAAGCTTCCTGGTGGCCTTAATTCTGAGAAACTGCATTGCAGGACATTAGAGAAGCTAAGGGAGGTTGGCAGAATGGAGAGGCTG
Organism: Pimephales promelas; assembly: GCF_988280905.1. Lineage (NCBI taxonomy): Eukaryota > Metazoa > Chordata > Actinopteri > Cypriniformes > Leuciscidae > Pimephales > Pimephales promelas. The sequence continues at coordinate 18,941,594 of NC_142788.1, read as the reverse complement.
AAAGCAAGGACACAGTTGGCAGCATGCCTGTGCTCGGCTGTGCATGCAGTCAGGCGGAGTGGAGGCAGGCCATGCCTTGGGGCATTGAGAGGAGGCCAATTCACTGCACAACTAGCCAGGTCCACAGAGAGAGAAAGCGATAGAGAAATTAATACTGTAAGAATATGTAGAAACTTCCAAAAATTACAGAAAAGGAAATGGCAGTGCTGGGCAAACTGAATTATTAAAAATCAGAAACGCTCTCAAAAGTGTGGGAGGGGTAAACTATAAACCTTTTCAGCGCATGACTTGAATATTAATTAGGATGCAAAAGCATTTATGGGTAAGTGGGTGTAGCCATTTTAGGATTACCGTTTTCCGATTACACAAACTCTACTTCCCCTAATTAATATTCATAAACCAGGACTGAATCTAGCCATCAACTGAATTCTATCAAAAGATTAGAAGAAGCTTCTGCATGATCCTAAAAATGTTGTTTGACAAAGCCCATGACACTACATTTAGTTTCTTCACTCTCTCACAAAAAGACAAATATAACGATTTATGCTTAAAGTGTCCCTATTATGGTTTTACCATATGTAACAATCGGCGGGCCTAATCGGTAGAGTTACAAAATATTCCCATTCATGCAGTGTGTAATATAGCTGTTTGTAAATGTAAACGTTCTGCAAAGTTGTAAAATTGAAAGTGCACAATAATAAAGTTCTCCCAAAAGAAAAAAAATCAACTCTGAACTGCCTAAACAAGTCGTTTTTATTCAAATCCCACTGCTTTACGGTTCTATGTCGCTATTTGCATTAAACCTGCCCATGTTGTACTTTGTCCGCCTGCGAACAACTTGACCCGCCATCAAACACCTCATTTTACTGACGACTGCTTATTAAAGGAGCATTGCGGAAGTTCTGAAATTTCTTACCATTACTGACACTAGTGGCCGTTAGAGAAACTACAGCCAGTCTCATGCTCGTTCTCGGTGCACATGCTCGAACGCTTGTTGGCCACACTAGATAAGGCTTTTTTTTTTAACTTACGAGGAGTTTACATGGGTATCTGGATTGTGCTGGAGGCTGATCGCTTCTTTTCGTCCACAGAGTCCATTTTAAAAACTACTGCTAGCGATTGTTGCTACTTACTAATGGCTGCCGCACAGATGCAAGCCCAAGTAGACAAGAACGTGCAAGAGGACACATTTTGTGAATTTTCACATTAATTCGGACCCAACGACTCCAAACACAATTGAGCCTCCAGGCTGATGGAGGCAACCGTGGTGGACAGTCAAGGTGTCATTCCCTCTATTACATTATGGTTGGCTCATAAATGTACACATGAAGACTCTATCTTAAAGATTTTTTTTAGTAAATACCTACACATAGACCCTTTAAATCTTGGGAGTTTTATGTGGGATTCACAAAATGCTTGGCCGTGTAAGTTGAGTCAGTACCTAGTTTATTTGAACCAGCTTGCTTCTCAGAATCACAACCTGTATGTATAGTCTTACTGAAATACTTCTGCTGTCTGTCGTTCTGACTACTTTGAGTAAAGATAAAGGATGGAGTAAGATTTGTTTTACAAGCATTTGTTACATCAGTCATTCACATAGTTCTTAGCTAACATATGCACTGTTATCGATACAGTTCCTGCATGTTCACTGCAATAAATTAGAAAGATACACATCAGTATGTTTGAGAACATACACTTGTTAAAACTGATTATGAGAAATTGCAACATCATAATGTACCTCAAACTGAGTAACGTTAGTGTATCACTGAGAAATGTCCTGCTCAAGTCGTCCTTGCGATGGAAGTTCGGTTAAATAACTAGTTCTTCCAATGTTTAATCTTCAGACTCGCGCTCGGATTGATGTGGTAAAATCAACGTCATTGTTCGTTACTGTCTTTAGTGTACAATCGCAGAGCTGTAGGAAGTCTCCGGATGGAGCTGAAGTTATTATGGTAATGGCCGTTTTTGTTTCTGACAGGTGCTGTAAGACTGGGCCATCACAACAGATTGCGCCATCTGGCCAATCAGAGCAGAGTAGCTCTCAGAAAGAAGGGATTTAGAGAGATTGATTTATCCTTTGAGCCGTTTGAGTATCACTGAAAAATGTGGTGATGTGCAGTGCAATGTATATTATGAGGGAATTAAATGATACATGATCTTTGATTCATGTAAATCTCTTGTAGGAGACCTCCAAAACAATTAGGAGACTTTAAAATAGCATAACGGGGCACTTTAAAAATTTGAGTGGATGAACTTGTACAGGTATGAGTTTAATGATCCCTGTTCAAAAAATAAATAAATCATGTCTGATGTATTTCTCCAGCTGGCCCCTATCAACTTCTCCTGTCTGGTGTGTTTTCAAATTATACAAGTAAATAATTAAAATCAAGTGCCAGGTGCTTGGTGGCCATGGTCCATCAGAAGCCAGGCACATTCCCCAGTTTCCGAGTTAACAAAGGTACTTTAACAGACTGGTACTTTAACAGTCAGTTCCTGGTTTGGTTCTCCCTTACCCCATCTTGCTTTTTCTCTTTCCTTCCTGCTGAATCTAGATGTGTTAGCGTCTGTCATCTTCTAGTGATCAATCAGCACCCAAACAAGCAGGGTCTTTGATGATTGCAGAGAAAAAAAAAGAAAAGAAATAGAGAGCGAGAGAGAGAGGAGGAGAAAAAAAAAAGTTTCCTTTTGACGAGCATGTTCCATTGTGAGAATCCCCAACAGCCTCTGACATCTGGTTCCAGTTAGCACCATGACGCGTTTCCTGCCCGCCTGGGCCACGGTTCACAAGTCAAACGCTACACAGAAGATTGAGGAGAAAAACAGACACGCACGGTTACGCCAATATCATCTACGTGTGTGTGGAAGTCCTGAACCACCTGTGAAGATTCATCTTATTAAATCTCATTAAATACATTAAAAACATGTATTTTATTTTTACATATTTTACTATTACATGTTTATTTATTTTTCTATACAATTATAAAATAGAATACATATAAATATACACATTTTATCTGACATTTTTAATTTAGCTGCATTTTTAATATATACATATATTAGTGAATCTCCTTATATTTATGTTATGGCATTACATTTTACATACTATGAGCATTTCAAATGTTTTAAACTGGTAAAGTAAAATGGCTTTTATTATGCGTTTAAATTGTAGTGAATGTGAAGCCGCTTTTCATATCCCTCTTCTTATCTGAACGCATTCACATTTGCACTGAATGTTGCAGCTACAGTTGTCATTATTGAGCAATCACGGTTCTGTGCAAAGAGGTATCCGAGCGATAAGCAATGGAAAAGTGTGACCCTCGAGAACGTGGGGCGTGGAATGCAAAATGTGCGCTGCACCTACACACACTCTGGAGGGAAACCCTACTGTCAGTGGGTGCATTTACAGACACAAAAAACATGCATATACACACACACACACATACATGCATGCACCATGACTGGGGCTTGTGGGTAACGAAAGTGAGAATGAGGAGGAGCGATGAGCGTAAAAGTGAAAATGTCAGAAGTGTAGATATAGAACACGAGCCGACCACAGAAGGGCTTGCCTGCGTCGGTGGCGACGTTAAACGCCCCCATGTATGTGCTGCACTCAGCTTTGATCGCTCAGGAGCCAGTTTTCTGCCCCACTGCTCACTGAGGCCTGCTGCTGAAGCGAGGAGTCGTTTTATCATACACACAGAGATCTTCATCAGTACATGGAAAATCAGGTTGCAACCCACACCTACATCGTAAAGGACAAAACAAAGAATGCAAACAGAAATGACTCAATGGCCACACAGACCACTCCTCCCACAGATCCACATGATTTCCACAATCAATATTTTTTATTTTATTTGCCATAGACCGCTATTCAAAAAGCACTCCGTGGGCCGCATACGACCCTCTTGTTTTTTCTATGGCCCGTGTGATGTTGTCATCGTCTTGGCAACCAGAAACTGCAATAAACAATTGTGTCTACTTACCAATTTTATAAGAAAAATGGTGTTATCATAAATAATTTTAATCAACCGGTATAGTTTTTCCTATGCTGCTTACACTACAGAATATTAGCACACACATATATTTCAGATTGATCTCACCAGCGTAATTCATAGAGTGACCCTAACCCAAATCGAGTAGCAATTCAAACTCTTATATAGACTCCCTCAGATGAAGATGTTGATGTGTAAAGCAAAACAAACTTTTCTAAACACAATTTTTAAATTTGCATGGCTGAGTTTTTTTGAAAGACTCTTTAACTCACAAAGGTTGCATTTATTTATCAAAACTACAGTACAAAAAAAACAGTAATGTTGCAATATTATATCAATTTCAAATAACTTTTCTATTTTAAAGTCACCATGAAATCAAAATGGACCATTATTTATTTTTTATAGAATATTGCAGTACTTATTATAAATGATTTATCCATGCATATTCTTTTAAATTCATCTTCCCTCATAATGTTTAATCAAAATAACTTCCCCTTCCTTCTTGCTGCAACATCTCTTCATTGATGATGTGTTTACTGGCGCGAGAAATAGCAAACCATAACAATCCAATCAATTCCCAATGGAAAAAAAATCAAGTCCTGCCCTATATTTCTTCTTGTTGGAGAAGCCGTTTCACTCAGATATGTCAGAGTAGGGAAGAAAATCTATATATAGATTGTAAATGTATTGTATTTACAATCTATATTTACATCTATCTATCTACATATCTATATAGACAGATGTATATATAGATAGTATATCTATATCTATAAATACATTTTCTTCCCTACTCTGACATATCTGAGTGAAACGGCTTTTCCAACAAGAAGAATACATATAGCATCTTGCAGTTGATTTAGATTTGTGGGATGCACATCCAGGGCACGAAGCTCCCGTTCCACCACAACCCAAAGATACTCTATTGAGACTGTGGGGGCCATTTTAGTACAGTGAACCCATTGTCATGTTCAAGAAATCAATTTAAAATGATTCGAGCTTTGTGACATGGTGCATTATCCTGCTGGAAGTAGCCATCAGAGGATGGGTACATGGTGGCCATAAAGGGATGGATATGGTCGGAAACAATGCTCAGGTAGGCCTTGACATTTAAACGTTGCCAAATTGGCACTAAGGGGCCTAAAGTGTGCCAAGAAATCTAAGAGTTTTTCTATGTACACAAAAGGCCTATTTCTCTCAAATATTGTTCATAAATCTGTCTAAATCCGTGTTAGTGAGCACTTCTCCTTTGCCGAGATAATCCATCCACCTCACAGGTGTAGCATATCAAAGATGCTGATTAGACACATAGATATCATATAGAGACTAGATGCCCTATTGGCTGCTGGGCACTGAGAAATGCGGCCGCCATCTTAAACCGGTCGGATTCCTATTGTGTTGCATAGCAGCAGTAGATGCCAGAGCACTGTGTAGCATATTCCTGCTCAAATCGGCGGACTATCGCTCGGGAATTACTTTCACAAGTAAGATTTAAGTTTAACAAGTTTGTATTTTGTGAATAAAATATCCCATGTGTCCTGTATAATAGCTTCATGTATGACCTTTGCAGCAAAAAACACAGCGTGAAAATCAGTTCGGTATTCAGTGAGATATGATTCATTAAATGTGCTGACAACTCGTATCACCTGCCAAACAGATTAGACTGTGCGGAGAGGATGACCGGTTTAAGATGGCGGCCCCATGGCTCGTCTGTGCCAATAGGCTCTAGCGGTCGATAGGACGTCTACCTATGTGATGTCTATGATTAGACAGCATGATTATTGCACATATATGTCCCTTTTGTGTGCCAGTGCAACAAGAGACTGTTTTAAAAACTTTTTTTTCTAGCACAAGTTACAACAGATGCAAAAGCTTCAACAAATAGTTTTTTGTTCGTGTTTTTGCCATCATCAGTTCCAATGACGAAAATAAATTAAGCCTTCTTGCACTTTTGCGTACCTCCTTCTCCAGAAAGAAGGCAGAAAACAGCCAAACAGGGAACCATGAAAATTTAAGCTGGGGTTATCGATTGGTGGAGTGAGTCAGGGAAAGGTCAACCCCATCTGAACATCAACAAGCAGAACGCTGCAAGCAGCTCTGTAGAACCAATCCTCAACCAACCTGCGGCCTTACAGCACTCTGTCTGATCTCCGGCTGTAGTACCACAACTCTTTGCCACGCATTCTGCTCCAACACATTAACATCTACTAACCTAAATATGACGTGTCAACCATCAAGCTAACAGCATAAGCTTTATTTTCATTGGTGCTGCTTCTCTATCTCTACTTCCTCAGACAAATACACGTGCACGCATACATGCAGGAATGGCGCAAGGTAGTAACCCCCCTCCAGCGATGTTCATATCCTGCAGGAGCCCTCGGGTTCTAACCTGTCAATATCGTGCGGTGTGGCAGGGCAGCTCTCCTCCCCTCAGCGGATCAGTTAACCTCCTCACTGGCTGGGACAACACTGCAGGTCCTGCTCTACACGCACATGACCTTCAGCACAGGATGAGAGACACGAGAGGCTTAATGCCTAGTACATATTTATTAAAATGCTTTTAATCATGTTTATTTAGCCATTTCATGGTCTGATGAGACCGTTATGTAGAATCAGATACAATATTAGGGAGGGCACAGTCCACTCATAGAAAAACTAATGCAAGAAATACTTGCATAAGTGCAAAACACTGAATCAGATAGCATTGCTTTCAGATTTGTCACAGTAAGATATGTTATTGTAATTTAATTATTAATAAAAATTCATATTAAATTAATTAGTCATTTTTTATTAAAATACTCATCAATTATTTTATAATTTCCAGCCTTTCCCACTTCAACAGATACACTTGCATTACTAGAAACAGAAAGAAGGTACATTGATCAGATGTACACTAAGTGAACTGACTTACTTCAAAAGGTCATCATACAATATTTTATTCCCCTTAGACCCCAAAGAGAATCCACAGGTTGAACCTTCTCTTTTTATAATGGGTAGTCTATTTGTTGATAGATGCAGCCTTAGTTTTCTTTGAAAGTCTTCATTCAAAAAAATATGTTGTTATTTTATATCACACAGACCCTAATCTATGAAACGGTAGTGTATTTGGTACTGTGCATGCTGTAGCGATGATTTTTTGTCTTAAATGATACATGCAAGAGTAAGAGTGAACATGTCCAGGCACGGCACGCACAGACGCTCTTACTGCGAGACGCTGGCAGCATAGTATACACTTATATCTCTGGTTTCTCCTGTGTATGCATGTGTGTGGCAAACTATATTAAATCCCTCTCGCAGCGGTGTCATGTTGCGGCTGGTGCTTTATAGCTGGTGCCGGGGAAGACTGGTGGCGAGGAGTGCCGGCATTATCCGCATGCTGAGGAATGTCTCACCCCCCACCATTCCCAGCAACTTCAGGTACAGCAGCGTTTAAAACCCCAGCGAGGGGCAGAACCACCTGCGATACACACCTCCTAGGGTAATTACAACTTATAATGTCTGTGGTCTGGAACCTCATTGTGTTGCTTTGGCCAATACCCACCCAGGAAGTTGTATTTCCACTAGTGGTGCAAACAAATTTGTCAAAAAAGGAGAAATAAAGACTACAGGTTATGCGTTTGAGTTCACATTAAAGCCTCACCCCAGATTTTACAAACACAGTTAGCCTTTTTGTGGAAAATAAGTTTGATTTGGGGCGAGAAAGGTTGTGATTTAATTTTAGGGCTACAATTACAATTAGGATGTAAAATTACAATAAAATTCACGTTAACAGTCGTTATTTTGTAGTAACCTAACCTACGAAATAACCTAATTACATTTGATGTACAGTCAAAGTTGGGGTCATTGATAGATGAGCGCCCCCGCAGGTAGGTGACAGAAAAACAACAAATGGTGACAAAGACTGGCACACAACATAAATGTATGAATGATTAACATTGACATCTGCCGCTACTAAATTATAGATAGACCCAAGTCAAACATATGGGCACAGACTCCCATGTGTTAGAGGTACAAAATGCCTCTTGTTATGGCATTAACTGAAAACTCACTGACTATGTTTACATGAACATCATTTTTCAAATAAGGTCCATATTCTGGTTATGGCTTTATTCTGAAAAAGATAAGGGTGCCATAGGTCATGGACCTCTTCCAATTAAAGATCATGTTTCTTTTAGATCACTCAGAAATGAAAATTCATCCTCGTGTCATTCAAGACCTGTATGGCTTTTTCAAGTAATATATATATTAAAGAATGCGTCTTGCATACAACACAACTCGACAACACAGAATCCCATAAACTTTCAATATATAAACAGAAAAAAAGACAGTCAAACAGGTTTGGAATGACATGAGCATCAGAAATCATATGATATGAAGTCTTGTGTGAGTGTACATGATTTTGAACATATTTTTAAGAAGTAATAATTATTGTGTGTAAAACTTCTTGTTAACACAGACAAAAAATACAGAGTGAACCTTAAAGGATCCGGCCCCCCTCATATTATCTCAGGCTGGTAAAGACCGCCTCTGTGGCATTTCTCTAAATCCTACTCTTTTGGAGGAGAGAATGTACTTCCAGCTGAGCGTACGGAGAACAGCCTCACCAGGGAGGGACCAGTTCGATCTCAGTCTTACTTCAGAGGATTAGCCTCTTATCAAGCTCCTAAAAGCTGCTGTAAGGACTGTCTCTAATTACCCTATCTTTAATTAACCAACGCGTCAGCCCAGCCACCCAGGAGCTGCCGGCTCCTCACGGATACAGTGCCTGCCTTCAATTCACCTGATGTGATAGAAAGTGTGTTATTTCTGTATATTTATTCAGGCCTCTAATTCTGCTAAGGTAAGTGACCAAGACCAGACTAACTGGACTTCTGAATTGAAGAGGAAAAGCTCTGCATTTTTTAGTCTATTGTTTCTCACAAACTACTATAATTCAAAACTTCTCATTAAATTTGTGTATTGCTTCAAATATAATAATAAAATAATCATAGATCACAGATATAGAGGTTTTATTTTTATTTTATTTAACCACGTGGGGTCACTAAAAACCTGTTTCATTTCATGTTTTGAAGGGATAGTTCATCAAAAGAATTACGCTCATGTCATTCTTCGGAAGGCAAAAGATATTTTGAAGAATGTTGGTTAAGGGTGTCACGATTTCGATTTTAAAAACGAAATCAATCGAAATTAATTCACAATCTCGAACTTCGAATTAAAACATGGAATCGCCGATGCTGTCACGGCCCCATGTCAGTCCGTTCGGCTTGCCAAGCGGAAAAACACGCGTGTTGAAGTGCTGCGAGTCCATGGTCAAGCCTCTCTAAGCCAACAGTTGGTACTGTAAGCCACACAGTTTTGGTTACCATTAATGACATATAAAAATTTAGACACATCGAAAATTTGTCTTTAACAGGCAAAAACAAACCAAAAAAAAAAAAAAAAAAAAAACGGTTTACTTGGTCGGAACCGTTTTGGAGCCAGTTAACGCTTCTCTTATTATGCATAATTTTGACCATGTAAGCATTGATTTTGTGCACACAACATAAGCTAAAACACGTAAACATGTCAACAAAGTGGACGTACATCACAGTGACCAAAAATTATACTAAAGTAGCTAAATTTGTAAACCATCTTGACTGGTTCAGGGTGTTGTGATTGTGAACACAACACCCTAAACAGAGTTTGATTGGCCAATATACCTAAATTGAATTATATTCGGTTTTGGTTTTTGACTAAACGAAACCTTTAGTTTAATAAGGCAATCAGAGAGATGTAAAGGCACTGTGACTTTTCATCTGTATTTAATCGACCACCTTCACATTCATGCCACACCTAAGAAAACAATGAGCTCAATGTGAGAAAAAGACTCCCTTTGAAGCTTTATATCCTGGTTTTGCCATTTGAGTGCATGTTACTCTATGAAAAAAATATTCGACCTCATATTTTGTAGTATTTGTTTTGTTTTGTTTTATTTTTGCACTGTCGATGATTCCTCAATCTACTGTACCGAAACAAGCACCGCCTCCTCTGAGAAAATGCCCCTGGCCCAAACCCACCACGGCAAATCTCAGAGGGAACCCTCCCACGGCCCAAACACAGTCCACACCTACTGCTTTTCCATGCTTTTGCAAACTGCTGATAATCATCTGCAATGGAAAGTGTGTGGGGGCTTGCAGGAAACCCTTCAACTACTGTGCCAGGTAGCCTAAACCTGAAACACACACATTAAAAACTGCACAAAGCAATTAGTCAACGCTTAAACGGAAAGACATAAAGAACACGACAGTTTAGAGCATGCTATGCTGCATTTATCTCCTTAATAGAAATCAAATGGGTCAGGTGGCAGTGAGGAACGCCAGTGTCTCGGTATGTTCCTGCCAACGAAATGAAGGGGAGAGGATCGTGGAGCCCTGCGGTCACACCACCTCGGTCTCCTCAAGCCAGCCGGAGGTCGGCCAGAGTGCACATACATTAATGGCCTTCCACACTAATTGCTTCTCACTTAGACAAATCTCTGCAAATCACGGGGCGAGCCGGCAGCGCTGCTGATGCCCCCCGGGAGAAGAGACGTCAGGCAGGCGGGCGGGAGAGAGCGAGAGGCAAGGGGGAGGAGGGAAGCGCCGCCAGGAGCGTGTGCGGTGTGGGCGCCTCTGAAAGGCGAGGGGGGGGGGGGAAGCGATCCTTTGAGGGAGAGGGAGTAAGAAACAGAGAGAGGGAAAGAGAATAGATACATACATTGGCCTGGACACGCACACACACAAACACACACATTTGCTCGGAGAGATTGGTCCAGGCTAGGCAGACCTTGCCAGCCTCAGCCCCCCTGATCCCCTGCAAACATGCTCAGATCTCCCCCCGCCTCCTCCAGCTCCCTATCTCGACGCTCAAACACCAGCCCAGGGAGGGGAAAGATGAAAAAAAGAAAAATCAATAGCACAGATGGATAGCCGGATAACAGGGTCCGGCATGCTCCGGCAGTGAGGCAATCCAGAGGGTGCCCTCACAACTTCCACAAGCAAAAATAAGAACAACATGAGCCTGTTCGAGAGAGAGAATTTGCCCTGAGAGCCTAATCACACCCCCACACCTGTGTTCCAGCCCTCATTTATCCAGCCTTCCCACACACACACCAACTAAAACACTCATTTATTTTCTGACCTCCGTCCTCCCTTCCTGTGTTTTTTACTCATCTTCATTAGGCCATCACCACTAAACTTCAGGAAATCAGATCATCTGCAGAGCTGACCAGGTTCATCAAATCCCAAATATTAATTGATGCTCATCAGAAGAACACATTTAATAACTACAAATGATATGATGTTTGGGTGATTGAGCTGCATTAAAGCATTTCTCAATTTTGGAGCCAAGACTCCTTATAACATGTACAATGTAAAGCGACCTTGAACTACCTTGCCTTTCATGATATCACCCAAAATGCAAAAATTACATAGAAAATCAATGCAAACAAGGGGTTAAATAACTAATATTCATTACAGCCTAATCAAATAACAGCTGAGCTCATGATTTGAAAAAAAAAAAAATATATATATATATATATATATATATATATATATAGGATTATAGGTAGCGTTGTATTTTATTGTAAATTGGAAATATCCATCCATAAATTATTTATTTGAATAACAATATTATCAATATTATTATTAATAAATAATATATAATAATTATATTTGCATTTTGATTAAGATGAGTCAATTAACCTTTAATTGAATACAAAAAATGAACTTTTATATTAGTAGTAGTACTAATCAGATAGATAGATAGATAGATAGATAGATAGATAGATAGATAGATAGATAGATAGATAGATAGATAGATAGATAGATAGATAGATAGATAGATAGAACCGTCATCTTGTAGATATATGGCAAAGGACTGCACTTGTTGGATATTGTATAGTCCAAGAAACACACTTCACAAGGTCCTCATCTCAGCACTACTACAACCATTTTCTGCATGAACAAGACAATTAATGTCAAAGACCGTCATGACTGTACTGATGTCTGGCAAATTATCAGCTGTAATGAGTTAAATGAACACTAAGTGTTGTAATCAGAGAAAAGAGCCAGTTTCATTTAGACATTGATGTGTGTCATTCATAATGATGTCACAATGATGAAGCTCTTCGTAAACTGGGAGACAATGCATGCATCTTTAGCACCACCTAGTGATAAAAGGTTAAATTCATTTTATGGCTAAGAAAGGCCAATTTTGACTGTTCTGCCAGTCAAAATTGGCCTTTCTTAGCCATAAAATGACTTTTAACTTATCACTAGGTGGTGCTAAAGATGCAAGTCTTTATACAAGCATAAAAATGTGCACATTGTCCAAACAAAAAGTATGTAACCTTTAAAAAAATAATCACGTTTGTATAACTAAAAAATATATTTTTATTAAACTGGGAATAAAAACAACTGTGTCCTGAATGGTCACATTTAAAAAAAAAAGTGTATTATTAAACTATCTCCTTTCATGGACTAAAATGCATGTTTAAGCGGTTTTAACTGAAAGCAACTGAGATATCTTAAAATATGTCAATATGCCATTGTTTTGTCTCAAAATGCACACCAGTAATATTTTATATTAAGGCACATTTATTAAAGCTACTTAGATTTCCTAATTAAACTAAGGCCTAATCCTGGTTTAATCTAAGCCCTGTCTGTTAAACCAGGCCTATAAATAATAATAATAATAAGTAATAAGTACTGGGACAACATTGTACTCCAAATGCACTAGACTCTTGGTAAGAAAAGTAAGAGGAAGTAGAGAGTGAGTGCAGGTCAGAGTGCAGATGAAGACAGTAGCACATTTGTGGTCAATAGAAGTTGTCTCCGAGGTGAGGTGAAGACCTCTGACATATATTTCCTCTGCTACTCTTAGGATATGATGCCTTCTGGTGGTCATACTGAGGCGTAACAGATGAACAAAACCAGCTCCTTACTTACAGAACATGCTAAACCAGCAATAATGACTTCCAAAAAGGAAGTTTCTATGAAAAGTTTAAACTTTCTTTTTCATAATATAAACAGTACTGTATAGGTATACAAATGAAATCCAAAACACAGTTGATTCCACACTCCAGAGTCCATACAATTCTATTCATAATCATGTGAACAAAGGCAATTGGAAACTAAATTTTGAAATTTCATCTTCCACTTCAAAGGATCAGTTTTTTTTAAACTATGGCCTGCAAATCCACAAACCACAAAAAAAAAAAAAAAAAAAAACTGACCAAAAGAGGATCTAGCTCATAAAAAAAGATTATTCAGCTAGTTTATAGTAAATCAGCTGAGATGGGTAGTTATGTTGTAAATACTATTCAAATATTAAATATATTACATGCATTGTGCAATTTGTTTGTTGGGCATGGTCGGTGAAAAAAAAAACAATAAAAAAAAAACAAACAAACTGTGATGGAACAACTGTGAAATACAATTATAATACAATTCTAAGTTATGAGTAGCTACTGTATACTGTAGACTACTGTTTTTATTTTTAAAAAGGTGTAAAAAGTAAAAATTATCATAAAATATTTATATTTGACTTGTCAAAGTATACCTTTCCTCATAGTAACTGAAACTTTCAGTTATTATTTTTCAGCTGGCTGACCGTACAAATATTCATATGGTAGTAAGTATTTTTAAAGGGAAATTTATACATTATAACAGGAAAATGTACCTTTTGTAAAAAAAAAATAATAATAATATAAAAAAAAAAACTGTGAGTCTGCACATGCGTATAACCGGTAAGTAGCAAATCTCGATGGGTAACATGAATCGTCAGAACACCGGGATTGTTTGATTTCAGTTCATTCACACTGCCAGTGATTTGCCGGGATCTGTGTGTGCGTTCACACACAACCCGTAAAGATCCCGTAAAGACACATGACGTCAGGATGAGACATGTTACATATCCGTTGAAAACATGTAGCCTACGTACGCGCGTACCGTTGTGTTTGCGTTCACACAGAAGGTGTTCTAGCAATTTCCCGGCAATTGCCCGGGGATCAACGCGCTGTGTGAAAGGGACTTAAGTTAGGCCTACTTCCTTGACAAAAATTCCAACACCCACAATGAAATGACCCATAATGAAAATGACGTGCTTTGCAATGAACTGAGAGCTAAGCCCACTTAACATTATAGCAATTTTTCTGTTGAATAAAATATGGTACTCAGTGCACCTCTTGAGTAATAAAAACACCATTTCTGCATCGCCTTTAAAACATTTTCAAATCCCACAGTTCTCACTATCTCAGCCGATGTTGATTCTCGTTTTATTTTGAGCTCTGAATGTCGCCTTCTCTTCTTGCCAGTAGACTGTCCTTCGTTCAGCGCTTTTTTTAACAGGTCTGTATTATAGAAATTGAATCAAGAATATAGGCTAAGCTTTATGGACTTTCACAGGAGAGAAAGCGAACAACTAGCTACCGTTATCCTAACTCCTCCACTAACATAATTGCAAATCAAAATGCTTACCTTCATACGCAAACAGGTAACGTTACTGCTCAATGAAGAATTTGTATCCTTTGTAAAGTTTGGAACGTGTTGTAAGTGGAAAAGTTGAAGGTTTGGGTAAACTCCATAGCGTACAATACTCTTTGATAGCGTTCCACTATGCTGGCGGAAGTAAACATACCCTGCTTTGAGTTAGAACGGAAGTTGCGTGACGTCGCTAAAAAATCCTGTTAAACATTTTCTTACTAAATTTAAGAAGGATATTTATGTTACCTGCTCTTTTTACTCTTTGCAATTGGAAACTATATCCCAGGTGCTCTCTCATTTTATTTTGCTTTTTGAAAATGGAATTTTTAGATATTTTATTCAGGATAATGTGAATAACGAAGCTTTTTGTTATTAATTTTTTATTCTTTTAGTTAAGTTTCACATCCATAAGTGTAAATTTCTAACAGAAAACCCTGTTTTACTGTGTTTTCTAAAGAATTGGAAAGTTACCTTTGTACCATTCAGAGTAGCACTAATAGAAAGGCTATTAAAACTGACCGTTTATGTTCTCTCTTCAAAATATTTGAGTAATGTAAAGGTCTTTGCATGTTTTTGAGTGTAAATTTTATTTATTTATTTGTTTATTTTTCTCTCTATTATTTTTTTCTTTCTTTCCTTTATTTCCCTGGCTTTATATTGTCTATTGTATTGTTCTATATATGTTGTTTAAAGCATAAAAAAATTCCCTCTAAAAACATAATAATATGAACACTTATTACCTGATGCAGGGTAAGATTAAAAATAAAATAAATCACTTTGAAAGAAAGATTGATGATATATTAATATAAATGTAGAATAAAAAGTTGCCTGAGTGTATCCTGATTAGTATTAGTAGTATTATATACAAAAACACATATTTTCTTTCATGTTCAGGAGATCATTGGGGTCTGTGGCAAATAAATAAATTATATGCCTTCAGCCAAAGGCCCAAAATCCTCACTGCCTTCTGTTTATATACAGAGAAAACACAGTCAAGCAGAACCTCCTCCTGCATATATCTATATAGCCAACCTAAATGAAACCACCTTGTATGTTGACCATAAAAACATAAACCCCATATCCCTCCACAGCTAGAGTCATCATCACAGCGCATACGGATGAATGGCTGTAATGCACACGGAGAGACAGTCAGTGAGTAAGACAGGGAGGATTGTGGCGCAGCAGGAATCGGTTCCTCTCCAGGTTTTGCAGGGTGTCGTGTCGTCTAGGGAACGCAGGGAGCACAGGCCTCATTAAATGTGCTGAAGAGACCCATCAGGAGCAGTTTTACAGAGCCGACCCATACCACTTTCTCATTACAAACCTTATCCTCCCCCAAGCACTCTGCTCACACAGCACAAACCATCCAATATCAAATCAAATCAGCCAGCAGGGAAATAACCCAGTAAAAACACACTCACGTCACACATTCACACACTCCCACTGACACACACACACATACGGGTGCATACAGCATGTGAAGCACGTCCTATCTTCTTTTCACTGGCTGAGACTCAATGTAAACACACAGAGTGGCACAGAGATATGCACATAACCAAAATCATACCACATACAGTATAACGCAAAGATAAATATATAAAACCTTGTGGAAAGCGAGTAAATGTGCATCTTTTTTTTTCTTCCGGTAAGAACATCTCTTTCAAAATGGAGGACTGTTTCCCTTAACCTCCCACATAGAGATGTGCTGAGCAGAGGTAAATGATGACTGACCACAGAGTACACACATCTCCACTCTGTTTGCTGAAGGTCTAGTCGACCGAGAAGCCATTATCATCAGTGTTTACACAAGCAGCTTTAAATGGTCTGATTCAGCAACATGAGCTTCATATCTTATGTTTCTATAGAGGTTTAATATGTTTGTGAATGAATAGTATTTTTGTTAGCAAATGACACATGTATGTTTGTTGCAGTACTAGAGAAAATAATTTGGTTTTCTTTTGAGTATTGTCTGCAGTTCCTGTGGGGTACAGGGAGAAAACAGCTAAAGCAAATTCCTCTGCAGCTTTCTGTTCATTCAATATTGACACACCTGCCTTCAAAGACTAGATGTAACGTGAGTGAGTTGGATTAACAATGTTTACACAGTGCTAACATCCACACAAAATCTTGAAAGGCACATTCTGAACCATGTCCTTCCAAAAACACATATATGAAAGTGCTTTACACCATCCCTGCTGTGCAATAAGATGATAAAACAAAACATCAATAAAAAAGTGAAATAAAATAAAATTTAAAAGATTAAAATTGTAAGATTAAAAGTTGAAATTGAATAAAACATAATATAATACAAAATAATAAAATGAAAAAAAAAATAACACAATTCAAAGTAGCTAAATTAAATTAAGTTCGTTGTATTGGGTGACCAGATAAAACAAAACCAGTTAACATAATAATCTCTATGTCAGTTGTATTGTTATCCACTAGAGGGCGTACTCAGCCCAATTTCCATCCAGTCACGTGACGTGTCTAAAAGAATGGAATCATATCACGTTACAAAAACATCACAGTGGACTCTTGATTCTTATAAAGGGGGTATAAACCAAAAGGCAGCATTTATGCCACTTTGTAGATTAAATGAGTACTACCACTCTAATATGTTACGTTTTCTGTCAAGAGATACAGTGTGGTAGGCAACGCGCTCTTGTTTCGCCAGACAAAAGAAGTGTCCATTCACATTCCTCACAGTCGTCAAGCGCATTAATCAGGAAGAGATCAATTTGAACACGTGACACAGGTCCATCTAGCGGCCTCCAGAGGGCGCTGAAATCAATATTTGGGTTCTGTGGTTTGAACCGTACACCAAAGCTGTAACTTTACAGACATCGATTTGAAAGGAAAATTCTGTCACCATTTACTCACCAACCATGTTGTCCTGGTCTTCATTTGATCACAAAAGATGTAAGGCAGAATGCCAGTCCCAATCGCCATTCATTCATAGTAGAGAAAAAAATAGGCCTATAAGAAAAACAAAACAAATTATGATAATTTTGACATTGGACATTAAAAATGTGATTTAGAATGATAATTTTGACATTGGACATTTGATATAAAAAATGTAACCGATTTATAGGTAGGCCTAATCTGAAACTGATGAAATCATTTGTGTTTCACAGTTATGACTGCATGCTATAGTAAAACCCTGGTGAATTGGTGAGGGTTGGAGAGCTACAATGCAGATCTGCCTTTTTGTTATCTCATTAACCATCTCTCCATGATGGGAAATCTGCTCGTCAGTGGATTTAATCTGAATCATCTCAGTCAGAAATGATATTCTCTGCAGGCTGTACAGAGCTGAGTTCATATGAAAAGCAGACGTTTCCTCTCTCTCTCTCTCTCTCTGTGGAGATTTGACTCGCATGTCTTCTGGGGATTTCAGTACGGTGTGGCCACAGATCCGCTATACTGAGGCAGTGAAAAACCCCTCATCTAAGGGATTACACATCACATCTGATCACTAACACTGTCATCTCTAATCCAATGTAGTTATTAAACTGGAATACTGTTTTGCATTAGCACTTGCAGTATTAAGCGTTAGTTAGTTGATATCACATATGGCCCAATAATATTTCTGAAAGAGTGAGATTACATGCCAAAACCACCTCTGAAATGAAATGAAGCACTTCTCAGAGCAAACATTAACTATATGTGAACGCATATCTTATAAATAAATATTTCCATTCTGCATATTTCCATAACACTAAACCATTCACAGCGTCCATTTCGATTTCACTTGAAGACAGCTGGGGGCCTTTGGATCAATCTACCAGATCATCACTGACAGGCCAACACACATCTGTGACCCAGGTAGTCTATAATATCTGTAGAAAGCTATGTTAGAATTCCCATTCATATCACATTCAGCTGCTAGCACATAACCCTTTTTCTTTGTTCATGGATGCTCAAATCTTCAGCCGATCACCTAAGCTCCAAATGCTGTGTAATTAATGTAAACAATGTAAACAACGTGCCTCGAAATCATTTTTATTCTGTCAGAATACATGGCTTTTTTGATGTATGTCAGATAATAAAGATAATTTATTGATGATACATCAAAGAGATTGGCTAACCAGTAAACAGCAGTGTTGCTAATGCTCTCTGCAAGAGCATACACTTGTTTATTTGTTACAAAAATTATATTTGAAATTATTGCTGTTCTTTTGAACATTCTATTGATTTTTTAAATCAGCATTTTAGAATGATTTAGAAGGATCATGTGACACTGAAGACGAGTAATGATCCTGATATTTCAGGAATAGACTACGTTTTAATATTATATATATACCAGTTATTTTGAATTGTAATAATATTTCACAATATTACTGTTTTTGACTATTAGTATTTTTGATCAAATAAAATGCTTAGAGAGCATGAGAAACTTCTCTTAAAACCAAAAAAAAAAAAAACTCACCAACCCTAAACATTTGAATTGTAGTGTATCGCCTATATATGTTGAAATGTCACTCTCATTTTTTAGCATGCAGCAGAAACAAGAAAGCAAAATAAATAAATAAATATAAAGTAACCGCTTCATACAAACTTTTCAAGGATCATCTTACATACAGTACACTGCACACAAAGACAAAAGTCCCAGTGAAAACCACCAGTCCAACTGCTGAACAAGTGCTTCAGAGGAAGGTTTTTGTGTGTGTATGTATTCAAATTTTTGCACAAGTCATGGCAATGGTCTTTGAAAGAGTGAAGTATTTTGTTTGAGGCAGTTTGTAGCAAGTAAACAACATATCCTTGAGCTCAAGTGTACTGCTTTATCCTAAGAGTTATGTCCATGAAAGTATCTGTGGTCTACATATTGTATGGGCAGAAATCCAGACCAAGGTCAACGCATATGTTCTAAAAATGTCTTTAGCGTTGCCTTCACAACCTTTTCTTGAGACAAAAACGTATTGCTAGTCAGTTTATCTATTTGGTATCACTGATTTCTGCTTTAGTGAATAACAGGTTAAAAAAAGTTTTACAAAAGAGTTATAACTGCTCCCCATCAACCACTGCGTGACAAACATGGAGCTCCGCCCAAAATCTCATGACATTGGTTGAGGTGGAGGTTGACATGACGCTCAAAGAAACAGCCGCAAAGTTTACACGCTTCTGTAACATCAACCTTTTCTAATGTTTTACAGTTGAATCAGCACAAAAGGCTTAGTAACCTTAAATCTTCCAATTTAAAGTACGAACCAAAATAATTGATACATTTATTATTAATTTGTTAATAGAGAAAAAGATTCAGAGAAAAGAGTTCACGTTTTTTTTTCATCACTCCAACAATGTGCATGAATCTAGCCCCATTCAATCTAACATCTACGAGCAACACACCCTCCATTCATTTATTATTGATTGAGAACCCTTAATAAATCGGATTTCACGTACATTTTTGACTGAACATCTTTGAATGAAAGTTTTATTGTGTAATTTAATGTTCCATATACGTTTTATGTTTTATATCCATGTCATGTTTTAACCTATTTAAAAAAAAAAACTAGCTTTTGTTTTCTGCCCTGCAGCCAACGTCATGCTCAAAAAAAAGTCCTGTGAATTTTGGTGTGGAAAAATAAAATAAAAGTATATGTTTAAATTTGTTTATGCATTTTGTATTTAGCCAAAATTATTTTTGAGAGGATTACGGAAATGGGGTATTGTTAATCAGTCAAAAATCAGAAATTTGTCTTTGATATGCATTATGAAATTATTTATCTTATTAGGAAAATACCATATAGCCTACATAAAAAGAGGTGGGCTCTTTGCAAACCAGATGTCTCATATGTTATAAATAACTTTCCTTTTGAAATAGAATTTAAGTGCTGAGAACATGTAAAGTCAGATCATTTCAGATGCTACGAGTCAATTTTCGAGGAGGCTCAGCCTCCCATTGCATCCTGATTGATTTATGAATCACTGTTTGTACTGCCTTAAAAAAAAAAAAAATGATGGCTTAAGTTCCACAGTATGTTGCCATTGTTAATGCAAAACATGCAATTGGCAATACAGCAGATCAACATTCCTTTTTTAATCGATGCAAGATTACTGTTGGGGAAATTCTAGCTTTGAAATATTTTGAAACCAAAATGAATCTCTCATGGAGCAAAGATAAATAATACCCTGGGCTTTGTCCAGAATACAAGGTGAAAAAAAAGCCAACAGAGCTATGCATTTTAACATCTTCTTTCTTATTTCAGCAGGCCGTGGTGCATTTGCCCCTGGCGTGCGAGTTTATCACCTACCGGCTCGAGAGGTGTCCGCTACGCTGGAGTCAGACATGGAGATGGACTCAGAGAAGATTAATTGCACTGTGGAGGTGTGAAGAAAAACAAAGAACAATCTATCTGTGTCTGGGAAATCGGACAGCCCCACAGAGAGGCGAGTGAGCGCATTGGCACAGCGATCTATCACAGGACGCTCATTACACACAAGGTCAGGGTGCTCCCTGTCTCTCTGGCCCCTGAGAACATCTAGCTGCTGCATGTGGTTTCACCTGAAGCCCTCTGGGCAACTACAGGCCAACATCTTAACAGTATTGGTTTAACATCTGAGTGTGCTTTCATTAGGGGCATGATGGACATGAAGAGCTTACGTATTCATATTCAAGCTGTGTCGCTGTGCATCTCAACATGTTCAGCACACCTTAGAGCAATCAGTTCTGTTGGAAGCAGATAATCACCGTCTCCCACAAGCTGAAATAATGACCCAGCACTACTTCACACAGGCTTTTAGTAAGATTACTGTTTCATCAAGAAAATTAGAAGAAACACATCCACCACGCTTACTCTAACTTTCCTAATTCCCTCCCCAGTACAAGTAGAGCAGAAGGTGCAAAAGCTGTAAAACATGAGACAGATGAATACATCATCACATTTACATGAAGCAATGCATGTTTGGTGTTTAGATACCTGGCCTATAGGCATTATGTACAGTAAGGATGATGTCGGATATATCTGACAAATTAAACTCACAAGTAAGCCTGTATACAGTTGTAATCTAAATTATTCAGTGTATTGCAAATCATGTTCATTGGCCAATTTTCAGACTTTCAGCTGTTCTCAATGAACAAATAAAACAAAAGTAATTGAAATAGCTCAACACAACAAATGTTTCAAGTGGTTTCTCATCTTAAAGAGGCACAAAATCTCTTTCTCTGACCTTTTTCTGGTCTGTTCCATGCTGGTGGAATGTCCCGCCCAATTCAACCAGAGCTGCTGAGCTAATAGAATATTATCTTCTATTCTATATCTCTTATCTTTATATATAAAAAAAAAATAATAATAAAAAAAGTACACATACTGCGTTAGATTAAACTAGGCACATAGCACTGGAATACTGTTGTCCTATTGATAGTTTAACTGCTTCTATTGTTCTCATTGTAAATCACTTTGGATAAAAGCATTTGCTAAATGAATAAATGTAAATGTCAATAGATGGTGAAATTAATGCAGGTTACCACTTTGTATATTTTAGTGTGCCACCCTAGGATTTCTTACTGTACCCCTTTGGCCATTAAAAAATATTCAGGATATATCCACTGAGACGAAAAGGGTATGTATCAACTCTTCTTAGTTAAGGGAATAACATACTTTAATATGAAAAAAACCAGCCCGTTCTCATCCTTTGGCATCATGTGACGCCATATGACGTCACCGAAATATTTCGCAGAAATACTCTGCACATGGCACCCTTTAGCGTCAATATTACACGCAGAACCCAAGCAGTCATACAGGTGACTGGCATCCTTTAGCGTCAATGAGACGCAGACCCTACCCCAGACCTAAATAGCCATAACAGTGCGTGTTATATTGGCGCTAAAGGGTGCCATGTGCATAGTATTTCGACAAAATGTATCCCTTTAAACTAAAGGTTGTATACATATATAAATTTGATACGCCACTCCACATAGGAAGAATAGACATGCCAACTAGTGACCTGATGGAGACATATAGCTGAAGCGGACTGACAGCATCTTGTTCTGGAGTAAGGTTTACAATCAGGTTGCGTACAAATAAGCGGGGCAGCCAGAAATCTGCCCCTATGGATCTTTTTGAGAGTGCGCTGCAGTTCCATTTTTCACCACAGATTTACATTGGAAAACTCTGGGGCACTGTAGAGCTATGGAAAGCTCCGAGACCGCCGGCTGCCCCGCTTAGTATCGTAAATACATGCCTGCTGAATCTATACACTACATTTTAATATATCCTGCTCACTTCATGACTTACTGTAAAATAGTCTAGAGCATCCAAAACATATTTGTTGTAGAAAGCTGAACTCATTTATTTATGTATTATTAATTCAGTGCATATAGTGGTCTTTGTTTGGATGAATGTTTTGGTTTGCCCATACAGACGAGCCACGGCCTAGACACCTGGAAAATAAATGCCAACTGAAAATACACAAAAGGCCATTATGATGTTAGTGCGTGATGCACCTACAGCTCTGTGTGTTCTTCTGAACAGTCCCTATGAAAAGGTATGGAAATAGAGTGCCGAAGTTACGACGTCACTCTGTAGGCCAAAACGCGGAAGTGAGTTAGCATTTTAGCTAACTGGTTTTTAAATGGGTTTTTGCTAAATCGCCTGAAATAAGGTCTGTGGTGAACAAAGCCTCTAAATATTTTCACGTTTTGATCTATGACATAGAACACACAGTTATAACCTGCTTGTGTTTTTTTAAACTTTATTGTGTCTGATTGTGTTTTTTTTAAATCTTTATATAGGCTTCAAAATGTATAAATTTTGGATTAACTTGTAAAGATTATCTTGACAAAACATGTAAGTGTCACTACTCTTTGTTAAACACAGATCTTATTTTTAGCGATTTTACAAAAGTCTATGGGGAAAATGCATTGCTTTTCTACCGAGGGAACCCATGCGCCGCTAGCTTCCGAGTTGTCGTACAAAGTGACGTCATCACTTCGGCACCCTTTAGCAGCTGAAGTTAATTTCAATCATGACACCTGTACGAATAGAATTAAACATTGTTTATTGATATGAATAGAATGTTTAGGAATAATTTTGGCGGACTAGATCTGCTGCTACTGCTGCATGAGTGAATAAGGCTAATGCCAAAAGATGCACATAAATCCAGTGAGCTACTGCAATGAAATTCGGGAGAATCCCCAAGCAGATTTAGGCAGGTGGTGCTGGGGAAGTAGGAGGACTGTGAAAGTTAATAACCAAATATATAGGTTATGTAGATAGAAGAAAAAAGACTGATTGGCCAGAGCAGCCAGCTGTGTCTAATCAAAACAGCACATTTCAGTGTGGATTGCATTGTGATCCTCTCACAATGTAAAACAGCCTTTGCAAAGAGGCTTTTATTGAAGGATGGAGCTGCACAAAGTATAATGCACCGACAGCAAACCTGCGGCAAAGTGCTATTACTCGTTTCATGAAAAAAGATGTTCACAGAAGGAACAGTGGCAAAAATAGCCTATTTTATACTTAAATACTTAAATAATGGACTTTAGATGGAAAAATTAAACAATGAAAGATTACCCCTCAACAATACTTTTAATTACTTGGTTCTGTAGTGCTTAATATAATTTTATATTCAAATATCAAATATATTAATATTACTGTAACAGATATATAAAAAAATCTTTTTACTATTAGTTCACAAGATCACAACGTTCATTTTGTACATATGAGAGCCTGTAGGTGGCCCAAAGAGGCTTAAGTTATTACTTACACTATCACAAAGCAAATGTTTGAGTATCTGGACAGCTGCCACAGAGGATAAGTGTGAAATGGAGATTCCATACATCTCAGAGGATAACAATGTTATCCAGCAAAGAGACAGAGAGCATCATGGACAGGAAAAGGGAGGATCAGACGAAAAAAAAAAGAGGAATGATGTCGGAAAGAGAGAGAAAGTGCACACGGCTGGTGTAGAGTGGGTGTGGAATGCATAGGACCGGCCAAATGTGAATCTAGTCCCGCAGAGCGCATGAGGGAATTGAGATCTGCTATGACAGGAATGTGAGAGTGGGATATCATTAAGCGGGGGGGAGCAGCACTTTCGTCCACACACGGAAACGAACACCACAGGGACGTACGACAACAACAGCTGCCTAATAATACTCACTGAACGACCGCACACTATAACTTCAAATAAAAGGACAGAAATCATTGCTGTGTGTTTCTGTATCCTTCAAGATGGCCTCTTTGAAGAGGAAGCGCTTCAAAGTTCTCTCTTCACACTGAAACGCTCATCCCCTCAAGCAATCCAGACAGAAACAGGAACAAATTGCAAACGCACTGACAGATTTTAAAATTGTGCTGCAAGACCTTTACATTCACTGTGAGGATGCGTTTATTCACTGCACTGTGTGAATACAAATTGCAAGTGACATGTAATATGCAAAAGCATTGTGAAAGGCAGGCACAAAATATATTCATGTTGCATTTCCCTTTCTATAATATGACTGTGTGTGTGTGTGTATATATATATATATGTGTATATATATATATATATATATATATGTATGAGTATATTTAAAAATATAAATTCATATTTTCAAATAAGAATACATACAAATCCAAATTTCATTAATATATATAGGGTGTGACTAACGGTTCGGTCCGGTATGTTCAGGGGAAAAAAAGACTATTGTCAAATAAAAATTGCAACCAAGAGCATAATTTACTGGAACAATGTCCTGTGGTCTGATGAGACTAAGATAAACGTGTTTGGCTCAGATGGTGTCCAGCATGTGTGGCGATGCCCTGGTGAGGAGCAAGAAAACCATCTTACCTCGGTCAAGCATGGTGATAGCATCATGGTCTGGGGCTGCATGAGTCCTGCTGGTATGGGGGGTTGAGCTTCATTGAGGAAAACATGGATTCCAGCATGTCCACAGACATTCTGAAGCAGAACATGATGCACACCCTTCAGAAACTCTGCCGAACGGCATGATAACGACCCCCAACACACCACCAAGATGACAACTACCTTGTTGGGGAAGCTGAAGGTGATGGAGTGACCAAGTGTTTCTCCAGACCTGAACCCTATTGAGCACCTGTGGTGATCCTCAAGCGGAAGGAGAAGCACCATGTGTCGAACATCCAGCAGCTCCGTGATGTCATTATGGAGAAGTGGAAGCAACAACCTGTGCAGCTGTGGTGAAATCCATGCCTAGGATGATTGAGGCAGTGCTAGATAACACAAAATATTGACACTTTGGACACAGTCTTGATATGTTCACTTTGAATTGTTTTCAGAGGACAGTAAATGCAAGCAAAAACAACCATCTAAATTACCCTATAACTGTATGAGATTATATCCACATAAGCGCTCAACCTTAACTTTACTTACCATATACATCTTGTGAAATCAACACCTGGAAAGTTTGTATCTGCATGTGGAGAAATATCTTTTTGATTAGTGAAAATTTAAATGTAGTCGATTGTATATAATTTCAGCTGTTTATGGATTGAGGAGAGAAAAAAAAAAGACAAGAATGAGCACACAAAGTAATGTTCTGATTTCGTCTCGGTTTTAGTTTGTATTGCAAATGTTCAATTGTTTTTAGTGCTTTGTGACTGAACAGGCAGAATTCTTGGATTAGAAACCTTTCTTGGTCTGTCATTTATTGCTGCTTGGGGACCTATTCTCAGAATTGACTTTGTGAGCTCATTTCCCAGAATGATTGTGCTGGTAAAATGATGGACAACAGTTTTACTTTAGAACGGCTTGCTTTGATATGGTTGACAACACACTTACTTTGAGCATATAAATCAGTCAATAAACCCATTTTCAATACAAAGTCATCAGTATTAACCTGGAAAAGACAAAGACTTTAACCCAGAATTTTTCTACATGAACATTTACTTTTGCCATGTCATATAACAAAAAGTGATATTAGCTACAAGTCAGGTTTCCATGTGGTGTAACTTAGTTTTATTTTAATTCCACAAATTTGTCAAAAAAATTACAAAATACTCAAATGGGGAGAACACAGGACTCACAATCTGCCTTAATTATCTCTACTTTTTGTTTACACTGTGTCATCCCATTGCGACTACTAATATATACAATAAGCTTCAAGATACCAGTATATATAAATCTTAGCAGTCAGAATGTACATTCTGCTATTGCCGCTTTGAAACAAGAAGCTAAACCATTGACAACACTCAACATCAAAGGTTTAAGACACAAAAGAGGGACAAAAGGAGAAAATGCTTAAAACAAAAGTAAAATGCTGTATACATCTGAGACAGAATAAAAGATACATGACAGTCCAATTACAGAAAGTGTTCAGCTTTGGGTGTATAGTATACTGCTAAAAACGGGCTTCTATGCTTCAATGGCTTTTTTTAAAAAAACAAAAGGGGAGAATTAAAAACAGTACTATGAGCTTTTACTGTACTTTGAACTTTTAGCTCAAAAAAGGCCCATACACAAATCTCACCAGAGGTAAAAACTCATTTTTTAGCATTTGTCATTTTAAATAACGAACGTTAATTCTGACGGATCTGGAAAAGACGAACAAAACGGACAAAAGTTCTGCATGTAACAGTCAATGATTGCTATCAAACAGCCTGATCATGATAGAGAGCAACTAAAGAGGCATCATGCATCATAGGTAATGCAGTGTCAGGAATGCAGAGAAGCTCAAGCACAGTCATCATCTCCACTACTGTGAACACATGCACCCACAGGTACACAATCCAAGCTCGATGTCGCCTCCGCCACATACATCTTCCCCCTGGCTTCACAGTGAGAATGGTTTCATGAATTTGTACAGTAGGCCGGGAAACTGACTGTGCGAGTAGCTCGTAAGAGGACTTTAGGAGAGAAACCGGGATTGGGGGGGGCATTGCTATCTTTTCCAGCACCCTTTGACAATGTGTAAAATCTAAAAGTAAAAAAATGTGCATCAAGATGTCATATTGTTACTTAAAAAAAGGTTTAGCAATCTCTAAGCACTGAGGAACTTGCCGAGATATGAACCCAGTTGCAAAACTGAATGTCGCTCAACTTTGGTACACAGAGAACAGAGCGAAACGGCTTTCGAAATGCACTCGCTCACACTTAAGTCACAGGAAAGCCAATTATTGTAATAAAAAAACAAAAAAACAAAACTGAGGTTAATCAGTGCAATATTCTTCTTTCCAAATGGGCTACTTGCCCCAATACTCACGAGGCGTCGCACCTCCTCCTTCAAGTGTTTTCAACGTCTAACTCGGTCTGAGTTCAGCAATGAAATTAAAAAAATGGTCATGATGTCATGAGTGTTTGTCATACACTGTCATATATGAAACAAATCAAACAAACGAACAAAAATAAAAAGGCGTCATCTGAGCTTTGACCTCTAGAGGTGTTTGGATTAAAATCCGGTACCATTCTACCCAGTAGACCCCGTTTACATGGACCGAACCATCTGACATGGTTACCTGCTCTGACGATGCCATCTCCTTCCCCTCTGAAACAAGGGATGGCACTTCAGAAAATTATTATATCGGAGGTCTAACGCATCTGTTAGGAATCCACACCTAATAATAATTATTATGATAATAGTAATAATTATATATGTATATATATATATATATTTATATACTATTTACAGACTCAAAAAATGCCATGCTGCAGCTTTTCTTAGCATTATGAAAACCTCCTACAATGTATTAAAATAAACATTGAATTTAAGATAGCACTTTTCAGATATAATGGCCCGACTGTTCTGTTCCTCTGTTTTCCCCCCAATTAGCACAGTGACAAAGTATCTGGTTCTCTAGCACCTACAAAAGACGTCAGGGAAGCTTCTCAGAGTATGTTCATGCAGGAAAGTCACAATCAGTCTTGAGGACGCTGTCACTACTTGAACGATATATAACCCCCCGAAAAAGTCAATGTCTTAAAAAAGTCCAGGATAGTGAAGAAAGCTGACAACAGAAAGAAGTTTCCTCAGACGATCCTCATCGCTTCGGCGAACTGAAAACGTTCCTAGAACACGCGAGTTCCCGTGTGTAACTGTTCCGCTGTGACCTCCTGTGTCCTGCTGATACACTGGGAGCCCTCGGCTGATCACAGCTGTTTGTCGCTTTCCTTCTTCAACCGGCTGAAACATAGCGAGAAGAAACATAGTGTGGTTTTATCACGGATGTTTGAAGCACACATGCGTTCTAGAAAAAGGTGTGATTGGGGGACTGACCTGTAATAGTCCTCCTGTCCTGGCAGAGGCCCTCCGTGCATGTGGTGATGACTGTGTAGCCACTGCTGCTCCATGGCCAATCTCTGTAGCTCTGCAGACTGTGCATGCATGGCCTGGAGCTGATGTGCCGCTGACATGGGTGGTGGGAGATCCCTGGGGTATGGAGCGCCTAGGGATCACACAGCAAGATTCGTGAGTTAATGCTTGGACAAAGAGCTGGAAAGATTCAAATGCTGCTTGTTTATGCGTCTTACCGAACATAGGGTGCCGGAGCATCTCGTGTTCATGCGGGGGCTGTCCGAGCAGGGGGTTGGGGATGGCTCCAGGTGGGTAGGGGAATCGGGTGAGGTGCGGTCCGCCGGCCAGTGGGTCTACAAGCGGATGTGCCCCAGAACCTGGGGGACACACAAGACATTCACCACCACCTTCGCCCGTGTCAGAAGCTTTTTGTAATGGTACACAGTCAATATAATACAGAAACACACATATTTAATACTAACAGCACTTATATTCAAAATGAACATCATGCATAAATGACAAGCATAAAATAACAATATTTAATAGCAGGGATGCATGATAAATTTCAGTATCAAATTGGCCGATATTGGAGATGTTTTTAAAAAGCATAAGCATGAGCTAATGTTACATATTTATTTGCACATGCACTTTCCATTTATTTAGATAAAATATTATATTAAATCAGCCCTTTATAAGTTATCGGTCATAACACAAAAATAATTATGGGCTTATTGCTATCGGCCAGAATTTAAACATCAGCGATAGCATCATTTCATAGAATCAAGCCATGCCATTTCTACAATTCTAAAGATGGCCCAGATGGAATCTGCAGACATTTTTCACATTTTCTGAACTAGAACATTCGAAATTCTGTTAAATGGATTCAAACCATTATATTCTTGAAGCTGAGAGTACTGCACTCTAATTGGCAGCCAAACTACATCATACTTCATATAAACACACACAATGGATGTATAGAAGTCTGTGAATGAGATCTGGGCACACAGATTCCATGTGGGCCAACTACAACCATTCAACACACAAGTAGAGTGAAAGGTCTCTCACCTTGGTGCAGAGGGTCCTGTTGGTGC
The DNA here is from genome assembly GCF_988280905.1 of Pimephales promelas. Taxonomy (NCBI): domain Eukaryota; kingdom Metazoa; phylum Chordata; class Actinopteri; order Cypriniformes; family Leuciscidae; genus Pimephales; species Pimephales promelas. Next base: position 18,911,821 of record NC_142788.1, on the reverse strand, counting down.
AGGTGCAGGTGTGAATGGATGTGCGAGTGCTGATGGTGGTGTGGCGTCACGTTGAACATCTGCAGCCGTGCGATGGGGTCGTTAGCAACAGAAGCCATCCTCTCAACGGCCAGTCGCTCAGGGTAGGTCATCTCAGGCCGTAGCTGAGGCCCGGTCAGCGCCAGCCGTTCCCGCTCCAGTGGATTCAGGCCCGGGTGGAAGGAGGCGAATGGATGATGGCCAGCCATGTGTTGGAGACCAATAGGCCCGTGCCGTGCAAAGTGCTCCATGGGGTTAGCGGAAGGATGCAGGCTGTCCAATTCTGGAGGTTTGACCTCGAAGCCCGGCTTCATCCTCTCCATTCTCATCTCCCTCTCTCGGATCTCCCTCTCCCGCATCTCTCGCTCCCGCAGCTCACGCTCCCGCATGGCGGGGTCTGCGTTGTACAGGCCGGGCATGTGGTAGGCCAGGAGTGGGTCTGCGGGGTTGAGTGAGACGAAGAAAGGATGGTTGCGGTTGGTGGGGGACATGACGTGGGGCCGAGCGTATTCGCTGAGGGTGCGCAGGGCGGGTGTGTCAGGGCCGATGTAAGGGGGCACAGTGGCGATGGTGGTGGGTGGTGGATCAAAAGAGGTCCGCATATGAGCTGATCCCGGCATCTGGGGTTCACCCATGCGACCCTCATGAGAAGAACTGGAAGCTTTCTGTAAAGACAGAGCAGATGTTTAGGAGCAAGAAATCGATAATGAAAACCGTTTTGGAGAAATTACCAGATAAAAATAGCATTTAATGCACACACTTTAGACCAAAACTTACAGCAGCTCTCTCAGCCTCTTTCTCTCTCTCCCGTTCTCGTTCTCTTTCTTTTTCTCGTTCTCTCTCCTTTTCTTTTTCTTCTCGTGCTTTCTGCTCTGCTTCCCTCTTGGCTTTCTCCAGCACCTCCTCACGCTTTTTTGCCAGTTTCGACGAGGCCAGTGGTGTGAAGTAGAAGTCTGTTCTGGCACATGTGTTGTAACCTCTGTCCAGATGTTTGTAGAACCTATAAACATGATGGATAGACAAAATAATCAGAATAATCTTTAAAGTTACCACTGTCAGTGTCATTTTGCTGCATGAAACCTTTCTTCTTTAATGACAGATATAAGCTGTGGAAGAGCAGAAATATTTCCACAGGCTGATTTAGCAGCCAGTTTAAAACAAATAGAATTACTTTGTCTCAAATAACCTGTGGGATGTCCTCTCATTTATACTATACTAGAGCTTCTCAATCTTTTTAATGTCTAGTGGCATAATGAGCTGCTCTCTGTGCATTAGTGAGCTTATTGCTATTCACTGCAAGGGAGTGTGAAACATGGCCACAGCAACTCTACAAAGACATGCTCATGTTCTGATGGAGGCTTTCACCGCTATGATGCAGTCATTAATCTGTGCCCTGTCCACGCTTGATGACTGCAGAGGAGCTGAAGCTAAGGCAGGTTTGTTTAGACTGCTACATTGATAGTACTATTTCACATAACTTTTAAAACTTAATGAAATTATATTTGATTACATTTGAATAAATGCAATAAATAATTTGTTATCATTTGTTTATAACATAAATATCAATTAATATACCATTTCATAAATAAAATTGTATTATCTACTACTATAAAAATACTATTCAAACCATTCAAACAAATTTAATAAAATAAAAATGTAGTAAACGTTAGCGTTTTTGTAATATTCTTTTAGTATGTTTGATCATTTTAAAATATATAATATAAATATGAATTCATGTTTTATTGTAGTTATTACTGATTTAGAAATTGTAATATATATATATATATATATTTTTTTTTTTGACAATTACTAAATTGTCAGTATATATATATATATAAAATCAGTATATATATATATATATATATATATATATATATAATATTAATTCTGCACTTTAGCACTTAAAGATAATTCTATCGATCATGAAAAAATAAATGATGTACCGTGCAGACTGGCTGGCATGACTGGGAGTGTTGACAATGGTGGGTGGAGGTGAAGGGCTCCTCTGTGGTGGTGGAGGACTCTCTGGCTCCTCAGCTTCATCCAGTGGCTCTTCCTTGATCTGTACAGGTGGCACAGTGGAGGGTCCTGGGCAGGGCGCACTGACCGATGCAGGCAGGGGCATGGATATGGAGGAGGGTGGCTGCTGCAGCATAGTCATTGAGCTCGCCACAGAGGAGGAGACGGCGGAGGGTGACAGGACGGGCGAGCTGCCGGGCATGAAGGAATGAGGAGGGAAGGGTGGCTGGGAAGGCGCCGAGTGTGAGGCAGAGGAAGAGGAAGGGAGCGGAGGAGCCGGCGGGGGCGCTTGACTTCCTGTTGCCGGAAGGTTTTGGGACTGGGTGAGCACTGGAGGTTGCACTGGTGGAGGCTGTAGCTGCTGGTTTTGAGGCATGAGCTGAAGGGGAGGCGGATGGGCAGAGGGAGGGTGGTGCGTGGATAGAGAGCTGAGGGGCTTCAAGGCAGGTGGTGGGGGCAGGTTGGAAGGCATCTGTGGGAATGGGGGGTGGCTGGGATGCTTGTGTGACTGAGGGTTTGGCATTTGTGGGATAGGGGTGGTAGGCGGAGGTTTGATGTGGGGCATAGGCAATGGTGCTGATGGCAAAGGCTGCTCTCTGGGAGGCTGGCTGCCGCTCTGTGAGGAGGATTGCGACTGGGATGGAGGGGTGTGAGGTCGCTGTTGTTGAGACAGGGAGGGAGCTTGGGATTGACCTGGGAGTGGTGAAGGGAGGACCTGAGACTGACCGATTGGGAAGGACTGAGCAGGTATAGCATGAGGGTGAGGCATGTGTGACGGCCCCGCCTGCAGAGGGTGGCCCATGGGCGGCATGGGGCAATGTAGTGGAGGCTGCAGGGACTGAGGGCCGGTCTGAGTAGGTGGAGGAGGCTGGGTTATGCCCTGCAGTGGAGAATGGGGTGAGGGCAGCCTCTGCACCCCTGACTGGATGAGAGACAGCGGACCTGCTGGAGGTGTCTGCTGAGGAGGCATGGAGGTAGGGGGGATGGAGGGGGATGACTGGGATGACAGCGAAGGTGTGCCTGTGGAGGGTGGTGTGGAGGCTGCAGCTGTGGAAGGAGGGGCCGGGGGTAAAGCCCCCGTCTGGCACTGGATGACTGGAGGGTGCTGACCCTGGAGGATCTGTTGCTGCGCTGAGGAGTCCGAGTCGCTCTCGTTGTCACGTGGGCTGGGGATGCTGGGTGAGGAGCTGCGGTTGTCCTGGTCAATATCCTTGGGATCACTGCTGCCCTCATCATTCACGCTGCGACCGTCCGAGCTCTCGCCCTCACCCTCGCCCTCTCCCTCACATTCCGAGGGCGAGTCCGGCCGGAGTTCCTGCAGAAGAAGGAAGGAAGGGTCAATAAACTTGGCCATACCGACATTTGCTGATGACCGAATAATGGGTGCAGTCACGATCAAGAACAAACAACCTTTGCATTTCACAGTCATTGTGATATAATGTGAACTAATGACATTTAAAGGATATGAAATCACTCTAACATGCAATCACATTGTAACCATGGGTAACAGCAAAAAATACAACTGTAAATCTAGCGTCTTTGTTGGACGGAGTCAAATAGAGCTGCCACGAACCCTTCAGTGAACTTTAGTTTATTAATGTCTTTTGGATTATTTGGAGAGCTTTTCTTCCAAGTAAACCTCTAGTTGATCATTTTTCTCCTAAACACATCACACATTTCCATGCTAACAATAATATAACCACATTATCACATATCTTTAGCAGTAATCATCAAACTGCCATCTTTAATGCAGCAGCATGGATTTCAGAACTATACATTGTTATGAAGGACAGGTTAAAAGAAAGCAAATCTAAGCCATTTCTGAGTTATATTTCCTATTCTTTTTGAGATGTATACAAAATACTTTTCCTGCTTGTTTACTAGGACTTCACTTACCTGCATTTTAGACTAGACTATAAAAATGTAAATATATAAATAATATAAAAAACACATTAAATATTTTATAAATTTTTTTAAAATAAAGATATTTCTAAAACTAAATTTTCTACAGACTAAAAATGTGGAAACTACTAATGATGTATTGAAATGCTTGTTTAGTAGGAATTCACTCACCTGCGTTTTAGACTTCTTGGCGCTTGCCCTCTCAGACTCTTCTGTGTCAGAGGCTCCTTTTTCTCTCTGACGTTTGGCACTCTTCATAGGCGATGGCACCTCTTCCTTTGTCTTCTGTTTTGACAAAATGAAAACATGTTTCCTCTGAAAACAAATTCCTGTGATGCTCAGTGTGATTTCAATGAACAGTCTGTGCACATGGGTCTTACCTTGCTGGGTTTCTTCATCGAGTCAGTCTTGCTGTCAGTGCTGGAGGTGCTGGCTGCACTGGGTGAGGTACGCCCGCTGGAACGCAGATCCTCATTGGTTGGTGAGGCTCTGCCATCTGGGCTGGCGGTTTGCTTCTTGCGGCCACTTCGTAGCGTTGACATCTGAACAGAGAAAAAAAAAAGATGTCACAAATGCTGCTTAAACACATTATATGTAGTTAAAATGGCGCTAAATGGTAGCCAAGTTAGGTGTCTTACTGAGCCGCGGTTCCGTCGAGTCCTCATGCTATGCTTCCCACTGAGTCCATCTTCTTCCTCTTTGACAGGTTTGAACATAAACGGTGGTGGGTCTACAGGCTTCTCAATGGGGGGTAGTTCGCCGTACTTCTTAAAATGGATCCGGCAGTCGGTGCACAGCAGGATGTTCTCGCGACCCCCGTGGTGCCAGTCCTTGGAGGCTGTAAACACAAATTTCAGTTCAGCTGAGCTCTGCTTATTAAACATTACACTAACAGGAAATGCTCTAAGGCTAGCCAAACACTTCATAGACATGCTAAGGTCAAATAAGATGTTTACGTATCAGACTTCAATGCGATATGAATGCAAACTGCATCAACAGGTCAGAGCACTTAATGAGACAAAAAACAAATGAGTAACTGTGAGATTGGATAAAATTAGAAATGACACGCTCTGATGTCCATCTGCCAGATGAGGTACGGGGCCGAGCATCAGCGGACTCTCAAACTGAGAGTAATTACAGGCTTGCAGAGGGGATTATTATAGTCCCCTGAAGAGTCACCTGTCTCATGGTATCACTATATTAGGTTAATACCTCCAACACTTCAACTTGGGAAAAATTGAAGGACTGAGGAAAAAAAAATCATTGTTTTTTGTTTGTCACACTGTTTGGTCACTCGGCAAATCAGAAAGAATATGGGCAAAATTATACAACAATTAGTGCCAGGCCTCTAATTTGATTGGACAAGCAGCGTTCCCAGTATCAAACTTAATATTCATGGCATGAACTTAAAATAAAATGCCAAACGTTAAATAAACTTTGTGACAAAAGATAAATAAACAATAAATACACATATAAATACAAATACAATAATTCTAATAAAGATATTTAAGTGTCTAAATGTAAATTATTGAATAACTACTTGTTTACTGAACTGTTAAATTAAAACAGCAGCACACTCAGTCTTTATGCTGGTCTGAATATCAGCAAGGTGTGTGATAATGCTTAATTTGATAAAAACTACATAAATAAATGTATAAATATAAAAACATTTATTATCCTTTCTAAAATGCAAGTTACAGTAACTTATTGAGCTGCTGCATAAAAACTACATCACACTCACAGTCATGCTGTTGGTCTAAATATCAGCATGATATTATATATGATATGATATTTAATTTGCTGATAAATTTTGCACTCACTGGTAGAGAAACAGTGGCGGCAGGCGTAGCCCTTCAGTTCCTGTTCGCTGTCTTCACTGTCAAAGTCATCTTCGCTGGCTGAACTCAAGTCCACTGGAAAATAGAAAGATAGGATGATAAAGATAGGAGACTGTAGTTGTCAAATGATGTTTAAGACAAAACAGAGGCCTGTTACACTTAATACATTATCAGTGGCTTTTTTTCTGGAGAAAAGGATAGTACACATAATTAGAGCGATAAACCTCCCTGTTCCGTCTCTTATCGGATATGAGATTTCAGCTGTTTACTTTGAAGAATCACAGAGGGGGATCTGTGCTCTGAAAAGCCATATTAGTCTTGGAAGATCAGGGATGTCATGTTTAGCTGTGACAAGAGTCTGTTCTCTGTCTCTAGGAGGAAGAGAGGTAGATTGCACTTACAGAACTCGCTGGAAGGTGGGCGGGAGGGAGTGTTGACGGGAGTGGAGGCGGTGCGGGTCTTGATTCGGCGGAAGACGGGTTGTCTGCGGTGCCTGCGGTGGGCTCTGCAACTGGCAGCCTCTGGGGTTTTCTTCCAATAATAGTAAAAGGTGATCAGCTCCCCCTGTGAGATGGCAAACACAAAAACAATCTCATGAGCCAGCAGTTAACCATTTAGGCAGTCTTACTGTATAAAATTGAACAAAGAAACTACAAATACTACACAAAAATATTGTTGATCTGTTGGATGTGATGTGAATATGGCTTGATAAGTGAAAGAATAGGCCACAGGCAGCTGCAATGAAAAACTTCAGGAGTTGGTTGATAAAACCATTTTAGTTTTGATAGTACAAAGAAAGGAAGGGAGAAGATAGTATAGAGTCCTGGACAAAGAATCCATGCCAGGTTTGCCAGCAGACCGCCTTGTGATGTGGCCGTGTCTGTCCCAGGATTAGGCAGTGAAGCTCTCTGAATGCTGGGATATTAGGATCAGTACATTGGTGGCTGCCTGGGTGGCAGGCGTTTGAATGGAAACAAAGGAACATGTCAGGGAGAGCTTTGGCGCTACAAATAGGGAGTAAAATGGCTCCAAGCCCCTGCACTAGAAGAGTCAATTGAACTTTAATCAAACATTCAGAGGGCGCGCTTGCCAGGGAGTAAGGCATATAAATCCCGAGCACAAAAGCCAGCCAGGAAATCAATACCCTACTGAAACATTAACACATGCAATCATGGATCAGAAGACGCTTTTGCTTAGGCAGCCTGCACAAATTAACTGTAGTTTTCCGGACACGTTCAAAATAATACACATGCCCTAAAACCGTTGTCTGGTGGAAAAGCAATTACGAATTTTTCCTCTGGTAGTTCCTCATTTCTCTCTTGTACCTTTCGGTTTCTTCCCAATTGAATCATTTGGCTGATTCTGGATATTCATTTCAAGACATTGCATTGGAGTGGCTTGCATGTCAACAGCTGAGCTTTTATCATGCTTTAATGTGTTAATGTTGCAGGAATGAGTGAAGAGGACAGACACGGGGTCTGACAGGGTCTGTTAAACTCAGGCTGAATAGGGCTTGGGTGTCTTTAATGCGTATTGATTGCTTTCCCTCTTTGCTTCGGCTGTTCTTCTTGACATAAATTGGTCATTAAAATGCTGCTCTCCCCAACACATTAACAGCTTTACGGCAAACACTTCAAACTATTCTTGGCAGCAAGTGGAAAAACATGTACTTTGAATCCTAGACTATTCATAGGCTATTTTATTGCTTGAGTGAAATTTACTGAACCATATAGATTTGCTTCGCATGCCTGCACTTGAGCATATGAATTACATTTACATAAATCACAAAAAAGCTGCAGTCTGATGGAAAGGCTATAAAACTGAGGCTAGCTCAACCAAAGCTACCATGTCTGACATGGGCAAACACACAAGATAAGCCTCATACTTGCATCCTCTTCTTATATAACATGTTCCCCTCAAAAAAAAGTAATCAAAGTACAGCATAAACACCAAAACAATGGTGTGATCGGAATAAGCCATTAAAGAATAGAACATGAAAAATGCACAAACCACAGTTGAAGGACTGAAAAAAAGCACATTGAGCAAATGTTTCCCCATGCATCAAACTCATCAAGAGTAGCCCATCTTTGAGTGGTCCGATGGACACACGCAAGAGGAATACATCAATTCCTTGAGGGTGGTATAAATGCTTGCCAAATGAGAAACACAAGGCTGACAAGCTCAACTTAAAGTATCCAAGCCCAGCTCCCGTGGGTTATTTATCCGATATGATGAGTGGAACGTGCAATGGCCAAAGGCCCGGGCCCGCTTCTGAGAGCAAAAGGCATTTGGCGGGGTCGGTCAGGGCGCAGGTGCAGGCCAAAGGATGGCAGGCTTCCTGATGTGAAATTTAATTGAAATGTGCAGATCAAAACTGTTCAGCAGGACAGCGGGCAGGCTTTCTTCACAGCCTAATGACTGTTCAGCACCGCATCCCCCTCCCCTTCCTCATGGTTGCCCCTTACTTTTTATTTTCCCTCCCTCTATTTGATGTGAGCTTTGAAGCATGAAACCTCAACTTAATGCTACAGAAGATAAAAAGAAAAGGTCATTTTAGCCCTCAACAATTTTGCCAGAGCTCTTTATAGCTCTTAAACATCCTAGAGGAAGGCAGACGAAAAAAAATGCGCTCTGGTTCAGAGTAATAACACTGTGAAAGGAATCACTGTGGTCATTCAAAAGTAATTTAGTCCATAGGCTATCAAGACAGGTGTCAAGGTTGAGAAAGAGCCGACAACCACGGGCGAAGATAACGCAGCGATGTTTAATGCAATCTACTGAAGCAATATGTAGAGGAGTAGGGGAACGAGGATGAAACGAGTGATGAAATGTTTTGAGAGGATCATCTGTGATGATGACAAATTTCCTTGGGTGATAACTGTACGATGGAGAGCTATAGAAAAATCCCCTTTCAAGCTGGAGGAGAGGCGATGGAAGAGGAAATATGATTTCATTTGAAGCATGGAGGGGCTGTGCCAAGTCACAGGCGCTGGGTTTGTCTCTCATCCCTCACTCGTTTCAGCGCTGCCCATTATTTCTGACAAAATGTTGCTGGATTGTTCGCCATACAGAAGAAAAAAAAGCTATATTTTTTAAGGTGCAGCACAAAAAACATAGGACAGACAAAGAAGCTATTTAGTATTTTATATAGGGAGATGTCCTACTGTGAAGCAAAATAAAAGATGACATCTGGGGGAGGAAATGTCTCCTGTGAGTTTCAGTTTGTAGTGAAGGTCTGTGAAGCTGGATGCACATAGTGAGTTAGTGTCAAGTGCTAAGACTGACAGCTTGAATACCAAAGCCAGGACTTGTGTCAAGGTAGGTTTGTTGGAGACAAAAGTGAGATTTCTCTCTGCTATCTGTAGTGAGCATCAAAATGTAAAATTTAAGCTTTTTTTGTTTTATTTATACACTAATGTGCAAAATATTATGGCAAGGCAAAAAAAGAAACCACCACTAATAATATTTTTAAAAGACATGGCTCAACCATAAATAAAAAATTAAAATATCATGCTGTTCCACACCTGTGTAACAAAATATGTGAAAAAATATATATTTCCCTCCCCCACTCTTAAATTTAAAGTCAACGTCATTGTTTTGCAAAAAAAAACAAACAAAAAAAAAAAACGGTTGAAACATTCTTTAAAATATCACACTAATTTGTTTAAATGCAATGGTGATTAAATGAAAACTATTTAGATTTTTGGGTGAACTCTCTCTTTAAGGGTGTGTAACATTTTAAAAATGATTTGAGGTACAAATAGCAAAAATCCTTAAACTAAAAGATAAACATTTTCCTGAATAGCTATTACTGTATGTGGAATTTCCTCCATTAGCCCCGAATCTTTAAGAAGAAGAGAAGAGTGTGCACCAGGGAGCGGGAGATACTGACAACGTAAGCTTGGAATTATGGAGACATTTCAGAATGCTTCCATCTGCAAAATTTTTCTGGAGGGTGGATTATCTGACAAGGAAGGGGCTTACCTCCTATCACAGCACAGAGAAATGCTTTTTCCACTCTGATTTCACCTCGAGAAAACCACCGATGTGGGAGCATGCAAGCACAGACTGTAATTTCCAACAGATTACACTTTTTTTAATTGCAGCAGACCATTCGGGATAAACCATAGCTGGGCCTTTTGGTCATGTGTGCGTCTGTGTGTAGGACGGGTGTGAGGCCTAAACTCCTGTATTTATACACTCATCCGCACTCAGGCCTGGACTTGAACAGATGGTTTCTGTTTTTCCTGGCAGATTTGTGACGAAGCCACAAAAGGCCCCTGCTTTGACAGTGAGCCAAACGGTTAAGGCTGTAGCTGACAAATACAGGGGAAGGAGAGCAGCAGAGAATGCAAGGGAGGGCAGCGAGAGGGGAGAGAAAATGGAAGATAGCAACAGACAAATCAAGCCCGCCTGAAAAAAACCTCAAAAGCATTTGCTTGGTTAAACAATACAAAAAATTGGATACGAGAACATTTGGTCACTAGGTACAGACAGGGAATGTGCAGCTGTAAACATTAATTAGTTGAGTTGGCCCGTGTGCTTTCTGGTTCTCGCATGGAACCGACTGTGCCCAAGTACATGCGGAAGGGTGAGACATGCAGAGGTAAAGACAAATTCAATCCACCGTCACAAATAAAGAAAGCGAAAAGATATTTGACTTATGGCACTGCACTTTATAGCCTTTAAAATCTGGATACTTACAATATTGTCTTCAACAATTTTATACAGTACAATATACTTTTTTGTAATTTAAAAAAACCTATAGCAAAAATAAAATTCATTAATAAAATTGTACCACAAATAAAGAATTTAAATTAAGCTATTAAAAAAAATTATACACATAGAGATGTATTAAATATACATATATTTAGTACACTGCAGCTAATTAATATAAATTTGAATTTCAAAATTAAAACACACACACACACACACACACTCTCTCTCTCTCTCTATATATATATATATATATTCAATATTTAATCATAAATAAATTGTAAACAAGTATTTCATTAAATGTATGAGACAAAATACGCGCATTATCGCATAAATTTTTTTTTGTTAAAAAAAGTTACTACAGAGTATATTTACTGTAACCACTAAGACTTCATTTGATCGCTTGGCTTTTTTTTTTTTTTAATGCCTTGCCACCAATTTTTACTCGCACACCAGGCACTCCACATTGAGGGTCAAAATAAATGCAGCTGAAATACTGTCTGAGAAGAGCCCTGAAAAATCACATTGAGAGGAGATGTCTATTACTGTAACCTTGCTCCAAAGTCAACAAAGCAATGTAGCACACTACAAAAACAGGCTCCATTCAAACACCATTGCCCAACCTTTTGGTTAAATCTGGCAAAATTTGAGAGGAAAAAAAAAGTGCACTACAATGGCCTTGGCTGATAGAGCAGGGTATAAAAGGATATTAAATGGACAGTGAATCCCTGCTGCGCTGTCGCTTTCTGTTGGAAAAGAAATAAGCCGTGTGCGCGTGCAGGTCAACGAGTCACAAGCAGAGGAATCAGCAGTTGTGTTTCCCTGCTTTAAGCGCTTTCAGCCAATGGAGGCAAAAGTACGCCACAGCAAGACTTTTTGATCGGGGTCGATCTCTTTAATCCAAAAGATCAAGTTGCACAGCCACAGCTTTGTTCAGAAAGCCAGACAACAAACACCACACACGGCTATGCATGCTCACTTTTCATACACACTAAACAGAAATAATTATAATTTAATTGTATAGCCTATCTGGAGGAAGTCTAAACCATACAAAATGGCCAAGTACACGAAGATCAAAAATATTTCCAAATATTTACCAAAACAAGCAGACAATTTTATCACGACTGGACAGCTGCTGGCGATCGAGCAGGCCGCCAGTTTTAGCCATTTTAATTAGTGCCCAACCCTCAATACCTCTAATCACACAAGCGCCTCTCTAGGGCACTGGCTGCAGGGCTAACATCTTTGCAATGAATTCAATTTGACATTTATACAGATCGCACCAGGGCAAACATCTGCTACAAGGTTGTAGCGAGAACAGTTCTATAATCTTGGCCAAAATTACAGGGCCCGAGGGCCAGGGCTGCCTCCTTACACAATTGGATCTTCTGCAACGCCAGCAATGCAGCTGGATTACACCATGGCTGCTTTACGATATGGCTGTTTTTCCAACATGATGGAAAATAACCCTTAAACATCTCGGCCCACATTACAGAGTCTCCATTGTGCAACCTAATGTTCTTTCTTCCTGCAGGTGCAATTTAATCAAGCTTTGGAGTGTTAACAGTTAGTCTGCACCCTCCTTAAACAAGTGTCCACCTAGCATTAAAAAGCCAGGGGCAGATTTCCAAAAGGTTAAAGCGCACAGACTGTTGTCTCAAAGTGCTGCAATCATACCAAAATTTCAGATTTACCAGGGACAGACCAATGTGCCCTTTAAAATGAGAAGCATCTGGAAATCTTCCAAAAAAAAAACCCTACAGAAAAATATTAATAATTTCTTAAATTCAAATCAAAAAGTCAGTATATAATAAACTGTCAAATACGAATAAATAAATAAAGGAACACTTTTGGCCATTTAAAGTGCATTAAAAATAATCCTAAAACAATCTGCAACAGTTTATTTCGAATTAGATCATTTGCAGTCTATCAGAAGAGTACAAAGCACAAAAAATCTTTCTGGGACAGCACACAGGCAGATCTGCGATCACATCATGCCGGGTTTGTTTGGGAACATTTCTTACACCAGAACACAAATAATTCCATGACGTTGTCTTTCAAGTGGAGGAAATGGTGGCAGCGAAAAGAGCAGAGACAGTAAGACGACACACCCACTTCCCCAACTTCCTCTTTTATTTGACTTCATATAAAAGCATTCCAAAGAGCTAGTCAGGCCTGGTGTGTTTGCACAGCAGTGGGTGCTTAGCCTTGGCACCGGCTCTTTATGACAAACCCAGCTCATAAGTGCTGAGGGGGGAAAATGAGGAGAGGCAGAAAAGCTGCACTGTATCACCCTCTACGGCCCTGGGCATTGAAAAACACTACGGTCATTTCAAATCCTGGACCAGTTGACCTGGAAGAAATTCACAGGAAAGATTCTTCAGCAGAAAGCCTGGTATTTGAGCAGCAGGAAAGGTTTTCATCTTGGATGGATGAAGTTTCAGAATTTGCCACAAAAAAGAAAGATTTGGGAAAAGAAATGGGAGAGAGGGAGAAAGACTGTAGAGAAAATAAATCAAGCTTTCCGCAGGGTATTGACTGGCACTTACACAGAGCTGGCTTTAAGCACAAAAGCAACTTCAATCTTAAGCAAAGTGGGGCTTTTTAGAGAACACTCGCTGTTCATAGTGTACATTAAACTAACCCCTCAACCCTGCTCTTCAGCAAGACTGTTGTGCCTCCATGTCTTCTTTTTCCATTATCCTTTCTTCTTGTCCTGGTTTTAAGAGGCTGGCTTGTTTATGTATGCATGTGCATAATTAAATAAATGGAACAAATGTCTCCATTCGAATGGGAATTGATATTAATTCAATATAAAATAAAATAATTTTATCATTTTCAAGTCCTGTCAGAGATTACAGCTTTATAAAAAACTAAATAAAATTGGCATCTTCTGAATACTGTCATTAAAGAAAATAAAGAAATAAGCCAACTATTCTAGTATATGATATTAAGATATTAATTTGCAGAATTACAGGATTGTTAAAGCCTTCAAGTATTCGTTCCTTGTTTAAGGTCAATATAAAAATCAACGATTTCAGCACAAAAGTGCACTGCTCCACTCGCTAAACGGGTATTTGGGAGTGTACACATACGGAGTTATTTACACTGTATTTAATTTAGTTCTTTCATCTACAGGGTCATACTATTAACTAATTAAAATGGGCTCATTTAAAATACGTATTTACAGCCAGAGGAATACATGTTGTTCAGCATGAAGAGCAATACTATCAATGACTGTTGTACTTTAAAGGTGACAGGCCTTAACACAGCTTCCCTCATGCTAGCAGGGATCCTCTTTATTGACTAATCATTGAGCTAAGTCAATATCCCATAAAACATGCACTTGATAACCAGCCTATTAGCCAGAGATTGTGTTTTAGTCTATCTGACATGACACTGAGGCCAGTAAAGCCAACAGCTGACCTGATAAAACATTGATAAAACATGTTTGGCACAAACACAATTCATACTGTACTTAAGTATGCGATAAGAATGTTAAAGAAGTGTTCAACTTTATCAACCCTAAAAAAACACAAACTATATATTTTTATAAATCAACATTTATATAATATAAGTTTATTAGTCATTTATAAGTTTAAAGTCATTTATATAGTTTAAAGTCTATATAAGTTTAAATTCATTTATATACGTTTTTAATGTTAAACAGTTAATGAAAAACAATCTAGATATCTTCTTAATATGTTCATGTCAACAAGCTCATGTCATGTTGATCTAAATAGGAATCTTAAACTTTACTCATGCATCAGCTATGACCTGAATACATTTTAATGAAAACAACAAAACCTTAATCTGCTAAGAATACTGTGAAATGCAAAGTAACATGCATTTAAAATTAATTTCACCAATTTTTTTTTTTACATATTACATTACAATAAAATCACATATTTCTGCATTTATTACTTGCAATATGAATAAAAAAACGAGTTTAACAAATAATGCTTTACGCTTAAAATAAGTTTGAAGCTGTACAGAGCTGTAACTAAACGTTATATAAACAGTCATGTTTCTGTTTTGACTAAACACATGTCTCAGGGCCCCTGTACAAGCACCTAACATGCACTGTTAAATCTAATAAGTCCATGTGTAAACTATGGTATTCAATCATTTTCTCAACCACTAAGACATAGCCTTTATTTCAAAACATGAAAAACCACAGTGAAAAGGAGTTAACTTGTTTTAGTGTCCAAAGATGACAAATGTTTTTTTTAATAGGAAAAAAAATTACTTACCGTCTCCTTGTTAGGGAGCAATTCTTTCCGAATCCTAAAAAAGTTCTTCCCGTACTGCCTTAAACCCTTTATGAACCGTTTCTGTTGAAAAAAGAAATGAGAAAAACATTTAAAATTAGATTCTTAAAGCACCCGTAACAATTGACATGAAGCACTACTCATACATTACATTGTGAACCGCAAGGGGAAGAAAACAATGTTGTGATCTTAATCTGAAAATCTCTGCTTGTTCTAGCAAAGCTTTGCTACAGTGAAAAAAAATGAAGGGAAATGACAACAAAAGCAGGAATAGAAGCTGAGATTAAACCACAGTGGAGTAGAAACGCAATGGCAGTTCGAAATCTTAGTGAAAGTTCAGCAAGGTGATATGCATATGAGGGTCGCACAACACTGAAGTTCAAAGCTGAAACTGAACTTCAATAAGTTGCGACGAATCACAACACACTTCTCTCTGATCTTACAATTTGCACGCTCGCACTTCAAACAGCTGCCTGAGTCCTGCGCAAAGTACTAGAATTACAAACCCTTTTGCTTATAGTTACTGCAAACAAACAGAACTTAAAATAATCATGTTTGTGAATGTGAAAAATGGCTGAAGCTTTAAACAAGTACAGTTATCAAGTAAAACATTCACTTAAAAAAAGAGAACAACTTTTACAACACAAACCAAAGAGTAACTTCAAAAATAAAACAAATAAAATAAGACCTCTGTAATATAAAAGTAGAATTGGTGCCTTGAATGCTTTTCTATTCCTTTAAGAGCCACAGACTGTGTGAGCCATAAAAAAGCAGAGGCAGAAACATTCATAACCAGCGAAGCAGACAACCAGCAGATTTACTTTCTTGTTCCAGCGGCGAGCCCCGCTCCACAGTAATCTCAGTCAACGGTCCTCAACAAACAAACTGTTCGGAAAGCCTGGGAAAAGTCCACTCGGCACACGACCCAAATCTCTACGTCCACTCAAAAGCAGTAAAAAAAATTGAGGTGCAAATCCAGAGTCTCCGAAGGTACGTCGTTTTTTTTTTTACGAGCAAGAGATAGCTTGTCACTCTCTGCTCCTCCACTACAAAGGGGAAGGCTTTACATGTGATCTTTCTGCTAGAGAGCCTCTGGTCTGCGGCTGGCTGGAAAACCTGGAGCGGAGTCCTGCGATGCATGGTGGATTGAGCAGTTGTGTCACACATGCGTTTTCGGCGAGCTTTAAGTGTGTGTGCGTATGTACATCACCTCTACGTCTGCGCTTCTCATTACTCAAACTCCAACCCCCTTATGGTGGCTTTTACAAGGGAACCATACGGTATAACAAAGCACAAACTAGTGAGAAAAATCTTTGTAGAGGTTTTAGACGTGGTTAAATGATGCAAGTCGTTTGCAAAACCAGTCGTGGATTTCCTCTGGCATTCTCAGCCAACTTATCAAATGCATACTAGTTATGTAACCAGGAACTGTTTACACATGGCGTTTAAAAGAACAATTTGCAGTGAGAAGAGAGAGAGTATTACTTCCTTCTCTCTTTCAAAGCTCTGAAAACATGCAATAAATTAGATGTCTGAGTTTAATGAAATTCCCAATCCTGCAAATTAAAACTAGATATAGCCTCGTCAGGGCAACCATAACGGGTCGAGATACGCAAGCATTAGAAACAAAATTACTACAGACGACACTGTTCATCTGGTGTGGTAAAGAGGCGGATGATTAACCAGCAGGTGGTGCAATGTGCAAAACGAGCGTGTGATGATCTTTAAATGCCCCTACGACTAAAGTACTAGTTATGAGTTAGGGCATGTCAGACTATCCAAGTATCAAGTTATTTTACTCGAAGTTTTAAAGGGCTTAACATTGAGGGATGCAAAATAACAGGACCAGGGCAAGAAAAGGAGTTAAGTAGATAAATTAGACTCAAAAACTACAGTCTATGTTTATCGAGTTATGTTTACACCCTGGTGACCCAGACCAGGACCAGCATTTGGCACTGGGACCACTTAATCACAACTATTTTAATCTCACACTGATGAGTATCTAACAGTCTCATGTGTTAATCAATCCCCAGCCTAGCGACTACAGGTCTAAGGTGTGAACACGTTCATTTTGTTGAACACATTAAAGGGATCCGAGCGCACCTTCATTATCCGAGGTCCCGGATCCTGACCGGCAGGACAAAAATCAATTACACCTGCCAGAGCGGCACATGTTAGCAGCCTGATTATGTCACCTTAATTATGTTTCCACTACTGTAATATTTACAGTGCGCTGCAGGCAGGAGTCTACGTGCACGGCTGTCTCGTTCGCTGCGTGTCGGCTCCACTTTAAGGCTCCATTTCAGCTGCCTGGGCTCGCTGCACTCTGAGCGCAACTAATAAATCATCCACCAATCTGCTCCCTGAATTGCTCTGCCTCTGCTACGATTGCTCCGGCCCGCCGTTGCTAGGCAACAGGGCAGATAACGGGAGGGGCTGGAGAGCGAGGGGAGAGTGGAGGAGGGGTGAGAGGGGGAGGCGAGCGCTACCGAGTCACCAGCAGCCCGCTCTGTTGAAACAACAGGCTTCTTTCTGTCAAAAATGTTTCCAGTGCGCTGGCTCTGCTTTCTGCCTCTCTCTCTTTCGGCTCGACAGTGCTCTATTGTAAAAGAGAGCGGTGAGAAGGGAATACAACTGAAAAGGCTATTGTGATGCGTGCGCACTTCCTGCCTAAATCATAATTGTTAAAAGCTGCAAAACTGGTTAAGATCATTCAAGCATGTACAAACAGATGGTGTCAGAACACTCCATACAAAACACACTAGTGGGTCCAACATACACACACAGAAACACACACGCACTCTTCAAATACCAAGAATGCCTAACATTTAGCTCTATTGCACAAACACACGAGGGTCTTATGAAACCAGTGTGCTTGGCCTTTCGCTGAGGATGACCTGCTATGGGCGAAGACGAATGAGCAGAGTATACAATTACAGTCACAGATAGCACAACACACAAATATGACTTGACATGACAGCAATGATGATGGCACTTTCAAACACAAAGCAACCACAAAGAGGGATGAGAGCAAGCCCACATCCTGTCCATTTCGACCTTACATAACATCAAAGCCACAACAGAAAAGAAGAGAGACATGGGGGGAAACTATTACGGCCCAGCCGTAGTACCAGTCCTATTAATATGAGCTTCTAAATCAGGCCGCCGCTCCCGCCACTTAAGCATTTGCTTAGCGCTTGAGTCTATAAATATGCATAGATTTAGCTTAACCGCAGCTTTTCTTGTGTACTGTGTAAAACCAAAGGTGACAGGAAATTCTCTAACACACCCTTCCTGCCTGCGCAAATCTCATGGCAATAAAACGGTCTTTAAATCTGAGCGCTAGCAACTCCACTTCACACATAAAGTCCAATGACAGAGAAAATATCTCCAACCATCTCAGTGGTTGTCGACTAGTTGGTCTCAAGTCCGTTTATATTTGTAGTATTATTTGAATTATATAACAAATTGTAATATGTTATACATATTTGCATATAGTGCTTCACTGAATTTCGATCTGTGTTTAGTCTAAAAACATGTTATCATGCAGTCAGTTTTCATTATACTATAGTATTTTATTCCGTATAACATTATTCATAGAAGTACATTTTAAAGCTGGACATTCTAAGGACATTTTTTGTTCACGTTTGTGTCGTGTCATCACTTGATGTCCCATGTAAATATTCTGGGTCCTGAAGCAAAACCAGTTTAAAACCACTGAACTAAACAAACATGCAACATTGCATGCGGGTGGCCCGCAGGAAAAAGTCATGATCTGCTGTCCTGGGGGTATTATTCCCTTCTTGTAAACTTCCTTTATTACTGTGCACTGAGATTAATATTAAGGAGGGGGAGGAGGAAGGTGTTTATTTTTTTTAGAGAAATTGTGCAGGCTTCTTGGATCACCACTGGGGGGCCATAATCTTACCAGGTTGCCCACTGCTGCACAGAGCATTTCAACTATCTGGAGCTTGACGCTGTCATTTGTCAACTTGTGACAAGCTAAAGATAATACACAGCAGGGCAGAGCAGCAGATAGCAGTCCTCACTGTGGGGTTATATGTCAGACAACCTGAAACAGCACTCAGTGCTCTTTTTCTGGCTGTTTTAAAACACAGTGAGCTGCATTTTTGAGCATCAAAGGCACACATTTAAGCTCAGCCTCTCTTAAAGGGATAATTCACTCAAAAATTCAATTTATTCACCTTAATGTATTTCCAAACCTGTATGACTTTTTGTTTTTTGGAACGACTTGAGGTAAAGATTACGATGATGAGGTTATGACCGAATGTGTGAACTATCTACCCGCTGTTACCATTCTAAAGTTTTAGGTCAGTATTATTTTGTAAACATTTTTAAATCTCTGTTGTCACTAATGTTTTTAGTCTCATGTTTAACAAATGCTGCATTATTTTCCGATAAAATAGTAGAAACTTAGCTTGGATGGCAGCCGAACTTCCACAACATTTGAGCATGGGAAGTTCGGTCTGGACTTGATCTGATGAGAAGCAAGTATGCCCGAAAATTGTCAGGGCGGGCTTTACGCGATGATGTACAGATGATCAACAGTAACGTAATCATCCATATCACCAAAGAGCGCTTGGGTTGAATTCGTTTACAACAAAGAATGGCTGCCACTGGAGAATTTAGATGTGTAGAGTCAGCCATAGCATCTGTTATAGAAGATCTAGACAGCACATTAATTTTAAAAAAAGGAACAGAAAACCGCAATCAAGGCATTTATCGATCGGAAAGTTCGGGTTTTTGCCGTCTTTCCTACGGGATTCTGCAAAAGTTTAATTTATCAGCTGGCCCCACTAAGAAGATGGGACGCAATGAAAACCCTGGTGGTCATTGTGGTTTCTCCTTTGGTCACACTCATAGAGGACCAAGTGAAAGCAGCAACCGAAATGGGCAAATATAGTTTAGACTCATCTTTTTCCCTTGTGCATATAGTTATGTTGACAACTATGCATGGCTCAACATAAGTCATTTACTCCGTTGCTCTGATCTGGTCTATCCAATTTTGAGTGCAGAGGTATTTTCTTTCCTGGTTCGGTTGAAACGCCCCATAATCACAGCCCAATGGAGCATTATCAGACTCACATTCTGACTAGAATCTCAGCGTGACAACATCAGGCTAGTAAAAACTAGCAATATTGTGAAATATTACTGAAATTTAAAACAGCTCGGTTCTATTCTGGCATATTTTTTATTTTTTGTAATTTAGTGTTTTTATTTATTTTGAAAAAAGTTGACAACATTTTGTACAATAAGAAAGAAAACTTATATAGCTACCAATTCCCCTCTAACCCACCCCACACCCACCCCATAGCACTTCTATTCTGGCATATTTTAAAAGTTAATTTGCGATGTCAAGGCTTCAATTACTTTCAGCAGCCATTACTCAAGTCCAGTCACATGATCCTTCAGAAATCTTTCTAAAATGCTGATTTGGAGAAAAAACACTTCTTACCAATTTTGGAAAAAGTGGAATAGAACGTTCAGCATTTATTTGGAAAATATCTTTTTTTTTTTTTGGTAAAAATGTAAGCATTTACTGCTCCTTTTGATGAATTTACTTCAGTGTATTCAAGTATTTGATCCCATCCTTAGAGGAAATACAGAAAAAAAAAAACTCACAGGGAGCTAATATTTCTTACACGGCATTACTAAAATGGCTTACAAGATTAAAGGGTGTTACATATGACATGCCATTTTAAAGCATTACCGCGGGATCTAAAAGAATTCTCTCGATAAACTGTGGCACGGGAAAAGAAATAAAATGGCACTCTCTGTGGCTGAAAGCGCTGCAGGCTAGTTGAGAAGAGAGGCTCCGAGGGCCGGGTTGAGAGGCTGAGGGAGACGGGTGACAAGTGACCCTGAAGAGGGGATGATTCTGTCATTTCTGAGACAGTCACTGTCACTTTTATTCACATTTCAAAAAGGAGCGATGGAAAAAGAGCAGGAATAATGAGGCCGTGGACCTGCAGGCAGAGAGAGAGAGAGAGAGAGAGGGAAAGCAAGGGATAATAAATAAATGAGGAGCAGCGGGGCTGGTGCGAGCGTCCAAGGTCAGGGGTACATTTACACCTGTCCCTCAAGGCTGCAGGGCTGAAAAAGCACAACTTGAAATCAGATCAGGGGGAGCGGTGTCCTTGACAGTGCAGTGGTGGCCTGGCTGGGTTACAGACAGGGAGGAGGGGGCAGCTTGCCTGTCCCAAACAGCCTCCTGAGGGGTGCACGCACGCCACATAGAAAAATACCAACAGTGGTGTAATCGAGGCCTGTGCTCATGCAGTATTTATTCAGCATCTCTATTATTCATCTCAGACAGACTGTTATGCAGTTCGCTTCACACACACGTGCGTACATTAAAAAACAGGCCCACACTCAGTTAAACATGCCAATGCAAATCGATACACACAGCTAATTGATCTTTTTTAATGGGCTTGCTGGCACCATTGACATGACCACTACTTTTAAAATTCAGCCTTGTAGCTTTTATTGAGTGTGTACATATACACACAAACACAAGAATCGATTTAATATAGAAAAAAAAAGCTACAGCATACTAAAGCCTGTTGGGATGGAAATAACCTAATAAACATTTAAGTGTGTGTTGCTGAAAAGTACGTTCAGAAGAACTCTAGTTTATTAGATGACAACTATGAATGGAGTGAGTTTGAATGTGAGTGAATTAGGGTGACCAGATTTCTCATGGTGGAATACGGGACCACCAGGTGGAATTATTTCTCATATAAATTATTTCGTAATAAAGATCTTATAAGGCCTAGTTAATTTATTTTTGTTATTTAAAAAAGCAGCAAATTATAAACTATAGTCTAAGTTGGTTTTTAGGTACATGTTTATTTAAAGATACAATATGTAATTTCTTTTGCTGCTAGGGGTCGCTAACCTCTTACAATAACAACGGAATTATAGAACTTGTCGTCGAGCCGATGGATCTAATAATGTTTATCGATGAGTGAATACATTGATGTTTTTATCATGACTGTGGTTTGAAGCAGGTTGCGATTGCTAATAAAAGATCAACGCCACACGCGAATTCCACGGAATAAGAACATTTAATGCTACCGAACTACCCGCAAGTGTTGAATTATTCACACAGGACAGTTTATTAGATGAATTAAACTTGTGAGGTAACGCTGCGCTATTTCACTTGGTCTACACGATCACACTAAACTGCATTTGAGTGTGTTGAAAGTTATAATGTTATATTGGTTTGTTGGCTATATGACACTAGCAGTAAACTAGATCAAAATTAGAATAACATACAGATCAGAGTATGTGAGCGGAGTGGGAGTGGAGCGAGGAGGATGGAGCGCTCCACTACCACTCAATCACAGTTCATTTCTTGCCAACGGCTCATTATAGAGCTGCATTTAGTAAGGATTCACACATTAAGCACATTACGCTAGCATGGATCACTCAAATCAGAAAAAAATGTGAGTGTTTATGATGATGCCGATGGACATGAGTGGCTGCGGGAGGTTAGTTGTCAAGCGTACTGGATGTGATCTAAAATTGTTGCCGCTCCACTCCGCTCACATACTCCGATACAGAACAAATTCTAAAATTTCATCATGTTGAAATATATAACATTGATTAGTTGTGTATATTTACTTACCTGTCTATAAAGTAGCCTACATGTAAGAGCTCTGTCAAGTCAAAGTTAGTCGCGGAATCGCGGTATCTCGAAAACGGCACGCTGATATCTATCCTCGATTTAGTTCTTCTTTTTTCCCCAAAGTCTGCTTGCCATGGTCCATAATGTTTAAACAAAACAACAGCGTGCAGCTAGAAGTTACGCATTACGTAGTTGTCCACGTCTGTTGCCATGGTTACTATCGGAGAACTCCTAGCGGAAACCATAACGCAGATATTCCGCCATTGACAGGCGACAAGTGAACAGGGATTCCGGGATGGCCAATTATTTAAAAATAGTATATTCTCTGAAATGAGAAATCTTTGGGAACTATTGGGATATTGTAAGTACACAACTGCAGGAAATATATCACACTGTGCAAGTGATTTTTGGATATTTTATTATATAATTCTCACATATTGTACCTTTAACATGTATAATAGGCCTATATTTAACATCTTTTGTTGTTTGATTAACATTACACAAATAGGTATTTTAGGCTGCTGTCACTTTAAGACCGAAAGCTTTTACTGTATTGTGAGATACTCCAAATGATGGGATCATTCAGGCGCACAGAGAACTTAATTTAGTATCGCATGCTGTCTGAGAGGTACTTCTGGTGCGGGTCACCAAATATTTTTCAATATAAGTGTGGAAACTAAAAATAGAGCTGAAATGCGGGACTGTCCTAAGGAAACTGGGACGTCTGGTCACCCTAGTATGAAAGGAGTTTTGGCACTGTGTGCAGATCATGAAAATGTTATAAGGTCTTTTATTTTTGCCTATGTCAAGCCCTTCATGGAGTGTTTAAAGGTAAACGTATAATTGCTTTTCAGGCTATTATCGACACAACAGATCTCTTTCCACCTTTTTTTCCTTATACTATAAAGCACAACTGCAAGCACAAATTGCTTTCAGGTACACAGATAAATTTAAGACTAACACAAGCTGACCAAAACTTTGTTTCCCCCTCCTTTGCTTCTCCCTCACAGGGAAGATTTATTCCACAGGCCATAAACAGGATGCAGCTGCCCTGTTCTGCTGGAGGAGCTGGAATCCTGAGTGCTTTTCAGCGGACGACAAAGAGCCAGCAATGCAGCGAAATCCGGCCTTCCCTCTCCAAATAATGAAGAAAGTTAACTCGTTCACTCACCACTTCGTCTTCTGACCAGCACTTCTCGATCAGCTTGGGCACTGGCTTCTTCACCAACCGCTGCAGGGCTTTCCCGGCATCATAGCTGCTCTCATGAAGCTGTGTGAAAGACGACAGAAATTCACATTAAATGTTAGCCCTTTTGGAAATGTATCTTTACAAGCTACTCATTACTTACAAGCTAATCATTTGTATGAATCTCAGCTAGAGTGACAATAATGTTTAAGAATAAGTGTTATTACTAAATGCTAATACAAGTTAACGCATTGAAAACACCACATCCAAGTGAACACTAATTTAACCTTAACCTCCTAAGTGCCACGCCCCTCTTTTTGAATAAAAATGAAAATGCACAATTCGAACTTAAATGGTTGTAATTCAAGAATGAATTATATATGTATAATTTGGAATATATATGTAAGATTGGTCTTGTTTTAAAGAAGACATTTGGCAGATTTTCATAGAAGAAATTAAGAAAGTGAAATGGAAAAAAGTTATAGAAGTTTGAGTTTATGAAAATGTAAAAAAATATTCCTATTTTATATAAAATATATTTTTTCAAAACCTGGTGGACTCTAAAACTGCAAGAAAATCAAAGTCAAAACTCTGAACAAGTTGTGTTTCAAATTTTTGGTTGATATCTCAAAAAATTAGCTCTCAGTAAGATTTGGTTGGGCGCAGTACCCAACTTTTTCACTAGGTTACAACCAGACTCCATTACTTCCCATATAAGTGCACCTCCATTTCCATATGTGTTTTGAGTGATCTGAACCATTATTTCCGGAATTTTCCTACAGTTTATGAAGTAGGCATCCAATTCAGAAGTAGTAAGGGAAGTTTGGCATATTTTGATATAAATTCAACCTCAATAATCACATACAAATAACACGCATGTGCTTTATAGCTTGGTGCCACATCACAAATAGAGAATCTATCATTTTTTTCTTTATATTTAAAACATTTTCTTTTTCTTTTTCTTAAAAAAAAAACTGTGGTTTCTACCATTCTTTCATGATTTTCATGTTCATCACTATTTCAAAATAAAGGTCTTAACACGCTTTAGGAGTATGAAAATATTCTTGTTGCAAATTGATAGATTACGGCTCTTCTGTAATTTATTTTGACAATCACCAAAAAGATATATAATGTGTCAATATTAGTTTAAGATTAGTAAAGGATATTACTGTTTTAAATATGTAATGGCTATGGGCCCGTCGGCGGTGCAACTTTAGAGGCCAACTTGAGTCAAAAATACTCAAATCTAATAAAATCCTAAATGGAAAACCTCCTGATTTAACTGTTAAACTAAACACACTAATACAAAACTGAAGTTAGCAGTGTTGCAACTTTTAGTTAGTTACTCCGCAGTTCATTGTTACAATGTGATTGCAATCGACTCATTTTCCCCAGTGTAAGTACAGCCTGAACACTTTAACAGTGGTTGGATCTCTATAAACGTGAAAGATAGGGTGAGTTTGGACAGCTAGACTGGAAATCTGAAAGCCATTAAGTATTGAGCAGGCAGATGAGTGTGAACTTGAATAACCTAAAATATACTGCCAGTAGAGCAGCCACGCACGCCTCACGGATGATGCAGAAAAACACTTTAATATGACTCGGAACGTCCAGACAAGCTACTTATTATCACTAGCCGTTAACAATGGAGCGTTTTGTCTCAAAATGATGTCACTTACTATTTAAAGGCTTAAAGTGTCACACATTAGATGTGTTTACAAAAACATTTGAATGCAGAACAATATCCGGTTGAAGTGACGCAATCCTTTTTCCTGCACCACTGGAGACTTTGGCCGAATCAAAATACACATTTCAACATCAGCGATCATTACTAATATGGCTACAACAGAGCAGCTCGTCAAAGACAAACAGATACCTGACTGAGGCACGGGGCAGATCAAGCCGAAAGCACAATGGAATTGCAGATGAGTGGAAAAGGGTCAAGAAACTGTGAACCTCAGGTCACATTAATTCTCAGCTTATTCTCACTTCAAGTCAAAATGGAAAATTCATGTTTATTGCATTTCAGGTTAATTTGTCGAATGCTTTTTTAAAGGATAGGAGACAAACAGTGGAATTGGTTTCATAATGGATCACAAGTTGTCCGACATGGGCAGCATTAGCATAAGTGCTCTATGCTCTGTACTTGATCGGGTAACTTGTCCGTGTAGGAGCTGGTAAATTCAGCTTTGTAAAAAAAAAAGCTCAGCTGTCAGCGACCACTGTGTATTAATGAAGCCATGGATTACACCCCTCTTGTTCAGACATCTTACAATCGCAGAGATCACTGAGGAGCTCTTCAACGCCAATTTACTAGCGTGTTTTGATGGCCCCTGGTGCCTGTGTCTTTCCCGAGGCGAGGCTGTGTTCAGAGAGCGGCAGCCTGTGGTGCACCGCTGAGAAGGTGAACAAATGTGAGTGAAAACGCTGAGGGATTTTTTTTTTCATCTTCTGACAATTAGGCATGAAGCCTGCTAGGGACATCTTACTTCACTGTTTCTCTCTGGTGCTGGGCGCTTAATTGGCCAAGACAAATTGGGTTTTAGCTGCTGTACTGAGCAAGTAGAGAAAAATTAGATGCAAAGAAGAGTCTACCATATACAGGCAGATGTGTCACACTTAAGTTACTTTGAAGGTCAGGAAAATGTGTCAAGACCACACACCAAACAATTAATGAAACTGGGAAATAAATCGAGCCACAAAACCCCTGTAATAATCTATTTAAAAAATAGGGTTGTTAAAACCTTCTCCTCATGAGCCTGAGTGATTAGTTATTTAGAAAATGGCTCTTACTGAAACGTGTGGTCTGTTAAATCACTCTACTGTCTGCAGCTCTTTTGGGTTTAGACATTATGCCATTTTATGGTTTTCTTAACTGAGTAATATGACTGGATTAATTTATCGTTGTGTTGTTTAAATAGCTCCACAGTAAAATGACAATAAATATTGCTAATAGCATAACAAAAATGCACTTAGACTGAATCACCAATTACAAAGCAGCAGATCAGAGTCTGAAAAAGCACTCCGTTCAGGAGCAACGTTTTATTGAAGAATCTACATTGCTGTTTATTTGCATCTCATGTCTGGTTCTCTAAAAAGTGACCAGATGATTAAAAAATCATGACTGAATAGAACAAGTAACTACAACTACTACTAAGGTATTCATACTGTCAAATGACAAACAGTGTTAAAGTACAAATGCTGTAAAAAAAAAAAAAAAACTATATCAATATAGCAATGAGGTGTGTGTGAGATAGATCATGCTATTTGCTTCAGCCAATGGCAGCATGGAGTGTAAGTTTAGCAAACATTACTCCACTTTATTACAAGTTACAGCAAAACAAAGCCTGAATGTACATCAGAAAACATATGTTGAAAAACACAGTACAACATTCAATCATGGACAGTAGATATAAAAATTCTATACACCTCTTTGGTTTTGCGACGTAAAAAATTAAATACATAAAATTAGAACTTTCACATTTAATGTGAAATTACAACCTATGCAATGCTAGGTCAGGGCGATATGGCCCAAAAAAATTATCACGATCATTTTTTTTATATCAGTCGATATCAATAATTATCACGATAAATGTCAAATCTTTATTTCTTTCAAGTTTAAAGGCAGATTTTTGCTACTAAGTGAAGTGAATAAACCAGAGCATTAATTGTGGTTTTAAACTATTGTCAGAAAATATGACAAACACTTGCCAAACACGAGAACATTTGCCAAATCTGAGTTATTCAAACATGTGTCATTTTCTCTTAACAAAATAAATATCTTAATCGAAAAAAAATTCTTAGTTTCTGCATGTTCTATTTTATATTTGGTAAAATATAATATCCAGACTGTTTGAGTTTTATTAAAATCAACCATTGGTCATCCAGCATCTTGCATTTGGATCATGATAACCACAGATAAAACCGGGCATAGCCTATAGCACCTCACTATCATGTTACTTTATGGTTTCTATGGTATTTGTATGAAAACCTGTAGCCTAAATACATTAAATAATGTTATTATATTCCATTAGTCCTTGCATTGTCTACATTAATAATATAATACAATTCAATATGTATATCCCAAATTTCAAAGCGCAGTTATTAGTAGGCTAACGTTACAGTAAATCCGTGGTAAATGATGGGATTTGTAAATGGAAAAGCCTTCAGACTGTATCATTGCACACAGTGTTTCTCCTGTTCGTCAGCGCCGTTTCATCTGCCTTTTAAAATGGTTTAAATCACAGGGACATGTGTGTTCTTCGCTGAATTCAAGCGCTTCTCAATGGATCTCGTGACCGAGGCCATTCAGAGTAAACGCATCTGCCCAAGTGAGCTCGCGCTCGCGCTGCTGTTTGGACTTTGAGCCGAGCTAAAACAGTCCGTGAGGTGCACGTGGTTCAAATGAGTTTCGTTATGCTTTTGGCACATAAACATTATCTAACATTTATAAAACTCTTGATATCGTTTTGTCTAAAAAAATTATATTGCGTTAACTATTATTATCGTTTTAATCGCACAGAATTACCTAATCACGCTCACATGTAATGATATACGCCAAGTAGAGAAATCATGGCTAGGACTAGGTATCGTTAATTTTTTCCCCATTTCGATACCTTGACTTCGATACTGGTTCCTGAACGATACTTATTTCTATAGCAACAAGATTACATTACATATCACCTAAAACTTTTTTTTTTTATTCAGTTTTTTGACTTTTTTTATAGACTCATATAGGCCACTGGGGGCAGAATATATGTCTCGAGCTCAAGCGCACACATAAAGCTTGCTGCAAAGCACTGGCAAAAATTAGCTTTGATTATGAATGTGTTGGGGAAAAATAGCAAGGAGACATTTTAATTGTTTTTTAATAACCTAGTGTTTTCCGAGTCAGTGTTGACAATAAAGAAGATACGTTGAATTTCGTTTAATTTTTGACGCGTTCCGGTTCCTCTTGCAGTCGAAGATGGAGCAACTTTCTGCTCTTAAGTTTACTTTGTGCACTCACTGCACTGTCAAGTGCTTCATTAGGTTTGTCATGTTGCTGGTCATGATAGTAATTATCTTGTCGCAAATATTGCATTTAGTCGCAAATATTGCAGTTAGTGATTCCAAGTTTATTTGCTATGTGTCACTGGCTTTCAGTGCATTGCATAACCCAATAATGTCTTTATAGAGATGCTTTAAGTCTTTCTAGATGTAATACATAAACAATAATGAACTAAAGAACTACACAGTTGTAAGGTTTATGCTTTGGTTCTAGTTTCATTGAGTTTTTAGTTAGATATGTCTAGGTCCTTATTTGTTCCCATGGATTCTAATTAGTTCTATACATATTTTTAGTTCATTTATATTGTCAACCTCATAAGCTCTTTGTTCTCCCCAGGTCTTTGTCTTGCGATAATGTGACGAAACAAAACATTGTATGTTTGTTTTGTGTTTGATCTCCATTGTTCCTGTTCTGTGAGTATTTTTGGATGTAAATTCAAGACTTCTAAATTGAAGACAATTTCGTCGGGTTTACTGATGAGCATTTCTTGACAATAGCTAAAATTAATAAAATTTAAAAAAAAATATTGTAGAATAAACAAGTTATGACAACCATTTGAATCACTATGTCTCAAACATGATTATAAAACGTATAATTACAATAACTGACAACAGAAACTTACATTTTATTTTGTGCATAAATCTTAAAATGTTTTTCTTGGTTAAAGTGACTGAAAATAATGGAACATGTCATAATCACAAAAATTAATGAAACTGTTGTTTCACTCATGTTGTTTCATTGTACTCACAATGTAGCTTAATTAGCCTACTTTTAATGCAATAGCTTATTTTACATAAATCTATTAATATCCTTTGTGCTCAAATTTACTACACTGAAATAATTATTATATTATAAACATTCTTTCACTTATACATTGTGCTGGTATTATCTTATGAATTACATGATTACATGATTACATCATAAGTTTCAACAATGTGTTCATAATGTAATACATCTTTCATACACATTTGTTATTACATTGGAAAATCGTTTTTACATTGAGCTCAAGATTTTATTATATCTTGACAAAAATTATTAGAAACATTTTATTATACTAATAATGTAATACCCATTACATCATGTGTAGCTATTACATTATGCTTTGTTGTGACTTTGAGTTGCTACACAGCTTCTACATAAAACACATCACTATCCCGATGTTACTCAATGCTAATTTTACTGTTAGCTAAGAGCTCCTGTAATCTTAAATCTGGAATAAGGGTCAGTTACATTGTGAACAGTGTGTGTGTGTGAACTTACAGTGTTTAATGCGTTAAGTGTAGTGTCGTCTCGTGAGGCGGCGAGGCAGCCGTCTTCTGTTGACCCCCCATCACACATCCCTGCAAATGCTGCCATGCTCCTGACAACCAGAAAAAGGGAATATTGATGTCCAAGATAACAACACCACATTGTATAACACAACTAAAATCCGGGGAGAAGGTAGGGCTTACCTGGCTGCCCGCAGGTACATGAGCAGGTCACAGTCGTTGACCCCAGGCATCCAAACCAGCTCCTCATTCTCTGTCACTGCCTGACCTCCAGGAGAGGGAAAGGGCTGGAGTTCTGGCAGCTTGGCCTAATTTGGCAAAGCGCAGAGGGGACAGACAGCTGTGGTCACAACACAAATAGCACTAGTGGTGAGTGCTAAATATCAGTTTTCAAAATCATTTAATCTCTGTATGCGTCGAGCCGACGGAGGGGAGCGAACAATCACTGGTTCGCTTGAATCAAAGAGGCAACTAAACATTTAGTTTCCCATTGTGTGTATAAATATTGCGTTTATACTTTTGAATGTGATATTGACACAAGACTTAGGTGGTTACCAGGGTGCTGCTATGCAGCTTGTAAGAGTGTTTTTAGTTTGTTATTAAGGAGGTTGTGGGAGGCCTAATGCCAAAGTATGAGCAAGCATAATTAATAGATATACACTACCATTTTGTTTGGGGTCGGTAAGAATTTTTTTATGTTTTTGAAAGAGGTCTTTTATGTTCACAAAGGCTGCAATCATTTAATTACCAAATACAGTAAAAAAAAAAAAAAAACTATAATATTGTGACATTACTATATAAAATAACTTTTTCTATGTTGTCGCATAAACCTTCAGAAATTCTAATATGCTGATTTGAGGATTATCATCAACAGCACTCTTTATTTGAAATAGAAATCATTTGCAACATTATAAAATAATTTTTAAGAATATATATATATATATATATATATATATATATAAATCCTATCTGAAGACCAATTTAATGCATCCTTGCTAAATAAAAGTATTTTCTTTGAAAAAAAAGTAACTGACACTAAACTTCTGAACGCTAGTGTATATTATTCGCACAGGGAAAAATAAAAAAACATGGCGAAAATATAGTGTCCTGAAATCCTCGACTAAATCCCTTCAGTAGAATGTTGCCAGAGTTAAATACAAAAATCATGTGCTCAAATAAATCTTAGAGCAAACCACAAAAGTAATTTCCTAAGTTATATCTAGCATTTAGATCCGGCCCGTGTTGGATCAATATCCATGGTGCGCTAGCCTGTAATAGCTGGCTTTGTAGAGCTTTATTACCGAACTTCATTTAAAGTCATTTGAAGTAACCCTGGGCAGAGGTCCTGCCACTGGTTCCACTCCGCATGATAACTCGAATGAATCTCTGGGAAAATATACACTATAAAACCTCTGACATTAATTGCCCGTGGTACTCTGTCTTTTTCATCGTGTGCCATCTTCTTTAGCGATCTTCCTTTTGGCTTTTCAATTTCAGACCACTGTGACCGTTCCTAATTCCCATAAAACACAGTTAAATGTTTCTAATAAATCCCACATACACAGAGCAGCCAATTTCCAAACACACTATTCCATATGAGTGCTGCACTGCATGAAAAATCCATTAAGTATTTTCTTGAATGCGCTATGAGGACATGTTCAAGTTAAGTATGCAGGTGACAGAAGACCAGTAGTAATATAATTGAGCTTGTCAATCAAGCCACTGCTTAATATGAGCTTTGGAAATCTTTGTTCAATCTACACCACACGCAATGTCAGGGAAGACAAGGTTTCAGATAACATCCTAAGAATTTGTAAAGAAACATACCTGGTGACTGGGACCGACTCGAATCTCCCCTTGTGTACTGTTTAATCGCCTGAGAGAAAAGGAGAGAGAATGAAAAAAAATAAATAAATTGGTTGTGTGGTTTATGAAATGTCATACACTGTGTTTAGCTATTTTTAATAAGTGTCGTATAGGAAATTGTGCTTCATACAATGGAGATTGACATCTGAAGTTAGTACTCAAATTGTATTAGCATTAAAAGCCCAGATTGTTAACCTTCAGGCTATAACAGCCTTTTAGCAGCTTTCTTTACAAGTTTTTACCTCTCCAAAAACCTTTTCAATGCTCTGATGGTGCTTTTAATGTATTACATGGCTTTAGCAGCACATTAAAATACATCACATTAATGCAAGATTCACATTACTGCACAACAGAGGCTAAGAGGAAATGGTGTGGATTTAAATCTATAGACCAAACAAAGGCGGCGAACAGCGCAGTTGACGTTTCTCATTGTTTTTGTGGAGGTACACTACAAAAGCCCCCAAATAACCAGATGATAAGCAAGGGGAGATGAGCCCTGAAATGGCTGCTGTTGCAAACCCATGGCAGTAACCATGGCAACTACAATTTAATAATAGTGTTCCGATCTCCAGCTGCAGTGGATTAAAGAAAATGACAAGATGTTCCTTTTGAAAAGCCTTCCCTGCTCTGTTGCCACGGTAACAGCACTGATTTTCATATAGCAGGCACAGAGCGGGGCCCAGAAACTGTCACTATGATTTGCGTCCAGAGTAGCTCTCACTCCACCGCCGGGCTGACTGCCCGAACCTGGCTGCAAAGTGAGGAGAGGTTAGGGCCTCAAATCATATCCCTCCTTCATCTGGGTACATTTCATAAACAACCCCTCTCTCTCCCTCCAGCATGATCCACTAAAAACACAAGCTCTGTCAATGGAGGAAATTCCACACTGAAGCAAATATGGCAGACAGATGAAGAAAAAACAGACAGGCCTGCATTAAAAGCTTTTCAACATTGAGCTGTTTAACGTTTTAAGAGTCTGATTCTAATGCTCACGGCTCCTATAATGAAAGACAAATCCACATGAAATAAATTGCAAGGCAAGCATTAATGTGCTCTTGTCTGAAACTGAATCTGCTGCGAGATGATGGCGATAGCGGAGGGGAGAAATCACTCGGCCGGGTTCCTAAACATTCTGCAGGCTCTGCATTTTTGGAGGGTCTGAGTTAGGCAGCAAACACACAAGAGTCTTGATCAGCCTTGACAGTGATCTGAGAGCCGCCACGCCACAGTTAAATCGCAAACAGCACGTATTGCAGAGAAAAATCTCTCCAAAATGAGTCAAGAAAATATGAAAAAACAATAGTTTATTTAAAAATGACTATTCACAGGATCACGGTTTATCAAGATTTAAAAACTTGTTAGATTAAGTTTTTCAATTCCAAAACTTTAAAATTATAATTATATGCATTCAAACTTTTCCATTCAAATTTTGCCATTATCTGCTAAATGCATGAATTCTATTGTTTAACCCACAGGAATATATTAATTTGAAGTATTGAAAAATACTTCAGAAATATTCATTAAGAAATATTAAAAGTTTGATAGTTATATATATATATACACACACACACACACACGTGCGTACATTTCAGTTTGTGTGAGTGTGTATGTATGTATATATATATATATATATGTGTGTGTGTGTGTGTGTGTGTGTGTGTGTGTGTTTATATATATATATATATATATATATATATATATATATATATATATATATGTATATGTATATGTATGTATGTATATTACACACACACCACGAAATGTGTAAAAAGTTTACTATTAGCACAGGAAAATATTAACTTTCATGATTCATGATTAATACAAAAAATAGAGAATCTGTATTTTAATGATGCACATCCTTTTTGCAGGTATAACTGGGACTTCCGGGCAAGTCTGACATGTCGAATATAAACGTATACACTTTGTAACAAACTATTTT
The DNA here is from genome assembly GCF_988280905.1 of Pimephales promelas. Lineage (NCBI taxonomy): Eukaryota > Metazoa > Chordata > Actinopteri > Cypriniformes > Leuciscidae > Pimephales > Pimephales promelas. The sequence continues at coordinate 18,878,097 of NC_142788.1, read as the reverse complement.
GTAAATTCCTTTTGCACTGGTATTCTGTTGAACTGAAAAACTCTGACCAGATGAAGTAGTATAGAGTTCATCTGAAGCATAGAGATAATCTGAAGGGAGTTTAATAACGGTCTGCTTTAAAAAGTAAAACAGCAACATGTGTGAACACTTATGCAGTGACGCTTCCTGGCTTGACATCCTTTGAATCAAAAAGGTCAGAAAATTGCACTGGAAGGGCAAATGAAAAATATCAGCATGATATTCCTCAGTCATGCCTTAAAACATTTAAGATCAAAACCTCAGATCAATGCATTTTAACTTGGATAGAATAAACAGTTAATAAACTAATGTTTATGAAATAATACAAACATGGAGCAACTCCCAAATACACTTATTATACACTACATCTTTAATTACAACACTATCTCTAGCACATGAAGCGCTGTCAACAAACACAACATCCTGCATATTTTGACTCGACCACGAGCACAGCAATCAAGCCTAGCCCCGCCCCCTCCATCAATATCCCCCAATCCCAGCACGACTTAGGGACTCTCATAACACATTGCATAAATAAAGCAAGCGCCTCAACAACTTTATTTACACACCGACTAAAGCCCTTTAAAACAACGGAGGCTTTGCATTATACATTTGAAACTCAAACTTAACATCCTACGCCATGACATTCCGACTGTAGTCACAGCATAGCGTATTGTCAATTCATAATAGGACGATTTTTATATTTTATAAGTCTAAAACCATTTAAGTGGAATATCTTATGTCGGGACAATTCGCACTAGCGTGCATTCAAACCCGCTTTATTTCACACGCTCATAGCACTAATGATGAAAGCACACAGCGTTGACATTAGCACAGACGGCTAATGCTACTGACAGCAACACAAACAACCGGGCAGCACTGTCAACGCGATTTAAAGCACGGACAGCTATTTTCAAGACAAACACGTATATAGCATTACAACAGGCGCGCGAGGCGGGTACGTCCAGAATGACGCACGCCGATATTTTAACAGGTGAAGACGAGCATGCTAACGTACCTGCGCGGACTGAACAGGTCGTCCATGTCGGAGCCAGAGCTGCGGTTTGATTTGACAGAGTGAGGAATAAAGTGTCCCCTCGCACCTATTTGTGTAGGTACTCAAAATGGAGGCTCAAGCATTCAGTCAGCTTTTACACTGAGCTTGTGCCGTGACCGACAGACAGCACTGAGCATGTGCCGCGACCTCACACACATACGCAGAGGAATCACAGCCCATCTCTCCTGCTCACACACACCATGCTGCTGCTGCATACCAAACAAGCGGGAGGAGGGAGTGGAGAGGGCGATAGACTGTGATTGAGTGGGGGACCCGTGAAGGGGGCTCCCAACCAGCAACAGTACACCAATGCTCCTGTTTATCCGCCACAGCATCTTATAGCCCTCAAATATCCCCTTTCTTCTCCCCGGGCTCCTAATGCACCCCATTATTGGAGCATCACATGACTATGGTAATGGGCCCTAATGTAATCCTGCTTTTTCCCTGACACAACAGCATACAGGCTATGATTGTTATACACAAAGGAATAGGGGATTTAACTATTCATTCCCATTACGGTTGAACATTTAATAGAGAAGCGTGACACAGATTTTTTTTTGTCAATATCGTATGTTTAAATATAATTATTGCACATCATCTGCAAATAAAAGGATTGTACCCCCCACCCCCTCCATTTCATTTACACTATCCTAATTAAAATTCATTTGCAGATGTGGTTTGGATTTCAAATGCTTAAATAATTGTTGTATGCTTAAATACATCTCAGATTACATCAATTACATTGGTTTTAAATTTGAGGTTCCAAATAGTAAATTTTTATTCTAAAATAAGTAGCCCACAAAAAAGACATAACAGCCATTACAAAAGACAAGTCATTGTCCTTTAAAACACTGTAACGCGAGTGCACCACACAGAGACAAGGCCGTAAAATAGGCAATAGACATTCTTTGAGCAAAACCGGGATTGCTATGGTAAGTAATAAACTGTGAGAGGTGTATTAGTTCCATTATTAATACTAGACTAGCATTTCAAACTCACAGTGAAAATCATACAAACAAAGATCCATCATACAAAATCCATTTCCTGTCCTTTCAGCTGTATTGGTATTTTAATTCATCATACCATGCACCTGTGAGAAAATGATGTCAAAGAACAAACAGCGTAAAAACCAACTAACTACTTCTTAAAGCAAGCAAGCCTAAAAATCAGACTCCAAGAACAACCAAATATTATATTTTAATGCTATTAAATAAATATTATGTTTAAATATATATATATATAAAAAAAGCATTTATGAATCTTACATTTATTAATCTTGTATGAATACACAACCATTCAAAATATATTTTTTAAAGAAATAGGATTAAGGATGAAAGTGACATTACAGACATTTATAATGTTACAAAATATTTACATTTCAAATAAATGCTGTTCTCTTGAACTTTCTATTCATAAATGTATCATAAAAAGTATCAGTTTCCACAAAAATATTAAGCAGAACAACAGTTTTCAACATTGACAATAATAAATATTACTTAAGCACCAAATTAACACATTAGAATGATTTCTGAAGGATCAAACATTAATCTGGGATCAATCATTAATGAATTAACTTTGAATTTATGTTCCATTTATAATAGAAAATTAAAGCATGATAAAATTCCCCAAAATGCTGGAGATGGAAAATAAATCTCTACATGCTTGTCAAAGACAGTGTCCTTGATTTAATCTATTCACAACTGCCTTTGTGTATTATAGGACAATTTAGAGTGAATACAACAAAACCAGACACTGCATACCTGATAAGAATCACAAAATCTCTATTTGTAAAATATTGCAACAGAGGATCTGAAGACAGAACATGCCTGAGGATGCCTGATTACTGAAGTCAGTAAAGGCTTACCTGGTTTCTGGGTTATATCCTAAGATGTAGAAGAAAGAGTCGATTCGTGCTTTGAACTCCCTGGCAGCAAATATGTCAGAAAAGTGTGAAATGTTACATTTCCCCCTGCAAAGAAATAGAGCGAACAAATCAGTGTCATGGTGCAAATACATTTCCATGTTTACTTCAAAGAATAGTTCACTCAAAAATGAATATTTTCCATTATTACTTACTCACCCTTATTTATATTAATATTATATTTATTTATTGAATCCACCCAAATGCTGATCCAACACTAAATGCTGTTTTTTTCATAATTTTCCTCCTACCTTTGTGTAAATAATAATAATTTTTGGGTTGGTCCTACACCTTTAAGAGACAGTGTCTGATAGCTGACACGTCTCGTCTAAGCTATTGCTATAGGTTTGTAAGTGCGGGTAATCTTGTGGGTTACAGTATTCCTGTATAGTTGTTTTATTAATGCCCTTTCCCTTCATCCTGTTAGACAAACAAAAGATACCAGACACCACATGATTTTCAAGAAATGCAGAGCGAACAAACTCTATGAATTGTGACATTTTTACAATGCCCCCCTTCTACATTACATTTTTGACATCAGGGGCCATCAAAATAATAGGCATCAGTGTTTTTGCACTGGTTCAATACCTTCCTCATAAGATGAAAGGAACATGAGGTTTGGAGCAGGAATTACGACATGCTAGCGGAATTCACTGAGTTTATCTAAAGCCCTGTAATAAGTCAAATCAAAGGGGTCTCTGTGCAGCAGAAGTTGCAGCTAATTTGCCCTGAAATCAGTGGTTCAGAGCTGTGCGCTGCCTCCAGATGGTTTCAGTTAAGAGAGAGGAAAGGAAAGGAGGGAGGAAGAGAAAGAGAGAGGCGAAAATACATCACTTGGGTAAAGACGGACTGAAAAGGTCTGGTTTCTTGACAATAAGCATGCCTGTACTCTTTTTCCTGAGCCTCATCGCAAAAAAACGTAATTGCTTTCAGTAATGCTTTGCACGCAGAATCGCTGTGAAATGGTTGTCTGTACTGAGACGGCTACTCCTGTGGTGAACTGAGAGGATCAAAATGTCTGTTTACAGCTCTTAAATACTCAAGTCTTAGATCCCAGAGCATCTGTACATGCCAGAGGTTTCTTTAATGACCATAAATCTGAGCTAGTGCTGGCTCTTAAAAGGAATATTCACAATTTATTGGTGTAATCATTAGACTAGTTTTAGAAGTTGCCAGTATGAGTATGACAGAGTATGATTGCCAGTACAAGACACATTTAATAAATTACATTTATAAAAAAAATGTATTGATTAAAAACATTTTAGTTTAAAACGCTTTAACTGAATCATTTCAAAACTCAAAGTAGCTACTTGTTTGCACTATCCAAAAAGGCCATATGCAGGATGTTTCATATATTTAGAAATTAAATATAAATATAAAAACTATTATTCTTGTAATTTAAAAGGACATTATGAAGGATTGAAACGAGAGAGAGAGATAAGAGAATCCTTGCCGTCTTCATTTAGAAGAAAAAGTATTTCACTTCCAGTAAACATTTTGAATCTAATTGACTATTCATAATGGGATATAACAGGTCTTTTTATTGGAAAAAATTAAACGCATAAATATTGATATAATCGTATCAAAAAACTATTATTTTGTTTAGAGATTTTGAAAAGAAATTTAGTTTTCCTATATTTAGTAAACTCTTATTAGGCAGGTGCTGATACTGCTGTGGGTAAAGTGACTGAATTCCTAACCACAGTTGAATTTAATAGTTTGTGTGTGTGTGTGTTACCTGAGGGCAGCAGCATGATAAGTGTCCACATAGTCTGAGATGAAAAGCTCTCTGCTTTTAACCACGGGATCAGTAATAACCAGCTCACGACCAGAGTCTGGAGAAAGAGACAGAAAGCAGACACGGAGCGTGAGAGGCATCCAGACTGCCGCTAATAAAAACGTGCACACATAATAAACACATGCACGAAACAAAAGAAACCAGACAGATTCACATACACATCTATGCAATATGATAGCTATAGACTATGACAGTAACAGTACAGCAGCTCTTGGAAATAAACAATAAAACTTAATGGGTTTCAATTCATCAACAACAAAAGACAACATTTAATGCAAATGGAAAAGCTAATGAAGCTTTATATTTGCTAAACTTTATATTTATGGCCTTTCAGGCAAATATTTCCAGTGACAAATGTCACAAAGATCCATACAGACAGTGTTTGATGAAAATTTGTCTTCAGATGGTATTAGCACAAATTACAATGGCCGCCATGTCAGGCTAGTCAATGGTGCAGCAGGTGGCGGCTGCTGCTCTCCAGAAGGCTGGCAGAAATGCAGGCCTTCTTAATGCTTTATTAGAGTGCGGTGTGAATCAAAGTGGCAAAGACCCAGCCAGGCAGACCCCCTCAGCCTGTTATTACTGCCTGATGTGTGTATCAAGCTCAGATTTGCTGCTGATAGTCGGGAGAATGAGAGCTCCAAGGGCACATTACACTGAAAGTTATTTGCACTTCATGGCACCGCTGTCGCTCTTGAGGGAGCGTTACCAGGGAAACAAGGGCAGGAGGGTGGTCTTTTTTTCCGAATCCTCATTTATTTGAGATGCCGTTCTCTATGAAACTTCACAAACCAATAACCAGGGGTGGTTACATAAATGAGAAGGACTCTTCAAACAAAATTCTTTGTGTTTGTTCGACCGTCACACACACATACCGTTCTCATTGTTGCGGTCCTGCACCAGGTGCTGGTAGACGGAGTCAGGTACCTCAGACTGGCGGTAATACCATTTCACATTCATTAACAGATGGTCCCGTTTACTCTGAAAGAGAAAAATAAACATTCCGTAAAATAAACAGATATTGTTCGTTTGTTCACAGCGTCTCAAATTTGGCTCTTGGCGAACGTGAGTCTGTGCCACCACTGGGTTTATAGTTCTAGTCGTTCCGTGCCAAAAGCTCTTGGTGAAACAAAGTCAATTAAAAAGGGATTGAAGGCAATTCATTCTTTAATAAAGGAAATGGCTCCATGATCATGTGTGGGAGGGAGGTGAAGAAACATGGATGGGGCATATTTATGTAACAAAAAAAAAAAAAAAAAAAAAAAAAAAAAAACGAGGCCAGCTTTGTCTAGCTAAACATCAGTTGCCGCTCCCCTCTTTTCCACAGCTGCACTTTGAACTCTGCCACCCGCTGTCTATCCAAGGGACTGCACACAGTGCCAGTGTGCTTCAGTACCGCATAATGACCAGCAAGTGGCAGCACTGAGTCATGTCCAGACCTCCCAGAGGCACTTCCAAGAGGGGCCAGAGAGGGGGAAGAAAAGGGCAAAGCACTGTTTTTATTCCCTGACATGAAATATTTATTATCCTCTCACACGAAGCCAACTGACCATTCAAATGGTTTAAAAGGACATTAAAGAAACCACAGCTCAGCAGACGCTGGCGACAAGACCCCTAGAGCAGCGGCCAGAAATCACAGTCATCTTTAACATGACTACAGATTACCACATTCCCCACAAAAGGCCGAGTGTGTGTGCCACCGCGCCAGCCTAGTGGAAAAAAAACATCCAGGGTGGATCAGACAGCCAAGGGTCTTTTTTTATTGAAAGCCTGATTCACTTCATGGAGCTCTGGCTTCTCAAAGGGGGTGGGGGGCTGAGATCATTGTAGAGATATTTCAAGACTCCTACCTTTTCTGAGATCATTGGAAAATACTAGGAGAGCAGAAATGAAAATAGAGAAATGTTCAAAAACAGAATTCCATCTTTTCAAATTGCCCACTAAACAAGGTCAAAGTGAAAATTCTTGGCATTGAATAGCATGACTAAGAGTAATCGAAGCTAAATTAAAATGTGTGCTGATGTGGTATTGTTGAGATGGTTAAAACCCAATTTAAATGAGATTAAAGGCGCTCTCTGTAACTGGGCCACTTGTATGTGTCATCAGAGGTGTTGTCAGTGCTTATTACACCCCAGATGGGGAGACAACCTGTGCTCCTCCAGGGTATTTCAGAGCTTTCAGTGCCTTGGTTCAGCTCCTGCATTAACATTAACCCTATAAAACACTGAGTTTTAACATGAATAAACACCGAAGGCTTTGAGAACAAATGCACACTGTTTGATAAGTTATTTGTGCCGTCCAAACAGATCCCTGTGGCCGAATCGTGCAACCTTTCCTGTCGCTCTAGAGCTGGAAATTACTGTTTCATTATCAGACCCTAATTATGTTTGCATGTTACACTGAGCAGATCACTGTGCAGAATCAAATTATCAAGATAAGCACTATGAGGCAGAGAGAGGCAGCCAAACTGAGGCAGCGGTGAGGAGCCTATTACAATTACAATGCTGAATTGATTAGTGACATTCCACACAGCATTCTCTTCCTTCCCGGAGTTGCTCCTCATCCGGCTGATCCAAGCACATCTTAAAGCCATCTCTCCAAACACATGACTGAATTAAGCCTGCTCCAGGGGCCTGCCAGCTTACTTATAAACTAGGTCTCAGTCAGTGATGGAGACACTAAAGGAAGAGATTTCCCCTCCATGAGAGGACCGAGGCATACCACAGGAGAACGGAGGGGGTGGTGGTGGTCTGCTCTCTCCTTCACTCTATATGGCTGTGCTGTTTCCTTTGTCTGTTCATTGAGCTCTAAACCTGGGAGTCTCTATCTACCTAAATGGAGCAAGATGCACAAGAGAAACCCAGATCCAATCCAAACACGCCTATCGTAATGCCCAACACTACATTCATGATATAAGCACGACCTAAAGAGGGCAGAAGAGAGAAGTGAGAAATGTTAGAAGCATGGGGGATGTAGGGTGAGACCAACAGCGCGGCTGGGCAGCACTAATTACAGCACAGCCAGTGTAAGAGTCCAGTGAGAGTGCTATAAGAGGCTGAAGCTGGACTTTATGAGGTCTGGCCAGAGGGGGAACAGAGCAGGGTGGAGTCTACCAGGGGTGTTAAGCAGACTCCACCGGCACGCCAACAGCTGGGCTTTCCACAGGGAGCTACTGTGCTAATAATAACCTGATGTGTGGCACACATCACAGAGAAAAGATGTGTGAGGACTATTCATTAGTGATGTGAGAATTAAAGAGCTGCACACAGAAGCGGGCTCTTGAGCCATGCTTGGACGGAGAGCCGAGGTGGTAATGAGAGGAAAATTACACGAAGTGAATGCTTGCGCACACGCCGTTTGAATTAGTCACGGTTTATTACATGCTCTTGCTGAAGGTACCAACTCGGATCCAACCGCCGTGGCATACCCTCCCACCCCTGTGACCTGACGCTGCGCTTTGGCGGCTGACATTTTGTCGGTTTAGCGTAATCATTAAATATGGCGGCAGCTGCAGCAGTGGTGGCAGGTTTTATCTGCAGCTTGAAGCGGTCGCATGGCTACCACATTAACAGGAGAGGGCAAAACAACCACAGCCCAGGCCCTCGCACTCTCTTCTCTCACAACCAACTCGCAGCTAAGCAAAGCCAGACCCTGAAGCTCTCCACCTAGAGCACATTAACAGGAAACGTGTGTTTATTTTCAATTTCAACGTTGTGCTTTTTTGTCATCCGGCACCAGAACTCTCTCTGGTTTTCTTAACCAAACCGAGTTCAGACTGCAGAGGAACCGAGAAAAAAAAGCAGGGATTTTCAAACTTCCTGGAGAAGGTGGTTGTGGAAAATGGCTTTGGCCCGTGATCATGTTGCAGGAAAGGTATGCAAAGAATCCAAATGGCTTGGGTGCAGAAATTCAGGCTCGTTTTCCCGGCATGCATACATGTTGGTGGCATCAAGGAGGACAGATCTATGCTCAACAAAACGTAATATGATTAGTGAGGAGCAGGCAGACAGGAAGGGCACACTCTCTCAAGCATGATGGATGTGCACACAGAGACCGTTTCCGCCCATAAGCTTGCTCTCTCTTTAACTGCCTCTCAGACATAGACCAGACGCAGCTCTCTCAATATACACACACAAGCACTTCCATCTGGACCTCAGCTCACAGCTGTATGTGCCTGAGTGACAAAGAGAGGAAAAACACGTAGTTGTAGGCACCAAAACAGAACTCTGAACAAAAAAGTCCAATGTGAACAAAGACATGTAGCATGCTCTTCCCTTTTTTAATAAATAAAGAAAAAGAAGAGTCTCAAGTAGCAGTTGAAGAACAAATGAGCTGCCCTGCCACCGTCAGACTAAAACTAATAATGGTAAACAAGTGCTGATGACATGTTTCTCCCCTGCAAAAGCCTGTGTACAGATTACTCCTCCGCCTGTCTACAAGCACAAATGGAGGGGGGGGGGTGTCACAGCTGTGATGTCAGCACAGTCAGGACCTTTATGCTGCTAAACACCGGGCCCCTCTCTCTCCCTCTGCTGTTTAGATATTAAATCTCGACTCGCTTTGAACAAAGTCTGCCCATCTGTCAGCCACTCTCTATATTGGATTTGATGAGCATTAGGCAGTTCAAAGGGGGAGATTTTTAGTGTAACAAAACCAGGATAAAACTGCACCCCCCAACCTTGTGACACCAATCCACTCATGTGAGTTCGGCTCCAAAACCTGGTGAAGCGATCTAGGTAACATTTTAAGGCATGTTCTCAACACAAAAGCAGACAGCACCATTATGCAACCTTCCTAGATGTCATTTTAGCCTACTTCTAAAAGTTGGTCTCAGAACTAGTGAGCTGCTTCACTGATCACGTTTACATGCAGCCATTAACTCGTTCAAAACCGGGATATTAGCAAAAACGGCCATGTAAACACCGGCAAAAACCCGAATATGATCGTACCTTGGATTTTAAAAACCGGGATATTGTACCTGGGGTACCCCGAATATTTGGTCATGTAAACGTGTATCGGCATATCCCCATAGTGATTTGTGTTCTGCGCATGTTCTATTCGCAAGGAATCTTGGTCTTTTGAGTAGAGAAACTTCTTGGTGCATACAAAAATCCACGTGCAGCTGATGTTGTTGTCTTTGGATGCAGGAAGAAGAATCGGAAATGCATCTTAAGGTTGTCCGTACGTCTAGACGCTAACCGCGCGTCGCAGTTTACATCGGGATATTGTAATTCCATGTATACAGGAGAAACTCTCTCTGTTCACGCATGTAAACAGGTTATTCCTAATGTTTCAGAAACCCGAATAGTGACCTTAACCCAACCATAACCCGAAAATTGGCTGCATGTAAACGTAGTCGCTGTCAACCACTTACATTAGAGCTTTCTAACCGAAATGGAACCTCAATAGTAACCGTTTGGAAACAAATCTACATTGGTAGCTTGTCATAGAAAGCATTGCCCAAACAAAGAGCACAAGAATAAAGGTAATGTGACTGGAATGACATTGTACTTTAAAGGGATACTTCACCCAAAAATGAAAATCATCATTTACTCACCCTCAAGTTGTTGCAAACCTGCATGAGTTTCTTTTTTTCTGCTGAACACAAAGGAAGATATTTTGAAGAACGATTGGAACTTTGGCACCAATGACTTCCATAGTATTGATTATTTCCTACTATGGAATTCAATGGTGCCAAACAACTGTTTGGTTCCAATCGTTCTTCAAAATATCTTCCTTTGTGTTCAGCAGAAAAAAGAAACTCATACAGGTTTGCAACAACTTGAGGATGAGTAAATTAATTTTCAGAATCTTCATTTTTGGGTGGAGTATCCCTTTAATGTAAACTACTGTTTGGTCGGTACAATTTTTTAATTTTCTTGTGCTCACCAAGGCTGCATTTATTTAACCAAAAAATACTGATTTTTTTTTTTTTTTACAATTTAAAAAGACTGGTTTCTCTTTTCATATTTATTTTGGCAAAGCTGAATGTTAAGCAGCCTTAACTAACTCCAGCCTTCAGTGTCATATAATCCTTCATAAATCATTGTAATATGATTTCTTATAATTATCAATGTTGAAAACAGTTGTGCTGCTTAATATTTTTGTGGAAACATGACGCATAATTATGTAACATGATTTTTGTCAGGATTCTTTGAATAGAATGTTCAAAAACAGAAATGATATGAAATAGAATGCTTTCTACTGAGGCTGCTCACTCCTTTGGCGGTGACTAGATTCGGGCTGAGTGTACAAATAACGCTAATTAAGATCTCACTGCTACATCCATTACACCAGACTCTCAACACAGAAACACTTATAACACTCAACTCTCTGCACTTCACATAATCTCCCTGTCTCCATTTCCTCGCCTTGATTCTTGATCTCACAGGCTATTTCCTGTAGCTGGCCGTTGGGCGATATCACGTCAGGTGTGTTTGATATGAAGAGGCAGTGGCTGTGATGTGTATCACAGCGTGTGTTGGGTTGCTACACACAGCAGGTGTGACCGGCTTATATCCCTTCCCCCCTTTTCCTCTTTCAAAACAGTTTTTTCCCCTCACTCAACCCCCCACCTGGTACTCAAACTCTTCAGTTACTGACTGAAAACTGGGGGCTGGACATGAAAGGAGGGGGTGTTTCCTGAGACATGATTGACAGCAGTCTCCAGGCAAACAATGGGTGGAAAGACAACGTTAATATTTAAAAGGTTGTTATTGTCCTGAAATGAAGGAGAAATACTTTTTCCTTCACGAGACAATGATGGTACAGCTCTATTGTTCTCATGATGTTTTGTTGTTGGAGACATTAAAAGATGCAAACCAAACTAGAGGCATTTTTCACTATGCTTAAAACAATGTACCATAAAAATGAATGCTTTTATCTAGAAGAAACAATCTGTAAAACATGCTTGTAGACTGATAAGATACCCGCATAGTTTCTAAAATAGCTAAATACAGACAAGTCTTTCTTTTCCTTCAGTCATGGCTGTTTGAGTGATCCAGACAATAGAAGGAAATGAAGAGCTCTGAATACAACTATCGATAACAGGCCAAATCATACAGCTTTGCACAAACACACACAGGCATTCAATGCCGCAGCTCAATGGACAGTGCCCAGACAAAATTAATCACATTCCACACAATATGTGCATTTGCTGAACAATTCAAATGTATTACTTTGCTGTATCCAGTCCCATCCAACACAATAAATAGACATACAGGTAACACCTTACAATTGTATAGACGCCCCTGTCAGTACTCAACACAAGGAGACAAGCAACAGTTCAAATTTTCTGATTCATAAACGACTCTTATGAGCAGGTTCTTTTAATGAAATGGTTAAAAAGATTCACAAACTCTTAAAAATGACTTATTACATACTTACAGAATGCTTGCTGAAAACGTGTATATAACATCCAAAAGTTTTGGGTAAATGTAAATGAAAAATACATTTAAATATTACAAAAGTTGTAATAAAAACAGTGTAAATTAGGTTTAAAAAACGAATAATGTATTAAAAAAATATATTTAGTATGCGATTAAGACCAGTTTTGGAGGGTGATCATTTTGCAGTCAATTCAAAGTCTATTGTTACGATTGGCGAATTCGTTTTCCTCTGTTGCAGAGTTTTAGATTTGACCTCTTCCTTCGTCTTGGGTAACATCTTATCTAAAACCTGACTGTGCTAGCCCTAAATGGCTGCTGACAGCATAGATTTATGGACTGAAGCAGTGCGACTTGGAGGAGAATGCCTGCGAGCTCAGGGGACGCCGGATCTGTGTTCCTGACCTCAATGGTCACTGTCGTAGTATAGAGTTACTCCATAATTCTACAGCTCCCTGACACAACCTTGTCACACGGCCGGTGAGATAATGTACTACAAGAGCACAAGCCTGGCGAACAGCCTTCCAGAAATGTGAAACATCTCAAAACATTTGAGCACAAAGGCAAAACACATGAGCCTGTGAGCTTATCCAGTCCTGAAATCTGTAGAGAGCGACGGCGGATCAGTCGGACTCAGTTTAGCCTTGAGTCCCTGCTCATGTCTCTGCACTTCCTGAATGAAAGCAGAGAGAGAGACACAATGCGCTGCCTTGTTAGTGTGGCCTAATGACTGGGTCGTTTCACTTGCCGGGGAGGGGAGCAGCCATGCATTTATAGATAAACACAGACAGGATCATGGTAGGGTGAAAAGGGCTGAAGCACAGGCAATGGTATCAGCAAGAGTTAAACGAAGAAATAGCATGTTTACGAGACTGACGTATGAATGAAGCACACAAGCTGTGGGGCCTTTTTTGTTAGGATACAGAACACAGAGAGAGAGAGAGAAAAACACGCAGTCTATGTGTTTAAATGTGAACCATGCCTGGTTGGCTGGTTAATCCCAGCATTGAGGCTGCAGCATGGGCCGCTGAGCAGTGCCGGGTGTGATGGAGCGCGGTAATGGAAGGCAGGAAATGAGAAGTCTTGGTTAAGCCACGGCTAATCGATCAGTGTGGGCTAGAGCGAGCCAAGCTGATGCAGGGAAAGTGGCTTGTGGTAACAGACGCTGCGCAAACCCTTCCTCTCTTTTCTGCGCAGCTGTACTCTAGCACAATGGTCTTTGTTCTGCTCTAGCTCTAATTGCTCCGTTGATTCACTTGGGTTCTGATTATTTGATTGGGCTGATTACAGCGTTCACCTTTCATTGGTCAGTGTGCATGTGACCCGATGATTGTAGATAGAGTACAAGAGCAGTTTTTGTATATGTGCAGCTGTTTGGATTTAGGTTGAATTTAGGTGAAATAAAGAGAGAGAGAGAGAGAGCAAAAGAGACTGATTTAACTCTGCCATCTCCCCCATTGTCTCAGCTAACTGAAGCTGATGGAAATATTTATAAAAACTCCAAAACCTAGTCTCCTGTCTAGCAAGATACCATTTAAATTAAAATAATATCATCATCAACAATCACCTTTGTCATTGAAAATCTATGAGTGTCAGTGGATCACAACCGTTTTTGCCAACTGAATTAAAGCCAATTGTGTCCAAAACACTAGAAGAACCCAATATTACAATGAAAGAGAAGAAAAAGAAAATGACTATCTAAAGAAAAGTGAGTTAATGAAAATTATTTACATTTTTGGGTGACTATCCCTTTAAGTCATCATAACCACCTACCGCTATAGACCTTATGTAGCTCCACCCCTTTTCAGCGCTGTGCTCGTTGTCTTTTGTCTTTCGGTCTGTATTTTCACAGTGATCTTGCCTATTTATGAATGAACGACTCGTTTTAAAATCTTCCCGGTTTACTGACATTTATTAAGACATCTGCTTCAAACATTACAATCCTCATGATAACTTTCGTTAACTTTACATTAAGTAAATCCACTTCAAAAGCTAATTACTCCTGGACAGCAATGCTATAGAGATATATAGAGCTAAAGCAGATTCTAGATTCTAAGGCAGCACAAATACTTTGCGGAAAAGCTGATCCCAGAATTTACAGCAACAAGGCTCAGTGTTCATATTTCATCAAAAAAAAAAAAAAAAAAATGGTTTAATCGATTTATTGTTATTCCAATGCAACAATAAGACTAGATTGTGCTGAGAAATTAAACTAACATTTTTTAAATAATACCAGACAGTGCATTAACAACCCTAAAATACAAATACATACAATCACTGATAGAGTAAAAAAAAAGACAAAAATGGAAACAAAGTGGCCTTAAAAAAAAATCAAAACCATAACATCTCTACTTATGAGGTTTAATTTCAGTTTGCATGCTGCTTTAGAAGGCAGTTTCCTACACCGACAGTAGACAGCAATGTATGTCACTAGATCTATCACAGAGCTATCATTTTTAAAAAATTAAGATATAAAGAAAGAGAACAAAAATGCTGATTCTTACAAATCCTGACTGCCAGACAATGATACTCAGCGGGAAGTAGTCTTTATCAAGTACACTCATCTAGTGGAAGAAGAAAAATCAAGGAAGGACAAGAGCACAATTCCCATCCTCACTTGTGATTCATCACACACACTCCTTTTACCCAGCATCCTCCCGCACTGGGTTTTCTTTCAAACATCAACCTCTGCAAATATTTAGTCTCTAATATCTTTCAAATAAAGGAGCCAAAGCATTAAACAGGATGGCAGAGGGACAGATCCGCATACTGATCCAAGCTCACGCATCCTAAGAGGTGGACAAACGCTCAACGATCTAGGAGGACCGTGACACAAGGTCCTTAGGATGAGTCGGAGAGCGTGTGTGTGCAGACAGACGGAAAACTAACTGGCCTGCGACATGCCAGCTGGAGCACCGCCCTCTGGCTCGACGGGCGGTGTGTTACCCGGTGGCCGAGGGAAATTATCGCTGACCAATATTCATAAAAACACGACACAGATACAGAAAATACATCAGAATGACAACGCACTTCCTCATGTAGACAGACAGGCGCACATGTAGCCTCATTCCCTATACGTTTAGATTTTAATGAGCATGTGTGCATGGCTGAAAGAGCTCCCTACAGTGCGGAGGGGGAGAAATAAAGAGGAACGCCACAGGAAGCTGCTTATCTGTGCTCCAGACTGTCAATCTGCCACAGGAGCCCTGCACTACAGGCATGAGGAGAGATCATCTGCCTTCTCCAATCCCTCCGTCCTCTTTAATTACACACCCGCACCACGTACACACACACACACACGACCGCGCATGCGCACAACTTCACAACGACAAAGAAGAAACAATGCAGATCTCCTTGTCGAGTCTGGCTCACCGGCTTCAGCTCTGCATCAAGGGGGAGAGGAAATGAATATCTCTCATAAGGATGAGGAGAAAGGCTGCTGGAGTTGAAGGGTCATATAACTGACACGGTCGTATGCATGCATCTTTCAGCTGTATTCCAACCCTTACTCGCTTGCAACAAAAGCAAACATCTCTACCGGCAGCCACCAAGTCCGTTCTTTGTTTTAGAGTGCCTACACAGCCTTGCCAGATAAGAGCTGAGGTCAATCTAATTAGACGTAATGGGTGGCAGCACACTCACACACACACACAAACGCACGCATACAGAGGCAGGCATGCAACCACGCAGACAATTTCCCATGCGCTAAAATGTGAGCATATGGTCGGGGGAGGGCTGCAGAGACATCAGCCATTTGACATTTTCATCAAGTACCGTAGTACACTTGCAGTAAACTGATATCTCAATAAGCGGGGCGAGGTATCGGCCTCCACTGCCGAACTCATGTCAAATCGAGCCTCTGTACTAGATTAAAACGAAAAGAAGAGGAGAAACGTCTGCGTGCATTAACGTCTGCCGAGATGAAGGACGACGCAAAGTGGGGGTGACAGCTCAATGTGGTCTTCAGTCTATGAGTGTGTGTGTTGTGAAGGGGGTGTGGTTATTGATGGCACCCGGCTCAGCATTATTAGTGCAGCGGTCGGTAAATTTTCCCTCCAGCCTTTCGCACAAGGTCCGCCCACACACTAGCCAGTGAGCTTCAAGCTGGATGACTGACAGCCCTAAACAGCCAGTGGCGGAGAGGCACGGAGAGACGATGAGGTGATAAAGCGTTATCAGAGCCGTTTTGTGTATGATGACTGAAAAGCGCTGTTTGTTTGCAAGCCTGCTGAGATTTACAACCATTTGCACTGCCCCTCCCTGCATTTGTTTTTCTTTCTTGCTGTATTTTTTCCCGTCCTCACTTTTTCTCTCTCTCTCTTCGAGTGCTGTGTGCACAGAGGACATTTTCCAGCCCACTGTGATGATATTGATTGCAGAGCCTCCCCTGATTGCAGCCCTGAAGTATTGACCAGCCGGCTCTCCTAGAAGCAAACAAACATGCATGCAACCTACACAAAGTGTGTGTGTGTGAGAGTGATTACATGCTGTCAAGCCCCATGTCGAAACGCTCCACAAGGAGAGTGTAAAAGCCCAGAGCTCCTGCTCTCTTGTGCTTATTGGTTCCAGTGACAGCCAGTGGGCAATAGGTGTCTGCTGTTTTTCTTATTACCATGTTACTTTTGCAATAATTTTACCCTTTTTAAAAGGACTGCATTCTGGGAAAGCCATCAAGAAAGCAGCATTGAAACAGAAAATCTCATCACTCATCTAATCCAGCTCACAGGCTCTTCACAATGACCCTGATCTAACAGCTCACACTCTACCCTAATGCACTAGCACTGCCATTACTGCTCTCTAATTAGACCTGCATTTCTGTGCGATTTCCACGAAAAAGAGTGCATGCTCCTGCACACAGGTGATGTGCATTAAGAAAATTTTAAAGCAAAAATATACAAATACTTCCTTTTTAGCGCAACAATAAGCATGCATAATATAGGCAAAGCATGCTAAATGGAGGGACAGAAAATACTGGAAGTACAAAATAGTGTTGTCAAAAATATCGCTATTTCTATAAATATTGAAATACTCTATCCCCCCACCCACGATATTGAAATATCTGAAAAACACCACACGTGATGCACTCGTCACATTCGCTCTGGCTAAATTGAATTTAGCCAGTCGGGAGAATTAAAGGCACTTCTGGATTCGCTTTGCGGCCCTAAATCTGCTATAACCACGGTATGTACGATTGCCAAATCGGGTCGTGTTTCTGTAGTTCTAACGAGACATAAGAAACCTAGAAATTTGACTTGCTTTAGAATAGTCATAATTTTGTTTTTCTACGTTTCTGATGTCGCAATACTTCATACTTTCATGAAATCATGCAACATACTCTACCTTGTCTGTGGACATCGATCATTCCAAAGCCGGTGCTGGATAAACGAGCGTGCGTGCGACAGTAGGCTGCGGTAGGCTAAATTATTTATACGACAGCGGTAATGGACAATGTCGCTTCCAACCTGTACGGCGACTGCAGAGGAAAAGTTACTTGGTGTTGCGTTAAATACCACTACATTTTCATCACATTTTCATCATATATTATGCATGCTTGTTTCACTCGAACATCTATCAAAATTTGGATGTAAAATGGCTTTAGACTTCTGAAGTAGAAGTTCTCCCTGGGCAAATGAAGAACAACATCGCATACAATTAAGTATGTCAAGAGCTGTCAGAGATTGCTCTTACTACATGAAACGCATAATGTGATATTACATATGGTGACTGGCATGATTTGAATGCCTCAGTGTATAAATCAGTCATTTCATAGAATATAAAGACGGTATTTGCCAAGAATATGTGCGACTGCATGATATAATTCTCACGTCTTGCCTGTAATTCTTTAAATTTTCATGCCTAAATGTCAACCTCCCACACACAGTTCTCTAATGGCTGCCAGCGAGAGTGGTTTGACAGCACTGGCTTATGATCGTTACAGTGTGTCGATGCCCCAGATCACGAAAGAGACTGTAGAGCGCAAACCACTTCCACTCACTCCTCTCTATCCCCCCACCCCTCTCCCCCTCTTCGTAAACCTTTATATACACTAAATCCCTTCCATCCATTCAGCCATGGTGGGAAAGAAAGAGTAAAATAAGGAAAAAAGGCAAAGTTGAAGCCATAAACCCCTGATATTATGCCTGCTCTGGCTACCACTTGGCATTTAAATGCCATTTGTGGCAGCAAACAGTTCACACTTAATTACAGCGAGCAAGCAGCTGTAGCGGCCAGCCTTTCCACACTGAAGCAAGCTGGGCAGCCAGCACCAGCCCTTTCAACTTCCCATGCCGCTAAAAGAGAGCTCACCTTTTAAATACTAAATTGGCCCACAGCTCAGAACATCTCAGCAAGGGTTTCCCGGCTTCTGAGATGTTGGCCAGCGCCTCGGTTCTTCAAACACTCCACCATCAGCCTGTCCTGCTGCCCCAGTGGTGCCTATAATCAATTGGCCTTTATACAGCACCATAAGCTCTGCCTTTGCTTTAGTGTGACACACACACACATACACACACAGAGATAGAGGCCTCCCCTGCGCTCGAAACGAGCTTGGATGATGTGTTGCTCAGAAATGTTAAAGGCGTCTCTTCCACTATCACACTGAATCGACCTTGGAAAGGTAAAAGGAGAGGAAAAAGGTTTTAAAAAAGATTTAAGAGAGCCGTTTCATTTTACCACTGTAAAAAAATCAAGTTTATTTCTGTAGATGATTCACAATGATCCCATGTAATGAATTAATGTATCACCAATATACAAACCAATTGCATCTAATTAAAGTAATTAATCTCTGTTTTTTTTTTTTTTGTAAATATGTTCACTAAAAGTTGTCATATAAATAGACTGATTTAAGTGTCATGTAACTTAAGTAGCCTACAAATGGTCAGGGTTGTGGCCGAATAACTTACAATTAGGAGTGTCGCAATATACACCCCTAATTGGGTGTATTGCAGTATTGGCAAAAAAAAAAGGGAAGAATGTATAGGATAATATAAAGGAAGGATGTGCATTTATAATGGAATGCCAATCGACATAGCCTTGTATATAACAATTAAATAGAATATAATTTCTTTTTAATTTCTATTTGACCCATATCTTTTTTTTTTTTCAACTAAAGATATCGCGATATCATTATTGTGAATCCTTTTGGCCATGATAACAGTGTAGTGAAAAATCTGATACTGTGAGAGCCCTACTTACAGTGATATACATGGTATTTGGCAACATATATTTCACAACACAACATATTCTAAGACAATAACATAACTACTTGATTAAAACTCTGCATCACATAAGGGTCTCATTGTATGTATTTCACATTACTGCCTTGACATAACATTTTCCCAACTGATTGGCTGAAAGGCAATCAGTTAAAGGTCTAAAATACATCTCAGTCCATTCAGCAAAATAAATTCTTGAAATATACTATTTAAATTTGGGGGGAAAAGTTGCAGGGTGTGCCTACCAACATAACCGCCTTGGCTTTTCTCTATAACAGCAGCTAATCCAGGACTTGCATTGTGCTCGGTATTTCCTAACACTCAACCTGTTTGCTCCTAAAACACCAGGCCTGAGCAACAGACAGTTCAAGACCAAAGTAGGAGGAAGAAACTCTTCACATGTGAGAGACGAACCAATATTGTGTCGGAGCATTACGCGGATGTGCAGTTCACATATTTCTGAGTAGCACTTGCAACATTAGAGAGCATGTGTGTCACACCAGGAAAACATACAAAGACAGACTGGGGTCTTAATCTGTCTCAGCTAGTTACACACAAACACTCCATATCAACATCCAGGCAGGTCTACACTAAAAAAGTCCATTTCGTCTTCAGAGGTAGGGAAGAGTTTTGTGCATCTCCTCGACAGCATGAATCAGCCTCGGACATGTGCGTCCGGCACACGAAGGACATTATAAATGGAGAGCACGGCCTCGTCTTCTAACATGCCCACAGGCACACATTTATCAGTAACACCAGTCAGTGGCAGAGCCTTTTCCAAGAAAGGAAAAAGAAAACATTCTCAACATGTAAGTGTGCAGAAAATTATCTGGTGCTCTTTCTCTCTCGATCTCATTACTTTTTCTTAAAGCTATAAAGAGCTATTCTGCTACAAATGGCTCAGGCATAACGGCAATCTATAAATGGGATGTTAAGTTCAATAGCCCAAGGTTAGAGGCTGAGAGAGCTTGAGCACTTCATTGCACTCTGCATTGTTCTTTCCAGAGTTCAGATGAGCCTGGCCTCAGCACACGGCTGAAGCATCAAGCACTATTCATGAACTTCGTCCTGACATGGAGGAGATGGTGAAGAGAAAAATAGAAGGAAAAAAACAGAATAAAACATTCTGTCCATGATAGGAATCCATATCTGGCTCTTGTGGCATCTCACTCTTTCTGGAATCTCAATTGATTTGTGAATTAATTTTGACAAATAAACAGATTTGGAAAATACAGAGATTGTTCAGCTCTGAGACAAAGAGTCAGCAATGGGGTATTATTTTTGGGAAACAGGCAGTAACAACAGCAAAAAGCCCAACGTATAAATAATTTTCCCATAGGTGAACTTTGTCATTAGCATAGTGCACTTGTACTATATGCGCAGCCAGACTAAATACGCTCAATCTCACACATGAGCGAAATGTTTTTCTAGATTTTTTTTCTTGATTAATTTGTACTTTTTTTAGCTTTACCATAAGGTGTTAACACTGTCCTGGGTTGTTTCACAATCAAACAAGAAACTAAAGAGATGGAGCAACAAAAATGGACTGCGTTGACAAGTACTTGTGTGAGGGGGTTAAAAGATTTCAAAAACACGCCGTAGCTCGATTATAACAGTAATGTAAATGTTATTCATATAAAATACTTCAGCAGCCTAGGCCGTTCAAAGCATGCCTGCTGCACAAAGACAAGTTCTGAAACGTGTCCGAGATGTGCGACAATTAGTATGCAGGTAATACAATTAAAAACAAAAAAACACAACTTTCAAGCATTCACACAAACACTAATAAGCATAAAACAGTCATCCTCAAAGCCATTGTGATGAATCAAGAGGGAGAATGCATACAGAAAAGAAGGGGAATGAATAACATAAGGG
Source organism: Pimephales promelas (assembly GCF_988280905.1). Classification (NCBI taxonomy): domain Eukaryota; kingdom Metazoa; phylum Chordata; class Actinopteri; order Cypriniformes; family Leuciscidae; genus Pimephales; species Pimephales promelas. The sequence continues at coordinate 18,856,829 of NC_142788.1, read as the reverse complement.
GGTGAAGATGGAGGACTGTGGAATTTTCAAGCGCCTTATATTTCCCATCCTCCCCAGCCCAAAAAGCCCTCCCACTCTCCCTCTAGACTTTTTTTTTTCGTCTTCAGCGAGAGCTAATTTGCAACATGTGTTCTTTAATGGAGAGAGCCACCCGATGGAAGCATGTGAACTCGATACCACTGTAAATCTCCACTTCCACAGCTTTTTTTATTGGCATGTCACACTTTGGACAAGCTGGAAATTACACTCGGTGAACTGAGAAGCATTGCCGAGACACTCTAGAAAGGCGGGGAAGAAAAGGAGAGGAAAAGAGACAGATGAGAAGGAAGCGGCGTAAGGTGCTGCGAGTCAGAGAGAGGACCGCTGGTCGTGTCAGAAAGGGAGGATCCAATTACACTGCAGCCAGGCAAAGCACATGTGTTTGGAGAACAGGATTGTTGCAATGAATATTGGCCATGCAAAGACTGCATAACCCACTTTGCTGATACACAACATGAGGCAATTTACTTGGAGGCAAATATCAATTACAATGTTTCAGTTAACAAGAACATGAAATCTAATTGGGGAATAAAAATGATAGTGTTTGGATTTTTGGTGGATGGGGATAGTGTTGTGTGAAAAAAAAAATATTTGAAAGCCAATTTTTTAATTGTAATTAAAATGCTCAGGATTACACTAGTACAATTGTTGTTTTATCACAGAGTGATAGGGAAAGTGTAAACACTGCCTCCATGTTGGTATTTTTGTCAATTTATTTCTCTTTGACATCAAAGCGGACGAGATAGAGAAGCCTGCCTTTCCTTTTTTGAGATGAAACAGTTGGGTTGAATGCCAGGGCTCAGCGTTCCCAGCTTCAGATGCTAGTAAAGACATCAGAAGAGGGAATTTGCCTGTGATGTGCCAAAAAACAGCATTGTGTCTCTGCGGCAGATTCCGGCAATCTGAGATGAGCAGAACGAAATTAACATAGCCGTTCCACCGAGACCCAAATGATTTCTAATACATAAAAATACTTGACAAATACCCACCTCGCCACCAGCAAAGCAACGGCGGTAGTCCGGGATGGGAAAGCCGCGATAATAAAACGTGGCGAGAAAGGCTCTGTTTAATAATTTAGTCTCGCTGTCAAGGATATGCTATTGATTGTGCTTTCAGGTGTCTTATGAAAATGTTATCTCCAGCCTCGCAGTCTCTCGGCTCCATCTGGCAATGTAATCACCACCCCATACCCCATTGTTGACCCCACACACACCTCCATTTTGATTTTTGTTCTTGCTCTTCCTCCTCGCTCTGTCCCTCTTTCTATCCCTTTGGCCACACAGCTGGTTTCCATAGTAGCGTTTAATGAAAGCATAGAGCTGTTAAAGGCATAAGAGGGAAAGAAAGAGAGAGGGAGGTGCGATAAAAAAAAAAGAAAAATAAGGCTTTTTCGAATTGGGTGATAACACAATACTTTCTTATTTGGCTACTGTCAAGGTAGAATGTCAAAAGCACTGGTATTTAAGTATCAAAAAATTAATCTAAATAATTACATAAAATACAAAATAAATTTAAAATAAGATTATCAGCTCTGTGCATTAAATACAGACTAATAGGTCTGTATTAATGCAATTGCTAAAATGAATCAATTTGAAATATTAAAGCTGCAGTCCGGCGTTTTTCCTCTTTGTCGCCATCTCTGTTCGAAATCTGCAATTGTAGTCATTCGCGGAATTATCAATTATACGGGAGTTGTATTTCAACACCCTCGACACGGCACAGCAGGAATGAACACAATGTTTGAGGAGACTGTGTTTGAGGAGACTGTCAGTCACCGCACCGCTGTGGATATACTGGCATTCAGAATCACAGATTCTGGAATTTTTTTGGAAGTATGACCAACATAATTTTCACCGGAAAATATCATTTGAACTAGTAAGAAACATCAACTTTTGTTGGTTCTGACATTGCAGTAAATCGAACTGATTAAATCTAACAATTGCTTAAGTTTTCATATCACGCAAAACTGTGCAAATTATACTTTGTTCTCAAATTGTTAAATGTTAATGACGTAAGCAAGCATTGCGTGACTACATGTAATGTCCTTCCGATATTATCCTTATTTTCGTCTTTTTTTTCTGCAGCCGTTCCGAAGTCCGAACGAAGTTTTGCATTTTACAGCGGGTGAATCTCCAGATCTCACTGGTTATTGTCGTTTGAACCTTTCTGGATCCGCCATCAAATTGATAAGTTTAATTATATCAAGTGCTGAGAGAAAAGGTTATAAATCTCCACCTCCAACACCCGCACACACAATATAGCCGACTAGCCGAGACTCCTTCTTTATGTGTACAGATGTGACGTAATGACGCAAAGACATGCTCGAATCTCCCGCGGAATTCAACCAGTACCACTGGAATTAAAAACATTACTACAAGCTTACCGTTATGAATTGAGCTACGGCAAGCAGATGGCGTTGAACACTGGCTGGTTATGCATTTTCTCAAATATGTATTTTGAATAATTTTTAACCCAAAAAAAATCTACGGACTTCAGCTTTCACAAGACAAACCTTTAAATAAAAGGAGTCCATTCAGTACCACATTATTCTTTCCTGTGTTATTGAAAATTGTATTGAAATTACACTGATATTAATATTGAGTACTAAAATTAGTATTGTGACAACCCTATCAATTATGTATTTATTTGGTTAGTTTGTTTGTCTAAATGGCTTCATTTTGGAGATGAACTAGAAAATTTGTTTTTCAAAAAAAAAGCACCAAAAACAAAGTGGTACACACAGCTTCAATTGGTTTTGGAGAGACGCCCATGGAAGCAGTGTAGCAAGGGCTGTGTGTATTTTGCACAGTGCTAAGTACCTAATGTCATTACCACCAGCAGCATTAATGCTTCCTTTAGTGGAATTTTAAGTGTACAGGAGGGAGGGAGGAGAAAAAAAAAGAAAGAAGAGTCACACACTTCATTCAAGAACATTAATCAAAACGGCCATTAACTTGCAGCATTTCACAACAGTTTTACTTACACAAGCCTGGCGCTTAAAGGGCTTTACAATCAGGTTTTGTGGAGGTGCAACGTCAGGACAATGAAAAGCCAATTCACAAAAAAACAAAAACAACTGGTTTAAAAAAATATGGTGGAAATAAAAACACTATTTCACTAACATTACACCCCCCGTAGTTTTATGTATGCGTTTTAGCATGCTGCTGAATTTAGCCTGGTGCGTGATGTCACCATGCTTGCTTGACAAAAAGTGCACCCCCTCCTACAGCTCTCCCTCAGCGCCTGACACTCACTGCTAGACCTGTAGCCACTCTGTAATTCTGCCCTACTCTAAACACGCTACCCTGCAGACAAAGTGCAAGCAGGGATATTTCAATCACGCGCTCCCGAGCAGAGATGCAGCAGAGGCTCTCTGGCTGCCAGCAGAGCCCACATTGCCAGAGGTGCTTTTTCAGAGCCGCACACAATAAGGGCACAACAAAAACCTGGGGGCCACTTGTGAGAAACGCACCTTTACATATTTATACATGCAAATGTGCCGGCTCATTTTCAGCGGCTGAGCGGGCAGAGGAGTGACGGGCGGGGGGGATGGCGAACACGTCGAGTGTAACGCTGGGAGACATAGAAAAAGCATAGCCACCCCGTCCACACAGAGCCTCTTAATGACTGCAGGCTCCCTGATGTAAAGATGGCAGCGGCTGCCGCTCCACTCAATAAATATTAACAAGAACTGCGACTGATGGCGCTGCTCACTGATCCATAATTGCATTTCAAAATGTTGGAGCTTGTGGGGGGGGGGGGGGGGTGAGGGGGGCCCTGATGAGGCAACCTACGCACCTCCCACCCACAGGCCGGATGAGGATTTAATCAGAGGTGCAGAGGGCAATTTATAGAGACACAGGCCATCATTACACTTTTAAAGGGACAGGTCATACAGAAATTTAAATTCTCATTTACTCACCCTCATGTTGTTCCAAAAACTGTGAGATCATCATTTTCTGAGGAACAAAAAATATTTTGGAATGCGTCTCAATATTTTTTTTGTGCATACAATGAAAGTCAATGGTATCATGCTGTTTGGACGCCACTGACTTTCAGAAAATGTGTTGCGCAACCAGGTTTGTGCAACATGAGGGTGTGTAAATGACAATTCTCAATGTTGGGTCTCAATGTTAAATTGCTTTAATGTTATGTTCAATCTATTTCCTGCTTGCAAGGACGAATATGTTTGTAAGAGTATATTCGCTGATTTTCCCATCTAATCATTAACGCTCATTTGTGGCGTATAGGCAAACTTACGGTTTGGAAAAATATGCACGGGAGCATTGCGCGCACACATCTCTTCCTAAACCCACTTTTATGATCATTCATGCATGTATGCACATATATTTGCATCTTCATGAAAGTGTTTTAATTAAAGCTTTGAATCATTAGCTTTTGAGGGCACAGATAAGCGCAAAAACCATCAGGAGTGAATTACACTGGGAGTTTATTTGCATTCCATGAACGCAGGATCCAATGCATTAGGTTGAGCTGGCAGCGGGCTGATCAAACACTCCAACCACACGCCCTAATCAACAATATCCGCATTGCCAATAATCAATAGTCTGTTAATTGCCATTTCACAGCTAGAGTGCAGATGCATGGGTCAATGCAGGGCCAGTTCAGATTGCAGTGTCCTTGCCATCCACCAAGCTATTGTTTCAAATGAATCATTAGGGATCTATGTATAGCTCGGCTCAATGAGGAAGCCATATCTGGAATAATGGCGCTTTAGCCGGCTGACAGATGAAACACGGTTTTCACATTTTCAGATTTGGAGGGAAAATGTAAATGGGCTGAAAACGGTCAAATGTGTTATAAACAGAGCTGACAGTAATATAACTGAACAAATCAAATTAGCTAAAAACAAGCATTTATAGAACTGTGAAAGATGGGTATTCTAATTTTTCAGAAATCTGTCATGTCAAGACTTCCCAAAATCTTCAAGATCTCATAAATCACAAGCTAGATAGAAAAACAACCTCAAGATGTTTGAATAAAAATCCTGTCTGTGATTTCTTTAGCACGTTAGTTAATAGCTGGGTTTCTATCCAAATAATTCACATAGAAATTGCTAAAAGTTTGACTTAAGAGATTTCAAAACATAGCTGCATTGTGTTATTATAGAAATTGCACATTAGGAAAGTTTTACATTAACTTATTAAGACATAACGAACAGGTAAAGTAAATATGAATATATAAGCTAACATATGGCATATATTTAGGTAAGTCAAGTTTATTTATATAGCACATTTCATACACAATGGTAATTCAAAGTACTTTACATAAAGGAAATAAATTATTAAAAATAAATAAGAATAATTAAAACAGTTTAGAATAAAAATTAAAAAATGAATACCCTATATTAATGAATAATAAGGATTTGACACATCCAACTGTTTACTTCATCAATGCATTGGCACAGGGACTCAATGGGGCTATAGTCGTTAGGTGATAGGGCTAAGTAGATAGGGCTGTGTGTCGTCTGCATAGCTGTGGTAAGCGATTTGGTTCTCTCTCATTATTTGGCTCATTGGGAGCATATACAGGTTGAATAGGAGTGGTGCAAGTATTGAGCCTTGAGGGACTCTGCAAGTCATGGATGTCCACTCAGACTTATGGTCTCATATACTGATATAATAACCTCTCCCTTCTAAATATGACCTGAACCATTTTAGGACTATTCCAGAAAGCCCCACCCAGTTTTCCAGCCTGTCAAGAAGTATGTTGTGATCGACGGTGTCAAATGCAGCACTGAGGTCGAGTAGTACCAGTACTGATAATTTGCTTGTATCAGTATTTAAGCAAATATCATTTATTATCTTTATAAGCGCAGTGTCTCTGTGCTGTGATGCGATCGGAAACCAGATTGAAAATTGTCAAAGGATCCAAGCTTAAGAATATGTTCAGCTGATTGAAGACAACTGTTTCAATGATCTTGCCTATGAAAGGAAGATTTGAGATCGGTCTATAGCTACTTAAGATGGTCTTATCCAGATTGTTCTTTTTCAGGAGGGGCTTGACAACTGCAGTTTTCAGGGAGTTTGGAAAACTCCCAGAGCGAAGAGAGGCATTTACCACTTCTAGGAGATCTGCTTCTAAGCTGTTTAACACACTTTTGAAAAAAGATGTGGGAAGTGCGTCAAGGACGCAGGTTGATATTTTAAGGTGCTGTACGGTTTCTTACAAAATTGTGCCATCAATTTCTTCGAAAACAGAACTACTTTCTCAGGTTGTGGTCTGATCTGTCAGACCCCTGAGCAACTCAACAATGTTCCGATCACCATTCTGATATTATTGATTTTCTCAGAGAAGAAAGAAGCAGATAATTTAATGAAATGCTCCAGTCAGGAGTTTTGAAATGGTCTCCTCTACAGTCTTATTAACATGTACACTTATGCTTTATGCACATTGCACATGTGAGTTTATTTATCATCATATGAAGTGCTTTATTTCAAGGTTTCTTAAAGGAATAGTTCACCCTAAAATTTTAATCTTAATGTTTAATCTTAATCTTTAATTTTAATGTCATTTACAACATGTCTTTCCAAACTTGTAGGCCTGTCTTATTCATTTGCATTACACACAAATACAGATACTTTAAAGAATGCTTTGACTGTCCATGCAATGGGACATTTTTTAAAATATCTTTTACTTTCCACAGAAGAAAAAGTCATACAGGTTTGGAACAAGCAAAAAAATAATAATCTAAAATTGCTTTAAAAATAGTCTGATGGACAACAATGAATAACAAACTGTCTTTATGCTCCGTCCCGCTGCCGTGCTTCATTGGAAATCATGAGTTCTTTTTGATAATTGTATTGTACATCACACCTAATTAAATGTCCATAAGCACCAATACAGCGAGAAGAGCAGGGCATTTCTGCCTGCGCCCGAGCCCCCAGAGGCAAGCAGCAATCAGTCCATTAGAGGCAGCGCTGTGCTGCAGCTGAGCTGGCCAATATCAGCAAATTAGTTTAGCCACGGGGATGGGGGAAGGGTTCCACGGCAACACACACCGACAACAACAGTGTCAGTCATCGAGCATATGCAGCCGGCCCAAATTAACAGGAGGAACAAGTGAGGGAGGCAGACAGAGACAAAGAGGGTAGAGCTGGAGACTGTGATTGACTTGAGGATAAAAGCTTGTGCTGTTTATGATCGATTCGGTGCTGAATTGTCTGTGTCTGAGCAACCTCTGAGAGATCTTTCTCTGTCTTACCTCTTCTCCTCAAAGGCGACAACGTCTCAAGGCTGTTTCCAGCCAATACAGAGTGTCAACAGGACTCGCTGCATAGCTGCTTTTCCTATTAGCAACAGATACTTAACTGAATGTGTCACCCGCCTCATCACATTAATACAGCGTATGTCGTATGCACAGCACTAATGGGCTGAGGCCGTAAAAGAAATACACAGAGGCTGTCCGTGTCCTTGAAATCAGTATGCACCGCTGGCTTTTAGACACACAAAATGATGCTGAGCTTAGCTAACAGCGGCCCAGTATCACACCTGAACTGAAGGAAAGTTCTGTATTGTCGGAGATACAATTATTGCTCGTCTCTACCTAAAAAAGAAAAATATTCAATCAAAACTACACAAGATTATGTTTAAAATGAACAGCATGTTTTAAAAGAGCAGTAAAATCTTACTATAGTATCATGAATGTTGCTGTTTTAGATCAAACTCTCACTCACACACACAAAAAAATTATTCTGGTTCAGCTATAACAGGTACCTTCCATTTATTTTCTCCATAGAGATCTCAAAAGACTCAACCAAGCCAGTCTTAGTCAAATACTACAAAAATCAAATAGGAAAAATGACGGAACAATATAAAAATATTAAATTATAATCAGGCATTATTAAATTAAAATACTCAAATCTATTCCTGTGTTGGTTAAGCTGAATTTTCAGCAGCCATACTCTAGTCTTCAGTGTCACATGATCCTTCAGAAACCATGCTAATATGGTGATTTGGTTCACAAGAAACATTTATATCAATGTAGAAAAAAAAGTTGCTGCATTGCATTATTGCTTTTGTGGAAAGTGATATTTTCCCCCAGGATTATTTGATGAATATGAACATTTGGTCAATAGAAATGATACATTTTGCAATAAACAAATGCAGTGGTATACACATACACTCAAATTCATGGGGCTTTCATTCCAACTAAGGCAAGTGTGCGCTTGTGTGAATGTAAAAGATGGCGAAACAGACAGAAGAGATGCATATGGAAGCAACTTATTCCCACCCCTTTTTACCCCAGCTAATCTCTTTTATTCTGTCTTTACTACATAAATGTTTACACAAGCTGAGGAGAGCTCAGTCAACTGTGCCTTAATCACAGTGTGTGTATGTGTGTGTGAAGGAGTGACCCTGTGCGCTCACAAACAAGGGTGGAGGCACCTGTCTTTGTACATCTTTAAGCCCGTTTAAGCAGGAGGCTCATTCAGAATATCAATATGATTGAGGGGGAAAAGGAAAAGGTTGAGTGAAAAGCGTGTCAATTAAGGGTTTAATTTGGACTGAGTGAAGGGTGGAAACATCTCTGTGACAGTGTGAAGGTCTGTGGGTGTGTGTGCGCATCAAGATACAAGAGCACACAGGGCACAAAAAAAAAATATCGCTCAAAGAGGGCGGAGAGATCGATTGCAGCATGCAGGTTTTCTCTGCGGTGTTAACTGGATTCCCAGGTCATTAGATAAAGTACACAGGGTGACGTTGTTCAACCCTTAAGACTAGAGGAGAACCATATTAATGAGGTTGTTTTGCCAGAAGCGAGGCAATTTCCTCACCTCGCGGTGGAAGAGGGTCGCTGAGAGAGACGCTGCAAGAAACAGAAGCTCTCAAACACAAGATAGCAAAAATACGGCTAAAGCAGCGCGTGAGACGACCGCAAAAACGGTCCTCCTGAGAGCCATGATAGTTACGCATGTAATGAATTCACTTTAATACATAGAACCACTCAGTAAATCCGCTAATGCTGGAACCTTTCCGATATCCTCATATACCACTATGGCCCGCTATCCCTATCTGCCCTGTTCAATACAAGTGAATGAATCAACCCAGTGTTAAAAGCTAAGAAAGGGAGAGAATGCATTAGAAGGGACATCTAAGAGGGGGGTGAGGGGGTCAGGGCAATTGACCTAAAGGCTTTTCTAACATTTCAGTGGACAGATGCTCGCATACCAATTAAGAGGAGAGGGGTGACAGCAGGTGTTCAGAGGTGAGTATCTGAGCTGTAGCTGCACATCTATTACAGTTGTTTCAATTGAACTGAACATTGAACACTCCACCAGTTCCACCATATTCCACCAGTACTAAACAAAACCAGTGCATTTACAAACATTTAGGAGCATTTAGAACTAAATCAACTTAATTTTAAATTTAAATTTAATAAACACTAGTAAATACTACAAACACGTCCAGTAGTGTACTTAAGTTACAATAACGCTCACACACACACACACAGTAAATGTTAAAACAGTGGGTGCCTTTTTTATTACTAGCTTTTGTGTTTCGCCATTTTACACTAGCGAGACAAGTGCGTATGTGACAAAAAACTTCAGAGAAACGGCTATAAACCATTATGGTCTGTGGGTAGTCTGCATCGATACAGAATGATCCACGTCAGCAATGCGATGTATCGTATAAACAATTATACAATGGAGTCGCCACTTTGGAGGGTTCAATTTTATATATACATTTTTCAATTGCAGTCTTTTAAAAAGGCATCTGAAATAATAAACCAAATTTGTCAAAAATAAAGATTTTCTATACATATTTATGATGAAATATCTGAAACGCTTCCAATACTCATGTTCTACCAAAAACAGACAATACCAGCTGCATTTTCCCACTCTCTCATGGGCTGCGTTTGAAATTGCAAACTCTCTTGAGTAGGTACTTATATTGAATAATTAATTACTTCATTTTTGCTAAAAAAGTACATTCTATATAGTGTCACTGTGTGTAGTAAGATGTACAGACATACTATAGACCATTTTGCAAGATGTAAACAACACTGGTCCAGAAGCACTTGCTGTTTCAGTTTTTTAACAGTACATAAAAGCTGGGATAAAATACAACCAACAGAACATATAAAACTGAATCAAAAATTTAAACAAATATCTTTAAGATGTTTTATTTGTGTTAAATAAAGAAAACAGTTACCAGTGTTGTTTAAATCTTGCAAAATGGTCTATATACACCTACCAGCGTCAGTTGTCGCTTCACTGCCACTCACAAATCATCTACTGTGACCTCATGGGATAGTAAAGTGTCCAAATTATGCACACTTCAGAATGTCGCCGGAAATAGTAGGTTATTCGCGTACTTCATTTTTGGGTGAACTACCGTAACTCTTTAAGGGGATTTCCAATGATAGTACTAGTCAATGCATTTGAAAGTTGTGTCTTATTGTTTACAACCATGTTTCAGTCCCAGCTCCTTTTCAATATAAAAGTCTTTGCTACCGACTCACTCATAGAGACAGTCTTTGCTGCCATCTAATGGTGTAATAATGTAAATATTCAAATAAACACTATTAGCCATAATAAAATTATAATAACTTTGTACAATAGCCATTAAACAAGCAAATACTTAAGTCAGAAGTACGAAAGCAGAGCTAGTTATAGTTCAGTTAAATAAAAATATATAAAATATTTTTGAAACTTAACTTTGCTCTTGAAACAAGTAACAAATTACCAAAAAACACAAGATTGCACGTTTGATATACTCAAAATGAATTTGATATACTCAAAACGCTGTCGTATATTTGAAGTCTAAATTGCCCCCCAAAAAATTAAAACTAAATTCCGTGACACATTATCTATCCATCTATCTATTCATAATATTAATTAAGACATCACAAACTAGTTGACCTCACTAATCGACTCCTCAATATGACTAGTTTATAATCACAACCCAATTACATGACAAACCAGTATCCAATCAACTTCACAGGCAAAAACATGGATGAGAATCGACTAATTAGATGGATTAAGGTGGTAAAAGCTAGAAAGGAGGGCCAGTGAAGTCTTGTGACACAGCCATCAGACAAAGACCCCTAGATCTGCACTTAATCAAGGTGAAGATAATCAAGAAACATACTATATATGTTATTCTTGGCAAGAGCAAGATTCTGCTGCCCTCAGCACTCTTCCGAGCAATCCGATTAAAGGCTGCTTGGATGCCCAAGCTCTGGCACACTCTCCCCTACCTACCCTCCCTTCCTTCCTCTGCACATCATTCTAACTCATCCAGCCAGCCCTGAACCCCCCACTTCAGCTCCTGCGGCTGTCATAAGCCATCCTGCCCCGTGTCCACCCCCTCCCCTCAGCACCTTAGCTGTTCAGTACCATTAACAAAGCCTCATGGGTCTTCCTCCACACACTCTACAAGGGGGGGTGGCGGGCAAAGCCGAAGGACCTCTTGGCTAATTGTGTCCTGCTGTGGGGAAATAGCCATTAGAAAAGCCATAATGTGCTTATTTACTTGTGACATAACGTTATCTCAACATAGTGACCATCAAATGAGGCACCCATAGAAGGAAACAAAAAAAAACGTACTTGTCTGCGGTTGCTGGGGGAAATAAATCATGGAAATATTGGCCTAATAAAGCAGACTGAATCTAAGGTAGTTTTTCACTCTGATCAATGTGTCCTTTGAAGATTCAATCTTTTTAAGAAGCTGATTAATAATCTATATAAAAAGCGTCAGCAAAGAGTGGATCACGTAGCGAGAACTACGATCTGGAAAAGGAGTTTCTCTTTCCCCTTCTCTCGCTTTTTTTTTTAATTGATCAATTAACGGCATGTAAAACCAAGCTGGCGCTACAACGTAAACGTGTGAGCTAGATGGGGCTTTGTAGAGAATATCTGGTGCTCCGCTTCACACAAGCTAATTAAACTTGTAAATCTCAGTGTGTTGCAGGCTGATTTTCCTATAGAGTAAAAATACCGGCATTAAAAGTGGAAAAAAAGCCAACTGTCAGCACAATTCATTCCAAAAAACAAAAACCTCATAAGCCTTGTTAACCAAGTGTACAGGAAAATCTCAACGTATGAAACCTAATTTTCAACAATGTAGCATAATTGCTCCCGGACATCAACAGCAAGCGGGCATCTCGTTGCAAAACCATATAGAAATTAATCAAAGCATCTACCAACATCAAACGCTCATGTTTGATATTGTTTCTGATGTATAGAAAGAGATACCAAAGGAAACACAATGGCAACACAGTCACATAAGGGCGAGTGGAGAGTGAGCCTTGATCTGGACAGATGAGGGCGAAGGAAAAGCCGAGTCAACTCACCAGCTTGAAGTCCTGAATGCTACAGATGAAGTAGGGCGTGTTCGGCCGTCGGCTCTCTATGTACACACAATCTGTGAGGATGACAAAAAAAAAAAAAAAGAGTGTTAACAACATCATCTAGACTATCAGATAAGATCTCTATTTTAATTTCTCAAACCTGCACAGAATCTGTTTCCCTTTGTAAAAGACAACTGGAATGCGAGTAATAGGATTAAAGAGCTTTTGGATGCAGGACTGTCTGCCCTTTCCAGAACAAACATCAAGGGGAGTCTGAGAAAGAAGGTCAGTATTGTTCCAACAATTATGTGATGGCAGGGGTTTTTGTAGAGCAGAAAACACAATAACCCAACACAAGATGAGACGCAAAACGTATCCTTAATTAAGCAAAAATTATAACTTTTTCTCCACTGTAGTGAAGCTGAGCAGAGGGCCTCTATGTTTAAATTAAATGTGACTGGCGGTATGGCCAGGTCATGAACCTTCGTCTCCTGAACAAAAACATTCACACTGCACAGCCCCAACAAGAAAAAGCAGCTTTAGCCAAGGAGACACACATAAACGCACACATACTTCCTTCCTCTGCGGTCAATCTGCCAAACATTTGTAGAGTGCGGGGGATGAAAAGATCACCCTCTTGTTCCACCCGCTTCTCCGCAGAGAGACAATCTGAGGCGCTCTTGAAATGGAAAATACTTCAGTGCTGTGCTGCACCGACATCAAAATTACTGTGAGTTGTTTGGGAGGGGGGGTGTCTGTTTAAAAGAAAGGGAGTGTTCGAGCTGTTTGCTAGATAAGAATCTTATTTACACAGAAGAATGAGCCTCCAGTTTGAAGACAGGCATTCTTTGATAGTTCAAATGTGTTGAAAACACAAAGAGGGCTGTGCTCGGATGCTTGGATCACCCTCTGTCAGACTGTGAGGTGCCAGTCGCTGCTCCATTCAAAACATTCATTACATTACACATTACTACTTCACAATACAAATCCATTTTACACTGGCATCCAAGCCAGTATTTATCTTACCTACACCTGCACCGTTCAGCTAGAGATGAGGTGATGGGGTTGCTGTGGTTTAAAGTCAACATGAAATCAAAACTGACATTCTTTACTTTAACTCTTAAAAAAAGGGTAAGACCATAAAGAGACATCAGATTATTATTTAGTACCATTTTCTATCTCTATTTTCTTATTAGGACACAAATTCAACTTAACAATTCTTATTTCTTTTAATGTATCGCTCACGATACATCACCCCTTATGGTGTAAATTCATTGAAATGACATTTTTTTAAACATTTTTTTAATTTAACTTAAAGTAAATATTTAACAAAACTTTTCAAATAATACGTAATACCATTTATGAATACACTATTACCCAACTATATAATTTAATACGCACGTTTCTAGGGCCTATAAATGATCAACAACCAAAACTTTGCTAAAAAACATGTTGTACACAATCTACTTAATGCCTTTTATTGACAGTACATACTTTGTTTTATCAAGTAAAGACTTTTCTACAGTGAAATCTTTAATGTTTTTTTAAGTAAATGTAAGATGAACATTTAGACTGAAGCAACTTGGGTTTACAAGCTAATGAATGCATTATTGCTTTAAATGTTCACTTTTTTTTATATTAAAAGATTTTTTCATGTTAATGTAAATGACAAATATGACAAGTCTATGGGGTAACATTTATTTGTCCATCTCTCACTTATCATTGAATAGCATATATGAGCCATAAAAGCCTGATGTAAGAAATATGATACTTCAGAATGCGCATGAGCTAATTACGAGCTACAGGCAAAACAAGTGAAAGAAGTCAATTTTGTTCGAATCTCAGATTTTCACAAAAATGAGTTCATTAAGACCTCGTCTATCGATCCCAATGTTCCAAATACCAATTCAACATCTAAAAGTATCTTTATTTGAAGAGTTCAGATGCAAAAGCCTCTAAATGCCATTTGAAATTTTCTTCTTTAATGACCATTTTTATCAACCTTGTATATTTCAGTTTAGTAATTTCACTTAAATGACAATTAATAGGTAATCTTCATTGCAATTTAAGTGAAATTACTGAACTTAAATATACAGGCTTGATAAAAATGATCATTCTAGAAGAAAATTTCAAATGGCACTTAAGAGGCTTTTGCATCTGAACTCTTCATTTGTACATTTTTTTTGTTCATCTTTATTCATGCTGTTTTTAAATGATGCCCATGAGCAAAACAAAGAATGTATGAACAAAGTCACCTCACCATATCTAAATATCCACAACAAACACCCTTTTCAACATGAAACCAAGAAATGAGACCTACACTTTCACTACCTCTTCCCACAACCGCTCAAGTGTTCGTATCCCCCAGGGTCCTGACATTTATAGTGCCAAATTTGTCCATTTACATTATTCCAATAACAAAATCTTCACGTGATCAATTTAATAACTTGATCCACCTCTGAAATGACTTTAGTTTTCTGGTGAGGTCACCTAGGCCATCCGGTCTATTACATCATGTTAAACAATAGCCGACTAGCTATTTTGCATTCAAGCCCAGCTACATTTGTGTTGGGACCTGTCACTAGTCACAATCCAATCAACTTCTAGGTCTTACAATTACATTTTTTCTCATTGAATATACCGTTTTAGTCAAAAGTCACTGTACAAAACTAAAACGGTTCACATTTCATCATCTTATATCGACTTTAAATAATTAAGGCCTAATGACTGGGTGATGTCATCAGAGGCGAAGAAAGTTATTAAATTGCTATTCTGATTACATCACCTAGTCACATTCAAGTCTGGCTAAATTCAGGTAGGGACTTCCCACATTTCATGATCCAATCACCTTCTGGTCACAAATGCCATTTCATGCCTACTTAAAAACAATTAAAATTTTTAAAAGCATAAATCAAACATCAGCTCTCAGGCCACAAATCATACGTTAACACATTTATATAATGTTAAAATAGAAATAAAAAGTCAATAAATAGCTAATAGCAAGCAGGATGTTAAAAAGTGGCTTATCAGAAAGCTGTTAAAAATCATTACAGATTCCCGACCCAATGATTCATTCACACTTCCTGGCTCATAAACAAAGGCCATGCCACGTGTTAAAAACACAAGTCGTGCATTAACAAGCAAGTGCGACTCCACCATCTTGTCTCCAGTTTCCTAAAGTCGTGTTGATGAAGGGGTTGAACCTCGCAGTTACCCGGCAGCCATATCTGAACACACAGCCTCTGGAGCGTGGTACAAACACACTCTCAACACCATAGTCCTCACTAGCAGCCTGTGTGTGTGTGTGTCATGGCTCTAAGCACAGATCTGGAGATGTTAGAAGTCTTTGTGTCTCTGCAGTGCTAAAACGGCATGGAGATAAATGTTTATCTGAACACTTCAATATTCCAGGGATGAATCCACGTAGCATGGGCTGAGGAGACTAAAAGCTACTACTAACAAAGGGAGAGCGATTCTGTTCTAGCCTTCTTAGTGCACATCTTTTATTTATTTGTTTTGTCTGGTGCTGTTATTGATCTTGTTGCGTTTATCTGTTCAATGCAGCAGGCAGAATAAAGATATTTAATAGTCGGAGCACATTGTAAACCATTCGTTGGGAGTGTGTGTGTGTGAGGGGGGGTGTTAAGAATGCAAGGGGCCATTTTGAGTGGATTGCATGTGTGACAGGAAAGGCTCGTTATCAGAGCTGGTCCGCACAGGGTTTTCTAAGGCTTTATAGTGTGTTAGTGGGATGGGCTGAGCTCTGTCCATCTGTTTCTACCTGCGCTCATTCTCCCATTTACAAGATAACGCAAGTGAACGTATTTATCAGTACCGTGACTGACAGCCTTCCATGGAGGGGGAGGGGAGGCTGAAGAACAAAAGAGACAAATCTCAATGAAATGAGATGACATGTTTCAGAACATCCCAGGCGGCGTTGAGAGGGATTTACCTTTGAGAATTGCGGCTTATAGTATCTTAACCCGGCTGGTAGATTCATTTAGAGGAAATGGATTCCCAACATACTGACAAGGCAATAGATGTCTTTGCTGTGAGCTGAAAGGAAAATACTGAGGTATAAAGATCTGATTTAAAATGCTTCCTAGAGTAAATGAAACTGTATAGCCTATTTCAAGGCAATAAAGCCACAATTTGTTTCTACCATTTATGTCTTTTTCAAAATAATTCAACGGATAGTTTACGCAAAAATTAAAAGTCTGTCATCATTTACTCACCCTTAAGTTGTTTCAGATCTAAATTAATTTCTTAAAATATTTGAACAATATGAGTATGGTAATCAATTGATGGGCCCCATTGATTTCCATAGTATGGACAAAAAAAAATACTTTGGAAGTCAATGAGGTCCAACTGATTGGTTACTAACATTCTTCAAAATATCTTGTGTTCAACAAAAGAAAGAAATTCATTCAGGTTTGGAACAATTACAGGATGAGTAAATTGCACAATTTACATTTTTGGGTGAACCTTTAATTATATTGAATCATTTTTATTACACTATTAAACAAAATGATCAAAATGACAACAATTGTTTGATTATAACAATTATATCAAAAACAACATTTATCATTCTTCAGCTTATTTTTCCATTAATTTCCATAAAAAAAAACACACGATTGTGAGTTTCACGTGAGGGCAAGAGATTTCCCCATGCAGATTTTGCATCGTGTTCAGCTTTGTCACACAGATTCGCTGCGTTGGCCAACAGAAAGCTGTTTGGTTTGAAAGTGACTCATGTCTGAGCTGTGCTTCATACATCTATACCACTGACATTAAATAATGGACCTTTTAAGGCCCTCAAAATTTAGCTAATGTGGACCCCACATTAACATTATGACAAGTTTAAATCAAAGATGTTATTAATGCCACCATTTGCGATCTCAATGTAATGAGAAATATGCTGGCCTAATAAAGCAGTTGACACATCGATATTTAAAAAAAAAAAAATTAACAGCTAAGAGAATGTGTTTTTAAAACAACCCAAAAGGTACTTTTCCCACCCATCTGTGAAACTCGTTTCCAAACAAAAGGTCCTCGTGAGATAAATTGTATTTAATATTTTACAATAATGACACTCCTCCCTAGCCGTGAAGAGTTGCGAGGCTGTAATTTACTTTGTACTTTGAGAGCGGACCTTTAAGAATCCAATCTGTTCAGCTGCGTTCCAGCCATTTTGTGCTTTTAGAGAAGCCCCTCTCCATCAGAGAGTGAGCAGGCGGAGAAAAAAGGGAAAGAGACCAAAAGAAAAAGAGAGAGAGAGAGAGAGAGAGAGAGAGAGAGGAGGGTCTGGGGGAGGGGTGTATAGGATTTGAAGGGATATGTGCAGTTCTATGGGCTTTGTAGACTCCCAAATGCCTCCCACAGGCCACAAGTCCCAACTCTCTCTCTCTTTCTGTCTTTTACACAGTCCCTTTACCTGACTCTCTCACTCTCTCTCTCTTAGTGGCCTGAAGAGAACAGGAGGGTGGGGGCTTTGCAAACAGCACAGATCCATTATCGACCACTCCACTGAAGCAGCCTGGCCTCATCCTTAGATTGAGATTTATTGAGCTGAAGAAATAGTCCATCACACGGCGAGATGCGTTCACACACACACGCGCGCGCATGCACCCATGCTTAAAGAAACTGACAAAAAAACCCTAGCGGATGTTAGAAGTTGATCTGTTTGCAGCTATTATTTCTTAATGTATTGTCACCCGTCACTTAGCAACATGAATATTCATGCAGAAAGGGAAGAGGGGTAGTACTAATCATCCTATCGTCCTCCTTTTCCGCCGAGGCTTATTGTTCACGCCATTCTTCTAAACCGGCAAAGCGTGGCTAAAAACACACCTTTACCGATGAAAGAGACCAGTCCTGCTTTCCGTGTCAATCCAGTTGCTGTTTAATGGAAGGTAAAGACAAAAGGCTGAAGTAAAATATTAATATTTCACAAGCGCTCAGCTGTTTCCTTCAAAAGAGTGCCGGTGTTACCTTCGATAGAAACCTTCTGCTAGGTGACGTCTCGGCTCATTATTAAATGCAGATGCTCGCTGTGGTCATGCTTATCTTGAAATTAAAGTAGCCAGAGCAATGCAGTTGAAATGGTAGGGGGGTTTGGACAAGGTACTGACTTCACACTCCACGCGTCACATTCACACCCCTCTTGCTACATGACGACAAGCGGCAAAGTGGCGACCTGCGCCACTCGTATCACATCGTACTGGGAAGTACTTCAGTACAGGTGCTTCAGCTGGCACCAATGCCCCGTGTCAGGAAAAACAGGCCGATCTTAACCCTGCTCATCCCATTTACACTGCTGCTCATTTCCTTCGCATTGAGATCTACAGCTTCAAACATACACACACAAACTGATTCTGCTATTCTCCCATTATCCACTATGTCAAGTTGGTAAATATTCACCCCATCTCATAGCAGGAGATTAATACCTTCATCCTGAATTATCAAACCTTATACAGTTTTGCCCTCAGAGTAGCCGGCAGTAAAAAGCGGACTCCCTCTGGGCCGGGAACAGAAGCCGTTTGACAAGTGTGGTACACTTAGTCTGTAGCAGCTTTCTAATTTGTAATTGGCAGGTGGTTCAATTTCACAAAAGCCTCTACAGTCTCCCTGTCATACAATGCAACATGGAGGGAAATTTCAGAAAAGATCTGACTCTTTTATTTCCAGCTATAGACTTGGTAAGGATTTCTCTACACACTGTTTGAAATGTTGTAAAAGGAAGAATGTCAGTGACACTTAAACCTTTTATTTCAGGAAGAATAAAACTTGACACATGGGGTTTAAAACCAAGAAACAAACAAAAGCGGCTCACAGTATATGACTACGTTTACATGCAGCCAATTTTCGGGTTATGGTCGGGTTAAGGTCACTATTCGGGTTTCTGAAACATTAGGAATAACCCGTTTACATGCGTGAGCAGAGAGTTTCTCCAGTATACATGGAATTTCAATATCCCGATGTAAACGGCGACGCGCGGTTAGCGTCTAGACGTACGGACAACCTTAAGATGCAATATGCGTCATTTACGATTCTTCTTCCTGTATCCAAAGACAACAACAACAGCAGCACGCGGATAATGAATCATTCGGGGCAGATAGCGATCGCCTTTGTTTGCGCTGTGATGCTGGTAACGTTACTGACCTCGCTCCAAAAGTATGCTGTGCTGTGTCTCACCATGTTTACTTCCGGTATACTGCACGTGGATTTTTGTACGCGCCGAGAAGTTTCTCTACTCAAAAGACCAAGATTCTTTGCGAATAGAACATGCGCAGAACACAAATCACTATGGGGATATGCCGATACACGTTTACATGCCAAGAAATTCAGGTTAGAAAAGGTGTACCCCAGGTATAATATCCCGTTTTTTAAAATCCGGGGTACGTGCATATTCGGGTTTTTGCCGTTGTTTACATGGCCGTTCGCGACTGGGTTATTGCTAATATCCCGGTTTTGAATGGGTTATTGGCTGCATGTAAACGTAGTCTATGATTGTCTGTACATCTTAACGTAAATGCATTGTGTTCAACACTGTGCTATTATGCGGAGTGAGCCAATCATAACAGAGTTCATTTACCTATAAAAATATTAAAAGGCACAGAAACCTTTTAAACAACGTGTTCTAACGGTTAGATATCGGGATACACGAATATTTAAATTCCTGTCGATAAGATTCATGCTATTCATTTTTATGTCAGGATTGAAAACCAATAAATAGTCAATATTTAAAATAGTAAATAATGCATTGAATATTAAAATGTACATATTAAATTACAAAAAAATACTATTGTGTTTAAAATTAAACTAATAACGTTTTAATCGCTCCAAGTGAATTTATTATGAAAAATGGATAATCATTTTGGAGATCTGCTAAAGATTACAGTTATTACAGTAAAGTAACTATTTCTTCTAAACACACTATTTCTTCTATTTCTACTTTTCAATTAATAAATAAAAAAAATCTAAAAAATAAAAAATAAAAAAAATAAAAAAAAGAAAGAACTCACTAAGATAAACAATGTGGTAAAGATGAATCATGCATCCCTAATCAGGTTCACTAAATTATGACCTTTCTGGCACAAAAATGCTTAAAGTGAGTGACCCCCGAGGGAAAATAAATGCTACGCAAGTATAAAATGTGGCCCTTTTAATTGAACCCATTGGATGATTTGATTTAAACAGCAAAGCCTCTGTTCTCCTTCAAGACAAGGATACGAGGGTCTCCTTGTCGCCTGCTCTGCCTCTGCCTGCTTTTCATCCCCCATCTCTCTTTCTGTCTGTCTAAATCTTGAGACAGCTGGAAGCAGAGTGGAAGACATGCATGGAAAAGTTGTCTCTCTACATGGGGTGATACTGTTGCTGTCTCCTCAGAAGAGCAACAGGGAGATGAAGACTGCTGCTTGATGACTCACTCAGGTGGTCAAATGCAGTTAGTCTCACCTCGCTGAATAATACATGACTCTAGCCAAGAGTGAGCCTGGTTTCTCCCCATGACAACAAACAAAGTTTATTTCAGAGAAGTCAATGTCAATTTCAGCAATGGCCGAATGCTCTTTGCGAAGGTGGTGCATGTCCATTTTCACCCCACCAAGTCTATTGAGTTCATTTTTGACTCTGTTCCAGGGAAAGATCTGAAGCTTTGTTCGCCTGTTAGTGTTTCTATAATCTCTCAACTGGATCCACTGACAAACATGAAACTTACACCAAGGTGCTAATCAGGCAAAATTGCGAGCAGACAAATAACCAGTCTTGAAATGATATTAGCGAGCTGACAAGGAACCACTCAGCTCTGTATGGAGGTGAGGGCGATGGGCTCAAGCTCCCGGTGGAGATTTCAGCCTTATGGAAAAGACTGCAAGCTTTGGGTGGCTCCATAATTAGGTGACAGCTGTCCAGACACCCACAGGCAGCCAGGAGAAAGAGAAAAATAAAGGCCACCTTCAGAGATGTACTCATCCTTTTGTAAATTCAACATCTAGACCTCCACCTCAATCATAACCCCAACAATAAGCTCTGTTCCAAAATCTAGTAAGCTGTCCTGCCGACTACTTTCAGATTTCTGTCTAAAGAAACCTCACCAGTGACTGAACTGGAACTTCACACAAATAGAACTCCTAATGTGAACGAATTTACACCACTCTCAATTTCATGTTTAATTTTTTTTTAAATAGCATGTTCAATTATTGAGTTTTTTTTTGTTTTTTTTTTCACTGACCTTGTCACAACGCATTTTTTTGTGATTTTAATGAAGCATTCTGGTGAACTAAAAGACAACATTTGTTTCAAGTATAAAAAAATATCAATTTGATTAAAGGCCATTGCACACTGAGTCCAAAATTTTTCGTATTCGTGATTCGGTGGCTCTGAATTGTCAAAACACCATTCAAACTGCTTGCTATGGATGAGAAAAACGCAGAAAACCAAACCGATTCGTTTTTTTTTTTTTTTTATGACGGGTGAAAGTTTCGGAGGCAGTGTGCAAGCGTGATTGACATAACCTGAGGTCGTATTTATTTTTTGACATGCGAAAAAGGGCCTTAATTTCAATATTCAATATTTATTAACTTTTCAGGTCAGTACATGCCAAATTTCCTCAAAAAAAAAAAAAATCTCTCAACTAATACTGTAAACTATACAGAACCATAGTTGGTAGACTTTAATATTAAATTAATTGTTTACTTGTTTGTAGGCTACATATATAAGGAAGTTTTTATAATAACGTTATAATAAATTTAAATGACAATGTGTCTTCTAGTTTTAAATATAAATATTTAAATGCTGGCTGTCTTAAACCGGATTTATTCAAACATACATTTATTTTAAAGAACAGGTTAAGTAAAAATACAATAATTATGCAATAGCCTATAAATTAGGGGTGAGAATCTCTAGGCGCCGTACGATTCGATTACGATTCAGAGGGCTATAAATAAATGACTATAAACAGTTTGCCTTAAAACTACTAAGTAATAACCCATAAAGAGTTAACGTACAATATATTTTATTAACATTGCAAAGAAGCAACAGGAAAATAAATCTGTGTCTAAATTAATATAATAACGGTACAGCCAAGTGTTTTTCCTCCTCTGGGTGGAAAAGTGTCATATGGCTTCTCATATTTGTCGTGTTTCCGAAATATTTTAGTTTTATTCTACAAAGCTTACAACTAGTGTGCCTCTTGTCCAGCTCCTTTCCTTTTTTAACTTCAGAAGCCAAAATATTTCCACACGTCAGCTTTTAACAAGGGTTTTTGGGTTTCACGCTCAGCCATTGCGTCTCTTGTGCATGCCACAGACGGACCACCTGCACTTCAGAGTTCTGTCAAAATTACGTTATTATAAATATATATCTGGATTTTTATTTATTTATTTTTTTTTGACATTTGTGAATCGATTCAGAATCGTCCACGTCCGCATCGCGATGCATCTTAGAATCGATTTTTCCCCCACCCATACTGCAAATGCATATATTTAGCAAAATTCTCCTAAGTACATTTTTCTAGCTGACTAGTTTTTGGACATTGAATGGCTTTATTGAGGTAAATGCATTGGACATTAAAGGACATTGTTTACAAGCTGTTTTATTGATGCCTTCCTGCAGTTAAAACACTGAGCAATTACATGTGACTGACATGATACAGATTTCGGTAAGTTATATAGTATTTCAACATACCTTCAAGTTTATTTCGTGTTGTGACCAGTAAAGCGAAAGATATGATCGTTCACAAGCGCTCTGCTTGAACGGAGGCACTACAACGATCTGTCAGGCGTCAAAAAAGATTGCGATAGCTCGA
Source organism: Pimephales promelas (assembly GCF_988280905.1). Classification (NCBI taxonomy): domain Eukaryota; kingdom Metazoa; phylum Chordata; class Actinopteri; order Cypriniformes; family Leuciscidae; genus Pimephales; species Pimephales promelas. The sequence goes on along the minus strand of NC_142788.1, from coordinate 18,833,667 downwards.
GAGACATCTAAGGTCTAACTCCAGTTTATGGGAAAGTAGCCAGTTTTTGATTCTTTTGAGGTTTGGGCTTGCAATTTCACCCCGAACCCCTCCCTCCCTCCCAATTTACATAAATGACATATTTATTACAAACTGCGTATTCTGCTGAAAAGCAACTAGTTTGCAGGTATAAAACACTCTCTAAGTAGGCAGCCCACTAGGTTTTGGATGAGAGTTATAATGAGCACAATAAAGCCCACCCCAACCCTCAGCCGAGCCCACGGTGGATATTCACCTCTCTTTATTGTCAGCATTCTCATCACACGGGTGGGAGTGGTACTCATCCAGCCAATCCCGCTTGAGAAGCTCTCCATTTTAAAAGCCAAATGGCAGCCAGGGAGACAAATTGCCGTCACAGTACAAGGACATTGGTGTGACTGCAGGTTGTAAAGACGGACTGCAGACAGCCACGGCCAGCTCGCAGAGGCTTGAGTATTGATCTTATGTGTGTATAATCTCCCGGCTGGATCCATAAGCTGCCTCTGTGTAGTGAATATCCGCAAAGCTAAAGGGAGCCTGGACACGAGAACGCCACTCAAAGGCCTGATCGATTCAGATGCTTTACTCTACCTTCCATCCGAGTGGCCCTGTCTGCAATACAAATGCCTCTCCATCTCTCTCTCCCCATCTGAATCACACTCCACATTCACTCCTTTTCTCCTTCGTTCCTTCCTTCCGCACTCAAGCACAATCCATCTCTCCAATGACGAGGCTACGTGCCTATTTGCTTTTTTTGCACACCCTAATAAATGCACACTAAGCTTGCTATAAAATTGTTAGTCGACAAAATGTATGAAGGAGATCTTCATGTTGGCTTTCAATATTACTTCGTCTTATCTAGTGTCATACGTACACGCGGCCGACTCTCTCGAGCCACAAAAGCAATTATTGTCTTGTTTCAGTTCTCTCCCTTGATTAGACTCTCTCTTTTTCCGTTGGCTTCTCACCGTTTTTAATACCCACTTCAAGGGTGGCCAGTTTTACATATTGTGTGTCACTAGACAAACATAAAAGGATTTAACATTTAGTAGGGTTTAATCCAGCACAGGCTTTGTGTCTACTTAAGCCGCTCGAATCAAATCTGATTGCAATAAGGCTGCAGAAACTGACCGCAAACCAAATGCATCCACATGCTGCAAGGCCAGCACAATTAAACGAAATAAATCGTAAAATGTTTACACATTAAGTATATATATATATATATATATATATATATATATATATATATATATGTGTGTGTGTGTTGTGTGCCTTTTAGTGTTTTCAGTGTTTCAGAGCAGTGCAGTTCACACATTTTTATTTTTCAGTGAAATATTCCAATAAAAATATGGTATTTTTTATATTTACATTTAAAAATGCTATTTATATTTTACATTAATAATAATAATAATTATTATTATTAGTTGTAAATATCAATATATTTATGTATATTCATAAATTTGTCCAAACTGTACGGCACTACAAACAAGCACAAAAACATCATTTTAAAAAAGTGACAAAAAATTATAAAAAACATATACAAAACACAATGATGTCACTAAAGCATTAACAGATCAGCTATATGATGTATAGACCACTATAAATCAAAGGAAAGGTTCACTATATAAACAGAATCAACAACACACATATGGCGCAATTTATTTTTTTAAATAGCTGCACCTTAAAAAGCGCCTTCAAAAACATGGTGTCCGTCCCTTTGTATTCTCTACTACAGCAGTGATTAAATCAACTAACATGCCTCAGATGTGTGTGATTCAATTCAATCTAAAGCAGACTGGCGGTACTTTCCAAAACAGAGCAGGGAAGGGATCTGGTGGGTTATTACTGACAGAGAGCTTCAGCAACTGTGTTTTCAAGGACCTTCAGCAGATAATGCCTCCAACCGGATTCCCACTGGGGCAACAGTGCAAGGAAGAAGAGGAGGAGGGGGCAACCATCACACCATTCCTCACCTTCCCCTCCGAGCAAACACCTCTGCTAAGCAGAAGAGATGGAGTGGAGAGACTGGAAATTACACAAATGGCAATAATTTGAAGTCTTCGCATTAAATAACTAAGCATACTGCTTGACCTTTCTGCTAAATAAATGAAAGACACGGCGAGGATGATTTAGAACTACAGCAGCCGTGCTTTGCCCTCCACCGGAGTGTTGACATTTCCCCCCAGTCTCATGTACAACCAATTTCTAAACAGCAGGTGAAAGAGAGGCCATGTTTACAGCGCAGGAAAAGGTTATTGCTCTGGTCTAGGCTCAATCTCAGCGCCTAATAAAGACCTAATGTGGATCGTTTCACTTTTTCTGTCACTCACTGAAAAATACAAATAAAAACAAGAATCTTGCGTGGTTTGGACAGCTAAGTGTGAAAAACATGACCGTTTCAAATATCATCACGGCGATTTCTCCTGCATTTTCAGCAAGAGGGAATGTATTTAGTCAAGCACAGCAGCCAACGTAAATGCATTTTTTTTCATCCAAGTAGTGGATGATGTGACATGTTTATGCTACGCTAAAGCACCATTTTCAGCAACACATACAATATATTGCCAAATACATTTTGCTGTCCAAACAGCATGGTTATTTAATGACAAACACAGTACAACCAGAACTTACCACCGGGTCTGTAAACAATGTCATCCTCCGTAATGAAGGAAGTAATCTCGCCGTTCTCCATTCGCTCATAGCGCGACTTCTTCTTGGGCAGCTTCTTCTTATTTTTCTTACCGCCCTCCTCGGCGTTGGCGGCCCCAGGCGTCTCGTTGTCGTCATCCTCACTGTGTTCGCTCTCAGCATAGTTCTTAGCACCGCCCTCCAGCGTGCAACTTCGCCGGGGCCGTGAGCTCTCGCACTCTCGCATTTTGTCCCGCTTCTCGCGGTCTCTGTCCCGGTCCCGATCACGCTCGCGCTCCCTCTCCTTGTCCTTCTCTTTGTCGGCAGTCATGATTCGCCACGTGCCTTCTTCTGTCCTCTCACGGCTGGGCCTCCGTGAAAGGTAGACTGTGAGCCTGGGCTTCAGTCTTCTGAATTTACCAATCAAATCCAGGGAAAATTTGGCCACACCAACAACCCCAGTGTTTCAGAAGAGCTGAAGGGAGAGGAAAACAATGACATTGTTAGAGTGGTTAATGTGACACTTTTTTTTGTTCTATTTATTCAAAAAATACATGTGTTTTTAAAAAAAAATGCATTCAACATAATGACTTGAATACACCTTTTTGTACACTCTAAGAAAAAAGGGTTCTATATATGTAGCATAGGGTTTTTTACTCAACTCCAAAGGACATTTTATGCTAAAAAAGGTTCAATAATGACAAGAAAGAACACTTTTGGCACAAAGGTTCTTTAAAGGCTATTATTCATTCATATATTACATTATTCTCCAACATTTTGTAGTTGTAATTAAATTATTGTTTATTAAACTGTTGTAACTTAATATCACATTTTAATCATGCAGATTTTTGGAGGATAAAAACTGAAATGGCACTCTTCATGTGATATTGATTAATTACATTTTTTAACCCCATATCTTGAATTTTGTGATCATTCACACTCATTGCATTTTAGGGGTTCCAAATATGTAGCGCTTTAGAACATTTTAAGGTTCTATATAGAACCTTTTCTTCTAAGAGTGTAATGAATTGAGAATAAAATTAATTTTTTTTGAAGGGGCAAAAATGAAATGCCACAGTGATACAATTTTTCTGTTATCATAGTGACGTTAAAAGCCTAATAAAAATAATGTTTTTCATGCGACATGCCGCAAAAAACATCATCACAGATAGGACCTGTGCAGACTCTCATGACTCGGGGTCAAGGTCATCATCAAGTCTCTTAAAATCTCAGATAATTTGATCTTAATGACAAGGCAAGGTTAGATGTAAAATCTCATTTGGTGCATCTTGCTCAATCTTTTAAAAATAATGAGGATGTATACACCTACATTAAAGCCATGTGAAAAAAATACCACTTTTGACTTGATGGTTACAACATTAAACGTGCTCTAAATTTGCTTTTCATGTTCCCCAACACAGCGAGATATTTGTAAAACCAAGGGCCTGTTGATACTCATGCAATCGGTTTAATCAATCACAGCCGGCGAGCAGCGCTGTGACGTCGCACACCAAAAGGAACATCAATTGCCGGTCTCTTCCACAGCAGCAGCACATGTCCTCAGGAGAGCTCTGAGCAAAGCTATATCAAAAGAGCACAAACTTCAAGCTCCCTGCTCTTTTCCCCAGCTCATTTCTGCCTGGCGATGAAAAGCACCACTATGTTTCCCTGCACAGTGGCCTAAACAGGATTCCCCACTGCATTATCAAATTGGCTCAGCTGCACGTTTTACAGGATATTAGGCTTATATAGACCTTTGCACAACTAGCCAGCTCAGGCTATCGAGAATAGAATTTCTTACAAGTAATGCATTAGACTGGAATAAGACCTAGTGCTCCCTCTAGGCCACAGTGTTTGTTGCTTGTGCATGCTGGTCAGGCAACTACAGCCTGGCCAGAGGCGGCCCTACCTCAGCTAGCACAGCGATCACCCGTGGAAATCAGAACAGACAGGCATGGAGAAGAAACCTGGCAAAAGTCTCAGACAGAAAACAGCTTTGGATCAAATCCTGTTTTTACAACGCTCGCTGCTACTTGCCTCTTTTAAGTCAACATTCATGAAAATAAAGATCAATCTCCCATTGGCCGAAAAGGGAAAAAAACAAAACAAAACAAGACCTCTAATATGAGAGCATGAAATGGCTGCGTAACAATGAAGTGCACTTGAAAGGGTCCACGCCGCTTTCCCCCTCTTCAGTTAAACAGGAAACTAAAGATTACAGCCTCAAGTGCAGCTAAACCTGACAACAGCCGAAAAAGCAGCAGCGAGTGAATTTGGAAATGTGGAGCCTGCGGGAGGACAGCAGCAGGACAGAATTGGGCTGTTTGTCAGTGTGAGAGGTGTGTTTATAGAGCAGGTATAAAAATGAAGAGAAATGGCTTATGACAGGCACACTGGTGCAGTTGACAAGCAGCCCTGTCAATGGCAGCCTGTCATCTTGAGTAGACGGCAACTGACGGGGCAGCTGCTCCCCTCATCAACCTCAAACACTACTGACTGATTACAGAGCTGCGCAGCCACGTCACGGCCCGATTAATCACCGCACGAGTTACCATGCTGACCGCCAGCCTGAACACACATGCATACATTCATATGGACAGTCAACAAGACAGTGGGTTTTTAAAATGTCTTCTGAACTAAACGATCAGTGAAGAAGTCCTGCATAATTAGAGCAGTTGAGTTCATCAGACACTGATCACACATGTTTCTTAGGGGGCGTTTAAATGGGACACATTCTGGTGTTCAAATGCAGCCAGCAAGAGAGCTCAAGCTCAAGATCATCAAAACATTTTTTCACTTAAAAAAGCAACTATTGCATTATGGGCACTTATTGTGACACGACGGCAAAAAACATGGAATTCATTTCCGTGAATGTTTTACCGTGCAAACAGCTAAAACGAAGGATATAATACAGTAATTAATGCACCAATTTTTAAAAATAAAATCTAGACTGTCAGTCAGTCATTCTCAAATTGTTGGATGAGAAATTATAAAATGCAGCCTATACTAGCTTTCAAAAGTTATAAACAGCTATACATACAATTACAACTGTAACTGATTAAAAAAATTAACAAAAGTAAATAATAAAAAATAAACACTAATAAAAATAAAAAAATAAAAAATAAAAATCTCACAAGCACTACATTGTAAAAGTTTGTGGTTCTCGAATGCTTTGAACAATCGAGTTTGAAGACCAGCCAATAAGCCTTTATTTGGTGGCAGCACCTTAGGATGGTTTTCAGTTAATATTTTTTTTTTTCGGAACAGTACAACACAATTAATACCAGTATCAGGCCCGATACTGAGCTAATGTACTCGTATTCATTAAAATGCTCCAATACCAACAACTAATACCACAAAGCATGTGTACAGTGTTTGTGTCCAGTCAAAGAAACACCAGCAGAGAGTATAATGTGGATAAAAGAGAAGGCTGTCTATGAAGTAGAGGTCGACAGATAGTGGATTTTACTGATGCCGATTATTTAATTGGATACTGGGATTAAAAACAAACATAACACTCCAAGTAAAACAGTGCTGATTTGAAATGTGCACCAATACTTCAAAAGTATCACGATTCTCGGAAATTAAAAACGTCACAATTAATAAATTTGTTAGTATCGATACTTTTATGAATGACCGCGTTCCAGATTTGTAAGAGATGCATTTCATGTTTCCCTCCCTAAGGACGTCAGTGTTTTTTCTCCTCACACACGGCCACCAGTCAGTAGCGGAGAGGCAATCCCGAGAGTCGGGACTTTTCCCTGTGGGCCGGAAGGGTTGAGGCCACGAGGGCTGGTCTATAGTTATGCATTGCAAGTTATTAGCCACACCATCCGGTGGCTTGGTGTGCGGCCGCTGCCCGTTGGTCAAACTGTCCAGAATATAGTCTCTGCAATGGCGATAAATTGAAGCACGCGCCTGAGTGAAGATAGACACTATAAGACAAAAGACACTGTATCCATGTAATAGATAGCATGCAAAAAAAAGCACTCAGCTTGATTTGAAAAACGACAGATTTTAGCGCTAGATCTCTTGCGCTTGGCGAATATCCTAGTAAACACAGTCGGATATAAGTGAACGTAGACAGTTGAGAAATACAATGCGCAACAGTATATTGGATCCATGCATTCGGTCTTAAAGGGGCAGCAGTCTAATAAACCTGCTGCTCTGTTTTAATGTTAACCAAACAAAGGACAAAGAAATCACTCACTGCTCTTGACTGAACAGGGCCTAACTTTTGTAACTTTATAAAGATTCATTTTTTTTTGGAGCAGCTCTAAGTATGCGCTGTGCTATGAAATGATAGATAAAATATGATAATAGCAGGACCTCGCCTCTTACAAAACATTTTATTAGGCTTAAATAAGAATGATATAACTGAAGAAAATATATAGTAACTACTCAAATTAAGCCAACTAATATGATTCATATTCGTTTGGTTTCTCTACCCAATATATTTTAAAAACTACAAATGCAGTGAAAATGCAGGTATCAGCAAGTACCAAGAAGGAAACTTATTGGAAAAAGTGGCATCGGTGCATCTCTAATGAAAACCCTTATTGCATCTTGACTCCATTATACGAGCATTGTACAACCTTGTGCCGTATGATTAATAAATTACTACTGCAGAAAACTCAGTGATCCACACTTCTCACATGTAAAGAGCGTGTTATTTATACCAACAGAAGCATTAGCAACCAGTGATAGGCAGTGGGACTGCAGTGAGGTTTACAACACTGACCAGGCAACAATGCATCATCAGTTCATGTGGCTTCTGAATGGTGACCAGGACCAATTAAGCAATGGCGAGTACTCCCCTCAACACTACCCACAGATGAATAACGCGCTGTGGGGCAGGTGAGGCTTGAAGCCATTACACATCAATCACCAGAGCAGGACCTTTTGAAAGATACCAGCTGTCTTAATGGAAAAGGGAGGGAGAGAGGCAGGGAGGGAGAAAAATCAGCCATTTGTGAAAGCCGGTATATATATATATATATAAAAAAAAGCTTCAGGGGTCTCAGCCAACAGCACCTATTTTACCATTTCCATTACTGCAATGAAGTCAAGGGGTGTGAGCCAGGAGGTTTTAAATAAAAATACATTTCTCCTTCAGAGCAGCGGATAAATTAGACCTTCTCACCCCTCCAACCACACAGTTGCTCTGCCACTATTAACACATCACCTCACAATGGGCACACAGCAGGGCTCTATTACAAAACACACTCCTTTTTCAACATTACTCTTTCATGCTGCATGTTTTATTCATCCTAAATCACTCTCCTATTACGCCAATAGGCTGACGCATTCATCTCTGTGATTTGAGGCAAAAGCCAATAAAGGGTCAGGCAACACAAATGCTATTTCCCCAAGACAACAGTATTGCCAGGTGCCTCATTTTAGGGCTGTAACGAACAATTATTGTGATAATCGATCTCGTACCAGTCAATTAACCCTTTAGATAACAAACCAACAAATAACCAAACTCTGCCATTAATCTTTCCATGTTTCATTTAAACATGTTTTCATAAAATTCAGCTTGAGGAACAGCTGAAGACGCAACCATATTTAGTGACCGTATTAATGGCGATGTCCATAACACCAAGAAATTATCACAATTGATAACGTGTTATTAAACAAATAAGTCTGATCGAGGTCTGCGTTTATCCATCAGTTATTTTAAGCAACCAAAAAGGACTTTTAATGCTTTGTTACAGAGTGCAGCGTTCAGTCTCCGTGAGGAAACTAAACCCATCATGATTATACAGTTCAGTGTGGCTCTTACATTATATGACGTGAGACAACTAGTTGTCCAGTGCGGTTCCATTCATCCAGCAGTGGTTCGTCAAAAAATGCGGTTGTGAGTCTTGAAAACATTCAGGGGTCAGTACGGTTATAAAATGCAGTCATCACGCTTGTAAAAAACAAAATGATGTATGCGCTGCCATAGTATCCATTAGCATTTGCTCTAGTTTTGTGTGACACTGACAAGGGATGACGGATGAAAGTAAAAAGTGTGAAGCTTCGACACTTTACACACAAATCGATGCATCGTTCCAACCGTAATCTAATTCATTTGCAAATTTAGTCAAAGACTGTTTATGATAGATAGTCAATGAGCAGATAGCAGTGAGAGAGTGAGTGACACGCTTATAGACATTTTTTGGGGGGGATCCCTGATCACTGGTTTCAAACAGTACATTACAAAATGCAGACATTTGACTGGCGAGAATTACCGAAAGCTGTCCAGATGGAAGTTGTGAAATACACGTTTGATGTAATTGTTTTCGGCGAGTGAGATTAGCCTTGGAACATATCAAACAAAACATTATCTGCAATACGAGTAACTGAGATTTATCAGACAAATGTCTCATTCGAAGCTCAAACAAGAGAGCTACTCTGATTTCAACAAAGCTGTTCAATCTATTTTGCCAAAGCGAAAAGCTCAAGAAATAAATAAAGAGACATCTGAAGCAGAACTCAAAAAACAACAACAACAAAAAAAACAGAAATCCATTTGCTAACTCTCCACCAGATTTTAGTTATTGTTGATGAAAGCATCACACTGACTCTGTATTGTGTGAAATTATGACTTGCAGCAGTTCAATTTTAATAGTTTCACATGATCACACAGAACAAGCATGTATAATCCGTACTGAAACTCCTGACACACACCATCGGTCTGCTAATAACAGTGATCTTTATCTGATGGCACACATTTATTCTGAAACTGTTCCTGCTGGAAGAGATTGCTCTGACTAAAATTTAGCATACTCCAAATCTTAATGGCCACTACTGACTATTCCCAACAATTACTCAGTGCTCCTCAATAAATGTCTACTTTATGGACGTGTAGTACAGTGGAGGACCCTCTCCACACAGAAACTGTTTTTACTGAGTTTTAAATTGTGTAGACAGGCTGACGGATCTTTAAGCATTACCACAGTCTGTTCCATTAAGTTAAATAATGAAAGAAAATGCCTTTCTGCATAGATTAAGTCTATAGACTCATATTATACACATACTCCTCATATCCTGATAGCAAGCACTAAGGCTGAGCAATTTTATTGATTCTGCGATATAAATCGTTTTTTCCCCCCAAAAGTATCGATTTTTAAGCCACGAGTATCGATACACAAGTCCCATTCAAATCCCCCGTGTTTAACTTAGCTCGTCATGGTCTCGTTCACATATCGTGTCTTGTGCACTCAAGTTCGTTTTTTCAAATTTAGGTGTGGGGCAAGCACACTTATAATTGAAGCGACGCGCTCATTTTTCCCAGGCACAGCGAGATGAACACATCGAATTTTCAGAATGCCGCAAGTACAGCGCAGTTCATGTGACAATAACCAACCATTAGCAGAGCTACAGCAAGCGTTTTTCGGTGGTGGAAATCAATTAGCTATTAAAACTTTTGTCGTTGTGGAGAGCGCAGTGCATGGTTGCTTAGCAACGACAGACGGCATTTACTTTTCAAAGGCTTGTAAGCTACAGTTTGCACTGCTTCAATAAATGGAACTAATTTTCTCAACAAATCGTTGATTCATTTTGTCCAGCATTTTTAAGCTGTAGAGACCGTCTAGTCAGAATATTTTGTAATCAATGTTTTCAGTTCAATTAATTCAATCCAAGTAAATGGAACTCACAAGAGGTCACCAAAATCACTCTGTCCACTTTAAATCTTTCAGAAAATGATGCAAGTGTATCGAATCTAGGGCTGCAACTAACGATTATTTTGATAATCGATTAATCGGACGATTATTTTTTCGATTAATCGGATAAAAAATTATATTTCTTTTTTGTTTATTATAACAAAATAAAACCCTAAAAACCACACTCTTTTGTGTGTTAAACAATCCACTTAATACAGATAACTTCATTATAAAGAAAAACAACAAATAAAAAAAATATATATGACCATAACCTATGACAAAAATGCTATTGTAAACTAGATTAGTGGATAACTCAGCAAAACTTAGCCTAGAAATATCACAAGTGCACAATAATTTTATAAAATCTAAACATTTAGTGAAAAAAACATTCCTTAGTGGGGAACAAATAAGAGACAATAAGTGTAGCACTAACTCTGGTAAAACGTTACACATTGCTCTTTGTATTGTTGTTATACATTCATGAAAAACATCGTAAAAATCAGATGCACAGCTGTTTTAAATGTAAAGCACAGCTGTTTAGTGAGGAAGCAAAATATAATAGATAGGACAGAACAAGAAAGGCTATTAATAAGATTTCAAAACCATCATAGACCTTTATCTACGGATCAATTATAATAATAACATTGAATCATCTTGGAAAGAGATCATCATGTTAACTGTTGTAACGCGACGCGCTGTTTGAACACCGAATAGAGAATGACCGCAGCCGCAGTGGAGGGAAAAGCTTAGGTTAACTTGAATTTAATGACTTAAATATACATTTCTATCTCACATTATACTATAGTATGGCTTCATAAAGTATACACGATTAACGTCGGTCACCTATTTTGGTTTCAAAACGGCGAATTTACCGAAAGGTGAATGATTTTCGTGTATGCTGCATATTGATAGCGGTTTCCTGATGCCCGCAAATTAGTTCAAACTCACGGAATCAAGAGTGCGCATGCGAGACAGAAGATAATGTGCTCCAAACCGTCCGTGTTGCGCGCGCGAGACAGGGTAGAGCGGCGAGGGAGAGAGACTGCATGTGCGCCTCATGAAGCGCATGTAAGAAGCGCATGTTCCATGTAAACAATCCCCGTGACGTAATCAGACCAACTAATCGATAACGACATTCGTTGACAACGATTTTCATAATCGATTATAATCGATTTTATCGATTAGTTGTTGCAGCCCTAATCGAATCATAACAAATCGTATCGTTGGCTGAATATCATGTACCGTATTGTGAGATAAGTGCATCACTACAGCCATAGCAAGCACTATGTTAATCAGTCTAAATGTATTATGTACAAATATATATAATCTGTGGAAGCTGTAGGACCATAAAATGTTTGTTCAATCATTGCATGCGGTCCAATTGATATAACACGTGTTATCTGTCAGTCAACGTGTGTTTGCATACCACTGCACAGCCTGTTCACGCAAATATCATACGTCATCAGCACATTCACATACACTGCGCAGACAGAGCGAGCATGGCAGGCAAACCGTCGTTTATGTTCGTTATTTTAGTACTGTTATTCACTGTCTTGTAAAGTTCTCACCGGTGAATGACACATGATATAATCCAACTACATTGTCTCTGGTCATCTCGCTTGTGGTCTGTGCGTGTTCATGTGTTTGAGGAGGCGTGGCTTTATGAATCGCACGGTGATTTGCAGGGAGGGTGGGATCGTATGCTTTCAATGCTAGTAGGCTAAAATTAACATTTTTCCAGATCACCAATTGCACATTTAATGAAGCCTTCATGAACAAAAAAGACTTTTGTGACTTCTGAGATCTTACAAGCAGTATCAATATGCATATAAGTATAATATAGAATATAATATGCTTTTAAAAATAAACCCCAGAGACCTGATTTGATATGATAGCAATAATACTTTCAAATATGCACTTATACGCTTCAATAAAATAAAATCCTCTATAATGTTTACGTTATCTAATCAACATCTACCACTCTTCTTTAACATACTGTCGGATTAAGATTTCATAAGGGCATCTTTACGCAAAACACTGGCTGGAAATTAATTTGCTGCATCTCTGTAGCATGCAACTACATTTACATACAGAAATCAAGGGGCTAATCTGAGCCCTGAGGAGTCCGTAAACCAGAGGCTGAAGGCTAGGCTTCAAGCAATCCGAGTATGTGAGTAAGTGGTTGTGTACGAGCCTGTATTCCCTCTGCACAATTCCCGTAGGGGCCGGCTCCCCATCAGTACTTGTGTCTATTATCAGCATCGTGCCTGAGAGTAACTTCATTTCACACTGTAAGCCACAAACACAGTGCAAACCACACTGAGGGCTTTCAGACTAGTTTGTCCGTGTGGCAGAAAGGGTGGGGGGAATGTCTGGACAGTCCATCACTGTGCTTTTAGCCTGGTTGTGTAGCCAACGCGCATTTCTAAAGGGGCAATCAAAACTGGAGAAGTGCGAACACAAGAACAAGACAAGAGATAGTTCACACAAAAAGAAAAAAATAATTATCACGTCACCATTTATTCACATTCATGTTGTTCCAAACCTGTATGCCTTTCTTTCTTCAACGGTTTTAATAGCAAAAGATATTTTGAAGAATTGTTTTTGTCCATGCAATGAAAGTCAATGGGGTTTAGTGCTGTTTTGGAAACCATTGACTTTCATTGTATGAATTGTTTTTCTTCAAAATATCTTGTGCATTCCAGAAAAGAAAGTCACAAAGGTTTGGAATGACAAGAGTTTGAATGAATGATTTTGAACATTAACTATCCCTTTAAAATATCCTACCAGTGGCCAAATTATATAAGGTAATTATTGATATAAATATCTTTTCACATTCAATAAAAAGAAAATGAGGGTACAAATATGAAACGACCAATACATATTTTGAGGTAGTATTTAAGGTGGGTAATCCTAGAATAACCGCTGATCCAGCGTTTGGAGAAGACGTGCTCTTGGCTTGGCCTCTCCCGAGCACATGCGATCAATACTCAATCAATGGCAGATAAACATATACGTCACTTTCTAAATCTATCCTAGATGAAGAAGATATTTACATTGCACTTCCCCACCTTCCCTGATATGCTTTGATTCACAATACAATGAATGTAATGCGAATGCAGCAGTTTACAAAGGCCCATTCCCTGTATCAAAAGATTCAGATTGAGTAACAATGACCGCCCCCCTCCCTCCTCCTCTCAATGAAAATACAATCAGCATAATAGCTGATGTAGAAAGACTATTAGCATGTAAGAAGCCACGATTCTTTGATTAAATAGAAGTACTCGATTAAAAAAAAAAATCCTCTACTGCAATTTACCCGTGTCGAGTAACTGGCAAAATCCCAGAAGTACCGCATCACACATCAGAGAATCCATGAATCACATTATTACACCGCTTTCTTAGGCTGCACAATATATTAAAACAATGTAAATAACATTATAGCATAGTGCTATTGTGAATTCACTAAGGTTGCGATTCAATTAAATTAATACATGCCATTATGAACATACTTGTAGGTTACATGCGTCTGGCCATTGGTGCCCTGGTGTTGCTCTAAATATTATTGCCTATTATATATTGTATTATGTTATTACACGGCTAATAGATTGGTCAATCGCATCATGCCGTCATCCAGGGGTATTTTACCCCCCAATAAAAACCAGTAAGACTGACAGCACATGCTCATCCAGGCACCTGAAGTCAGTGCTATATGCTTGCTAGTAACGGGTTTTCTTCATGGAAGTTTTGTGTTTGATGAGCTAATAAAATATTAAAATTCTAATCAATATTTTGTGTAGAATTATTTACTTTTCATCTGGGTATCTCAGAATAAACCCCTTCAGAGTGATGCAAGACTCCTCCGCTTTGCGTCAGGGTCCTTATTCTGCGATTACCAGCTGGATTGTAGGACTTTATTATACCTTATATATTATATATGTATTTCAAGTCATTTTAAAGGCTTAGGTCTTTGCCTAGGTCTATTTTTGTTACCACACACAAACAATCTGATTACTCGAGTCATGTTCAAAATAATTGACAGATTACCAAAATAATCGTCAGTGACAGCCCTAAAAAGATGATATCTAAATGTAGTCAGTTGATCAAAAGCCTCATGGCAGCTCAGCCTGAGCATCATTCACAGTGAAAGCAGGGAGGTCTCAGGGAAGCACTGGTCCTGACAGACACCCACAGAGAGGGGGGTGTCAGCTCTGCGTCACGACGCCTCCCCCCCTCCATAACTCCCAACTAATCATCACATGAAACAAGGGCCTGGAGGAGAAATCTCAGCTCAGGCTTATTGTTCAGGACCTCATTTATTATCGCTGCAACGTTATTCCAAACTCATCTTCGAGAACATAAGGTTAAAGATGATGAGGCCGCAACGGCGATGCCATTAGGTCAATGCGTCAGACCATTCTCAAACTAAATTATTTAGTTATCTGGCGGTGGCGCTTTTTTTTTTTTTTTTTCGAACACTGGCAACCGGCAGCAGATGGTCTCTCGAACAAGCCGGGCATTCAAAAACACGCGTAACGGCTCTGCCAAAAGCACCTCCACCCCAGATACCACAGGACGGTATTACCACTAATTAGGAGCGGCTTTTGTTTCTGGATGAGCCACCTCTCCAAACCCACAGCCTGACAGTCTTTAAGAGGCTCTAGTCTGAATAACACCCTCTTTGTTACTCCACCTCTCCATTTAAGGCAACTCAGCTCAAATATAAATATAAACTTTCCAGTCCTATTTCCATTGCAAGCCACACAAAACACTGTTCTTTAAAGCGGATGAAAAAAGTCTGCCTGAGAGATCCTATGGTGTCAAACCGGTGTCATCCTTGACATTTTTAAGAAGAGAGGATGCTCAAATGTTTGGAGGAATATCAAATCACTGCTCTCTATAATACTGATGCAGTAAAGTCCAAATGTGCAGCACTGTAAAAATGATTTGAGATTGTTTCCTTGCCTTGGAGCGGCAGGCAGGAGGGGAAGTGACTGGAGGGTAATGAAAACGCTGCTGAAACAAGCAGGATCAGAGCTTCCCTCTCCTCTCTGGACAGCTCATAAAACATGCATTGACTAGAACTATTACCATTCTGCCGTTTTAGTGTGTAGCGCAGCTCCCAGGAAGAGTGCACACTTATCCTATATACACACCAGACCTGCTGCTTTTGATTTTAAACGTAGAGTGACGTAAAAGAGCAGCTGTTAAAAAAAAAAAAACACACACACACACAAAAACCCAAAGTGTTTACCAGAGGGAGGCATCTATACAGCTCTCCGGGTTCAGGGTTGTGTTTAAAGCAGTGTACAGTGGCAGGCGGGAGATTAACTCGTAACGCATTCATGTGTGAAATGGAGACTTTATCCCTAACTGATAGTGTTAGGAGGCTTCCAGAAAACACAAGCCAAGCCTGATGATTTTTCATCATTTTGGAAAAACAGCCGTAATATATTAGATTACCGCTTGCAGCATTTTGGTACCTTTGCACAACACAGACTCTTAAAACACCCTGGTGTGTTACAACAAAGCATGGTGGGAGGCGGGAGAGGAGAGCTGGAGTCTGACGTTCATGCAACGTGGCTTTTCTAGTCGAGCAAGCGCATTTGAAGTCAAAACGTTTCACAGAGGCACCAGGTTATAGTGCGGTTAATGTAAAAGAGCTGATGGATAGCTTAATAGGGGGACTCCCAATTTGTTTTCATAAGATAAACCTCTCTGACCCAAATTATTTACTCCCATGAGGAAATTATTATATCTATATATGAGAGAGAGAGAGAGAGAGAGAGAAAGAAAGAGAGAGAGAGAGAGAGAACACTGATGCATTTCTTCCAAGTTCCAAGAAAGAAAACAAGTCAAGGGTTTTTTTTGTGTGTGTGTGTGTGAACTATTCCTAACAAGCCTGAGAAAATAAAAGCCCCAAATTACCTTTATTACAGCTGAAAGAAAAAAACAGTGTTACAATTTTCCAAATTAGCGAACAGGAATTCCTGCCACTTCTTTGCACAGAGCCTCCATATCCCAAGAGAGCTGAATCAGACAGTATAAAGAAACTGGAAAGTCTACTTTATAGGTTTTAACAGTGTGCAATGATCACAGTACTATTCTGTGACACATTCACAGGGTTCGCAATATTTAGTGAGCATTACAATTCCTTCCACAGCACGGTAAGGAATGAACCTCAGGGGGAAGGTTTGTGCGGGTCCAAGTTAAAATAGCTTGCAAATGCACGAGTAAGCTCATAAACAGCAAGCATGTTCAGCACAGAGACACATTCATCCAAGTGTATACACATGTGTCAATCTAAATGAGTAGTCCATTGACTGCTGAGCAACTGTATTTTCCTCCAAACTGCATACAGGGCAGAGCTAATAAAAAGCTCGGCTGAAATGAAATGTGGCCTGACCTTTTCTGGTCTCTACTTTACGCGAATGTCCAGTCCCCCTCATGCATCACGCTGTTAAATAGGTTCTTTCTACCTTGCGTCCCCTTAGCTGTGCTAACAGTACGACGGAAATGAGACGCACTCTAAATCAAAAGAGTTCTCTTTCGATATCAAGTGAAAAATTATGCATCCCATTCAAAAGGACTTTTTCCTTTTTAATTATTAGTTAAGCCTTACACAGCCAATTTTGTTTGCATTTTGTCTGGTTATCTTCTGAAAAAACACAATTTGATGAAGATTTACTCTTTGTTAGCATCTTAATGAGCTGTTCAGCAAAGATAACGCATTGCTCCACGGAGCCATCGCATGCTGTACTTCTCTAACCCTCTGCAGCAACAGCAGATCAAAAATTCAATAATGAATGTGGAATTGCTGCAATTAATGTCTATGAGAATCCAAGCGGTCTGAAAAAAAAAAAAATACATCAGTAACCTGATTAATTTTATATAGGAATAATCTCTGATCAGCATTACCAAATGAGCCCAAAAACAAATTAGATTTGAAGCTAAGAGCCCCATTGATCAGCAGTCATCTAAACCGACCATGAAAAGGGTTCAGTAATCCAATCCAGCCATTCGGAAGTGCCTGAGAGAGTCGCATCTCTACAATGGAAACATTCTGTCCACAATGTAATCCATTGTGTTCATTCGGCGAGCGTTTTGGAACCTGTTCGATTGCACTAAAACGGCCCAAATCATTGCAAGTATAAACAACGTGGGGAGGATCGTTTTTCAACTTGGCAACGGCTGCGCATTTGACATTTGAATGACCCATAGAAATAGTGATGCACAACTGTCAAAACACTGACGCTCTCCAGAACATTCCACACAGTCTCCGTGTAATACCATGACTCAGGCAATAACTATAGTTTTATTTTTTCCAAGTGAATATTTAATGGTATCCAGAGAAGATCCCTAGTGGCCTGTGCTTCGGTTCCAAAACAAAAAACTACATAAACTAGGCACCGTAAAAGTAGATGCCAACAACTATAACCTTTAACTATTCTAGCCAATTGGAATGGAAAGATTAAAAATTCGCTATTGAGAAACACTCAAGACTGTGAAGCTTTGTTGATTGATAAATTGCTAAAGGTATCAGACACATATTAGAATAATCTTACAACACTTCACGTCAAGGCGCAAGACTCTCTGCAGCCATTTTACAAGCCAATGCCAAGGCACAATACCAAATTCCCTTTGAATATACAAGGAGATTCCTACAAAGACAAACACGAGAATGAATCAACAGCATGTACACTAATAACCTTGGGCTATCTAACCGTTCCTTTGCTTTATGGAACTGTATAACGTATAAATAGCAGATCCATTTCTCCCCAGTCTGTTAAGGCTCTATTTCAGCTTCCCCGTCATTAAATATTTATCCTTGCGGAGTGGCGGATTGTACTGAGGAGATAAGCACTTAGGAATCCAAATTTTTTAACCCCCACCCCACCCGTTTCTTTAACCCTTTATTTCCCCCCTATATGCAACAGAGACATTTATTCAAACAGATTATCTACAAGTGCTGCTTTAATTGACACAGGACGGGACTGAAACGGCGCCCACATTACCAAAGGAAAGGCGCTCTGCTGGTTTTATCAAGATGGAAATCTTTTTTTAAATACCAAAGGGATGAAACTTCCCTTTGTAAAGAAAGTTAAAGAGGCCGGGCCAGAGGAAGTATTCCTGACACAACAAATGAACACCCAAGCTGAAACAAAATAGGATACTTAGCTTTGCCAAATATGGAATCGCTGTTCATAGCAAATCAAACATAAATTTAAGCAGCACCTCTGCTTGTGTGACTGTTTGGCTCGGGTTGAATTTGGCATCTTACAGCATATAATGATGAAAAGATTTCATGCCTCAGCCTTGTGGGTGGTTGCTGTTGGGTGTGAATGCACCTCTAGTGGACCCTGCATGCTTCAAAAGCTTCTAGGGCTGACCTACAGTACTTCACAGGTATTCTTGGACGGACAACAAAAACATTTTTTTAAAGCTCAATAGGGAACAGCCTGCCAGAGGAATGGCAGTTCAAATCGGAAAGGCTGAATTCCAAACAGAGCCTCTACATATGGGCTAGTAGCTCTCCACAAGACAAGAAAGGAGATCTAATAAACGTTTAGTGAATACCTTAGTTCAAACACAGCCAACTGCACTTCCATCCACACATATAGAAGAGTAAATACATCAATTCTCTCTAAATATATATTAGTGCTGTCAAACCATTTAAAATATTTAATCGCGATTAATCGCAATTAATCACAAATTTTTATTCTAAATGTCTCTTGATTTCTTTTTGTCCCATTCTTTTTTCTCATTTTTAATGCTCTTATCAACATGGAAAAGTGGATCGGCTTGCTTTGTGTAAATGTTTTTTTTTTATTGAAAACAACATTGGCATATACTGTGTTCAATTTCACACTAACATTCTCACTTGGAGCAAATAATCTCTCACACAATGTAACACTGTCCATCAATAAAAAGGTGGAATACTGACGAGGTACTGATATTGACGAGGGGTCAGAGAATTCACATCAGCTGTCTGTGTGCTTGGGCATAATCCAAGTGGTATTTCAGATGTGCTGCGATCGCGATGAGGACATCTCAGTTCACAACGACAAAACACAGATCACTTTGGTCTCGTCAATGGAACCATTGGCAACTTTTAAACTTTCCATTCAGAATGTTATTGGCATCCATTTTGGCGTCTAGCGCTCATCATCCACTCAAAACGTAAGGTTAACCAACTATTTGGCCGGCTCGCAAGCCCAAACAAGTGTTAGCTACTTGCTTTACGTTTATTTAAAATGAACAACAAGACAACTAGAAGTAAATGCGCTTTCCAATAAAAAGTTGCAATGAACGTGCTATGTTTTAAATAAATCACACACTGTAAACAAAACCTTAACAAAAAAAAAACCATTGCAATTTAGACACAAAAACTGGGTCCCAGTGCGGTGAGACGTACATGCTCGGGCAGATTCGGCTTGAAGTCGTTCATCCTCGGATGCCGGTTTGCGCGTTCTGATCGGTAAAAGTACACAGACCTGTCCCGAATCATCTCCAGCAATAGCAGCCTCCGAAGCACCAACTCTGCCTCCGTTTCCCTCGTAAGCTGATATTAGTATTTCAACATTCTCTATGATAAAAAAATGTTTGTAAAAAATATTTAATAGCATTGTTTTGGCAGTTATAGAGTTCTAATGGTGGTGTTCAACTATAACCGTCGGTCTCACAGTTGTATAATAACCGTCACACCCCTAATGAATAATACACTATCTTAATGATTCTCACAAACACAACCAATTGAGATCTGATAAGGAAAAGAGAGTTTCAAATGTCTCTAAATGGATGCAATCACTGTCCTATCCCTGATAGAAAGTAGTGCTATCAAGTGGGAATGTAAATATTCAATAGCTCTGCTTAATGGCGAATGGAGTGGGATTGTAGTGTATTGCCACAATAGAGTATAATTTCCCTCCCGCTCTGATGGAGCCACTTCACTCTGATGAAGAACAGGAGCATTGAGCTGATTCTAGGACCAGAGTTTGTGTTTCCACCCGCCTGTGCTCCTTTTTGTCCTCCAATGAGACACGGCACAACAAGCTTGTAATTTTCAAACGTAACCATTCAGGTCTCATCGATTTATTGTAATCGAAGATGATGTGAAAGGCTACGACAAATACGAGGCTCGCTCCAACAAGGGTAAACAAACAGCAAAGGTCTCAGTGTACGGCGAGGTTAACCTCGATCTGAAATCCCCCGTTCATTAATGCGGCGTTAACAGCCGGTTACGGCCAGTGAAACCGCGGTAGCAAAATCAATTACCTCAGCAAGTATTGATATGTCTCGCGGCCTGTTTACAATTTAATCTCTAACTTGTCAGAGCCATTATTTTCCTAATCACAACTCCAGCGCTTCTGCGCCTTTGTCTCTGGCTCATGTTTAAGGGAACAAAAAGGTCATAAGCTTGAGCGCTCCCCAGGGCTCAGCCTGCCACTGCTGTAATTATTCCTGAGCAAGAGATGACAAATGAAGTGGATCAAATCAAAGGTGTCAGTACCTCTTATGACACCAGCCCAGTCGCACAGGTTAAAACAGAGGTCACGCTAAAAGGAAAACTAGTTAATGCCACCCTACAATAATTATGTGCAAAGCCTATTAAAGTGACAAACTAGGATAAATGTGTATAAAATACATTCCTATATTGAAGGGGCATTCAACCGCAGGAGATAAATACAACAAACAAACGAAAAAAAAAAAAAAAAACTCCCGGTGACGTGTCCATTACTCAAATTGCATCCAATCACAATAGCGGCAGAAAATATCCTCAGGAGCTGATACTAAACTGGCTAAAACGATCAGCGAGGATATCATAATCAAACTCACCATTTGTATTTTGGCCAGTAATCATTGAGGAGCGGAGGCTGATGCATTATTTACTGTCTAATGTATAATTCAGAGCCAACAGCAGATTTAATGCATAAATAAAGCTGTGATACACCTGCTTTAAATGTTTACTCACCAAAATAAGATCTGAAACTACAAGCATGTCACGCAGTGCCTTTGAAAGTTTCAAACGTGTCACTTGTTTCTTTTTTTCATCTTGGGTGACTAAAAGTGAAAATAATTTGCAGGTGGCGAGACCCACGACCCGCTTTGTTCACCTCCCAGAAACATAAACGGAGATCAAAAAGACACTCAGATGTCGAAGCGCAGGATCTCAACTACTTAATTTAAAACACAAGTCTGCAGACATGAGCTAGTGTGTTTGTCTTTCAGCGAACACAAACACTGTAACGAGAAGAAGGACGTCCATGTCCAAGTTACTCATTTCTGTTCCAAAGCATGATGGTACTTTCATATGATAATATTGTGGCAGAAAATAGAGGCTATTTTGAAAATATTTCAATTTGTTCATTACTCTTTGCAGCTGTTCTCAAAATGTAATGGATCATGGCAGATTTCAGAGGAAAGGTTAGTAAACAATACATTAAAAACAGAAAACAAGCATACGAAATTCTTGTTAAAAGGTTAATTACGCTGCTTCAGGGAACCGATCTTTTGACGTCAAACAAGTCAGTCACAATTCCCTACAGGCCACGCTATTGACCCCTGTGCTGAGGCTGGCCTAGTTAAAAGACAGTGATAAAGACAGACAATATCCCAACAGCATCTAAAACACCCTGTGGATTAATCAAGTCAAAAACACATTTAAAATGGATATCATCGTGATAAGGTTGGATGTTTCCTATTTTGTCCTGTTTGCACTTTATTGGAGAACATGCATGCAAATGGATGGATGTCCGAAAAAAATAAAGGTTTTTCATACTATTATTCCAACTAAATTCAAAAATTATGCCAAAGCAAACAACAACATACACCGTTTCATTCAAATGTTTGGGGTTGGTAAGATTTCTTCCTTGTTCTGAAAGACATCTCTTACCAAGACTGCATTGATTTGATTAGAAATATAGTAATATAATAACGATTTAAAATAACTTTCAGACTTATATATATAACTTTAAAAACTAATAATAACATTGAAATACCATTTTATATATATATATATATATATATATATATATATATGTGTGTGTGTGTGTATGTGGTCAACAAAATAAGGCCTCATGATTGTCATCATATGGTCTTTCATTACAGACATATAACAGAGGTAATTTTTTTCGCAGCCGCAAACGTTTGGACACATAGCCTACATTCAACTTGATAATGAAACTATTTATACACTAACGGGATGAGTCAGGGAGTGAAATCTAGAGTCCTGTTTTCTTCTGCCAGCAGTTAGATTGCACAAAAGGTTTATTTGATCTCACAGAGATATAGTTTGATCCATCAAAGCAATCATTATTCACCAACAACAGGCCTGGCTTATAAAGAACAATATGCATATTGTGTCACACAAAGACAACACATCACCTGGAAAAGAAATCACCAAAACAAATCGGAGCAGCCGATTTAACTGAAAAGTACTCCACCTCAAAATAGCTAATTAGTCCATTATTAATTAAAAATACTACAAATATTCTTCAAAAGTCTTCTGAATACGGATGACATTTCTTGGCTTATGTTTGCAGCATTCCCGTGTATCTTTTCAGCTAAAAATAGCACCTTTCTGTGCCTATAGTTTTTAAGATAGATGTGGTTCAGCTGGCCTTTACTAACAGTGTAGCAGATAGAGATCTTGAGTGCTTGTCCACCACAATTAATCATAGTATTGTGATAGAATTAAATTTCTGACTTTCAAACTATGATACTTTTGTATTTTTGAGCTTGGCATTTAAAAAAAATCAATTTTCATTGTATGGACAAACTGCCTACGGACACACTGCATTCC
This sequence comes from Pimephales promelas, assembly GCF_988280905.1. Taxonomy (NCBI): domain Eukaryota; kingdom Metazoa; phylum Chordata; class Actinopteri; order Cypriniformes; family Leuciscidae; genus Pimephales; species Pimephales promelas. Next base: position 18,810,567 of record NC_142788.1, on the reverse strand, counting down.
TTTGTGTTTCATGTATGAAAGATAACAATACTGAGTAGGAGTGGCATGACCATGAGTAAAATAATGAAAGAATTTCCAGAACACATATAGCAAAAAATGAAGATATTTATGAATCGTTGCGGGACAGATTGTGCTCCATTCCAGCAGTCTAACAAATGTATGCGAGAAATGCTTCAACTCAACATACTTTAAGATGAAAGCACTTGAGTGAGGACTGCATTTTTATAATATGTTTATCACCACAGAGAGTGTTTCTCTACAAGGACAAGGACAGTGTGAATACAAGTACGGGTGTGCACTGCAGGCATAAAAGACTCCATCTGACATCCCTAACAGAGCAGGAAAACAGTGGGGCCTATGGGACCCCCAACCTCACTTTATGACCATGTGCTGAATTAACAGGTCCAGATGTCCCCTCTCACTTAACATGTGCGAAACATCTCGAGCAAAGGGCTCAGCTGCTTTAGGGCTTATTAAAAAAATATCAATTTCAATTATAACCATTAACTTCTCGCGCTCCTCAGGTTTACATTTATTTGACATCAACAAGGCCGATTCTCACCCAAGACGCACATTTAATGCACAAGCCGACCGATCAGAGTTTATCAGGTTAAATTCATCATCTACAAATCAACCACCTGGGCACGGGTTGAATAAACGGTGGAATGAACACAACAAATAAGACAAAGAGAGTGTCGCTGAAACACCATACCGTGTACCCGTGAAGCCCGAGGAATGAGTCGAACAAAGACGAGCCTATTACCAGACAGATATCAATCTGCTCTTAGTACTTGCTGCTGTAGAAGCATTCAGACAACTCAGCTGCTTGGGCTGTTTATAGTTTGACAGTGTCAGGTCTCTTTGTCACTAGGGCTATGAGCAAGGCGCCTGTGGTTACTGTATCTATTATCAAGGGGAAAGTGCCAACACATTCTTGTAAACAAAGGAGAGTCTACCTACAAGTTCGCCGAGACAAAGCCCAACCTGAAAACGCTCGAGGCAACCATTCAAAACAATCTGAGCTGTTCTCAAATCTCTTTCAGAAACAAATTTAGACTAATAATAAGCTTTCAGTCAATCACGCGTTTTGCTAGAGGTTTTCCCACAATGCGATGCAAAACGTGACGTTAATTACCTCTGCCCTTTCTCCAATTCATTAAGCATAACGTCGCATAGCTCGGCCCGCGTTACGGATGCGGCGTACACTGTCGAGGCCTCTCTCAGCAGACGGAGGAGAAGTGCGCGACGTAACACCAGCCAATTCTATCATGCGAGCAGATTAAATAACATGCCTACCCAAGCCCCGTCAAACATTCAGCAGCCACCACACGCCAACTGATCTGCTACAACACACTCTATGAAGAAACCCCTCCATCAGCCCTGCCACACCGCCTTTGATGCTTTAAGGTGGAGGATAACCCAGAATGCATCTCTGCGATGCGAGTAATTTCATTTAACGCAAAAGGATGAACAACTCTTTTTTTGCAGGGAAAACACACAGGCTAAATGTCATTGTGCGCTTAGGCATTAAACATTTAGTAGCCATTCTCGGCTGCTCAAGCAAAGAAGCAAGCAGTTGTTAAGGGAGAAGAATGACACAGTTAATCATACACCCACACGCTGCAAAAGAAGGCCCGGTACTAAGATGTATAACGGACGAGAAAACATACGGCATTCACCAGTCATTTAAAAAAGAGCAAGAGAGCTCAGCCATTAAACACATTTACATACACGCCGATATGCTAATAACTTGAAAAAAAAGCTGAATTAACATGATGTACCAGCTTAAATGCAAACCAATAACCCAGCAATGCCAAAAACAGGTTATTACCTAGTAGTGACGTCTAAACCTGATCTTTTGTGTATCTGACTCCCAAGTATTACATTTTGTTTATGCGAGATGTGATGTTAAATAAATAAGCAGTACAAGCAGAAAGAGTCTGAGTATGCAATATATTTATTTCTCCCCTACCACAAAATAGTTGCTCTGTCTGGATGCGCTTGCATCCGTAGTAAGGACCCCTTGTTGCATCACATATGCGCACTTTAATATGTAATGTGTAAATGGGGTGAAATCGAGGACAGGGCCAAAAATCTAGCTGTGACAATCAGTTTATGACATTTGTGACATAACCAGATGCATTATTTAACAAAATTTTGATGTTCATTTTGGGTTTTCCCCTAACCCGTAGTGTCTGTGACCCATTAAAAAGAATTGTGTGACCCACAAATTGTTTTCCAGGAGTTAAGCTTTACATGCGCAAATGGGAGCATAAAGAAAAACAGAATAAATTCATATTTATAAAAGGAATAAATATGCAAAATATTTCTCTTAAAACAGTTTACAGATTAACAAAGTGAAAGAAAATAAACTGCGACAAGTATTAGCCTATATGCCGAGTTTCGGTCCCGAATACAAGATCACAGATAGGAAACCGAGAAGGCAGAAAGCGCCATCTTGTTTGTTTTCTTTATTTTACAAAAACACAATGTTTTGATTTTATTGTGGGTGTGCACAAATTAAAGTAACGTTATAGTTTTGAATGATGTCTTGCTCTTCTGTATGACCGTAAATGAGAGTATTTTAAGTTGTTTCCACTGTTAAGGAAACAATTCAAGTGATTGCGCAGACGTGCACACACACAACCAATCAGTTCTAGCATTGCTACCTTGACACACAATTTAAAGTGCCTGTAGTACAATCTGTGCCATTCAGCATGGGCCATCCATTCTTTCTCTCAAAAACTTAATTTTATACATGTAGCGTATTTTTAACCATGCAGCAAAAGTTTTCAACATATCTTGGAAAAAAATAAGCCTAATTAAGAACTTACTTTTTAAGCCGTTTAACCAATGTTATTAATCGGTCAACTCAATATTCATAGTGTCGGTTTAACCAGTTAATTACGAGCATCCCTAGTTAAGAACCTGTGTGTAAACACACTCATTACTAGAGTCACATAATGGCACCTAATTAGCAGTATTCAAAACTCAACACTTCAAAAAAGGGCGGACGAGTGCTACAAACATACAGGCTGCTTTCAAATATTAAACTTGCCATCCATGCATTTTAAAGTGATCTAGCTCAAACAGGTTTCCCTGAGTGTAACAAAAGACAATGAAAACATTCTGTTCCTTGATGTAGTCTTTAGTTCCTCTGCAGGAGACGCTTCACTAAATGTTTGATTTCTTTCACCTCAGGCTACCCTCAAAGCCATGGCATGTGTAACGGGGGTTTATAAAAGCTTTTCTTCTCTCTCTCGCTCTCCATTTTCTATGAACCAAAGGATTAGGACAGATACTCTGTACATAGTTGTTATGATTACAGATTACTGATGTCTATGTGTCTCCAGACTGGTCAATTCCATCTTTTCGCAATATTTAATCCTAATCTTTGTGTTTTTGGACCACGAGTCTCTGATGTTGGATTTCTAATTTTGAGTAAGCAACAAAACTACTCGTACATTGTGATTGACCACCTCTAAGCTTTAAATACACCAATTACAATGTTTCTGCACAACTGGGGAGGAAAAACATCCCAGTGTGGGGGATGATTACTTCTGGCCACAAAAGAGTGGGCCATTCTTAGCACACATAGCTACATCTCTTACATATGCAAAGTGAGAAAAAAGTAGCATGGATCCTTTATAGCTAGCTAACCTTAGGAACTGAACAGTCACATGCCCTTTCAAGTATAACCAATACTCCAAAGAGGATATACAATTTGCTACCACCACATGCACAGCATGGAGAACGAGATCAGATAAGGCAAGCTGTGACTTTTCAACCTCAACTCCTAAAAATAAAAGATCCTTGACATCTATGGCAGTCCCATAAAGAACATTAAATATCCATAGAAACTTTCCATTGTTCAAAACTTTCTTCATAATAGGAAAAAGTTTTTAGATCATCACACCAAAGGCGAAAAAAGGTTCTTTTAAAAACTGATTACTGAAAGATTATTTGGGGAACCCGAATTGTTCTTCTATGGCATTGCTGTGAAAATCTCTTAGAACCGTTGTTCCTTCACCAACAACACATCACTATGAGCTTGGGAGGACCATATTTGTTCCCATGACAGGTCATGGTTCAAGAGCTTCAATTTAACAAAGGGAAGTTAGGCAGACTTGGCTGTCCCACAGTAGACTCCAACTAGTCAGGCAGGTCTACCAAAAGCTCTCCTCCCCTGCTCTCAGGGTTTTCAGTAAACAAAAGGACATGTGAAGGAAAGCACAGGGTTGGGGTCATAGAAAACACACTGTAGTGATGGTGTTTGATAATACTAAACACTAAGATAAGCAGCATGCTTAATGTATTGAAGATCCTCATTCCTCAGCACCTCCAACTTTAAATGCACCATTTATGCTGCTACCAGAGCATTAATAATTCACTTAATGCTTGAGTTCATCACTTAATAAAATGGAAACAAACAGAAGAACTACACAGAAGAAGGCTGGAACTTGATAGACTACTTACTAGAAAGTCATAAAACATCCTAAAATGATTACACACTGCTTGTCTCTTTCAACAGCGAGAGCAAAAGTGAAACATGCAATAAAAAAAAAAAAACAGGCTGCTGCTGCTTTCAACTTCTGAGCCTGTAGCAATTGCCAACATTCCATCTCTATCCCCCCATGTACCTTCCCACCCACTCAAGACCTCTAAACTCCCTCTGTCTTCTTTCTTTTTGTACATAGCTTATGTCGCCAAGGCACTACTCACCCGCCAGTATGATGATCTAAGTTCCTATTGGGCTGCTGCAAACAACTTCAAACACAATTCCACGTCTGTTCGTTGAAAATGACCCAGCCGAACTTCTCGGCCTGGGCCAAAATCCAAGAAGCCGAGGGCTGAGCACTATCACGTAGATACTTTATCCTGAGAGAGCCGCTGTCCATACAGAGGAGAAACGGGGCAAATGCCTCAACAAAAGACGACCTCGCTTTACTAATTTATTCGCATTCGGACCGCCCGGGGACTCGTTTTCTGAACGTATGCGGTCCCCCCTCCTCCTTTTCGCTGTGTAATAACTCCAAAAGCTTGAGTTTGTGGAGGGTAGGAAATCAGTGAGTTCGGCGTTTACAGACTCCGCTTCCTTTTTCACACACGCGCGCGCTCACACTCACGCGCTCCCTCGCTCTCTCCTCGCGCTTTCTTTCATATGCACACACAGCACGTTCGCTCTTTCTATCTCACTCTCTTTCTGTAGAACCCCCTCCTCCTCCTCTTCAGCTGTTCAACAGACGCATCCACATGGCTGACCTAGTCTTTCTTTATCCAGACACTAGTGAAGGAGAATTACCCCCCTTCCCCTCCTCCACCACACACACACACACACCACTTCTAAAAAGCAAGCAAAACAAAAACACGGACTGGATTCCTATGATTAGCGTCGACATATGATCGGACGGGAGTTGTGATTGATCTTAAACCGTGGGGTACGGTAGAGAAACTGCATCGGTAAGCAAGACGTTCAATCCTGATTCACACGGCGGCTGTAAGGAATATTAATGCCCATGCTGACGACTCCACCTTCTGTAGCACTAATAATAACAACAAATAGTCTAGATACCGGTAATCAAAGAAAACACACACCAATCCTACCGTTCAAATAAGCCACAGATTCCGGCTATTGATTTTCAGTGTCCACTGTCCAATAATGAACGCCCCGTTTTTATTGCCGTGCTTCGCTGCCAAATGATTGGGACTGAGAACAAAACAACCAGTGAAAATTACACATACATTGTGCGTTGGTGCTCTCATACTCATTTGCATATTCACATAATGAATTAATTACTCCGATTCCCTCCGCCCAACGTGGAAGCAGGATGTATTCACAATAGTGCATTTAAAAAGAAACGTGCATTCTTTGTTGCTGATTTTGTTTCATGCAGAATCCAGTTGTTATAGCAGAATTGCTAAAAGGATGCTAGAGATTTCAAACATTCAAAAATCCATGTATTCCACTTTCTAGAAGATTTTATTTAACGATTCTGAAAATGTCAAGTGGTCTGATCAAGTATTTTCCTTACACTTTGAATGTATAATGGAATAAGCTTTCATTAAAAAAACATCACATTACGAAAAAGCAACATAAGCATCCACAAAAAGAATATAAAAAGCTCCTTTTATTAGAAAATGTCAATGTGATGTAAAAATAGCAACCTTGTTTAAATGCATAAATTAAATGCATATAAATAAATGTAAAATAATATAATCACAGTCATGAGGGTCTAAAACAGTTCACTGTTTTCTTATCGCAGGGCAGAAAAGTAACTTCCTGCATAATTTTTCACCCACTTTTTTACCCTCTCTCAAACTCTTAAATCTAAGCAGTAACACCAACAAGACATGTTTGACTTTAGGCCTCCACAAAACAAATGAATAAAATGGCCTTTAATTTAGAAATTGTACAGATGTTCATAGCAGATACTAATGACATGTTTTATGTTGTAGAATATCTCACAATCTAATAAACCAACAAACACACACACACACACAAAACAATAAGAATACTTTTCTCTCCACCAGCATTATATTTGCGGAGGCAGCTAAGATCAATAGGAAGTGAGTTTGGTGTACTGCAGGCCCTTTATTGTGCTGCAAACCATGTAGCCTGTCAGGTTTTCAAAAGGAGGAGGTGTCCCTAGTGATCCCATTGCTGGCAAACGCTTTCCAGCTCCAGGGGAGCCAGAGACAGTGTGACTTCTGTTTCTCCTGACAATCCTTAGCTCTGCCATGCGCCCACACGTACACACTTACACACACACACACTCCCTCACACCCCAGCAGGCTACCTCCTCCCCTCTTGGAAAGCGTTTGAGCTTCACATTCAGGCGTATTTATTACATTTACTCAAGTGCATCCATATTTATCTCCCCGAGCCGCCCTGATAGCACTTACAATGTGCCCAACAGGAAACCTGAGTCACTTGCTTATGCGAGATCCTCACTGTGCACAGGGAAGATATTTAGAGAATGCAGTTTTCAAAAAGATACCAATCACTGCTATCAGCCAATGGGAGATTAGCTACTGGCTCATGAGAAAAATACACAACAATGAATTTGACATGGTGGCACACAGTTAATTAGTGCTCAGAAATGAATCACGACGGAAGGTGCGTGTTTGAGAGCCGTGCGGGGAAAGCCGGAACAATGTACGGATCTTGTTCGTTCGAGGAATATTAAATCATCGTAATGTTATGTGCAAACAAACATTTCATCTGGATGATTGACATTCATGATCGGCATGGTAAAGCAAATATGCATGTACGCATTCGACTGGTATTTCACAAAATGCACTCAGTAACATAATATAAACCACCCTGATGGCTCTAATAAATTCTCAACTAATGCGTGCTGTAAAGTGCTCAACATTCTGACAGAATCGAGCAGCGCGGAAAACAAGCCAGGCGTTCGGAAGAAATGTAAGCCGTTCTGAGTCGCTTTATGAGACTGAAAAGGGAACCAAAATTGTGAATGCTTTGCATTTCATGCACTCAGATGGTTGTTCCGCAGGCATTCGCAACAGCAGATGAGATCCCATTATCAGGCAGACGAGAACTCCACCTCCAGGATTTCACAGCTCCTCTGTTTATCACATGGCCCTGTCAAGTTGGGCACCATTAACCGATAATGAAAGGAGACAACCGGTGCAGTTACAAGCAAAGCATTCTGCATTCTACAGGCCTAAGCATGTATCTGGGAAGCTGACTATGTCTATTCAGTTCTTCCCTGCATTCGATACCCATCACAATGCCTCAGCTACTGTACCCTGACCCCTTCACACCACTGTATTATTGAAGGCTTTAGCTTGAGATGACAAGAATCCAAGGAATATTCCAGGTTCAAAACGAGGTAAACTCAATCTACAGCGTTTGTGGCATAAAAAATGTATTTTGACTTGTACTTTCTTTTCTTAAAAAAAAAAAAAAGGTTGCAGTGAACCACATACAACAGAAATGATTGGGTCAATCTATAAACACTAAAATACTCTCTCTTTTAAAGGGATACTCCACTTTTTTTGGAAATAGGCTCATTTTACAACTCCCTCAGAGTTAACCAGTCGAGTTTTATCGTTTTCGAATCCATTCAGCCGATTTTCAGATTTTTAGAAGAATATCAGTAGCCAGACAGTTTCTGGTCTCATTGACTTCCATAGTATATATTTTTTTTCCTACTATGGAAGTCAATAAGACCAGAAACTGTCTGGCTACTGATATTCTTCTAAAAATCAGAAAATCGGCTGAATGGATTCGAAAACGGTAAAACTCAACTGCTTAACTCTGGGGGAGTTGTAAAATGAGCCTATTTCCAAAAGAGTGGAGTATCCAACACTATCTCACGACCAATTCGTACGAATTCGACGCATGATTAAAAAGTGGCTAATTCGTACGATTTGTCTAAACCCACGTGATGGTTAGGTTTAGGGGCGGGGTAAGGGGTAGGTCATTCGTACGAATTCATACAAATTGGCCAATTCGTAAAATATGTACGATTTAGCAAAATCGTATTAATTCGTACGAGTGAGGTCGTATGAATTGTTACGAATTAGCCACTTTTTAATCATTCGTCAAATTCGTACGACTTGGTCGAGAGATCGGGTTGGAGTATAGTATAGCAACAAAATGTAAACTAAATTTGTATTAACAAAATCACTCAAACTTTTTGGAGTAAAGTTATACACAATTGAAATGTGTTGCTCTAACTCTAAATCAACCATTTAAGTATTGGTAAATCCAGAAAATTAAAAAAAAAAATCCACAGAATGCTGTAAATTGAGCTTAACTCTTCCTTTAGGAATTAATAGCTAGATAATATGCTAAACATATTATATTTGGCGATTAAAAGGAGGGAAAGATATAAAAGTCCTTTATTGTAACCAATAAAGATTCCTCAATACTGATTTGATGAATTTGAACAAAAGAATTAGATGTACATGAATGATTTATTATGCTTCCTCTTGCCTGATTGTCTTTCAATGAAGGTATTTGAAAACTTAAAATGCCCTGCCATACTAACAAGTCAGCCAGTAGCTGAAAAAAAAAAAGACGACGAGAAAGAAAAGATGACATGGTTGAGTGAGCCAAGCTTCTGAGCGCCTTGGCAAGCCTGGGAGGCCCTGGCCCCTTAAGCACTCATATCTAGTAACTTCATTTAATGCATTCACCAGGGATCAGCAGACAAGCGGAAGGGAGACAGAAAAAAGAAAAACATTCAAAGCAAATATTCCCGGGTATGAGGTTCGGCAAGTTATCGAGCAGTAAAAACAGCATGGAGAAATTAAGCATAATCTTTCACACCATTTCAGAGATAGACAGGATTTATTTCACTACTTATTTTAAAAAACGTGTTCTTCCTTGTGTCTGAGGAAAGGATACCGCCTGAAACAGCCCATATCAAAGTGGTACGAAATAACAGTAGTCCAGAGTGCCTGAAAGTAGAGGTTGATCTCAGCAGCCGTTGCCTTTTCTTTTTCTCGCCCACTTTTTTTTCCACCAGAGGTCATATTCACACTCTGATGCCTGCCATCGGGAACAAACACTCGTGCTTCCCTTCAACAGACACCAGCCACTTCCACCCCCATTTACTTTTCCTTGGCTTCAGACATACACACACTCCATCAGCTGACAGCCTCTCTTATACTAGCAGACGAAAATACCTTGACTTCAATTTGCCGGCTGCCATTTTAGCATTCTGCCACTTTCAGGATGAGACTATTTTACAAGTTTCGAGACTTGAGGGATGGACTTGTGGGGTGAAAACAAGCAGAAATCACACAATGTATGTAACCAAACCCTCTTTGACTGAGGAAAAAAAAAAAGAGGTTGCAGATTTTAAATGTGTTTTACGAGCTGTAATGCTTCATCCTCTTGAACAAAGGAAATGCAATGGTTTGGATTGAGGTTTGGATCAGTTCGTAGTACGCGAACACCACATAAACATTTTCTTATATCATCTCATCAAAGGATTCCAGAGTAATCTGTGCTTTTTGACAAGCACAATATACTTAAAACATCAGTTAAACAGTAGTTAAAGAGATAACTGCATTCCAACCAATTATTTAACATTATAAACAGCACAAGAAAAAAGCAAAAGTCTTTTGATGTGAGGGCAGGAACGCTCAATTTCATTGTGGCAAGTCCTGCATAGTTATATTGTTTACTTTGCCATTCATCCATACTTGGCAGACTCGCGAAACCTCAAACCCTGCGACACTTCGGAAAGGTTATTTATCGTATTGCCAAGCTACACAAACTCATAAGCATCCATCTTTCAAGGGACAGTTAGATTCAAAAACCATCCCATTAAGAAAAAGCAACATAAGCATCCACAATTCCAGATGTATTGCTGTCACCCGGCAAACAAATTAGACCAGGGAATGTGAAGGGGAGGTCTATGTGTCTTTCTTCTCACGTAATTACACAGAGCAGAGCTCGCTGAGAGACGAGTGGCAAGCCGCCCTGACAGGCTGACTAGTTTTCAGCTTCATGCGTAAACTCGTACTCAGATCTAAATGAGTGGTTACTTCTGAAAATAAACACAAGCGTTTGGCCGGATTCATACACGAGCGTTTGCCGATTTGTAAATAGCTGTGAAGCTCCCGTGTGGACGCCTTGAATTTTCTCTTTGTTTGCCGGTGGTAAATAGTCCATCAGGGCAGCAACCCCTCCCTTCGCTGCTCTCTCAAACACTCTTGCTCAAGACAGAGGTATAAACACACACACACTCAAATCTTCCCAGGTGCTACTCACTCATCCCCTGATTGTACATATATTAAGAGTGCTCACTAGAGCTGTCTCAGGGAAAAAGCTGGCATGCATTTGTCTAAGCTAAAAAAAAAAAAAAAAACTGGCATAAAAAGTGAAAGACGTGTTTTATCCAATTAAATATAAATAAATAAAAAATATAAACAAAAATAAATGTAAAAAGTGCTTTATTCAACTAAACATAATTAAATAAGGAAAACTCAGTAACGAAAAAGTTAAGACTTTCCATTTGAATATAATTATATAAAAATCTAAAAACAACGAATAAAAAGCATTTAGAAAAAAAAAATTAAATTAGGTTTAAAAAGGTTTAAAAAAATGTCAACTTTATAAAAGGTGTTGCATTTATCCATTTAATATTTAAACATTCTTTAAATAATTAAAAAAACCTTACAAAATTCACACTTAGGAGACCGTTCTGGGACGCCACTGATTTTAAAGGGTAAAACAAAAGGGAAGTGAATGGAGGATGTTGCTTTAAGCTTCTCTGTCCAGACCCATTAGATCAAGCCGCTAGTGTCTGCCATGTGAGAAGGCACGTTCACACGACTAGAGTCTCTCACTCTGCCACCCAATGGACAGTACGAGGAATCGCACCAATGTTCCCATCTCAGAGAAGAAGGGGAAAAAAAACAAAGACACAAAAATCTCCCTGAGGTTACAAAAAAGTAGTAAAGGGCATTCATGTTGAGCTGGAATGTGGAGTTTGATGACTTTTACAGCAGTGGGAAATTCTGAAACGGTTGCTGGTGATTCATTGTTTACTTCTCACTCCAGACACCAGTGCCAAGTTGCTACCATCAGCCATACCCAAAACAGAACAAGATGGTTTGGGTGACTAACAAACCACATATATAGCTGCCACATAATGTACAGCGGATGGAAATTTTCAATAGATTGCTAAGTAATTAGCAGTCTGTAAGATTGTAAATATTTTCTTGGAAATCAAAAAAGGAGGAGACGAACATATTCCTCCGCTGTAAAGCTGAAGAGCTTAAAGCAAAGCATTAAGGCTATTGTCAAATGCTCTCAGCAGTATCTCACACTGTTGTTTCAGCAGTCATCATGCCCTAGGCTGTGCTAACCAGCTGGAAAACCATTCAAATGCAGATGAGATCATACTCAATTGGGAAAAGTGTTATTTTCACACTTCTCTCGCCCCGTCCTAAGATCTCGCTGTCAGGTTTGCACCCTCCACGCGCCCTCGTATCGCTCTTCACAGGAGAACGACAAGGAATGACAACAAAACGGGTTCATCTTAGACGTAGTGGCCCAAAACGCTCACAGGAAGTACAGAGGGAGCATTGTTTTCTCCCTTTACACCAGGTACATTCTTCCAGATGGTGGAAAACAAACCCCACAATACCAGCTACACAAGCCTAGCTGAGTGAAACGGTGTCACAGTCACTCCGCTGGGGCACTGAATCATCCTGAACGCTGACATCTTTCCAGCGATGTTCTCAACGCTGAAGTCAGCATGCATTTAGGGCAGTTGTGTGTGTGTGGGCTCGTGAACGATTGTGAAAATCTCAAGCAAAGACATCATGACAGTTGTCTCCGTAGCCTGTCTTCGTGTCACAACAGATTTCTCACATATCTGCATGCTATCGGTTAAGGAATTACATGCAACGGGGCCTTCTTTAGCACAGATGTTAGAGAAGACGGAGAAGTCTTCAAAACGGGATGTTCGCCCTCAAATTAAAAGGCTGTCATTATTTATTATTCCTCATGTTGGTGCAAACCTGTATGACTTTCTACTGTGGAACACAAGAGACATTATTTTTAGGGCTGTCAAACGATTAATCGCGATTAATCGCATCCAAAATAAAAGTGTTTACATAATATATGAACTATTTTATACACGCATGCTTAAATATATTTAAGAAATATTTTCATGTATATACTGTATATATAGATTTATATATAATTTATATTTTATATATAAATAATATTTTTTTCTTAAATATACATGCATGTGTGTGTATTTATATACAAAATAATTATACACCGTGCACCCATATATATTATGTAAACACAAACTTTTATTTTGGATGTGATTAATCGTTTGACAGCACTAGTTATTTTGAAGAACATTTGAACCTTTTCTCCCTACAATGAAAGTCTATGGGGTTCAAAACCGCATTGGAACCAACTGGCTTTCTTTGCGATAGACAAAAAACAACAACAAAAAATATATCAATTTGTGTTCTGCCGAAGAAAGTCATTCAGGTTTGTAATGAGCGGAGGGGAATTCATTTTTGAGTGAACTATCCCTTTAAATTCCTTCAAAATTTTGTGGTCAAATCTAGTCATTTCAATATTCCCCTTCAGCAACTGTGAAAATTGTGCGGGGGTGAAAGATTTCCCCATGCAGATTTTGCATTGGGTTTAAGGTGGCTTCGTTGACCAACATAAAGCTGCTTGAAAGTGACTTCTGTGTAAAGTGCTTCAAACGTCGCTACACTAGTATTGAAAAATTGACTTTTTCCCCACAGAATTTTACCAAAATTTCACTAATATAACAGTTTAAAATGCACAGTATGTAACGTTTGGCCCTCAGGCGGTAAACAAAAAAAAAAAAATTGCATGCATTTTGTAGAAGAACATTGTTTTGATTGTGCTTTGGCTCTGCATGTCTGTGTGGATGAATATGATTCTCTCATATCAAAAAAAGGCAGAGATTATCCTACTGCTCACAAAACACTCACTATAGGCTTAAGAGATTGAACCAGTTTAGATGGAAAGGATCTCAAGGCGTTACACCCATTTACAGATACAGTACGTACTACAAAATAAATTCCAGCACAGCTCGTCAACAGCCCATAATGAAATGACCCTTCACAATAGCTAATGCTTTCTGTTAGTCAACTACATATGGAAATGTATCCGTTCACTAAAATACCTTGTTAAGAAATAGCCATCTCTGTGTCACCTTTACAACATTTCAAATCCCTCAGTTCTCGCTATCTCACACTTTCCTCTGTTAAACGGAGGTTTGAGAATTAGCGTCCTCCATGAATTGGCCTCCTCCGCATCAACCTTTCTCACTCGCTGTGACAACTAGTCTATGGCGGTCCAATTTTTCTCTATTTGTGGATATGACGCATATATGCAATTTCCAGCTTAAACCATCCTGTCAGGTCTAAATTACAAACACTTATAATAGGCTTACCATAGTGAATCAGGGTAAGACAAAACCCTGTTTTGGAAGAAGGATTGGCGGTGTATTGACAAAAAAAAGGTATATGGAGTACATTTAAAAAAGGAAGTGAATATGGCTCATTTTGAAAGCTTGGGTACTTTAATTTATAATTCAACTGAGTATTTGACGTATTTTGTTACATTCAGTTGCCCATCCCTACAATGAAGCACAGCAAAAACTAAAGAGAAGGAGAATCAGAGAGAAAGAGAGGGAGGTGTAACGAGAAAAAGGGAGACGTATCCAGTAGAAAGCCAATTATCAAACTCATTAAGTAAGCCGCTCTGGTGCTTTAAGAGCCACTGCCTCAATATCATTGCTGGATTTATTACCGTCATTTGCATCCTCTGATGCAGCCCGTCACTTTTTCACCGAGCTAACAGGAGGGGTCACACCAAAACAATCACTTGCATCACACACACTGGGTCGGCATGCAATGTGGGTTTCATGGTGATACAACTTATTTCATAATGATGAAAAAATGCATTACAAATGTGACACGCACATTTTGTGTGACCACTATGCAGAAAAAAAATGTATGACTTTAAAACATGAGAGCAAACAAAATAAAAATACGCAAATTTTTGAGATTGGATATCTAGAACAATATGAATGTAAATTCATTCATTAAAAAAAACCCTGCATAATATGATTAAAAGGAGCATGTTTTGGCTTGGTTTCGATGAAGAGGTGCTCAAGACGTATAGCAGTTGGAAAACACTGCTTTACAGGACGATGAGCAGATCGTATGTGGTAATTGGTTCAAACAAAGGGGAGTGCAGGGAAGCATCATATACGTTGGCATCGGATGTGGAAAACAAGATGATGTTAGAAAAGGAACAGGTGGATTTACAGCTGTAATGCTGACTAACCACGACTGTGTCTCCAAGGACCTGCAGCCCTCTTACAGGCATTCACAGTACCACACATTGGGGGAAGTGAAAAATAGACAAAAGAAAAGAAAGGAAGGAAATAAATCATGAATGCATGAGTGAGCAAGTGAATAAAAGCAGGCAATAAATGAAGAAACAGCACCCAGCCATCGGGGCTTTATGCACACGAGGAAACAAACTGAAGATTAATGTGTCACCTGGTATTTACGCTGATGATTTATTTAAAATGTCAACTCCTGTCATAAACAATAAGGGGGGGTGTGGAAGAAAAAGAACAGTATGCAAGTTAAGCAATGGCTGCTTTCACAGCCACTTGATTTGCGCTTTAGAAATGAATCCAAACATGAACTCCCTTTGGAGACTTGATTTGCCCCCCCCCTGCCACCTTAAACACACACACACACACACACACACACACACACCGATTTCTATCCCTCCTCCACGCGCCTTTAACTCCTATCCTGCTCCTTAAGCAGCTCTCCCTCCCAGCCAGTGCTGTGGTAATAAAAACATCAGGACCTTGCCTCACAGCACCCGTTCAAAAACATTGACATTTTACATTCAGCATTGTTGCTCGGTGGAGCATCCGTGCACTCGCAAGCCTTTCAGAGAGAAAACAGAAAGCAGCTGGAAGGGCTGATTTATGAGGACTGAAACACACTTACTGCTAATCCCAAGCATTTCACACAGGAGAGACAGTGTTCCCTTTATCTGTGTGTGTGTATTGTGCTAAGGTAATATTTAGCAAGCCCTTGACCAAAAGTGGGAGGAAAACAACATTCGGTGGATGCGTATGCTTTGGATTTGTTGTGTGTGTCCGAGCATATGGTCTGATTTATTTAATACAGTTAAAAAAAATAAAGCGCTGTTTCCCCAACACACGCCTGTGACATGGCCATTGGTCTGCTGAACAGTCTCTGAGCCCCAGGGACATCTGTTCCACAGAATTAGAGCATTTAGCCGGCTGCAATTACTACAGATAAAGGTTATTAACTCGCAGGATTAGATCACTGTATTAAAACATTGGGCTTTTTCCTCATAAACAGCTGCATGCTCATGTCTGTTTCTATCTCAAGGAGAAGTCAATTCAACAGAACATGATGTTTAAAGGGATGGTTCACCCTAAATTCATTTTTTTTCTCTCACTCTAAAAAATTGTTGGGTTGTTTGAAACCAAATTTGGGTAAAATATGGACAAACCCAAATATGGACAAACCCAAAAGTGAAAGTTTTAAGTTGGGTTAAAATTTGACATTTGGGTTCATCCATATTTTACCCAAAATTGGGTTCAAACAACCCAGCATTGTTTAGAGTGCACCCTCACATAACTCCAAACCTGTTTTACTGACTTACTTTCTTCCATGGAACAGGATTTTTTTTGGTCTGTACGACATGTAAATAGGGTCTTAAACTGTTAGGTTACCAACATTCTCAAAAAAAGATCTTCTTTGATGTTTCACAGAAGAAAGGTTTAGAACAACATGAGTGTGTAAAAAAAAACAATTTTAATTTTTGGATGATCTATCTCTTTAAGCACTAACTGTCACTATGTTCTAAATACCACCATACTAATGCTGAAGTATGTAGTATGTATAATGTGCACAGTATAAGTATGTAGTATGTATAATATGCACAGTATATATATATATATATATATATATATATATATATATATATATATATATATATATATAAACTGTGCACAACAAATTTTCTGTGGAAAACTATATCCCAAGATGTAGTGTTCTTGACTTGACTATTTCATTTGGGTCATTGCATTACATAAAATTAAATAAAAAATTAAAGATAAATATCATGAGAAAAACAATGAATGGAGTAATGTTTACTATTTCACTATGTGTAAAAAACAGCAGTCTAGGTTATACTGTGCAGTATTCAGCAGTGAGCTTGTATTCAATTCTGAACACAACCTCTGTCTTCCTCCAGCCATCACTTGATATTGATCCACAGCAACATGGCCGTCGAACACAGCCATGCACACAGAAAATGGAAAATAACCTGACTGAGAGAGACTGAGCCTGGAAGGATGCTTCAGCCTTGATTTGAGTGGGTCATATTTTTATAATGAGTAATTCATCACTGATTAGCTGGTTTGTTTTTGTTCAGCCACAGTCATTGATTTGTTATGGAAGGAGCAGAAAAAAATGATCGACTCAATATGAAACAACATCCGCATCATATCCGCACATTTACCCTCTCTGTGATAGTGATGTATTTGAATACAGAATATTCAGTATAAAACCGCTCGCACACATTAAATCCGACACTTTATGCAAAAAAGGTTTTACAATTAATTTGTACCGAAATTCGCTGGTTTGTATTTCATCATGAGGGCCAATGAGACCAAGGTGATTGATTAAAGGAAAAGTTCACCACCATGTAAACTTCAGGCACAAAAATCCGTTCGGAAAAATCAGACCGGAATTTGTTGCACAAGCGCAAAAAAAAAAAAAAAAAAAAAAAAAAAATCGGGCCACTTCCAAATATGGTTTTAAATCAGATTCATATCTGACATCTGGACATCTGACTTAAGTCTAAACACATATTCAATTCCCCTTGGAATAAAAACCCACCATAAGGGGAGGATGACAGGCTTGCCCACAAAGATGGCTTTTGTAAATGAAGCAGGCATGCCTGTATGCGCTCACACTAAAACTCATTGAGATGGAAACTTTATAGTAAAGAAATTACACACACAGAAACATTCACGAGCATAGAAACCGTTTCTCAACCTCTGCCCCATGAATTTTATAAATAAAACAGGTTTGTTATTGAAAGCTACATTATATTTCCCAGCAACGAGGTGATCACTTTGCTGTTTTTGTAAATAAACTAACAAGCTTATTAGATAAGAAGCACGCACACTCCTCACAATCTCTCACTCTCTGAGTTTGTGAACCATTTCATTGAAAAGATCTGACTCAAAATAATTATTCATGTATGAATCATGACACTGCATCATTGGGCACGCCAATAAGCACTGCGATGGACATCAATATTTTCAATAGAATAACAACTGTTTCTCACACGACTTAAAAAGGCTTGGAATGTAGCGTACAAGTCATATGGACCACTTTTATGATGCCTCTGAAGCTTTAAAGCTCTTAAAATCCCTTTGTGTTCAGAATGAAAGACGTACAGGTTTGTGGCATCCTAAGGGTGAGAAAATGATGACAGAATTTTCATTTTTGACGAACTACAAAAGGAGATGTGCAGTCTGTGAATGACTACAAATGGCTGAAAACAATCAACCTTTTTTTTTAAAGCAGCTTCAATCTCATTATGCAACTCATCTCCCCTGTTCTCTCTTTTACGTCCTCTTCAGAATCAGCTTTAGAAATTCTTCACCTCCCTGCCTGCCGCGGCCCCTGCTTCTCTGGCTGATTTCAAACTCTACTGACAGCTCTCATGACTAAGGCTCTCATGTCAAACACCATTATATCAGCCATCCATTCATTCCCGAAACACTGCTTTAGTGACATTTTCAAGCACTTAGCAGTGCTGCAGTACTGTCTCTTGTGCTACCTCTTATTTCAACCCACTAGCCACCAGAAAACGTACATTATTAAAAAACGCGATCTAGATTGTGCTTCAGAAAAAAAGCTTTGCTTCCTATTCCAGGCTGGTGGCTGGGATTATAGGTTTAAACGCTCCTGCTTTAACTAGATCAGCGTGATTTAATGCTAATGCTCTTGGACAAAAGCTGCTAGCGGCTTTTTTAGACCACAGCCAGTGGTCTCTGTTTGCCCACAGGTTGCAGAGCATCTCGAGAGTTTGTCAGCCCAATAGAAACGTAACCCTGACAACAATCATATAACCATATATTGGAAAATGAGAATTTCCAATCCTCTGCACTGAGATGTGGACTTCGGTCACAGTTGAGTATAGGGAGAATATAAAGGAAAGAAAACAGATTACCTGCTGATTAGCCTGTATTATGGGGCAGCTCTAACCTTTGTGAAACAGACTGCCAGTTCTGTGCTAAGCCAAGCATGGCTCCTCGTCTTTCCCAGCTGAGAGAGAGAAGCGCCACGACAAGCCTACCGCTCCCTATTAAGTAAGCGCTCTGAGCAGTGAGCCTAGCACATCCATCAACACACAATGACACACAGTCCTGCCATCCACCAGCCTCCCTTTTCTTCTATTTTTTTTTCAGAGAAATTTGTCGTGTTCACTTAGTTCTTCTGTCTTAGATGGTGACAGGAAATTATTCATAATTTTGAGTGCTGGTGGCTGTGAGGCTGTGAAATGATAATCCAACATTCGAAAACACAAATAAGCACTGATGTCACTAATCAATGATACTTCAAAAACAAAAAGTTATCCAAATACTGTAATAAAAGTCCCCCTGTAGACAATAATTCTATCCCTTAAAGCGGTGATGAACTGAGAAACCAAATTTTCCAGAAGAAGACAGTCGCTGCATAAGCTTCATCTGGATTCCAATAGGACTGCATGGATAAACTTTATTTTTAATGACGTTCCAGCTGATGAGGTAAAACGTTGTCCGTCTGTTCGCTTCATTTCACTGAGGATCGTTTTGTAAACAAGACTGGATTTGCAGACCCATTAAGATTAAATAACGGTGCTGTGCCGTCTATATTGGATCTGACAGGAATTGTGCAACATACGGACTCTGGGGCGAACATGTATGGGCGAATCATTCCGGTTGCCATTTTACAACATTGGACGTTTTCAAAACAATTTCCCCTAAGTGCATCGACGGGTGGGTTGAAAAACTCATTATAATATGCAAAACTGTTATCCACTCACAGCAGTGGGCGTTTACTTCCAAATCTTCAGTGAGAGATGCCCATAAAAACTGAGCGTTTCTGACCTGGCCTCAAAACTAGGGTAGAAAATAGCCTATTACTTATTCATTTTTATGTTTTTGAATGCAAAAACCAAGCGAACGTCATAAAATGACCCCTTTAAAACTCATCTTTGATCAACAAAATGACATATTGAAAGGTTATACGTAATAGCTTGAATGTAACTCTACACCCTTGCTCTGAGATCCACTCATTGACGATCACACGTTGACATGATTGGTTACGAGGTAGTTTGTGACGTCAGAAACACCAGTGATTTCAAACTGCATTCTTTGGTTCACTGCAGTTTTGAGGAGAAAATACTCAGCAATGGTGTTGATTTACGAATTTGCACATGGTTTGTCTTGAAGCATATTAAAACCACCACATAAGCATATTAATAACATTAAAAGCTGTATTTTCACCATAGGGAGACTTGAAAAGGTTTGAGATGCTAGCTTCCCACACAGCAAAAACACTCAGAAATGGCAAGAGACTTATTAAAAAGCAGTAGAGCAACACTTATGTTAACTGCAACACTTATGTTTGGGTGTGGGTGGTTTCCAAGGCGTTGTTATGTGGTTACTAAGGTGTTCTAAGAGATTTTAGCATATTGTTAGGCTGTTCTGGACAGTTGCTTACTGGCCCAATTTTAAAATAGTCCCTTGAGTGTGGTATTTTTTAATTTACTGTACTATTTTTATTTGTTGTATTATTATTATAGTAATTATTACAAAAAAATGCTAATACGGTATATATATTATTCAACAATAGAATTTATAAAATTATTATTATAAACTCCATTTACATCTTTTACTGATTCCACATTGCTTATTTATTTATTTAGGGGGATATAATTTTTTCCCTGTAGGTCTTTTGAAAAATGTAATTTAATCATTAATCAAAAATGAAAAAATGGCTCTTTGGTCAAAAAAAAAACAATTCCTGACCCTTGAATTAGACCATAACAGGAACAATGTGTGTGAATGCAAGGAGTTTGATGTAGTATAATTGTAATATTCAATAGCAAGTTGCCTTAGTAAGTACTACTAAAAAATTTGTCTGCAATAAAAATGACCTAATTTTATGCTAAATGACACTTAAATGAAGGCCTTTATGACTAATATTTATGCCATATGTCATCAAATTCAAATTATTCCCTCTCTATTACAGAAGCTTAGCAGAACAGAGCACACTTATCGTGTACAGTCTTGTCCATTTAATTTAATACCACGACGACAGATGGCATCCAATTTCCCATTTGACAATTACAAATTGGCCTTAAAAATAAACGGACAAAAGACGAGACAGGCAAGAACTGTTCCAAGTCATTCAAACACAGTTCCACTGCCCACAGAGCCTGACCCTCTCCTACACTGTGCCTCGCACTGCAAATAAATTCAAATCATTGCTCGGGCCGATGCTTATTCAATCCAGGCTAATATCAGTGCTCTACCACACTGGCCCGATGGCTGACATTTAACATTCCTCGGCAGCAGAGACGGAGGGGGAAGAAATGAACTTGCTTATGTGCCTTGACACGGTGCCCTCTGCAGGAAAATAAAAACATGGTTTTCACTTACTGCCAGCCTGTGTGCTGAGCCTATACATCACCCCGGCTACAGAGGAGACTGATCCAAGGTCAGCTCCATTTCCTCACCATGCTATTTTTCTATCACAATCACAGAGCGAGGCCCGGAAGAGACGCGCTAACACAATCATCTGCGCGGAGACAGTACGGACTGCAAACCACTCCAGACACTTATGCAAACTATTGACTCGACTGCATAAATGGAAATAGAGTTAGCATGAAAAACGAACACTGCTATACAGACTATTGTGTAGATTTCAATCTGAGCAGAAAATCTTCACAGCACGTCTGGATTTGCTGTAAACATTAAAATGCAACAAGAATCTTACCCAACACGACTTTATGAGGGACCGTAGTCCACTCGAATCTCACAAGCAAACACCATTAATGCTGAGCAGTATGCGTGCTGATTGCTTGGCTGAGCAGTTGGTGTGCGTTTGAATGTGTGTGGGTAAGGCTCTGGAGTCATCACAGTACTTCACGGTAGGTTAACACTCAAAGTGCCTTGGGAAATAACATTTAGGCTACATAACGCTTACTTAACACAACTTGGGTTACTCATACCCAAGCCAGCGTTTCTGTGGTCCAAAGTGCAAATGACTAGAGCAAAAGCCAGATGAAACAAAGCTCTGATGATCATAATGTAGGGTTTGTTTGTTTGTTTGTTTCAGTAGGAAGAGATGGGAGGATGGCGAAAAGGAAACATTATTATGCATGATGGAGAGAACTAACTTGATTTTAAGTTGGTTTCACACTTTGCGAAATGCAAAGAATAAGAGCTCTGCTCTTTTCAGGAAATGTATTCTTCAGAGAAGCTGATAACTGTATACTATAATATAATAAAAATGCATACTATAAAGTCTAAATAAATATAAAAAAAACATAAAACTGATATTTAGGTATCAATATAACGTATGAAAAATGGAAATTAATTCTGAGATTTGATAAAGATAATATTTAAAAGTGTTATTAAATGATTAGGTGTTTTATAGGTGAACTTCAAGTGACCATTAGATGACAGCAATGGTAATCGTAAGGTAAAAATAGGGTAAATTATCATAATTAAATATTCAATATCAATATTCAATTAAATAATCAATAATGATAAAATTGAATATCAACCGATAACCGATATGGCATAACAGGTCACATGAACTGTACCACAGACCACTTTTACAAGCAAATCTTTTACAAGTAAAAAAAAGTATAGCTCTCTATTGTGCACCCAGACTTGGGGATAAAATAAAAATAAAATAAATGAAATATTTGAGCGTCAATTTCGCTTGAATGGATTCAAAGTGTTCAAGCGTATAACTAGACGCGGTAGGCACGAATTTGACGCACTATTCGCATCTGGTGTGAACACGCAGATAGGGTGAAGCACAGTGGCAGATGGGGGACATACTGCAGCTGGCTAATTAAAGGAATCTTCAATTAAATATCCAAAAACACTGGACCTGTCACCTCTGTGGAATTCTCTCTGAACACAGGCTCCAACATGCTTTGTGTAACCTAAGCCTATTTAGCGTAATCCAGCATAGGGATGAGAGCTAAAGAGAGATTATGAATGAAATGGCTCTAAATGCAGATAGGAATTCCTCACTATGACCTCAACCCTCTGGCTTTTTCCTCTAAAGAGCATTCCTTCATAAATTATCTACTTCAAACACACGTCCTTTTGTGCCATATGTCTTCACCTATTATAATGATATCCAAACCTCAGTGCTGAGAAAATGTATGTAGGTCCTGTTGTTTTTTTGAAAGTTATTTTCCAAATTAGAAGGTAAAATAGTAATAAACATCTTTCAATTGAGTCGTCTTTAAAAGTTGCATGCAAAACCAAACGTACAACATGAACAAAAGACTCTTCTGAGCCAATTCTTTGAATCAAAAACATACAGAGCAACCGGTGTAGACTAATTCCTGAAACAAAAGACTCTTAACAGGCGGTAAAGTGAATTAAAAATATACGACACAACTAATGAAGTCATATTGACGACAAATGCCTCTTATGAGCCAGATTTTAACTGATTTGAACCCCCCACCCCACCCCTAATTAGAGACAGAGTATGCAAGCTAAATAGACATTATAACTAGAGTTGGGTATCGAGAATCGAGTATAGATTGGAACCGGGACTAACTTTTCGTTTTTCCCGGAATCGTTCAAAAGTTAAAATTTCAATTCCTAGTTTCGATATTCACAGTCCGCCGAGCTGAAGAAGAAACCGCTGAACAACACCAACGAAGAAGCGTCTACCGTAAGTGTTGGCATAACCACGCGAGTCGAACATGAGTACCTTACGTCGGCGATCCAAAGTGTGGCTTCACTTTTCTAAAAATAACAAAATCTCGGCAAAATGCAAAATTTGTGACAAAAGGAGTATTTCCTTCAGAAAGGATTATTTCCTTCAGAAAGGCCGTTGGTTAGCAAGGTTAGCTAAACTTTATTGACCCTGCGAGAATCGTTAGGAACCGGAATCGAAACAAGGAATCGGAATCAGAATCGTTCAAATTCAAACGATACCCAACCCTAATTATAACTGAAATATCCCAAAATGAATCGGAATCTATTTAATTGGAATCCAATCAAGCTTGAAAATTAGAGAGAGATCAGAAAATATAAATCAATACACAACTCTTCTCAACTTTAGTTGCTCACATTGCCTTAACAACTTTAGCTGAAAATAAAATGACTTCTGTTTGCTTTGTCTTTGTTTACAGTGTGAACATCCCTGAAGTAATAACAGTGATTGCAGGAAGAAATAATTCACTGCTTAATTATCAGCTTATCAAAGTGTTTGCAAAAACATCCTTGTCTGCACAGGGAGCGATGCGAATAAAATATGGTGTGTGTATTTACCCTTTCCTTGGGGGTTAACCATATGAGCCCACCATCAATCCCATGAACACTTATGCTCTCTCTTCAGCACCTCGATATCCCTGCAACTGACACCTAATCTGCCACTCTCCGGTGGGACGCCGAGATAGCTGCGGCCCGAGGCCGATACCCGCAGGACCCACTTGATTAAACACAGCAGTTGGGGTTATGACAAAGAATATAGAACCTGTCACGACACCTCCCATCATCACTCATTTAGCTACTAAATATAAAACTTCCAATCAAGGCAAACATAATTAGCGTCAGGAGAAGGAATAGTATTGTTACGTTCTATGTAATTTAGATCAATATTGAGACCACAGCGAAAAGAGCACACAGCCAAACATCAATATTTTCAGAGGGTTTGTTCAGGTATCAGGCAGGCAGCTGGTGACAAACACCCTGTGGACCAATGAGAACTCTGCCCCTTCCTGCCCTAGACTCCACTGTCTGTTTTCCCTCTTTCCACCTAAACAATGGGTGTCAAAACCTTCTGTCCGCTGTCCTCCCCCATTCCCTTCCCTCCATTTCTCTTTTCAGATGTTTGCTGTCTCTCTCTGTGATAACTGCACTAGCACATCTATTTTAGAGTGGCTCCAGAGCTGGGTTTCCAGACAGGCTCAGGTAAAGATGATCAAGATAACACAAAAGGAGAGGAAGGAGCCTTAATAAATTTCCTTTCCGGTCCCCTCAGTGGCCTTCAGGAGCTTTATTTCTGACGGGATTCAGTGAACAAGAGCGGGTGTCAAGGGAGCTTACCCTCAATTAAGCCCAGGTAAAATAATGCTTGTTCTGGGAGTGGTTGTGAATACATTACACCCTCCCTCCCATCACCCTTTTGGCAAAGTGGTCCTCCGCATATTGGATGGAAGGGACTTTTTTTTCTCCCCTTTTCAAAACTGCAGGTGTAAAATTACACTTCTACCAACTGCTGTGCTTAAACATGTCGGAGAGTGATTTTTCTCCATTAAGCTTGAGGGCTGAGCCAAATGCTTCACCTGAATTCTCCAACAACCCGCTAAAATTACAGGTTCATCTGTGGCGCTATTTTAGAACACTTATTAGTTTCTCTCAATGGACAAATAAAGAACTTCAAGTGTTTAACCTTTTCTCCCCTCCCTCACTGTAACTGTGGATGTTTTCCTTGGTTTAAAACCTGTGCAAAATGAGCCATGGATGTGTTTATGAAGCCATGTATTAGTACTGATGAAATATTAAAATTCTGCTTGATAAGCCAGTAATTATTTCTTTACTATTTTGTCTAAATCCAGGTTCAGTTCTAAAACATGATTCGGATCATAGGGCAAAATCTGAAGTCTTTTATCATTAGTTTGACATTTTCACCCACAGCCGATTAAAGACCGTTGCGATAAAATTTTATTTTAATTTCTGGCAGTCTCAGAAGATTTGAAAGACAGTGGATATTCCCAGTGTGGCTTCTCCTACGACAACCGACAAATCAAAAACCAATAGGAAAGCTGAACCTGATGATGCAATTAGTTAAAACAACAACACCAAACCACCACTTGCTCCACACACATCGCCAGACTTCTGAAGAACAAAACTAACGCTAGAGATTGTTTTTGTTTGCTAGCCACCATTTCCACCAACCTCACAGTCGCCAAAGTGTCACGGCTTACTAAAAAACTCCAGACGAGTCTTCTTGCGTGTGTCTGTTTATAAAGCACCTTGACTGCCTTACAGTCTGACATTAATGACAACTGAGATCCTACAGTGTGACATGGCTTACAGCGAGGCTCATGTTTATACAGTCTGACAAGCAACAATCTTGAATGACAACTTTTAGACAACCTTTTTTACAAATTATAAAACCTACAGTGCGCACTCGGCTTATAAGTAAATGTAATGTAAAAATATCAGTATTGAAATTTTAAAGTGTTAAGAAGATGTTTTATATCACAGTATCAAATATTTTTCTTATTTTGTACAGTGAAATTACAATATTACAAATTAAAATGGTAATATTTATTCTGTTTCATATTTTTATTTAGCAAAAAAATAAATAAAGAACCAACTGAATTTTTTGTGCATCTCTAATGGCGCTTTTCTATTACCAGTACCAGCTTGACTCGACTCAGCTCGCCTCGGCTCGACTCAGCTCCCTTTTCGCTCCGTTTTTCATTGCAGACAGTACCGACACAAATAGTACCCGGGCATCATAGTGACGCCTTTCGTTCCTCGTTGCCCCATCAAGCTCTCGCTGGATCCTCTCTTCGGCAACCAAACAAAGGAAAGTCTGCACCTCCTTATTTGACCACAGCATAATCTTCCGAGTTGCCATAATAATAGTAGTAAGTGTAGTAACTATCTGTGGCCAAACTATTTAAAAATGGCGGGGTTATTCTGGATACTCCGTCTGGCACGTGCAATGATGACGCAGTGAATGTTGACGATTCACTCTGACCAATCAGCAGTCGGCATTGTTTTCACGTGACATTTTAGTATCGCCTTAGCTCGCTCAGAACCTCGACGGAGGTGATACTAAAAAAAGAGCCGAGCCGAGTCGAGCTGGTACTGTGTAATGGAAAAGCGCTATAATCGTTGGCTTCAGGATCACTCACTTCACCATCTATTCAACCAACCATCAACTATCGACACCAACTATCAAGAAATCATCACATGTACCTTCTGCTAACACCACAACAGGAGAGTAAACGTTTGAATAAATATATTCAGAAGATGATGCAAGGATAATTAAATGATCCATGAGTACTTCACTCTGATGAAAGGTCACGTTCAGAAATTGGACTACATTGGGCTGAGGCAGGATTAGCACATACTTGCACTTCATATGAGTCATCCACGTCTGTTGATAAGAATCCAGGAGAGATGGAGATGTCCTGCCCTCTGCTCAAACTCTTGTCTCTCGCCCCCTCTTGTCGCTCTCTCTTCCCTAGCAGTGCACAGTATGACAGACGAGTAAACACAGATGCTGAGCAGCAAACTAGAGGAGACCGTTTCATCAGCGTTGACAGTCCTGCCTGCTGTAGGAATCAAACAAACAGCATAGGCAACTACTTGGCTATAATAAACTGACAGGGAGAAAAATGGAGAGGAAACAGTGGAATGGACATATTGAAGAGAGTCAGTGCTTCCAGACATTAAGATATTATGCTGCTTTTGCAAGTTTTGGAATAAAGTTTAAAAAAAAAAACTACAGGAAACTGAAAGACTTTCATGACTAAAATACTCCAACAGCATCTACAATGATGGCAACGCTTCTGAATCTAAATATACAGGGTAACAAACACAGTCTGATTCCTGAACAAATGACTCTGAGTCAGGTTCTTTGCTAGTGAATCAAAAACACTCATGAATAATTTAGATTAGAATGGTTACGGAATTAATCTGAATCCCTTACTGAATCGAAAGTTCATTTTTGACCTAATAAAAATCAAGAATTGTTTGTTACTGTGGTTTATGACTTTAAAGCTAAGTGTAAGTCAAGACAGTGTAGTTACTGACTGGCTGTTAAAAATAAATAAACTGTCATCAATTTAAATCTATAAAAACAAAATATATGTACCACAGGTATGTGTGGTCCAGGTATTCCTTACAGGATAGTAGACAGTAAAAAATATATACACTGTATTAGGGGTGCCACGAGATCTCGTGAGACTAAAATGTGACGAGATTTCTTGTAGAGTGTCTCACAATCCCGCCATGATGGAGCGCGAGGGTGAAAGTAGCATAGAATATGCCACCGCTACATCGTTTTGCTGTTTTTATAAAAAATAAAAACCATTGTAAACTATTGTGAAGGTCTGCTCTGCTCATCCAGCAACAGAGCCTAAGCGTCTGATAAATGTCTTCTCTTATAGAATGCACTGTCAGCACCACTGCTTCCTATACACAGAGTGCGTGCGATCCCGAATCTGAAAGTGAAAGTAAAACGCGAGCTCCCTGATGCACGCAAATTAGGCTGCATTCAATAGCATGTTTCCCAATATCAAACATATCTCTGAATTGTGTAGCGTAGTTGTGGTCTCTGTTTTGGTCTTTGTTTGCACTGTTTGAATACTGAGAAAGTACTTTGATTGTGATTGCACTTGTGCTTATTGTTTGCACTTAATAAGCTTATTTATTTTTGTTTTATTTATTATACTGTTTTTATTTCTATGTTCAATTTGTGGAAATAAGTTTGATTCGAAGGTCACACACAGCCTCAATCAGAAGTTCTGGTAGCTCATAATTCATGTGCAATAAGGATTTCAAGAGACTCATGAAATCATACAGGAGAAAAGCCAGGTAGTTGAGTTTGTGGTAAAACATTTTCCAGTGCTTATATATTGTTGTCTTTCAATGCATTTGATGATGCATACTCATCAAGTAGAAATGAAAAGACATTCATTACAATTTTATTAGTTAAAACATTTCGAATTGCACATGCAAAACTATTTTTCCAGTCAGGAATTCGGTCATAGGATTTTTATAAAATATTGTGCAAAATTCTCGTCTCGTTCTCATGAACCCAATCTCGTGTCTCGTCTCGTGAAATAAGTGTCTTGTCACACCCCTAATATATGTGTAAACATTTTTTTTTTTTAAATGTAAAAATACATGTTTTCTGTAAGGGTTATGTCTTTTTCTGATTTCTTTTGTAAATTTACAAAATGATTTTATCAATATTTCTACCTCAAAAACACAAAGCATTAATGGAATCAGAATCACTAAATTCAGCACAATTCCCATCCCTACAGGAAACAAAATCACTGCACCTACTAGAAGACATGAGAGCCTATTACTTACATGGATACTGTGGTTTGCCCCGCCCAGAACGCCGTGTCACCGGGCCGCCTGCAGACACCTCGCCACGTCCTGTCCAATAGAGTCAAAGCCAATTAATTACCTTCCCCTCTTAATATCACTGATTAAGATAAAGAGATAAATAAATGCATCAATCTCCGAGCCCCAAGAGGATCCTCGACTGAATGGCATCATGACAGCTGAAAGGCCCTGCCACCCCCCAGTGCTACAGATGTGACACTGTGTGTAAAGGAAGGGGGCAGGGCTCACGCTCAGAAAAGAAGGAAGCTATTTGTTCAGAGCCTACACAGATGTCACTAGCAGAGTCCGGTTCAGTCATAGTCGTGTATGCAACCATCTCACCACCCACCAGGAACAAACACACACACAAATGTAATTCAAACGCAGAGGTTAGACAGGACGACCACTGCCCCTCGGGGCTGTGTCGCATTCATGACCACATGACGCGGGCAGTCACAGTGAAAAAAGGCGGAAAGGGTCACTGCACCTGGTCAAACTCTGTTTTTTCCACTGCTGTTTGGCAAAAAAACACATCAGAATCAATTA
The DNA here is from genome assembly GCF_988280905.1 of Pimephales promelas. Lineage (NCBI taxonomy): Eukaryota > Metazoa > Chordata > Actinopteri > Cypriniformes > Leuciscidae > Pimephales > Pimephales promelas. The sequence goes on along the minus strand of NC_142788.1, from coordinate 18,781,072 downwards.
CATCCGTTCACCTCTAAAGCCAGCTAATCCACTTGTGTGCCATAAGCTTCCATGTAAATCCAGTTTTATACTGCGTAGCCCGTGCCCCCATTAATCACTGCTGGCACGGTCAGAAACGGGCCGCTCTGAAGGGACGGCCAGCGAAATACCAGAGTGGAAGAGGTCGCAGTTAAGGCTGCTGACACTATTGTGGGAAAAAACAAAAAAACAAAACAAATGCAAACTGCAAAAAGCCTTCTATTATCATTGCAACAACAGCTTATGAACTCGAGATCACACATGATAATTATTATACACAATAATTTGGTTGAGTGGGAAGCGTGTTTGTTGCATGCTTCGTTTTTTCCGTGCAAAACAAGCCAAATCCATATATTATACTTCCAAGTAATTTTTTAAATGCCAAGCTACAGAAAAATGTTTCAAATGAGGGGTCATATTAAATGAGTCTGGCCTAACACTAATCATTAAAAAAAAGCTTTTCATGCATTCTCTTATTCTCCTTTATAAAAATCTGGTTTCAATTTATGTTACTTACATAATAATAATAAAAAAGATTACAGTGAGGGACTTACAATGGAAGTGAATTGTGCCAATATTTAAAGGACTTAAAATTATAATTTTACAGAAGCGAAATTTTTACAGTCATTTTAGGGGTTTATGTGTTAAGTTGTCATGGCAGCAAAGTAAAACTAGATAATAACTACAACGAAAAGGTCACACTAAAAATAAAAAAAATAAGAATCACACTAAAATCATGTGACCAGTACCACACACATTGTTTATGTGCTGTGGCTTTATTATTGAAACTGAGTATTTTAACATGTATAATCCATTATAGCCCCAATTCCAAGTCAAAATATTTTTTTTGTAATAACATTATGTCAAATGCTGTCAGTTGAGCCTAACTTGTATTGAATATTCTTCAGACATTTGAGAAATTATTTGTTTTTGGGGTTTTTTTTTTTTGCTTTTACCAACATTCTTCAAAAAATATCTTCTTTTCTGTTCCACAGAAGAAAAACAATCCTACATAAGGATGGACTATCCCTTTAAATATGATTAAAAGTATTAGGTGCACAAATTGGCACAAAAAGATAATTTAACACACAATGCATGTCTACTTTACAAGTAGACCAATTACTCACAATAAAATCACATCATACCATGGTTTCTGAACCAGCACGATGCTATTTGAAAGTTAAAAAGCACGAGTCAGTGGCACACACAGACATGCATTAATAAATGATAAAATAGCTGTTCTAATCCCCTTGTGCAGAGCCAAGTACTTTTTCCTCATCAGCGAGTGTGATATTTACACAGAAACTGGAGCGTACTCCTGAGACGAGACAGGAGAGAGATGTACATTCTGTATTTGCTCAGGTTTTAACAGTCTGCTCCCTTATAAAAGTGGTGAAACTGCTTATTTGTTACAGTTGCAGCTTGCTGTGATCATCAGCTTATCATATTCTTTCTCACTAGCTTTTCTCTTCCCTTCCTCCCTCTTATTCTCTCTCTGTGACAGATGTAGACACCACCATTGACCTAAATCACTCTTTTCCAGCACATTAACCCCGGTGCCTGTCCAAACACCTCGCAGAAACGCAACACCACAAGAGGCACGTCGCCGCTACCGCCACCATTTTAAACAGAGCCCCGTCTCTCACCTGCGCTAATTGTTAAAATGTCCTCTCATTACGTGTGGGTGGCTGATGACGGAGCCTGCCAACACAGCTACCGAACACAAAATGAAGCCGTGATAGACCGAATTAATTGATTAAATGAGAAGAAGCTAGAGAGAGAGAGAAAAAAAGGAGTGTCAATCAACCCAGGAGCGAAACAGCGGGGAGTGGGACGAGCGAAACGGATAAGATACAACCGAGCTTCAATACGCGGATCAATATACGATTTGAATTTTTTAAAGCTCTGTTTATGAAATGCAATAATCTCTCATTAAAAATGCAGACGGCACGTGTGGTGTAAATGATTCATGGTTTGATATAATAGGCTCCGAGTCCTCTAGGTGAGGCTTGCACTGCAGCACCGACCAACGGGATAAAAAATAAACCATCTCACGGTTGAAAGCGGCTGGGTGCAAACTCAGGGACACACAGGTGCAAGATTTGCCTCACTTAATGGAACAAAACATCACATATTTCTTCCCCTTACCATTTTTTTTATTAAACACCGGGACACCCCAGATCTCTCAGTGTGAAACACTAACCGCAGAGACTACCCAAGCTCGTCTAATGCCAGATGATTTACTATCTCTCCTTCAGACACCATTTTTCCCCTGATTTCCTCCATCCTCTCGTTCAGCCCCTCCCTCCCTCGCTCGCTGATTCTCTCCGCAGCGCCGGCTCCCTGTGAGAAAATGAAGAGATTAAGGCAGTAGCATGTGCCTGACTTTGATTTAGAGGAAACTGGCTAATCATAACATAGACAGTTTAGTGCAATCTTGCATAATGAAATGCTCTGCACTAACCACCTAATGCATACTAATTTGAAACAATCCACTCCTGGGACTGGAAAAGCATGAAGGGACTGGCCTGAGAGAAGCGAGGCGCTCATCAACACTAACAGCCAGGAACGTCGATGGCACACATACACACAAACAAACAGCTTTTTTTGGCCTCGGACTACAGGCACGAATAAAGATTCGCTCCGAAGGGGTGTGAATGCTCAGAGGCAGACTTGAATGGAAAGGTCAAGCATCATTATCAAACAACTAAATAAACAGCACCGCAGCTGTTAGGTGGCAACATCATGGTGCTCCTGCTAACACTGTGTTTGCGTCCACCTAAATCCTCTATCTTTATCCTTTTCTCCAGCTCAGACATCACATTAGGACTGTCATATCCTGTATTGATCCTTTTCCAGACAAGGCTTTATTGCTCCTCTTCTACCTAGTCACAGGGATAAAGCTATGCTGGCATTCTTCAGTTCAGAGTGCATTAATATTAACTGCGTCCACATCCACTGATAATACAGAATCTGGAATTAACATCAGCAGCATCAAGCGGGAGGTTGGGTTGTACATCCGTTATTAGGGTCAATGAGATTATGGTAATGAAGCTAAGTTGCAGAAATATGAGGGAAAAAAACTAACAAAAAAAAAACAACAACAGGAAATTATATAATTGAGAGAAACTCTCTCTCTCTATTTATATACACTCACCTAAAGGAGTCTTAGGAACACCATACTAATACTGTGTTTGACCCCCTTTCGCCTTCAGAACTGCCTTAATTCTACGTGGCATTGATTCAACAAGGTGCTGAAAGCATTCTTTAGAAATGTTGGCCCATACTGATAGGATAGTATCTTGCAGTTAAAGGAGATTTGTGGGATGGACATCCAGGGCACGAAGCTCCCGTTCCACCACATCCCAAAGATGCTCTATTGGGTTGAGATCTGGTGACTGTGGGGGCCATTTTAGTACAGTGAACTCATTGTCATGTTCAAGAAACCAATTTGAAATGATTCGAGCTTTGTGACATGGTGCATTATCCTGCTGGAAGTAACCATCAGAGAATGGGAACATGGTGGCCATAAAGGGATGGACATGGTCAGAAACAATTCTCAGGTAGGCCGTGGCATTTAAACAATGCCCAATTGGCACCAAGGGGCCTAAAGTGTGCCAAGAAAACATCCCCCACACCATTACACCACCACCAGCCTGCACAGTGGTAACAAGGCATGATGGATCCATGTTCTCATTCTGTTTATGCCAAATTCTGGCTCTACCATCTGAATGTCTCAACAGAAATCGAGACTCATCAGACCAGGCAACATTTTTCCAGTCTTCAACTGTCCAATTTTGGTGAGCTCTTGCAAATTGTAGCCTCTTTTTTCTATTTGTAGTGGAGATGAGTGGTACCCAGAAGGGGTGGGGGAAAAAATTGATTCTTAGATGCATCGCGATGCGGACGATTCTGAATCGATTCACAGTTCAGGAGATTGTCTTGACCAGGACCACACCCCTAAATGCATTGAAGCAACTGCCGTGTGATTGGTTGATTAGATAATTGCATTAATGAGAAATTGAACAGGTGTTCCTAATAATCCTTTAAGTGAGTTTATGTACACATACGCACTATAGTGAATAAATGAATTACATTTTAAAAAGTGACAGTAAAGACATTTATAATGCTACAAAAAATATTTTGATTTCTTTACATCATATTAAGCAGGGCAATAATAAAAATAAATGTTTTTGAGCACCAAATCAGATATTATTAAAACATTATGATTTCTTGAAGAAGATTCAGCTTTGCCATCACAGAAAAAAAAAATAGTATGAATGTTTTTCAAAACCATATAAAACCAACATGAATCTAGAGAGTACCTTTCCAAAACCTTGACAACATGCATTTTAAACAGCATTTTTAAAGGATTTTTCCGTTTCTTTTTTTATCGTGGACACTCTTATTTGTCATTGACCTATAAACTAAGTGTTGGGAATTGACTACACCTAATCTTTAAGTTAATTACCTTTACTCAAGGCCAATACCCTTGTCTTCAGGAAACTACAGTGCTTTTGAGATTGAGTGCAAAGAAAGGCCACAGCACCAATAAAACTGTGCTCTTAAAAACCATCAGAGGAATTAATAGCTTGGCCTTATTTCCACTCTCAGCTTTCATCCACCCAGAACATATTCAATATTCTCTCGCCACGATGTTTTAAACGGAGAAAGTGTTTCCTTTCTCTGATGTGGCCTAATCATTTCTCAAGGAGAGATCTAGCATTGCAGAAACACATTACGAGTTTAGCGTTGACATCGGTTCCGATCAACACCTTTTAGCCGGCGCATTCATGTCCGTCAGGAGAAGCGGGCGGCGACGGGCATGTGCACTTGACAGCTATATCGCTCTCCTTGCCCTCTCCTCCTTTTTCCTCTCACTCCATTCTTTCTTTTTATTGGCGGCTGAGAGAGAACTGACAGCATCTTTAACATTGCAGTTTTGCAGCACATTTGTGCTCCTCTGGCCGATTTCCCCCCAGACTCATCAATGCCGCATTACCAAGTCAAATCAGGTGGTGCTGCAGAGCTCGCCTCACAGGCTCACACCAACACATAACAGCCAGCACAGTGAGCATCACCATCACAGCCTGGGAGAGAATATAAAACACTCTGCTCTCATGGCTCGCCCCCCTCCGCCGCTCTCATTTCTCTGCAGCCTGAGATTATAATCTCACAGGCCAACTGCTACCCTGTTATTGTTTCTCACTTCAAGAGTCCGATCAAATTAAAGGGACGTTTTTTTCCCCTTTTAAGTGACACAACGTTTGGAATCGAATACTAGCTTTTCAATTACTTACAGAAGCTACTGTTTCTTAAAGATAGTTAGTAAAACTGACAGCAGCTACATTGTCGTCAATTGACTTTATCACTCCGCGCGTTTAATTTATCAAGTGGCGTCCCTCGTGTTGGAATTAAAAATAGCTATTTTTAGGGTTGGCAATTGAGCAGAGTGATTTAGTGTGATTAATTGTAAACGGCCCCTAAATCTACAATAGGCTGAAAATTGAAAATTATACAATCCCTAAAATCACTTTTGTGATACTCATTACAAAATTAGTTACTCTTCTACCACAATATCAGTTAAAGTCTTTTTGCTGAGCGTTTTTTTTCTCAGCAAATACACACACACACACACACACTATGCATGCAGAGAGAAAATTTGCATGCTCTGCATAATATACTACATCCCACATTTAGTAGTAAGAGGAGTATGGCAGTATGTTTTCCCAAACATATCCATATTCTCTACCTCTCCCCTGCTCCATTTCCCACTTCTGACCATCCTTCTATCAGAGGAAAGGTCACACTCACTGCCCCCTTTCATCATTCTTATCACCATACTGCCATTTACAAGGCAGACAAGCTCTCCGCTGGCACAAGCTCAAGAAGGTAGGTTAGAAGGGACAATGAAATGAATCTGCCATTTATTTCCCTCCGTTTTTTTTGTTGTTGTTGTTTCCACGGCTGCAGAGGCAAGACAAAATGCTCTTGGGAGGAGGAAGAGAGAAAGAGAGAGACTGTATGCACAGTGAGAGGAAGCATTGTGTATTGTTTACTCGGTAATTCACAGCGCATGGCGTTGATTAGCAGAGCAGACTGCGACACTGAGCCTTGGTGAGGCACTGGAGGAATAATGCTGTTCCACAACTATCTCTCCCTCTTTCTCTTTTACTCTAGGGCACACTGTGGAGTGACTGATGGCTGCAATGTGAAAAAAAAAAGCTGCCTGGGTGAGGAGTGAAATTTAAACTGCTGCTGTCAGGAGCATTATTTGGCTTTTATTACGCCGTGCTGCTCCGGTTGCCTGAGACAAGCCCGTCTCTACGTGAGGCAAACGAGGCAACGCCACCTCACCTCCCTTTTATTAATTCATGTTTGCAATGAGCTCGTACACGATAATTGTTGACAGAAAACCCGCTTTGTGCACTGACAGTCGACACAGAGGCGAGAGATGACAACATGGACAAACACAATGGATGGGCATCTCATAATATCCCATATGTGTGTTCTAAGCTGTGTGGCGAAGATAAATAGAAAAAAGAATAATGCTATGTTATATCAATTGGTTTAAAAATGCAATTCACACAACTTCAAACTATCCTGAAAGCATAATAAAAAAGGATAAAGAAATTCATTAGTGTGTCAAGGTCAAAAATGTCAGATAATTTGACCTTTTATTGGCATGCTACATTCCACATTCAGTAGTCGCAGCAGCAGTCGACGTGTTGACAAAAAAACAAAACAGCAACACAGTAATATTGTGAAATATTACAATTTTAAAAATTTAAAAACTGTTTTCTATTTTGCTATATTTTAAAAATTATTCCTGTAATGGCAAAACTGATTTTTTTTTTTAGCAGCCATTACTTCAGTCTTCAGTGTCACATGATCCTTCAGAAATCATTTGCTTCTCAAGAAACATTTAATACTATAAATGTTGAAAACAAGTTTTGCTCCTAAATATTTTCACAGATACTGTGATGCATTACCATTCAAAAGTTTAAGGTTTATACATTTATATTTATATATATACATACACACACACATGCCAATATATTTGTCAACGAAAAATACTGCTCCACAGCAGATTAGCAGTACTATCAAGCATTACCGGGAGGATTTTTTTTTTTTTTTCCCAAGCAATAAACTGATTGTGCTGGAGAATACACAGGCCTCCTGCTGCTCAGTGTAGATGAATGAGACTGAGAGAAATTTAATTCCCCGCTAATTAGCATTCTGCTCAGAGGAGCATGTGGTCTCTCTGTGGGTTACACCCAGGTCAGGTGACAGTGGGCGACTCGGCAGCAGTCGCCGGGTTGGCAGTAGTGAACGCTCTCAGGGGAAAGTAAGAGTCAGAGGCCCTCTTCTGCTCTCCAGTCTGTCCCCTAGAGCTACTGGAGTCTTTCACAAAACAAAGAGCAATGCTGGTATTGGGGAGGTGCTGTGCTCATCTCCTCCTCCACAGGCAGATAAAAACGGGATTACAGGTAAATACCAAAAGAAGAGGCAGCCTGGAAACACATGGTCCAAAGCCCTTCTCCAAAAGGAACCACAGCACCTCAGAAATAAATGGCACTCAGTGGCAAAGCACGAACGTACGACCCCTGTGTAATTTGCTTCAGAAGTGAGAAATGATTGCCCGTGACTAGACAATAATTAATCTTGCCACTGAGTGAAAAAAAAAAAGGTTACGGAGCCGCTTCAATTACGAGACGATTCCGCCTTTGCTAACAGACAAGGTTGGATTCAAAGAACACTTGCGATGACAAAAAGGAGAGACGATTCTAGTGTCATCAGAAATAGGCAGCGATGTGGGAAATCAATGGCGAGATCAATCGCGCCTGCCTCCCTCTCTAGAACGGTGGGGGAACAGAGCACTTTACATAAGCACTGATAACCATCAGGGAGGCCAGCTTCAGCTCACTGATTTACTGCGACGGACCCCCGAGACACCTTCAGGAGGTAGAGCGGCTCTCTTTCGCAATCACAGTAACCTTCTCAAGCACAACTTCAAAGACACACAGTCAGGGGGAGAAAGCATCATATATACTCCATTTAAGCAGTAAGGTTCAGGAGGTTGTGCTGTGTGATGAATAAACTCAACAAATGTGTTGTTAGGCGTAGTTAAACATTTACTACGTTTGCACACTAGAGATACCCCGGTCATAAATCGGAACCGGCCGGTTGCCGAACGAGTGTTTGATGAAAACCGCCCGGTCCTGATTAATGGCCAGTCAACAAACCTATATTGCCGCAAACACATTTGTTAAGTTCACTGTCCGAACCTTACTGCTTAAATGCAGTATACTTGATGCTCTCTTCCCCTTACTGTGTCTTTGAAGATTGTTTTATCTTGATGTGATTTTAGATGCGTTTCTCTATTCTGGACCTGCACACAAACTGTATTGCAATCATTTTCCAAAATGTCATTTGCGTGGAAATATTACGAAGTCTGTAAACAGGACGTTAACACAGGCCAGAGACGAGACACGTAAAAAGGAAAGGAGAGCACAGATGCACCAGCAGAGAAAATACTCTACCAGGCACAGCAAGCTCATGAAATATAGGCCTAGGTAGAGAAAATATAAATATTGAATTTGGGTGGGGGTTTATATGGCCATATCTGAAAGAAACCGACTGTCTGTTTTGATGGCATTTTCTTTTCCTCTTATCTCAGCATAAAAGTAGTGTTTATAAGCGCAGCGCTGCTTTGTGTACAGCTGCTGTTCTATAAGCGCCACCTACTGTCAGAGTTTTCATTTTCATTTTCATTCAGTCTGTCTGCTGTTTTTGTTTTGTGCAGGTCTTATGTACCATAATTTCAGAAATCTTAAGTTAGACCATTCTGTTTTTAAATCTAGAAATTGTATCTAATTCAAATCACAAAAAACTGCTACATGTGTGGGGCATCTTTGTTTGGATCGAGATTAAAATGCAGTGGTTGCCTCTAATTTCAAATGGCTACAAATATATATATATATATTTTTTTTTTTGTGTAAGGCCAGTTTCATTAAAAATAAATAATTCTGTCAGATTTATACGATTTCTTATAGTTAATTGTGTTTGTACGCCAAACACGTGATTGTTGGTGTCGCTCATTGGTGAACACACGGCCCTCACTCGTTCTGCTTGCCACAGTAAACATAATGAATGGCGACTATAGAACGCAAAAGCCGAATGTCGGACATTTTGGGTGGTCTCGAAACACATTTTTGGGCAGACTCATCAAGGGGACTCAATAGTAGCCTAAAGTACTGCGCACTGTTACCGGTAGGCGTGGCCTTCTAGGGCAGCGAAGCAAGTGCATTCTGGGAGTTGTTGTTTTTCATCCAAAAATATAATATTTAGGTAGGGTCGGCAATTTTTTATAAACACTTTTTGTTATCTAGGTAAAAAAAAATTTGCTTCATAGCGGTTACAATATCACGCATGGATGGATTGCTATACTGACCAATCTGCATCAAGGGATCACTTATTTAAACATAGTGGAAATCAGATATGGGAAACAATTAGGAGGTCGATGGTAGAGGGGTTGCAGTAGCAGTCTGTGCTTGGGTGTTTTCATTAGAGAACGAAAAGTAGTAGCTGAAAATACGCAAGGTGTTTTCGGCCGATCAGTTAATTAGGATTTTTGCTGCTTCATTTTGCGTGAGAAAGGCAGGAAGTGCCTTGATTGCCTTTTATTATCAGTCTAGCAGCTTCAGCACTCCCTCCTTCTTTATTGCAGATTGTACAGATGTGAAGCGTCTCGGGCTCTCGGCAAAAACATCAATTCCAATAATTACAAGAAAGTGCAAGTGAGAGCACGAGCCATCGCTCATCTGCGCTCACCCACAGCCGTTTGTACCGTGACGTTTCCCTTGATGACAACATGTGACGGGACTGTTTAAAAAACGCATGGGAACACGTCGTTTTTTCAAATTGGAGGATGAATGAAGGAGGAGAGCTGCTCTCCAAGTAAAGAGGAATACTGTAATAACTGCAATAAGCAAAAGAGAGGTGTGTAAACATGATAAGAGGGCCCTTAAGAGTTTGTTGTGAAAAATAAAGCTAAAAATGCACACTGTCACACTGTGTGAACGTAACACCTCTGAGCAAAGTGTGCATCTGTCTGAACAGAGAATTACTCACTTAACAGTTCAATTTGGCAGAAGCTCAAATTACACGCCCTAGAAATCAAAGACGACAAAATACTTGGTTAAATAGCTTTGCATTTGCAAGCAAAAGAAACATCCGTGTTAAACCAAAAATGCAGAAAAATACAATGATGAAATCATAAGCCAATCACTGTGTTCATCCAATAATAATACAAGGTTTTAACAGAAGGAAAACTGATATGAAGACATTTCACAGATATTTAAGGTCCCTAATGATCTCTGATACACAGAAAATTAATTCCAGATCTTTTCCTGCACAACAATCCTGCACCAATTTCCAATCATCGTCCACAGAGAAGAGAATGCAACAGTTTCATAATATGCAGTGTTAAATATTAAAACAGAGTAGGAATGATATTATTACATTGGTGTTTTTCTTTTAAAGAAATTACTTTTTTCAGCAAGGAGTAAAGGACACATTAACTTGATCATAAATGACAGTAAAGTCTGTTACAAAAAAATACAGTCTGTTCCAAAAAACTATTTTGAATAAATGTTTTTTAACTGTCTATATACAGCAAGAAAACCAGAAAGCAGCACCACAGTTTCCATAAAATATTATGCAGCAAAACTGTTTTTAAAATGTTTCTTGACTATCATATTATGATTTATGATTATGATGACAATAAAGAGTAATGGCTAAAAAATAAGCTTTGCCATTGCAGGAAGAAATAACATTTTAAAATATATTCAAATAAATTCACAATTATTATATACATTTATTTAAAAATAAAACAAAAAAGTATCATTGAAAAAAAAAAGTAACTAGCTTTGGTTTTTTTTTACATTTTACAACAGGGTTGCTGTTTTCGCAATGTCTCAGCTCTCCGTTAAGACGTTTATTTTCCTTTTCAGACACCTGGTAGAACTGCAAAATCATAATTTTTAAAAGCCATCTTTCCTCTAAATAGCAAAAATGTCACTACAAGCTCCTGCACACCCTAAAGATGTATGGATGCAGGCTGAACTAACCCCCTCAGTCGTTTCCACTTATTACTGAGGCTAATACTTGCATTTAAATAAAATCAATATTTCTGTTGACTTGGACTTTAAAGCACTTCTCGTCTAATTTCTCCAGTGAATGTTTTTTTCATGAGGCAGCGCCCCGTGACACGTTTGTGCAGTGTGAAACCCCAGGAGTATAAAATGGTGGGTGTCGAATTAGCCCGTCACCACTTTCAAAACAACCACTGCCGCCACTTACGCCCATTTTATGAAGAAATATTGGGGTGACTATCTCAAGCACTAAATTTTGAGTAGATGCCATCAATTTTATGGCTTTTCAGTATAATGAAAACAGACAGAACTGCTAGCTCACTCAAAAAAAACAAAGAACGACGACCGAAATCATTACAGGCGCTCAAAGAGGTGGATGATTTTAAAATCAATCCATCTGCAACGTGTATTTATTTGCCATTTCAAAAGAGCCTCATCTGCCCAGTCCAATCAAAGCCCCTAAATGCAAATGATGCGACGAGCAAAGAAAAGAACATACGGGCTGGCACAGAATGATAGCGTGAGAGCTCCAGGGTAACACTTCAATGATAAAAGAGAGAAAATCTTGTTTTGATAAGTGAATTACTGGCCTTCACCACATTTTCCAGCATTCCCGAACCAGTGGGTTCATTAAATGCATTGATATTTCTGTCAACCTCATCCGAGCTGCCGTGCTCAGGATGGAGAAATGCAGTCACCTTTGCAAGGGCTGAATCTCTCAACAGCTCGAGGCAACAGATTTATTACAAATTGATCCATTAGATAGCGCTGCCGTGGTTTATTGTTTACGCCGTTCCTCTCTCCGCGGCTCGTCTTCGCCACAATATGTAATAAGGAGGAAAACTACAGGTGCAAACTCATCGTCATGCACCACTCTACAGCAAACCGGAGCGAAGAAGAGTATCTGAGAGAAGGGGGGAAAAAAAGAGGTGCTGTCTAACAGACACCAATAAGTGGTCATGCCGTGAAGAGGAAGTGGTCGTGGTGCAAGGGCAAATGAAGGGCAGAGGAGAGGAGAGTCTTAGCGCCGCTCTCTGATGAGTCAGGACTGATTAGAGCACACAAAGACAGCAGACCACCCCCTCCCTTCTCAAGCACATAATTCACACCTTCAGATGCTCACATATTCCCCATTAAAACATCAAACGGAACTCTGCGTTGTGCGGGTGCTGTGGTAAAAACCCAGCCAATATAAATGACTATACAACCTGGTTTTATGACCAAGACATGAAGAATATCAGGCTTTTATGTCAGCATCTGATGGTGGCCTCTCTATTGATTTGAAGATTAATGGAAGACCAGAAAGACTGGGACAAGCAACATTCAAGCAAATAGAAAGAAAGAAAGAGTCGGGCCTATAATGTTACAGTGATGATCTCCACCGGACTGATATGACCTGGACATGCAGCTGCACATATATCGTTTACAACCATTACTGCCTATGGGACCAGTCGATTGTGTATTCAGCCTGACTCAATAGTGAAAGGAGGTCAGGTCGGCCACAAGCATAACTGATGAACATTGATTATCTTTACCTTGACGTGTCTGGGTAAAAATATAAACAACGCGTGAACCAACCATTAAACGCCAACTCTCTCTAACATGTGCTGCCCAAGGCACAGAAAAAGTAGAAGACAGTATTTTCAGGGCTTAACAATGATGTCTGTTGGCTTTGTTTCGGTGTGAGGGCTTATTGTAAATTCTGCTGAAGAAATCTTATGCTCACCAAGACTGCATTTGTTTGACCAAAAATACAGTAAAACAGCAATATTATGAAATCTGATTATAATTTAAGATATTGGTTTTTCAGTTTTAAAATTTCTACAGCGGTCTTCAGTGCATTTCCATCCAAGGATTGCTTCAAAGCGGTTACGCCATTTTAGGTAATGCTATTTATCAACAATTTATCAAGTATCGGCACAATCTTTTTCCGTTTAACTTTAGCACTTACAATCTACATCGAGAAAAAAGGGGCTTTAACACAAATAAATATGGTGTCTCATATTAATATTATTTGTGAAAAAAGCAAGCCAGCAAATTTCAATTGTCTCATGACACATTACTTTATATTTTAGAGATATTTGAGATGTGAAACATCCAATAATATAATTTGCGATATGCACAAAATGATGAATGGAAACGGCATGTAAACATTGATCGGCAAACATAGCTCAACCGAACCTGCCCTAGGGTTAAGATGATTCAGATGCTCAAGTCTTGCTAAACAAGCTGGTTCAATATTTAAAAGCGACGGTTAATGGGCCAGCAGGTTTATAAGGGATGTTACTAAAAGGCACGTCAAAAGCCTGGGCTCTCCTCCCCCGGCCGGTGCTAATGCATCTGAGAAAATTGTATGGCTTTGCTAATACATCCTCTCCACTCCACCTCTCTCATTCCTCACACTACACTAATGCACTTACAAATGGACAAACCAGACTGGAAACAGACTCAGAGTGTCAATGAAAACAGTGGCTGTCTATGTGCATGTGGGGGTGTGTGTATATGCGCTTCCCTTGACTGTACTCTGAAAAATGGGCATTATCAAATGATAGTACAATATTCCATGAGGCTCTACATAAACAGCTGCAGGAGCGAAGCAATAAAGCACCAGTATACAGCAGAGACTGTTTTTGTGTGCGACGTTCACTCTATGTGGCGTCATTACATCCGCCAATCTTTTACCTAATCAGCAGTGTGACTCTTCAGTCAGCAGGGACGGACCAATATGGCTCCATTCTCCTACAAGATGCCATCTTATTATCCACCCTCTCTACTGACAGCAGTCATGCAGCCAATTGGTTCACTCTCAAAACAGTTTGTGAATAGCTCCTTACACCCCTTCCTGCTCTCGGTATATGTCATGGAAGCCTATAGTAAGCCTTTGGTACTTTCATTTCCCAACATCTGCTTTGGCTTTGCTTTAAAATCATGAATGTCTCTACCCCCTCCCCAATTCCACAGAATGACTCCCATAGTACAGTTCTGTCTGATCTGGGAGGACATCTTGGAGCAATCTGGCGAAGGGTCTCATAATTCTTCAGCATGTTACGTTAAGCTGCTCGCTGGCAGGAAGTTTCATCAGCAGCCCTGATGGTGTCTGGTCAGTTACATGGCGAAATACAGCAACAGACTCTGCATTACAAAGACTTAATGTCAAAGCTTGACTGCTTTTGACTCTTGACCTTTTTTATGCCATTATAAACCGCTGATTATAAGCTTTTCATAACTGTGTGAATACTAAAGGAAGTGGCCTGTTATCCAACAATAAATTTAATGGATAATGAAAAGATGGCTGGTCGTTATTGCAAAGCAAGCCCCTGGTGGGGTTATCAAGACCCAAATATGAAGCAGAGGAATGTTGTATCACCCTGAAGGGGTTTATTTTGCGCTAATGATGGCTGAATTAACATGATCCAAATTATTACATGGCTACTTACCAAATAAATAAATGTGTGTAAATAAACAAGTAAAATTAAATATATCAAATAAAATAAGTATATTTAATAATCCCACTTGTACATTATTAAAACATCCCTAAAACAAAGCAAAAACAGCAGTTTCACAACATTTTTTATATTATTATTACATTAAGCATAATCCTAACATAATTAATATTATAAATTATAAATTAATATTATAAATATGTATAGAAAGGTGAATAAAAAGGTGAAATTAAATTAAACTAAACTAATTAAAAGTGTTAAATTAAAAGTGTTTTTTTTTTCTCTAGGCATAACTATATGTTTTTTCTTAGCAGATGTTTAAACAGCGGGATAATTAAATATTTATATTATTTTAGTTATTTTTGAATTTTCTCCTCAAGATTGTGAAATTGTGTTTCATCCTGCTGTCTTTGCATCTTCTAGCAGTTTTTTGAGTTTTCATTTTATGGCTTTAACTGGGAGTGTTCCACAGATCCGTGCACATAAAATACATAACATCTGTCCAATGATCACATACCTATTGCATTTGCAGAAATTATTAGGCTACAAAAAGTATCTGCAGCTACACAGTTTGCAGCACAACCGCAGCATGTCTTACTGCTTGTTTTGCTATCCTCTTAGACTCAACAAGAAAAATGATGTACAATACATTTGCATGTCTCTCGAAAACTGTCAAGAAACAAGGAAATCAGCCCTGCTCAAGACACAGAGCCTCTCGGTGTCAGAGAGGAAGAAAGGAGGCCTGTCTCATTTCTGCCAGGCTGCCCTGAGTGTCAGCCTAATATCTTAAAACAACAGATGCAGAAAGCACTGCTGCAGCCAATTACCCGCTCTTGGCATTTGTGCTACACACACACACACACACCAGAAAACATCTTTTAAGAAGAATGAAAGAGCTGGATTGTTATGCATGCTGTCAGAGTGTGTGTTGTCAGACTGTTAAATTTAATGAGTACACAGAATTTGAATGGCCCATCAAGAGCTCTTCGGAAGAAGCATGACAGCATTGTCCAGGGTATCAGATTTTTCAAGGAGGAATCATGGATTTCCAACAAACAAGGGTGATTTGCAGTAACGCTGTCTTTGCAAATCAAAGCAGACCTTACAGTTGAACAACAGCGGCATAAAGAATGACCTACTTGGCAATACAGACGGCAGCCAGCAGTTACACACTATAAAGAAAAGAAGAGATGCGATTTATGACCAGCAAGGTAAGAGTTACATTAACCAGAGGACACCTCTTTAGACAAATGATGAGATAATCTTGGAACTAACTTTTCCCCCGATGCTTAAAAGAATGTTCTGGGTTCACTTAAAGGGATACTTCACCTCTGGAAAGATAAATGCGTATTTAAAATGGGTAATTTATGTAGAAGAAATGTGAAATTATTTTTGAATTTGGAGCTTTCAAGGCTGAGAAGACCAGAAAATGTATTTTTGGCTTATGAGAATGCTCCCAGAATGCACTTGCATCTCTGCCCTAGGAGGCCATGCCTACCGGTAAGAGAGCGCAGTAGTTAAACAACAATAGGCTACTAGTGAGTCTCCGTGATGAGCCTGCCCGGGATTTCGAGACCACCCAAAATGTCTGGGATTCGGCTTTTGCGTTCTACAGTCGCCATTCATTATGTTTACTGTGGCGAGCAGTACGAGGCCGAGGGCCGCGGGAGAACGGTGCGAGGGCGGTGAATACCGTTGAGTGACACTGGTGAGACGCAGTGGTCTCATATATCTTACAGAGGAGAGGGAATTTTCTGAGCAAAGTTAAGACGCACATCAACCGATCACTTGTTTAGCGTTCATGTAAAGACTGCATTCAGATTAACCAATCAGAAAGAATTCAGTTAGATTTGAACAAAGGTGTACATGTAAACAATGAATGGCGACTGCAGAAAGCAAAAGCTGAATCCAAGACATTTTGTACAATCTCGACGGCCGGACATGTCCAGGAAAAAGAGGATGGTAACCCCTAATACTAAGCTTTCTTCTACTAAGTTACACAGCTTACTCCATAGAACAAAAGACCGCAAGCTTAGCTTCCAAAAAAAGATGGCTGACACTATGTGTACATTCTGTCAGATCCTTTATAGGCGGGTTGAGAACATGCGGAACAGCCCCTACTACTGACTGTAGTCTTTAGCTTCTGGCCAAAAAATCCTCAGATGACGCGAAATGACGAATTTTGCGTCATCAGAGGTTTTTTTCCAGGCAAAAAATACATAAATCTCTCATCTCAAGGGGGATATAACGGTGGAAAGCATGGTAATTTGTAAATACTGCAGGTTTCCTACAAATACAAAGCTTAATGCTAAATGCTGAAGTATCCCAGTAGAAAGTAAGGGTGCTAGGGTCACAGATTACCAACTACTAATGCCAACTACTCTTAAAGGATAAGTTAGATTTTACACTTAAAGCCCTGTTTTAAGATCGTTTCTGATGAAATAGAACGGTTAAGATTGAAATTTGGACACTTGCTCGTACATTTTTCTAAAAGGTTTTATCATAGTTTTTGTTTCATTTCGAGGAGCAACGGCACAAAACAGAACAAAATGCTTTGTTCTAATTGTGTTATTAAATAGTGCCTGTAAACTACACAAAAGATGGTTTAAATAAAAATTGCGTGTCTGTGTGAATGAATGAATGAATGAATGGCACAGCGATGTTGTGCACGCGATGTTTACAGATGTACTTTGGATCTGTGCATTCATTCACTCACACTCCTACATTAATAAACGTCATTTTTACATTAACACATCCAAACTATATTACTATAGCCTATTTGTGATTAGTTCTAATTGTGATATAATAGTGTCTGTAATGACAACATTTCGTTGACTAGTTTTGTATAGATTATAAAGTTTTTACACTAAAATAGACATCAAATCAGCTTTTGTTAGACAGTTTCTGCTCATATGTTAAAGTAAGTTTTGTCAAAAATAAACTAATCAACTGTTATAGTGTTTGTTCCAATGCAAGCTATATCAAAATAATGAATCCTTAACTTTGAAATATGTATGATAAAATGTATTGGCCTACTTATTAATTTAGTGCTGAGTTTGGGGAAACAACAATCAAAAGTCAGGATATGGCTGATTTGAGTGCTGCTTTTGCAATGAGAAGGATTTGCTGGGCTTTAACCCGTTTTCAAAAGCCGAGCAAGCCCTATATGTACAGCAAATACAATAGGCCATTGCCTTTAGGGGTGAAAAATGAGCACAGCACTACTTTTTAATTTCCATAAAGAGATTTATGGAAAAAGACATTTTTTTCCAACTCTAACTTTGAAGCAATTCTATAGAATGGCCCATTCCAAAAAAAAATGTTTTTCACAATTTAAAACAATCTATTGTTTCATGTGAATTAGTGTTGGGCGATATGCCCCATTTTCATATCGTCCTATCGTCAGCCTGTGAGATCGGCGATACACGATATTATCGTGAGGGGGCGGGGCTAACTTATTTGATTATTAACTTGATTATTTAGCCTACTTATTAATTTGCTTGTTTTATTAGCCTACATCGTTTTATATACGATAATCTTTTTTCTATTTTGCTAGCAAAGGTGGAGTGTTTATTAATAGGAACAGGTTATTTCCTGGTATAGTGAGGTAAAAAAAAAAAAAAAAAAAAAGAGATCCTAATCCTTTTGTTTGTCAACGGGAAATTTACGGACACATATAGCCTATCCTCATGCCGTTACATGCAGCATTTTGACTAGGGCCTATTTCTGCACGAGATGAAAACACGTTTTAATAATTTCTTGGGTCAGAAAAAGTCGGAGTTTGCGATATGTGCCCCCCTACCAGTGCGCTCTCTGCGCACTTCACATGCGCACTTCAGTAAGCACGAAGTACGGGTTAATGTGTTTTAAATGCCGGGAGAAACAAGAGCAAGGGCCAAACGTCTAGCTGAGTCGATCGGTTTATACAGTACTTATACTTATGACTTGACTCTGATAAAGGAAACGTTTACATGACCACATGCATTGTCAAGTTTATTCAACATAATCAGGTTAAGAACGTCGTCGCATGTAAACGCGCTCAATCTCTGAAAGTGAAAGTAAAAACGGACTGCTTTCGGCATCTGCATTAACGCAGCGTTCCCTCAGAGACGACGATGATAACGGTAACTATAATACTATTTTAGTGATATTATTATTAATACTATTTAGTAATTGTATTGTTTTTGGTGTTAGTGTCATTAAACGTTTTGTTAATGTGTTACGGAAACAAATACTGCGAAAAACGATGCCGTTTTCATCTTGGATCTGTGGGAAATTGAATTTTGCGTCTGTTAAAACGAGCACACTTGATAATTTGTGAATGGATCACCTTGCAATTAAATTTTGATGTGGGATGTTTTTTAGTCTGTTTTAAAAACATTCTCTTTAGAGGAGTCCTCATTAGTGCGTGTGTTGTTGCAATTGTTATGAGGTGATGTCGACATGACGTTGTAAATTTAGACAAGGCAAATTAATTGTAGTTCCTAATATTCATTTAATAACAATACTAGCTTTATAATAATAATAATAATAGGCATAATAATAATAATTTAATACATTATGGTAAAACGAGACAATTATCGTATTGATATCGTCAAAGGCATCTGCCATCGGCGATATGTCAGACTATCGTCGATACACGATACTATCGTCTATCGGCACAACCCTAATGTGAATGATTAGGCAGGATGATTTTCAGATAATTTTGAAGCAAAAACTCTAGGCGACAACATCCATTAGTCAAAAGTCTTGTGGACAGATATTTAGTATGTCTTTTGTGGCCTTATTTCAGAAATTTTCATTTTTAGCTTTTCCAATAACCATGCATAAACAATATTCTCTCAAAAATACAAACATGTACATGTTGCTCACATATTATGGTAGCCGTTTTTGTGCTAAATAGAGTGTAATTTCACCTGTACCATTAATATGTTTAGAAGCAACTGAAAAAAGCACAAATGTCAGGGCATGTCAAAACATCTCAAGGCCCCCCAAAACCCCAGAGGGTTAAGTCTGGCATTTTAGGAAGGAAAAAAAAGCGCAAAGCTGTGAATGGTAGGAAATTAACCACATTTATAAAAGCACCTTATTATAGAGTTTACAACATTGCATCATCATAGCGACAAAGTTGTCAAATTGGATTTAACTACACAACAAAAAGAATCGAAAGTTACACGAAAATTATTAATATACATATGGTTTACGTTCCATTCGCTTCCATTGTTAGTGCCTTAGATTGTTTTGCAGTAATCAACATTATAACAAATGATTAAGCTTAATTAGACTGTTCATTTAACTGATAGACTGATCCTTTTGCCCCTTCTGAATAAACAAAAAGACTATAGTTTAAGTCACTGCACCAAAATCTACCTTATCGTTTGCCTCCATTTCTCCAAGCACCAAATATCACTGCACTGTAATACATAACCAAATCTGTTCTGAGCCACACGCCAGGTCATTCAACTATCTGACACGAATCAAGGCTCGGATCAAAAGGAACAGTGTGTCAGTGTGATGGAGCATTATGTAAATGCTGCCTCTCCCTGCCTAAATATTGACAAATCAGCTCGGAGAAGCGAGGCAGTGAGAGCACACCAGCATCCACATGGGATCTCCCCTCCAGTCGTCTGACTGACACTTCATATGAAATGTCTTCCATTTACAACCCATTATTTACTGCTCTCCCCATGATTGCTTCACACTGGCCCTGGCAGCAGCTTCCCCAAATTGCCCTCTTGGGTGGATTCTGAGCACACTCTTGCTCAAAAGATGGATTCACGCCATGCCAAAAACGCTAACCAGATTACTTCTGTTGTCACCGATCCCCAGATTGCTGGCTCTATCCTAAAAGAGTACGAGAATCTAGACTACGCAAGACAGCTTGACTGATGTGGATAACAGTGTGCTGTCTCACTTCAACTGTGATGTTCAGCTTTAAACTGCTAATTAACGAGAATCACTTCTCCTTCACACCAAGAACGATAACTACGACAATAACTATATTTACAGTCTAAACAAATGGACGATAAAATTCTGTTTATTATGACCGTGCATGGCAGTTATGTTGTCTACCACTGTAAATGCTCAAGCTCTTTGAAAACAAATGGATTCTGATTGACCGTCTATGTTTTCATTGTTCATCAGCTAGAACGATTTGTTCCAGCTGATGAACAATAAAAACACAGACGACGATTAAAGGGGCAGGGACTCATTTTGCTAAATATGCACTGTATTACATGTTCATTGTAGTTTTTTTTTACTTAACTTGTTAAGAGATGTCTTCATTAGTTTATCGCCGTTTAAATGATTATATTTCACAAACAAACTGGAATAGAAACAATTCTATTAAAAAGTTGATATAAAAACTGCCTTTAAAACTAAACTAAACTCGGTTTTAGCTATTTTAGTGTTGATTATCAAATAAGTTTGATTGAATAATGTAATTATTTAGTTTCTACAGAAGTTAATTACACATTTCAGTGCATTAACTATATAGTTACAGTTCGTATTTTAGTATCAACATGCCTTTAGCATTGTGATGGTTGAGCGATTAATCCAAGACAAACCTCTCTCCTGTTAAAATCCAAGAACTACTCAACATCACCATAAAACTTCTTCACTATTATGATGAAATATGAAAATGACAGGTGCTGTGTTTGGGGAAACAACACTCAAAAGTCAGGATATAACTGAATTGAGTGCTGCTTTTGCAATGAGAAGGATTTGCTGGGCTTTAACCTGTTTTCAAAAGCCGAGCAAGCCCTATATGTACAGCAAATACAATAGGCCGTCGCCTTTAGGGGTGAAAAATGAGCACAGCTGTGAGTCAGTGTGACACTGATTTTGTTCAACAGTTTACATAGCTGCTCTGTGATACCCTTGAGAGTACTCTCATGCCCTTTGGCCAGCAGAGAATGATTACTAATAGCTTTCTCCTACACAGTTAAGACTCCCACACACTCTTTTTGTAGCATGACGCTGAAATAACAAGATCATCAGAGAATAGCAAATTGAGAGTTATTCTATTTGCTTGCAAGTCTCTGACAACTGCACGAATACAGCAGCAACAAACCAGAAGAACCTGTGGTGATGTGTTATACATTTTTCATTAAAAGCATAATTGTGGGTCTGAGTGTTTTCTTAAATGGGTGGCATCAGCTTTGATGCCCTTGTACGACCAAATGCTCATGTGATAATCCCAGCTTGTTGGATTCTCTTTTACTTTCTCTCAGCCTGCTAAAAGCACATAACCCAAGGCAGATGGTGCTGAAAATCACTGTTAAGGAGACAACATAAAGCTAAGCCATTGTGCTTATAAATAAGTCCATTTGTGAGGAAAATGTCCCTTGATATCAGAATTCTGCAAAATAATTCAATTGGCAACTATGGCTCAATTGCATTGCAAGATCACAAAGTATCAGTAGCAGGGCTCAACAATAAGGATTTTTCCTGATGCCCCAGTCGTTCAGATTTTCACTTGCCCCACTAAAGAAAAGGGAAAGGGAATCAAATGAACAAATCTTTTTCCAAGTCAATACGTTCGTTGAATGAACCAAATGACTCGATTTGTTCATTTTGATGAACGAGTTTGCAGGAGAGTCACCAAAGTGTGTCACAGAACAGAGCAAGGCGAGCATTTGAGCGTATAAAACTTAAACTTTGTTATTTATTTTTTAAATGAGTAATCATTTCGCTTGATTCATCGTCTGGAATCGTTTAAAGCCATTTGAACAGTTTGCAGTTTGTACTGAAAGTGTCTTTTGGACCTCGAACTGTTTGGTTCCCGCTGAAGTGCATTATATGGAGAAAAATGCTGAAATGTTTTCATCAAAAACCTTAATTTCTTTTCGACTGAAGAAAGAAAGACATGGACATCTTGGACGATATAGGGGTGAGTAAATTATCAGGAAAAGATTTTTTAAAGGTGAACTACTCCTTTAATTTTATGTATATTATTGTTTTTATAATTACAATATAATTATTACGTAACATATTTTAGAATATCCAAATTACTAAGTTTTATTAAATTTAAGTTACTTTTTTCCCCCACTCATTTTTGCTCGTATTCCACTAGAATGTATAAAAACCCTTATGCGGGACAACAACAACACATTCTTACTGATGTTTTTTAAGACTATCACAAATCGTTTTTGCAATTTTGGCAAACCTTTTAACCAGCTAGAAGGCCGAGTAACCAGCTAGAATCTCAGTGACAAAACAGAACTTTCAACAATGCAGAACACACCAAAGAAAACCAAACATTTGAGTTTGCATAGCATAAAAAATGGATTTACAAGCTCACGGGATGTAAATCCAAGTGCAATAGCATTGGTCCAAAAGGGCAAGTGACTGTTCTGTAAACTGGCCCGAAACCCTCACACACTGGCCTCGGTCCAGCCATCCTTATTGAGAGCCCTGACAAGCAAAATGCCATCTATGCTAACAAGTGAAGAGCATAAAATAACAGTTTTACACATTAATTCATTTTAGCAAAACAGAACAGATCGGCTGAGTACTGTATGAAGGATTATCTAACGCATTGGAGAAAAATGACCACAACAAAATACACTTCTGCCTGCTCCAATCACAAGCTGTTGAGAGTGCCATTTGGTCTTAGTGCAACACAGTGGCAGGTGGCCGTACAATTCAGCCTGTGTTTACTGCATGCTGAATGGACAAGAAAACAATGCGGTGATTATGATCTTATTTAGTATTATTAAGTGTGAATAGCCAGTTCCATTTCAACATCCTTGAATGTCAAATCTTTATAACTATGGCTTTGCTCCACTTCATCTAAATCTAATTAGACGGTGGAAACCATCCTAATAAAAACCAGTTGCATCTATAAAAAACATTTGTCATTTTTCCATGCCAAGCAAACATGAGGGTGTTTAGGTGCGGCTCACAACCTGGGCCTGACATTTGATTCATTGGCTGGTTTATTGATTCTCCATGTGTAAGCTGGATAATTTAATGTTTAAACACCATCCAGCATAATCAGGTTACACAACTTTCAAAGTGGTATATCATACACATCAACATTATTCCGGTCCTTACTTTCTTGTTCCTTAAGACCAAAACTACTGAAGTGCAAAAGCTTGTTTATACATTTATTATTGTAATGAATATGGTGTACATTTTGTTCATGTCAAGTTCTCTCATTTGTTCTGTATTCACTTAATTATACGTGGTAGACTTTGATTGCTGTACAGTTCGCATCTGGCTGCTAATTAAGCGTTTATCTGTGTATCTATCAAATCATTTACAGTGTTAACAGTCACAATTCACAACATACATTCACAAAATAGAAATGTAAACAGGTGGTTTACACTAACTGAATCTTCAAAGTCAATATTTTTCATATGTGTTTTTATCTATTCATGTCTTTGTTCAAACAAAGAACAAATTATCATGGTGAAAATTGTTTAGATAGCAAGTTCTAGCTATAAAAACTACAGATACAAATGCCTAGCTGAACCTTGATGACAACAACCATAAAAACAGTGGACTGATCTTTCAAAACACATCTTTGACAAGCCAGACACAGAGCAAACATGGTGTAGATAGCACCTGACCTCTCAGGACACATTTGACAATAAAACTATGTGGTTTAACCAGGTTTAAAAGACAGGCGAGACTAATTCGTCTGGGTAACCTCGCAATCTTGCAATGACACGATCTCAGCAGATCAAAATTGGGGTAAGTGCAATTAAAAACTGCACCGTGAACGAGATGCGCGCACACAAGTTGCCAACAAAGCGTTCGATCGGGTGCTAGACATAAACCAACAAGCAAAACTATCAAGTTCATTACTGTCAAAAACTCTCCAATAACCCATCTGACCGGATCCACTGTCCTTCCGATGACTTATTGTCACGGCGTTATGATTATATCAGCGCATTAACAATAAAAAAAGAGGTATCTTTGTCAAACACTATACTCGTTGGCACATACACACACTGGTGATGAGGAGGATGATGTTGATTATGCTAGCCTGCTAGCTAATGTCTCCTGTAATAATAAAGCACAACACCCCCTCAATGGCAGCTTACAGTGGCTGTGATTAACACAAGGAGCTAACGTTAATTGCAAGAGCCATAACGCTAATCAGATCATCTTCCGTATGCTCGAGAAGACGAAGGCGGAACTTACCTGAAATCCTTCTCTACAACATCAGATTTTGCGTTTTGAGATGTTGTTGTAACTGAGCAGCGGCGGTTAGTGGATGAGAGTCAAGTGCCGCTTCAAGTGTTTTGGAGTCGTTTTACACCCCTAGCACACCGATATTAATGATATGGCTGTCACTTATCAATATTTATGGTGGTGAGGAGTGCTGGTAACGGGTCAGTGTTGGGACACAGTGTTGTGTTGTCTCTCTCTAGTCTCTCTCTCTCTCTTCTATAAGAAAGAACCCCCCCCCCACACACACACACTTGAAAGCCGCTCTTCCTGCGAGAAGAATAATGTGCGCTGAAAACGCTCTGCCCACTTTCTAGTATCGCGTGCTGCGATTGGTTGAACGTGCACAGTGCGTAAGACGCGGACCAATCAGATTGGTCATTTTGTGATTTAAAAACGCGCTTGTGTGTGTATGTGTGTGTGTGTGTGTGCGAGTAGTTATGTGTATGGCTGCCTAAAGATTGGTAGTATTATGGTGGGCAGTATGAATCACACCAGCAAATCGTTTTTAATCCGTGTGTAACAGATTCCTTCAGTGATTCTATCGGGAGATTGCTGGGACCGTTCACACAGAAGAACGAAACACAGTAGTGGGGAGTTGGGTGGTGATGGTAATGACAATGTAATAAATAATAAATGGTTACTTTGTTTACGCATACACACACATACACTTACACATACCCACACTCACACCCGCTCACATACACACTTAGATCAAACACTTAAATCACTCTTGTCACTTGTGGAATTATGGATTTACAAGATTGTTCACTACTGCACTATATTGGTTTGTATGTATGTCTGACTGTTAAATAAAAAGAACGAAACAAAAAAAACTATTTTTTTCTAATTTTAGAAAAAAGAAACCCTAGTGCAATTTTATAGTCATTTTACACATTACTAATACCTAGTGTCGGCTCATATCTCTCTCTCTCCTTCGTGTGAACAACATTCGAATGAAGTACAACATATGAAGATAAGAATCTTCTGAACAACTGAACAATGCTGTTTTTGCTTTCAGTCGGTTTGGTTCCTTCAAGACATCTGTTCGTTTCGTTCACGACGATGACATGTTCTGTTAGGAACACACTTGCTACGACCAACTGAAACATTTTAAGACTGCAGCAGATTGTCACCGACTGAGCGCGACTCAGCCGGTTTGGGCATGATGATCAGTCAAAATTACATGATTAATCTCGGTCTGGCAGTCCTTAAGTGTGTCCCCGGAGTGGGAACAGCCCGTCTCGCTTTAGATTATTAATAATAATAATATTACTTGTTCTCTGAAGTGGTCAATATTTGTTCAGTTAGAGTCAGACCAACCAAATCAAATGCTGTTGTATATTGCTAATTTTTGACTACACAAGTCGAACCAGAACGATTTTGGTTGCCCTTTGAAGAATTCAAGCATTTCTAATCATTTTAAATAACCAGCTAATATTCATTATTGATTAAGAATATAGACAGAGGCACACTTATTACTTGTCTAGATATGTGGGTACAATATTTCTTTATATATACATTTAAAACTACATTTGTACAGTAAAATTAACTTTTTAAAAATATGTATTTATTTATTTATTAAATTTCTTTATTTTATTAAATGTGCAATGCTTTGGGGTGCATTTCTGTCACCTGGTGGAAAACAAACACTTTTAACATGAAAATGACGTGAAATTACTAATATAACCAGTAGATGGCACCAGAGGAGCACTCTGTAGCTCATTTGCCATTTCTGTCATTAATACTTCTTTTTGCATGTTTTGCTTTTGGATTCATTATAAAATGAATATTATAACAAATTTTACTACACTAAAGTATGAAGTCGAACTGAAGAAAACGCTGAATAGCACAGACTAAAATGTGACCCTGGACTTGACCACAAAACTAATCACATGGGTCAATTAATTGAGGTAGGTATGGTTTGTTAGGGTAGGACAATATTTGGCCGAGATATTTGATCTTTACTTAATATACTAATGATTTTTGGCATAAAAGAAAAATCAATCATTTTGACCCATATAATTTGACGGTTTCATTTGAGTTTTAAGGGGTGGCGATCACGAATTACTGTACATAATCGCAAATTTGTAGGGGGGCTGGGTGGAAATTTAGTGAGGCTAAAGTCCTCTTACAATGGTTTTAAAGTGACACCCTTGGATCTAAATATAATCATATTAAAGTAGCCTATTCATAATTTAAAAAAAAAAGTGATTATTAGTGGCCCAGATTCTTCACAAATGAAGTGTACGTTTTCAGATACATAAAAGGTGTTTTTAAGCAAAAGTCTGAGCATCTTGACCTATACCTATTTAAACACCTGGCTGAGGAGAGACCACATTATTTTTGCAATGCTCTTTTTCGAATGTTGCTCTCCAGTGTGCTTTATAAGAACATACAGTGTGTGGCACCCTGCTGTGGAAATGATTGGTTTATAGTGTAGTCTTCCACACTTCATGTTTCTCCCTCTCTGAAATGATGATTCAGTCAGTCCCAGAGGATTCATTCAGCAGTGGGTCATTGAACATGACCGCTGAGCTCTGAATGCTCTACTTAACCTTCTGCTGTTCTGTCATGGATGTAATCACACAAAAACAACATCATATCATTTTACATTCAACTTTTTTTTTTTTCCTGTAGCCAAGTATAGTTTTAGTATGGATGGAGCCTACAATCACTGTGCATTTAACAACATCGGTAATCTATTAATGATGCTCTGGAATAACTGGCACAATCCTGTTTTGCATTTTAATAGGGAAATGAACCGGATCCAGATCTTATCCCATTCTCTATTAGGCAGTCATTCAAACTGAACAGATTGCAACGAGAAAAATTGTGATGCACTATAATGGTGTGGATTTTGATTCATCCCAGCGTTTTGAATCTTTAGATCTACGTCAGTATAGGTGGCGACTCCCCTGAGCGAGTCATTGAATCAACTGAATAAATAAAAAAGCAAATGACCGAAATTTTTGTGTGTGTATATATATATATGTATATATGTCTGTATATATATAAAAAAACTATAAAAACTATTTAAAATATTTAATTAAAAAAAATATTTAGAAAAAATATATTTAAAAAAATATAAGTAGGCCTATACAAAGAGAATAATTATTGTTAGCTTATTTATTTTGTCAGCCCATGAAGTTTCCTGATGCATAGATTAGATTTCAGAGGCTGTGGGTGTTACCACCTGATATATTAAGTGCAGCATTGTCTAACAAAGAAAAGGAAGCTGGGAAAATGATAAATGGACATGCCGTGGCATCATAGTGCTGGAGAGAAAAAAAAACAGACTGAAGTCTAACTGTTTTGTGTTACGGTGTAATGATCACAGCTGGCTGTTTTCTCCTCTCATTATGATAAAGGTATCAAGAGGTTTGCGCAGAGGTATTGTGAGGGAAACGGATGGCTTGTTATTCTATTGTGACATGACAGGCTGAATGAACAATAAAAATGGGGGAAGAGAGAGAATTTTGTCGGAGGGCCTTGATTGGAGGAGAAGGAGCACGCCGTGATTGATTTCAGCAGGAGAGGGCTAGGAAGGAAAGTGGATTCATGAGGTGTGTGTAATCAGAGAGACAAAGCCAAACGTACAAGTGCGGTTAAGAGACAGGTTTTGTGGAAGGGGAAAAAAAGCAGCACACCTCCCCTTCCCTTTGTAGTTTGAAATATGCATGCTCTTGATACAGAATACCATACCTCGATCATTCCTGCCAGCATAAGACAGATGGCCTGAATCTCATTTCCACTGCTGTGCTACCTTGTCTTGGCAGCTCATCTGAAACTCTGTTATTAGTAAACTCTTACATACTGTGTGTTTCAAGGTATAATGTACATTACAGGTTTTATGGCAACTTTAATCTGCTATTTTCCCTGGTTTATAAATCAAAGAATTGAGGCACTGAATGAAGGCACGGGTTAGCGTGTTGTGGGAGCTTTGAGGATTGAAATATAATGAGGATCTGGATTACAGGAGACAATAAAGCACAGTGTGATTTGATTGTTATCGAATTGTGGGCGGATTCATGCTCCCAGTGGAACAGTAAAAAAAAACTGAGGAAAATATGCATGCAAGTGCACATTCTATATGCAGATGAGAATGATTCATTTAATACATCGTAATCACCTGAAATGATAAGCCTTAATAATCACAGTAAAATCAAATCCCAAGCCATAATGTTTCATCTTCTGAGCATTCAGGGGTTTTTATTTTATTTTTCCTTTTTACAAAAATGTAGTGTAGTCACAGCCAAATATGCATTACCTAATCAACCCTGTTGCTGGTGATTTTGTGTATTAATATGTACTAAAAGTTGATCAGAATGTATTAGTGTTTTTGTAAACAGAAAATAGCCTACTGAAATAAACTACTGGTTTAATTAGTAATATCTGGTAGTACTAACTGAACTGTGCTATAAAGGACAGTTAACTCCAAAACAGAGGAGGATTTATGTAAAAAAAAATGTTTGGGGAGAAACCAATAATAAATGCTGTTTCAGCAGAGCGGTAGCACAAGAGATGGCAGCCAAAAAAAAAAAGAAAAAAAAAAGAAAAAAAAGAAAGAGAAGACATTTGCCAAGATTGCGAATTACACTGAAACAACAGCAGATGGCGGTGTGGAATAACACACAATCTCTACACAGCAGTTCCAGTGGAAGAACTAAAGAAAGGTTACTTACTTCCTCAAAATATTTGAATTATACATGTACACCGAAAGAGCAAAGTCGCCTCAGGACAAAATCAATCAGTCGTGGAAACAGGAGATGGCAATTCCGAGCTCAAGAGCACAAACCCGTGTCTGTTAGCATGTTCACTCAGCAATACTACTGATTACTCTGGTTTATGCGATGCAACCACTGGGCGGCGCTAACGACAGCCGCTCTCTTGTTTTTATTTTTTTTATCTTTGAAAATGGTAATATTTTACAATAAGGTCCATTAGTTAATGTATTAACTATCACGAACTAACAATGATCAATACATTTGTTACTATATTAGTTAATCTTTGTTAGAAAGTTAATACAAATACAGCTGTTCATTGTCTGTTCATGTTAGCTCACAGTGTAAATGTTGATTAATGGATTTGAAAGGGCTTTCCAATTCACTTTCACTATATACCTTTATTTTAAGTAAAAATGTATTTATAATTTATTGTATTAACTGATCATGTACGTATAAGTATTGTAATATAGCCAACTATTTTTATTTTACCATGTTTATTTAAATTTGATATATTAGTGCTGTTAAATTAATCACATCTAACAAATAATTGTGTTGTTATATGTGTATATATATATATATATGATGTGTGTGTGTATATGCATATATAATATATGTATGTGTATATATTAATATTATATATAATGCATTTATATATAATTAAAATAAATTCATACACATTATTCTCACATTCACATTATTGCAAATTATAAATCATTTTTAAGATATATTTTAATTTGTTTATATTAATTTGTATTTGTTTATATTAATAAATAAATATAAACTTCACCCACACTCTTCCTTTTTAATAGGGATAATTTATTTGTTATGCCACACATATAGAACTAACACTTGTCAAAAGCAACACAATACACATAATCGTGCTGCACACTGCAACACAGTGAACAACTTCAGCTCTTTCGTAAAATACTCAGTGGAGCACCAGAATCACTACACCTCACAAGAAGCTTAACAAAGATCTCTCACACACACAGACACAATTAAAGGACTGATGCTACTGATGCGGATACCAAAGCATGGATGGGGCAGGGGCCGTCACAGAGAATGCCATTGACTACAGACAGATCTGGACCTTTGAATACACTGCTTTTCCATCTAGTCTCCATTCTACAGGAGCTGGCTTTGCGTGGCGTTTTGTGTAGGAGAGTAAGCACGATGAGCACACTAAGACCAATGACGGGCTGCCGCTTCAGATGGGCTTCCTGAAGTTCTTTCCAGCGAAACGAGCCTTGTCACCAAGCTCCTCCTCAATCCTGCAGATGTCAAACATTATCACAATCAATCTGGGAATCTCACAGTTTAAACAACTTAAGAAGTACAGACTGGGACTTAATGCTACTTATTATAGTTGCAATGATTAGTAAGAGAAAACAAAAGTGTGAGGACGGAAAGATTTTTAAAATCACCAAGGATGTTCACCAAGGTTGCATATATTTGATTAAAAATACAGTAAAACAGTAACATTGATTTTTTTTTTTTTTTACAATTTCTATATTGATTTATATTTAAAATATATTATATTTTAAAATGTTATTTATTCCTGTGATGCAAAGCTGAATTTTCAGCATCATTACTTCAGTCTTCATTGTCACATGACCCATTTAGAAATCATTCAAATATGTTGATTTGGTGCTCAAGAAACATTTCTTATTATTATCAATGTTCAAAACATAATATTTTTATATAAAGATACCATAAATAGAAAGTAAAAAAAAACAGCATTTATTTGAAATAGTATGATTTTGTAAAATAATAAATGTCTTTACTGTCACTTTTAATCAATTTAATTGAATAAAAAGAATTCATTTCCTACTGACCCCAAATTGTTGAAAGGTAGTGTATTTTATGTGAGAAAAAACACATATAAAAAAACTTGAAACTAGCCAGCATTTGGTTCCTAGGGACAACAGTCAAATATACTTTACAGTTTCTATGCAAAAATATTTTCAGAATCAAGTATTCAATCAGAGGCCATTTAAGAGTACAATAATGCTACATAAACACAAAAGCTCACCTCAGCAGCTGATTGTACTTGGCCAGACGCTCAGACCGGCAGGGAGCACCAGTCTTGATCTGAGGGGAAAATAAGACAATTTACTTTTTTATCCCATAAACAGCATTGACCGGCAATAGATAAGAGTGTGTTTGGCAAACCATGTACCTGGCCAGTGCAGAGTCCAACCACAAGGTCAGCGATGAAGGTGTCCTCTGTCTCTCCAGAACGGTGGCTGACCATTACACCCCATCCGTTAGTCTGGGCCATCTTACAGCTAAACAAAGGAAAACCGAAACAAAAGACCTCACATTCAAGACCAAATGTAGCTCAATTTTAGTTAGTTCTTATTTAAAAATATCCACAACCATCGTGTGAGATATTAGAGACACTCACGCCTGAAGGGACTCGGTGACTGAGCCGATCTGGTTGACTTTGAGCAGCAGGCAGTTGCAGGCTTTATCAGACACAGCTTTGGCGATGCGCTTGGGGTTGGTCACTGTGAGGTCATCACCCACCACCTGGATGTTAGTGCTGGCAGTGAAGTTGCTCCAGGCCTCCCAGTCATCCTGGTCAAATGGATCCTCAATGGAGACCACTGAAAAGCAAAGATGAGACTTGAATGATTTGAGATGGAGCTGAAGTGACCACATATCAATCACACAATCTACATATTGGTTTGGAAATGTAAACACATTGTACATGTTGAAATGTACATATTGCTTTGGGAATTTGTCAAAAAATTGGCTCTATTAGGTCTTGCCGTGTAAATGCAACTAAAGTGATCTGTGCAATGTTTACTTATATGCTTTCAAAGTACTTAAAGCCATTTTTTGAATACGTAAATATTTATATTTATATTAAACTTTTGAAATAAAGGATTTGTGCTGTTTTGCAAAACTGGTATAAAGAATCATGAAATTTTACTGGTAATTAACTGCTAAAATTTTTAAAAATTGTGACAAACCACTTATGCTTAGGCTGCATCATAAAAAAATAAAAGAAAAAAGTATTAATATGAAATATTATCACAATTTATTTAGTAATATATTTTAGAATGTAATTTATTCATGTGATTATTCTAATACGCTGATTGGGTGTTCAAGTAGCATTTCTTATTATCAATTTTGACAACAGTTGTGCTGCATAATATATTTGTGGAATTTGTTTTCAGTTTTATTTGATGAATAGAAAGTTCAAAAGTTTTTTTGCAACATTATACATGTTTTACTGTCACTTTTGATCAATCCTTGCTAAATAAAAGTTCTTAACTTCTTAATAAAAGTAATAAAACCTTAATGACCAAAAACCTTTGAATGTACCCTGCAATACAATTGTTTAATGAATATAGACCTACTACATGTAATGCACTATACTATATAGTTTATTTATATACACTTTATCTCGTTAGTATCTAGGGAACTGGCCTTAAGGGGGTTAAATCACCCCTGCCAAACACCCCTTCAGCAGGGTCTATATCATTCACTGCTGGTCTGGATCTTTTCAAAGACCTGGGTCTTTTTTTAGAAGATCTAAAGATACCCAACATGCATGAGGGAGGATTTTGTGTTTGGGTAAACATACTCACGGTAGGCAAGGAAAAAGTGTGTTTTTGGTAACACTTTACAATAAGGGTAATTTTACAATAAAACTTTATATTACACTTTATAATAAATGTTAATCTATATACTAATTTATCACATAACTTGTCTATTTGGATGCTCTGACATCGGTCACTGGCCAGCTGAGGATTACAGTAGAGTATCACACTCTCACACATACTATCACTAAAGATCAGGGCAACTGACCAGGATAATCTTTAACAAAGCTCCTGTAGAGGTCAGCCAGCTGGTCAGGGCTGATATAACGGCTGGGGTCATCAGGTGATTTGAAGTCCAGGTCGTACTTGCCACCCTTGTAGAACTCAGAGGCGGCCACATCCATGCCGATCACAATCTTGTCGGTGTAGCCGGCTTTGCTAATGGCATTCTTCAGCAGCTCCAGAGCTAAAAAGCAAAATTTTACGTTAAAATGTTGTTATATGAATGTATAAAGCAAAGTTTATGTTTCAGGTTTATTATACAGTAATATACACTACATGTGTATAGCACGTCATACTGCAGACTGTTAACTTCCCAAAGGTATTTTGTGTCAAATGCCCATTTACAACTTTAAGTACTAATTAAAAATCATTAATATTTCTATAGCAAAAAGATGAGTTCACGCACTGATTTGTACTTTAAAATGAAGAATCTATCACCTTGAGGATATATTTCATTGTGCTATGCTAATAACACATAAGCTTTTAACCTACAGCGACTTTTGGATTCCTGACTGATATATTAAGACAACTAAATTAACATTGAGATACTGGTAAAGAATAGGATAAATATTTAAACATTCAAAGAGCAAGTAAATCAGTTAAATGTGTAGAACTCTACATTATTTTTTTCATAGATGGGCAGATGTTATGACTGATTTGCAGGCAGCACAAAGGTCATGAGCATTCCCAGAATTCCCCAGAGCCGGAGCCACAGCTGCAGAACTTCACTAGTTTCAATTCAATTATAGCAATGCACAAGATCTTAAAATAAAAACCATTTGTTTTTTGATGGAAGGAAATTAGTTGTGAAGTATAAGTTTAGGTAATGATTCACAGTATTGTTATTCAAAGGGTAATGTTAGTAAACTCACTGAGCTATCATCAAGATAACGGTAATCTCTGACTCCTCGGGTTATCTCTGTGTCATCTACAATCAGTTTTTATCATACCATATTGTTTATCAATACATATCTGTACTAGTTTGCTTGCTAGAGGCTAACAGGATGGATTGATTATATATGCATGTAATTTCTTATAAAGTGACCTTAAATTCCCCAAGTTTGTTTTTACCATGAATATGTTTGTGTAAAAATATGGGCTATTTTACATCAATTCATAGTACTGCAGCATTTACATCCTTAAAATTCTGCCTAAAATATGAATGCCTTAAAACTAAAGGCTTTCTAGATCTAAACTCCCTCATAAAACTCCTGAATCTCACCTTCTTTGTTCTCAAGAATGTTGGGGGCGAAGCCACCTTCATCGCCCACATTGGTGGCATCTTTGCCGTACTTCTCCTTGATGACATTCTTCAGATTGTGATAGACCTCAGCACCGATGCGCATGGCTTCTTTGAAGTTGCTGGCACCGATGGGCAGGATCATGAACTCCTGCATGGCCAACTTGTTTCCGGCGTGGGAGCCGCCGTTGATAACGTTGAAGGCCTTTGAAAACAGACAGTCTATTTATATTGTGCCAAAGTTTGCATACTTGAAATTTATTGCAAACCAGAACAATTAAGCATGCAAAATTCAGCAATTTTGGCTGACATCAGCTGACTGTCTTTCAACTGAAAAAAAAAAGCTTAACAAAATAGTGCAAAAGAGAAATGGAAATGGAAGTTCTAGCCACTGTGGCTCTTTAATTTAAAGTAGCTATGTTTCCATCCAAAGTTGTGTATTTATCGTATGCGCAAAATAGGAATATCGCAAATTTGCGAATAAAGCAGCAAATCTATCACATGTGTTCAAGACAACGAAATGGTTACTTCCTGGTAAATTTTCGATTTTAAAATTTCTTCAGAGTACGTACAGGGACTGGGAGAATGACTTCTGGGTTGCCAGCGAGGTCTGCGATGTGACGGTAGAGGGGGACGCCCTTCTCTGCAGCACCAGCCTTGCACACAGCCAGGGAAACACCCAGGATGGCATTTGCACCAAACTTTGCTGTGGATTCAAGTGAGCACATTCATTAAAACAATGGATGCATATTTCAGAGTCTTTATAAACCAACTTGAAGAGCTGTGATAAATAACATTTTCATTTCGTAAATACATTCTGTTATGGCAACTAAATGAATTGCAATGATAACAAAACCCTTAATCATATTAATATGCTTACACTTGTTGTCTGTGCCATCCATATCAAGCATCAGCTTGTCGATCTTCTCCTGCTCCAAGACTGAAACGCTCTGTTTAAGCACAAGAGATTATTAATGACAATATCAATCATTATACAAGGAGTATAATGTCCACACAAACTTCATTTAGCATAGAACAATGCAACGTTATGGCATTCACAGCATTGTGAGATTAGGGGGAGGGCTTTATCTTTATAAATGACTAAATTGTAATATTTTATCAAACATTAGTTAGTGTTCACAACAAGACACTTACCACTTCAAATAATGGTCCCAAACTTATCTAATTCTCTCAAATAATCTTACAGTACTTGTCTTGCATATTACGAATAACCACAGCTCAACAACAGTACACATTATCATGTTAGTCAAAGAACAAATATTCCTACCTGGCTAACCAGAGCAGGTGCAATTGATTTATTGATATGCTCAACAGCTTTTGAGACACCTGCAGGGACACAAGCAGACCATCACTGACCCAGGCTAAGGAGTGGATGAACATGCAGAGCAGACATGACTAGATGATCACAGAGCAGGTAAGTGCTGTACTGTCAATGAGAACATCTGTGATCACCTACAAATACCTGCTGTGGTTAGTCAAAGCAAACCCAAACGCTCATGCTGCTTCTGTGCTATATCAAAAGGGGTTAAGTTCCTCACTTCAGTTAATACACACGCTAATTTACCTGATTACACAAAGCAGGGGCCAAGAACTCATTTACATATTTAACAGCTCTTTTCACCCCTGACGGAGGAGAAAAGATGGCAGAAGAAACAATGAGAGAAGAGGAAAAAACTGCAGTGCAGATGGAAAGACCAATGAAAAATACTGTGAGGGAATTACATATTTCAAATAAATTAAGAAATGAATGTTTAAAAATACAAACAAATAAAAAAAGAATTCTATATTTCATTCAGATTTTAACTGGATGATTATTATGATATATGAAAAATACATATTATATTATGCACATCTGTATAATATTACAAAATTAGCTTTTCACAGAAAATTAAATAAATATATTTTATAGGCACACTAATTTTCACATTTATTATTATTAATAAATTGTCAAAAACGGTTGTGCTGCTTTATTACATTTTTTCTGGATTCTTTAATGAATAGAAAGTTTATTTATTTGAAATAGAAATCTTTTGTAACATTATAAATGTCTTTACTGAACAGTTTTCATTATTTATATTTTAATCTAATGCATTTCAAAAACCCTTAACAATAATGCAATAACAATGCAATAATGTTCAAAAACTCCTCAAACATTAAAACTTGAATTCATTTTTTTATACTGTAAAAAATAGAGATGTTTTGAAATACCACATGTACAAACTGAATATCTGAAATACAAACCTTTGCCCAGATAACGTGTCTTGTCATTGTCGCGGAGTTCAAGGGCTTCATAGATGCCAGTAGATGCACCGCTGGGCACTGCAGCTCTGAAGAGACCTGTTGATCAATAAATATGTATCACCATTCACAGGTTTCTTCATACAATGTACATGTACAAACAACTCTGCTGATTTTGCTCAATTCAATCATTTCCAGAATTCCCAACAAGAAACACTGAGGTAACATCACCGTACCATATAAGGAATGAATGGACACACCTCCTCACTGCAGAAGCAGAATCACAATGTATAGAATCTCTGCATAGTGCCAACGGATTATCAATATATATAGTGTTTAATATCAAAACTAATTGATTGATTAAACAATTGATTAAAAAGCATGAAGCCTCAAGCCTATTTTTATCAACTAAACTCAATGTAGACAGTGTTGTGAAGGGGGTTTCCTCTTGTGATGTAACCGACTGAGTGAAAGTTTGAGGTTGGCACACGTGCACTTCATAATGGCACATTTCAACTCCAAGTGTGGCAAATCTGCACATCCATATTCAATCAGCACAGCTTGCCAGAGAGAGCAGTTGAGTCGATTGCCAGAGCGTGCAGATGAAAATGGAACGGATTTAAAGCTTAACCAGAAAATAAGTCAACTATATCAGTACATAGCGATTTTGTACCTCAGTCTCCAAATATACAAAATAAGAAAACTGGGTTATGATATTATCATATCAAATGATTTGCCAAATTCTTAAAAATCGTGCACTATCAAAACAACTCTAAGCTATACTTTAGTTTAGGTTGTGTTTTTTCAGCCCGACCTCACACTGTTTAATCAAAACACATTCATTAAGCTGTGCTCAAATACACACAG
The DNA here is from genome assembly GCF_988280905.1 of Pimephales promelas. Classification (NCBI taxonomy): domain Eukaryota; kingdom Metazoa; phylum Chordata; class Actinopteri; order Cypriniformes; family Leuciscidae; genus Pimephales; species Pimephales promelas. The sequence goes on along the minus strand of NC_142788.1, from coordinate 18,743,350 downwards.
ACACATTAGATCTGGGTGAGTTGTCTGCACTTTATCTGGGACAGGGAGTTGGCAGAGGATGAATATACATTTTACACATTAGTCCCTAAAAAAATACCACGTTCATCTTACACAGTGAAGTATATACTAGCTTGGCAGTGTATGCCAACTCCGTCTCTCTCTTCAATACAATCTGGCTGGAGAGGGACGTTCTACATATTTGCTCACTTGCCAGCCTCAATCTTTCAAAATGGTCATTCACTGAATATAATTAAAACTCTGGGCACAATATGTTAGAGGCCAAGACACTTGTGTTAGACTAGAGTGCAGGGCAATAGACAAAAAGCAAGTTCTAAAATCACAGATATACTTCAATGTTGTTGTGAATGAGCAAAACATTAAAATGGGAATAAAGTCTATATATACTACCATTAAAATGTTTTTGAATGAAGTCTCTTATGCTGCATATATTTTATCGAAATTACAGTAAAATCAATAATATTGTGAAATATTAATACAATTTAAAATATAAATATAGTATACTGTCACTTTTCATCAATTTAATGCATACATATTTTTTTAAACAAATTTTGTGTTCATGTGCAAAGCACCACCATACAGTAGCAATGCAATCCAAGAGGTATGTATTACTTTGGCTATTTATAACCACCTACAACCTGATATGTCGACTCTGGGCTATTGGACTCCAACATGAGGGCCTGAATAGGCAGGGAGCCGTTCAGAAGCTCACCCATGTGAAACTACCACCGCATTCAGACTCTACGCCCCAATAACATTGCATACAATGTCAATTACTGTTGCTTTATATTGATGTTGGACATCTAATGGACTGTTCTGCACAGCAGTTGAAGAGACAGTTTGTGGTGGGCCATGCATTTTATCTCTGAAATGGTCCCAGTTTTATTTGCTGGCACATGTCAACATTGCAAAATGGACGAATGGATTAAACGTCCTGAAAGAAAGGTCAGATTAACATATAATATATATAATTAATTATTTTTTGAGTATTAAAAAAATATTTGCGTTAAATAATACAATGCAAAATGCTTGACAATTTGATTATTACAAACCTTTCTTAGTGTAGAGATCAACTTCCACAGTGGGGTTTCCACGGGAGTCAAAGATTTCACGAGCGTGGATCTTCAGGATAGACATGGTGCAGTTTCTGAGCATAAAATAACATGTTAAGAACATTAAGGAGCTGATAGAGACATTCATTTTATATTTAGGTTACAATTAAATTTTAAACTTTAAAAACACTTTTAATATAACTAACACATTTTAATATAATAACTGGCTAAACTTTTTTTATGTACACTAATGTTAACTTATGATACCAAAGTTCACTTAACAGTACTTTATTTTTATTTTACATATTATTCATATTTAATACAATTAGTTTATTCTATATATTGCACATTTGGTCGAAGCTAATCCCACTGAAAGCCTCATGGTGAAATCCCCACAAGGAAATTATTACTCTACTCCTCCAAATTGAGTTAAAGACGAAGAAGGTACTGTTTCACCTATTAGCATAAACTCCTTTTATGATTTGGAGTTTCAGTTGATGCAAAATGAGTAATCAATCCCTTTTTGACAGTCAACAAGAGCAACAGGCAGGAAGATTTGAGAATAAACTAAATGAATGACTTGCAGTTGACTCTTTCCCTCTCCAGCCAAGAAAAGCTGAGCCTTTCAACTGTCAGCACCTGTTCACCTAAAAAATGCAACTGTACTGGGAAATACATTTGGAAATATGAAGTAAGTAAAAAAATTGAATCAGCTCAAGCATGATGCTGTTGAATGTTTCAATTAATCCGGGACACTAATCATCCATCAAATTAATTAATTACTTGACTTTCTTTAAAATAATTAGTTTTCTGAACTTGTTGTGCCCTCAAACAGAGGATTTATTTTACTCATGTAGGCAAACATTAAAACATCAAAACCCCATATTTTCATTGTCAGACCAGGATGACATAAGAAAACCCTTTCCCATGAATATCACGAGACTCATTTCCTCATCAACACCATTTCCTGCCCTGTCAATATGTTGTGCTAACATATAAAACCAACAAAAAACATCCACTTCATTTGGACCAATGGAAAATCCTGTAGCCTTAAATGTCTCTGGAAACTTCCCACTGGCCACAACACAGTGGGTTGGGTTAACTGAGACAGACAGTAACAAGTGCCCGGCCTCCTGTCTGCTGTGGGTCGAGAATGAGTTGGTATCAATTTTAGGAATGATAATGAGAATTACATTAAATTTAGACATGGTAATGACCATTAAAATGGATTTGGTGATCTGTCACTACATTTCATACAGTCTAAAATAAACCTGTTTTTTAAAAGCTACAAAATAAATAACAGCAATGTCTCCAGTTTAAAAGCCTATTCACCATGTCAAACTGTGACTTGGTTTGCTGTCAAAACACCGACTAGACCAGCTGTAACCTAAGACAAACTACTTCCAACAAAAAATGGCCTTTTCTAATTTTGAATGAACATGTTTAATTTAACCTTGATCGCAGCTGTATCTATTTTTTAAAAATAACTCAAACGTGCGTGACATAAATGTTGCAATGTTAAATTTAGATAACAGTAACTGAATACTGAGATTCTAGAGGACGTCACCGCACGACAGCATCACCTTCAAAATTGCATAACTCGGTTGAACATCACGACCACTGATTTGCCACATTTTAATTATCATGACAAAAGTCTCTAACTGCTAAAATATAAAAGCTACAACACACGCCCTTGTGTTGTAATGTATTCCCCTTACCTTATCTGGCCTAACCAGTGCAAGGGAAGTCGAATGCTGACCGTGGTGCAGAGCAGAGAAGGCAGAAGGCTGATGGACTTGCGCACTATTAAATGTTGAGAATCAGGAAGCGGTGGGCGCGAGCACGCTTCTCGCTCTGTGATTGGCCAGACGCGCATCACGTGGCACACTAATGAGATTGCATGGCACAGAGCACGTTTTCAACCGGCAAGACTCCGCCTTCGAGAGTGATGTGGAAATTTTAATTCATTGATTAAAAGCTTTTATTTATTTTATCTAAAGGCTATGGATTAAATGCACTTGCGGTTAATAGGGATACAAGTAGTGGTTGTTGTGTTTGAAGCTTTTTGCATCGAGTATTCTCGTGTTTACGGTGGAAACTGGTGCATTGTGGAGTACGTGCAGAGCATCACCTACTTCAGTGATGCGTCATAGTTAGCGTGCACAAAAACTGATTGGACATGGCAGCTTTTATATCATTTTGAGCTCAGTTTACATTGTGATTTATAAAATTATGTACAGATTCGATTGCGCGCTAGTTTTAAATGGTGTATTTTTCATAATATTAAGGATGGCATTGTCTTAAACTATGTTTGTATATATAATTTGAAAGGGTCTTGTTTAAATGATAGCCTATTTGATAGCTAAGATCTTTTTTTTTTAATTTTACTAAGTAAAAGCATTGGTCATTGTAAAATAGAAAATAAACTTTATTCATTTTCTTTATCATCTTTTTATTTTTTCAGTGTATTTAGATCATTACTTTATATTTTATGTATTCAATAGGCTAACATATCATAATATATGAAGGGCACAGTGTGTAAGAATGGTAATTTACAACCAAACTAATACATTCATTTTCAATGTCATCTCCCCATCTCAAACGCACACGATGGACCAAGTGATGCTGTGCGATTTCTAGCTTCAACTATGGCAGCCTCATGCATTAAATGACCTTGAGCAACATTACTACTGCGCCATCTTCTGGCTGCTGATAGGACAGGCACTTCAAACGGAATAAGCAGTATACAATTTTGAAAGTTTGTATGAGTTTTCAGCTTTTTATATGTATTGTGTGACAAAATCTACACCACTGTCCTAAAGTTTGGAGTAAGTAAATTTTTTTTCAAAAATACGGCGAAAACAGTGATATTGTGAAATATTATTACAGTATTTATATTTTGATAAAGCTGAAATTTCAGCATCATTACTCTAGTCCATTCTTCAATGTCTCATGATTCTTCAGAAATCTGATGATTTGGTGCTCAAGAAAATTTCTTATTATTATCAATGTTAAAAACAGAGGGCTCCTTCATATTTTTGTGGAAACCCGTGAATAAAAAAGTTAAAAGAAAACGGAATTTATTTCAGATATAAATATTTTGTAACATTGTTAATGTCTTTACTGTCACTTTTGATCAATTTAATGCATCCTTTGCTGAATAAAAGTACTAATGTATTTAATTATTTAAAAAAGAAAATTGCCCTGAAATAAATGATTTGGGTGCTTGCTATAGTCCTTGTTTTTTGGGAGTCCCATTATCTGTAACTAGATTAACTTGCATTAGTATTCCGACCCCTAACCGTTTCTCTCATTACCCCGAGTTACAGATCTAAGTTAACACTGAAATGTAGTTTTTATTTCAAATCACTGAAGACTGACAAGGCTTGAGCCAATAGAACAAAAAACAGGGATTATGCACCAGGCAACTGACAAAAAAAAAAAAAAAAAATCATATTGGCATTTGTACAATGTACCAGTTTTTCACTTTATGTCTTTCACTGAATGTTCTTTAGGACGCAACATTCATCACCGTTTTTTTCTCTGTACCTTTATCTGTTTGTGTACCCTTATTTTGCAAGATTTATAGATTTGGATGAGTGCTGTCTTTTTGCTGTTCTAATTTAGGAACTGCCAGCTTTGATGTCTTGTATAATAGCCCTATGTTCTCTTGCTGCTATAAACTAAAAAAAGGCAAAAACTGAAAATTGCTTCACAAATACAGAAAAATACCAAAGCTGACTGTCAGTTAGATTTAGTAACACTAATGTTATAAGCATGTCACAGTTAAATATATATAAAAAATATATGTCAGCAATGTCGGATTAAGATCAGATTTTTTTTTTTTACCTTTTTGATCTGACAAAAAACAGTCCCACAGCAGGGGATTTCTGCACCTCATTTCACTTTGTATTTAGGTAAAAGGTACATCTTGATCACAACATGTTGTTGTGACTATTGCTACTATTATGGCTTTTGCAAACTCCAGACATGTTTTCACAGCTCTTGACATGACTGACTAAAGCACCTTTACTTCATTATCAGCTACTAAACTCTAGAGTCTTCAAGGTAACCTTTGACCTCTCTCACTCATGAGTACCTTTAATCACTGCCTGGCCTGTTTGAAGTGGATTCCACATCCGATAATTAAAATAACAGTGTTGGGACATCCAAATGTCTACCAGATTTTTTTTTACACTTGTCCTAATTCGTGTATTTGTTTTACATCGTCATAAGAATACACAAAAAGCATATTTCCACTGTTACTTCTGTTCAAATTATTTTCAGTAGGTTCAGTGCTTTGAAATAAAAATGTCACAATGTTATATTTATAATAATATTTTTAAAGCACTGTTTAATATATTGTTTGTCATTGCAGTCTCTCTTGTTGTGTCTCCGGTTTCTCCACTTCCCTGGAACAACTTGTAAAAACATGTCCTGACAGCTGTCATTAACGGTCTCGGTTAAACATCCTTATTCTTGAGTAAAACATATTTGCTCTTGATTCAAGATAAGACAGGGTTACACTTTATTTTAAGGTGTCTGTGTTACAGAGTAATTATGCATTTAAGTAATAATTAACTACATGTACTTAGGGTTGGGGTTTAGGGTTGTAATGCACATAATTAAGCATATTTATAGTTATTACTATAGTAAATTCATGTAACGTGTTACAAGGATGCTGCAAAATAAAGAAATTTGATTTAGCAAGAAACTTGCCAAAAGTTTGAGTGATGAGAGCCTGTTGTCTTTTCTCTAATAGAAAGCAGCTCTGCCCTTGCTTGCCATGTGTTGCCAAATGCAATTGTGTAATTGATTATTGCCTAAACTTAAACTTAAAAGGAAATAGTCACACTTGTTTAATACTTATTTACATCTAATTATTTCTGGAACTGCTTAGGCCTACTACTATTAATTCCCATTGTTACTATTTTTTTTTTAATAAATCAGCTTTTATAAGGCTACTGATATATTCATCTCATATGAGCATATTTTAAAAAGATTTACATGTTAAGGATAACCCTTTCTAAGAATATATTTTTACTATTAATAACCAACGATTAAAGGGAAAGAGGAAACCACTGAACAAAACCAGACTGACCTGTTGGTGAACCTAGAACTATTAACTAGTCTCAAACATTATTTGTCAATTCGTCAAAGCTTCTGTAAATTACCATGTTACTACACGCCTTTGGCAAACTGGGTGTAAACCGTTGCAAGCGATGTCACTCTCAGGCAGTAGTACCTCTTTACAACAACGAGGGAACAGCCTGAGACTGAGTGCACTTCCAGAATCCAGCATGGAGCTGTTTGTAGTCCTGTTATACGCCGGTTTGGTGAATTTCGCATCGGCTGGAATAGATGGAGAAAAGTGGACATATTCAGGCAAGTGATCTCTCTCTCTCTTTTTTTTCTTTCTTTCTTTTTTTTTTTTATGTGACAAATGTTCACACCATCAACCTTACGAGTACCGATGCCCACATGAAAATGTAATTAATGTAGCCTAATAGCCCACAACAGTCTAGCCCATAAAAAGGCAATGCAAACCTACAACAGTCTAACATAAACATTCAGCCTTATACAGTTCCACACAGCTAGCCTATAGTTTTATTGTAGCAGCAACACAAAGTCAAAGTTGTTTTGGTGGTATTATTCAACGAGTTCTTAAAGATATCTAAAGATATTATCGTCAAGCTCAACTCTACGAATGTTTTTTCTGGCTATGAACTATTTTTACCAGGTGAAGTGAACATTTCTGCGTTTTAAAAATCTGTTACATTTTAACATAATATCATATGTAGTAGGCTATATGGTATTTTTTGGAATGCAATCTGTTAGATAATGTCCCACCCCTTTACCTTTTTTCATACAGAAGGAGAACTGGATCAGAAGCACTGGGCAGAAAAGTTTCATGTGTGCGGCGGCAACAAACAGTCTCCCATTGACATACAGCGGCGCAAAGTGCGTTACAATCCAGGACTGGTACAGCTCGAACTGACAGGGTATGAAGACATGCACGGTAGCTTTCACATGAAGAACAATGGACATTCTGGTATGAATTCTTTGATGAAATATACTTCTTTTGATTGGGAGATTTACACTTTTTATTTACTTTTAAATCAGTAGACTCAGGTGTATCTATTTACACCTTAAGCTTTGTCGCCATCTCGTGTCAAAAATACTTAGGCCTGTCTATTTTGAAATAACACAGCATCTTTGCAGTTTCTGTCTGTATATAATGCATGCTTCCTTACCTTACTCTATTTAATCTTCACAGGTTAGGTTAGCTTTTCATGAATAGCTATAGCCCACAATCCTGTTTGTTTTTGACAGTGGAGATTCAGCTGCCACAGACTATGAAGATTACCAAGGGGTTTCCAGACCAATACACTGCTGTCCAAATGCATCTGCACTGGGGAGGCTGGGACTTGGAGGCCAGTGGATCAGAGCACACAATGGACGGCATCCGCTACATGGCAGAAGTACATCGTTCACTTAGGCCTGACACCTGAACACATAAATAACATTTGGAGATGTCCTAGTTGTAAATATAGCAGTGGTGCATTTTCAAGGCATTGTTTCCTTTAGTGACTGTAGGGCTGGGGACTATCCATTCAAGTGCTGTCTGAAATTTTAATATGCTGGGATCTATTTTTAGACAAATATGCAGTTATCATTGTTCTAACTGAATTAGAAATAGTATTCTTGTATTTGACTTGCTCAAGAATATTGAGAAACTTTAGTATAGCAATAAGGAAGAGCTTGTTTGTGTAACATAAGTTTGAACTTCTCATTACTCAATTGCAGTTAACACTTTTATGTTTGACTTCTTCTTGTGTCACAGCTCCACGTGGTCCACTACAACTCTAAAAAGTACAGTAGCTTCCAAGAGGCCATAGATAAACCAGAAGGCCTTGCAGTTTTAGCCTTTTTCTATGAGGTATTGGCTATATATGATTTTTCATCTGGTTGGAAAGTGGAATAATGTTTGTATTTATTTATTTATTCATTTATTTTGGTGCAATGCTGCCATCTGATGGGAATAAGGGAAATGAAATTATCTGCAAATAACTACAGATTTTTTTTAAAATGTACATTTTTGTCTGTGTGAATAGTCTTTTAAGAGCTGGGCTGTGCACCATATTACCCTACATTGCCTGAAGCACACAGCTTGAGCAAAGTTAGACATTTGCGTTCTCTGAACTTAATGGGTTAATTGATTAGACCGCTGTGTGGTGGCCTACTGCCTGACATTCTGTTCCCACAAGATTGTGTGCCGGTCACAAGCTCCCACTTCCAATAAATGGGGGAGGTCACTGTTTTAGTAACACAACAATTGGCGTTCTGTTCAGTTGGATGTCTTTCTCTGCGATGGCTTGGTTAATAGCTGGGCTTTTAATAATGATCAATAGTGTGTCCAAACCACTACATAATGTTTTATCTCTCAATGTTTACACCTGAATGGCTTAAGGAACTTCACATCTACATAGATAGTTTAATAGCAATTAACAACATGGCACTAGTTTAATAAGTAAATACTGTTATTTTATGTACCGTTTAGTTTTCAACACCACATTCAGTTTCAACTAATTGTAAAAATAATTATATATATATATAAATAATCATATATATATATATATATATATATAAATGATTTTGACAAGTAAGACATGTTCCTTGGTCATGTTTTGTTGATCCTGGAACAGTATTCCTCTCCAAATCATTGTCCTAATGCTATTTCTAAAATCAGAGAGAAATAATCTGTGAATAAGAATGTGTGGAAGCCCCTAAGCCTTGTTGCAAGACTAAACTTGACATTAACTGTAAACCGATCCCTCAAATCTGACTGTTTGTTTGGAATGTTGTTCCAGGATCAACAATGACGTTGTTATATATATGTGTATATATATATATATATATATATATATATATATATATATAAAATTGTGTATTATATAAAATCAAATATAGTGTTTTGCATGTAGCAGCATATTTGATATATGGATACTTTGTGTTATAGGATGGCCATTTTGAGAACACGTACTACAGTGATTTTTTTGCAAACCTGGCAAACATCAAGTATGCAGGTAATGCAAAACATTTTGGATGAGCATCTCAAAAACTTTTAAATGTGGCTCGTGCGTCTTGTCTATGCACTTCTTTTCTGTATTTTTTTTCTCTTGCTCTTTGCAGGTCAGGCCATGAATATCAGTAACTTGAATGTACGCTCCATGCTCCCAGAGAACCTCAGTCACTTTTTCAGATATGAGGGCTCTCTCACCACACCGCCGTGCTACGAGAGCATTCTGTGGACAGTATTTGAAACTCCTATCACCCTCTCTCACAATCAGGTGCCTTAAAAAGTTCTCATGAAATAGTTTTCGATCTTTTTTGCTGTTTCCTGAACTTTTAATGCGATGACCTTCAGATCAGGAAATTGGAGAGCACATTAATGGACCATGAAAATAAGACCCTGTGGAACGACTACCGCATGGCCCAGCCTCTGAATGACAGAGTCGTGGAGTCCTCTTTCCTCCCACGCCTGGGCAAAGGAGGTTAGGGCAGAGCTTCATCCTTTCTAGCAGTTACAAAAAAACTCTCTTTGTTAGGACTGCGGTGCCTGAGTATATTTTCTCTCTCTCCTCTTTGGTTTCTTGCAGCATTTTGCCGTCAAGAGGAGATTGAGGCTAAGCTTAAAAGGATTGAGAGCCTCATTGTGTCACTGGACAAAAAAACGGTTCCAGGTATAACTTTTCATGAGAATTGTCAAGATTGCAGGTCATCTTAAAGGGATAGTGCACCAAAAAATAAAATGTCTTTCAAAACTAGTATGACATCCTTTCTTCAGTGAAACAAAAATAAGTGATTTGTTGCAGAATGTACACACTGCTCTTTTACATTCATTGAAAGTGAATGGTGACCAAAGCTGTCAAGCAGACCAAAACTGTTCCTCACACTAATCTACCATGGCTATATTTTATTTATTTATTTTAGTATTATTTATATACTATTATAGTGTTGTATCCATATGAATTAGCTTTTTTTTTTTTTATTTTATTAAATGAAACCAAATGGTTTTTATAGTTTTAATAAATAACAAGAATACTTGGAATATGGAGTATGAGTCGTATTTCATCTTTTCTGGATCTTGACAGCCCCTGATCACCATCCACTTTCATAGCATAAAACATTGCAATTCAGATATTCTGCAAAAACCTGTTTCATGACGGACCAAAAGTCGAAGAGGTTTGTAATGACACAAGAGTGAGTAAATAATGACAGAATTTTTGGGGGAACTATCCCTTTAAATGTGATGTGTGTGGTTCTCATTATACACGAATCATCTGTTTCTGAGTTAAAATGAGCTTTGTCATTGATATTTGGTGTATCCTTTTCAAGGACCATCGTCTACACGTACAGGTGAGTATTTTTCGCAATGGGTGCAACTGTAGTTTTAGAACCAGTAGATATTCAAGTATACCATCACAACAAATGCAACCAAGTGAGATTTCAAATTGACAAACTTGCGAAATAACGTTACCTTTTCCTCTCAAGGCCAGCAACCTCTATCACCACTGGTCCTGTACTTCCCATCAAAGAATTTGGAGAGCTACGCTTTGGTGAACTTATCCCACTCCATGAACCTCCAATCCTTCACAGCCTGCATGAACGTCCGTATACCACCCATTCAAGACCTCACTGTGCTGTCTTACTCCACTTCAAACGACAATGAGCTCATGATCACTTTGGGCTCTGAAGTGGGTCTCTGGATCGGAAATGAGTTTGTTAATTTACCATTTGAACGTCAATCACATGACTGGACAAACTACTGCTTTACCTGGGCGTCACATAACGGAGGGGCTGAACTGTGGGTGAACGGACTGGTCGGGGAAGAACGCTACATTCGGAGAGGGTACACCATTGGGGCTGGAGGAACCCTCATTCTGGGAAAGGATCAGGATGGCTTTTTGGGGATCTCGGAGATCGATGCTTTTGTAGGCCACATGACTGATGTAAATATATGGGATTATGTGCTGACTGCGGCAGATATTGGTGAGCAAATGTTGTGTGATAATGGCAAGGTGAAAGGGAATGTCCTGAGCTGGGGAAACACTCGGCTCAGTCTGTATGGAGGAGTTCAGCTGCAGGCTGAGCAAGTTTGCCACTGAGTGAGAGAAAGAAAGAAAGAAAGAAAGAAAGAAAGAAAGAAAGAAAGAAAGAAAGAAAGAAAGAAAGAAAGAAAGAAAGAAAGAAAGAGAGCGCCACAGACTCAGAACGTTTTATATCGAATGTCAATATCAGCAATATTAGCTCTGCCAACTTGAACTGTATACTCTCTCCCAGGGGGATAACGGCAACTTAAAGGGACGGGACAACCAAACATGAAAATTCTGTCTCACCCAAAAGAAGATTTATGAAGAATATGGGTAATCATTGGTAAACAGTTAATGGGCCCCGAATAGTATGGGGGTAAAATACTGTGGATGTCAATAGGGCCCCATCAACACTTTGGTTATCGACATTCTTCAAAATATCTTCTTTTGTGTTCAACAGAAGATAGAAATTCATACAGGTTTGAAAAAACTTTAGGGTGAAACAGAATTTTCATAACCGTCCCTTTAAAGTTGAAATTCTATTCTATTCTAAAAGTCTATTCTATTAACTATATTCTATTCAGTATTTTAGTTGAGCATTTCAATGTATTTTTACCCAATTGAATAATGTGAATCATATCTGAAGAATTTCAATGAACAACATTTGCATTCTTAACATTGTGTTTTATAAAAACATAATGTTTTATACACAATAAATGGTCAAATTAAATATTGACGTCTGAATCTATTTCAAAATATATTACAATTTATACAAAATATCTCCATATTTTTACAAAATGCACTTACAATAACATCAATGAAGAGCATGTTTCTAATTTCTGAAATAAAATTCCTGATATCTGGAAAATAAATCGTATTTTTTTTTTCTTATATTCCTTAGAAAAGGAGAAAAAAAAGCAGTAAAGCAGCTTTGTGCAGAAACGTACGGGGGGGGGGGGACATAAAACTGATAATTATATAGGTTTATATGTAAAAGATCAGATCATTTGACCTTTATAACATGCAAGGTTAGTTCAGATTGTAAAATATGCAAGACTTTTTATGATAAATGTAAAAACTTTCTTTATATATTACTTTTTGTCTACTTCATAGTTAGTTACATCACATTATTCGATTTTTTTTTTTAGTATAAAAGTTTTACAAAAATATGAAAATCTATATTAAAACAATTTGAATACACAGAGTACATTTCTAAGAATTTGGTGCATTTTAACCTAACCATTTGTTTATTATTGTGCATTTGATTTTTAAATGAGACGTATGCAAGATTGTGGCCAAAACCGGTACTACAATCACTTTCAAATTACTATAGAGGTGTATAAACCAACACCCCCTTCTTATTTGTCATTAACACAAATACAGACTGCAATGAAATTACGTTTTAGTGTTTCAATTCAGAACCTGTTTTTGAGTTAAAAAAATCCTGGCATGAGACACTGAACAGTAAAAGTGTGTCAAAACAATTTCAAAGCATTGCTTTGACAAACGCAAGCTGGTGTCTTTGACTCCCTACCCATTCAGAAAAATGAGCTTTTCATTTCGTGTCCGCTACTTTCTCCTTCAGTCTCTTTGATCTCAGAGTCTTCACCCTCTAACACAATTCCCACCTTGTTTCTCTTAGCAAAAAGCTGGCTGGTCTCCAGAAAGGTCTTGTTTTTAGTCTCTGGAATGACAATCCAGATGTAGATAAATGTGGCGAGACAGACGCAAGCAAAAATGATGAAGCTGTATGCACCCAGGCCTTTCTGTAGACACAAATATGGAACACATTTTTTTTTTTCTATTGGATGATCCACAAGTTTTATAACGGTAAATTAGGATTTGATTAAAGCTGCAGTCCGTAGCTTTTTTGGGTAATAGAAAAACATTTTTGAAGTACAACTCACGTAAAGTTGATAGTTCCGCGAATGATTGCAATTGCAGATTTCAAACAGAGATGGCGACAAAGAGGAAAACCTGCGGACTGCAGCTTTAATAAGTTAACAACTTGGTGCAATCAATTGGTGCATTACTGTGAATGTTTGTAATGTTTGACCTCTGACCTCTAGAAAAGGGAAGATCAGGCCGACAGTGAAATTTGACAGCCAGTGAACCGAGCCGCCCACCATAAAGGCTGATGGTCTGGAAGACTGCCGGAACATCTCAGTGGTGATTACATTAGGAATAGGACCTGCGAAGGGATGCAGCATAAGCTCTCAAAACTAGATGTTCTATCATCAAACACTTCATCTTTCTATAGGCAGCGAGAAAAGAGATTGCTTGAAGCACTTTGCTGATTTTACAATCTGTTTTACAGCCACTTTAAAGCACTTCTCTTACATTCACTCCGGGGTTTTAATGTAAAATCCTAGAATCTGCAGCATAAATCTTTTGCCATTCCCAATCCCCAGCAAGGAATACAATCAAATGAAAGGGAGGGAGTGAAATTATTGAGATGTAGCGAGCCCCCCACCCATCCGCAATATGCCCCGACGGGATTGGCGTGAACACACTTGGGCCAATAGCATGTCCGATGACGTAAACAATGACACAAACGATGCTGAGATAGGGTATCCAGTCCATAGTATCCTGTGGGTGGAATGTGCAGCAGTTATTCAAACACATTTATAGCCTTGCATTTCACATAGACCCAAGAGGCAAATTTGTCAGGCCAGCAGATTCATGGCTCTAAAATTAAAATCTCTGTTGGGACTGAGCTTTTAAAGCCATCTGTCTATAAACAAGAATTTATTACAGTCATAATAGGTCACATAAGGAAACTCACTTTCTCAGTCAAAGGGAATTAATAATAACAATGAGCCTATCTGAATCTTTTGCACTTGTTTTAGGGTTGAACTGAAATTAAAATTCTGATCGATACAGATGATATGCAATGGACAATATCCAATAAAAGACCTATATTAAAATATTACTATTAAATTATTTAGACAATACTGTTTTAAATTTAAATATAGTTTAATATTAAAATATTATAGCAAAAATATTTGACTATTTAAACAATAACATTTTAATTGTATTTCTATATTAATATTAAACTATTATGTCATAATCCTATTAAAATATTACTTGGAAATTATTTAGACAATAACATTTTAATTGTATTTATATTTTAATATTAAAATATTATGTCAAAATAATGTCAATAATTAAAAAAATATTACTGACATTATTAAGACAACGATATTTTAAGTTTAATTAGATTTGAATACTAAAATATTAAGTCTAAATAATGTCATAAAAATATTACTCTGACATTATTTTGGCAATACTATTTTATTTTTAATAATATTTTAATATTAAAATATTGTGTCAGAATATATAATTTTGTCTAAATAAAAAAAAACCTAAAATCAATCATTTTAAACACATCACAACATTGATGTGATGTGTTTAAAACAAAAATTACATTTAGAGCATTATATTATTAACTTTAATCTTAATGTAAAATCAAGGCAAACACAAACAGGGCACACAGTCATGGACAATTAAATATACTATATTGCCATATATATATATACTAAATTTATAAATTTAGTTACTAAAAATGCCTAATATTGGCAGATAAATCATGCATACCTAGTTTGTATTGAAGTAAGTACAACATTATTATACCTGGAAGTAGAGCGCTATGGTCAGGAGAACACAGGCTGCACAGCAGATGCCAAAGCCGATCAGTAACAACAACCTTCTGCCAGATTTCTCCACTATGAAAACCTATAAAATTACATTTTTTACACATGTTTCTTTTTTATGTAAATAAGGGGCATCAAGAGGGGGCATCAAATTATGAAGAGCACCAAAAGTGGCTTACAGCAGCTATTGTCATGAAGACATTTACAGCTCCTGTTCCGGCTGTCACATACTGAACGTGATCTTCCCTCACTCCTGCTGAGCTATAGATGCTGTCAGCATAGTAATAAATCTGAATATGGGGTTCAAATTAGGGTTTAGTTGAGCATAACATATTTGAAATATTTGCTTTCTGAAGAGAAATGTGTTGAAAAGTATTTTCTGTAAGTATTTTCTTACGGCATTAACTCCTGATAGTTGTTGACCCATATTCATGAAGATTACAGACAGCAGCTGCCAGCGCAGTGAGCGGAAGGTGAAGAGGTTGAGCAGAGAGAGTCGACCTTCTGCTCGCTCGGACTGATCCTCAACATGCATCTCACACAGCTCCTCATCCACATCCTCCCAGCCTCGCAGCCGCTGCAGGTCTAAAACACAGCACAACATATCAGAGTGTTTGTTTATGCAGCATCACAAGAGCAATAACAGAATATTTGAATATCAAATATCAACACTTCTTTGGTGATATTCAGACCAACAGCACAGTCACTAGAGAGATATTAATATTGAGTATTTTGTTGGTTACGTGGTCAATTTTTGCTCTGATCTAAACTAAGCTGAAGCAAGTAAGCCATTGGGTCTCCGAGTTACATTATTGGTGTAGCGTCCTTATTGATTCAGTGTTTTTGAATGTAGGTTAAATTAATGTGAATGATAATAATGCACTCATAAAGAGAGTCACTTGCTTAGTTCCTAAATGAATCAGTGTTTTTGAATGGATCGGTTGGATAAATGTGAATGATTCAAAGGGGTGGTGATGGCACAGTGAACAAGACACATGCCTTTGGTGTGAGAGAATCGGGTTCGAATCCACTGTGAGACACCAATGCTTCCCTGAGCAAGACACTTAATCCCTAGTTGCTCCAGAAGCGTGCGACCTCTGACATATATGGCAATTGTAAGTCGCTTTGGATAAAAGCGTCAGCTAAATGAATGTAAATGTAAATGTAATTCAATGACGCACTCATAAAACCAGTCAATTGCTGTTGTAAACTCTTTACATAAGAAATAAACTTGATAAAGCCAGCCCTACTCCATCATAAAACCTCTGCAATCTTGATGATTTGAGCGTTGGTGCACATGCCGCCATGAAACGGACATTTTCTTTGTGTGCTCTGACATGGGAGACCAAAATAACTCCTTCTGTACCTTTCCTGGCAGTTTTTTCATCCCCCTTCTGTATGAGCATGTAGCGTGGGCTCTCAGGAAAGAAAGGCAGAAGCAGTAGCTGAATGGCAGCTGGAATCCCCGTGAGACCCAACATGATGGGCCAGCCTAAAGAGAGAACATTACACATCACCATGAGCAGCAGGGGCACGCTTTTTCCAACTGTACTCAGGAAAACAGCACAGCAATAGTGGCAGTTTTTGCACTGTATACGTCGAAGAAAAGTGCATTACCTTCTTTATTTCCTAGGATATTGCGAATGCCAAACACTTGGGCGACAAGGATGCCAATGGTGATGAAAAGCTGTGGCACTATCCCAATGGCCCCCCTGTAATTCTTGGGAGCGATCTCTCCCAAATACATAGGCACCACATTGGAGGACAGGCCTAGAGAACACAAGTCACACACTGTCATGCTTAAAAATACAGTATAGCTTATCCATTCTGTTATTCAACTGACCTGCACAAATGCCCACTAAAAAGCGGGCAACAATGATGATCTCAAATGATCCCGCCACTTCACTCACACCCATCATTATAGCAGGAACAATAGAAAAGATGTTGTTGAACAGGAGTGTGCCTTTTCTGTAAGCAAATGACCTGAATGATGATTGGGATACAATTGGCAAAAACAACTCATTTCCTCAATTCAACTCAATTACCTTCCGAATTTGTTCACCAATGGGCCTACCATGAAAGATCCGAAAAACCCACCCAGAGGGTACATGGACACAGTAACGGACCACAGAAGGGTCAGGAAACTGTCTGACATTGGACCATAACGACTCTCATATATTTGGCTGTAGAAAAGCTGCATCTCCTTTTATCAGAATATCAGAGTAAGTTTCAGCCCAGGTGAATGTTAAATAAGCAATAATATAATATAATAATATGCAATAATATAATATAATATGAAGAGTTCAGATGCAAAAGCCTCTAAATGCCATTTGAAATTTTCTTCTTGAATGATGATTTTTATCAAACTTGTATATCTAAGTTCAGTAATTTCACTTAAATGACAATTAATAGGTAATCCTCTTCGCCATTTAAGTGAAATCACTCAACTTAAATATACAAGCTTGATAAAAATGATCATTCTAGAAGAAAATTTCAAATGGCACTTAGAGGCTTTTGCATCTGAACTCTTCATATTATAATAATATAATATAATATAATATAATATAATATAATATAATATAATATAATATAATATAATATAATATAATATAATATAATATAATATAATATAATATAATATAATATAATATAATCAGTAAAAAGTCAGTACCGGGGCAGGTGAGTTGATCACAGCCACATTGTATCCATACTGAAAAGACGAACCAAACCCAGCAATCAAAGAAGCTGCTGCCAGGATCAGCGTCACCCTCTGCACATTTGCATGAAGTTCAAAAATATGTAAATGCTACTAAAATTCTAGTTTAAACATTAATTTTAAGCCATGGAAGCTGCTGCAGCATATTTGAAGACAAAAAAATACTGTTAATGGTTGTCTTTCTGAGTATCGAAATGTAAAACAAGTGCTTTCATTTTATTTGTTGCAGAAATATAATATTTTTATAAAAGTACTCACCCCCTTCCTCTCATGTTTCTCCATGTTCATCTCTTCCTTCAAGCTTTAAATCTACAGTATGTTTAGGAAGAACACCAGTGAAAAGAACTGCTGTTTCTGTCTATTGTACATTGGACATTGGAGCCAACCCTGAAATCCAAGGTGAAAGTTGTTTAGTATTAAAACAACAGATATACAGAGATAAAGGTAACCTGGCTACATTCCTATCTGCACCTGTAAAGGAAACCGCATGACATTATGTCAGTTATTGGGGTGCTAGTACTGTACATGCATAATGTAAATTAGACTCCAATTAAAATGTAAAATTATTAAATAAATATAATAGGGTATTTGAGGGTAGTTTGTCTGCTTACTTTAGAATTTAGAAGACTAAAAACAGAAAATCATATAATATCTTTGGAGAACATTTGCACCCCTTATAGGTGAAAACTGTTTATGCAAGTGTACATGACTACAAAAAAGGAGTTTTTGCCTTTACTCAAAATATATATGCCATAATAAAAACAGGTAAATTGTAATTTTATATTAACATGAATTATGATAGATTCTCATAAATAAAGATGATTAATCTGAAACGAATGAGGTGCTTTCAGGTCTCACTGCTGGTTGTCCCCTAAAAGACCTCCATGCTCGATTCAGGACTTCATGCACATCCTGCAAATTAGCATATTTTAATTAAGACCCTATTCATAATTACGATCTCTGGTTTACACCTGAGTTAAGAAAATAATGGTAAATCTCAGCTATGCTTAAAAATGAATCCATTCACTTATCAGAACAAATTCTGGAGTTAGTAATTGAATAATTACTCAATGTCAGGTGCTAAAGAAATAACACTATAGTCAGGAATAAAAGGATTTCCGTAACACTTCAAAAAGGAATATACATATATAATTCTCCCAGTCCCACTACGGCTGAGTTGATCAAATAAGTTGGGAAAAAAAATGCTGAATTCAGTGCCAAATGAAAGAGGTATTTTTGCTCAGCATTTTTTATCATTACAACAGGGTCTTAAACCGATTAAAGTCACTATTTCAGGAGACAATATCTTCTATGGCTATGCAATTAAATAGCTGATGTGCAATTCAGGAATATTTATTGAACATTTCTAGGTCGGTAGCAATAGTATAAAATTATAAATCCTAAATACAGAAGGTGAAATAGATTAAATAGACTGACAAAGTTAAATAAAAGACTGTCAAGACAGTTTTGCCCAATATACAGTGTATAATTGAAAATGCAACACTAACAATTCCCTTCTGTAGTAGAACCAATCTGGAATCTGAACATGGACTGCAGCCCTGCACATCTCCACTAATTAGTGACCTCTTTACCCCAGACTGTTGATTTCTACTAAATGTCAATAGATGCTACACTTCATTGCTATTGCACTGACTGCATATGCACAGCATATTTAGGCTATTTATATCATTATTTTACATGAATACACAATTGAAATCAAAACAAACATCTAAAACATGACATTTTAGTTTTATTATTTTGTTTTGTTTTGTTTTCGTTCAATTAGTTCATGCGTTCATGACATCAAGATTAGATTATTGTAATGCTCTACTGGGTGGTTGCCCTGCACGCCAGTACAAAACGCAGCAGCTCGAGTTCTTACCAGAACAAGGAAGTATGACCATATTAGCCTGGTTCTGTCATTGACTGTCAACACTGCATTGGCTGCCCAATAAACCAAATATTGTTGATTACAAAGCACTTAATGGTTTAGCTCCGCAGTACTTGAGTGAGCTCTTAACGCATGATAGTCCTTTATGTCTATTGCAATCTCAAAATTCCGGCCAGTTAATAATACCTAGAATATCAAAATCGACTAAAAGTAAAAAACTATATAAATACCGTTCGTTTTCTCACACAAACTGCTTGTTTCGTGTCTTGGGCCATCAATGTGTACTTACATTTACGAGTTATTAAATCATGATTCATTTGGACTTCTCTGTGCATGCTCTTTGAGGTGGTGACCATAGACCTGTATTATATGATTGACAGACAAGAACGGTTTGAAATAAAAATATCAAAATTGAATACTGTGGAAACAAAGACACCTACATCTTGGATGCCCTTGAGGTAAGCTAAAACATTCCAAAAATTAATTTCAAAGTGAACTATCCCTTTAAATGATCTATAGGCACATGTTCAAAGTAACATGATCCAGACACAGAGGGACATGATGACTCCGGGTGTACAAGACATCCGGGGTATTTCCTGATGGGCTGCCAAATTGATAATACAGCAGCTATAAAAAAAAAATGACTTGGAAATTAGATAGAGGCAAATTTCAAATTAATAATTTACTACCAATTGTGCAGTTAAAATGTGATTTCATTTCACTGTAAAACGCAGGCCACATTAAAAGAACAATTCAAGTTTTTGTTGAACAGTTGCAGCTTTCATTAACATGACTTCTTCACCTCCTGGCTCAGCTCACTACATTTGAAAAATATCAAACAAATAATGAAATTAAACAACACAATCGATCAAGTCTATTCTGTATTTCAGGCCTACAGAACCACTTTTGATTAAAAGCAGCATCCCCAAACAATGATCAGTGTTACACGGACAGCAGGGGTCTCTGTCTGACCAGTATCCACTCGCTCCTGCAGTGCAGCACTGCAGATCCTCTCATTCCTATTCCTCCTTCAGCAACTCATTAATCAAATTGATTGGACCTCATCAACTTAAACAGAGATCCTCAGCTGTTTATTTCAGCAGGTCGAGGGCTGAACACCCCACTGGGGATTGTGGTAAGGTGTGCGTCCTTACAGTCAAGTCTATGCGGGTTTAAAAAAGCTCCCATTTGTCCTCTGCAGTGATACACAGTCATTGCAGATGCCAACATAGCCAGGGCTCTAACATTCCCAAGCGATGGACACTAAAGTGAACACATGGTTCAAGAAAAAGGTATACCAAAATCAGCCATAAACCAGAAGATCCCAGACCACAAAATATTATTTTAATCTGAACATGTATCTTTGAAAATAAATCAGGTCTATAAACTAAGAAGTATATTTCAGTCTTTTACGATTTAACATATGACGTCTCATAGAGTGCATTTAAATTTTATGACAAACTATCAAACGGAGTCATCTTTAAATAATGTACAAATAATAATGAATTAAGGCAAAGCAGCTACATTTGCAAATGATATTTATACAAATCTAAGTTAAACCATTGATATTAACACACACACATTGGGTTTGCACATTTTATGGGAAATTTCCATAGACATCATTTATTTTTATACTATACAAACTGTATTCTAATGAAGGCTTTTTAATTTTTTTTTTTATATTTTCAGAAGCATCCTCATGGGACATATATATAAATGTAAATCCAATACATATTCTTTAAATCGCAGTGGTAAATCTGTTTATAAAGTTAAAGTATCTCTAAATGATACGTGATAATGTGCTGAAGTGACAATTAAGCCTATTAAATGACTGAACAAAAATAAGCGATTTTTTTTGTCCTAGCTTGCCAGTAAAACATTAAATTGCATGTGTACATGCCAAAATGAATGATAAATGTTTCAAAATGACTGTTGAACTGTTTACAGTTTCCACTCTGTCAATAAACTGTTATTATGAACTACTAAGTCAACTGACTCTTTCCAACATCCATTTCCCTCAGCCCACATGACCAAACAACAAAAGATCTGCCATTGTTGTGTTCAGCTTGTGCCCTTTTCCCAGCTATCCTCAGAATAGTTCCTCTTCTTGCTAACTGAAAGCAGATCTGGTATCACGCTGAGATAATGGAGAAGTCACTGGTGTATCCTAATTGTGAAACTACTGTAGCTTGGACCAAGTCTCTTATAATTCTTGTATTATTAAATATTTCAAGAAGCTCAGATACAGCTCAGGCATGCAAAATATATAAAAACATTTATTATTTTCAAGGTGAACAGGATTCATTTGCCTCGATCCACGCTGAAAATATTAGCTAACGCCAAGAGAGATCCACATTGACTCAAGCTGAATGTTGAGGATTTTTGGAACATTTTGGAACATTCAGATTCAGATCGTCTCCATACAGACATTATGATCAAGAAAAACCCGGAAGCACATTATTTGATAAAATTAGAAAATTCAACCCAAAATAACTGTGTGAGGACAGTCCCAGAATATATGGGGAGCAGTCTCATCAGGTGCACCACAAAAAGAACACTTTTAAATTATTATGTTTTGCGCGTCCGAGTCGGAGAAAAAAAAATGGATGCCACCCGGGCCGGAAAGCTGCTGCAATGGTAGCACTGGCTGAGTAGCCTACCAGGCACTTACATTAAAAAAATATTATTACTACACCTTATCAAAACCCAGCCATTTGAACTTGAAAATGTTCATTTTATTTCATGTTAATCTTCTGTTAGCAACGCAGGGGACGCAGTAATACGAGTGATTATAATCGTCATTTAAAATACCAAAGCGGTTCAAAAACAATGAAAACAATTTATACTTAAGTCACACGGGCGCAGCCATCTTGAATTCCGAAACGGAATTCTTGCTCGGTGTCCTCACGGTTGTCCGACGTCCGAGAGGAGAAATCCGAGGAAAAGAGGCGTGTTGCTAGGCAACGTCTGTCATCCGATAGAACGCACCATTACTCATGCTGATTGAGTGGACCTGTTGATTGTTGATTATTGATTGCTGACAGGGTTGGAATGATTTGATTGTGTGATCATCAGAACGTTTTACTCCAGAACCTTGTTAATAAAACATAATTTCTAGGAAAAATGTGTCAAACACAGAGACAATAAGTGTGAATGTAATGGTTTAATAAACAAAACTATGGTAGGCTACACACACAACTAAACTAAGCAAAGATTGTATATAGAATCAAGAAAGTAAAGAAAAGTGAAGAGAGAGAAGAAAAGAGAATGGCAAGATTCCAATCAGTTAACCACAACCTACGAGAAACATCAGAGAATCAGGGTCACCATAACTTAGAAACGCATCTAAAGGCTGCAAACGGGTACTTGCGTTTGGTTTGGTTGCAGAAAGCAGAGTGGTCCAGATGCAGGAGACTCTTGAGATTCTTGTTGATTTTTTCAGGAGTGCGCTGAAGTGTTCGTTTGGGTTCTTGGAGTGGTCCATGTTGAATTCAAAGTTACCTTGAAGATGAAGTTCCCTGAAGGAGACATGAGGATGTTGTCTCACAGGTTGAGCAAAGGATCTGACCTAATCAGATACTTTTAAGGGTCCTATCAGTTCACACCCATTTGGTGAGGTGACCAATCTAAGATGACCTGGAGAAAGTCTTTGTTCCATCTTATATCCATTAGTGTGTTCATAGTGGCATGGAGAATTTGTGAAAATATCCTGAATATCCTAATGCAATTTATCATCACATATTGTACACCATTGATTATAAAATGAAAAGAGGATTATTTTAATACATCATCTTTGGATATCAACATTAGAAGTTACTTGAACATAAATAAAGATTCATAACTGTGTAAGCTGCTTGTGAACAGCATCCTTACTGTTTACGGTATTATATATATATACTATGAAATGTTTCAATGTGTCATTCATGTTCTGAATATTTTGCTTCACAGTAGCCTTCACTTAAAATCTTTAGTCCAAAATTGTTGGATAATAAAAATTGCCACGGAATTAGTTTAGTCCGGTTATAGGACTGTATACAACAGTGAATAGCACATGTTGTCCCTGAGCTCCGTAACAACGTCTCATAAAGGTTTGCGACTTAGTTTAAACAGTAAAACATTATCCGAAAAACACCTAGCATCTTCGCTAAATAGTACACAAAATACCATTGGTATGCTACTTCCGCCGCCTGACCGGAAGTTGTATGTACTTTATTTTTTTTTACAGTTTTATTATATAAAAAAATACTTAAGTAACACTGTATCTAAAATTACTCACTTTATTGAATTCAGTTAATATGCTGATAAAATAACTACATGAACAAATTTATAACTACAAATGCTACAATTAAAAGGCACTTCTTCCCCAGTGTTTCAAAGGCATAGTGTGAAGTAACAATACATTTTTTTCGTGGCCTGTGTCCAGCTATGTGCATGTGTCTATATACAGAGAAAAAGTGAATAAAATTAAATGAGATTAACATAATACATACATACATACAGAAAAAAAGAAAATACTATACGTTTTGAACATATAAGTACAGTAATCATGCTAAATATATAATAGATATGTACAGTATTAACTTTGCATTAAGAACACGTGCTTTGTTAGGGAAAAAATCCCTTGTAAAGACACTTCACAGTACATTTGCCATTTTGGTCACTAGATAATAAACTGCTGTATCCTCACTTCCCCTGAGTTACAGATCTCATTTCTATTTAAATGAACAGGAGATATCTGCGGCAGCAGAATGAAAACAGATTTGGAAGACAGAAAGCCTTTCGCCTAAAGTGCTGAGCTAAACCGGTAACAAAAAGTGCATTTGTGTTCCATGCTCTGTGGGTTTTGTGCATGTGACCACAGTCCCCTGTAATCTGTGAAGGCGCTTGGTCAAACAAGAAGGCTGAGCATAAGACTCTGATGTAAGTCGAACAACCACAGCAGAGAGCCATAAAGTCAGAGCTTTCACTTTTGGTATCATACAGCCTTGTGCGTAAAACAGAGTTAAATGTACAGGAGCAGATGCAGGATCTTAGTAGCTCTTACTCCATACTGTTCTCCAAGGTTTGAGGGCTGGTGTTTTCCTCCCTGTGTGAAGGCGTATATGCATTTGCCCTGTTCTGGGACACTGCTTCTGAGCTCCAGGGTCCGTCCCAACCTTTGCAGCACAGCAGAGCCAACAGTCGTGAACGAATCGAGGGAGTGAACAGCACAAACATGATGCAGTTCGCAGCTCCTTGAAAGGTGTTTCCAATTCCCTATTTAAAAAATGAAATCAGAATTATTGGGTTGCCAAATCCAATAAGGGCAAGTAAAGATAAATGACTTTGATGAAGTACACAAATAAACTGCATGATGCTAAGAAGAATTGAACTTCAGGTAGAAGAAAATTAAGTTAAATTCAGGCTAACTAAGTGGAACCAGGTGACTTACATGCAAGGTCACCAGTACTGGATTGTGCCCTGCAGGGGAGTCAGTCAGCAGGAGCAGGAAGCGGATGGTGCTCCACACGCGGAGTATGATGAAGATGATGGGGATGAGGGTGAGCTTCCTGTCTGCCATGGAAGACAGTGAGTGAGAGACAGGGCTGCTGGTCAGGATGGGACGGTACTCGGACAGGGCTGCATGCTGAAAAACATCACATGAGAATAAAAAGAGCACAAAGAGAGATTTTTAATATTAAAGAAACAGCTCACAAAAAACTCTGACTTACACATGACTTATGCAATGTGGTTGCGTACATTAACATTAAGTAATTTATTTGAAAGAAATTAATACTTATATCCAGCAAGGATACTTTAAACTGTCCAAAAGTGACAAAGGATTTCTATTTCAAATAAATGCTGTTCTTTTGAATAGTCTATTCATCATAGAATCCTGAAGGAAAATTCACGTTTTCTACAGCTACTTTAAACTGTATATTTTTCTACTGTACATTTCATCAAATAATGACTTATTTTAAAAACATTCCAAATTTTACCGACACCAATTTTTAAACAGTAGTTTAAATGATGACAGAATTTTTGTTGTTAGCTGACCTGTCAATCTAAAATTGCATTAAAAGTGGCTGGCAAACCAAAAACCCAAAGTAATTCTAAATCTTTCATATTCTTTCAATTAAAGGATGTCTTTAATATTATTTTCTTTTTTAATTCCAACAATGAACTTTACTGGGATCTTTGATGAACTTTAAAATGTACCCTTTTTACAACGGATTTATTCAAAATCATTAAAATAAAAAATCTGTTTATAGTCCTTTACGTATTTTATAGCTCACCATAACTAAAGATACTTTTGACCTTTTAAGATTTTATTCATTTCCATGACATTTCCAGGCCTAGAAGTAGAAATCACTATTTTATGATATTATTATATTTCCCAGTTTGTCATGCAACTGTCTATGATGAGCAGCGGTGGACTTACTGCTCTGTTTATGTGTATCTTAATAAGGATGTACAAGACTGGCAGTGTGACATAGGCAATGAACTCCCAGATCTTTCCCGTGAGCAGCATCCACAGCACATGGTCTTCAGCCTGTATGTTCACCCAGCACCAGCCTACGGACACTTCAGAGGCATCATAGCCGATCTTGTGCAGGGACAGGGCTGCCACAGTGATGGCGAAAGGAACGCCCCAACTGACAAAAACCACAAATCACAAGATCAGACTGGAAACACGAGTTCATGAGAGCCAGCCTTCTCACACAAAATCTTTATTATTATAATCTTTGTAAAGAACACTGACTGTCTAAAATCCTTTTTTTATTTTATTCATGAAGCTAAAGGAATAGGATTCTTAAGGGAAAATATTATAAACTGATTATAAATAATCTCTTCTCCATTCCTAAATTCCTTCAATATGTAAAGGTTACCTGTAAATTAAATTAAAGGATTAGCATGGCATATGCATATGGACTTCAACATTTAGATTTTAGGTTTTATTTCTTCAAGATTTACATTTTAGGCTATATAATTTACATATATAACTTCAAATTCATTTTTAACAGTACAAATATTACATATCAGATTTGAATTCAATAGCCTAGTATTACATTAAAACGTCAACTATACGTCAACTAAACTCAAAGAAACTGCAAAGGTAAATATAGCATGTTAACATATTAAAAAATGCAAAGTAACTATTGCATGTTTATTAAATATTAATTCATAACAAAAAAAGTAAGATTGAATGCAAAGAAATTGGTTTAATAAAGGGATTTCACTTTTCCCCCACACTATTAAAGTGAATGGCGACTCATTTGCTTTTGTGTTCCATTGAATAAAAAGTCATAGAGGTTTGTCATAATGGTGAGGAGTAAATATTAAAGATTTATTTTATTTTATTTGGGTTAACCTTTGCTTTAAAGCGATAGTTTACCCCAAAATAAAACTTCTGTCATCATTTACTCACCCTTACATTGTTCCAAACCCTCTTCTGCAGAACACAAAAGGAGATATTTTCAAGAATGTCTGTAATCAAACAGTTGACGGTAGCCATTGACTTCCATAGTATGTTTTTCCAATGGCTACCGTAAACTGTCTGGTTACCAACATTCTTCGAAATATCTTCTTTTTAGTTCAACAGAAGAAATAAAGTCATAGAGGGTTGGAACAACATAAGAGTTAGTAAATTATGAGATAATTTCCATTTTTGGGTGAACTATCCCTTTAAGACCTTCCTGACTGACAGAGAAGAAATGCTTCGAAGAGTTTACCTGATAAGATGAAAATACAGCACCAAGTTGTCGGCCTGTCTCTGGCTGGACTTCACAATAAAAACATACAAGTAGATGGCTATAGCCACGGTCCAGAAGAATGAGCTGGTGTTCGCGAATGTGGAAATTGCTCCTTGCGCAATACAATCCGAAGAATCAGAGTCAAAAATCCGTACAACTCCGTAAAAGTACGAGAGTGCAGACAGAAGGTCAGACACAGACAGATACACGAGCAGTTTTCTCGGTGTTGTTCTCAAATCGAGCCAACGTAGATATGTGCATATAATTAAAAGTGACCCAAAAAACGAAAGTATACATGATGCCAGGATAACAACCTGTTCGTAAACATACACAGCGGTCCGGGTTGCCTCGGCCATAGTTTCCCCGTAGACAACTTACTTTAAATCTACTGGGGCCGTTTGTTAAAAGTTTGCCTTATTTTCAAGAAGTATCGAATCCTCTTGTAAATAAATACCCAGTCCACTGTCCCCCTGACGAAGCATTACCCCGAAAACAAGACGGGCTTTAAGATCTAGCGATGTGAGAAACTTTATAAGCAGTCAAACAGCTTCTTCACAACAGCTGAGGCAGTGAAACAATGTCTTGACAATCAGAACAAATCAAAACATGTTGCAATGTGTCGCCATCTAACGTTAATTATGAAACCCAGTTGCCTTTATAAAACAAACCATACGTACCCCAGCCTTTAAAATCTAAAATGACAAACTTTGTTTTAAAGCTGAACAGTTTCAGATTCAGAAGGCGAAATCACTAGTGCTGGGAAGTGGAACTGATTCATTAAATGACTCGAATCCTTTGAAACGATTCACTAAAAAGATTCATACAGAATGGTTCAGTGATTCGTTTAGTGACTTTTTCGGTTGGTTTCATCGGCCCTGTCCCAAATGGCACACGTGCACGTTCGGTCTTGTGGACTTTTACAATGGCTGCAAAGCGCACCCTTTATAGTCGATATGCGCCCTCAATGCGCACTAGTTTAGCCTATGACTTTTGCCCAAGCCCACACACTTCTTCCCGAGAGTCAAAGCGGCGTTACGTAACGAAAGTGCAGACTCGCAGGAAGAGCTTGGTGCCATTTGTTAATTTATTTATACTGTTGGCCAAATGTTATATTTTATTTGATTGCCTCATATCTTCTCTGGAATTGCTAAAAAACAAAAAGTCATTAACATGTTTAAAATATTTTTATGCTTTTTCCTTGTTTTGTAAAAATATATGCTATGTTGAATACTTCTTCTATCTGCAATAATAATAAAATAATAATAATGATAATAAAAGGTATGGTGGTATTTGGCACAGGGCCACAGTCACTACAGTAGAAGGAGACTAATGAAAACAAACACCTATAGAAAGCACTTATAGGCTACTGTTATTTTCTTTAATCCTCCAACCAAGTCATTCAACCAGTAAGCTTGTGATGGCTCCAGTTCATTTTAAACATATGCATTCCAACATTCCAAATGGAACTGCCAGAGAATTACGCAATAGGCTATTAAATGTGCAAGCAATGCGTCATTGCAAATGTTTCTGCAATTATTGACAGTTTATCTGCAATCCCTATACTACACCATTAGATGGCGTAATGTGAACTTCAATCAAGCTTCAAGATCTTGGTCATTTTCTTTTTTTTCTTTTCTTACATTTTTTGTAATTTGATTTGTAACTTGCATTGCATTAACCTCATTATATCATTAGTTTTTGGAGCTGTCTTTCAGGAATGTTTAGAGTGAGGTAGCATTCTTTCCCAGTGTGGTGCATAATTTTATTTTAGGCAGAAAAAAGGTGAAAAAAAGAAGCAATGCTCTGCTTGATCCAGTAAAGGGCACCTATTATGCCATGCATCCATAAATTAAATGATTACCTAAATTCTGCCAGTATAAGGTGTGATAAAGTCTAAAAGTGAGCAGATATGATGAGGCTTTCAGGCAAAAGGCATTGTTATGTTAAAATGTGTTGAATAATATACTGTATATTACATTATAAAATATAGTTTTTTGTATTGTAATTCAATGAAAAATATATTTGAGGGGGACTGGGGTAAAACCGTTTATTTTGTATTCTGGTATGTGCATGAATCACATCAGGAGGTCTGGTTAACAAGGCAAGTTCAGTTTTGATCTTTCATCACAGATAATATTTCCAAATAAAACTCCTGACAGAATGCAATTCAGACTAAAGTAAAGAGATAAAATAAAATAAAATTCAAAACAGAATCAACATATGTTTGCCCCCAAAATCATTGCATAAAAATGTGATTGACAGTGTTGGCACTAAGATCCAATCCAGCAAGTGATTAAACTGGTCTATTGGACAAATACCTGAGGTTATCCATACAGTTAATTTGCTATTGTTGCACTTGCACTTTGATATATATGGTGTCCAACAACATACCTTTTAAAGTAACATGTTTGTGATATTAAATCTGTGAAGGCTACACTGTTATCTCATTTTCAAGGTATGATTTAAAACAGAGTGCTTTAATACTTTGTAAAAGACCTTACTAAATTGATTTTCAGCTTTCCGGACAAGTTCAGACTTATTGCCACACTGATGTGATTACATCAAAAACCCAAGTGAGTTACGGGCGTTTCATTCACCTGCTCAAACCACTCTTTTGATGATCAACCACCGAAACCAAAACACTAATGAAATTCCCTGAAAATGAAACTCGACTTGATACACACAAATTGCTTAAAAGTTAATACTAAACAGAAACCAGACATAGAGAAATAACACATGACAGTAATGATGCATTCATATATTTTTATCATAAAAAGTCTATTAAAAATACATTTAAATTAAATTTATTTATTTAAATTTATTTATCATACAGTCTATTAAAAATACATTTAAATTAAATTTATTTAAAAAGTGCACATTATACAAAGTGTCTACATTAATATACATCTATATTATACAAAGTGTTTACATTAATATATATCTTTTATTTTCAAATTCAGATATTTTTACTATCATTATGATGATAATGTATATTTTAATTAATTAACACACTTCATAATGAACATTATTACGACACAAAGTCATCTGAATATGTCATCAGACTATAATCTATATAGGTCAAATATAAACAGATCACAACAAGTTAATTTCAACACTGAAATCTGGTCAGCTGATATTCACAATAAGATGTGACTAAATCACTCCTGATCTCATGGAAAAGAGAAGAAAAAAAGAAAGAGGTTTGATCTAAACTATGACAACAACGTCATGGAAAAAATGACCCAAGATACTGTAAGCATGAATCAGTCTTTCACTTGAAACATTCATGAAATCAGTCGCTGAACGTGTTCAAACGACTGTGACGGAAACAAAAGCTCACACTCACAACTAGAAGAAGAATGAATGGGAAGAGAAGCTTAGTAATAAGTTTCTCTTTTCTTGTCTCTCCCCAGGCTGTAAGTGCGTGAGGGGGGTCGGATGGATGGGCTTCCTAAGGTGATGAGTTTCTGCGGCAGTATACTTGCTGATTGCTTCGTTCTCACTCCACACAACAACCAGCTAAGACACTGCCAAAGAACCACTCACAGCAGCGCCCCTCATCCCTTACTCGCTCGCTCTCCTTCCATCACCTCAGAATCTCTCACCCTCATCTGTCGGTGACTGTAAAGGCTCCTCGTATATGACTCTCCCGTCTTCTCCAGGTGAGCTCTGGACACTTTAATACTCTGCTCAAGGAATGTCCAGAGTTCTTCTATAACAGCCAGGGACAGAGGTAGATTTCCCCTTACCGAATGAGCCTTTGTTCTGCTTTCAGTTTCCAAGAGATGACGGTAGGTTAGAGGTCGCCTGAAAACACAGAAAATATCTCATATTTCCAGTTTATTACACCCCACCACTGCTGCATACGGAACTGTGTGACATAACATGAGGGATGACAGCATAAAAAAAAAAAAAAATTCAGTCAGTATTTTTGTTTTCAAGTTAAAAGTATTAAAATAAAATATAAAGAATAAAGAAACACTTCTTTTACAAAAAATATGATATTGTCAAATATTATTACAATTTAAAACAACTGTTTTCTATTTAAATATATATTTTAAAATGTAATTCATTCATGGCAACATTTTCAGCATCTTTACTCCAGTCTTTGGTGTCTGAAGTGTCTAATATGCTGATTTGTTGTGGATCAATGTTGAAAAGAGTTGAATATTTTATTCTTAGATTTATTTAAAAAAAAAATTGTAAGATGTTTTTACTGTCATCCTTGCTGTTTAAAATAATAATTCATTTTTTATATTTATTTTATAATAATATTTTTTAATGGAAATAAAGACAAAAGTACTGATTAAGAAATAGATTTATTTTTGTAGTGCAAGTTTCAACAAACAAATGAACCCAAAGTACAAAGGGACAATGATGACTGTATTACTGGGGGGTAGAAAGTACCAAAAATCACAGTTCTCATATCTGTGATGTCATTTCGGCATAGCTGTGGGACTTCCAGGTTAGCATTTAATAAAAAGCTATGACATAACCCACAACACTTACCTTCAATAATCACAAGACAGACGAAAACAAGCCCTGAGGAAACACTGACATCCAACACTTTACGAGAGTAACGCTAGCTTGCTAAGACTCCCTCCAATGTAAACAAGCCAGTAAAGCCAACATCTGAAAAGAGAAAGACTCAATCCTCAGAAAAAAAAGTTTGAGAGTCCGCCACACCTCAGGGAGGGGAGAGCACACCTTCTTTTATTACTTATGTGAACTATGCTCACCCTCTACACCGCAAATAGAGCCGTGACTCACTTATTCTCAAATAAACTCTGAATCTAGGTTCAAAGGGTTCAGCCTATATTTGCCTGTGAGAACGGATGCATGTGAAAGAGCAAGATCGCTCGTATGAAGGTGTCATGTTTATGAGTTAAATGACTAAGGGCATTAGTCCCGTCACGTGACGTCGGTCCCTGATTTGTTGTTCACCTACACAAGCACTGTGAAGGCCCTATCTGTTGGTATTCCCCACAGAGCAGCTATTTTGGGCAGACAGCCTCTCTTAAGGGCTCTGCCAGAGAAGAAGGGCCTCTGCTCACTTAGCAAGAAGGCTTAGAACAGAGTGGGAGAGCGTTAGCATGTGCGTGGGTGGGAGAGCGGAAGAGTGAGGAAGAGAAAGTGGAGGGACAATTAAAGAGAAATAAAAAGTGAAAGAGAAAAAGAAAGTGATGAAAAAATGGCCGCGTGGCTGCCGGTGACAGTTAAATCAGATCAGGGTCTTGAAATGCGGTAGAAGCGCTTGCAGCATTAGATGTGCGCCACACCAGGCTTAGTCACTCGAAATCCCATACTCATGCAATAAGGAGTACTGTGACCCTGCTGAGGCGGGTGCTTGTCCTCTTGTACCATTGCTTTCTTGTGCTGTCTGGTGACAAGTTATGGCAGGTAATAAGTCCACAGAGCTGAATTGCCTATGAAAACAGGTTGAGGTCAAGAGAGGGCTAAGTAGCGCATGTGATATTATCTTCGTTCCCTACTCTCCACTTCGAGCGAGAGGCACCAGTAAAACCTTTTTACAACAACTGCTGATAGAATATTCCGTTGCGTCCGCAGCGTTATCTGAGTCTGAGCAAACACACCTGTAATTATGAGACAGCCCTGCACTGACTGCTACAGTACCTCACATGAATGCTGACATCACTGCAGAAACAGGGTGAGGCTTTCCTAGAAGAAACTTCCAGCAGCTAACTTTATTTATACATTTTACCCAAACTGTTAACAAAAAAGTACATGTTAATATATTTAGATATGTTTGAGGGAATTTCTTTGACTGGTTTACAATCTTTGACTGGAAGAACAAACAGTAAGTTTCATCGAAATTCCTAGAATTAAAAGCAAAAACAAAACAAAACAAAAAAAAACTTAATGTGTATTTTGTTATGCCGATATATCAATATATACTTGTATGTAAAATACATTTCAGTATTTTCGGTGTGTGTATGTATATGCTTATGTTTTTTTACAGTATATTTTTTGTATTTAATTTTTTTTAAATAATACATAAAGTATTAAGTAACACAAGACAAAAATACTGATTATAAAGTATGCTGCCCATCATACTGTACATCACAATTTCTGTTTTTGTCTGAGTGTTGACAACCTGCCAGTCCTGCTTGGCTGCCTTCTAACAGAATGTGTATATCGCATCAAACATGTAGGTGTTTTGTGTGATATAACACGACAAGACGCATGCTAAGTGACATCCCCAGCACTGGTACATATTACCAGATTTGAATTCTATCAGCCAAAAGCTGTGTCATTAGACCACATCTGAAGGCTGCTTTTGAGGAAATCTGATCGGCTCTTTGGACAGAAAAAGATAAACACGCACACATGAATGAACACACAGCTGTCTGACAGTCATTAGAAAAGAGGAATGCTACATGTATGCCACCCAAACCAGCACAGATGCATAAATTCATTATACCACATGCAAGGCCATGTAAAAGCATGCAGACCCTCACATACCCACACACACTCTCATACACAAACATACACCTCGTGATCTGGTTTCTGCTGGAGTTGCTAAATTGCAGTGTTGTGTCCCTATGTCTGTCTCGTGAGGCCGACGGCTTGCAGAGGCCACATGATGGCAGGAATTCCTGGCTGCTTTGGGCCTGATGTAATCTCTAATACAGGCTTTCAGGAAGTAGGGGAAAAACATACGCGCATACACACACACACCTGCCAGCTGGCACTGCCGTATGCTTGTACGCCTCTGACACACTTCAGAACCAAGATACACGGGTGCTGTATTAACTGACAGATCAAATGAATGCATTTACGGGTCACAAGGTTTGTCTGAACTAGTTTAACTATTTTCTAAAGAAAATACACATTTTGAATAAATGGAGAGAAACCAGTAGTAGAGGAGCAAAAACTATAGCATCATATTTGACCTAAAAAATACAATGCTTTTTCCACATTTTTGCCAAAATACTGTATGTGAAAAAAAATATGTCAAAGCACTCCGAATGCAGCAATAGAAACTAATTTAAAAAAGAAAACAGTATATCAACAAGGACAGTTCAAATTTTGAATTCTAGAATCAGACACTCACCTTTCTGCTAATCTAGCTGACTCAAGGTCTCATCGTCTTCAGGACATCTGGATACGTTTCTGTAAAAGAAGCACTTTGTTTTTTTACCACCGTCTGCACTGTTGTTTTCTCGCTCTCTTTCTCCCACGGTTGCGTCACTTTGTCTATAGTACAGCAGTCATTTTATTCCTCTGACTTAATTATCTTAAAAGGCAAAGATGATTCTGGCAAAACTTCCCATGTTTTTTCCTTTATTCAGCTAATTAAACCATTACCGTGCCAGCAAGTTGCCCTCTGTGATTTTATAGTTGGTATTTCATTGTTAGAAATAGTAATATCATTAAATTAAACATTATTATATATTTGTTTAACAACAGAGTGAGTGTGAGTGGACTCACTGGAAAACACAGAACGAGTAGAGCTCACAATCAATCAATAAATACAAATAAATATATAAAAATTGCTATTACGGTTATAAATACATTTTTCCACTACAGGGAAAATACCTTTATATTTTATGTTTATTAAGAAGCCATATTCTTCAAACCATATAAAATACACTCATTGTCATTATTTTATGTCTAATATTTAAATTAACAAAAATGGACAGACACTGTGAATAAATTTGATAAATTAGGCTGTTATAGCTATATATTTAGATTAATATCAAACCCTTTTATTTATATTTTGTGATAAAATATATAACTAGAATATGAAGAAATATACCAGACATTTTCAATTTTTGTCACATTTAATTGCATTTTTATGTTTCCCTGAGGCATCATTAAGTTCTGACCCTTTATAGATAATGTTTTTAAGAACAACTGCTTTTCACTGTTCAGTACTCAAAATAAAATATCTTCAGGGAAACTGTCATTGGGGACTGAAAGGTTTGTTTACCAAAAAAAGCTAGAACCTCAAGTCTTTGCAAGGCTATATGGGGAGACAAAGTGCAAACATTGCATTTCTAAACAATATCAGTTTACTCAAGAGACTGTTGATCAATGCAAGCTCTATTTGTAGAGCTAGAATACATTAATAATTCACACAGCCCACCTTTCAGCCAGTAAAATACATTACTATCAGCACACTGATGCTTCTGGCAACAGCAGAGTTGCTTACGAGTTAACCGCTGGTTCAGGGGAGTAACCAACACTTTAGTGGTCACCAAATACTTTTACAGTGACATCAGTAAGTACATAAAACAAGACTGGTAAAACATCTCACCTTTTGTCTCAGGAGTCGTGTCATCAGAAGAATCAGCCGTGGTGAGGTCAGGGATCTTCCAGAGAGGGAACAGCCAGTGCAGAGACTATAAAAACATCCGGTCAGTCAAGTTCATATGTGTGTTTGTATATGTGTTTTGTACAACACAAAAGACTGAGTCACAAAGGGATTCATTATTCTTCCATTGCTTCAGATTGATTTTCTCTATTTCTAAGGTCAGCGGTGCACCAAAGGTGATGCGGGCAGAGTAATTAAACAATTTATCAATAATCTCTGTGAAAATACGCTTTCACTTAGACACATAGGTGGAAATAATATGATTGAAAATGAATAGAAATGAATTATTGGCAAAGTTTGCTAAGAGAGACACCAATGATTTTTATAGCCATTCTATTTCAGTATTTTTATTTCAAATATATATATATATAAATATATATATATATATATATATATATATATATATATATATATATATATATATATAGGGCTGTCAAACGATTAATCGCATCCAAAATAAAAGTTTGTGATTACATAATATATGTGGGTGCACTGTGTATAATTATTTTATATATATAAATACACACACATGCTTGTATATATTTAAGAAATATTTTCATGTATATACTGTATATAGATTTATATGTAACTTATATGCGATGTAAATATAAATATAACATAAAACACAGTGCACCCACATATATTATGTAAACACAAACTTTTATTTTGGATGTGATTAATCGTTTGACAGCCCTAATATACATATTTGAAATATATATATTTCTATACAAATAATTATTTTTTCTCATTTTAAGCATGAACTTTACTGGATTTTGTTAGATTTATGCTTAAAACAAGAAAAAATGCTAATAGCATAAGATTTCTTTTTTATTCAAGATATATTCTCTAAAAACAAGCCTTGTTATCTCACAGTTTTGTTTCTTTAAGATGCTTAGATGGTTTTTAATGGAAAAAAGATACATTTACTGATTACGAATATGTTATGCAGTGTACTGTTGTACTTTTAAGTAGACCTACGCTGTAATTATAAAAAAAAAAAACAAACAAACAAAAAAACAAACATTTAGAATAAAAGCACTTCTATTCTTGCATAAGATACAGCTGAGAAGTGACATTTACCTGGGTGTTGGATGTTTGAGTTCAGTCTGTCTCAATATCCATAGAGTCGATGCTGTTTTCGTCTTCACCGGTCAGTTGGGTCTTGGGTGAGAAACAGTTACTGGTGCTGACCACAAGGCTCAACTCCCTCCTGACATGCCAGTACAAGTCAAGGCATGTTCTTGTTGCTCTCTGCAGCGCCCTCTGCTCCACCACTTCAACAGGGAGAACTGGAGGAGGAGCAAAGAGAATAGAGAAGAAGACTTAGCATTAGAGGTGACGGGACAAATCGACAAATCAGAGACATCTCTCTCTCTGAGGTCACTGTTGTGTAATTACAGGCATGGTAAGACATTCACTGCGCAATACACCACATGAATAAATGATCAGGCAGGATGTGTGAGTAAAGTTACGTACAGACACGTGCAAGAAGTCAATTTAGTAACATTATGGTTATTATTCAAAGTGTTACTACCCTACATTTCATTCACATTTACACTTGTTTGTCTGCACAGGCATTTCAACCCATTCACGTATCCTAAGAGATTCAAGTAAAGTTTAAGCGTATAACACAATTGCCACAGTAGGATTTCCTATACTATTTTATAGGTTATTTTGTTAAATATTTAAATGAAAAATGTTTATTTTGAATGATAAGATAATTAAGAGAGGGCATAGCATAAGCGCAGTACAATTAATAAATATTAAAACTTTCTAGATTTTCATTTAAAACAGCATTAGAACAGTAAGGGTCTTAAAAACTCACTAGAGCTAACTTTTAATCATGTACAATAGAGCAGATCTGTTTTTATCAATGACACGCAGTTTGTTCCGGGAGGGATCTCTTCATGGGACCCTGCACTGCTCCCCCTGGCGGTGAAGTTCTTACTGCACCAAAGTTCAAATTGATGAATGTGCTGGTCTGCTTTTAGGATACCAGCTCAGTTTGAAATATTATCTAAAATATTTTAGATGTAATAACATATTAAACATTCAGATTAATAAAAACATTTTTCAAGTAAAATAATAATGTATAAAGTTATATATGCAATTGACAAATTTGTATAGAATAAAAAGAATATTGATAATAACATAATTAATAATGCAATTTTTTTTTAAAAGATAATGGTAAATACATGCCAAATGTGCAATTTCTAGGTTGATCTACTAAAACAAACCATTAAGCTTTTACACAATTGTTACACAAATATTCACACTTACCCAAATCCTCAGTGGAATACGCAGCCACACAAATGATTTCTCGAATATAAGCCAGCACTGACTTTTGTAGTAATGAAACACAAACCCTAATTAAAGTGAGGCACCAGAGCAGTAACGCAGAGCCCAACGCTCTAGAGAAACTTCATCAGCAGGCAGAGTTGCAGTGCAGCGGCACAGCTCAGCTCCACAGTAGATGTAACTCTGTGGCCTCTCTCTCTCTCTCTCTCTCTCCCTCTCTCTCTCTCTCTCTGCAGTCTGGTCCACTGTATGTTACAGTACTAGGACTGCACTTCACTGGATTGCAGCAGTCCAAGACTGATGACCTTACCAATAAAAAGAGCAGAGTCACAAATGCCAGCGTTTCCATGCCGTCCTGTAGCTCACCTTCACCCTTCTCACTTACCCCTCTTCTAATTATTTCACCCCACTCTGAGGTGGTTGAACTAACATTTTGTTCTGACATGTACATTTCCTATTGGTTAAGACCACGTGTAGTGTCAGTCAGAGCTGACTGATGGCTTTTTGACACAGATGCTGCAGTGGACGTTAAGAGGGTGCCAAATATAACGCCGGGCGCGCTCACTGGCCTACTCTCTGCTGCATTGGACCCTTGTACCATTTGAGTAATAAAAAAAAAACAATCTCTTTACGAACCTGAAGTTTTGCTTTGCGGATGGCTTTAAATTCCGAAGCGTTGAAATAAAGGAAATCCCTAAACTTCTGCCTTGTGCAAATCTACTTGCAACACTATGAGAGATTGGAGGGCAAGTGTGGAATCCTTACTCCAGCAAGATCAAAGCTTGCTGCATTGATTACATCATCGGAACTAGAGCAGTAGTATGGGACAATGCACCATTGGGTTGGGGGGGGGGGGTATTCGGTGGGGGAGGTGGTGGAGTAAAAGGGCTAATCTAGCTGTTCTATCTTTTTTTCTGTCAGGAGGGCATATCCACAATCTGGGCTGCCAAACTCCAGACAAGAGCAATAGACTTCCGTACCATCCTTCTATTAACTTGCTTTCTCCGTTTCTCTCTCTCTTGTCGTCCACGTGACCTAGCGTAGCTGCCTGTCTTTCTCGCTGCTGCCACATCTTGGCAGTACTGCAGGAACTGTGCTGCAGGACACTGCAGGGTATCCGCTCTCCCTCTTGTTCTTACTCTCAATCTGTAACTTTTCACGAGGAAACATTGATGAAGAAAAAGTAGCCGTGTGAAATCGTAAGGCTTGTGCGTTCTGTATCTCAAAGCAGATCTCTGGAGAGATGGGGGAGGAAGAGTAAGAGGAGATGGGAGGATGGGTGTTAAAGAACATCAGGTGAGTGCGGCAATATGCTTTTTGGCTGAGCAGCAGCAACCTCCTCCCCCCACCCCCCTTTGGTGAGCGCCATGAGAAACTGCAGTTTCTCCTAATGATGTCAGGCAGCGGATCTGACAGTGATATATCACTCCTCACATTCCTGCTGTACACAGATCTAATCCTGCCCTATAGCATGCAATATACACAACCGCGGCCGTTCTTCAACGTTCGGCTGGGATGGATGGGTTATGTGCGTAACCTGAGTTGAACTCATCACCGCAGAGTTTGTGTACTGGTAGCGAGCGCTACGTTCAAACTGAAACCTACACGGTCCGCTACAGTGTCATGACAAAATCCCTTTACATTTCAAAGCGCTACATTGAATAAACGCAAACGTCACGCTCATTAACAGTTCAATCTAGGTAGTTAAACTACAACAAACAAAAATAAGCCCATCAGATTTCAATACACTACACAGAATATATTTCCCATGTATAAGCATGCAGGTAGTATCTACAGTTGAGTAGAGAGTGAGCTGAAGCAGAAAAAGACCTGCAGTGAAAGAGTTATGAGTCCCCCCCCACCGCTTTATTTAAGTCACTCTCTCTTGTTCTCGGACGGGACGGTTTGTAAGAGTGCAGCACCGTCCAACAGAGAGTGTGAAACACACACGTTGTATCTGAGACTCTTAGGCACCAGCCAAAACCGTTCTGTCAAAATATTCCGAGTGCCCTAAGAGTCTATGGTGGTGACAGTTGCTAGCTGACACGCTCGCACACTGCGTTCTGTCCTCCCTAGGCCGTCCTAAAACGTTACTTCCATTTTCCCATCTGCTGCAAGTTCTTTAACTCTTTCCCTTCCTGACATTCTGGATGCAAGGCAAACTGCAGCATCAGTACTTCAAGCTACACAACACAACAAAGTGCAGCAAAGTATGGCAGCACCCTGAAGCAGAATATCTCTGGCCTACATCTTTTATTTATGCCTGCAGGCGTCATTTTTATACCGGCACTGATCCTAAATCAAGCTCGTGCGTCTTTTCGCCCTGTGCTAACTAAGTGCTCT
This sequence comes from Pimephales promelas, assembly GCF_988280905.1. NCBI lineage: Eukaryota > Metazoa > Chordata > Actinopteri > Cypriniformes > Leuciscidae > Pimephales > Pimephales promelas. Next base: position 18,703,214 of record NC_142788.1, on the reverse strand, counting down.
TCCTGGTATCCCGCATGCAACTGCGTGTGCAAAGATTATCAGTAAGACCGGCCGGCATTGCTTAGGGAGATGACTGCCGAAGTGTCATAGCCTGACTGCAGAAGACCGCTCATCATGTAGGTCAATGCAAACGGGTCCTTTAAGACCTAAGAGCAGGTGAGTGGATAATTCTGCAATCAGACAGAAACATCCCACAAAGCTGACCCCCCGAGATTGGGTTAAAAGTTCAACATCCGTCCTCAACCCCCATAGAGAAAGACAAACTTCCACATACTCACTCAGCCTCCGCTCCTCTCTGAGTCTAGCAGGGATGATGCACAAGCAGCCGTGTCTTCTCCTCCGGTGCTGTAAAGTTGACTGCAGCATTGCCTGCTGAATGGAATGACATTGTTCGCTCTCTCTCCCTGCTTCATTCTCCTGCTCTCTCTCTCTTTCTATCTCTTGCTCCCCCTCCTCCTCTCTGCGCGCTCACTGGCAGTACAAACTGCACAGCTCAGCAGTGTTCTCCCACTGCCGCAGCAGCTCCTGCATGAGCCTTGCGTATCCGAGTGTGCCGTGACTTTTAAAGGGGAATGCAACCTCCAGGGTCAGTGTGCGCCTCATCGCCACCCCCCTGCACTCCCACTATCACGACCCCCCACTATCTCCTTCCCCCGCAGCAGCTGGTCAAGACATTCCTTAAAAAAAAGGTAGTGTATGGGGGTGGGGGGGGGGGCATCGAAAGTAACTCAATTCCTTCGGATTAAACTGGTGACCCTTTTTAAAACTAAAGTGTGCTATGCTCGTAGTGCAGTGCGGACACCATCCATCTTAGCTGCTGACACTGGCCCAAATCCGCCTAATGAGGCTATAGCCAATTTCGTCAGGTGGGTTTAAAAACGATGGCTGTGAGAAAATGTTTGTACCAATGGTGATGAAAAAAAAACTGAAATAGAAAACCTGGATCTTGAGAAACCAGATCTGGGGGTGTTTGAGGTGTACCGTTGCTTCTATTGCAACCAGGAGGTCAACTGTCTGGGAGTTAGAGAGATACATTACCAGCGGTGTGCAACATTATATTGGACGACGGACCACGAGGCGTTTTGACAATCAAGATGATTGAGGCGTCATGTTCCACTCGCCATACGTTCTAAATCCCGACTTTACCGTAACTTCTAACAGTTTGAGAGGGCTGGCCCGCTCTGTGTACAGTAAATCAGTCGTAACTCTTTGCATCAGCAAAGCTGGAGCTGCAACCCTGCAGTGGATTTTCCCCCCATTCCCGCTCTTATTCCGTAAAGCACAACGCTTTGAGTTCCAAAGCTTTTACTACAGTACTACTGCAGAAAGCTCAGTGAGCTACAATTACGCCTGTTCGATGAAATACCGGAAATACCCGATCAGGAGTGCACTGGTCAAGGCCGAGCTCATAAGACCATGACCTCTGGATAATATATAAATGTCTGCAGCATGCTTGCAGCCGATGAGGGGGCTTTGTAGAAAAGGCAGATGTCATCATAACTGTATTGATTGGTGACGTGTGAGTTTGCCCAGTGGAATAGAAAGCGATCGAGCACAAACTCTGTGCTGATCTCGCACATCTGCGTGGCTGTTAGCGCACATTTCAGTTTGTTTTCCAAATCGGTTAGGCACTAAAAACTCAAAAATCATATTTTGGGAAGTATTAATGAAACATCCTAAACCTTTCACTTCCACACTGAGCCATTCAAATGATTTATGGTGTTTATACTTTCCTCTGTCTCATCACAAAAAAAAAAGATACTCATCATGGACAGAAAACCAGGATGATTGCATCTATTGATGCCACTGTAGAAAAGTGATAGACTGATATAGATTCATATTTTACATTTACATTTTTTCTATTAACGGATGCTATTATCCAAAGCGACTTAAATATGGAATATAACATCAGCAATTCATCATATGGAGGCAGTAACATGAGAGGTGCGCAATACAAACATTCATGACTGTTTTTAGAGATAAAAGTGAGAAATATTTGAACTGTAATTATTTATTTGTTTTTTGTTTATCAGCTGATATTTGGCCATTTTGACATTTGCAGTTTAACATTTCTTGATAAAGTCTTAAATATTGTGAAAAATATGTTTTTGAATTAATATTTTTTTAAAGATGACGTTGATCGTGTTAAAGAGATATTCCACTTTTTTGGAAATAGGCTCATTTTCAACTCCCTCGGAGTTAAACAGTTGAGTTTTACCGTTTTTGAATCAATTCAGCCGATTTTCAGATATTTAGAAGAATATCAGTAACCAGACCATTTCTGGTCTCATTGACCTCCATAGTAGGAAAAAATATATACTAAGGTAGTCAATGAGACCAGAAACTGCCTGGTTACAGATATTCTTCTAAATATCAGAAAAACGGCTGAATGGATTCGAAAACGGTAAAACTCAACTATTTAACTCTGAGGGAATTAGCCTATTTTGACAACAATTTATGACAACATATGGTTGCTTTACATTGATGTAACTCATCAAGATTCAACTCATTTTTAAAATCAGTTGAATTTAAGTTGAATTGACTTAAACATTCAAGTTGATTATACTTAAAAAATTTAAGGCAGTAACTTTTTTTTACAGTGTATATAGCAAATAATATGTAAATATTTTTTCTCCTTTTAATTCAATTTAATTTCATTCTTATGAGTCATTAACTAGCAAATATCAGCTGATATGTTCATTTTAACGTTTCTATTTAAAATATTTCTTGATAAATATTGTGTAAATCAATCCGTGTTTAAATAAATAAGGTTTAAATATTAATTTGTTTTCCTATTAGATTATTTCATATTTAATGTAATACCATTTATTCATTAAACACTTGCATTTACTGCATAGCCAACTATTTGCTAAGCATTTCACAAGAAATATTTGAAATATGTGTATAATAGTACATCATCCATCCGGCCCTCAGCCACCCATGCTCAGAGATCATCATCAAACTCTCATATTGAGCAACCACTAGTTTGTCCACATGCACCTCAGCACTGCTGGTGCGCTGCGTCTCTCCCCTGAGCATCCTGTGCTGACTTTGACACAGATAGAAATGCCTTCACCAGCATCTCCTTCATGAGCAGTGCATTTTGGTAATGGCATCTCCATTGATAAATAAAACATGAGTGAAGGGCACTTTTACATGGCTGATCACATTACCCCTCGCCTCACCTGACGCTCTGAGTCAGCTGTCAGAGTGTCCCCTTCCGCCTCCGCATGGCTCTGGGATTATAGCTGGCCGTGAATACCCACAGGAGCAGCTTCATCACCAGCCAGCATGCGAAAACTGTTCATAGCCAGGTGTACACTGCATGCACTGATACTTCAGGATGATTTAAACAAAGTTTGACTAATGAAGATTTTAGTCAAAATCAAAATACTTTTCTTCCAAGGAAGAGACAGTGTCAGTAAGCTTATGCATTAGATGTAGATGTGTGAAGAAATCAATCATGTCCATCATTTTCAATCAAGCTGTGATTAATAATTCAAAAAAGTATGAAAATATATTTTGAAATGTAATTTATCCCTGTGATGGCAGAGCTAAATTTTCAGCATCATTACTCCAGTCTTAAAGTTGTCATGAAATAATTTTTTTTTTGTATGTAATATTGTTGTGTGATTTATCTGTTGCAATCAAATACGTTACCCTTCCCTCCCCCCTCGAAAACGTGGGAAATTCATGAGGAATTTTTGACGAACCTGACGATGAGAACGAGCATGAGCAGTCAAATTTTCCGAAAGGAATTACCCCATATTTATATGAGCCTCCTGCGAACCAAGATGAACCAAAACTCTAGTAATAGTTTTTGACCGGAAGAAAAGAGATGTCGTTTTACGGGCTTGGAACGACATGACGGTGAGTCATTAATGACATAATTTTCATTTTTTGGTGAATTAACCCTTTAATCTTCAGATCTCAAACTCTGATTGGAAGTTGTAACCGAAAAACCATCTGTCTACAATTGCAGCTCCCACTTTGGTCTGACAGAGCCAGCTGTCCTCCAGAAGAGTATAGCTGCAGCCCCTCTGCCTCTCTCATTCATCCCATCCCTACCTCTCACAACCAGCTGAACAGATTAACTAACTGACAGAGAGCAGAATTCAACGAGCCTGTACCTCTCAGCTGACCTCATTTTTTTTAAAGCAGGCCAGATCTCTCTCTAAGCCTATAGGACCACAACAGAACAACTAACCTCTAACCTTAAACACACAGATGAGCAAATTAGAGTTAAAAATATTTTAAAAAGACGTAAAACTGAATAATCTTATGATATTAGAATTCTGAAAACTGATAACTGATACAATTTTTTGGTAACACTTTAAAAAGCTTAATTTGATAATATTAGTTACTACATAACAACTTGAACAATACTTCTAAACTGTAAAAATTATATGATCAATAAGTTATGACAACATGTTTTTACATTGATTTAACTCATCCAAATAAGGTAAGTAATTTTCAACAAGATTCAGCTCATTTTTTAAAGTCAGTTTAATGTAATTTAAGTGGACATGACTTAAACATTTAAATTGATTATCCTTAAAAATCAGCTAATGTCAATATCAACATTTACTATACATTTACAAGATCAAAAGTTGTATCTGTTAACATTAGTAAATCAATGTGAACTAAAATGAATATTAACATATTATGTAGAGGAAATACTCCAAGGCACTCACTCACGTGGTATATGAATATAAAAATTTTTTTGAATTATGCTTATTATTGCTCACTAGTATTAGGTAATGCAGTAATGTTAAAGGGATAGTTCACTTTAAAATTCATTTTTGACATGTTTTAGCTTACCTCAAGGGCATCCTAGATGTAGGTGTCTTTGTTTCCACAGTATTTTCAATTTTGATATTTTTAGGTCAAACCGTTCTTGTCTGTCAGTCATATAATGGAGGTCTATGGGGTCCACCTGAAAAAGCATGCACAGAGAAGTCCAAATTAAACATGATTTAATGACTCGTAAATGTAAGTACACGTTGATGGCCTAAGACACGAAACGAGCGGTCTGTGTGAGAAAACGAACAGTATTTATATCGTTTTTACCTCTTAATCACAGTCACGTCCAATTTGCGCGTGTACCTCACTCATTGTTTACACAGAGATTTCAGAAGTGTTACCCTTCACTGTGAAGATCTAAACATATTTAGATATACAGGAAATTGCAATGGAAGACGATTTCGATATATCGAAATAACAGACAACATTGATTTTTTTTTTTTACGCAACCGCGCAAGAGATCACTTCCGGCGCTTTACGGTGCTTGTGCAGACCGAAACGCCCTCGCCCTCAGATCACTTGAACGTGGCTGTGGTTACAAGAGGTAAAAGCTATAGAAATACTGTTCGTTTTCGTGTGTCTTAGGTCAGTGTGTACTTACATTTACGAGTCAATAAATCATGTTTAATTTGGACTTCTCTGTGCATGCTCTTTGAGGTGGACCCCATTCACCTCCATTATATGACTGACAGACAAGAACGGTTTGACCTAAAAATATCAAAATTGAAAATACTGTGGAAACAAAGACATCTTGGATGCACATGAGGTAAGCTAAAACATATCAAAAATTAATTTCAAAGTGAACTATCCCTTTAACAAATGAAACATTTTTTATAGCGATACCATAGAAGAACCATTTTAGGTTCCCCAAACAACTTTCAGTAGTGATCAATTAAAAAGTGTGTTAGTGTGAGGAACATTTTACTAATCTAAAGAATATTTATAAACAACTGCAATAGAAAGGTTCCATGTTCCTTCATGCCAAGAAATAAAATTCATTTTTAAATCAAAAAGTGCATTGACTCCATAAATGCCAGCCAAGGATCGCCTGACGCTCTGCGACAAAGATGTCTGAAACACGTGCCCTATCTCAATGTCCAGAGAGACGCTGACCATGTTAATTTGCCGTGGTTGAGGAGTGGATTGTTGTGGTGTCAGAGTCATGTGTGCGGTGAAGAATGGCTGCCTGCAGTCGTCGGCACATTTGATTAACGGCCTAATGACGGTCGGCCTCCCCCACAGCGGCTGAACTGAAGTATACGTCTGCTTTATACCACAAAATTACATTTGACCCCATGAGCTGTCAAAGCTTGAGTCATTTACAGCCCTGATTTTAAAAAAAAATCACGATTTTGGAATGTTCAGAGCAAATAACTTTCGAGTGCTGGGTCAAGAGGGCTTTTAATTTTGACAGCAAAACATTCTGCATTCCACTTGTTTCTTGTGCTCTTTTCGGTCTCGATGAAACAAGCAGTCATGGGTCATTTAAAAGCTCTCATAATATCAGGCAGTACATTGATTTCTAAAGTTGATATTACATGCCTGAATTAGCCTGACACATGAGCTATATTAAATGCAGGGGAGTTAAATGAAGACAAACAGATTGCTGTATTCATGGAGTCTTGCAGAGAGTCATTAGCTAATTCAGCCTCAGCAGCATCTTTTCTCAGTTAATTGCATTTCAGCACTTTCAGTGCAGTCAGAATATCTACATATGTATTGGGGAGGGAGTGTAACACACGTAAAATGCAGCTTGATGTATGCATTGCTGCAATATAAATGCATGTATACACGTAATTCAGAGAAATGCATGAATGACTGTGATTATTAAATACTTGCTGAGCTAAGGAGAACAGCATCACAACCATCCTGTGCAATCACTCATGATCAGAGTCATCCAACATTATCACTCCCTCTACAGGACAGAAGTGGAGAAGCAGAGGCATTCAATAGGCCTCTGCCAGATTACCTCAAGTATACAGGCAATGAACCATAAGAACAGTACTGATCTGCTGTTAGGTATGAAATAATTAATTAAACATAAAAAAATATTAAATTAGCATTACATTAAAAAAGCCCTTCAGAAATGATACTGAAAAAATTGTAGTTATAGGCCTCATAATATAGGCCTGTTCTTTATTTGTAATTGCTTGAATGTACATTTTCTGTACGTATGTCCCAACATAAAGTCAACCACACTTAAAATAAATTTGTATTCACTAATATAGGGGAGGAAAATCATCTTGTAAGTAACATTCTTTTTGTGCGAGTAAAAAACTAACATCCTGAGTGATTGGCATCATTAATCTCTGAGAGCTGCGTGAGATGGTAAGAGCATTTGGAAGGGCCCTTTCGACCTTTATTAAAGGGGCCGATGCTCTAGGGGTCTGAGCTGATGCAGCTTTGCAGAGATGAACCTTGTCACATATCACAGGGCAGGTCAAATGCAATCATAATGCCATTATAATAATGCGTAATCCACATTAAAGGTGCTTGTGTCATGAGTTTAATATGCGTTTATAAAATGAGAGATTCAAAAGATTTCAAGGGCACGCAGCAAAAAATTGCTCCTTTAGATATCCCGTCTTTCTCCAGCAAAAGGAAGCTCAGGACAGTTCTGCTGCTTTGCGGAACATATCAAGGGAGAACATTTTGCAGTACAATGCTTAAAGGGACAGTACGGTATTGCCCGATATGACCTGCAGAGAATGTATTTGCATAAATGTGCCACAGTAAGTAGGCTACATTTGAATTTCTAAATTAAATGGGCTAGTCACAATCCAAGGAGCATCTGAAGTATTTCCCAAGGTACTGACAGTGTTTACATTCATTTAGATGTATATTTTGAAAAATGCATTTTACTTTTAATTGAAACCATTATATTTACTAATTTTATCTTGAAATATTTTTTTACAGAAAAATAATCAGATTAGTGCTGAGGAAAGTCATACAAATCTTTCATTAATGATAGACTTTATTTGATACATATATCATTATATTAATAATCACATTAATTAAATAATGCTGTTCCAATTATCTATACCCCACACCCATATTAGAATGATTATCTGGAATCAACAAGCTAATCTGTATGCAAGAATGGTCGTGTACACTAAATGGTCGATGGACCTTTACACACAAGGCATGTCGGTGACTTAAAGCTGCAGTTCTGTTACCAGTGTTAATTTTGACTTTATATCTCCCTGTTGAAAGCTGGCTGAGAATATAAAGAAGCAATTTAACGCAATGACGGCAAATACTGATACAATGATTATCCTGAGAACAATTAGGAAGTTCATTAAAGGACTAAAGGGATCGGCTAATGCCAATATGATTAATACATCATATCACTATGAACACTGAGCACATTTTAACTTTTACTTTGATTATTTTATCTCGACATCCACATGTTTATTTTATTTTGTGTCATCACATACCTCCTTAGTTTTTAATCTGAAAATTTACTATTCAGGTTCATTGTTCATTTAATTGTACACTTTGTTTTTTTTTACCTTCTATAAAGGTAATTTTTTACCAGTAGTATTATTTCAACAATGAAGGTCACACACGTGTGTTATATATATATATATATATATATATATATATATATATATATATATATATATATATTAGGGTTGTCAAATGATTAATCGCGATTAATTGCATTCAAAATAAAAGTTTGTGTTTACATAATATATGTGGGTGCACTGTGTATAATTATTTTGTATATATATATATAGGCATGTGTATTTAAGAAAAAAAAATATATATATAAAATATTTATATTTATATATAAAACAAATTATATAAATCTATATACAGTATATACATGAAAATATTTCTTAAATATATACAAGCATGTGTGTGTATTTATATATATATATATATATATATATATATAATTATACACAGTGCACCCACATATATAATGTGAGCACAAACTTTTATTTTGGATGTGATCAATCACGATTAATCGGTTGTCAGCCCTAATATGTATTTATATATATATATATATATATATATATATATATATATATATATATATATATATATATGTACGTAAATATGTATTTATATATATATATATATATATATATATATGTATGTATATATATACAGTATATATGTGTGTGTGTATGTATACGTACATTATAAAAAAAATTTAACAATTGTATGTTATCAAGTAAACGTGCAAATAGCCTATAAAGTCCATTTTCACAACAACATTGCTATTTTTAGATTTAAACAGATGCAGAAAAACGAATTATTGCTCATCGTCATAGGTTGCAGAGATTTCTTTGACAGGACTGTGTATGTACTGCACACTTGGCACCTGCTCCAGCTGCTGTAGAGAGAAAACACCAAAGCTGATCAGCACACTCGCACCTGGGACAGATCCACAGATCTGCTCTTAAACTAATCCTTCCTGGCAGCCGTACTAAAGATACACTTAAAACGAGCCTTCTACTGACATGAGCATAAAGAGATGAAAAGAGATAAGAAAGGCATAGTTAAAAAGAAAAAAAAACTTCATCGTGTGAAAGGAAGAAGGGAAGATAAAAGAAGGAAAGAAGACTGGAATGAAGAAACAAAAAGAAAGAAGGAAAGAGCGAACAAGAGACATATAAGACGAGCAAATCTACAGCAGGAATTATGCAATTTAGTACTTTGTACTTGGCTGTGACCTTCACACGACTGCCACCAATTTTGTGTCTACTGCACATTTTACAAGCAAGGAGACTGCTGAAAGCATGCTGCCCCAGGCCTTCCTGTGCTCCTCCACCCCCAACCATGAAGAAAAGCTGATTGCCTCTCTCTCAGCAGCAATGCAGCATTTAAGTCCTGCAGGCAATTTGACAAATGAGCTACGTTCTGAGCTGAGGGGGATGCCTCCACTGCAGCACACATCCCAGAGCGCACGTGCCCGCAACCAGGGCCGCTATGATTTACACCCAACATACCATTAGCCCAATGCATGAATGCTCAAGCGCGCACACTCTCTCTCAGCTGCAGTGCTGTCAGGATGTCCTGGCTTTAGCCTAAAGCTGGGGTATATCTGCTCTAGGCGAGTCGTAATGCCTCCACAATGCAGCATGAGCAGTCTATCAAGAACTTTGTCCTTGCTGAAAGATATACGCGTCTTTTAACAGATTTAAAGAGTATTTGTCTTAATCAGTATTTCACATCTGTTTTCCAGTTAAAAATGCAAACATTCATTTAGGTAAAATTGTATCTTTAATTAAACGTTATTTTAAATTTGATAAAAAAGATATTGGTATATTCAGAATAAATTCTATCAAATTAATGGTGAACACTATTCAGGTTCATGTGCATTTAATTGTGAACCTTTTGAAGTAATTTTTTTTTACCAGTATTATTATTTCAACAGTGAAGGTCATATGTTTTATGAATATGCATTTTAAAATTTAGGAACCATTTCATGCCTTCAAGGAAAAACAAAAATGCTTTTGAATTGCAAATATACATAATAAAGTAAATTTTCCGTAACACCCTAAAAACATAGCTATTTTTAGATTTATCCAGAGGAAGAAAACCTATTCATCTTCTACACTGTAGTGTCCTTGAGCTTTGGAAAGGTGCTAAATTAGATAAATAAATGTTTAATCATCCTTGAAACAACATACAATTTCCTTTAATTAGGTAATAGGTGTTAATAGGTGCAAAATTAGGAGATATTTTAAATTAAATTAAAATTTGATTTTTGAAATTAGAAATCTAAAACAGCTAAAAATATGCTTTTTAATTCTAAATGAATTTTAATTTAAATTGAGCAAAATTATACAAGGTGATTGTTTTCTGGCCATGTCAAAATTATTATTCATATTACATTTAAGTTTGCACTTTTGATTAGAACCTTTTAAGGTCTTTTTTTTTACCAGTAGAATTATTTCAAAAGTTTACATCAAAGGTTTAACTTTAAAAAGCATATAATCTAACAATAATTAGTAAGGTTCATTAAAACAAGAAATATAAAGCTAAGAAACATATTTTCTTATTCCAGATATAATATTGGAAAATGCATTGTAATTTTACTTCTTAAGTAGACTACATTTGTCTTTTTAAAAAGTATATTTAATTAAAAACACTGATTTTAATTTTTTTTGCAGTGTTGATACAGAAATTAATCTCCCTTTACATATTTGGGTTTGATAAACAAAGCAGAATGATTTTGAAAAATGTTATATATTCAAACACTCACTCCCATCTCTAATTGCACAATATAAATGACAATAGAGTTTTTGCCAACGCGTTCTCTCTCTTCCGAGGCTGGGGTTGATAGTTTACTGTGGGCTGTCAAACCCACTGTCAGCACACATGCTCTTCTATAGAGGGGGAGTGATTTGCGGGTTGCCTGGTGGGACTGTGTATTGATTACCTTGAAATTACAGGATTTAAAAGGTTGGCGAAAAAGAGAAGATGTAAGCTGCCCTCTCGCAGCAGTGTCTGCATGCTCACCGGCGGCAATCAGCATCTTCAGCATATTGTGCTAACACTGCACAGGAAAATGTGAATTTCACTGAGAGACAGCTGAGTGCTGGGTAATTTAATTCAGGACTCTCTCTCTCTCTCTCTAAGCCAGAAGTGTAAAATGAGCCGTATAACCTTCAAAACCACACAACCTTTCACCGGATCATAAAGGATGACTGACAAATAAGAGCAGTTAGCATTTAAGGAAATTACATATGTCAAATGATGAAACTGTTCCTGAAATATGCACACTACTCCATCCTTGCGGAAATCTGATCAGCAAATGACTGCGTATAGACCATTTCACAAGATGTAAACAACACTGGTCCAGAAACACTTCCTGTTTCAGTTTGTAACTGTTTTCTTTATTTCACATGTAAAGAAAACATCTTAAAGATGTTTGTTTAACTTTTTGATTCAGTTTTAAATGTTCTGTTGGTTGTATTTTATCCCAGCTTTTATGTGGTGTTAAAAAACTGAAACAGGAAGTGCTTCTGGGCCAGTGTTGTTTACATCTTGTGAAATGGTCTATAAAAACCGAGAACAACACAATCAGCTTCACATGTTTCCAAAAGCGATTTCAAATCTAATTCAAACTTGGACATGAACATAAAAATGTATGATTTCAAACAATTTAAAACAAAGAAACGTTGCGACATAAATATTTACCATTGTGCACACTGTAAAAAAATATTTTTCATGATTTGTAATCATAACATTTCTTTTGTCAAATTAACTTAAATAATTTATGTAGTTCAGATAACATAATATTTAGAGAACTCAATTTTTCCAGTTCAATGAACTTAAAATTTTAAGGTTACTTAATTTTTTAAGTTAAACCAACACTATTTTTTACAGTGTATAGGTCATTAATTGCTTTCTGGATCACTCTAAAATCAAGATCACCACACAAATATATAGTAAAACATACATATCTTGTTTCAAATGTTATTCTGATAATATTATTTATGATAAAATTACTTAAGACATTTTTTCTTTAAGAAAAAAAAGATTTATAAAACTAAAATTATATAACTATAATTCAATAATTAAATGAAGATAAATTGATTTAATCAAATCTTTTCATGTTAATAATCAAAATATGCATTTTAGCATGACAAGTCTTTTAAGCACATTTCTTATCTGCGCTTTAGGTTTGTCTTTTCAGGTTTCCTGCAGTTGTGTCATACAAATCTAAACACTAGGTGGCACAACAGGGCTTGTTATCTTAAGCCATCACAGTTCATTATTGTTCTGTATGTTCTCAATGATTTTGACTAATCCCAACAAAATGAAATATAACAACTTTTCTTTTTTTTCCACATCACCTCAAAATACCTTCTAAAGCTGCTGTCAATGCCAAAACCTCTTGTAGTAACATTAATCAAATAATCAGCCTAGACAAATGAGGCCTAAACACCACTAGCTTATATCAAGAGGATAAAGGGAAACAATGAAGTCTATATATTTCACCTAAACGCAAAAACGTGCATATATTGCCTGCCAATTTTCAGATTAAGCAAAGCTATCTTACATAAAAACATTGTTAAACATAATAAATGCCAACATATGCAATAATGAGAACAAAGATTTAAAACAACTGTCCAAGCCATCCAAGAAGACCCTCTCGAGTCTGAGAATAAAATGGCAGCCTCTGAAAACGTCTTGTTTTATAGTAGGCTATATTTCTGCTATGGGTGCCAACAAAGCAAAAATATCCGTTCAACAGTATGCCAGTCCTTTATTTCACAGCATGGCCTCACTTATGGCTACCTATGAAATAAACAGCATCTGTGAGAAAGTTTATGCAGCCTGCTGGAAGAATGACTCAGAGAGAGTGAATGTGTCAGAGTGTTGTGTGATGGTTGGATTAGCTCACAGTAAATTTCCTTTTCCCTATGACATGCTCCTCATGCTCACATTCCTGCAGCTCAATTCCAGTTCCTGAAAAGAATGAGGTGCTTGTGCAAGGATGTTTGGAGCTCTGTTGAGGAAACATAGCAGGTGAGTCACTCAGAATCAAGCACTTGTTTGTTGCGTGCTGCTGGTGGAACCAGACCACAATGCTACAAATACTATACAGTTGGTGTTAAAACTTTAAAATTCGCTCATCTAAAAGCCACAATCTCCTAAACATTTGAAAGGAAACAGTAAATTCCCTTTAGTACGAGTCTGAGCGGGAGGGAAAGAGCTAAGATGGATGTGTTTTCTTTTTCTCATGTGAAAGGTAGCGTAAATAAACGTGAAATTGTGCGACTTACTTTTGTATGCTTGCCATTGTTCAGCTTTACTGAAACATTTAGTTTGGCTTAGAAATGTAATAAGGTAAGGTAAGGCAATTTATTTATAAAGCACAATTACAGGTAGTTGACCAATGTGCTGTACAATTTGCAGAAACACACAACAAGCCAAATGTACAGAACATTTATACAGTGTATCTTAATACATAACAACTCTCACCAAGCAAACAAACTACCAATATATCAGCAGTTAGAGTTAGACAGAAAAGCCAGAGAAAAAAGATGAGTTTTTAAAAGAGATTTAAAAGATACCAATGTGGAGGCAGTTCTAAAGGCAAACTATTCCAGAAATTCGGAGCCAACACGAAAAAATAACGATCACGCCGTCTAGACTTTGGGATAGTTAAGTGTTTCTGGTCAGAAGATAAGTGATCTTGATGGTGAGTATATCTGCAAAAAAAAAAAACCTGAGAGATAGCATGGTGCATATAGAGATTTAAAAACAAACAACAAAACCTTAACCAATCCTGTAATGGATTGGCAACCAATGCAATGAAAGCAAAATAGGAGTGATATGGTTCCGCTTTTTGGAACCTGTCAGCAATCTAGCTGCGGCATTTTGAACAATTTGCAGCGCGTCAACGTCGACTGATTAATCCTTGCATACAGGGCATTACAGTAGTCTAGACGTGAGGTCACAAATGCATGCATCACTCTATCTAAATCCTTGACTTTAATAAAAATGGCTTGACTTTAGTCAAGGTTCTTAATTGAAAGAAACCTGGTCGAACAACAGCATAAACTTGCTTGTCAAATTTTAGTGAGTTATCAAAATGACCCCCAAGTTTTTCACCATGGATTTACCATAAATAGATAAAGGGCCTAAATCAACATATGGGAACTCAGAGACATTAGACGGTGCAAACACAATAATCTCGGTTTTGCTCTCATTTTGCACCACTCTATCTCTCAGATTTTCCACAAATTACCATTGTGTATGAAATGTGCTACTGTATATAAATAAACTTTCATTTAGATGCACAAAATTAGCAGCTCATGCTAAAATAGGCGCTAATGAATTATCATTCTTTTTTACTGCCATATATATCTTTGTATCTCTGCATTACAATGGAACGATACTCTGTGTTTTTGAAAGATAGCGCCAATTGGAAGCTATGGATGTATGTACAGGATGTAAAGATGGACAGATGGATGGACGTGTATGGATGAATGAATCCAAGGATGGATGTACACATTTTTACTACTCACTATGTAATTACTACACTTTCATTTCCTGGTTATCAAATAGGAAAACCAATAGTGAAAACAATAAATTATTACAAGAAAACAAGTTATAATATATATAACAAAGTATAAGTAGGTGCAGCCAAACTTTTAACTTGTAGTGTTACTTAAAATAGTTTCTTTTGTTTATCACCTTTATACTTCAGTTAGTATAGGGTTTTGCCCATCTCTTACACTTTTTTACGCTTGTTTAAATTCTCACAACCCTCAACAATCGTCAGAGTTCATAAAGAGAAAGCAGCAGAGGACGTGAGAGCAGACATTCAAAGGAAACGACTGTGGTCTCCCCTCAAAAAACAGCAGTGAGTGAGTGAACTCTGTCTGAACGCTTCAACTATTAGATCATGAGAACCTGCAGCACCGGCACTGCCTCATTATGCCCAAAGAAAACAAGGGGAACAGCTGCAGCCTGCAACTCTCTGACACACTGAAACAGAGAGGGAATGACCGAGAGAGAGAACCAAAGAAACAGAAAGGCATTGCATTTGTCCTCTAATTGCCTGCTCAGCCAGGGTCACAAACCTATGATAGATAGATATAGACTCACACTCTCTTTGCCTTTCCTACCAGACAGGAGCCCATCTGAAAAAAGCCAGTGTTTTTTTGGCACATTGGAAAAGTTATGATTGGACTTAGGATCTGTGAGAACGGTTTATGAAAAAACACAAGAGCTTAGTTCACTGCAGTAACACGTGGACCGTATTATGAACTACAACCATATCAAACCCTTTATCCCTTTCTGTAGGGATTTTTTCAAGGCGAGTAGCAACATCATACTGACTCTGAATATTAAAAACATTCAAACTCGAACACTGACATTACATTCGCTTAACTGTGGATTTACTGTGGTCTTAAACAACAAGGAATAAAAGCAACTTCATGAACTATTCGGTTCACTTGTTTCCCTATTACATAGCAAGGGGCGGAAAACAGTAGCCTATGAGAAAAGAGTATGTCCAATGTATGACTAGTGTCATGTATGACTAGAATACATCTGATGGACACTTTAATATCTATGACCGTGATAGATAAGCTGTAGTACATCCGGATCCACACACGTGATTTTGGATGCAGCCACCAAAGTGAGATCAGACACTGAATAGAGTACTCAATAAAAGTACCTTTGGCTAATGGACTCACTCATCACATGTTCATGATACCAGCAACCTTTGTGGATTTAAGCTTTATTCTAATGAACAGCAATAGAGCAACTACCAATGGGAGTGCAGCCAGTGATCCGCTCATGTGGCCTTCAGTAAAGTCAGAGATTTGTTATGCAAATTTGGAAACTTAACATGGAAGAAGCCAAAACAAAATGATTCACTATAATTTACTGCAGCTTTGCTTTCTGCTTTCTCTATATAAAAAAATATGTCATATGACATTGTCTGTCTTACAAGTCAAGTTTTTCCAAAGTTTTAAATCAACACAAGCCAACCATCGCTTCCATCTTGGTAAATCGTCGTGTATCATCAAAAATCCCCACAGACACTCTCTCCTGTCACTCTCAGATCAGCCCAGAAGCAGGAGGAGTTTAAACCATTAATGATCACATATATATCATTGGGACCGGCATGTCACTATGTCATTTTCTGGGCAAAAATGGGCATGGAATTGCTGAACATGTTGCTATGAGCTCTTTTGTCCACTTACGGAGTGTCGCAGACAGTTTTCCGACTGCCGTAATCCCTTCACATAAATTGAGCCCGCTTTCTTTTTATTTATTTTTTCAAGTATGCAGGACATGTTTGGTGGCTGTGGTTCTGGGTTGCTGGGAGACGTAAGTGGGGCTGAGACTCAAAACAGAATGAGGTTTAGGAGAGAAGGACCTCACCACCTGCTTGTTAAACAACCAGTTTGACAAGCCTCTGGAGTTTGCTGTCACAGCAGAATAATGTTTCCAGTTAGCAATGGAGCATGCCATGATAATAGCGGCTCTAGCATGAGAGCTAGCTGCACCAGCATGGAACCGAGTGCCTTGTGTATTCAGTTGGGCCAGGGATAATACCGTTGACCCTGTGCTGACACTTACTGTCAGATGACTGTTATGATGTGATGCTGTCATAATAAATAGCATGATAAGTTTGCTGCTGCGTAAGCAAAGTACTGCTGAACAATTTTTCAGTAGGTCATCGTCATTTCTTTGATATTCACCGACAGCACCAAAGCACAATGTCAGCATCTAACTAAATTTAAGGACAATAGCATGAACAATATCTATTTTTCAGTATTTAATATAGTATATATCAGTGTTGTAGTCGAGACCAGCTTACTCGAATCCGAGTCGAGTCCGAAACCATAGAGGGTCGAGTCCGAGTCGAGACCGAGATCATAGAGGTTGGATAACCTAAGGTTGGGTCTCAAACCAGACTTAAAAATATCTTCAAGAATATGTAAAAAACTTTTGGTGGCAACAATAAAATTGGCACCATACTCACACAGAAAACCAAATATACCATGGAATCATGTACACTGTAATGGTAAAAAGGCCACATAGTGGTGTAAAGGTAATTTTATTACAATTATGACTTATTTTACAATAAGTGCTCTTCACATTACTGCACACAAATTCTGTGAGGCTCTTATATGCAAACTGAATTATGGATGATAAGGCAGACATATTATTTTTCAATACATAGTTGAGCTAGAGGCTCCACATCACATCTGACCTGGGTCCTGCTGCATTTGCGCGCCGCGAACGTTATAGTCTCGATTCATGCGCAGTTGCACTCAAGAAAGTCAGCAATCATTGGACGTTCCAATCAAACAACAATTCAAAGAAATATGAACATTACAGTAATAATCATGACATATTTTGAATGGGACTCGAGTGGACTCGGGAATAAGTCCGAGTCTGGGTCAAAAAGCACACGAGTCTAAGACCCCGAGTCTCGAGTACACAACACTGGTAGCATGCAATATAAGAGCCCGATCTCATGAAAGTTCGTATCTAACGAATGTTATTTTTCGTGCGATTTATACGGCAACAATAGTTTTTGAGTCTGTATAATACGCAGTTTTCGTGTGCATATGATACGCACTTTATGACGTGTAATACGCACAAACTCCCCACCCCCCTCCCCTTAAACCTACCTCAGGGGTTTTCAATGCGTAGCATATGCACGCAAAAAAAACAACAACATTTTTGGCGTATAAATGGCACGAGAAATTACATTTGTGGTTTGGTTTACGCACTTTCATGAGACTGTGTTGAATATAATGGGATTGCTTGTCTTTTCATACTGATTTATTTTTTTTTTTATTTAAGTTCTCGCATAGTAGTTATCTACCTTCTTGTTAGTAGCTCAAAAGATTAGCTTCATTATAGAGACATGGATAAGGAGGCAAAAAGTTGTACTGTACTTGCTCAGCAAATGGCTGCATTGAAAAACGCATACTCTCCGAGTAGGTACTTCTTTTGAATGGTACGGTGTAATTTTTTCTATGAACCAAAAGTTGAATGTGTCTAGAATAGTTTTCATGTTATTAGATTTTTAACCACAGGTGGGGGTAAAATATTATTAACTGTGAATTTGTAAACTCATCTCACTGGGCGACGTGTAACCAAAATGTCTGCCTTAAAGGGTCTGTCCTGTAATTTAACTACTTTAAATCACAAACACCTATAGCTGAAGCTACAGTTTATATAAAGTAGGTCTCAAAACACCAGTTAGCATTGTGAAGTTTCTATATCTTTATCGCTAAATGATCCTAAAAAGTTCAAAACGCATAAGTAACAGCATAAACTGTTCTCAAAAACTGTTCTATTGACATAGTCCCAGCAGGAGGGTTCCTCAGAGTGCAGTTCAGCGGGAGCTCAGGGAAGGGAAAGCCCATTTCATTCGTAGCTAGCCGCCAAACCACAGCAGGCCTTCTGGGAAACAATGCTCCTAAAAGAAACCTCTTGTTTCTCCTAAAAAAAATGTCCTTAACATGCTACTCCTTAACACAATGAATTAGTCTATCATTTCACTAAATCTTGTCTGCAAGCTTCATTAAAGACAGTGTCAAAGCAATGCGGTCATAATGGTGGGAATTAACCTGACTATGCTTTTGTCCATAAATCCAAAGTGTTCATGAACAGCTTAAGTATCGTAAAGTATCGCGAAGAAGGTAAATGTGACTTACATTTTGGTTTGTTCCTGACAAAAGACTTTGAAATGCAGTTCACATGTCATAGGGCTACTTTAACGGTAGTTTTATGGTACTTTTTTGTTATTTTGGGACTAAACAGCTCCATTCCTCATTCAATTTCATTATGAAAGTCTAGATGTTCTTCAAAGATTCGTCTTTTGTCTTCCACAATAGAAAGTCATACAGGTTTGGAACAACATTAATATGATGACAGAGCTTTCATTTCTTACTTGTCCTTTATTATGTACATTCAAAGTAGACTGTGTTCCCCTCTGCAGTGAACCCTGATCCTATTTGCAGTGACGCCCTCTATTCTCTCTCAGAAACACAATCTCACCTTGGCCACATATACCCTCGAATGAATTACCATCAGAATAGCCTCTATTCACAAACATTTACTGTCATCCTGTAAATAATGTGCTGATCTTTATTTTCCCCTCCACTTGAATAAAATAGCTTTTGTACAACTTTTGAGTGAACCCATGACTCTGTACATGATTCCATGTGGCCACATGGAACAAAAAAACAAAAAAAACACTATTGTGTGAGGCCGGGGTACTATTCATCCCATAAAAGAAAACAACGGTCTCCTAAATGTGGATCTTTTTAAAATCATTCACAGAAAATGTCCTTGAAGTTTGTGAACAGGAAGTCTAAAACCCAGAGCCCATTTTAAAACCCAGAACCCAGATCAATTGCGTGTTAGTCTGAAAGTGTACAAATGTGTTTTCTTGGACTTAGCCAAAAATTGCTCATTACATTAAATTAAATTAAATTAGGCTGTTTACTCTAATGCCTATTACACACAACAGAAAGAACTACTTCTTCTCAGTTTCTTTTTTTCCTGAGGTCATTATTTGTTTACCATCTCCTGCCGCACAACATATCGGCTCTAAAAAAAAAAATTCCCCGACCATATGATGTTCTGTCACTTGTTTTTGAGTACAAAAAGGTCATAGGTCATTTTTCAACTTATCACTGGAACGATGAGCTAGACTTCCACTCAATCCCTTTTTTGTGTCATGTATCTCCAAACTCAAAACAAATAAAAGAAACCATTGTTCTAACTTCAAATGGCAGCACTTTAAGTATACGGGCTTGTGGGTACTGAGGTTACTTATTTAACATTACATATGCATGGAAATAAAAACATTAATTTTATTTGATATATTTTTGTTCATATTAAAATAAAGTCTACAATTATATATATATATATATATATATATATATATATATATATATATATATATATATCTTAGTATTTAATTAAATAAAGTCCACAATTAAATACTAAGACATATATTTATATATATATATATATATATATATATATATATATATAAACTGCCCCTTAGAGTACATAAACACAGCAGACACAGCTGTTATCTGGAAAAGCTACTGTTTCCAAGAATCCTGTACAGCCTGCCTTGTTTTTGTTGCACAAGATTATAGGCCACAGAAATGCACATTACATTGATTAAGTTAAAGATTGATTAAAGTTCATTTACAATATTTTCCAACAGTTTCAGCAAAACACTGAATCGGAATATAAAACAAGACCAATGTTTGCTAGTCAAAAGAGTTGACTTCTTTTTTCATTTTGACGTCAGCTCTTTTACATTCATTGTTGTGCATGGGATTTTTTCACACTTTTGATATACTTGATAGGGCCTTATTTTACTGTGTGTTATACATGTGTAAAAGGTATATCCACCCAGTCAAATAACTGTGCCAAAAGATTGAGTTCAATGATCCAAAGAAACCTTGGCCAGAGTAATATTACATTTAAGAGTTTTACAGCCATGAATAGGCTGACATTATGCATAATACTATGACTATTTGTTTCCTCATTCTGACTATTTAGAGAGATTTTCATTACAATCATGTGATTTTTAAAGTCTAGATTTATATTGGTCATATGACTGAATTATCTTGGACTGAAAGATAAATGACTGGAACTGTAGTGACTGTCAGATAATGTCTGGACCATTCATAATGAATGACGTAGTACAACGAAGCTATGAGATAACTGATCTTTGCACCATAGTGAAATTCACTTCTCCATATCTGCCATCTGACATAAGAGTCTTGCATTAAACCCCAGTTTGTTTTCAATAAAACCTAATAATTCTATACATTAATCAAAATAAGTTATGAATAAACCTCGGCAGCTCATGATGACAGTGACCGATGTGTGATAAACCTAAAAGTGGCTTCTCTAAATCAGTTAATGTCTGCTGAATATGTCTTTTATATTACATTTTAATTTATGGAATTACTGTCAAGGTTCAGGACTGAATTTCATAGTGTTACTATAGGGTGAATTTAAGACTGATCATGTCGGCACAATCAATAAATCCCATAACAAGCTAAACTTTTCTTCACAGATCTGTATTTTATTTTTGTTCTGTGCCTTTTGCTTTGTGCAATATTATGTGAATTTTCTCCAGTTCTATATCAAAATTGCAAAACAAGCCCTTAAAATGACAGCATTAGAGAGTTACTAGTTCAAGTGAAAAATTGAAAGCAGTTTAGGAAAACTATCATAACCATCTCATATATGACCAAACTTTAACTACTACTGCCAAACCCATTAAGAGGCCTTACAGGCACCCACCTGGATAGGCTACATATGATCTTACACCCATATTATCGGTCCACTTTGAAAAACATAGTCCTTTTGTCTAGGATTACTATCACTGGCCTTCAGTTAAAGTTAGCCTAAACCAGATCAGGATTTTCAATATCAAGCGCTTGTGAGTAGACTGAGGCAAAATTGCGCTCAGATTACATATCATAGGAAGATTAAACTGAACAATCCCTAGGCATCGATCAGAACTCTGATAAATTACATCATTGCTTCCGATCTGAGCAAAGGAGGACTATAATACATCAAGAAAGCTAGCCCTAGTCTTTCCATTTATGCAGCATCTGTGCGTTACACCATAGCCTAGTGTAAATGAGCCCTAATTTGCATAGAATACACACCAATAAATATTGAGCATTGCACCATTATAATTACTTGCGCCAAAAAAGTAACGCTTATAACACCTTTAAACTCGCATAGGCCTATAAAAACTTCCATGCACACCTAGGCTATAAACACTCGCACATACATGTAGGCTACACTCATACACTCACATTCATATAAACCTGTGAACTTTTCAGTGTAAAAGAAAGTAATTTCAGTGTAAAAAGAAGTTACTTTGGTTTAAAAGAAAGTCATTTGTTCGTATACGAAGTAACCTGCCTAATTACCGCATTTGCAATCATGGAGGGATCGTGCTACAACTGAAGTAATTAGCATTTTGCGAAATGTGCTTGCTTCGCCTACTATTATACGATCACTTACTAATTCAGTTGAATCAAATGTGTCGCCTTCTGCTCAACTGCAGTCAGAAGAATCAGAATCTGAATTGCGGACTTTGTTTCGGTCATCGGCGCCTACTGTAAGGGACTTTCTAAAACGATTAACGTGAAAAACGCTTAAGGAACACTCAACCGTTTTTTTTTTTTAAATTGGGGTTATTCACTCTCTTCCCTAGGTGGACAAATGCGTTTTTGTCTCAGTGCATGAATTGTCTAAGTCATCTAGCTTAGTTTAGCAAAATTAATGGAATATGTTGCCAGGTCGTGAGTAAAAGTGGTAATAAATAATAATAAAAAAAATATATAAAAATAATTACTTCTTGTGGCCTGCTTATTCACAACGAGTACAAATAGTAATGCAGATTATATAGGTCATTTCCTGGGCAGAGATGGATTTGGGATAATTTGGGTGGGGGAGAGCACAGGTGAAGCACTGCTACTTGGGCGCAGAGAAATCAAGCAACACCTGAAAGAAGAACCGGCGAAAGTATGCATGAAACATTTGAATTGTTGTTATGAATTGATTCACTGTCATTCGAAAAACTTCTTCGTGGCCTCATGGGATTGTAAAGTGTCCATCATAATATGCACACTTCAGAATCTGGCGGAAGAAGTATAGGTAATTCGGGTACTTTTTGCCTACTTCTTTATGAGTACTGTGAATTTTATACATACTTCTTTTGTCGCATAGTCTACTGTTTTTCACCTATTATATTATAGTATAGGGACTTATGCGAGGTTGCAGTAACGCAACACATTCCCTTTAATCAAAATTAACATAGTTGCTTTTTAGAGAGTAACACAATATTGTAATGTCTTACTTTTATAAGTTATTTTACCCAACAATGCATGGTTTTTGAACAGCATTCAATGGAGACACTTTTTTTGCAGCTATATGGTGCACTTCCAGCAGGGACTAATGGGACTAATGGGAGTTATTCAGTAAAACCATAAACCATTTACTTCAGGCCTGTTTTAATACAACAAAACATTCTTGAGTGTGAAGAAGACTGATAGCAGACTTTGTCAAAAAAAAAAAAAAAAACTCATGATTTTTCAGACCACAGTGAACTACCCATACAAAGACAGCTAATGACTCAGCAGCATACAGTAGTTCATTTCACAAGAGGTTGGTCATATCCAGTAGCTCCAAACCCAGAGCAGGGGAGACCAGACATCTTCCCGCCGAGCAAGGGTGAGGGACACACAGCACGTCCTGCCCACACCATCCCCTCCACCACACTCTTTCGCATGGATTAATGCAGCTAAATTACAGCTTGTGGTCAACGCAGTGAAAATAGCAGAAAAACAGCATGTTGTGGTGTCTGGCTAGGCGTTGTGATGTCTAGCCGATGGGAAGAGCTGTGAACCGCAAGGCTGCGAATAATTCTGTGACAGGAAGCAGGCCTGTTCACATCAACTCTTTCCTCTATATCACGCTGTTTAGCAGGTTCTCAAACAACACTCGCAAAACAAAGGATCTGCCTGCTATGAAGATCTGCCTGCTATGAAAATCTCATGGGGTATTTTCTAGCCATTTCAGAGAAGAGAATTGAAACAAATTTTGGATCACAAACAGCTGCGAGGAGCATATGAGGACATTGCTTGTGTCTATGTATTAAAGGTTTATTTATAAAACTTTGCCTTACCCTAACACTGAGAATAATGATAAGGTGGGCAGATATGAGCTCCACTAGGAAATATTTGTTTATAATGACATCAGAGTTTGGTTTTATTCTTTTATGACCATGTACAGTGATATCTTTTTTTCCACTATGATTCAGAAGTGGAACTTTGCACAGTAGCACAGTCATCAGACTACACTTCTTCGAGCAGTAAAACTGAAATGTTTTGTAGAGGCATGATTCAAAAAAGGGACTTTCACAGTAGCATGGCTGCTTTCTGCTCTTAAAGGGACAGGTCATTCAAAAATGAACATTATGTAATTAATTATTTACTCCTCTATACACTATTATTAAACATGCATGCTGTTTTTTATGTTAAACAAAAAAGGATAAATGCATAAGAATCACAAATATTTTACATTAAATTGTTTTCATTCACAAAAATGTCAGATAAGGACTGAAAAGGTTAAAAAAATGCATCTGTTGTAAACAAGCCTCCTGATACATAGAAAAGTAGTTTATATACACTCCATATCATAAACATCTTAAGTACATTTTCTAAATGTCTATTTAACTTCTGACAGGGGAAAAATACATCTTTCAGATGAAATGTGTGCAATAAATAGACGTCTCCTAGATGTATGTGTGCCATCAACTCAAAAAATTTTCTTTAAAATGTTTGAATAATATTGTGCATTTGGTTGCGTAACCTATGAAGAGTTTTTTTTTTAAACATTTTATTTTAAAATTCTCATTTTCTATTCAATAATAATAGAAATAAGAGCAAATGTGTTTGGAACCAAGAACTGATTCCATAAATAAATGAAAAAATTAAATACCGGAACCATATGATGCTCACCGCAGTGAAATAATAGTTTCCTGCACTACAACACTACTGAATCTACAGCACGAAACAGACAGCATGTCCAGTATAGCCCGACCCCTGAATGAATGATTCTTACAATTTGACTCTTTTTAGTGAATCAAACAGATAAAGCACACTCGATGTCCAACTCCTTCAAAAAAAGTATCTAATGATCCAGATCTTTTTTTAACTCAAAATATAGTATAGTATACCAGTATAAACTCAACCATGTAGTCCGATTCCCCCAAAAAATTATTTAAAGATACACATGCATAAGTCGGATTATCTCTTCATCTGGATTTTTTCCCCATATACAGTTTCTTTTTTTCTGGTGTATGAAATTAAACTTGAACACAGCAGCTTCAGGGCTTATACAGAGCCAACAATTCCCAAAAATGCCCATGCAAAACCTTAGTCAAAAGTATGTTGTCAAAAATGCTGCATCATCTTCCCTTTTACCACACAAGCACTTAGTACACGCCCGAATGATTAACACAAAATTGTTGCATGACTTACAGTTGGTTTCGACCCAGTCAGACATTATATAACTGCTGTAATTCAGTCTTGATGAATCAGGGGAATATGGTAGAGAAACGTCTGGGTTACGTGTGGTAACCCTCGTTCCCTGAAGCAGGGAATGGAGACGTACGTCGTGACCGATGACTTCAAGTGAAACTAAACGAGCCAATGCACACTGGCCACAACAGATCTGGCGACAGGACCATATGCAATCGAGACGTTCCCTATCAGTCGGTCACTCTCGGCATACGTCGTGACCGACTAGTAGGAATCCCTACCATAGCACCACAGCTGCTGACCCAATCTATCTTGCCCCTTCTTGCCTGGAGGGACAATAGGAGGGGGCTTACACAGATTTTATCTGTCACTGTTGTACTGTGATAATCCTTACAGTCAGATTATTGGATAACGATTTGTCAACCGAAAATGCCTGCAGGTCCCCTACCCTCTTGATAGAGGCTTGTGCAACAAGCAGCAAAGTCTTCATGGAGAGAAACTATAAGTCTGCTGATTGCAAAGTCTCAAAGGGAGCATCCTGAAGTGCTCGAAGCACTAGGGAAAGGTGCCAAGAGGGTAAGGAGGGGGGTGGATGAGGCTTTAACAGTCTCGCCCCCCTAACCTGATGACCAGGTCATGCTATTCTACTGTTTTGCCATCTATATGGTCAAGATAAGCTGAAATAGCGGCAGCATGTACTTTGAGGGTGGAGGGAGACAGCCTTCGAGCCTCCCTCCTGTACGAGGAGCATGAGTTCTAGGAACCAAGTCCGGGTGGGCCAATTGGGAGCCACTAGAAGTACCTGCTCCCCGTCCTCCCTGACCTTGCACATGGTCTGTGCAAATAGGCTCACTGGGGGAAATGCATATTTGTGGAGGCCCCATGGCCAGCTGTGTGCCAGTGCCTCCGTGCCGAGTGTTCCCTCGGTCAGGGACTAAAACAGCTACAGTAGCAGTGGGAGGTCCCTGAGGAGGCAAAAAGGACTACCTGAGCCTCCCTAAACTCTCGCACGAGGTCCCTTTGTTCACATAAGTGTGCTAGTATGAGCCAGTCATTGAGATAGTTGAGGATGCGAACACCCTGTTCTCTCATGTGAACAAGGGCCCCCTCCGTGACTTTCTTGAAGACACGGGGAGACAGGGACAATCCGAAGGCCAGGACCTTGTACTGATATACCCGACACTCAAACGCAAAGTACAGAAACGGCCTGTGTTGAGGAAGAATTCAGACATGAAATTACGCGTCCTTCAGGTCGATCGCTGCAAACCAGTCTCGGGGATGGATGCATTCGTAAATGCTTCTCTGCTTGAGCATTTTGAACGGTAACTTGTGGAAACGCAACTTGTGGATACAAAACTCGCAAGTCCAAGATCAGTAGTAACCAACCACTTTCTTGGGTACAATAAAGTAGGGACTGTAGTACCCTGACCTCATTTCGGCTGGAGGGACCAGCTCTATCGTGTCCTTCGCCAGTAGGATCTCCGCCTGCAAGACATGGGCATCTTACCAGGCGTAAAAACAGCCTTTCAACAATCTCACTGTGCACCTTACCAGCTGTGAAAACAGCTCAGTTTTTAAAACAACAAAGGAGAGAGAGAGAGAGAGAGAGAGAGAGAAGAGAAATCGACCCACTGCCACGCTATAACACCCGCACCAGCCACGAGAGATCCTCCTGTTAGAACTCGCCTGTTTCACACTTTTTGTAGATAACAACATTGAAGTGCTCGGCTCCGAAGCAAAAAGCTGAAGTGCAATCGCACCTCTGCTCATTATATACCTACG
The DNA here is from genome assembly GCF_988280905.1 of Pimephales promelas. Classification (NCBI taxonomy): domain Eukaryota; kingdom Metazoa; phylum Chordata; class Actinopteri; order Cypriniformes; family Leuciscidae; genus Pimephales; species Pimephales promelas. The sequence continues at coordinate 18,676,086 of NC_142788.1, read as the reverse complement.
CTGCGTGGCTGAACAGCTGATTGCATGCCAATAAGCATTGGCTTGTTTAGTTTCACTCGAAGTAGATTGGCCTCTCTAGTGAGATTCCAATTTGTCAGTTACAAGAGTGACAGACTGATAGGAAACTGCGGCTGTCTGAACCACAACCTCCCTACACATTTCAGCTATCATTCAAAGGCCTGACCTTCTCCATCACAGCATCACGAGTATTGAAGGAGTGGAGTAATTACTGCAGCTAACTATGATAAATTGACTGCCTAATTAAACGGGACACTTAAACAAACAGTCTCTTCATTAATCAGTCATGTTCACGGTTTTCCACTTTCAAGTGGGCTCTGGCAGCCATTTGTGGTAATTACACTCTTTTCCATGACTGGGATTTGCCACTTAACGCTGAGGGGTGCACCAGGCGTGAGTTCACCCAGCCTCCTACTCTTCTGGGTGGTTTTGCTCTAGCAGTGCCCTTGAGCTGGGCGGTACATATGGACGACATTATCCCTCCTATTTTAGTATAGCGTTAAGGAGCTAAATTGTGCAAAGAGCAGAGCACATTCTCGTCATGCATAGACCTCTAAAAGAGGAAAATAAAATGTTTGCATTTCAACCACACAGTAATTACAATCATAGAGAATTATTTGAGTTGATAAGTTTGGTGAATTGTGTGAAGTTGAACTACTGCAATATTCAAATATGGATATCCAAAGCTTTTTTTCCCACTAATTAAGATACCTGCATTGCCTAAGAGCCTCCAGAGTTAAATATTGCAATAATGGTTATGTAATAATGTAAACTTTAAATATGAGACAGATTTGAATTATCTTTAAAAAAAAAATAGGGTCATCATTAGGCTCAATTCAGATCAGTGTTGGTTTACTTCAGTTCAATAACTGTGTAAATTTAATCAATTATGAATCAAGTTCATAAGGAATAAGCAGCTTTACAGAAGACAATAGTGGCAAAAAAATATTGATAAAAATATCGTTCTCAAAAGAATAGGTAAATATATTCAATCAACATGAATTAAATAATGCTATTTTTCTCCATTCAGTGTTTGGTCTCATCTCATTTATGTTAATGTTGTGTTTTACTGTGATCACTCCTGCATGATTGTTTTAGATATGAATAAAGTGTTTTTGTTGAATTCTGCTTTGTTGTGCGCTCATTACATATAGCCACAATGGTACACCATCATGTAGGTCAGTAATTACCTAATTGATTTGACAGTAATTACCTAATTGCAGTAAATACATAGAAGTCTTGTTTTGCTCTTTACTGAAATGACAACAATTGCTGCAGGTTTAGTAAGCAACACAGCTCTTAATCCAGTATTACATGTTTTGCAATGCAAGATACCAAGACAATAGAGGTAAAACACAATACAGGACAGAAAGAATTATGCTACTGACCCATTTTTCTCATCAAATCAACCCAGACTAAAAAGGGTCAAACTGTACTTAACCCAGGTTCATTAATGCCTGGTAGGGAGAGAGAGAGAGTGGCAGCAGATGGTACCGAGGCTGCAGTGACACAGACACTCAATCACACTTCATGTTTGGCTCCAGACACCATTCCGACAACCAGGACACAGTTTGGCCCGTATCTGCTCACTGCATTTTATTCCCATATACGTCACTCCCACGGTTAACCTACATAGACCCTGATTAAATGAAAAGCTGGTTATTGATGTTTGACATTATTAGCAGTGGAACTGACAGTTCCACCATCCTTGAACATCAACTGAAAAAATGATTACCTTTTGAAGCTTTAAATCTTCTCTTAATGGGCTCAGTGTGAGCACATAACGGAGCAGTAGAACGATCAGACGTTTCATCTTTTGAAATGCAGTTTTGGGATCGGACATGCCACGTCTTGTGTCCTCCTGCTGACATCAAACGGCTGATAGGAATCAGATGCAAGTTTGAGATGTGTTGTGGGAAATGCTGAAGTGTTCAGCTATTTCATGAGAAATCATTGCGGTATTAAGTACGTTCGAGGCAATCCAAAAATATTGCCCGTCTTTCAGCCCTTTTAAGGAAGCAGAAAACCTTTTTTTTTTACACATTCAGAAGCAATGAAATGTGATTCTTACTATGTCAGTGACATAATGTCAGTGTCATTGTGACAGACCAGACATCTTATTGAGGAAAATATACATTTTCATGTGTAAAAACCCATTTATATTTTGTGATAAAAAAAATTTCATTATGTTAAACATATGAATATCATATGAAATATTATAGGCCTACACATTTCAACATTGACTGCCCAAAAGATATTGTAAAATCTTTTCAATAATAAAAATATGACAGAAACACACAATACGTATATTAAATACAAATTCTTATATTGCATTTAATCACAATGATAACTAACTGTTAGGAATTATTAAATAGACTCTTAACTTTACTAGTAGAGGTCTCTTCTTGTCTGACTTCACACTACTGATCATGAATCCTTACTATCCTGTATCTGTTTATTTCCTGATTTTTTTTTTTTCTGAGGACATAAAGCTTTAATAATGTGTGGACTGAATCTTTAAGAGCAAATAACATCTTAAATCTCACATCATCTGGAATTGGTTACTTTAGGAATAATATTATGAAATAACACTTACTGGGGATTGGTGCCGTAAGGTTGCATTTATATGAGCAACATATAAAGATGTTGGATAAATCCTCTGCCTGGCACAGGGAGAGTAGATGGAGTTGTTTTGGGGGCCCAGGCTCTTAGAGGGGTATCCCTGTTTAGGAGGCAAAGGCATTGGCATGGAGCTGAATTCAAGTGTGCCAAGAGAGCAGCTTGAATCTAAAACCCTTCCCAGCCTCCATGACTACTCATTCCACTATGAAGCATCAGGCACTGGCGGCAGCCATGACGGACTTGGCAGCTGTTGGGGACATGGATGGCGTGCCTGAAAGACAAGAGAGCGAGAAAAGGAGAGAGAAAAGAAACATTCTTTGGCACAAACAAACAGAGTGAATCTCTGTCCTGTCCATACTGTCATTGTCAATCTGAAACACAAGACAATTCTGACTTTTTTTCCCTCCTCCATTTTGTCACCTATGGAGTTTGGGTTCCACTGTCGCCTCTGGCTTGCTTAGTTGAGGAGAGTTAACGGTCAACAATATTATTGATCTGACTGTACTGATGCTGTATGAGAACTGAACTGAGCTGGACAATGACATAATTTTTTAGCAGAACTGCCGAATTGAACTAATTTAATAATTGATCATCTTTATATGGAACTGAATCAAAACTGAACTGACTTCAGCTGAAAAACAGATGAAATGAATTATTTTCCTGTAATCACAATAAAGTTGCTTTGAAACAACCTTGATCATTGGCTCTTACCTTTGAGAAGAGCTGTAAAAAAAAAATCCAACAGTATTTTGTATGATAACTTACAGTGGATGTCAAACTACACTGTCAGAAAAAAAACTGTCACTGGGGCGGTACCTTTTCAAAAGGTACACTTTTGTACCTAAAGGGTGCACATTGATACCTTCATGGTACACTTTTGTACCCTTTTGGTACAAAAGTGTACCTTTTTGAAAAGGTACCGCCCCAGTGACAGCTTTCGTACCTTTTTTTCTGACAGTGTACAGTCAGAGAGACTGGTGAGATGTCGTTTAGAACTATTCAGAATCTTATGATAATAGATGTTCTCATATCATTTCATAGCAGATTTATGATTTTTCGCTTTAATATCTCACTTCTTACCAAAATTACAATTTCAGTAAAAAGTGTCTCATCTTAACCCACTTGCCTGCATATGTGAATCTAATTGAGTTGGACTGTTCAATCTCTGGAAGAGGATGGCCTCTCAACGTTCTCCTTCCAGCAGGCCAGCAAGAGAGCTGATTCCCAGGCAACTTATTACCATTCTTCATGAGTGAAATTCCCTATCGATATTTACAGGTCAGCTATGGCATTGTTTCCGCAGCTGGAGCTGCTTGTTCATGCAGACTTTGAGACACGCAAGAGCCTTTCCACATGTATTCTATCACTCTCTGCCAGTTTTTCCCCTCAGTATTTCTTTTAAAATTCCATCAGGATATATCACCGTTTGGAAACAACCTAAAAAAGATCTACTGCCAGCCCCCATGATGAAGTCTCCCTCCCTGATATGGCTCATTCTCAGCATTGCAAGTGGTTAATGGCGGTTTTCTTTTTTTGCTGTCTCTCACTATACCTCTTAAAACCTTCACATGGTAATGATTTTCAGTGTCTGGTTTGATCTGGTACCTCACCCGGCCCCATCTGGAACAGTCTAGTCTAAACTGAGAGTTTTCCCTTTGATTCAATCCTCAGAGAACCATGCATGGGTGTTGCTCATTTATATGTCTAGATTGTTTTATTTGAACCTAGGAACTGCAGGGTAGCACCGAATGTAGCATGTGAATTCAACTTATTGAGTGTTGTTGGGAGTGAAACATCTGCGATGAAAGGGTTTGATGCCACTTCACTCAGGGGGACAAAAAATATTTATACACATGACCACAGGACATTATCAGATTAGTGTATGAAGTAACACCTTGAGTTTTCTCAAGTAGGGCATCATATTTCTCCAATCACACTTTCCTGTCACTGTCACAAGATCTAAAGTTAGTCTAGTCTACAATAAGTCATTTTCTAAGATGCTTTTTGTGATGTCATGACATTAACTACAAGTAAACAGTCTAAAGCAGAGAACCAGCGGATTAAGATGTGAGATCCTGCTACTGAGAACAGTCTCTTTGTGCAAACATTTACATGTTAATGAAGCTCTTGTTATACAGTACAAATGGGTAACAGTTAGTTCAACTGCTATTTAAGAGACCTTTAAACAGTTTTTGTTTCGTCGTCTTAGACTAAACAAACAAAGTAGACAGTGTCAAATATGCAGACACTGAAGCTACTCAGAGCAGAATGACTATTATATGCAAACAGACATTACTCTAACAGAAAGAACAGAGTGTGAGTTTTGCTGTCTCCCGCATCCTCTTATTTGATAGTTATGTAACAGGAGATCCTGTATTCAGAGAATCATGAGTTAAAAAAGGAAAAACTCTACTTTAAAACTTTAAATATGCTTCCTGTGATCTGCACCAAGGGCAATGAAGCCCAAGCAAAACTGTGAAAATGTTCCCAAGATTTGTCAAAGAAATTTTCCATGGCTTTCTGTAGCTCAAAAAGTAGAGCACGTCACTAGTAGCAATGCCAAGGACAGGTTCAATACACAGGGAATGTATAAACTGATAAAAAAATTCAATGCAATTAGTCGCTCCGAATAAAAGCGTCTTCCAAATGCATTAATTTAAATTTGTAACAGGGATTTGTAGAAGTGCATTTGAATGTCTTCACAATAACAGTTTCACACCAAACAAGGGACCGTTTACAAAAGACTATTGTATTTGTCCCCATGTGAGACTTATTTAGCAGTCTACAAAGACGGCACCCACATAGGACATGCCCAACAACCACATCACCCAGCTGGAATGAGCCATTCGGTCTCGTTGGTGTCCCACTGATCGCCCTCTGGATGAAAAGATTACTGATATGACATGCTGCAACCTACAATGCAACAATATTGCTAGCATCTCTACCGCTTCCAACAGTCAACATCGCCAACAATATTACTAAAATAAAATGGGCATATTAGGATACAAATTTTCCACAGATTCTGTGTGGGTCTGTTTGAAACAACTGGTTTAAAAAGTCATGTTTACGGAGCCAAAAAGCGGATACACCTCATGTCCTCCGCTAGCACATGCTGAAGAAACAAACACGGATTTGCCTTGAAGTTACTTGAAACATGACTTCAATTCATCACAGCAAAGTCTGTTGAACCTCCTGAACCTGCAACAGTTCCTCCATCAATAACACATTTCTACTGTTGTAAGCCAAATTGGACCCATTTCTCTCATAAAAAGTATACACAGAAACTCCCAGCCTTCACCATTTTGAAAATATTACAGGCAGGAATGTGCTGTTCCAGACACCCAAACAGCACACTGTTCCAGCCAAGCTGCATACTTGAGATGAGTGACCTCACATTGAAGCGCCAGCGCTCTGTGTATGCAAACACATTTCCATGGCAACCAAGAAGTCGGGATGACACTGGGAACATTGATATGAAAATCTACTCTATTACACACAGCAACTCATTTACCTTGGGCTCAACTCTAGCTGAAGATCTCTAAACTAAAACAACTGTCAGAAGAGATGCCATTTTCTTGGAACAAATTTTCCTTGTTCTCGTCTCGCTTCGTTATGTCTACAGATAAAGTTTCCAGTGTTTATTTCGGGAGAAATTAATAAAACGCTTACGGACATCAACAAAATGAGTTACTGAAGAGAAACTCTTTCAAGCAGGGAAATAAGACAAAGCTTGTTTGTCATCATCAAATTCAATTTCAGTCTAGCCTCTGGTGTTTGAAGGAGTATTTTTTGTAAATAGTGCACTTAAAGCTGCATTCCGTAACTTTTGGCGCTCTTGTGGTTAATAAACAACTGCATGTGTCTAGCCAAAGAACATGGTAGCTGGAGTACTGGGCAACTCCGAAGTGGTACGACCCAACCAGTCTAAAATAGTCTGAATATAAACACTTATAATAAGTGTAACATAGTGATTCAGGATAAGACAAAAACACGGTTTGGAAAATGGATTCATATAATGAGACTGCAGCTTTAATCACTTGACAAACCTGATTTTCTGTGAAATGTTATCCAGTTTTACATTTAATACTGCATTAAAAGCAAGACAGACAAATCAAGATTTATCCTTTAATAATTTTCAGAAGTGAAAGAGTATGGGCCTTTCTCAATCTGTTTTTTTTTTTTATAACGTCATCTTTTGTGGCCCAAGTACTGTCCCAATAAGTTTGCATTTTGGCAAGAACGGTTAAAGGAGCTGTATGTACGATTGTGGCCAAAACTGGTACTGCAATCAGTTTCAAATTACTGTAGAGCGGTGTATCCCCTACTCCTCCCCCCTGACTCAAGGTTGCAGGATCCAACATTCATTCTATCCCACACGTTTGTAGCTGCAGCTGTGCTAACTAGAGCAGAGCTGGCAACCCGAATGCTGCAATACTACTGACTTCATGATTGGTAGATCGGTGGAGGGTGGAGCATCAGACCAAAACACAAAATGACAGTTGAGGGTTGCAACTTCACTTTTTAAATGACATCCTGGCCAGACTACTGTTGTCAGTGATATAAGTATTTAAAAATAACATGATTTCGGAATGTCTAGTGATATATCAGGTCCATTTTATGATTATTTTAAATAAATTTCTTACATACAGCGTTCTTACATACAAGAGCGTTCTCCCCAAGAACACAAGTTTGTTCTTTGCATTCTTGGTTGAGAAACACCCTAGATTTAAATGTTTTAAAGTGATACCATGCAGGAATTTTGTTTTTGTCAAACAGCGACCCCTAGAGTCACAATATAGTGTCGTATATGCCACTCACGCAGAGAGTGACGTGTTATAGTATACAATAGAACATTGTGTTTAATTAGTCGTTTAATGAGATCTACTATGTTGTTAGTGGTCAGAATTTTCACGCGATTAAATACATACATCCGACTATTATCCCCATGTACTTTAATGGTCCAGTGGCAGAACTTTTGCCAAGCGTGTCAGAGGTTTTAATCCGCACTAGCAGTATAGTTTAGCCTTAGTTTATCCTCATCAAAACCAATTCGTTTATTAGTGGTTGTATATCAGGCAGGGACAAATTTTTTGTGCATTAGGTTTAGGTAGGTTGTGTGAGAGCCACCATTCAACCCAAAAGAAGTCAACCATTTCAATAACTCCAAAGCTGTTCAGTTAAGCTAAAAAATTTTTTCCTGCACTGCACAGATTTCCATCCAATCAAATTGCTCTCTAGAATGAGAATGTCCCGCCCTAATACCATTCACAACTAGCAAATCATGATTAATGTCTGTACAATCAAAATGTGAATTAAGTTCTTTTTTTTAAAATTCCACTAAGAACACAATTGATTTTTTTTCTGTTTCCTATTAAAATAAGTAAATATGCAAATGAAATAATGAACAGACCATTTTCATGGGGATTAAGGGCTGTAAAAACCAAAAAGAGAAGAGATGTCAATTATAATAAACTTTATTAGATAGTTACCAATATTATCTACATCACTGAATACAAAGAGAATGGTGGTCTGCAGGCAGAAAGGGTTTAAAAACAGGGAACCAAACTATCCCGCTAATGCTTAGCAAAATGGCTGCCAAACAGGAACTACATTTACACATCTAAAATACTAGAATGGGGGGAGGGAAAATAATTGGCAATCTTGCATCCTCTGAATCAAGACTTTAAAATAACAGAGCAAGAAACATCAACATTTGCCTGCGTGCCACTTAACATTAAGTCATAGACAAGGCACCACACAGCAGTGTCACTATTCAATCCCTGCTTTTCTCAAATCATCAACAGGTTAAAAACAAACACTCCTCAATAAAATTGGCAAAAAGTAATTGTGGGAAGGGTGTTCACAGGTTTTAGGGGCCATTACAGAAAGCAAGCTATACAACCGTTTATTGATTAATGTATGCTACATAGTTTCACAGTGACGCTATCTTTAATTTAATATAAAAATGACTTTAAATCATGGCTTTCTCTTAATATACCAGTATCATGAGCCAGGCACTTCAGATATTGCAGTGTTAACAGAGGTGAGGGACTTGTCGAGAGATTAAAAACAAGCTAGCATAACGCGCTAGCTGTGTTTGTTTCCATGAATGTTAGCCTCTCAACTCCCCCTCACAGACATCAGACTTTTTCCAGGCCAGACAGTCAGAGTAACAGCTAAAACCAGGCTATTTTTAACCTGCAAAGAGTGAGCAGCGGAAGACATCACCTTCCCATTGTGTGTCGACTACTTGCTGACCTGTTAACTGTGGCCAAGGTTCGGAAGTCGACTCAGCTACATTATTATACTGACCGCAAGGGGAAGGACAATTGAAAAACGTATAAAAATGTCAATTAAAATAAAAACTTGCTGGTTGTTAAGCCTAAAAGTGTTGAGAAGGTAATGTATTTTGCATTGCCTGCAAAGAGTCACTATATGGACCCTCAAATTAATGACGTGACACAAGAAAGGTGCCGACAACTCAAAAAAAAAAAAAAAAAAAAAAAAATTATAAAAGGAAAAGGCCTTGACAAAGTTGAAGTTTCACTAAGCCATGATTAGAGAGAAGAAGGGTTCTTGTTTTCATATCTGCCACAGGATTCCAGCGAAAGCATCCGGTTGGACATCCAGTAAATGAGCGAAGCAAGAGATGTTGCCACACTTGATCCTGATAGCATCAAGCATGAGACACACTATTGGTCTGATTTGTATAAAAACATATTGTTGGTACTATACCCAGTGACAGAACATGGCATTGAAACCAAACCAAAGATGTAATGAAACAGGCTTGCCAGAGTGAAGATTAATCCCAGAGAGAAACAGAGGTGGATGCTATGCCTTGAATGGTTGTAAAGGCACTACTAGAATCATTGGTAGAGCAAGTAGTTCTTAAGGGAGGCAGGTAAGGGCAGTCCATGGATTTCACTCAGTCGCTCTCTCCCCAACGCGACCCGTACCGAGCGTCTACAGAGGTCCATTAATGGCAGAGGTTCAGCTACAGGCAGAGAGAGAGAGAGAGAGAGAGAGAGAGAGAGAGAGAGAGAGAGAGAGAGAGAGAGAGAGAGAGAGAGAGAGAGAGAGAGAGAGAGAGAGAGAGAGAGAGAGAGAGAGAGAGAGAGAGAGAGAGAGAGACAAAATTCATTAAAAACAAATCACTCAAATAATTTGTAAACTTGTAAATCCCAATGTAGGCCGTCTTTCCCATTAAGATTATGATGGGGTTGTGTGTCAGACTGGGTGTTTTAAATCACTCATGTTCTGACATTCTGACACATAAGCATGGTACAAGCCCAAAAGCTTGAGCAAATGTTAGGAGTGCCAGGAGTCTGTCGTGGCATGAAGAGCGAACAAGCTTATTCTTAGTATAGAATGTTTGGTAATATGATAACAAATAAAGAATGCAAAGATCTTTGATATTTGGGGTTCTTGAACCTTGGGCACTTTGTCTCAGGGGTTGAACTAAATTAACTAAAAGAGTAACAAGCATTTATATTTTTGAAAGTGCTTAAACACGTAGTTTGAGATGGAAGAAATTAAATAGTGGGAATTTATGGCTTTCTAAACGCTGAGTGCAAGATTTTATTTTAGGTTAGGGAAATCAAACGACCGCGGATATGGAATAGTCCCAGCATTTGCAAACTGAAGCCCGAACAAGTGTGTTTGTTAAACATTTTGAATGGAGGTGATGTTAAAGTTGGAGAGAGGTGATTGAAGTATTCAATCCCCCCCCCACCCCCCCCCCCCACCCCCACCAAAGCAAAGTAGCAGAGTTCGGTATTACTAGGCTATGACAGTACACTAATCATGGGGAAAAAACGGGCAACTAATGGATGTTCGATTTGGTTTTCTAAAAGACTACATAGGCAAAATGCCAAATCAAATATTTGTGTATGGATTACAAAACTGACAAAAGCGATTCATCAGCTGATGTAGAGATAAAGACTTGGTTTAAAGTTTTACAATTACAGAGAGAAGAAATTGTGGCCAACAAAGAAAAAATTCAAACCGTGTGCACCTGGCTTAAAGTATTACAAGTTTCCTCATAGGTCCCATTTATTCCAGCCATAAAACACCAGTAAGTACTTTGAATTTCTGAATGGTTTCCACACAGCACCACCTGCACGGATGTTGAGATTACTTCATAAAACGCACACTTTTGCAAATGAGACACAGGGGAAACCAAACAGATTGAGGTAAGGGATAAATAACAGAACATTTATACCTCTGTTGACCACAAGCATGACAAAGAATGCATTAGACAGATACAGAAGGAAGCCAAAGCCTTGGAGTCAGAGGTTGAGTAATACTCTGGCTACTCTTATCACACACATACGGGAGGAGAATTCTCCAAAAATGGGAACACCTGTATCCTGAACCGATGCAGTAATGCAGCACCAATACTTCTCAAAGTCAGACCTTCATTAAATGTTGCTACACATGGCTCACTCGGGAAAGAGGTTTAAGAGTCATTTCATCATCTAATGGCATTGAAAACATCAAGGTGATAAAAGGTATTCCTTTGGAAAGGCCATCATTAGTGGCCTAGAGACTGCTTCCTCTGAGAGTAAGGCAGGTTACAGCTGACCTGAATCCTGAGAAGCCCAGACATTAGTAAGTCTGGCCCTCACCTGCATCCTTTCATTATATGACCACAGAATGATAACATTATAAGAATGCCCTCCAAAACTGACTCATAACAGCATACTGGGTTGAGGAAATGAGTCAGATTGGCAGAAACTACAAGCAAAAAAGCAGAAATTGAACGTATGTGGACTAACCTCGAAAATCCAGCTGTATTCTAACAAGAACTTAACTGTCCTTATTAGCTAGGTTTGTTAGTTAGATTGTTCTGTAGATGTTCTCATTTTAATATATTTATTTAATTTAGCACATTTTAGTTCAGCACTGTTTTACTTGATAGGGGATTAAAACCAAACATAACACTCCATTTAAAAAAGACAAATCGGTTGAATAGGCTATCGGCATGCATGGTCAAACCTAAATATCGGTTGACCTATTAAAAAGCAGCTATTCGTGTATAAAGACTAATTTTACTATGCCATTGAGAACATTGTCTACAGTTAATTTGACTTGCAATGTGAATTTATATCAAATACATTGTGCAAATATTATGTCTAAAGCTGATTCAGAGCAATATTTCCATAAATAGCAACAAAACTTACAATTTTAAAGTAAGTTTACACATCTCTTTTTTAAACAATTTCTTGTTGGAGGTCAATAAAATGAAAACATTTATATCAAATTCACCACAAGCACTCAATTTTAAAAACCCTGATCTAGAGAACATGTTGGCTGATATGAAGAATCTGATAGTTTTCATAAAGGAAAAGCTCAGTTTTGATCTATAATGGAGAATGTCTGTTTAAATGTTCCTGATCAGGCAGCAGTGGAATCAGCTCAAGACGCATGTAATACTGAAAGAGCAGAGCAAAGCAGACAGTTTAATGATTAGCTTCCAGGAAGTGTTCGAGATAATGAATGATGTCATGTACACAGGTTTCCTGTTTACAAACATCACAGGGTGCGTGCGCATACCAAAGGCAGAAAGCCAGATTGGTGAGCTCAGCTGGTCCGCTACTGCAACAACCTTATAGTACTGCAGATTTCCTTATTGTTTGTATATAACTGCTGACTCAAAACGTGATTAGTTGGATCCATTTGGCGGTCTTTAATTTTGCAGGGTTACTGTGATATGTATGAATCATCATGTTAGGCTAGTTATGTAATAGCCAATGTTAGTAGAACAGGATCTACTGGCCAGACCGAATTTGCCTTTATAAAAGCTTTCCTTGAGCTTTTGACATCATATTATAAGAACATCCTGTAAGTTTCAGAACTGAAAACATCCTTGTTAGTCCAATAAAAGCTTTTATTGACACCAGGCTTAGCAAACGACTTGTTTTTCAAAGTGGGGAACTATGACGACAAAGAGGATATAACACCACCCCCGCAGAATAAGATCGACGCCTACTTCAACACGGCCGGTTTAGCCCTGCCCACCGACTCGTGGATTACACGCATAGCTAAATAACATAGGCCTACCTCGTGATGACAAACCGGATCGAGCTACTGAGCAATAAACATGCCGTTTACATGCCGATTCCAATAGGACAGCATAGTTAAACTTCATTTTTAATGACGTTCCAGCTGAGAGAAAAACACTGTCCGTCTGTTGTTCGCTTCATTTCACTGAGGATTGTTTTGTAAACAAGACTGGATTTGCAGAATGATTACGAGTAAAGAACAGTGCTGTGCCGTCTATATTGGATCCGATAGGAATGGTGCAACACACGGACTCTGGGTCGAACATATATGGGCGAATCATTCCGGTTAACATTGGACGTTTTCAAACATTGAACGTTTAATTAAACTTTGAAAATTTCACCCCCTCTCCCATTTGGAACATTTACAACATAACTATCAATTAAACAGCACAGCAGCTGGGTTGTTTTGATTAAGTAATAACAAAAGAAATACAGGTTACTTAAAGTTCATTCGAAACATGTTTATGGTTCATTTCAGCTGAGGACATTAAAGTTACAAAGACACACCAGCGGGTAAACGAAAATGAGTGCTTTGCGGAATGTGCGGAAATGCTTAGACAGACGTTACGCAAGGAGAGCATCAAAATAAAAGGTACCTCAGATCAATATTTTACATGTGGCATTGATGCATCGTATCGTTAGATGTTTGATAGATGCATTGATCCATATCCATGTATTGTTACACCCCTAGTTTCGCAGACCACTACAAATGTCTGTCCCCACTACAAAAATCGTGCCCCATTTAAGGGTATAGGGGGCAATTTTATCAGGTAAATTGAGCTGGCTTAATATAATTAATGAATGAGAAAAAAAACCTTCCATAGACACACTAGCTACAGCCACTTTTAATGTTTAACAACCCACAGAGTCAACCTTGATATTCAAGAGAAGGAAGATTGGAGGATCCATGAAAAAACAGACAAATAACAAACAAGTAGAAAGGGTGATACTTACGATCAAGTCCATTGATGTACCGGATTCTAATTTCACAGTGTCCCCACACAGCACTCACTACAGGGTATAGCTTCCTTCCTTTGAGTCCTCTGAAAGCAACCCCTAAATATTGTCCGTCGACCACAAAACTTAATGTCCCCTCGTCCATGTCCAGGACCACCAAAAATGAGTCTGGGACAATAAAGGTCTCATCAGGCTCAAGAAAAGCTGGATACGTCCTACTGGGCTGGTTCTTGCCATCATGATAGAGTTTGTTACGTCCCAGGTCCCAGCCCCAGGACTCGTTATTGTTTCCTACAAGTGCAGTGTATCCTACAGAATGCAGCGGGGCTTCACCCGTCGCCACACCAACAACGGCATGGGTTCCCCGCTGGCGCATGGCCCAGCTGATCTCCCACACATGCAGTCCCCGTGTGTATCCCACTCGGCCCCGGATAGCATCTGTACTCTGCGCTACAGGGTGCCGGTGAAATATGAGTTTATTGTCCTCTTTAACAAAGATGTTAAGCGAACGGTCATCATTGTTCCACGAGTGTTGCACTTGGACATCCTGCAAGGCTGATGGCATGTCTAACAACATATCCAGACGGGAAGGCTTGGTGTAATCTAGGGCCTGCAGCTCTAGCTTGAGAGGCCGAAACGCCGGGTCCCGCATGTCCACAGTCTTTATGCCTCCCGGAACCTTCTGCCCCATGCTCTGGGTGGTCTTATTAGCACTTTACTCCCCCTCTTATCACAAAACGAAGCAAATAACAGAGAAAGAGGGCAGTCAGGGTCCACTCCTTCACCTATGCCCCTCCACCAATAAGGAGGCCAAGGCCACTGTTTTTATGCCAGTGGTTGCTGGGAAACCAGGTCAAAGCAGCTGCTATCACGCTCACCTGGGGAGATTAAAGGGAGAAAAAGACAAAGTTAAATGAATGCAACAAATCAACCTTTTTACGGTTGCCCGTTTTCCAACTACAACAGTATAATCATCATGTTATTTTTAACATTAAAGTTAAAATTATCCAAACTGACCGTGTTAAACATAAAATATTGGATGACCAGTAACTTTTTTTTCTATTAAATTCAGATAAGACTGAGGCATTTACTTATTGCAAAAAAAAAAAAAAAAAAAAAAAAAAAAAAAAAACCTGTACACAGCCTTCCTGATCATTTTGGGGGCACAGACTCAATCTCCGGTTTTTATCTAGATTAATGACATCTCTTTAGCCATGCATTTTACATAATACAGCTCATAACCTTGTACTCCAGTAACTTGTACTGCAGTTATATAGGCCTATTACATGCACATGTTTGTCTTTTGCCTTAAACGTTATGAACAGCAGCTACACCAATTTTCCATTTTCTTTTCTGTTTCTGTTCCTCTAACATTGGATGACCCAACACTTGAAAAGAGTTTACAATAACCCCAACCAGGACTTCATGCGACACGAACTCTGAAACAACACACTATTTTGTGATCAGAACTTGTAATAACAGTTTTAAAGGAGATTGTTTCTGCCTAAATTGATACATGTTAGCTACACTGCATAATTTGTATTCTTAGAACACCACATTTCTGGAAATATGGGCATTACATGGACAGTCACTTCTGATAAGGCATTTTCTGTAAAGCTGCTTTGAAACAGTGTATAGTAAAAGGCGCTATACAAATAAATGCGAATTACTAGGTTTATTAAACTACTACTATTATTACACAATACAGATCATGAAATGTGTATGTGCATGATGCATGTTTTCCAAGCAGATATTTGGTTTTGTAATAAAACAATATTGAACTTAAGTTACATATTTAGTAAGATTTTAATGAGAAACACTTGATTAGGCACACGTTTGACAAACATACCCTAAGCAAAATAAATCTACTCTCCTCTACAAACTCAGACAAGAGTGGATTGTCAATGGCACAGTAACTATCATTCTGTCATTTGCATGCTCAATGCCTCACTTGTGTGTGTTACAATATGGTTTATTGGTCCAAGGCACTTTTCAGAGTCCCATTATATCACATGACATGCGCATAGGAGAAAATAAATCTCCAGCTTTACCACAAACAACCCGCTCTTCTTGACTGCTTCACACAATGCCCTTTAAAAATAAGGGATATAAAGGAGCGAAAGAAAGACAGGCTATATCCTCTTAAGCTTGTCTAGTCTGAAGATAACAGGAATAGCAATAGAAAGTCTGACTTCAAGAATATATAATACAGAGCCGAAATGTTTTCAGTGAAAAAACGCAAATTCAGGCCAGCAAAAATTCCACCAGACAAGGTCAGTGACAAAAGAGGAAAGTAGGAGAAAAAAAAAAAATTCATTAGACATGCTTAGAGACTAGACATACCAGTGCTGTGTGTGAAATCCCCATATGATGTCCTGGTTTCTAACGCGATTCCTGCTCTCTTAAATAACATCACTGTTAAATCGGATATTCAACAATTTCAATATTCAACAGTCTACTAGGAGGGAAAAAAAAGAAAAAAGCTTTATGGCTATCTCCAAAAAAAAAAAAAAAAAAAAGTCAAGTCTTCCGTTCTTTCCGTACAGTGCTTATTGAAAACAGCATTTCATAATAAGCTGGTGAAGGGCCCCAAGGGTAATTGAATTGTAGACAAGAGTTCATTGAGGAGCATCTTAGCCCTCTCTCTGATACAAGTAAACAACCTTTCAAATGGGTCACGCCTCTTCGCCGCTGGCCTACCCAAGGCAGAGGAACACCAAGAAGTGGGTGGCAAGTTTGTGAATGCCAAACAATACAGTCTTCAATGGCTGTCCAACCTTTAGAAAGTAGGAAACATGTTAATTTGCACACTCTACGCAGTGAGCAATTAAGCTTTGTGGCAAAGCACCAACACACAGACAACAGCCTTTTACAGATCTGTTAGAACCCAGTGACCATTTTAAATGAGATATCGCATTATTGCATGATACACAGGGGCAGGGTGACCTCATCCTGCAGGGTCATCTCCACTCTTTGCATGGTTTTTTAAAAGACACTGCTTGGCATGTGAGGGGACCACTTTTAACAGTTTTGATAAGTTAAATTTTTTTGGTGGTTTATGGGGAGGGACTTTGCAGGTGGTTTGCGGACCACTTCTGTGTAGAGCTGATTGAAATGCGTGATGGGGGGGTTCTGGTGGATTTGTTGGGCCTGGGGAACAGTGGTGGCTTTTGTCTTGTCCACATTTAAGACTTATGCAAAACTGGGCTTCCCGAGACTTCTAGTTGCTTGAAATCCGTTCAGCACAGTCTTCTTGTTCGTTAACATCGGCCGTTTCCACCGTCGGGCCGAACGGAGCTGGAACGGTTACGGTTT
The DNA here is from genome assembly GCF_988280905.1 of Pimephales promelas. NCBI lineage: Eukaryota > Metazoa > Chordata > Actinopteri > Cypriniformes > Leuciscidae > Pimephales > Pimephales promelas. The sequence goes on along the minus strand of NC_142788.1, from coordinate 18,659,110 downwards.
CCGTGTGTCAGATTCGCAGCAGATCTTTGGAATGTATACAAAACACGTACCCAACCTTGCACCTACTTGGATGCAAATATGTACCTCCCAACTCAAAGTTTCCCTACATGCTTTGATTCAATCTTGAACATGTACGATTTTAATGAGAAAACACCCCTTTGATTTTCCTGATTCAGCTTGCGCTTTACACAAATAAATCTACCCTGCTCTAAAAAGTGAGACAACAGTTGTTTTATTAGCACAGGAACTGTATTCTGTCAGTTGATTGCTCAATGACCCTGATGATGGCATTGTGAGCATGTCAACCAGTGGAGGTTTTGTTTGTATAGAAGCAAAATCTCTACAGGTTGACATGCTCACAATCAGGGTAATTTCTCCTCTCAAAAGTAGCAGCATGTATTTGCAAGATGACGGACACTACTCTGAAATGGGGACATTACCTTCGACAGGTTTTGATCATGATACTGAGGCATCTGGCAGGCAGCTGTGACTGAGGGGCAAAGCAGGAATGAGAAAGTAGATGACAAATCATGGTGTCAACCCAAATGTCACACAGATGCTCTATTCAGACAGTGGGCAGACGGAGTGAAAATGGCAGACAAATGGCACTTTAACACTGCTTGATTAAAGTGTGAAGACTTCTCAACTGAAAGACAAAATAAATCCTATAGGACATTCAAAAGAAAATCAAAGTATCCTTGCATACATTTTTTTTTTTTTGGGCTTTTTACACGTTAATTGTACTACAAAGTGGTACATATACCATGCCAGAAAGCCAGCATACTAGTTGCAGAAATAATGTTACAGAGTTGGTTTAACATCTCAAACAATGTTGGAGCAGAGACACAGTCGGTAGCACATTGTTCATGAAAAAAGAAACGGTTGTGCTCACGGGGACCTGGGTTAGAGTTATAGAGATGTGGGTCATGTCCCGAACCCAGTAACCCCGTCTCTCTCCTTCCACTTCCCTGTCAACTCCCCCATTTAAAAAGGCAATAAAATATATTCACACACAAAAAAATGGTAACACTTTACAATAAGGTTCATTTTTTAAACATTGTTAACATGAACCAACCATGAGCAATTCATTTGTTACTGTTTTTGTTCAACTTTGTTAACATTAGTTAATACAAAGCTAGCTGTTCATTGTTTGTTCATGTTCAGTGCATTAACTAATGTTAATAAGACTGATAAAGTATTAGTAAATGTTGAAATTAGCATCAACCAAGATTAACAAATGCTGTAAGTATTGTTCATTCTTATTTAATGTTAGCTTTATTTATTTTTTGGCTAACACTTTTACAATAAGGTTCACTAGTTAACTACATTAGTTAACAAACCAACTAATGACCAACAACCAACCAACAACTTGATTTGGTTCTTAAAATAAACTTTATATTTAAACACATTTATAACATTACACCATTTGGAGGGAACAGGCAAGCAGCCTGAACTCAGCTCTGTAAAATATAAACCTTTTATAACTTGTGCTAAATTGTGTTAGAGTTAGTTTTAACTTATTTTTTTTAAAAAAAACATGAATAGCTAAAAATGCATTTGGGGGTTTCACATAGCTGACACTTTGACATCAAGTAGTCAACTTTATATATAAAAAAAAGTCTTAAACCAACAAGCCAAAAATGATCACCAGTGAGAATAAGTTTGAGAAATATGAAGGTCTGATTTGAACTGAAAGAGATCAGGGTGTCTTTATATTGACACTCCCTTCATGAATGTAGACTCACCCTGGATTAAAGCAATCATATTTTTCAATTGTTTAACAGGGCTCTTTGAGGCTGACAGCCGTTATGAGAGAACAGGAGCACACTTAACCAGCACTCCCCCACTAGACAAGCTCAACAGCTCTAGGCAGAGCCACAGCAGGTGCATCATGATACTGAAAATGACAACACCCTACACAAATATATAACATACTGCAATCTGATCGAAATCTTCTGAACATTGCTAAAAAACACTCATGTAGGCCATGTGTTGACCAAATTTGGGTGGTGCAGTCTCTGCCATGATGGTGGTTATAGGGGAAGCCTAATGGTCCCTCCCTACCTAAAAAAAACAAGTCTTTTGATAATGAGTAACATCAACTGAAAAACAAACACTGAATATGAAACTACATAAATATGACCCAATATTTTTAGAACACAGCAACCCTAAAGGGGAAGTAAAAAAAAAAAAAAAGAAAACCTATAGATTATTTTTCTTTTATGGACAACAAAAATGTTTTTTGGACCCTGCCGACGTTGATTGTATGGACCAGAAAATGCTGAAACAAAATATGCCATTTTGTATTCCACAGAATAACGCCAGTCAAAGTTTGGATACAAATTAAACGTGTCCATCCAACTGGATAAACTTGCATAACAGGTAAGAGATGATGCTCTTCACAACTTATAGAACAGGGAAGTACTGTACATGAAACTGAGCCAGGAAGCGAAAAATAATCTGACACCACATACAACATTGATAAGAGCATCACAGCTGTGGTAGCACCATCACACACAAAATTAAATGTTTAATGTTACATTATCTGCCAAATATGACTTCCCCATGCATGCTCACTGACCTTCACAAATCTGATTCTGAATGGAGACATTAAACTAAAAAGAGATTTACAAAAGCTCAGCATTTCTTGGTTTACCATCAGGGCTGCATGTCAAGACATGCTGTATTGTTAGCATAACAAGTTATTAAATTAGTGCTGTTATGCAAGCAAATTAAATGCTTGGTGTATCAAAGCCAACAGAACAGATCACAGTTTACTAAGAACCTCAATGATATTCATTTATCAGAGAGTAGTGGGAGCTTTAGTCAGCAACAAAATGGCAAAAGCCATTCAAACGGCCTCAGTCACCCTTGAATGAAGTGAAAATATGCCAACAATCAATTTTCTGAACAAAACATTTAATTATACAAATATGCTAACTCAAAACACAAATTGAAGGACTTGCAAGTTCACACCAAGACAATAATTAATTTAGCTGAACCAAACGTGATCCTCACCGCACGGAAAAGTGCCAAGCGAGATTTTACAGGGAACATGGGCTAGTAAGAACCATACATTAGTGAAGTTCATGCAACAAAGATCAGGGCAGTTGCAGTGACACATACAGACTTGTGTAACTTAAAGCTGCAGTCTGCAGTCGCCATCTGTTCGAAAATCGAAATCTGCAAATTGTAGCCATTCGCGGAATTACGAGATGTACTTCAACACCCGACATGGCACAGCGCGGAATCGGATGAACACTGTTTGAGGAGAATGTGAAGCTGTCAGTCACTGCGCCGGTGTCGAGACTGGCATTTAGAACCACAGATTATTCTTTTTGGAAGTATGACCAAGAATTTTTACCGGAAAATGTTATCTGAACTAGTCAGAAAAATCCACTTGTTCTGACATTGCAGTAAATCGCGCTAATTAAATCTAACAATTGCTTATAAGTTATCATAACACGCAAAACTGTGCAAATAATACTTTGCTCTCTAATTGTTAATGTCAACAACGTCAGCATTGCGTGACTACATGTATAGTCCTACCGATATTATCCTTGTTTTCGCATGGGTCCGGTTGCAGTGTCTTTTTCTGTAGCCACTCTGAAGTGCGAATGAAGTCTTTTGCATTTTACAGCGGGTGAATTGTTGTCACTTGTGATTGTTATTTGAACCTTTCTGGATCTGCCATCAAATTGATGTTTAATTATATCAAGTGCTGAAAAGGGGACCAGTAACTGAGCAGATTGTGAAATACTCAAACCGGCCCGTCTGGCACCAATAACCATGACATGCTCAAAATTGCTTAAATCACCTTTCTTTCCCATTCTGACATTCAGTTTGGATTTCAGGAGATTGTCTTGACCATGACCACACCCCTAAATCCATTGGAGGCTGGAGAGCGTTTTCCAAAAGATACGTTTACTGGCAACCCGGGGTGTTGAAATAATGGGCTATATGCACGCATAAGTTCCGCATTTGACGCAAGGATGCTCGTCCATTCCCGGTTGTGGAGATTTAAGCGGAGAAAAACCAAGGAAAACGGGATTATGGCAGAGTCTTCAAAACTTACTGTCCTCCCGTCTTTGAAACGAAACGTACATACGTTTAAATGTAATTTTATATATAGATAGTTTATTTAATATAATTTTAAAAAGAAGCATAAACACAACGAGGGGTGTCTGTTTTATCTGTTTTGAGACTAACGTTTCTTTAGTACAACCATGGAGTATAAAATTCAATATAAATTCTCAGTATTGCATTGGACTCTACGATCGCGGAAGTTATCGAGCATCCTTACACCTTCACCGGAAATACCGCCGTGCATAGAGCCCATTGGGTAAAAGTTAAATTGGCAACGTGCAAAAATGGATATTCCGACACATAAAACACATTTCAAAGTAAAATAACTGGCTGTAGCAAAGTTTCTCAAAGAAACGAGTATGTGAACACCACATCATGTTTCCTAAATATCTGCAAACATATGAAGAGTTCAGATGCAAAAGCCTCTAAATGCCATTTGAAATTTTCTTCTAAAATGACAATTTTTATCAAGCTTGTATATTTAAGTTCAGTAATTTCACTTAAATGACAATTAATAGGTAATCTTCATTGCCATTCAAGTGAAATTACTGAACTTAAATATACACACTTGATAAAAATGATAATTTTAGAAGAAAATTTCAAATGGCATTTAGAGGCTTTTGCATCTGAACTCTTCATATGTTCTTTTTGTGCTTTTGTACAGTCAAAAACTTACAGCATCTTTAAGCTTAGCTTCTCACCAAGCAAAATAGACCAAAGGCCGGTTTGGAGTAAATATGACTGGAACGGAGCGCAAGAGATTCCACATTCACTCAAAGTGCTCTCTAATCACCCCAACCCCCACTCCGGGTTTTTGAAGTTTCCCGCTCCATGGCGAGATCTTGGCGCGAGTGAAAACAACGCGCACTTTTAAAGGCCCACTCCATGCTACAGGTAAATACCATAGGTAAATACACGCGATTCCGCGTCTATTCACGAAAGAACACCCGACTTAAAACAAACAAACAAACAAACGAACAAAAAAAAAAAACCACCATGACTTCAAAAACACTCTTTCCCCCAGGCAGGAAAAAAAGTCAACAGAATATTAAACAAACTCCCGTGATAGCAATTACCAAATATTAGCACTCTTGGAAACACCAAACAAATAAGTAGAAAAGCGGCCTTGATTGTTAAAGTTAGTGCTATACGAATAACTAACTTAGAAGATAGCGTTATTCTCTATTAATTACTAACGTTAAAGTAAAGTAATGTACAGATAGCAAAACACAAATGACTCTACAGCAATGCTCTAACGTTAGGTCTTAAAGCCCTTAAACCGAAAGTGAAGCCTCTCCAGCATTGTCTAGGCCAAACATCTTTAAAGTCGTGGAGTAAAACTATAAAAGGTCCGCAGTTTGAGCACAATTTTAATTCGAATACAAACTAACGTTAATTAATGAATTGAGATTCACACTAGTCATAGTAATGCGACTACCTGGCCCTTCGTAGAAAGGTTAAATGTAACCAATGAACAAAATAATCAGAGACACAAATCTTTTGATGTTGCCAAACTTATCTCGGGTAGGAAACTAATAAGCGTAACGTTAGATCCACGAGGCATCTTTGTTGGTTTAAAAAAAATATTTTATACCCACTACAAAACGCAGGAAGCAGTTGTTGTTTAGTCCACAGCCAACGTTAACGTTAGCCTACTCATTTATTATTTACACAGACGCATTAGGAAAGGTTCCAAAAGCTAGCACGTTAATATCGCATTTCACGTTTTAGGCTATCATCGGCTTGTTGAATGAGCACATCGACTGGTGTTTGTTTTCGAAAAGCTTGGAAAAAACGCGAGTGTTTGCATGTGAACACACAGCAAAGACAAGCAAATCAAATGTGTTAAATATTAACAATTTCAAACCCTACCTGCAACGGATACACGCCAACAAATAAACCATAGGCGAAGGAGTGGAGCGAGTATGTTCCTTTCAGTCGGTATTCCCGTGCAAATCCATGACTATATAACTCCTCTCTGTCTTTTTAGCATAGGCTTGTATTGGGTGAAATGATGGCTGCTACAGCGACAGAAACATCTCTCCAGTCACGTGGTCAAATAGCTCTCAGCTGCTGCTGCTGAACCCTCCCAATTGAGCTGAGCTGTTGTTGTTTAGCTCATTTCCCCTGATAAACCCTGCTAATTGTGGACTACATAATAATGGCATAATCACTCTGTGTGTGTGCATGCCAGATATACATTTATGCTCTAGTACTCTCTTTCTATTTTACACACTCTGTTGTGCCAAGTTAGCAAAGCAAACCAAATAGCTTTATTTTGAGGGAAAATTACAAAATATTCCAGTAAAAGTTATAAAAATGCATCAGTGTTCTCAATTAAGAGTTTTATTTGTAGTTTAGTTTAGTTTGATTTGTTTATATAAAATATGGAGAATATCTTTAAATTAATTACATTTAACAATTTGAAAATGGATGGTACTCTGTTTTGTTTATTTGTCATCTCAAATTTTATATAATTCATAATATTCTTTTTAGGGATTTATATTTATGTAGTTATGTAGGTTAAAAAAGTTTTGTTTTGTTTTTCCATGGGTAACTATTACCCTTTAATAAATATATATATTCTGAGAGTTTATTTAATTAATTTCTGTTTATTTTTATTGTATTTTTTTCATATACTGTTATAGGGGGCATATCCTCCAGAGTAGTGGTCCATTTTTATTGGTTTTCTACTTCCAATCTTGAATGGTTGGTTAAAGACTTGTTTTCCATCACAATATTTGCACTTTCATATTCACTTTCAGACTGACTCTAGCCATTGTTGCACCCTTTTGTGTGATGACTGCATTTCCATGCTTGAAGACACTGATTCATGTGGCTCCTCTCTATATGACTCAACAGACAACGAGGCAATCCAAACTGTCTGGAGACAGAGTAATAACTCCTCTAGACCTTACACAACGGATCACTCCTCCTGAGCCCATCTCTGTGGTTGCGAGTGTCTCTAAAACTGTTCTGTTTGGGGGTGGAGTGGATGTTTTCCCTCTGATGTAGACCTCAGTGAAGAGGTGAGCACAGCAGTGATGTAGCATCCCGCTAAGAATCACATTCTTGCTTAAGCAGAACTGCAACTCATTGACAAAACTTATAGTATATGCAGCGAATCACCTCTGATCTGAACGTACAACACTCTGATGGCAATATATTCCTCTATATCTCTATGAAATATACCTCTATGTCTATTTCCAAAGTTAAAAACACAAAACGACAGCAAAAGACAGCAAAAAACAAAATGCACATATTATTTTATGTTCAAGTCATCAGTTTTGAATGTATTGTTAATTAATAAATTTTCATTCGCGTTAATGCATGCTAAATGTTATGTATAAATTAATATTAAACTAGATTAATAATATATATTTTAATTCTACGAAGCTCCAAATCGACAGTACCACATCATTGTTTGAGGTTTTATAACACATACTGTGTGGAGGTTTAGCAAGACGTGCGTTTAACCCCTCTTCCCTTCCTCTAATATAGGGGTCATTTACTTCAAAGTGACCTCAACCGCTATTAAAATATGATGTATTTTCCTGTCGGAGGTTGAGACTTTGGCAGTGAGTTCAGTCTGTAATGTTTAAGGGAATGGTTTTCAAATTTCACAGGGGCCAACATGATATTAATGCACAGAGACACTTACTATATGGGTGAAGATTCTGGAACAGAGGAAGTGTTGACCCACAAGAGGGGGGCAGGGAAGCAGTGCTAAACCTCCAGATGGAGTGTGCCCTTTACTCTGCCTTTACTGGCACATAAACCACAGCAGATCTTCCTGACGGCATCATGCACTCTCCCTCCCGTAAATAGAAAGCTTTTCCTGCCTGTCATGCAAACAGTATGGATGCAGTCTAGACGTTCCCTAGTTAGAGCTGGTGTTAAATAAGGAAGCCTGGGTCTGAGCTAAAGTGAGGTAGACATTGCTGAATGCTGCCAAAATGGAAGAAATAAGGAGAAAATCTCAGCCAGATGTTATGAAAAGTGTTTTGTGAGAGAGGTGAGCATTAAGGTTTTGAAGTCAAAGTCGGTAGGGACCGAGTAATCTGTTCTGACAAGACCGTGTGTGTGGGCTCTTCATTACTTAGGCTAGCTGTTCTATAATATCTATAATATCTGAGAAGATCCATGTTCGCAATGACAGGCATGCAGCACATACTTATTCCTGGGGACAATCCCCTATAATTAAAATCAGGTTATTACTTTTAAATGGCCATCAATAGTGAAACAAGCTTTTTCCCTGCAAAAAGATAAAAGATGCATTAGTCAAAAGTGAATGACAGTATAGAGACATTTACATTACACTTTCTGGTCTACTAAAAAATCTACTCGAGTAGACTACTGTACTGATATGAAGAATTGAATGAGTACTTTCCACCTCTGCACTCCTAAAACAAAGCACCCAATCTGCATAATGGTTTCTGAAGGATCATGTGACTGAAAATTCAGCTCTGCATCACAGAAATAAATAACATTTTAAAATATATTAGAATTGAAAAAGGTTATTTTACATCATAATATTATTTCACAATACTACTATTTTACTGTATTTTATATAAATAAATGCAGACTTGGACTGTAAAAACAAGACTTATTAAGAGACTTCTTTCAGAAACATTAACATCTCAAATGTTTGAATGGAATATTACTGCATACTAGAGCAATGCTAACCAACCAAGCCCTGAGCTCCTTACAGTCTGTAAGCATTTACAGTCTTTGGAACTTACAATATTGTCCTCTTATGTAATTTTCTCCGAAGACTATATCCATCCACTGTACAAGACTGTCCACCCCACTGACTTTCAGGAAATGTCTGTGAGAAGACCTTGGCATTTCTAGCACGTCATTTTTATCAGACTGGTCTATTTCTGCAAATCCTGCCCACATCATCAGATTCTGTCTCTCACAGTTGTCTCGAAGAGATATTTATATATATTTTGACTAGAATATACCCTTCCATCAGTGAGGCACTCTGCTGTGTAATGTTGTTGCATGCTATTTTGTCCATGTTGTTCCAGGAATGTCTTTCCATCTCCACTTGTTCAGTCCAGCTCAAGCTTTACGGCACAGACCACATGGAAAGATGTCAGTCTGACTTGATCACATGATCAATGCAATACTGATGTCTCCCACTAGAGCATAGTAATCTCTGCACCAATTCAAAAACGTTACTAGTTAGTTTTTCATCAAGTTACCAAGAAATCAAAATGGAATGAATTTGGAATATTGCCTTATTTATTATAAATGATTTATTAGTGCATATCATTAATTTTAAATTCATGTGCTCTCTCTCAATGTTTAATCAAAATAACTTTCCCTCCCTCAGTGACTCTGATGAGGTGTTTACTGGCGTGAGGGCGGGACAACCTGTCACTCATATGACATCACAGCAATAGCAAACCACAACGATACAGTCGATGAACTGGTGAACGAAATCAAGTCCCGTCCCTTTTTTTGTCTTTTCAGGAATGGACAACGCTATCTCACGACCAATTCGTACGAATTCGTACGAGTGATTAAAAAGTGGCTAATTCGTACTAATTCATAGGACCTCACTTGTATGAATTCGTACGATTTGTCCAAACCCATGTGATGGGTAGGTTTAGGGGCGGGGTCAGGGATAGGTCATTCGTTCGAATTCATACGAATTGGCCAATTCGTAAAATATGTACGATTTAGCAAAAACGTACTAATTCGTACGAGTGAGGTTGTACGAATTGTTACGAATAAGCCACCTCATAAAATTCGTACGAATTCTCGTGAGATCGGGTTGGAATGGAAGCCTTTTCATAAATATATACGTCTTGAAGAAAAGACTTTCGTAGCTAAATGTATATATCGGAAAAATGCACAATAAAAGAATTTTAACTAGCAATCTCGAACTTGTACCATATGAGCTATTTGGGAAAGCTGTGAGAGGATTAGTTGGTTTAAATAAATGACCTCTGTGTCAGCTTAAACACTCCAATGGTAAAGTAAGAAGCGAAAATGATATTGTGATGAAAACTAAACATCTTAAAAGATGTTAAAAGCCAGCCAATTAGACTGCGAGGAATTGAGGAGTGTGTGAGCGAGGGCTTTGAGTGTGATGGGACAAATGAGCCACTAACTGAGGGCTGATGAAAGCAGTGTGAGTTTTTCATATTATGGGATAAAGTGTGAAATAATTCTCTCCATCCAGTAGTCTCTTGAGTTCACACTCACACCCAGCTGCTTGCGCTTCACATCTACACACGGGCACAAAAACAGATTTTGAGCTTCACATTTCTGATTCGGAATGAATAATTTTTTTTTGCGGTAATCAACATTATGCCACAAATGTTGTCAACTGAACGCAACTCTTACGGAACCTGGAATACTCTAGGAAAAAAAGCTGTGGTTATTAGTTTCACATGTAGGCTACCAGAAGACTGTGTCAGCTGCTCATAAGAGGGTCAACGCGTTTGGAACGTGTAATGTAGATGAGCAGTCTGGCCTTTCTGTGACAGCAACGAGAATTATGTAACTGAGGAATGTACAGAACTCAAATAGTATCATGTGATATGTGATCATGTGATTTGCGCTAGCATGTGTCTATTTCTACTTTTACAAAGCTTCAATTATCAGCATAATGTATAGCCAATGCAAAAAGGGTAAATACCTGCACAATACTGTTCATTTCATTGAGCGGTTCTCTGTGGTCGGCTCTAGTCACCAGAGCTGCGTTGACAGGCTCGTAAGTCTATGTTTCAACCCTGGGAACTGTTTTAACAGGGAGGGTTGAGAGAATAGCACCAGTTTACAAGAGCTGGGAGAGAAACTGGGACTCCTCCAAACTCTGATTCATGGCCACCTTACCAGCTGTGTATGACATCTGTCCACATCAACATCCCACCTTTGACCCAGTGGATATGGGAACAAGTATTTAATCAATGATTCACGAGTTCACACTTATAAATAAGGTAAAGAGTTTGAGTATTTGGTGTAGGCTACTGTCCGAGTAGAGGGCTCCAAATCCTTTCAGACAAGTCCTGCCACTCGGCCGCCATCTTGGCAACGTCTCCGATCAGCTATTTCGGACTAACAAGACCAGGCTCCTATCTAAATGACTGGGCAGAGAGTCAGAAGAACTACACTTTCACTGGTCACCGGTACATAAAAACTGCATATATAGAAACAGCAGTAAAATATGATAAAAATCACTGAAAAAGTTTGATGACTTTGCCCCAAAATTAAGATAATTTGAATAACGACGGTACATGACTTTGTACTATGGAAGTCAATGGTGCGCCAAACAACTGTTTGGTTCCAATCGATCTTCAAAATATCTTCCTTTGTGTTCAGCAGAAGAAAGAAACTCATACAGGTTTGCAACAACTTGAGGGTGAGTAAATGACTGTATTTTAATTTTTGTGTGGAGTATCCCATTAACACTTTGAAAAGCAGATGCAATGATACCTGTTTCCCTGTTTGTTCATGTGACGTTCGACATAAAGCCTTTTCCATCATGGAATTTAAGGTGTTTCTCAATGTCAAGGATAATTCCTCGACAGGACGGGTCCTTCCAAGTCATTTCCTTCAGAGTTGGTTTTTATTTGACATCTTTTAGAAATGACCATGTTTTGCATCATGCAAATGTTGCCATCTGCTGGTGTGGAGAATGTACTTACATTTAACGTTTATTGTCATTTACTGACAGTGACTAGGTAATGTAACACAATATATAGCATTATAAACATGTATTATTATTTTTTTTAAATGAAGAAAAAATGGACTAGATTTGTGATGTTGATAACTCTGGAAACGTGTCACAGTCTGTGAAAAAAAGTCCATTGACAAAACATCCATTTCAAGCTTAGTAAGAATCACATACAGTAGGCTACTTCACATATGGCCACATGCATAAATTAATTCATCATACTTGTGCTTTAATACTATAAATCCATTTGGGTGTGATCTTAATAGAAAACAGACAAGCATTAATGTATATCTCAAGTCATTCAGCTATGCCAAATTGAAAAGCGGAAATCAGACAAACATGTTCAGTGAAATATCACACTCAAGTTTATTTGTTTCAGATTTTCTGGGCAGTATGTACAAAAAAAGCAGTATTTACAATGATGATTGCACAGGAAAAGGTCACAGAAGCAGCAGCTCAAAGGAAAGCATAACAATGTCTAAAAATTCATACCCTGTATGGATTTTGTTCTGCATCTTTTTTGTTTCCACAGACAAATTTGACTTCCGCACAGGAACAGCAAATTACAGTCATGTACTTGGACACTGCAAATAAATGGTAGAATCATGTCTCACCACAAGGGGGCACAGAAGCCCTGCGCAGAGCAAACACAAGCAGACTAAAACATTATTTCAAACAGATTTGTTTTTGATTGATACACAACTGTTCCAAAAGGTGTTTTAGGTATGAGTTAACAATTCTTTGTAGATGTTGTGATGATGTCTAGCCTTTTAGCCCTACATTGGCTGTGTCTGAAACATTAGTCAGTCAAAGACTCCACAGGCATAATAAATCTGCTTTCAGATAGACGCTTTAAAGGCCTTAATGTCATTTACTGACTGATATATATATATATATATATATATATATATATATATATATATATATACTGACTGGATATGGATGTACCTTTCTGCCTTTCTTACCTTAGTATATTGCCTGCAACTCAGTTTTCAGGTTTCAGACAGAGCCAATGTCTGAGTATGCCATCAGGACGGATCAATAATGGGAACTGTATAAAACAAACATGGATCAGTAATGACGACTAGGCTACATTACATCTTAAAGGTGTAGGACCAGGGGCTTTATAAAGGCAGTTTAATGGAGGCCAGAAAGGCCAATCATTCATCAGACATAAATTACAAAATAATCTGTTCATATATTTTGACACTTAGAGTAAGGCAACTCCAAACCACTCTGTCATATTTAGGCTCCGTTCAATGCTTTTTGCCTTTAACAGAAAGAGCAGACATCACATTGACTGATTTTTGGCATTAATGATTGGTTTATAGATTAGCAACAGCACATTTGTTAAACTCCCAAAGTCTGTTTAGACTTTTTAAAAGAGGACTGGTATCTTGGCACACAGCTTAAACATTAAACCATCTGATGTTCAAGCACAAAGCAAAGAATAACCAGTTTGAATTGATTCAACACAAAGAAAGAATCTCCACTAGGGATTTTTATACAGTTCGGAAAAAAGAGTCCATAAGGAATGCCGCACTAAAGATGAAACTCAAGACATCGCAGCTTTTTATTTATCACAAGCTGCTTATGTGGCAAACAGATAAACAATCAAGACGTCGAACTGGTGCATCAAAGCTGAGCATAAACCATGATTTACAGTTAGTCCTGTTTGGTCAGCTGGTCAGAAAACTGAGCTGAATTAGTATGTTAGCTCACTGTTGTTGTAACACTGACGGCTGAATTTCTTATCTGTTTGAGGGTAAGGTAAGGCATCTGCAATGTATCATGTAATATATTCAGAGGGCGTCTCTCACACTTCACCAAACGTGAATATTTTTTTTTGACTCACACTCATTAAATGCCCCATTTCTCCATGCACAGTTGATAATGGCAGATAGATAGATACATTATTTAAGAGTAACAGCACTTTCTTAAATATGAGAAAATCATTATGCACATAATGCACATTATTGAGAATCAGTACCATATCGGTTTTTGTCTGAAATTAGAATTTTTTAAATATCGATACTGGCCAATATTAGATGTATAATTGTTTTATTGGATGTATAATTGTATATTTTGTATAATTGCCTGAATTTTTTTCCTTTCATTTTTTTAAATACCTTTCATAGCGTGTAACATAGCTCTAAGTGAATGAAAACATCCTGCAAAGATTAAAATCTGTAAGTGCACCGTATATTAAAGTTGTCTCTCAAAAGTAAGAGTCGACTGAGTCAATTAAATGAATCCTTGTTCAAATGGGTCTTAAGCCGTTTCGTTGTGACGTCAAGACGAAACATTAGCATACTGCCTGCCCACTTACTGCGCATGGACACAAACACTGCATCTAATTCTTGTGGATACTGGACAGAATCATGTCGAGAAGAAGCTGTGCTCTATAATGTGAGGATAAAGCCAGTTTTTTTTTTTTCACTGCCCAAGGACAAGCATTTGAAGAATCAGTGGTTAAAATTAACAGCAGTATAATCCTAAACTTTTGCAGTGTTCCCTTTTTTTTTACTGACGAAAATACGAAAATAAGAAAAATACTCTGTGAATAAATAAGTGTAAGTAAAATAATTGGTTTGTTAATACATTGTTGACATACACTTGTTAATGCTGATGGTGAGGAATTGCAGGTGCAACATCTCATAATGTACCTCAAACCGAGTAGTGTATCACTGAGAAACGTCCTGCTCGAGTCGTCCTTGCGATGGAGGTTCGGGTTGAATAACTAGTTCTTCTAATGGTAAATCTTCAGACTCGCGCTCGGATTAATATGGTAAAATCGACGTCATTGTTCGTTACTGTCTTTAGTTTATGGTGTAGAATTTCTCTGTGTTTTTGTTTTCGATATGCGCACTGTCCGTGGTAGACTAATCACAACGGACTGAGCTGTCTGGCCAATCAGAGCAGAGTAGCTCATGGAAAGGAGGGATTTAGAGAGATTGATTCATCTGACGAGTCGTTTGAGAATCATTGAAAAATGTGGTGAAAATTATTATTATTTTTTTTTACCTTAGATGTATGTGAACCTGTTGTAGGAGACCTCCAAAACAACATTAGGAAAGTTTAAAATTGCATAAGGGGGCACTTTTATATTAATCTTTAAAAACAATTTCAAAAAGAATGTTGAATTTTATACTGCACATTATGATGCTGTGATACTTTACTTAGTAGCATTTAAAAAGTTACATTTTATTTTTATTTCTTGTTTCTTTACAAATAAGTAGAATTTGTCATAAGATGAACATAATTAGCAGCTTATCAGATATATTTTTAATTTCGATGCTCCCCTACTCAAAATACTATGCATTGACTGAACTGAAATTCACAAAACAGTATTTTTGACTCGTAATTTTTCTCTGCAGAAAAACTTTTTGAGTGGAGTTACTCTTAAATAATGTCAAAAGATGTATTGCACAGCTGTTATAAACATTAGATCAAGGGGTTTTACACCTGAAATCTGACTGAAAGAACATCAATAATATCAGAATATGAGAAATGACCCTGTCCCAAATAGTGCATTTGATGTGTTCTGTACTTGCAGATGTGCGATGACCGTAGCAAGTTCCATTTGTCATTTTAGGTTTCAGAAGGATGTTCTATGCTCCCTGTTGCACAGCCTGAGCCCACCATTTGGGACAGGGCTGAAAATGCTTTCATCGTGCAAGCAGGTAAAATGTCCTTGAGGAGAAAGACTTCACAGAACTGAATTTTAGCACAGTGTTAGGACCTCAAACAACCTTCTAGTTTAGCCGCTCATCCGCACAAAGACATGTCATTAGACACTGCTACAGAGGAGGTTCTCATTCATTTACTGATGTACTCACAAGGGGGTTAAGGACAAGTCTGAAGGAGGGCACAGTTTCTGACTGCCTATCCAACACCTTCCTGTTTCTAGTCAAGTCTGCGAGGGTAGTGAGTATCCTAATGGAGGTCACATGATCATGGCATGTTGTCACTCATGCAGCCGACTGGTGTCATCGTCCTTTTCTTCATCAAGTAACCCGAGCTCTCCTTGTCTCTCTAAGGTGTTTCTAATGGAAATGCTGTTCAAAAAATATGGTGTGAGACATATCTAATTCAATAGAAAATAAATAAATACTACTAATAAAAAATAATAGTAATTCAGTAATTATTGATTTCCCAATAATGAATTATCTCAGTCATGAATTTACTGATTAATTAATTTTATTTCCATATTAGTTAATAGTAGTAGATAAAGTATTAGTACTACTCATTTATCATGCATAGTTACCAATTAATGATGGACGATTATCTAAGTGTTACAAAAAAAAGTTATGTGGTCTATCTGTAAGTTTCCTGAAATTTTTTCTTTCAGTTAGCCTTGCAAAAAAACACAATTCACATGTAAATGACCCAACATATGCATCAATATTCATATTATGCAATAGTCATAAACTAATAATATAATATTGGCAATATTATAGACCAGCCTGTAATATTCAGTTGATGAAACAAAATAATTCAGTCAAGATAACAGTTAATCTAACCTGTTGATGGATGTCCATGAGGCAAGTCAATCAGGAGAGGCTAGCAGTTCTGCACAGTCACAGACACAGACAGAAATAAAGAATGGCAAAGTACATTCACTTGCCCAATACTTGATTAAAGAAGCTGTCATTGTTTATGTGCACACCGCATGCATTTACACACTTAAATCCAGCATGTTTAGACTAGACTAGCAAGACTCACCGATGTGGATTTGGAATCATGCGGCCGCTCAAGTTTGATGCGAATGTCTGTACGGTTCTGCTCCTGGTTCTTTACACCATCCTGCTGTTGAGTTTTGCCAAGGCCTGGAAAAAATATTTAAATGTATTATATAGAAAGACACACATACACTACACTGCTACACAAATATATTGCGTGAATGAAACCCCTTTGTACAGCTTATTTCTCTCACCAGGAGAGCTCTCCCTACTGGTTATACTGGTAGTGCTCATGTTGTCCTCAATCCATGTGCTGTATGTCAATGAGTCTCGCTTATGAGGAGTCTCTGCTGATGACAGACTCTCCTGAATGGAACAAATTTAACATATTGCTCTAGACATATAAAGTTTGGTTAATGGTTTTGTAATGCATTAACAATTAATGTGCTGTTCTCACCATGCCGGTGTCATAGTCCTCTGTGGCCTCTGTTTCGTTCTCCTCTACCACACTAGCAAAGCTGCTGGCATTAGAGGAGGAGCGGGACAGGTCATGTGCCTCAGGAATGGACGGAGCTCGGCAGTAAATGCTTGAACTGCACACACATTCAAACAAATGAAAACCTGCTCTTAATGCATCCCCCAAAATGCATAACCTACCAAGCACCGAATGTGATTAAAAGCTGAATTTGGCAAGTAAAGAAAACAAAGTTACGGGTAAATGCAGTGGAAACTGTAATAATAATAATAGGGTGTTTCTTCAACTGTGGGCCATTTTGGCCTTGTGGAAATGTTCACTGTCTCACTAGTTTAGCTTGATAT
Organism: Pimephales promelas; assembly: GCF_988280905.1. Lineage (NCBI taxonomy): Eukaryota > Metazoa > Chordata > Actinopteri > Cypriniformes > Leuciscidae > Pimephales > Pimephales promelas. Next base: position 18,641,830 of record NC_142788.1, on the reverse strand, counting down.
CCAACAGTGGACAATCTTAACACTGGTCATTAACATTTCCACAATATCTCAAATTACAGAAGTGATGAAGTTAGCTAGCATTTTGAGTACCCAAATACACACAATTAAATAATATTTTTCACTTTTGCATAATTTGTAAAAATAGTCAACCTTGTTTTGACACAACTCACAATAAAAATAGTTTTAAGTTTAAATATTATGATTATTTAAATTTTCATAATTCTTATTTTTGGGGTCTACTAGAATACACTTGCATCAAAAACATAATTATATGCATAGCGTACATAGCTGCAGCACCTCTTTTCACCCTCTGACTGAAAAGCTCTGTTTTAGTCCCTTCTCTTTAAAGCTTACGTTTCTGAAAAAGCCCAGTCTGCTCTGATTGGTTAGCAGGCCTAGTCTGTTAAAATTTTCATACAATTGACTTCCATTCAATGCATCAGATCGGAAACGCAAGCTAATGCGAAAAGCTTCACATTTCGCTGTTTACATTTTGAGTGTATTACTATTGGTTATATAAAATTCATGTTTTTTTTAAAAAAAAGGTGCTGCAGAGCATGACGTCATATCACGTCCGTTGCAGTGTCCGAAGAAATTTTGCAGGCTCAAAATGTACTGGGACTGCGGCTTCAGAGATTGTGCCGGAAATGGTTTCTGTTTCCAAGGCCTCTGGTTTCTGCTTCCGAGACTACATGAGTAGCTGTGAAGAGCATTATGTCTATGGTATCTATTAGAGATGCGCGGTTGGCGGTTACACAGACTCCAGGGATAAACCACGGATCAGGCAGATGACGTGATGGAAAAAAATTGAATTAAATTCAGGTGGGCGGTTGAACCAATCAAATGAAAAATATATGTATACATTGTTAAGTATAGTTATCTGACTATACCTACATCCCCCTCAAAAAAAATTGAGCAAAAATTGAAATAGTCAAATTTTCATCAGGCAGCTAGTCGAGTCTATGCAGAGACTGCTTGTTATTATCAGAGAAGGCAACACCAGAAAGGAGGTACGTGCCAAACTCAAAAGAGAAGAATTAAAAACAAAGGAAATAGAAGGTCAGAAAAGTGTTGCCTGAAATAAGTTTTACAGAGTTGTAAATCAGGATGACACCAGTGCAGGCTATGTAATTTGCAAAACCTGCGAAGCAGTTTATGTTCATGACAGCCACAAGACAGTTACGTCTAATATGCTGCATAACAAGTGTGCTGCTAAAGCTCAAACCTCCACGAACACCTTGACAAGTTTCATCCGTTAACTTAGACTATTTATTTATTTTTGTCCCTGCGCGGAGTTCACTGCTGATATTCTGAGAGCTTTCTAGTCTCCGGCTGTCATCAGCAGCGCCTTGTATTGCTCAATCAGCCAATGGCGGGTGGGTGTGGTTTTGAAAATTGGTTAAAAACGCTGGTGGAGATGGAAGGCGGATGGATGTGTTTTGTGATGCGGTTGCGGATGAAATAATAGCCCATCCGCGCATCTCTAGTATCTATGACGTCTAAATTTGAAGTCCTCACAGCAGAAACAAAAAAAAAAAGTCACTCAATTTCTTTGAAGGTGGGCCAAAGCAACCAGTAGGAGGCCATTATGCAAATGTATATGGTGACGTAGTCAATAATGGCAGGACTTCAACAAAGCGTTTCGGGCAACTATTTTCTGTATCTCAAGTGGACTGCTTTGCAACTTTGCAGATCGTTAACATGCACAAACAACTATATTTTCACACTAATGGTGTAAATAATAGTTGTACTCTTCATATAACAACCACTGAAACATAAAAATATGGTTTAAAGCAGCTCTATGCAGTTTTTTTTTACCTTAACTGAATAGCTTCGGAGTTATTGCAATGGTTATATGGCTATTTTCGGGTTGAATGTTGTGCGTCTCGGCCCCCCGGTTGCCTGTGAACGGCCGCAGCATCAGAAAGTGTCGCGTGATGTCAGGTCTCGCGATGTAACGAATTGCTTTATGGCAAGAAAGATCTGATAAAATAAACATCAACAGAAATAACCTGGCGCCATATACATGCGGACCAGGTGTTCGAGGCGCATACAATACAGACTGCCGACAGTTCAACAGGGCGCAGCTCTTAAAGGGGCCACATCTAATTTCCACTCATTACAGCTTCCATCCTACTGAACAGGTACCGGTAAACAGGGGGAGAGGATCAGGCCGTGAGTGCAGAGACGTCTCTGTGTTTGAATGCTATTTACGACAGTACAAGTACTCCACAGCGACTTTAGGGGTCACAGTTTGACAAAAACGGAAATCCTGCAAAGTGCTGCTTTAAGGCAAAATTCATAGTCTGATCCTCATGATAAATGTGAGCAAATCATATAATCACTTTTCACCTAACCTGTTCTTAGTGATGAGGACCTCAGGAGAGCTCTGATTGGAGGAGTTTTCAGACTTGGGTTCCTGGGAGGCGTGGCCACTGTCAGGAGTCTTCTGTGTGCTGGGGGAGCTCTCCCTATTAACGTGCACACACAAACACTGACCGTAAGAGGGCAGCATAAGCATTACGTTTGCAAATCTACATGTCAACCATGAGGTGAAGGAGTCCAAGCTCAACTGCAGTCAACTAAAAATTAGGTTTGGTTAGATACAACAATACATGCTGATTCACATCACTACACTGAAACACATGAGTTCAGAGCAACATCATTCAAGGGGCCTGTAAGTATTTAAGCACATTTGACAATGGCCAGCTCATGCAAAATCCATATAACAGACATTTGATTGGCTGAAAAATGAGCAGACCACCAATCAGCTAGCATGTTGATTTTGCATGTGCGACCAGTTGAATGTGGTTAATTCATAGCTTTACAGATGCATTTCTATGGCCAGGTAAGGTAAGCAGCTAGTCTATGGTTAAAGAGGTGGCATTATGGTAGCATTTATACTTGAAGGGATCCACGACGAGCCTCCCATTCTTGAGAGTGACGCTGGGTAGAGAGAGACAGAGCACTGTCCTGTCCTCTGACAACACAGCGGCAATTCTTCACCAAACACATAAACACACATAAAAGGAAGGAGTTCAGTGTAATATCATGCTTTATGTTCTGCCTATATTTTTATCAAATGTAATTTTCCCAAAAAGAGGTAAATATATATCTTAAGTTTTGTTTTTAAGTTGCATGTACATGTGCATGATCAATCAATTATGAAGATTGTTGGGACATATCAATTTCATAACTCTCTTTAACTGGCCCAAGCCATCTTTTTGTTGAGTCCTGCTCTCACCAAAACACGCACAAACTCTATCATTCAAAAGTTTGGGGTCGGTAAGATTTAAAAATATATATATATATATTTGAAAGTCTCTTATGCTCACCGAGTCTCATTTATTTGATTTAAAGGTGAATTCACAAGGGTCACTAGGTCTTGAAACCAGTACTGTCTGAATCTGTGATACAGTAATGCTCCACAATTGCTGCTCCAGAAGTTCACAAGTGTTTTCATCCTCTTACCTTTTCTCCTGGACCTCCTGGATGTTCTCAATGCCGATAGCGCTGCTACGTCGAGAGCTGAAGGGTCCTGACTTTTTCCTTGTTGGGCTTTTTCCAGGAATGATCAAAGACTGTGGGAGGGAACAAGAAGTTCAGTGAGCCGAGGATTCAAACATACTGTACAGATATCACCTTCACACTCTGATGGCCACCATGTGGTCTCAAAGGAAACTTTAAAGATATTACATCTTGTACAGGACAGGTCTATTTTATACCACTTGCAGTCAGTAATTTCTTATATCTGTGGCGTGGTCCAGTCTTTGTGAGAACAAAACACACTGGTTCGTAGTTTATCTGGCAGGGTGGATGTGAAGTGTGTGCTTAAGGGTTTGGAGATGAAAGATGGGAGCAGGATCTCCTGAGCTTCACTGGACGGCTGTGTTCTCGCCGGGGACACTTTGTTCTCTTCAAGCTTGAGCGCTGGGATTTTACAGCTACTGCTTTATGACTTCAAATGAAAGGCCTTCAAAAAAAGCTTTTATCTAAAATGGCTTCAAAGGCTTCGGAAAGACTCTGTTGCCTTTTTCTTTTGTGTTTCTACACTATTAGCTCGCAAAGAGTGTACAAATATCAGACGAGGGGATAGAAATACACCAAATAGTACACAACACCACATGACAACAAGTGACATTGGACATTCAAACATAGCAGAGCAATGCATTACACACAGGGAGTGATGCTGAACGGGGAGCTGTGAAGAAACACTGAAATAATTCTGCTAAATGTAGAAGAATCTATATGTACATGGGTCATTATAAAGAAGAGTGCTAATGGATATAAAAATGTGCAAAATGACTATGACTGAACAATGCTTACAGTCGGATATGGTGTGTTTAGAAAGACTGGATAGATCTGCATGGAACAACGATATATCGGTTCCATATCTTATTGGCCGATATTAAAGATATTTTTATTAATTGTTATTGGCCGATATTTGGTATTTATTTTCATCATGTAAAATTCACCTAAAGTTCAACGTAACCAATAATTAATTCATTTCAATTAAATCCATAAATAATAATTAATTCATTGATGTTAATGTAACAATGTAAATGTAATACTTAGCAAATCTCAAAATTAATATGAATTTTCCATAATTTTATTGTCTTTAAATTCATGTGTAGCTTTTTTAAAATGATTGATTTTATTTTTTTGTAATTTTACTATTTTTATTTATTCAGACAAAATAGTAAAGCATTTTAATATAGACATTTATCGGTTATATCGATTATTATATAGAATATTATTATCAGCTTATAGGTATCTGCCATAATTTATTATTGCAACAAATTAAAATTGAAATAAAATGGAATAAATAACTTAAATTAAATAAGAATAAATTAAAACAAAAAGATGTCATTATAATGTTAGTTGTAGACTAACATGTAATCAAGGTAAATGCCATATTCAATAGGAAACATATAGGTGTGTTTCTGTGCACACACAGGTGTCAATTGTTGCTAACAAAACATTGAAAATATGTATTTCCTGGCAATTTCCAGTGGACAAACAAAAAATCTCACTTTTAACAGTTAGTACTAAAAAAATGTAAACAGTGCAAACAATTAATCTGAATTTGCATCTATCCCTCAAATCCTCATATTTACTTGAGCAAGATTAAATATGGCATCAGCCCTGACTCTGAAGTTTCATAATCCTATTTTTATATTGTTATGATGAGTGCATTGAGAATAGAGAGTTAAAGGGGCTCTCACTGACTCTATCAGCAGCCGTATGGTGTAAAAGTGATGCTTAGGTCATGCAGTGAGAACGAGTGATGCAGACGAGAGAGGAGTGAGAGTTATACATGAACCTCTTCTATGGTTCCTATTCCTATGGCACTGCCACGCCGTCCATATTTACTGGGACTTTTGCCTGGGACAAGCAATGACTGCACAGAGCCCACAGAGAAAGAGAGAAAGAGAACGAGAGAAATTATGAGTCCATGCAGCAGCAGGTTGTGTTATACAAACAAAGTAGGCTACAGACATCTGTTAGAGGGAGCATGAACAGGAAGAAAAAAGCTGTCATAAGCACAATAGGGGCAGCCACATGAGGAGAAATGGTCCGGAGGAACTTCAGCAGGTCCCGGGACCTGTGAAGTACAAGAAAGTAGCACACAGCACACCATTGGAGACAATGGGACAGTTGACATTTCAACACAGTTTAACAGTTAGTCAGGTTAACATTATTGGAACAGGGTAGTCAGACGAGAAAATTAATATCATGCTGTTAAATAAACACTAATGCAATGTTATTTGTAACAGAGCTCTATTTACTGTAATTGGACCTGTTGATATGCTAAAACTCACAATAATTCACATTTTTTCCCCCCTCAGATTGTATCATAGATCATTGGTTCTCAACTGGTGGGTCAGGATCTGAAATTGGATTGTTAAAGTAAACAGAATTTACAAACTGTCGCTATACAGTTTGTTACATTGTTATTAATTTTTGAATATTGTTGGATTAATGCACGCCGCAGCTCCATTGGGATTTTGAGGACCTTTCTATTTACACTAAAATAAATTTGTATGAAGGATACAAATAAAAGTAAAAAAAAATAAAAAAATAAATAAATAAAAATAAGATTTATAAAAATACAAATACAATTTTAACAATTAAAATAAAAAAAATAATTCACAACATTCAATTTTACTATCCATAATTCTTTTTTATGTTATTAATTTTTCCTCAATGCTGATATTGGTGGATTTATGAATTTTTCAGTATCGGTGCGATTGTCAGCATGTTTTTATTTACTTGATTATGATAGCTAATTTTGGTATGTGTTGGGGTGTAACTTGATGTCCAATACACTTGGACATATACTTTATTATATTGTCCTGAAGCAAAACCAGTTGAGAACGGTCATAGGACCCTTATAGGGCCCCCTCATCGATGGCCCTGGCTGTTGTAACATAATCACCATAGGGGGATGAATCACTAATTTTCACCTCTAAGCTTTGGGATTGAAGTCCCAATAGTCAAAATATGGTCAATATTCTCCATTGCGTAATCTGCTGTGAAGGTCAAAAAAGTTCATTTGACTGACGTGGCATATGATAGTGCTATAAATAACAGAAACATTAACTGTGACAGAGGCATGGCTCAGTAACTCTGAAGTCTGTTCCAGCGTGAGTCCCTCTGGGGAAAGATTTCACTAGGCTCATATGAGTTTTGCTCACGAGGGGCACTGGCATGACTTAGCATGGCCCTCAGTGAGTGATAGTCCCCAGGGCAAGGAGCAGCACCATTATGAGCCACTCCACTTGATGGAGCAAGAGCTAGCTGGCCGAAGAACGCCGTCTCTGCACTTATCCTGTGCGATAACCATACTTACCGACAGCACACCTGTAGCACAGCAGAATCCATTCAACACACACACAAACATATTTACAATTCTCTCTGCAGGTCCTTGATGTGAGGCTGATCCTGTGGGTGGTGTAATAGGTCAAAACATTCACAACTGTCTTTATACTGACATTGCTGGCAGGCCACCTTATCCTACATCTAGATCAGATAATATTCATTCCTGAGAGACACTAGAAGGAAACAACTAAATAAAATCTCACATGAGCCCTTGAAGACTATCTGACAGTATTTCATTCCCTCATGAGCAACATGCAACACATTCATAACTATATCGTGCACATCTCAAAGGACCCCATCTCCATCATAACACACAGCACACACACACAGATCCCTCCTGTGATGACAGAAAGGTTAAATGAGTAACAGTCTTCTCTGTGGAAAACTCAAATTCAGGTAACATGCTTTTGGGCCAATGACATATTTATACTTAAAAAAAAAAAATCTATTATAAAACATCTGTGCCAAGCACTCAAAAATATATTTGTGACGGATTTTAAAAACTTCATTTTAATGACTTGAAAAAATAGCATGTGATTATTATTTTCAAAAAGGTTTTTAAATATATATATTTTGAAGGAAAACCAAATATTTTAATTTTATGAATATCACAAATTGTTTATTCATAAATATTATATATATATATATATATATATATATATACATGCACATTTCTAATCACATTTTGCAACCTAAACTAATCTTGTCTGATATTTTAAGATATTTATTGATCTTGACATACAGTCATAAGTGTCTTTAAATTAAACAATTAATTAATTAAAATAATTTAACATTACATTTTTTTATATACTGTATATTAGTAAGCAGTTTTGTTAAAATATAAAACATGATAGAAAATAGCTTATTACTTCTAAATTAGGATGTTTATTTTAAGTCAAAATCTGGATAAAAATGCTAACATTATAAGTGGACCTCAAGTTCATGCCCCAAGTTTTCTTTTCAAGAATTTTATTAAGGTTTTTTGATCATGAAAAAATAATAAGGAAAATTGTATCACCCTGACATTTTTTAATAAAAAAAATCATTTTAATAGAGATTAAAAAACATGCTCATAATTATAAAAGAGCTGTATTGAATATGAATGGCTTTTTAAATGTCCTTTTGAACAAGTCAATGTCATTGACCCTTTTAACTCAGGAAATATTGACTGTTGCTAGAGCAGCGCACATGAGCAAGGCCAGTGAATTACAAGTGATCTTTTCAAGAATCATTCCTGAGGTAAACTCAACTGTAATAAGTGAAAGCTTCCAGTGAAATACAGAATGAGAATATCAGTGGCTGCAGAGATGACCAAAAAAAAAAGCATGATGGGAATGAGAAAAAAGGGACTCGTGCATGAGGGTAATTATTAAGTTGAGGTTGGTTGATTATTCATGAAATATTTCGCCTTTGTTGTGTTGTTTGTCTTTAGTTCGGCAACTCTGAACATTATCATGTGCTTAAGGTTCAGTGTAGTCAGGAATTAGTGAAGTATGTGTAACCAGGACTGGGTTTTTACCCCATAGTGGAGGGTAGTGAGGGGACTAGCATAGTTTTGCCTATTGGGAAGCCTGTAGGGGGGTTACTTACTATCCCAGGGGTTTTGGGGGTCTCTGGTGAGAGGTGGTTGATGTTGTTGTGGGTGAAACTGCCGCTGTGACTATTGGAGACTGTGTACTTCCTGATATTGAGGCCCATGGTGTCCAGAGACTGGCTCCTGCTGCGCATCACCCGCTACAGCACAGGGAGAGATGAGGAGGAGACACGGTGAGCAGCGGCAGGTCAGGGTGGGCCAATGGAGTGGGTCTGAAGGCAACCAATCAAGTTGCTAAAACGACTCAAGCAACACCTGAGTGAACCACAGGTGAGGAGAGAGTGCAGTTTTGTCCATAAAAGAAAAAGCATGTGGCCAGAGGAAAGAAGGATGACATGAAGCCTGAGCACATGAAGTCATTGAAAGGATGGCTAAGAGCTACCGAAGCTATCTGTGTAAGAGTGTGAATGGATATTGATTAAACCCGCTAAAGTGCTGCCCGATTTTAAGCGGAAATTCCCAGAATGCCACAACCACAGAGGAGCTGGAGAACATCCTTTATGCTAATGTGTTTTCTACAGACAGCTACTGAAGAAAACTGTGTGAATGAGTGGTTGCGGAAGCAAATAAAATGGCTTAAAAGAGATAATGAAAATGATTTATGAGAAATCTGATAGATTTGTCTGGATGACCACAATCAATGCGTAAACACCACTGGACATTCAATTATTAACCAGGCTGTCGAGCACATAGAAACAGTCTGTCTATAAGGAATTATAGGCCGTTTGAATTTTGGGCATTGAAAATTCTGTCATCTTGAATAATATCCATGGTAAAACTTTAGTTTAGGGTCCAATTTTCTCTATTAACTAGTTGCTTATTAGCATGCATATTACTAGGATATTGGCTGTTTATTAGTACTTATAAAGCACATATTAATTCCTTATTCTGCATGACCATATTCTACATCCCTTAATCCTACCCAAAACCTAAACTTAACAACTGTCTTTCTGACTAATTATAAGCAGTTATTGGGATTTTATTGAGGCAAAAGTCATAGTTAATAGTGAGAATTGTGACCATAACCTCTATATACCAGGGTTATTATAGTTAATTAAAACCATAAAAAAACATTTCCGTTATTTAAAAAAAAAAATGTTAACTAAAATTAAATAAAATACATTTAAAAAATATTTTATTTCAGCAAGTTGCCAAAGCAACATTTCTTATTTTCAGTTAGTTTAACTTGATGTACTAAAACTACACAGACCTATGACATAGTTTAAAAACTTTAAAGGTGCAGTGTGTATTTTTTTGTCATCGGTTCATCTATCGGTTCGGTTGCGAGTTGCACTAAGGGCTCAGTCCACTGCTCACCCCTCCCTTTCGAAGAAGCTACGGTGGCTAAAATGGGACAAACATATCGTCGGCTGAGACAGCAGAGAATAGCCAGAGTAAGCCAAGAGTGTGTAACATTATCACTGTTTCTGTGCCACAGTCCATTATAATGGATAAAGTTTACAAAGCCATAGTCAGGTGAGAATAAAGGGTCTTAATATATAATATAATAATAGTAATCAGCTGATTGTCTCACAAACGTAACCAGCCCATTTATCCCCACATAGCAAAGCCATAACACAGTGAGGGAGAACAACTAAGCTACATGAAACAATCCAACTACATATTTTACACCACAGACAAGGGAAAAGTCACTACTCAGTGTTTATGGCTAGCTTTCAGCTTTCTGCTGCATCTCTATCAAGGTAGTGACAAAACGTGATCTGTAGCGCTGTTTGGTTTGTTCACTGTCGGCTATGGTAAAAACATGACGTCACAATATGTCGACCTTCATAGAAGGGGGTGCTCGCGGTTATGTAGTTATAAATGTCTCATTCTAAGGTAATAAAAACATTTGGTTTATTAAGTGAGTTCTTTACACACCGCTGAAAACATAGCTATGGATGTCATTGTCATGATTCTGCCTTCTTGTCTTTGATATTCTCTAGTCGTGAGGCAGGATCATGACAGAATCATGTTTTGTGTGCAAGCGCATGGCCAGTTTGGACCATGTGCTTGTGTTGTCTCGTTACGTTACCCCGCCCCCTTGTTATCCTAGTCTTGTGATTATTGTCTAGTCAGTTTCACCTGTCCTTGTCATTAGTGTTCCCTTTATAATCCCCTTGTGTTTGCTGTCTTGTGTCGGTTCATTGCTAAATGTTACCTGTGAGTAGTCTGTGAAAAGCATTGTCATTGTTAGTATTATACAAAGTGTTGTTGGTTTCTTGTTCAGTCATTTTCTAGTCTTGTCAGTCTTATTTCCCTTGTTTCGTCTGTTTTGCCCCCTCGTGGGTTTTGTTTTCCTGTTTTGTCCTAATAAACCCTGAGTTCATTGTACACTGTCTGCGTTTGGGTTCATCTCCGTGCACAGCCTTGACAGAATGAACCGACCAGAACCGAACCCAGCAGACAGTATGTCCTCGCCCATCAAGTGCCAGTCGGACCCTCTAGAAGATTGGTGGCTCAGGACTATCTCCGATTCACGGAGTGGCAAGCTTTCGATTCCCTCCCAGGGAGAGCTGTCTTTGAACGAGTATGCCCGGGTTGTGGATGAGGGGAGGTGTCTCTTACCTGAACGCCTCTTAAATTGCTACCTTATTGCGGGTCTCAATGATCCTCCTCCTCTTGCTGAACGGGAGAAGCTGGCCCGTCGTCCGTTCCGGGATATGGTGGTCTGTTTGTCGCGGAAAGACCCGCCGAGTGCCACCGTGTCGCCATCACCTGGCTTGCTCCCCGTGATCCCGGAGGGTCGCGTTCTCGCCGTGGCTACGGTGGGGGACCGGACTCTTCCCACCTCGACTCCCGAGGCGTCATCCACTGTTACAACTCTTCGCGGAAAGCGGGGAAGACGGCTGTCGTGGGAGTCGGCGTCTGAGTCCTCTTCGACAGAGTCTACACTTCCTGGGACCGTCTTCCCAGAGCCTGCTACGGTCCCCGCGGAGATCCTTCAACTGGTCACTAGTCCAACTACGGTCTCGGTACCGCGACCTAGGAGAAAGAAGAGGAGGAGGGGAGCGCCCTGTCCTTCGTCTCCGCCTGGTATAGAGCCCGCTGCAGCAGTGGATGTCCCAGAGCCCGCTGCAGCAGTGAATGTCCCAGAGTCCGCTGCAGCTGTGAACGTTATTCCTGAAGCTACAGTTGTAAGCGCTGCAGAGAGGGCCGAGGCCGATTTAGCTGCTGAAAGTGTTTTGCGGTCTGTTTCTGCTCGTCAAGACATGCCTGTCCGCGATGCCGCTGAGGTTTTGTCAGAATACTTAAAGACCCTTGTCAAGATCCTTGAAGTCCCTGTCAGTCCTGTCAATTTGCCCTGTCCCGAGTCCACAACTGCAGTGAGTGCCGTACCCCAGACAGCTGCAGTGAGCGCCGTACCCCAGACTGCAGCTGAGAACACCGCTCCCAAGTCTTCTTCGATGAGCTCTGTCCCAGTTTCCCCTCTACGATCTCCTACTACACTCCCCGTCATGAGTCCTGCTTTGTCTCCTTCGTTCGATGTACCCCCAGTTGCTATCCCTGTTGTGACTTCCACTGTTCCCAAGACCCCGTGTGTTTCCCCGGTCAGCCCTGTCTGCGCTCAACCCTGGACTGTTTCCCCGATTGTTCCTGTCTCCACTAGATCCCAGACTTCTAAGTCTTCTCCTCGTGTGTCTCCGTCCAAGCCAGCCCAGAGTCCTCGTCCCCAGTCTTCCTCCCAGTCAACCAGGATCCCTTGCCCATCGACTCACCCGGAACTTCCCATCACAAACTCTGGCATGCCCCCCATGAACTTTGTGTTTCCTCCACCCCCTCTACCCTGTATGATGTTTTTGATGTTCCACCCCAACCCTGTCGTTGTGTATTCTTGTATGCCTTTGTTAGTTTTTGCCATGTACTGTTGGTTTGTGTCTGTGTCACAGTCTGTCATGTCCCGTGTTTAATGTCCCCTTGAGGAGCGTCTGGAAGCCGCTCCTTAAGGTGGGGGTTCTGTCATGATTCTGCCTTCTTGTCTTTGATATTCTCTAGTCGTGAGGCAGGATCATGACAGAATCATGTTTTGTGTGCAAGCGCATGGCCAGTTTGGACCATGTGCTTGTGTTGTCTCGTTACGTTACCCCGCCCCCTTGTTATCCTAGTCTTGTGATTATTGTCTAGTCAGTTTCACCTGTCCTTGTCATTAGTGTTCCCTTTATAATCCCCTTGTGTTTGCTGTCTTGTGTCGGTTCATTGCTAAATGTTACCTGTGAGTAGTCTGTGAAAAGCATTGTCATTGTTAGTATTATACAAAGTGTTGTTGGTTTCTTGTTCAGTCATTTTCTAGTCTTGTCAGTCTTATTTCCCTTGTTTCGTCTGTTTTGCCCCCTCGTGGGTTTTGTTTTCCTGTTTTGTCCTAATAAACCCTGAGTTCATTGTACACTGTCTGCGTTTGGGTTCATCTCCGTGCACAGCCTTGACAGAATGAACCGACCAGAACCGAACCCAGCAGACAGTATGTCCTCGCCCATCAAGTGCCAGTCGGACCCTCTAGAAGATTGGTGGCTCAGGACTATCTCCGATTCACGGAGTGGCAAGCTTTCGATTCCCTCCCAGGGAGAGCTGTCTTTGAACGAGTATGCCCGGGTTGTGGATGAGGGGAGGTGTCTCTTACCTGAACGCCTCTTAAATTGCTACCTTATTGCGGGTCTCAATGATCCTCCTCCTCTTGCTGAACGGGAGAAGCTGGCCCGTCGTCCGTTCCGGGATATGGTGGTCTGTTTGTCGCGGAAAGACCCGCCGAGTGCCACCGTGTCGCCATCACCTGGCTTGCTCCCCGTGATCCCGGAGGGTCGCGTTCTCGCCGTGGCTACGGTGGGGGACCGGACTCTTCCCACCTCGACTCCCGAGGCGTCATCCACTGTTACAACTCTTCGCGGAAAGCGGGGAAGACGGCTGTCGTGGGAGTCGGCGTCTGAGTCCTCTTCGACAGAGTCTACACTTCCTGGGACCGTCTTCCCAGAGCCTGCTACGGTCCCCGCGGAGATCCTTCAACTGGTCACTAGTCCAACTACGGTCTCGGTACCGCGACCTAGGAGAAAGAAGAGGAGGAGGGGAGCGCCCTGTCCTTCGTCTCCGCCTGGTATAGAGCCCGCTGCAGCAGTGGATGTCCCAGAGCCCGCTGCAGCAGTGAATGTCCCAGAGTCCGCTGCAGCTGTGAACGTTATTCCTGAAGCTACAGTTGTAAGCGCTGCAGAGAGGGCCGAGGCCGATTTAGCTGCTGAAAGTGTTTTGCGGTCTGTTTCTGCTCGTCAAGACATGCCTGTCCGCGATGCCGCTGAGGTTTTGTCAGAATACTTAAAGACCCTTGTCAAGATCCTTGAAGTCCCTGTCAGTCCTGTCAATTTGCCCTGTCCCGAGTCCACAACTGCAGTGAGTGCCGTACCCCAGACAGCTGCAGTGAGCGCCGTACCCCAGACTGCAGCTGAGAACACCGCTCCCAAGTCTTCTTCGATGAGCTCTGTCCCAGTTTCCCCTCTACGATCTCCTACTACACTCCCCGTCATGAGTCCTGCTTTGTCTCCTTCGTTCGATGTACCCCCAGTTGCTATCCCTGTTGTGACTTCCACTGTTCCCAAGACCCCGTGTGTTTCCCCGGTCAGCCCTGTCTGCGCTCAACCCTGGACTGTTTCCCCGATTGTTCCTGTCTCCACTAGATCCCAGACTTCTAAGTCTTCTCCTCGTGTGTCTCCGTCCAAGCCAGCCCAGAGTCCTCGTCCCCAGTCTTCCTCCCAGTCAACCAGGATCCCTTGCCCATCGACTCACCCGGAACTTCCCATCACAAACTCTGGCATGCCCCCCATGAACTTTGTGTTTCCTCCACCCCCTCTACCCTGTATGATGTTTTTGATGTTCCACCCCAACCCTGTCGTTGTGTATTCTTGTATGCCTTTGTTAGTTTTTGCCATGTACTGTTGGTTTGTGTCTGTGTCACAGTCTGTCATGTCCCGTGTTTAATGTCCCCTTGAGGAGCGTCTGGAAGCCGCTCCTTAAGGTGGGGGTTCTGTCATGATTCTGCCTTCTTGTCTTTGATATTCTCTAGTCGTGAGGCAGGATCATGACAGAATCATGTTTTGTGTGCAAGCGCATGGCCAGTTTGGACCATGTGCTTGTGTTGTCTCGTTACGTTACCCCGCCCCCTTGTTATCCTAGTCTTGTGATTATTGTCTAGTCAGTTTCACCTGTCCTTGTCATTAGTGTTCCCTTTATAATCCCCTTGTGTTTGCTGTCTTGTGTCGGTTCATTGCTAAATGTTACCTGTGAGTAGTCTGTGAAAAGCATTGTCATTGTTAGTATTATACAAAGTGTTGTTGGTTTCTTGTTCAGTCATTTTCTAGTCTTGTCAGTCTTATTTCCCTTGTTTCGTCTGTTTTGCCCCCTCGTGGGTTTTGTTTTCCTGTTTTGTCCTAATAAACCCTGAGTTCATTGTACACTGTCTGCGTTTGGGTTCATCTCCGTGCACAGCCTTGACAGTCATATTGTAGATACTCAAAATTTGTACACATTGCACCTTTAACTAAAATTCAAATGACAACAGAAAATACAAAAATAAAATCTTATTCAAAATATATAAAAAAATCTAAATGATACTAAAATAACACTACTATATACTCATCACGCATAATTTTACATATTAGAAAATATCTGTGTACGATATGATTAATCATGAACAACTGATTAATTTGCTAAGTGTTTTAGGAAGCAAAATAGTGTAGAGCCCAAGATAATTCTCATGAGTGTATCTATGTTCAACAATGTGCTAATAGGACTAATTAGTGTAAATTATGGTAATGCGTGATTTAATTTAGGTAGCATTGGTTACATCACTTGGCAGCTGGAGTCAAAAAGGGGGCACCATCTAAATCCCAAGAGAGAAAAAAATCTGCTCTAGAAGTAAGAACCGCTTACGTCAGCGGCTGGGGCGGGGTTACCGTGACCAACAAGATGAACAGAAACTTGTGACCGCCATTTTTTAATGGCGTGCTAATAGCAGCTCGATTGTAATCTCCGTTAATGCAATTTACGACGGGCTGCACGAACGTGCTGGAAATCGCCGTGTTTGGATACCAATGTAGGTTTGAAAAGCTGTGAGCATAAATAGTAACGCAACAACCGCCATTGTTGATGGAAGGCTTGTTCGAGATGCATCAGAGCAGCGTGGAATGAACGGAGCTGCGGGAGTGTTTGGAGAGCATACGACTCCTGCTTTTGGATCGCTCTCGCAATTCGAGATTTGCAGTGACGAACCAACTCGAACAAGCCTGGTGTGTTTGTGTGCGCCTTGCTAGCGTTGCTGGGCAACATGAGATGTATACAGTGAGGTGAGGAAAGGCAAACTGGTTCTTTGAAAGTTTGTCAATCGAACCAAATCCGAACCGGCACTAGCTCTAGCTCTGAACCAGCACCTGGTTGTTGTTGGTGGAAAAGGGGTAACAGAGACCCCTAGAGACCGGTTGTCCTTGTGGATTACCTTGAAAGATTCAAAGAAGCCCCCTCCCCCTCCTCCTCCATTCTCCAGTTTGTCCTCCTCTCCTCCCAACCCCATCATGGCCTGACTGTTGATGTGCAGCTCCTCATACAGCGTCTCCAGCAGGGCAGACCGGGTGCGCTCCTAGGAACAAAAAGGTTATTGTATTTGAATATAAAGAGTAAATGAATGTTAGATGAGGCAGTATGCATTTGTTTCATGCTGAATATATCATTATATGCTGCATATAGCTTCAATAACATTCAAGGTATACACTTTATCAACATCACATTTTCCTGGGAATTTAACCCATTAGCTTGGTGTTGCATGTGTCATGCTCTATGAGTGTGAAGTAAAACGTTCTTGGATCACATCCTTTTTGATCCTGGAACAACATTCCAATCAGCAAATCAGATTTTAGGGTTAGGTTTAAAGTTAACATACCCCAATTGTGGTTTTTCGAACGTTCCCTTTCATGCAGCGTGTAATATACTGTATCTGTTTGGGAATGTAAAAGTTCTGAAAAGTGCACGATCAACAAAGTTATTGTCTCCCAAAACAAAGAATCGACTCTGAACCGCCTGTAAGAGTCGTCTGTAATTTGAATCCCACAGCTTTACGATTGAACCGTTTCGGTACAAGGCTTTCGGTACGCATTCCAAACCGATTTTTTTTAGCATTTGCGCTGGTGCGACCACCACAACGTTGCCCAACATCAAATGCCACAAATGTTAATCTGGAGCTATATACGTATATATATATATATATATATATATATATATTATAAGGAGCTGTTTTTGGAAGGAAATTTCTTTGGCATTTTTCTTTTTTGCTGTATCAAAAACATACCGAACCGTGTCACCACTGAATCATATTGAACCGAACCGTGAATTTTGTGAACCTCAGAAACACAACTTGTAAGTATGAATAATTAATTATTGATGAATATAATTTCTACCGGGTGTTGAAAATACGTAATTTTGTATTTTATATTGTGTAACTCACATTATTACTTTCTTATTGAAATACTTCTGTTGATCAGCTGTGGGCCACTATTACCTAAAATTGTGTCTATTAATGCAGACTGTCTCTCTTTCTCACTTCTTTGAGTAAAGATAAAGGATGGAGCAAGATTTGTTTTGCAAACTTTAATCTGTTACATCAATGATAGAGCTCGACTAATGTATGTTCTGTTATTGATACTGTTATTAATACAGTTTGCGCATATGACTGTGGATGCTGCACACTGGTGGTGATTGAGGAGAGATCCCCTGTGAAAGCGCTATATAAATGCTTCATTCATTAATTCATTGATTAAATAATTAATTCATTCATTCATTTATGTGCACCGTAATAAATTTGAAACATACACATCAGTTTGTTGATGGACATACACTTGTTAATGCTAATGGTGAGGAATTACAGGTGCAACATCTCATAATGTACCTCAAACTGAGTAGTGTCTCACTGAGAAACGTCCTGCTCGAGTCGTCCATGCGATGGAGGTTTGGGTTAAACAACTATTTCTTCCAATGTTCATCATCGGACTCCTGCTTGAATTTTTTATGGTAAAATCGAGGTCATCGTTACTGTCTTTAAAGAGTGTACAATCACAGAGGACTAAGGAAGCCTTCTGAGCTGAAATTGAGTTAATCTGTCGAGTTGTTTGAGAATCATTGAACAATGTGATGATGTGCAAAGAAAATTACGAAAAGTGTTTTTTGACCTTTGATGCATGTAAAAATCTTGTGGGAGACTCCAAACAACACAATGAGCCTTTAAAATAGCATAAAAGGGGCACTGTAATGTCAAGTTCAAAATTTTATTCATCTATTATTTTTAATCACCTATCATTTCCCACTGATTTTAGGACTATTGTTTTTGGACAGGATTATTGTTCTAAGATCAACAAAAGATTTTGATCCAGGAACATGTCTTTCTTGTGATGACTATATGAGCACTGATTTATGACATCTTACAGTCACTCACCTCTAATTTGGCAAATTTTTCAGCTTTGTAACAAGCGTATTCAGCATTGATCAGCTTGGAAAGCAAGAATTCATGAAACTCTGGACCCTGTAAGAGGCGGAAGGATGTAGCAGGACAACAAATTAGAGAAGGACAGTTGGATGGAAATTAGTGTTTTCATTACATACTATACAATACTGTTCAAAAGTTTGGAGCCAGTTTCTTTATTTTATGAATATATTCACCAAAGATGCATTAAATACAGCAGGAACCAATCAGCTGTGCCCTATAGAGAATGACATGATTTCAAACAGATTGAGTTATGGACCTATCAGCCTGCACAGAACTTTGCATTTCGAACAAAACATTTTTTTTAAACATTCTATTAATCAAAGAATTCTAGAAAAAAAAATATATATATTAGTTACTATTTTCAACATTGATAATAAGATTTTTTTTTTTATTTGCAGCAAATCAGCATATTAGAATGATTTCAGAGGGATCATGTGACAATGAAGACTGGAGTAATTATGCAAAAAAAAAAAAAAAAAAAAAATCAGCTTTGCCGACACAGGAATAAATTACATTTCAAAATGAAAATAGACCACAATTACTTTAAATTATATTTCACAATATTATTGTTTTACAGTTTTTGGACCAAATAAATGCAACCTTGAGATTTATTTCAAAAACATTTAAAACAATCTAACAGACTCAAAACTTTTGAAAGGCAGTGTAGTATTTGACAGATACTTTTTCCTTCCAAATACAGCAAACAAATTTAGGTTCTGGGAACGTTCTGGGAACGTTAGTTTTTGGTTCCCAGAACGTTCCTAGAACTTTCCCTTAAGGTTAAGGGAACGTTCCCGGAACATTCTCCCTACGTTATAAAAATGGAACCTAAAAATAACCTACATGGAACGTTCCTATAACGTTCTTGTTTGGTTCCCAAAAAAATAACCTCATGGGACCATTCGGGAACGTTTGGGGAACGTTCTGTGTTTGCTGCATTCTAAACTGTATATTTAATCAATGCATTCCTTAAGAACTGAACCTATGAATTGTTGTTGCTAGTGCCATGCATCTAAATTACATTAATTCTCTTAACTCACTTTCTTAAAAATGGCTGGGTTAGGGAGAGGTGGTCCGAAGAATGGGACGTCATCTCTCGCCGTTACCGAAACCTGGAGAATGACAAATGTATATAATTTACTGACTCACAGTGTTACAGAAGCTCTAGATTACAGTAATACTGTGATGATGTACAGTACTTTGTAGAGGACGTTGTCAGAACAGGGATTTTCCACTTGAACCACTACATAGGCATGCAGGAAGTTGGAAGCAATCATGTCTGGCACGAATGGAGTGCTCTCCTCTTGAAACACTATGGCCACGATGTCATTTCCTATATGCCTCTTCCTCTGCAGCTGTAAAAGGACACAAGAGAGTTTATGTTCTAATTCAAATAAATTCTGTTCTTTTGAAGATTCTATTGACCAAAGAATCCTTGAAAAAATGTATCACAGTTGTTTTAAGCAGAAAAACAAAAAAGTTTTCAGTGTTCATTAATATTGATTTCTGAATGATCATGTGGAGTAAAGTAATGTAATGTAATCCAATTCAGAAGATTAGAGTAATGACAAAATCTTCAATGTTTGATCAACTGAATGTGTACTGAAAAAAAAAGTCATGCTGAGCCCAAATTTTGAAGAGTAGTGTTCTAAAGAACACTAATTTTAATAAAAAAAAATAGTAGCACATAATAAATTAGTTTAAATAAAATTTTAATGAAAGAAAAAAATGTTTTAATACTTTTATTATGCAATATTTATTATATAAAATCAATAAGGCACTCAAATATGTGCTACATTGTGCATAGCCTGTACATATTTTATACATAAATATATATCGACAATGTAACTCAACATTTCATACTTTACTACGTAGGATTGAAACGAGCAAGCCCAAACATATTTGATATGGTAAACAAAACCACAGTTGGGATGAGTGCCGTGCTCGGCAAAGGCTGACATCTCATGATAAATTAATTTAATTTTGAAGGTTGAATTTATGTGTCAATGAAACCACGTGCTGCTGAAGTTGTTTTTCACAACATGTCACAACAGATGGATGGCAAGGACAAACGCAGAGGTTGTTGCCGCTCACTTAAACACATGGACATCAGTTCACCAACTTGATCTGCTGTCAACCTCCAATCACTGCAGAGTGTGTGCACACATGACAGCAAGAGAGAGAGGAGCTCGGTTCATGTGTTCTAAATGTAGAAGATTCCCTGAGGAGTAAGCTCTAAAAACACTCTTCCTCTGAGGGCGCAGCACTGCCAGTGAAGGTGCAAAATAAAGGTCACTTTGTGAGTCAACAATCATCTGCCAGCACATCAGCACTGTGTTTCTGCAGGAAACAGCATCTGTCCCAGGGCTAAGAATGGATTTCACTCTCCTGTCTATACAGGTGGCTTACACCTATATGTGGCTTGTTGTTTTATTTTATTTTACATCAGAATAGGATCTACAGCAGAGATGGATCATTAGGGACAACTGATGATATTTTGTCATACTAACTTTTACATTTGTAATGATTGAAGGTTCTAAGAAAGGGACAATCTACATCCAGCCGGTTGTTAAATCCGAATAAACGCAGACAGAGTGATCAGGTCTTGAGATATTCTGAGATAACAACTGGCTGGATGTACATTATCCCGCTTATTACATCGCTACTTGCCACATAAGTAAATAATTAGACACGAAATATTGATCTGAGTCTAAATATTTTATTAGGTCTTTAAACGCAACGCTTCAGTGGAGAGAGCAGTTCCTAGCACTGCAAGTTCAAACTAGATGAACATTTAAGGGATCCGGTACAGTCATACACAGCATTTTGCGACATAAATAATTATGGGGATAGGAGATATTGATTTGAGATCAAAACAAGGGTCGCAAAATGGCAGCAGCTGCATTTGAATGAAACAAGAGATAACGAGTCCACGATACTGGATGACATAAGTAAGTAACTGTACACAAAATATTGATTTGACTGAGTTTTAATATTTTATTAGCTCACCAAATGCAAAACTTGGATGAAAAAAAAACTGTTCCTAGCAAGCGTATAGCTCTGCTGACCTCACTAAGCCTGTGTTCTGTTTTCAGTGGTTGTTAGAGAGGAATAACATAACGCTGAATAGCGTGATTGACCAATCAGAATCAAGTATTCCTCAGAAATGTGTAATAATAACAAGGAAAGCACATGTGATGACATGAGTGAAGCCACATGGTGCGATGGTGAGTACCTGCTGTGTATCGCCCTCTGTGTAAGGCAGCTTAGTTGACACGTGGAACATGATCTCCTTGTTGTGGAAATTGTGGTAAACAGACTCAGAGCCTGTCTGTCCATGTGTCACGTCCAACCCTCCACGAAACCTAGAAGGAAATATATACAGAGGTTTTGCAGAAAAGACATGAATTTTAGCATTACCATTAGTATTAAACATCACATCCAAGATTTAGTATCCTTTATAATAGGGATATACTGTATATTGTACATAAAGGTTACTGTATACAAAGAACACTCATGCATGGGCAAACTCACTAAATGGTATTTTATGGCAATATATGGCAAATAAATTTAGGAATAAATTATTTGAAGGATAAACGTTAGAGAAAACTATTGGGTTTTGATTTGTCTATTTCTTTGTCAATTTTGAAAGATTTATATTATTGTATTATTTGTTGTTAAATTTTTGTAATTAACATTTAATTCAATTAGAAATTTTTTACCATTTAAAAGTGATTAATTTGAATTTGAATTTTAATTAATAAATAATAATTAATACATTTATTAAATTAATATTCTTTATTATTATTATTATAAATTAATAATTTTATTTAGTTATTTACAGTGTTGTTTTAGTATTATTTATATACTATTGTGTACTATTAGTATTTAGGCTTAAGTTATTTATTAATATTTTGAATTTGTTTTTTAATTTTATGTAAAGTTTTAGTAACTGTTATGTGCTTTTGTCTATTTTATTAGTTCTTGTTTTTCTTTAAACATTTCTATTCAGCTTTAATTAATTATTCGTTTTCAGATCTTAAAGTTTTTTTTTAGTTTACGTTTAAGTTTACGTTTTTCATTTAATATTCATACTGCACTTTATTTTAGCTTTATTTCATTTATTTGCAGAAATACATTTTAATCAGGCACTAAACATGCATCTTAAGAATTTAAAGTCACTTTCTTTTCTAAAGCATAAACACTGCATATTGCAGGTAGACATTTTGTGTGTTTTAGGGGTCAGGCAAGTGCAAATAAACAACTCTAAATGTAAGTGTAATTCATTCTTAGTGAAATCTCTCCTCAGACGCCCACTTTCAACTCCAACAAGCTTCTATTTTAATTAATGCATGCAGTTATTTCATCTAGTGCGTTTACATTTCTCTCATGCCGTACTGAAAGAGAGAAAGAGTGTTCTGTTTATAAGAGTTACCCTTTGAAGTCATGGAGCTCGATTTTCTGTCCCAGAAACTCTAAAAACTCCACAAAAGCAGGACCCTCCTCGTTATTCCCAAACAACTCCTCCTCTGAGGTCTACACAGATAAAAGCACATATTGCTGATAAGATTCAAGCAAACATTTGTACTTAAGTCACCTTGGCAGTAGACACCCACCAGGCACAATACATGGTTCTGTTGAGGTCCATGCAACAAAGAAGCTTCATGCAGTATCATAACTTCAATTACAGAACAAAATAAAGAAATTCAGCCTTTCAGATATCCCAAATCACAATAGCAAGACAGCACAAAGCCTAACATTCAACGAAACCCAAATGAAATGAACCCACAAACAAAAAAGCAAGAACGCCTTGATGAGGACAAAGCAAACTCTAAAATTAGCTTGATGCAAATGCTAATTGTTCCTCTGAATAAACATAGTCTGTCATTTAGAGTCAAAAAAGGGCAAGCGGAAAATTTAAGGGCTGATCTATAAGGTGCATTTCGAACATGAGCATGTCTCATCAAAGGCCTTGGTGTACTTGCTGCATACTGGAAAGGTTGAGTATGTAAACACATCGATCTGTGAGATGAAGAGGCTATTCAGGCCTCCGCTTTCATGCTAATACGCAAAGGGTGTTGCTGCCAAGCCTCCTCGAAGAACCTCTTAAGTACCTCTCGCTCTCTCTCGGCTCCTCTCTGCGGCCTTAAAGGTCAATGACTGTCCTAATGTAATCAAAGCTCTTCTCTGGGAACAATAGCCTTATGATTTTAATACAAGACAAATGAAGACAATGGTTTGATTGTTGTCTAAGCAGAGGAGACGTTATTGTGAGGTCGAGAGGAGGAAGGACTACTTGGTTAGTGGTGGTGTTCTAAATAAAGATGAATTATGAAGGTGAGTTACAGCAACAATTAATCTCTGTGCATCTGCTAAATGGCAGGGGCAAATGGAGATAAGGCTTCCCATGCGACTCACCTGTCCAAACTTCTGATAAATGACTCCGAACTTGAAGTTGTTGCTTATGACGTGTTCGTCGAATGTGACAATGAGTCTGGATGCCTACGGGAGGGGTAAAGGATTTAAATAAGTGTCCTTTACGTAAGTGTCCGCTTAAACTAGCGTATTTCCCAATGCCACATTTAAATTAACCAGGACAAATGATCCGGGATCATGCATTGGTGTATAAAGCTTATCACTATGACGCAGATGGGTCATAAAAAGACGTAAGGTTGTGTACCTTTGGGTAAAGCACCGGGAAAAAGCGGTCCACGTTCACCTCCTCACAGACGAGCTGATAATAACGGAAAGACATAGCACATATTGATTCTCCTCATTCTCATTTGATCTTGCAAAAATGAACACTATGGTCATCTGTCCAGGCAGGACAGAACAGGCTCATGGGGGAGTGAGACAATCAGTCATGTCACTCAGAGAGAAGTGTGATGAATTGGAGGGCATGAAAACAATAGTGCTGACCCCTTTACCCCCTCCCCGCATGATTCACTCTCACCTTGGCCATCTGGACAATGTTGGGGAATTCGGTTAGACAAGATATTGGAATCACATCGTGATACGTTTTCATTTTTGTTCTGTAAAAAAACAGAAAGACAACATAAGAGTACAGTTAAACGCTGCAATATACTCACACATTTTTTATATATATATGTGTATATACAGTTTTCAATTGTAGTCTTTAAAAAAACGCATACAAAAATATTGATTTATTTAATACTGAAATAGCTGAAACGCTTCCAATACTAATTTATTAATTAGGCATAAATAGCAAAACCTAAATGTAAATAGACAAATTTATTTGAAAATCTAATTTTGCATAAAATAACACGTTTTCATTTATATATAATTTAATACTTAAATTAATTAAATATATGTATATATTTTACCCCATGAACAACAAATAGTTTGTTATTGTATTAGGCATGAAATAAAGGAATATTTTGTGAGGTTTAAAAAAAGCAAGAAAAAACTATTTCTTGTTTTCCCTGGCAGTTCAAAAACACAGCTTCTAATGATATTAAAGCAAAAGGCAGCCCAGACCTACAACAGTAACACTTTTTAACCACTCCAAACTCAGTGTCATTGTGGTATCATTAAATGTGTCACATGGATTTGATAACAAGAACATCCTGCTGCCATCCCTCAACCCACACACATTGGCCTATATTGTCCATCTGGTGCCTAATGCGGAAATGAGGGTGGCGAGTACATTTGGCCTGTTTAATCTGCGAGAAAAGAGCTTTTATTGTGGGTCCCAGGAAACATTCACAGTTGTTGTCAAGGAATAGATATCAGTGTGCTCTTTTTAATGTCCACAGTAAAAGCCAAAGTTCAAAACAAAGTGGTGGAACTGGGCCAAATACTAAGCCCTTCATTAGCCCCCCTCATCCACACAATAAAGACGTTTTGGCAGGACATGAGGCCAGGAGAAAAGTGAGTGATTTGAGGGAAGGGAGAAGCAATCTAGAATCGAAAACAAAAAAGAGGAAAGGAAAAGGTCATACCTGAGCATGAGACAGAGATGCTCTTGGTCCCCGATAACATCATATTTCATGGAGAACACCAGGTGGCCCAGGGCACTGTCCACTGTATAATAATTAAAGTGTTCCTAATGAAGGAGCAGAAGGTGAAGCTGTGAGCGATCATTCTTCATCACACTTGGAAACTCATCTCAGTTTTTAGTCTCAACACTTCCCTACCCACCCCCTGGCTAACCGACCACTTCTTTATGCACATTAGTCTAATTTATAATGGATATTAGATGTGAATACATTAAGCCCATTGAAGCTAAACCTAATAAATCTTCATTATGTCTGGCTGCTGCGGTGTCACATTGGTCTATGTAATTAGGTTACATTTGCTAACAATTATATCATTGAAACTTATACAAATGATAGATGAGAGTGGTTCCATTATGAATGTTTAGCTTTTTCTAGGCATTTTAGACAATGAGTTGAGTGATAAAAAAGTAATTAAGTTCAATTTGAGAACCTAAACAGTCAGATTTGTGAATGAATCATTCAGATCAGTTTTTTGAACTCGATTAACTCATTCACTGAAAAGATCTGACTCAAAATAATATTTTTTCTGTGAGTTGGAAAATGGTCCTTTTCTAACTCTCAGGGTGTTCAAACTTGAAGTTCAGTTCTCTTGATTTCTTTTGGTCTGCACCAAAAATTTAGCATTCGTTACAGCCGAACCGCTTGGAAGCGGACCAATACTTCCTAAAAAAGGTGGGTCTCGTTCCACTCTTTTAGTGCGCACCAGGGTTCGGATTATTCAAATGAGCCGCACTAAAAGAGCAAACATACACAACACACACAACATAACACAATAGAGTTTCTTTTAATCAAACCAAAACTGCCAAGTGTAAACACACCCTCAAAAACATGCTAAGTAGAGCTAGGGCAGATTTGCAGTAAATAATGGTCTGTTCCTCTCACAAAGCTATCAAATGCCTTTAGTTCAAACTAGGGATGGGACGGTATGAAAATTTCATATCACGATTATAGTGTCCAAAATAATCGTGATTATCAATATTATCACGGTTTTGTTAAAAATTTATGAAAGTGCTCAAAAAGAACTGATGCTCACACTGAAAACATTTCAACAAGTTTTATAATTAAAAATCAACAAACAACAAATAAAACAAGTCTCTCTATGCAGTTTTTTTAAG
The DNA here is from genome assembly GCF_988280905.1 of Pimephales promelas. NCBI lineage: Eukaryota > Metazoa > Chordata > Actinopteri > Cypriniformes > Leuciscidae > Pimephales > Pimephales promelas. The sequence goes on along the minus strand of NC_142788.1, from coordinate 18,615,709 downwards.
CAAGATTCTATTCTATGGCATTTGCTTCTTTACAATGCCCGTGTCACATTATTACACAGCGCACATCCATATCACAACGGACGCGCGCTCTTGTTTCATTCAAATACAACTTGCCGTCTTGCGTCTCCGGTTTTTGATTGTATTGCAAAAATGAAATCAGAGTTGATTTATTTTTTACATAGTTTGATAATATTGGTGTGATATATCTTGTCTGGACGATTGTTTTACAAAATGAATTCATAAATAGGTAAGATTTAAAACATTAGCTAATCTCATTATCAATTCAATATGTCCCCGTAATTATGTGGTAAAAATAAAATCGGTTTAATACGTGATGTATCTCTACTTTACTATCCCTTAAAATATCACTCTTAATAATAGTCTTGTTTGAAGTTGTTCGTTCATCTTTAGCTCAAATCCACTTGCTACGAACTTTTCTTTGCGGAAGCTTCACGTCTATTTCAAGTGAGTGACATAAAATGTTTCAACTCAAAACAACATTTCGTGCCCAATTGTTTCCCAGACGTAGTTTTGGTATTAAGGTCAAAGTTAACTTGCCTTGCGTTCGGGTGATGATCACACAAGACGACTCGGCAGATTTGAAGTGTTTCTATTGCAGTGACTTTTTGCTCGGCAGACAGGGTGACCATCCTCGATCAAGTTTCCCTCAGGACTTTTGTAAAACCCAAAATATGACCACACCTCAGATTTGGTCCTTTTAAAAGGCTGAAAAATCTCCTGAGCACAGTCACTGCCTTCCACCATTCATTCTCGAATAGTAATTTAAAAAAATATTGCGTGCTGCGCGCCTGCGTCAGACTGGCCGACAGGATTCAGTGAGTTATTAAAATCGCGATAATCAAACACGGTTTTAATGATAATTAAATTTTAAACGATAATACTAACCGTCAGTACATTTTATCACGGTTTATCGTGAAACCGGTTATCGTCCCATCCCTAGTTCAAACTTATAGTGCATAAATATAGTGCCTGAAACATATAGTGCACATGGAATTATAATATATGTATGGACCATTTTATGACAAGAAAGTCATACAGTTTTCTAATATAATGGCATGAAGGTGATTAAATGATGACATGATTAACCACTTTTGGTTGAACTATTACTTTGTTTAAACAAATCCTCACCTTGCCCAGAAAATGTTTCCTGTAGATCTTAGCTGTGTTGTTGCACTCCAGTTTGAAACGTGAGGTGGGAGACAGGAGCTGCTCTGGGTCAATCCCATTGCTCAGCTTGTGATTGGTCCCTTCAATCCAATAACCCCCAAACTGGGGCAGCAGAATCAAGGGAAATGGACTCTGCCTGCCGAGAACCTGACAGAGACAGCAAATAAAAACAATTACACTGGCAGTCAATCGTCCAAGCCCACAGTAAATTCCACTGAGATATCGACTGTAACAACAAATTCTGTCAGCCGTTTATTTTGAGCCGGTTTACCTCATGAACGCTGGGGTAAGGAATGTAGTCTTCTTCAGTCTGTGACAAAATGATGTTCAAAACATTAATTATGCAGCGGATGCATTTGGTCGCAACAGACCGTTTTTAAACTCCAATGACACAAGGAGCAAAAACCACACTGCTTGCTCATCTGCTGCTTTATTTAAAAGAGCTAACTCACTAACTGTACATGGTACAATCGGTTTGATTCTTTACATTCACTGAGGCCTCGGGCGGGCCAGAGAATATTGCTCAGCACCAGCTAATCTTATTTGATTGCAGTTCCATTAGTGCAAGGGAAAGTGGGCTACGGATGTCTTTGAAAACTAGATGAACCAGCTTGACTGATAACCGGCTTTTTCTATTTGAAGCCGTCTGCCCGCAGATAAAACAGCAGCCCGTGGCCCTCAGACAATACGTGTTTTGTATTATTGTGAGTGTGCGTGTGTACAGGGACAAAAGAGAGACGGTGAGGTGAACATACTTTGAGAGGAGGAGGAAGAGTGCTTCGCTGCTCGTCCATTCTGCTGCTCTGAAAGATAAAAAGAAAGAATCTGTCAGCCTTATAGCAGGCCTGTGAGCTCACGTGTGGAAGCAAAAATAACACTTTGGTTCTGTTTATACTTTTATGCCTTTTAAAAAAGAAAAGGAAATATCAGTTTATAAATTACAAGAATATACATCTTAAGAAAGACACAATGGGAATATCATTCTAGGAGCAATTCACTTTTATGCATAGTATTTAGAATTTAAATTAATATAATGGTTACACTATTTTACAGTTCGTGCACCAACATGTACTTTCAGGATACTTACCTAAAAAAGTACTTGGTAATATAAGGTAACTAGATGGGTTAAGGTTAGGTTCAGGGTAAATACCTAGTTATTACTGTAACAAGTACATACTATGTACATGGGGAACAGGATTGTAAAATAAAGTGTAAAATAAGGCAGTTAGCGGAACAATACAATCTTAGCAAATTCCACTTTAGCAAAAATAAAAAATACTAATTAATGTAATTATTATAATGTAATCTGTCCTTAAAGTGTTAGTTAAGATATTAAGATATTTTTGGTTAATTGAGATATTTTTGATGAAATCTGAGAGCTGGATCACTCCTGCATACTAGTCCATAGGCTTCTTGAGGGATTGAAACTTGCTGGCCTCGAAAAGTTATTAAAGACATCGTTAAAACAGTCCAAGTAACTACAGTGGCTCAATCTTAAGTTTATCAAGCGACGAGAATACTTTTTGTGCGCAAAAAACAACAAAAATAATGACTTTATTTCAACAATTCATTTACTTCTCTATCTGCCTCGAGTCAGGTTACTAGTTTAACAGCGTAAGCTTCAGTAGTTGTACGTCACACGCATCACACACATGACCAGCGTCGGCCAATAGTGAGCCTACGTGTGACGTCATACTATGTTAACTGACTAGAGGCCCATAGAGAAGTAAATGAATAGTTGAAATAAAGTCGTTATTTTTGTTTGTTTCTGCGCACAAAAAGTGTTCTCGTCGCTTGATAAAGTTAAGATTGAGCCACTGTAGTCACTTGGACTATTTTAACGATGTCTTTAATAAATTTTCGAGGCCAGCAAGTTTCAATGCCATGAAAAAAGTTAAACGGAATAATGGGACATTCATAGAAAAGATTATGAAAGACCATAAAATCTTTTTAAAAGAATGTTCACATGCACTTAAACAATATTTTAAAAGAGCAAATGACTTTGGGTAGACAAGCCGAAAGACAGAAAAAAATATCAGCCTTTAGATCAGTCTTAGATAATGAACTGTTTTTTATTCTCTTTAATCCGGTTTCATGAATATGGCAGACAATGGAGCACAAGATCAAAGCACGATTGTAACCGTGCAGGGAGAAGACGTTCAAATATTTACAAGGCTATTTACAGTCATTATACAAAATATAACATCCTGAAGTTGTAAATATCAAATCATTTGTCCATTTCTTTAACTAAAATGCTGAAGATAAAAAAGATACCCACGCAGGGCTGAATATAACTCTACTAAGAACTGCTGTAGATTTGAAATGCTGCACTGAGATGCAACAGAGATTGAATGTCTGACCTATTTGATGACGAATTCCAGCAGACCAACACATTTGTAATTTAAAACATCTTGCACATCTAGCTGAGCTTTTCTTTTGTATAATGTCATCCCGAAGCAACGCAACAGTAAATCAGATCCAATTTCAATGTCATGTTGTTCTCTGAAACATTAAGGTGCATTTAGTGCACTTGTTATCATTAGACATCTTCATTGTCCTAAGTTAGAGATAACAACCGTAATATCAAATGACTAAGATCAATATGTCTCTGTGTACTCAACAGCAGGATCTTGCATTTAATCACCACCATAGATAGTGACTAATTTGTTCTCCACAAATTTAAATCATGTTCTCATTGTAGATATGGCAACTGTAAGACTGTGATAATCAGAGCCCAACGATAAATATATTTTTTGTTATATGTATTAATAATAAACACATAAATAACTTTAACTTTCCCCATAAAAGAATAAAAAACTATTTGCTTCAAAAAAGGGTCATATTTTTAATTTAACACTACAATCCAAATTGCAATGTAATCAGATTTATAATTAAAAAATCATATATTATTCATATTTATACGAGGAATGTTGTTTGCAACAACAAACGTTTTCACATGCACATGACAACGAGTACAGTGTGTAAATTAAATGACTGGCCCCAGGGTCATCCTTATGTGGTTATAAATGAATAAACGTCCTCATTATTTACTGGAATGACCTTCAACTACAGTAAAAGACATGCAAGTGCAACTATGTAGCCAGTGAAGACAGCTCATTCAGGGGTTAATGGAAAGTATTTACATCAAAGATGAAAGGCAGAGGGGAGAGGAAAAAAACGAGAAAAGTAAAAGAAACGTTACCTGCATTTTCTCAATCATTTCAAATAAATCAGTAGTCTGGAAGAAAGGAGAGGAGATGAGATGAAATGAGATGAGATGAGATGAGTTCAGAGCTGACCCCTAGATTACTGTACATTCTCATGATGTGAGAGGGGTGTGGCTGACAACACACACGACACACTGCAGTGTGGGACACACACACCTACTGAAAATATATCTCTCATCATTTAAAGTACTCAGACTGCAGCCATAGTCTTACAACAAAATGCATTTTATTAGCCAGTTAACTTTATCAACTAACTTATAAATAAGTTTTTTTTAATGGGATGGAAAGTTTTTTCCACATATTACACATTTTAAAGTGCCCCATTCTGCTTTTCAGATATTACATTTCATATACTGTGTAATGTACAGTAGCTGTTTGTGAATGTAAAAGGGCTGCAAACTTTCAAAGCTCAAAGTGGACAATAAATGGAGTGATTGTTTCCCTAGGAAAGAACCGATTCTGAACTGCCTGAAATGAGTCGTCAGTAATTCATACATAATTTTCAAACAATTTGCATAATGCTAGCCTATGGTCTTTATTGGCTGCCCACAAACTATGTTTACTTTGACCCGTTCTCAAACACTGTAGTTGTAGCTGAGGCCTGGAAGAGTTAAGTCTGTGTTGTTTACATGTTGAGAAGACGTTGTTTTCTGCACTGAGTGAGATGAAATCCCCTTTGCATGCACTTCCAAAGGATGAGGACTCGGGGCTCGAATTGATATGATCAAACCGACAACATTGCTACTGTTTGTATCTCTGTGCATACAAGTGCTGAGGAAGCCCCACAGCTGAAATTCAGATACGCTGTAAGCTATAGACCAATCACAACAGACAGGGCCATCTGACCAATCAGAGCAGAGTAGGCTCTCAGAAAAGACAGGTTTAGAGAGACCGAATCCTTGTTTGAACCATTAAACTGCAAAAAAAAAAAAAAAAAAAAAAAAAAAGAGGTGATGAAGTGATTTTTGATCTTGGATGCTTATATTGTAGGAGACCTCCAAAACTAAATTAGGAACCTTTAAAATAGGGGCACTTTAGCAATAATACAACATTCTTTAGGAGTATGAAAGTGTTTTTGGATCCTTGCATGATTTATTATAGCCAAGTGCATTCAACATTGGGTGGTGGCAACATTAGTTTTGGCCTAACTAACTACAGTGGAACTGGCATTTCCTCTTTAGCCCGATGGCAGCATGAATTTTAGATGGAGAAAATGTTTAGAGATATATAACTTATTCAAAAGCTCTCATATTTGGAAAAAATGCTTATTTGTCTTTGTAGCAATGAAGTTTCTTATAATTGCATACAATTATAATTAGTTATAATTGGCTGCTGTTGTAGTTTTTAATCATATCCCATGTGCATATGCCAATTAGCAATATGACACAGAGGCATTCAATTTCACAGTTTGAGGCAAATTATTGAAATTCATGGCACACATGTAATATTTAGCTTCTACATCTCAAATGCACTTGTTTTGTTTCCTAAAACGTCTCATTATTAATTCTGACTGATTCCCATTACCATGTTCTTATCTGACAGCTGATGTGACTCTAGTGAGCTTATTCTAGCCTGGAGAACTTCTCAGACACAAACAGTAGTCCAGACACAGAGTTCAGTCCAGCCTTTGGGACAGACCCAGAGACAACGTGAATGTTGGAGTGGAAACAATTATCTTCGATCAGTGGAGATTGTAGTCTGGATACATTTCTCACAGTCTTAAACAAACACTTTGTGTCCTTTAGCACATTGTTGAGGACATTGTATGAGTCCTCCACCATCGACAAACAAACCCTACTGCTGTCTTGAAAACAAACTTCAGGAAACTGAACCACGTCAGGTGAAATACAACTGACACGAGGTCAGAAGAGTCCCGCACAGGGGAGGAGTGGGACCAAAAAATCTACCGGGAAATTTCGCAGACCACCGGCCCTCGTCGCCTACACGATTTTAATAGCCGATAGCATTTACAGTTTTACTGATTTAAAAGGAACTTTGTTGTACAATGCTGGAGTAAAGTTCATAAATGGTCGTTCTTTCCCATAGGAGTTTCTAAAGCTATGTTGGGTGGACTCCACAAGAAAATTTTGGACATTTTAAGGTTAAATGCATCAATCTCATGCTCTCTGAAAGATCAAAATTAAGAGCTTCAACCCATGAACTGCTCGTTGAACAAAGAAAAAGCATTAATTTGTACCAGGACAATAAAGAGGGCTCAAACATCTTTTTAGTTATGAGAGTCGTTATGATCGCGTGAGCAAAGTAATCACGCAGCACAAACAGGATGCTATTCTAATGTCAATTATTATAATGGCACAAGGCCATATCATGGTTTCAATTTTAGTTCGTTGGCAAAATGTAACGCTAGAGACCTTAATGTTAGGTTTTACATTTTACATCTTTACATATGTGTCGGGAAAAGGGAAAAGGGAGAAGAGAGAGTTCGGCAAAAGGTGGATTCGAACTCGCGTTCAGCGCATCAAAAGCTGCTTTCAAGCACTTCACGCCCTACGCCGCTGAAGCTGTCTGAAGTCGGGCTTCTTTTTGCGGTAAAGACAGGAACTTAGTGCACATATGTGCTCCGTTATAGAAAATGAAAAAAAAAATTAAAAAATGTTTTCTTCCCTTAGCTTGGGCCCCAAGTGCACATGGCGAACTTCCAATGAACACATTTTATCAGACCGGCCCTCGCGGCCTCGAAACACTACCGGCCCACCGGAAAAACTCCTGACTCTTCCGATTGCCACTCCGCTACTGGTCCTGCACCACAAACACATTACCAAAGGGCCTCTTAGGCCAAATGACTAACCAAACACCAGATGGTTAAGTCATTTAATAATACTACTAACCTCTGAATTATGTGCACTTTATGGTTCAGAGTAATTAGTATCCTCCCTAAACAAACATACACAGATGAACAAACACCTATTGGATAACAGAAATATTGTAAATATAATGAAATGATATAATTCAGTATAATATTGATATATATTAACCTGCACTGCAACATAGGGGGAAAAAATGTAATCTTTTGAAACATATAGCAGCTGAATGGATTATTTTAAAGGCAAAATCCATTTGATCTTGAGATAAAAATAAAGGTAACTAAATATGACGGACAGTGATTAGGCTTGAAAAGACAAATCTGCAGCAAAATGATAGTGCATGTTAGTTTGCACTGATAGCAGCTCTGTCAGTGATGGGAGGAAATCCATTTTCTCTTTTCTAGCTTGCATTAAAAATCGCTGCACAAGGAAAAGGAAAACCTTTGATATTTTTCTGGAAGAAACATGTAAATGTGTCAATGTGCATGAAATATATCCTGCGATGGCAGAACTTGCACAAATCAAATATATCCTACTCTCTTCACACTCATAATCAGTAATAATAAGTAAAATAATTTATTTTAGTTTACTTGCTGTTGGTTTTAGCAATATTTTGCTGCGCAGAATTAACTATTAAGAATAATTTTGTTCCAGTTCTCCTTTTTTCTCGAACTCGAACACTGTTGCAAAAACAGATCTTTACCTCCCAGCATATATCCAATGTAATTAGACTGCAGATTTCACATACTTACTCCATCAGGTCTTTTCCAATGAGCAACTGTCACTTGCAGTGGGTTGAGCTGTGAATTCTGACTTTTAGCCATTTTTCAAAAAGTAAAATCCAAAGCCTCTATTTGAAAATTTCTGTCAAAAAGCAAAATATGGTGTGGAGGCTGCAAAGCTACAAAGTCCTTTCTCCTCAGAAGTGACAAGAAACATTCAGCCCAGAGAGCTTCAGCAGGTTCCATGTCAATAAAGTGAGAAAACTCCAGCTGGGCAGCACTAGACTGCAGTGTGTACTCTGGGAGGTGTGTGCATGTCTGTAACCTGAAGTCTAATTGTGTATTTAAGCATTAAGATCCTTTAACTCCAGGTGCTCTGGAGTCTTTCCTCTCTCAGGGAACACAGAGTTGTGGAAGAGACGTTGCAATACGTTGCAATTAGCTTTCTCTCCGTCTTGTACTTTTTCTTTCTCTCACTGGGAGGGCTTCAGGATAAAAACTGAGCTGAGCTTGAATCTGTTCTTTCAGCCAGACAAGCCTGAGCAGAGTCGTACTGACTCGTCAACTCTGTTCCAAAACCTAGTGCAACATTGTAACCAGGGTTTGAATAGGGTTAGGTGTCTTGCTCACTTGGTCAGGTGGAACCACCAACCTTCCGGTTTGTAGACAACCTCTGAGCCACTGCCGCCCCTTTACAGACTTCACAGCATGTCTAAATTGCCACTTTTAGGGATTGTGCAAAAACATTGTTTTTGTGTGTGTCCCTTTAAATGCAAATAAGCTGCTACTTCCGGCACAGAGGGTGGAGCTTCGAGAGCTCGTTCTTCGGTGACAGAGAATCTATAGACCTACCGAACCGAAATATTTTTAAGGATGGCCATAAAATGGTGAATAATACTTATGTAAGAGCACCTAATCCTGGTTGTAAGCCTAAATTTCACATAAACTGTAAACGTATCCTGATTGGTTGATTAGAATGTTGTTCCAGGATCGGTTAATTTTTTTCTTTGTGCACAGGTTTGTGCCACATTAAACAAGCTAAAAATTGTTCTGCTTATCTCCGAATAGTTTATAAAGGTAAAGAGTAAAGAGGTAAAGGTAAATACATGAGTTTGGCTAAAGTGAAGTATGCCTGGGCTGATCAACATGCAGAGGCCGTCCTATAGCTAATTTGACCACTGTCTCGGGACAAAATCTCAATTAAAGCACGCTGTTGCCTAAGTGTGCAATCAGTATATACTTGCCAGAGAAGTATGATGAACGGTGTCTCAGAGGGTGTAAAGGAGAGATGCAAAACTGGCGGCTTATGTAGGCGAGAGCGACTGTTGTTAATTTGACTGGCATCATTATTTGAGTGAATTGTCCCGTTTAAACTCTAATAGGCCTTTAACACTTAAACTCTATTTGGAGATTTCAGCAGAGCCTACCCACTGATCTTTAATGACTTTTGCCTGAAAAGCAATTCACAACATTTCCAGGAACCACTGATACACTAAAATATTTATCTAAAATGTAACAACCTTGTTTGCTCAGTAACTTTTGATCAAAAGTAAAACTGACTTTGCACTGAAACAACCTGTTCTAAAAAGACTAAGATCATGAATATATTAGGCAAATTAGTTTACATTGCAAGCTAATCTTCTTGCAGAGCTTGGACACATTGAAGATGCTGAATAATCATATATTTTAGAAGAGGTGAACAATAAATTGTCCAAACCTTAATTAATCGTACAAAAATTGTACTGTTATAAGTAGCTCAAGTATACCCAGAAATAAATCTTTGATATTGTATAGCTATACAAACAGATGAATCGGCACATTTGGGTTGAACTATAGCGACTTACTGTAGAGATTAAAGTGAGTAGATTTTTTCAAAATGTTCTGAGGATTTTTTTTTTTCATAGTTATTTATGATTCATGCCAACCTGCCAGACAGAACTGGCAGTAAAGCTTAAAGTCAGCGAGTGGATTTGGAAATGGAAATGCCTGCAGGGATAAGCAGAAATGAACAAATCTATTTAACTGGTCTTCAAGAGACATTGTGAATACATTTTAAAAGAAATGATAAAGAGCTGGTATGGTTATTTCTGTTTTAGACTCAGCCAAATAACAAAAATATACCAATGGATTTTTTTTATTTTTTTATTAAAGAAAGACAAATAATCAGTCTAAAATGTTTCTTGCGCAACAAATCAGCATCTTATAATGATTTCTGAATGATCATGTGCCGCACTTTAGATTAGGGTCCAATTTTCACTATTAACAAACTATTAACTACAATGTTTGCCACAATAAACTCATAATTATTGCTTATTAATAGCTAGAAAGACAGTTGTTAAGTTTAGGTATGGGTAGGATTAAGGGATGTAGAATATGGTCATACAGAACAACACATTAATATGTGCTTTATACTGTAGTTAACAAACAGCCAATAACCTAGTAATATGCATGTTAATAAGCAACTAGTAAAAGTGAGAATTAGACCCTAAACTGAAGTGTTACCGGATCATGTGATACAGAAGACTGGAGTAATGATGTAGAAAATTCAGCTTTGTCATCACAAATTACATTTTAAAATTTACTAAAATAGAAAACAATTACTTTAATAATGTAATACTATTTTTTTCTGTATTTTTGAACAAATAAGTCTTCATATTTTACTAAATCTGTACTTCATACGTCCACTAAAAATCACTGTTGTAAAAGCAAAAATGGCTCAGCAAATTGAAGATAGTCTGAATGTACAGTAATGGCATTTTGTGGCCACTGTTTCTAGAAGAGAAAGTTCTCTTTCCTTTTTTTAAAAGTCATATCTGCACAATCAAGGGGTGATCAAAGTGGACTTCACTGAAACTTTGTCAGACAAACATGTGGAGAAAAATGTCCTGTCTTTCAACAGAGCTCAGAGAGAGAAAGGCATACTGATGGGCTTACTGGACTGATGCACGATGATGTCAGAGGCATTATCTCCACTGTGAAATCAGGCCAATCCTTAATTAATAATCCCCTTCATGTGATTCTCTAGTCAGTCTCTCTCTCTGTCCTGTCCATGACCATCCTCAGCTCAGCACAAATTAAACTAAATGAATCTAACTTTAGAAGATGCTGCTATTAGACTAGCAGAAAAGCAGTGCTTCTCTCCAGAGCAGATCACTATCATCTCAAGCAGTGTCGCAAGCCTGTATGGATAAATAGGATCTTGTTTTTTAATATATATATTTTTGGGACTTTCAACATTTTTATGAGATTAGATAGAGGACATCAAAAGGAAATTATTGGGGAAAGAAAGGAAATGTGAAACAGGCCCGCATATTCCACACATATATATATATATATAAATAAGTTTGTGACATTTATTTTAATTTAGATCTTCGCAGGTGCTGCCTATCATCTCAGTTATAAGTTGCTAGTGTCCTTTCTCTTTACAGCAGAGGGGTGTCATATGGAAGCAGGCAGCCCCATATGCTCCTTGTTTTACAGCTGATCTAACACACGCTAACACTCCAGGCCTTTGTTGCTACTGTGTGTTTTCATTTTTAGTGCTTTCGAAACAATTAAAAAAGAATGGTGAGACATTGCCATTAGCGTTCAATCAGCAGCGCCTCACAGAAGGGCGTCTCAGGCCTGCAGCATGTACGTCAGAGGTGAAAAAAGGACTTGCATCTAACACTGGGTCAGAATTAGACGGTGCGTAAAACTAAAATCCTCTCTGACGTGGCAGTCTCTTATGTAAATGACATCAAACTGCACAAAGCATGATTCAGTGGAGAACTGCTCTGGCATTACAACTATAAAGTTGCACAAACACGTCTCTTGGTGGATATTTGTAAAATTATTAAAGTCAAATATTATTTATGTGCAAGGTCCAAATTGCAGATGAATTGGGAAAAAATAACCAACTGAATAAGTACTAATAAGAGATAAATGATCACAAATAAAACCCATAATAACCAACAGAATATGCACAAAATATGAGATATTTATGAATGTTAGACAACGAGAAGAAATGGAGAGATAATTGAGACTCTTTCTCCTGAGAAAAAGATCCCATAATTTTAGGTCAGGTATGTCCTATTCAGAGCTTCAGAAGAGATCTCAACAATGTCAATGATGCTGGATTTCCTGAAGATACAATACACACGTCTGCAATTAACTTTCAGACATTTTAACATTTTTCACCAAATTCTCAGACCCGTTTATCTGACCACAATCCACATTAATGTTATTACTCTGCCAACAACTGTCTCATTTGTATCTATACTGTACTTATTTCATTTCAGCAGAAACATCTGGCATAAAGCTGATATTTAAAGGGATAGTTCACAAAAATCTTTGGGGGGTGAAAATCATTTACTCACCCTTATGTCATTCTAAACCTGTATAACGTTCTTTCCTGTTAAACACAAAAGAATTTATTCTTCAAAATGTTAAAATCATTTTGTAAAAATGTATTTTATAATTAACTTTTTATCTTTAGTCAAATCAGCTTAGATAAATAATGTGTTTCAGATAACACATTATTTTGAATTTCTATTTACTAAACCAAACTGCACTGTATTAATTAAAGTCCCCGTGAACCGGAAGTTGCAAACGATTTTTCTCCAGTGCTGTGACGTATTTCCAAGTGAAACGGAATATTGAACAGAGGGCAGGGTTTTACTCTAGCGCTCCTCCTCTCCATCTCTCGCTCATAGCAAACTAACGGTTTGAGGGGAGTGGTTAAGCGTTTCCCCACCCAAGTTGTGAAACCTACGTCATCAGAAAAAGAAACCGTTCCAGACCGGAAGTAACTTTTCAGATTTTGATTAAAGATTACCAAGGTAAAACATTTTTTAAATATATTTTCACTTGCGCGGATTAATTGTTCACCACAAGACTAGTAATATGCGCTAGCAAAGTAAATAGGTTCAATTTTGATTTCACGGGGACTTTAAATTTAATTTCAATTAACTCAAAATTTTAAAGTGCCCCTAGAACTATGGATTTTTTTTAAAATGACCTTTCATGTAGCATGTAACATAGCTCTAAGTTAATGAAAACATCCTGCAATGTTTTAAATCTGAAAGTGCACCGTATATAAAGTTATTCTTTCAAAAGTAGGAGTCGACTGAGTCAATTAAATGAATCGTTGTTCAAACGGGTCATGAGCCGCTTTATTGTGACGTCAAGATGAAACATTAGCATATTGCCCACTCATTTATTGCGCATGGACACCAGGGAAAACTTGAACCTCAAACACTGCAGCTGATTCCTGTGGATACTGGATAGCATCATGTCGAGAAGAAGCTGTGCTCTATAATGTGAAGGTAAATCCAGTTTTTTCACAGCCCAAAGATGAGCAAAATCTCGGAAATCAAAACTCGAATCAAATCTTCTCAAATCTCGGAATTCAATGCAGGATTCGTGAAACGAATTGTTCTTGATAGATAGTGTTCAAAATACTTCGTTTTGAGTTTGATATTGTGTAGGTCTGCTAACTGGTGAAGTCACATTATTACAGTATTACTGAAATACTTCTGCTGATCAGCTGTGGGCCACTATTACCTAAAACTATGTCAATTAATGCAGATTGTCTGTCGTTCTCACTACTTTGAGGAAAGATTAAGCACGGAACAAGATTTGTTTTACCAATGTTTATGTTACATCAGTCATTCACGCTAGAGCTCGGCTAATGTATGCACTGTAATTGATAGTTTCCATGTGTTCACTGCACATGTGTTTGTTTGTTACACTTGTTAATGCTAATGGTGAGGAATTACAGGTGCAACATCTCATAATGTGCCTCAAACTGATTAGTGCATCACTGAGAAACGCCCTGCTCGAGTCGTCCTTCCAATGTTTCATCATCGGACTCATGCTCGGATTGCTATGGTAAATCCGACGTCATTGTTCATTACTGTGTGAAGCCTCAAGACACGCAGAGCTGATGTTGTTATGGCAATGGCCGTTTTTTTAATTTAATTGACTAACAAAAAAAAACAAAAAAAAAATGACTGGACATGATATCCAAAGACTTTTCTTTTTCCACTCATTTCTTTCTCCCATTTCATTCACGAGAGATTACCCTCTGTTGTGTTATAAGCTATGCTGCAGAATTGTGGATGCAGTTAAGGACTCTGACATCACCCAAACTTTATCCTCTTAATCGCAAGCTGAGCTCACTGAGTTTAAAAGCCCGAAAATCTCCCACACACACACTGAGATCACTCAAACTACTTACACACAGCTGCACACAATACACAAAGGATCTTATTTTTTAGCCCTGCGCTCAGACAACCTGACCCTCATATCTAACTTTGTCGGACACAATCACCAACATCGACAAAAAAATCCAAACTAAACATGGCTCAACAATGAAACTAAAACACTTTACTTAAAGAAGGGTTAAAAGGGCCCATGTACATGTATTATTTCTCTCAGGACCCTGTTTCAAGTGATACTCGATTTGTAGATCAGCAGATATAAAAAAGCAATACATATGATTTATGCAGTAGCTCAGTCTGAAAAAAAAAAAAATAGATTTTAGCTTTCCATCAGCTTAAGTTCATCCATGCAGTTGAAATTCATGCATGAGTCACAAGTTTGGCTGCGTAAGTCATTAGCACAAGCACTGAAGCTTCAACACTTGAAGGTGTATTTTAGAAGCTGATTACATGCTCTATCTGTGTATGAAAAAAAACATTTGATGAACTGATTGTAGTGATGCACCACAGAAAAGGCATTTGGATATAAAAAAATAAATGGTTAGTTTTCTCAAATCTAAAAATTACATCATCATTTACTCACCCTCATGAAATCCAAACCTGAATGAATATGTTTCTTTAATGGAACAAAGGTGATTTTTTTTTTTTTTAAATATTCTGCCCATTTCCAGTATGATGAAAGCGAATGAGAACTGTGGCTATCAACCTCCAAAATGGCAGAAAAAGCTCAACTGAAGCATCACAAATTCATACTATGATATAAGAATAGTCTTAAGAAGGCGTTGTGAGAGAAACAAACCCCAGTCATTCTTCATTGGAAACAGGTCTATTTGCTTCAGGAAAGTTAATGAGAGAAGTAGTGATTTAAAGAATCAATCTTTTGACTCAGATCTTTACAATGAATCAATTGATCTTGTCCACAAAACCAGCCTGAATGATTCACAGATTTCACACTCACTTATTCGATCTGGTCACTTCGACTTCAATCAGTCAGTTTCGCATAAATGATTGAATTTTCATTTTGTTTAAACTGTTACTCAAAGTGCGCAGTTTTAGTTCACAAAGCTGAATCCTTGGAGCTGTAAGTCACTGACTAGTTGTCAACAGATGAGTGACCTTTCCTAATCCATACTATTTTGACCAGCAATAGTCTCACGGAGTAAGGAGATGACTCAGAAACTGGCCTGACATTTGTTAATTAATAGCATCTGACATTTAATTACATCACTCTCATTTAACTGCATGGCATGCCAATCATGTGTATTAATAACAAACAGAAAAGTCCGTAATCATCCTTCTAAACACTGACTGGCCTCATGCAAATCAGCTTTAGTTGTACACAGGCTCACAGTAATGGGGCAGAGGAGGTGAGAAGTCAAGCATTGGCAGGATGGAAGGACTCTCAGCATGCAGGCAGGCTGGAGCTTTGTGATACCTTGAGGAATGCAGGGCCAGTGTGGGGCAGTGATGGCTGGAACAGTGATGGATCTAGTGTGTTAGAGATGCAAGGCTCTCCTCCATCCTGTTTCCTGTAATGAGAGAGACAGTTCAATTCAGTTTTGTTCAGGCGTACACATGTGAACATACACACAAAATAAAACTACACCAGTGGTTCGCAACCTTCTGAAAGGGTCACATCAGGGAAAACAATGTGAAATGCAAATAGTTTAGGCCTGTCAGTCAGTGAAACATTGCCTTAATTTTCACTTTGTTATTTGTTTTTTTTATAATTAAAACACATTAATGTTAACTTGACAGCCCAAATACCCAAATGCATCTGTCAGTAGATCGTATAATATAATAAATACATGTTTTTGTTGCTGAAATGAAAGACTGTGTTGTCCAATCAATCTTTATAGTTATTTATTTAGCACCAATTGATATGTCAGTAGCAAATCTAGCCAATACAATTTAATAATATAATCGTGACATGAGGATATGGTTACATCCTTATATAATATAATATATGTTTGTATTGTGTTCAGTTACCACTTGAAGCAAAATCACTTGAGAAATAACTGCTCTAAATGGCCAAAGGCCACGGGGTCACAGCAGAGGAAGGTTTAGCACTGTAATAGCTTGAATAATGACAGTTGTATCACAAACCCCCCTCCCCCCACCCCACATGGCCGTACGGTCAGCACCTCTGTGCAAGCTTTTGCATTTAGATTAGCAGGTTTCTTTGTCAGTGCAAAGCTCCATGGAGTTGCAGAAGTGATGTGCATTATATGCGGGGGTTGGTATAATCACATTTTTTTTAGACTCCTATTGTTTTGACATGAGGCCATGATTAGATTTCCCATTATACTTTAGTTGAAGAGAAACAGATTGCATTACAATGCATGCTAAATACGGTTCAGGACGACGTAAGTGAGCTAAAGAATGGCCCTGAATGCTCTATAATAAGACAGCTGATGAATTTATTCTTTGCTAAATGTTTTAATAAAAATTTACCCTGACAGACAATCCACCCGAAAGTTCAACAAGATAATACCCATTGTTGCAACGCATATCCTCTATGGTAATTCGGAAAATGGAAAACTATAAAATCTTCAGTACTATTAAATGGAATTGCACACTAACACATACCTGGTACAAGTAAGGGAATTATGCAAATCATGAAACTGAGCAAATGTACCCATAAAATTAGTACTAAATGCAATCTGTATTCAGAATAAAATGTGCCAAGCAAATAGTGCTGTGTTTTTCGAATAAGGTGGAATCTGTGAGTCTGATCTGAACAGAAACAAGGCGTATTTATGCTGAAAATGTAAATAATTTGTTTTTAAAATTAAATACACTGCAGCAGTGTTTCTGTGCATTTAACATCTGGTAAAAGGTGGTGCAGCACTTGACTGAAATTCATTCTCAGGACCTGTGTGGTGCTTGTACCATATTGCTTCAGGCAAAAAGACTTATCTGAAGGTCAATATCTGGGAAAATCCTTCTTTTTGACATCAAGGAGGGGTTGTAATGGTGTTAATAAAGTTGAGAACTATTTCAAATGTGCTTCTCTGATATTTCTGTAGTTTGTTAGAGAAAGTCAAAAGTCGAGTCTGAGCTCTACGGCAGCAGCTGCCCCGTTGCTTGCATATTCTATCCGCCATCCATCAAAACCAGACAGCTACTTTATAGGTAAATTCGATTTTAAATATATGAAAATTTACCGCAAACCATCATTTGAGGCTTCTTTTAAATTAACCTCCAGATTGCACTATAAGCCGCTTACGGATGTTTAAGTGAACTTCTGCCTTTAACAAATCTATCGATGTCTAGGTGGCGTGGATTTTTGCAGTGGATAATGGATGTGATGTAATGCAGGAGTGAACTTGCAGTGCTGGAACACAGACCTTAAATGAACCACAGCTCAGCACCAAAACAAATGATAAAACAAAACCAGCCGTACAGCTCTGCTGTATCATACGGATTTGTCCATTTGCTGATTTGCTCTATTAGACCAATTTCCATTTACTGCCCATCCTTTCAATTAATTTCAATGAATGGATCTTGGAACTGCATATCCCACTTTAAAATTGATTATTGAAGGCTTAATATGTGGTGAACTGACTAATGTAGTGATAACTTACTGTACTGTTAAACCGTCACATACACTCCCTTAAAGGATTATTAGGAACAGCATACTAATACAGTGTTTGTTTGACCCCCTTTCACCTTCAGAACAGAAAGATGCTCTATTGGGTTATACAGTACAGAGTAATACTAATTCCAGTGTATTAATTCTCTTCCTGCACAGGCAAGAAATTCCCACCGGACTGCTGAGGGAATGCTCTCGCTCAGAATTCACAACCGGGATCATTATTTCACTCCCTACAGCTGAGCAGCCCAGAAACCAATACCATGCACCAAACAGACAAAATCCTTGCTAAAGTCTGCAGGCATCACAGCCCTGTGAAACTAGAGTACAGCCATGAAATTATACATTACATTATATCAATCATTATTTAATGCTCAAACACAGCCCGTTTTGGCATTTAAAAAAAAATCTTTAAAAACATGATATACCATGGAAAACAATTACTATCATATTAGTTCAATTAATTAAATTATTGTATAAATTATATTAAGATTTTGTTGATGCAGTTTGGTGTAATAAAGTTTACTTCATAAAAAAAATATTTTTGTCAAAACTAGTCATGATGTTTAAAGAATACGGATGCACAATATATGGGTACAATATTGGTTATTAGCTAATACTATATAGCACACATGCTTTAATTGTTCTGTATTTCATAATTGATACATTTGTATAATTTGATTTTGGATATTCAATTGTGGAAGTCTTTTTCTATATTTTCTCGTTTAGATGACCTTTCTCATCTCATCTAACTGATTAATACTCAATTAAAGGTAATTTTTAAAAACACACCAAAAATTAAGTTAAATATAATATATAAAATGTAATATCAAATCTCAAAAATAATATATTTTTTCCTACTGTACATTAAAATGTTGATGCCTTGTAGCATTTTAAAAAAAATCACTTTAGAATTGAGTGTTTTTTATTGTATTTAGACAAAACAGTATCACATTTAAATATAGACCTATCATGATAATAATTATTCTTAATTAAGAATAATAATTTTATAAAATTATGGTTAATGGCATAATCCCAAATTTGAATATTGGTGCATTACTATTACAGAAGTGCATCATGAAGTTAACACTAGCAGGCAGACAAACTGATAATACTCACCTCTCAATCTCTAATTTGTGATTAATTCACCAGCATCTGAGAGCATACTAATTGTCCAATATTTCACCTCTCAGCTGCTAATATCTAAAAAACCTCTTTCTTTCACCCCCCTCTCGGTTTGCTGAGCAAGGTTCGATTGAGAGTAAATCAGATATTTATCAGAGATTTAAATAAGATATTTAAAAAAGAGGAATACAATTACATGTAAAATTACATAAACCATTAACTCCTGAGGTTCTGCTACCACACAGCAATGTTTCATTACCATCTCACCTCTGTCTTCAGCGAGTTTGCATAACCAGAGTAGATGCAGGATAAAACAAGGAGGAAGAACTATAATGAAATATGAACTATGGTCTCAGATGTGACACAGGAGAAAACTACAAAGCACTAAAAGCTCACAAGTCAATTCCTGTTTTCCACGAGCAGCTCTGAAGAATGGAGCATGACAAAAGATGCTGCTAGGTCACCCGTTAAGAAGTTAACTGTAAACGATGATCCGTGAACGAATGTTAGTTACTGCTCGCAGATGCGCTCAATGCTCTCTCTACTGCGTAGAAAATCTCCCAACATCTCACTATACGAGTTAATGAAGGCTCCTGGCAATCTGCTCGTCTCTAAAGCATATTGCACATGACACCGTTTATGAGCCGCACACCTGCCAACTGCTTTGGCCGTCCAGACAATCTCCTAACCAGTATGGCAAATGCCATAAATACCAAACCCAGTACAACTGTCATGCTTGATATTCCTGTACACAGATACAGTGTGATTACTCACTGCGTGGATGGATGTAGGATCTCCTCTCCCGTCTGACAGCGGTGAGCTTCTCAAGTCAGCCACACACCTGCTAGAAGCATTGATCCTCCCACTATCACTTCATTTGCTGTCTGTATCGCTCTCTTGCTCTTACTCTACTGCTCTTTCCCTCTCTCTTCTTTCTTTATGTGTCTCTCACCCTCCCCGTCCGCGCTCTTACGCACCCGTCCCCTCCCCCGCTCACTCACACACTGAGGGCTGTCCATCTGAGCTGTCTGATGGGGCTGCAATTAGCATTCATCGTGCTTTGCCTTAATTAAACACACCTCCCCATCACATACTGTTGCTCAGGCAACAAATTTATTAACAAATTATGTCCTATATCTCATTTAAAAAACTGTAATCCTACCTTAACATGCTATTTTTAGACAAATTGCTCTTTGTTTGTTCCTGACATCCTCTCTTGAGCCTTCGTGGAGGTTTTATATATTCAAGAGTTTGTTTCTCTTAAGTTAAGGATCAATTCAAAGCTCTTGATGTAAAGGAAGTGGATTCGATGAATGAGTGGGAATATTTGGAGACAGATAAACACAATATGGGAATTTAATAAAGGAAGTATTATCATGCTTGTCACACTAGAGGGGTGACAGCAAACATTGTCCATAGATGGAACATTGTCTTTTACCCTTGTGTGTCATTTTAAACCTGTATGACTTTTTAAGAAACAATGATAATGTACACTTGTGTAAGATAATATATGAATCTAAGGCTATACATATGGAATTATATATTTATTTAATATAATAATATATTTTATTATTTTTTAGGAAAGAAGTCTATTATGCTCATAATAAAAACACAGTAAAAACAGTAATATTAAAAATAACTATATATTAAAAGTAGTAAACGATTCCTGGACTGTATTTAAATTCTGAGCTAGATCAACCAATTCAATGAAAAGATCCACCTTGAAAGGATGATTTGTCTTTAGTAAATCATATTTGACAAAAAAAAGAGGATTTATTTAATATTGGACATGAATCCACAAAGATCCACAGAGAATATGCTTGAATCCACAGAAGAAAGAAAGTCATACAGATTTAGAACGACCTACCAATTTGGAGGCAGAATACCCATTTTGGGTGAATTATTTCTTTCAGATGCTTCTAAAAACACAACCAGTCAAATAAGCCACGGTAAACATTAAGACAACACCTTACTGCATCAGATGTCTGTAAAGCCAACACATATGACAGCAAAATACTGCTGTCCACAGCATAACTCAAAGAGATAATGCAGGATTAGTGAGCATAATCTGCAGTACTTGGAAATCAGAAAAAAACACATGGCTCATGTGCAACTCATTCAAGGAATAAAGAAGATCACGTTAAACTGAAAGGGTTGTTATTAGAATATGAAGATGGAAAATATGAAGATGGCATTTTTATTATTAAAATGTTATTAGATTGTTGAAGATGGCAGATAAAAAGACAACACATGTATATAAAATATAAAATTGTCATCTCTTTCAGACTTCCCAGAAGCTGTCATGCAACTCATATCTGATCTTTTACTCTCCGTGATAACTTAAACCACTTCTAATGGAGGCCGTCGAGCCTTAAAGGTGTTGCAGCATCCCCATCTGTCCTCTGAGAGGTGGAGGGCAGTACAAAAATGATGTTAAAACAGAGATCGGTTAGTGAGTTTAGACAACCGCCTCAGAGAAAAAGTTGTTTTTCTGTCATAAAATAGATTCGGTTCCTGTCTCAGTATCTTTCTTTAGGGAGACAAATACACAACAACAAAAGCAAAATGACTCAGACTAAAAATATAACAATTGTAAACTGAATCGCACACACCATAAGATCTCAAAACCGATTCTTGGATTTGTGTAGGTGAGCTTTTATATGCTTTTGAATGAAGAGGCAATCTCTGAGTCTGACAGTAGCATTACTAATACATTGTGCCGTTCTGACTAATAAAGGCTTACTAAAGACTCTTCCTCCAGGAGTGCACGCCTGCATACTCCAAGAATATTAATCTATTCAAATGATAATCCAAAATGTCTTCGAATATATGAATAATAATGTGACAACCCAAACTTAAGCACAGGGGAGGCAAATCTCAAAGGAGTTCACTCTATTCCTCTCTTTCTTTCATTTGACATATACAAAAAAGTGAGAAAAAGTCATTTGCACTGCACTGTTAATTTGCAATATTGCAATACATACAAAGTTCTGTCACGAAACTCTATGGTGCAGGCAAATTACAAGAACAAAACATAACACAAAAAAAGCCCAGAACAAATACCACAAAACTCACCTGCATGTATTTTAAGACAAATCCATGCTGCATAACCTCAGCAGACCCCCGTTGCTCTCTCTCACTCCCTCCTCCCTCCCCAGTTCCCTTATGCATTTGTGAAGAAAACATTACTCAGATTAGCACTAGCTCAACCGGAGTAAAATTGAGTCATGTTCAAAACATTTACACAACAGGATCACAACTGCTGCCACTGACCTCATCTCATATGTGGGCGGTGCGCTTTAAAAAAAACATCTCCACATCTCAGCTTTATACAATTTGCATTATCCGCTTGTTGGATAAGTCCGATGATGGGCTTTCATTTTTAGCTGTAATATAATCATTCTATCGCATGTCCCACTGTGGTCTAGTAATGTATGGTGATAGAGGGGCTGGATGACAAGTACACCACATGACGCAGTGACATGTTTTCATCCTCCCAGGGGCAGAATGATGTAACTCGTGAAGGCCTGATGCCGTGTGATCAGGAAACGGCCGCTGTAAACACACAGGACTTGAAGGTCCCATTGACATGGAAACGCCCTTTGGGAAGACGACACGTTTATATGAACTCCCATTCTTCAAGCGAGCAGGTGCAGTCAGTGCACGCACTTCATTAACGGTAAACAATGATTTCCCTTAAAGTGACTAGTAGGCCTACAGTACATATCATCCTCCTGTTTGTTGTTAATCCAGGACAGTCTGTCTTTCACCTTTTCCATTTGATTTTATCAATCTCTTGTACTGCTTCATGATAATTCACACAAATGAGGCAAGATAGGATTTTCTCAAGTGGTTTTGCTTCAATATATTATATGGACAAGTGAAAAAACGAAGTAGCACAATTATATATATATTATGCACACACATATATATATACAGTATAAAATAGGGATGCAACTAAGGATTAATTTGACAATCGATTAATCGGTCGATTATTCTTTCGATTAATCGGATAAAAAATTCTGTTTGATTTTTAGTTTATTATAACTAAATAATATTGTCAAAAGACAGTAAATAATGAATTAATCGATTAATGAATTAATCGATGAATTAATCGAAATAATGAATGACAATCGATTAATCGGTCGATTATTCTTTCGATTAATCGGATAAAAAATTCTGTTTGATTTTTAGTTTATTATAACTAAATAATATTGTCAAAAGCGTCAGTATATGACGCCTTGGACGTATTCTCATCCTAGGGTGTCATATAGTGACGCATTTGACAATGCGTATCCATCCAACACACATGGGACCCTTTAGCGTCAATATGAGACGCAGAAATATATGGGCCAGAAGGCGCCTCCTAGTGGTTTAACCCTAACCTTGGGATGAGAACGGGCTGGTGTGCCTCATGAAGCGCATGTAAGACAGAGAGCATCATGATCATCCTGTTTCAACCAATCACCAGTAAACAATCCCCGTGACGTAAGCAGACCGATAATGTTGATAACGATTTTCATAATCGATTATAATCGATTTTATCGATTAGTTATTGCACCCCTAGAATAAAAGTTAATATGACACATTAATTTGGTCAAAAATACCAGAGTTATACATATCCTAACTGTGCATAAATATGTTGCATTCTTTGTCTTCCGCCATTATGCATTGTTTTCCCTGATGAACCACCATTTGAGAGGCACTGAGCAAAACCATTCACGTAACGACTAAACAGTCCACTGTCACTACTTAAAGTTATTAATATCTTTATTTTTTGAAAAAAGAGGATGTGAAGTCCAGAGCATGCACCATGACTCAGCCAGAGAGAGAGGGAGAGAGAGAGAGACACCACATTTACAGCAATTAAAGTCTTTCCTTCTCTCTCTGGCTCAGAGGAAGAGAACCCAAATGACCCACAGGACACAGATGGGGAATGGATGTACATCACCTGCCTCCATCTGGCCCTGCAAAAGCATCTGCAACCTTCATGCTGACAGCAACATTATGCAACTCATTCAGAGATTTGAATTCTGAATTTTTTTTTTTTTTTTTTTTTTTTTAGCCAAACTGTCTGGATCTGCTCTTATGTGGGTCTATTAAAAGGAAAACCAGAAAAAGTATAATCCCATCAGGTTACTGCAGACTGTTCCTGTAACAGCAGAAAATGTAAGAAAGACCCCAGAGAATTGCAGTGAGATAGACGTATCTGAATCTTACATTGGTTGCTGTTCTGATATTAAAGGATTAGTTCACTTTTCTAAAAACTTTTGCTGATAATTTACTCACCCCCATGTCATCCAAGATGTCCATGTCTTTCTTTCTTCAGTCGAAAAGAAATTAAGGTTTTTAATGAAAACGTTCCTATCCAGGATTTTTCTCCATATAATGGACTTCAGTGGGAAGGTTCAAGTTCCAAAAGAAACTTTCAGTACAAACTGCAAACTTGTTCAAAGGGCTTTAAACGATTCCAGATGATAAATAAGGGTTTTATCAAGCGAAACGATCGTTCATTTTTAATAACAGTTTAAGTTTTATAAGATCAAACGCTCGCCTTGCTCTGTTCTGTGGTGCACGTTCGTGACTCTCCTGTTCGAAATTGTTCAACAAAATGAACAAATCTTTTTCCCAATCAATTCGTTCGTTTCTTTCGCCGAATGAACCAAATGACTTGTTCATTTTGATGAACGAGTTAGAACAGGAGTGCGTTACAGAACAGAGCAAAGCGAGCGTTTGAGCTTATAAAACTTAAACTTTGTTATTTATTTATTAAACGAGCGATCGTTTCGCTTGATAAGACCCTTATTCATCGTCTGGAATCTTTTAAAGCCCTTTGAACAAGTTTGCAGTTTGTACTTAAAATTTCTTTTGGAACTTGAACCGTCTGGTTCCCACTGAAGTCCATTATATGGAGAAAAATCCTGGAATGTTTTCATCAAAAACCTTAATTTCTTTTCGACTGAAGAAATAAAGACATGGACATCTTTGATGACATGGGGTGAGTAAATTACCAGCAAAAGTTTTTTCAAAAGTGAACTACTCCTTTAAGCCTACTTACATTTGCATTCCTCAACCTGCTAAGGCTAGAAGCATCCTGGGGATCTGAGCAGTTTCTCATGCTTGTTCAGTGAACCATAAACAATTATTAATTATTACAAATATTATTTCCAACCAGTTTAGACAATAAAGGCCATAGTGACAATAACTTTCGACTCTAAAGTGACCTTTCTGCTGAATCTATAAAGCACCAAAAAGATCCTCAATGGCCCTGATCACTTGTGTGAACATGCCATATATATAATATAATAAAATTATTATACATTTTATATGCAATTTGGCATATTTATTTCAATCGCGACGACACCATCAGAATTTCACATTTATTTCTTCATCTTAGTGATCTAAACATGACCACACAGCTGCTCTTTCTGTGGGAATAGATAATGCCCTCCACTGCCTGCCTGCTGAGTCTGTAATGGGTCAGATGAGTGAAGCTTTGATGCGTGGCACATCAATCTGACATGCCTCTCATCTTCCCATGTCTCTGCCATCAGAAAACCCCATGGTTACTCTGGCCCTGAAGGTATTTTGATGGAATTAACCCAAATGGGCATCTTCAACTTGTACATCACAGCATGCTCGGGTCTGATTTTTTTTTATTTTTATGAGTGCTGGTATCTACACCGATAAACTAGCTGCTTTTTCCAAGGCTCAGGCCATCATCATTTCACATGACTTTATGTATTTCTCTATAGAGATATCAGTGTGAGTTGAAAAAGCAAAACAGAGTGGATATATATATCGTCATCTTCTCTAGAAATGAACTGCTTTGTAAATTCTTTTTACAATCTTAAGGGAGAATAGGAAACCGTATCGAGTGGGAAGTAGAGCAAAAAGCTCTCTATTGGAGTTGTTGCCTTGCCTGTACAAATGTTGTGTTTGGAGAAATGCTGACTGTGGGTCTTCACTAATGCTCTCCATAAATTGAAATGACATTCCTTTTTTTCCAATGAAATAATTGTGGCCCAAAATTGTGAGTCAATGTATCTTCTGCCTCAAACTGTGACAATATTGCACAATCACATTTTTATGGCACGTGTGAGTATTCATGTGTCCCCTTCTTTAACTTTAAAGCTCCCTTGCTACTTAGAAAATCGTCAACTATACCACAAAAGGAAGAGTGATGACTTATCTTCTCTTTAAAGAACCTCTCTAACATTCTGATAGCAGTCATTATACACAGATTCTCATTATGCATAACAGAGATATGTATTAAACTTGCAGATGTTTACAAGAACATATTAATTGCCTAAACGGAATATGTGATTAATAAACGATACTGTAGGACGTCAAGGTATTATCAAGGTGTATTCATCACCAAAAAAAAAGCTTTTTAATACCAGAGTGCATATTTCTGCATATCTTGACCTGCCATGGAAACGTCAGGTTGTTTTTAATACACTTTTTGTCGACCAGTTTCCATTTATAAATGTTGTCTCAGCGAATCAAGGACTAGCTTGTCACATTGCTGCTGTATTTAGTCAGACAGTTGCATGTAAGAGACACACAGAGACAGTCTGGGCTGATTAAGTTTGACAGCTCTCTCCTCCCTTCTCCTTGAAACTGTAGCCAATAGATTCACATAAATACACACACAGATACTGGAGTGTAAGAGATCATGCAGACTCACCAGTAAGCTGCTGTTCTTCTGCATGCAAACTGTGAAAAACTCAACAAATATAGTCCTATACTTACCCCATTTCTTTGCTCTAAAACTATGAGAGTTGGAGTCAGAAAAATATTTATATATTTTTTTTTAATGAGCGATCGTTTCGCTTGATAAGACCCTTTTTCATCGTCTTTGAACAGTTTGCAGTTTGCACTGAAACTGTATTTTGGACCTTGAACTGTTTGGTTACCAGTAAAGTGCATTATATGGAGAAAAATCCTGGAATGTTTTCATCAAAAACCTTCATTTCTTTTCGACTGAAGAAAGAAAGACATGGACATCTTGGATGACACGGGGGTGAGTAAATTACCAGCAAAAGTTTTTTATAAGTGAACTACTCCTTTAATATACTGTAAGCAAAAACAAATAATCTGCACAACCTGTTTCCCAGAGGGTTGTCTGGGAGATGGGAACAATGTGTGCACTGGATTATTGTAAAATAGTCCTCATACATCTCTGTTAAATTTCAAAATGCCAGACAGAAGTCAGCTCTACATCGGTTAGATAAATAATATAACGTGAAATAAAAAAGATTGACTACGACTTAAAAGTGGAAAGTCTGAGGAAACCATCTCTCCTCACTGTGACACCTACACTTTGTGATGAAAGAAGAGTGAAAAGAACAGCCGTCACTCCGTACTGACATGACATATTCTGCACTTTATCAAAGCCAGGGATGTATCTTTGATGTTAGGGAAGTAAAAAAGGGGGAACAGGAAAGACACTTGATTGCTTTCAAACATCCCCTCAGAATGTCAGCCGTCTTCTCATAGCCGTAGGTCATTCAGAGATTAATAAAAGCATGTAGCAAAAGTCCACTGAGTTAATTGGAAATATATACAGCGCAAGTATCATTTCCATTACTGGAAGAGAGGAGAGTTTCTCTGGACCTTGAATGGGTTTAGCTGACCTGAGATGGGGTTAGATATAGTGTGGGACCAGCAGCCTGAAATATGAGAGCCGTATTGTTCTCTAAGTGCTTCCTGATTTAGTCTGGTATTAGACCGGGATGCTGTTGAGAAGGGGAAGACAATATGGTACAAAGTTGCAAAACATGCAGCTGGAGTATTCAGTTATCTATCCCTTTAATTCATTTATTTTAAAATAACATTTTAATGACAATTTACAGCCTAAATAAATTTATTTTAAGTTACAGTGTTATAATTAAGCATTATTTATACAATATTATACTATTTTATAGTATATTACTATACTAGTATATTTATATTTTCAGTTTTTATCTTAATAACAAGTCATTTTGTTATGTACTGTATATGGAAGCTAGTTTCCTCCGCAGAATAAAACATTTTAAAAGTTAATTGAAACTTTTTATATCACGATCGCAAGTCTAAATCTCGCAGTTCTGACTTTATAAACACGCAATTGCAACTTTATATATACACTGTATATTCTGACTTGTTTTGCTGGAGTTGTGAGATATAAACTTGCAATTGTGAGTTATTTAAGTCCAATTCTGAGGAAAAAAAGACTGACTTTTTTTTCTCAGAATTGTTAGTTTATATCTCAAAATTCTGACTTTATAACTTGCAATTGCAACTTTATCTCACACAATTCAATATCACTCAGAGAAAAAAAGTAAATTCAATAACACTCAGAGAAAAAAAAAGTACGAATTGTGAGATAAAGTCACAATTAACTGGCAGAAAAAAGCTTCCATATGTGCTATTTATATGTGCTATTAAGTGATTAAAGCTAATTCTAGCTTTTTATAAATAAAGTGATTTTAATACTTTAATTTCAACTTATTTTAAAGTTTTCATTCAAGTTTTTTAAATGTAATTTTATCTAATCTAATATTTATATTTTATTTAATTTACTGAATATGATTTGCAATAGTTTTAGTTGACAAAACCTGTTAAGAGTCTTATAAATCACTGTTATTTTTCTTCTTTTTCTTCTGGGAAAACTTACCCAAAATACTGATGACTCACCCTGCACTACTCAGATTTTCATCCAATCAGATGCTCTCTACAACAGCTATATTTAACATGCACCCAAATAATCAGCTTAAAATAAAAATGATGGCTCAATATTTGCTAAAAAGTCTCTTCTGACATATGCAGTGTATGTCAGCTGTCTTTTTAGACAGGCCTAATGCACTAATATCCCTAATGCTACATGCAACAGACCAGCAACTAGCAAGTATCAAAGTTCACAGCTGTGACAAACAAGGCAACAGGCTATTTTTTAAAGAGAGGATACCTTCAATATGTCTTCAATAATATAAACTTCATTTCAATTTGAAATGCATCAACACAGGAAGGAATACTATGCTCCTCACGCAATTTCATGCCGGCTACCCCAAGACCTAAAGCTAATGCAGTTATGCACATAATGACAGTGACCTAGATTGCTCATATATTACAAAGAGTGCGCGGAATAGTCTGAATGTGAGAGTGCAAGTGAAAGAGACAGGGAGATACCTTATCAACAGATAAAAGTCTCTTGATTGACACACAGTAGGCAGCCCCATTACTCTGATGCAGCATCATCGCTGAATATTGAAGCATTCCTGCTGGATCTACGCACAGATTGCTTTGTGACGCAAAGCAAGGTGCCTTCATTAAGCAAACCAATCTAAATCCATTCATGCTAATGTATGCCACGTCCAAGAGCACAATCCATACTTAATGACCATTAAACAAACACTCGCTGCAAAAATTTACATTCGTTTCATATTCAGATCGGTCATTGAAAAACCATTTCGAATTTACACTCACCAGAACTTCTTCAGCCTTCTGATTCGAAAGGGAGAGCAAGGCATTGTGGATCTGTCAGGCTAATTGAGATCAGTCTTCCTTCCTGAAGGTCTCAAGCAACCACTTGCAAAGGGCCTATATATGGATTATGGCCTATTTCTGGATCACAGAATAGTCAGATCCTGTCTTATGAGAGCTAATGAGTCTTCTTCCTTTAAATGTCTTCCTCCACCAAGACTCAAAAAATGTTATCATTTGCATATCTTTTTGATGAATTACTACCTATATTAACAGTATATACAATGAATTAGTTAGAATAAAAAAAGATAGACATTTTCTGCCTAGATCTGCCTTACTTAAATGCACATAATGGCTGATGATAGAGAAAGTTTTCCATCCTGTTCGCACAAACTCCAAAAAGTTAATAAAACAAACCGCAGTTCCAGCAACAGACTGGATCCCAACAGAATCCCAACACAAAGCCAATGATGAATGATGTAAAACACAGCGATTGCCATCAAACGTCAGTGTCATAAGTCTGAATATCTATCCTCAAGTTGTCCTCAACTGCTCTGTGCCTTCAGAAGAAAACGGTGAAGAAGGATGGACGCGTTAGGTCTCTCGTCCCGCAAGCTGTTTGACAGTGAGGCGTAGACTGATGCAGGCCGGTCCTGAGGTTACACGGGGAGGGGCGGATGCCATCAGAGCCGGGAATCTGGTTAATCCTATGGGTTTTTTAGGACTGACCTTCAGGCTGCTGTCCATCTGCACCTGGCATCCT
Source organism: Pimephales promelas (assembly GCF_988280905.1). Lineage (NCBI taxonomy): Eukaryota > Metazoa > Chordata > Actinopteri > Cypriniformes > Leuciscidae > Pimephales > Pimephales promelas. The sequence goes on along the minus strand of NC_142788.1, from coordinate 18,585,594 downwards.
TTACACACGGCCTGCCAGCACACACTCTCACTCACACAGACAGGGGCGTGAGAGTGCCGCATGTGTGCCTCAGCGACGGTCCTGCCAACACTGCAGAGCTGTCGGCTGTCGCTGTGGCAACGAGACTGCAGCATGTCCTCTTTGCTCCGGACCTTTTCATCCCAAAACCACTGCATGCATCAAAAACACTTCATCTGTCTGTCCTCCATCTGTACAGCTTTGCCATTCCCTGAGCAGAGTCAATCAACCCCACATGTCTTGACATTTAAGATACAGATTAGAAACCAACCGTACACAGGTTAGCATTTTAGAACTGACTTTTTTCTCATCAGTTGGAGTTCGATTTTATCTACTGTATCTATCTGTCTATATCAATTTGTCTGTCTGTCTATCATCTATCCTTCTTTCTGTGTATCTTATCCATCTCTCAATCAATGTCCGTCCGTCCGTCCATTCAAACTTTTTGAATTTCTTTGAAAAATGTTAAGAAGAATCCTTTTGAATGATAATTTTAAAGCAATTCTGTATCATGTTTCACTAAATTAACTTAAACTCTGAAATTGAATTAAATTTTAAAATGCTTTTTCTAAATTCAATTCTGAATGGAGCACAACCCTGCAAACAGTAACCAGAGGGGGTAATTTCAACAGGCAATAAAAATGAAATGTAAATGGTATTATAAGGGAAAAAAGCAGCTACACTAAAGGGCTTTGGATGGTCTCCTTCCATGTCACTTACTGTAGACAGAAATTATCTTTCCTCTGTAACTGTTTCCAGGCTGATACCCCTGAGCAAAACAGCATAAAAGCTTGTGGTTTCTGGAACGGCTGAAAAGGCTATGTCTACGTTAAATGAAAAAGACAGCACTTACCACAAGCTTCTGGCTCTGGAAAATGTCTTGTCAACTCTGAAAGGACAAAAGACAATTTTAGTTAAAAACTCAATTTCTTGCACCTGTGCTCTCCACATAGTACAGCTGGTGGTCTGAATACCAAACTACTGTCCTGGCATCACAAATGTTTTTTGTTGGATTTAGTTGAAAAACAGGGAGAGAATATAACAATTATAATATTTCCATAGAAATCAAAAAGTTTGTTTACCATTGCCAAATGGCATATTCATGACCTATAATGTATTTATACTGTATCCGAAAAACTACTGATAACTTCAGTAGTTATCCTGAAGTCATATGATTTCAGTATGCCAGCCATCATAAGGGGGTGACCATTCCCATGTAGAATAAAACAGAATTAATTCGTTTTTTAATTAAATACATTTTTAATGATTTGTTTCTAAAGTGGACCCATTTCACCTCAGTCAACATTTGAAAGCAATCAAATACCATAAAAAAATTCATGAAAAACAGTCAGCAGTGACTAAAACATTACTTTTTTGCCTTATCCTACATGAAAAAATCTGCCAATGCACATTGTGTGGGGAAAATGTTGACTCCTGACATGATCCTGGCCACCAGCAGATGGTGTTGTGATGCAACACTCGTTTCCATGCATTACAGAAACACACAAGACCAAACGAACTGAAAACAGCAAAATACTAACTCTAGTGAAAAATAAATTTGCAAAATGTATTTGAAACATAATTATTATATGCTAAGTATACTACAAATACATGTATATATGTTCTTAATATAAATATCCTGCAATTGTACTTTTGGTACACTAAATTGGTTTACTTAAAGTCTGCTAAATTGGAACAACTAATTTTGTACTTAATGCACTTTAGTTATCCATAAATAGTGCTGAGGTCAAATAAAGATATACTTGTGTATATTTGACTGTGCTAAAGTAAAACTATTACAAGTATACTTACTGTAAGGTACACTTTAAATATCTTGCATACAGACTGATATTATAGAGTGATCCTACAGTCCTTACTAACAGTGATATTAAAACACACTAGGCTTAACATTTCGAAATGTGCATCGTGCAATAAAAAAGTACACCAAATAAAGTTTAATTATAATATCGTCACCTTCCTAAATTTGCCTAAGTCATTTGAAAATGAAAATGACTTGGGCAATTATTTTAGGAAGTTGACGATATTTATATCAGTTAGTCTAAAGCGATATGTCAGTATGTTAATGGATTTGTACTTAGTATGAAATAAATGTATTTTAAATACAATTTGGTGTAAGTTTTTTTTCAAAAGGGTATATACTGTATATATATACACACACACTCTCCAGTGTGTTTTACTTTAAGTGCACATCCCCCCGTTCAGTCAGACAGGCGGTACAGTCCCCAGCCAGCTTTATGGCAATCCATCTTTTCAAGAACCTCTCTGTCATGGATTAGGCTGCATACTATCAGGATTCATACTATACCAGCTAACATCTGAGGTATTCCTGACCCGGAGACAGAAATAGATGCAGGGTTGTTGCTCTTAGACACAAGAGCACTAACATACAGTAATGTAAATGGACTGAAAGCATCACTGCTGTGTGTTTTGTTGACAGCAGTGGGCTTTGAATTTGCTATCCTGCCTCACCTCATAATAGACAAGAGGACAATCGATGTCACAGATGTTGATTGTCCTCAGAGTCAAGTACAAAGCACATTTCAGAGGTACAGTGCTAATACAAAACTACATTCCCTGCTTATTTATAGTATATCCTCACCTCAAGTCCATACATGTTTAATGCTATTGACAAACCAGAAGCAGTGTGTGGTTTCAAAAGGGGAGGTCATTGTTTCCGTTTTTATTTCACAGGCAATTCACTCTCTCTGTGAATGTGTCTTTGAACACTTTAAATAATGCATTGACTAGCATTGAAAATACCAACATTTAGCCTTGATAATGCTAGAAATTATGATGTGCCACAAATCTTTTTCCCCCCTATTTAATGAATATAATAGTCACAAGATCGTAGTTCTCATGATGCAAGACGGCTTAAAAACAGCACAGCTTTTTGCCAAGAAGAAAGATCCTCGCACCAAAGATCCTCACATCATATCACAGCTTTATTTCATTTGCAGCTACACTCTGACTCATCGCTTGTTTTTTTTGTTTTTTTTTCATATTGTTTGTGTACTACAAAGGGAGACAAAAGAATGAATCCTTAATCCAAGTCATTTGAGAAGTCTGATAAAAGATCCAACAAAATAAGAGATTTTGTTTCACAGTTTCATTATGTTCAGTAGGTTCAGTAATTAACCCTCAGCCAAACTGAAACACATTAGGCTGTCTAAATTTTTCCACTGAATGTAGGTGACCCAACAGAGAAGACCTTGGCTCAAGGCTCTGTTGCCTCCAGGCACCAAGCCTAAAGTATGCGTCTTTGGTTCACACTTCACTAAAACTATTAAAAAGATCATTACTCTCATGTCGCTCCAACCTTGTATGGGTCTAAATGGAAAATTTGCAAAATTGATGATTTTCATGCTGCAATAAAAACACTTTTTTTTTAGGATTCTTTGATTTCTACAAATTGTTTACAACATTATAAATGTATTTACTGCACATTTTTGATCAATTTAACATGACCTCACTGAATAAAAGTATTCATTTCTACCCCAAAGTTTTGGATGTTAGAGTAACTCTCAAATCAAATTTGGTGACTTGCATCAAGTTTGACATGAGTGATGATTGGTCATGAGACATCAAAGAACCAATTACGCTCAAATAGACGTAATGACGGGTAATGACTCACAAATGACCATATTTTATTCAATTTTGTATTTTTATGTTTTCATTTTTAGGTATAATAAGTTCTTTCAAGCGTACACAAATATTCTCGACCAGGTTTTGAGCAACATTTTTTTTGTAAAAACCCTGTTAAAAACAAATTCCAATCTGTAAAAAAAAAAAACAGTAAAATGTAAACATATTTACAGAACATTTTACAGTATAAAACTGTAATACAGAAGGTGCATAGAGTCATTCAAGCAAACACAAAAAACTCTAGTAACACACCTGACATTAAAATAATGCAATAACATTCTAAACAACAGATGATTTGATAAACTAAGAAACATAATTATTTAAATTAAATACTTTTAAATGTGATGCGTCACACACAGGATTCTGGGAATGTCAGTTTACAGTTTTTACACTGCAAATTTTGATTTGCCTTTTTTACTTGTACATTTTACAATATTTTACAGTTAAAATCACGCTCATTTTGTTACAATGAACTAAAGAAGTCAACAGTTGTTTTTTTGTTTTGTTTTTTTGTTTGTTTTTCGCTTGGTTTTTATTTTATGCTTTTATTCATTTATAAGACCAGTCCACAAACATGAAACAAATCCACACAATCAGTCTGACAAAAGGAGACAGTCTTCCTGTATGTAGATTACAAAGCATAATTACTGTCAGTCCTGACGCTTGTGCTTCAGGGACGCTTACAGTCACTCCGGTTTAATTAGCTTCGTCTCATATCCGCAAATAAACAGTAAAAGCCCCAGTAGTTCAAACACATAAACGGCACATAACTGAATAGACCACGAGATATTCAAACTATTGAAGCCTGCAGGGAACCATCAACCTGTGTGTAAATTATGTGACAGATCTAGACATTTTATTGTTTGCTACATTCATGGGATTTACAATGTTTATGAACTTGCCAAATGTTCACAAATCAGTGATGATAATAAAAAAGATGAGGATATATCAGAACTCCCATCATGCAGCCCAGAGGAGAATCATAAAACTTGATATTTTCATCCTTGGACTCATGTTAACCTCCTCTCCTGTTACAAAGAATCCCCATAAAAGGGAAATTGAGTCGGGGTGTGGTAAAACTATGAAGCAAAGCCTTCGATTGAGCCAAAATAGCCGCAGAGGATTACAGTTCAACAGCGTACGTGATAAATTTAAGTCATTAGCAGGCTAACATTTAAAGACGTATTGAACACACACTAAGCCCAAATAATTGCCTGAATATATGAATGATCTCTTGACACTGAAATTCTTTCACAAAGATTGTAAATTAAATATCTGTGACTATAAATTAATTGAAAATGTGATTCAACAGTGAATTTAATCTTATCAACGTCTGGAAGTTTTCTTCCTCTTGAATGTTGCGTTTCGTGAATAAATGAATGTTAAGCAGGTTATTTGGATGGATTGCTTTTTAATGGCAAGCACTTCATGAACAACATAATGCATAATCATACTGAACTTATCAGTATGTGGCGGTCTATGTGTTCCTTTCTACTGCGGAACAAGAGAAAAGATGTATAATTCATCACTGGGATTCTGAGCATAAACTTGAGGGTTTTCTCAACCTTATGGAGAGCCGGGAGCTCTTTCTGTCAGAATAATCGGTAACACTTTACAATACGGGTGCACTAATAAGCATTAATTCATCCTTAACTAATGCACAGATAATCATGAGTTAATGTGTAACTCATGAAGAACTAAACCATTAATTAATGATTACAGCATCAGCAACTAATAAAGAGTCAATATGATTAATAGATTAAGTAATACATGAATTGCTATTAATTCAATGTGTCATTGTGTATTAATTCCTTAATAACATATTTTATTAACTAATAGTGTGAATTAATGTGTTAATTACCACAATTAGTCAAAAGCTATGCATTTCAACTTCCAGTTGTCTGCTTTAATTAATCATTAGCTAATGATTTGCAAAGGTATCATTATGTTATGACTTTACTTGTTGGGGCACATCATTATTAACTAGTCATTTAGTAATTGTTGTAATTTGCACATGAATTTGCACTAACAATGAAGTAATTAATGATGTATAAATGCATATTAGTGTACCTGTCATATTCTCTTTAAGTTGAAATACAAGGCTCTGGCTCATTTTGGTAATTACCATATTAATTAACACTATTAGTTAAAAAAATGAGTTATTATAGAATTAATCCACAATTACATATTTAATTAATAACAATTCATGTATGAACTAATATGTTAACCTTACAGGCTCTTAATTAGTTCCTAATGTGGTAATCATTAACGAATAGCTTAAATAATCATTAATTACACATTAATTCAGTATTATCTGTGCATGCTTATTAGTGCACATATTGTAAAGTGTTACCGAATAATCTTCTGAATTCATTTAATAATGCACTATTGCTGCCCTCAAACCTCTGCAGGCGCACACAATATGAAAGGAGAAGGTTGTGTTAGCTTAAATTTATAACGCTGCAATAAAAGTTTCTGAGCCACTGAGGGGTGCAGTATGAGACACAAAGGAGACTGTCAATATTTGAGACCGTAAAGGATATTTCAGTGGAGCACCACAGGATCAAATGACTTACTGAATCTGATATTAAAGCTGACTTGGCTCTAACACAAGCTCGTTGACCATCACGTCTTATTGTATGATCTCTGTGGTACAGCAACATTGTGCACGCACATAATAAATCATGTTTCGAACACTTCAGGGCTACTGGAGTACAGACAGCACAATGAATCTGCTGGATGTCATTTATAATGTAGAACTCACAATTCACAAGCCTCGTCCAATTATGGTTCAGGTCATCTCTTAAGGAATGAGAAAATAAAAATAAATTTAAACAAAATAAATAATTAAAACAAATAAAGTGTGCCTTAAAGTTTATGTACTTTATGAATAGATGGATGGAATGGATGGAAAATAAATTTCTGTCATGACAACTCTTGGAGTGTTTGGCATGGTAATAGATATAATGTTTAGTCTTGATGGAATGAATCTGTTATTGCTGCCGCAGAGCAAGTACGGTTCTTGCTACTGTCAATACATGTCCAACACTCTGCTGTGAGCAAGTAAGTGAACACTATACTGCTCTAGAATATAGTGTACATGAATTACCCGTAGCAGATCTATACAGGTGGATCTGGGGAAGGTGATTACATGAGACATGAAATTGATTTTAATAAGTTGTACTGTATCTTTCAAAACATCCTGGGATATTTATGTTTGTATATTGTGTGCTGTAACGCAGTAAAGAGGAAGAGATGATCGGTTTATGTGGACTTTGCATTGCCGCACTTTGGCCACATTAAATTCTTCTGTTATAAAAATTATAGTGTAATGTAATCAAAAATTATTTGAAAGCGGAGATTTTGTTACATATGAAAAGAAACAAAGCTTATTGCGATTTATTGGACAAACATTTACGATAAAAAGTGATGCAGTCTCTGTTCAACTTTCACTTCATAAATAAATACGCATACGCTTGTCCGGTAAGTGCGATATAACAATAACAATGAGTACTAACAATGAATATGTGTAATAAGAATGAAAATGTGAACAAAAACATAAGCTGAAAATTGAAATGACGTGTAGGCCAGTAATAGATTATGACAGAATTTTTATGACCCGGTGCGTCAAAATGACAATGCTAAAGTCTAACGCGACCTCTGGGTAGAGTATAACGCTCTCAATATAGTACACATGAGCCATTCTTAAGATAACACATCAGAATAAAAAGATGTTTCTTTTAAAACTCCACATTCTGGTTTGTTGTAAGAAATGAGGCAAGTGCCTTGTGGGGAAACAGTTTGTCAGTGTTGACAGACACTATAGAATGTCTCAGAATGTGAGTGTTTAAGGTGGAAGGAGTTACACCTCCTGTCTGGGGAACAGGATCAAGTTAAATAAGAGAAAGGCCCACTATTCAATGCAAAAATACTGTGTACAATAACAAGAACATTACATAAACGCCCAACAATTTTTCATAACTCTGGAACACAGAGGAAAGATACCCCAGCAAAAAAGATCACATGTATGCTTTGAGCGTCAGTGCTCTTGTTAAATAACAAATCGTGTTCAATGAAATACGTAATATGAAAATCAAAGCAGGACTCAATATCCAGTGTAAGCTCAGATTAACATACAACATCTGAAAGTAGCTATTGAAAGACAGTAAAGAGTAACAGTACAGTGGATGTACTGTACTGAGACGCTAAAGACTCGTATCGGTACCAGCCGCGAGTCTACAATGTGACAGCCAGATGAATGCATACGGGTGCCTTAACACATAAAGACTGTCTCGCAGTTCTTCAGGTTTCAGCAAAGTGTGTCGCCTAGCTGATATGTCCACATTTGTGTTACACAACAGCAAAGCACAGGTGCAGAGACTCATCAAGACAGCAGCAGCACCTGTCATGTGACACAGAGGGTTGGAATGCATCAAACATGTGACACAGTCAGAGCCGGGACATTTGTAAATTTGACCTAGGGTCTTGGGGTGAAATCACTAAATAAATGTAAATTAGCCTCAGCACTGATTGAGGGTACGTTTCCTTTGCATTGCACAACAATGTCAAAAAGATCAAGTTGTTAAGTTTACACAGAGACAATAATGGCATACTTTTTCAAAAGTTCGCATTTTCGTGTAAATGAACAGCCAAAACCCATAAAAACGTATCTGTTTTTAGTTATGTAAGGTGCCCCTAAGTAATCAGCATAATATTTATAATTATTTTATATATTTATATAAAATACAATTATTTTCACATTATGGCAGATAACCAATAAACGGCTGATATCTATACCATTTTGTCAAACACTTTGTCAAAAGTTTAGGATTGGTAAGATTTTTTGTCTTAGAAAGAATTATTCAATGCTCACCAAGGCCTGATTTATGATCAAAAACACAGTAAAACAGTAATATTGTGAAATATTATTAAAATAAACAATAACTGTTTTCTATTTGAATATATTTCAAAATGTAATTTATTTCTGTAATGCAAATTTTCTACAGCCTTCACTACAAGTTTCCAGTGTCACACCAAATTTATATTTAAAAAAATTGCTTTGACTACGAACTTTGAACAGTAGGCCTAGTTTAAATTAAAATTTAAAAAAAACAACCATTTTAAATGAAACATTTGAATTTAGAGATCCCAAAATTAACATACAGTATGAAAAATCGATATTCGATTTGAAATAAGATTATATTTACCAATGTAAATAAATTATTAGCATTTTGATAATAGCAAAGATTAACTAAGTAAAAATAAAGGAAATTATACAAAAAATTAAATATTGAATAAATTAAAAACATCCATATTATAGATTGTACCAAATTCAGACGAAGAAACAACAACAACACACATACAATGGAAGTTTGCGTATATTGTTTATCAACCAATTCTAGTACTAATTCGTCAAATGATGCCGATAAAATGGTAAATTCAGTTTAGAAAATTGGCCACTAAAGCAAGACAGTGTGTGGTAAAAAAAAAAACAATGCTATTATCAGGTGCAATTTATTCTTAATAACTTCCCCTGCTGAAAATGAGTTATGTGTCATTACAGCCATCGATGTGATGTACAGGAAGCGCCGAACAGCTGCCCTTCAGAACTAATCAACGGTCTTTGTCTCCTCAAATAACACTTAAATTAATCCAGCCATCTTCAGTCACGTCTTCGATACAGCCGCTGAAAATTCAGATGAAGATCAGACGAAGGACAGAGGGGTTGGTGTTGGTTTAGCGACCTTCCTGAGAGAGGAGGATGAGTGGTCACAGACCATTGAGAGGTGCACACGTGGTCTTTGTGATGCAAAACAAAAACCTCATGAAAACGGTTCAGCTGCCTCTTCAAAATACCATTAGAAAAACTAATGCTGACAAGCACCTTTAATCTTTGTCATTTAACTAAAATCTGCATTATATTTGTGGTAATGGAAAACAATGTACAAACCAACAAGGCAGAATTAAAGGAAAATGGCATGAATAAAGAGCCATTTTTCGAGTTGTTCGTCTTTCCTAGTCATTTCGGTTTGCTTCGCTTCCTGCCCCATTCTTTGCCCCACTGGAAAACTGAAATTGGGCATAAAGAATCTGCTGACCTCCAAGAACCAGTGATCGGCACCACTGGTTGCAAAACAAGTAGCTTTTCCAGATGGCTGTTTCTAAACAAGGTCCACTTCGAGTCAAGTCCTATGACTCAACCCAGGTGCCAAAGTGAGGGAGAGAGAAAGACGAAAAGAAAAAGCATTTCATGATCAGGGACAAAGTCCGAGTCTGCTGTTTATTTCATTAGACTCCATTAAGAGTCAATGAGGCCAGAGATGGGCTAGTATAGTATCACCAGACTTAATTTAGAAAATGATTCCATCTCTCATTCTGAGGTCACCTGAGGGGAGCCTCCACATGCAGACGCGCATCCTGAACGAACCTGCATAATATATCCTCATTCTAACAAAGGCTAGTGGCATCAGTTCTGTAACTCTTTATGTCTTGTGAGGAAGCTACATCACAGAACACATCACACCACATGAGTTATTCAGTGTTTGTCTAAAGAGGTGCATGTTCACGAGGCCATGCAAACACCAATCACCTGCAAGCAAATCTGTTGTTATCAACACCCATTGCGATTTTCAATGATGTCTTTTAGATTTCGCAATCTTCAGGACCAAGAAAATGTCAAAACACAGCCAGAGACAATTTACTGAGCGAAATGAAAAAAGGATCAATACGGATCATTTCCTTCCATCAACAAAGTCAGAGAAGCAAGCACACTTAAAAAGTACAAGCTGTCATTTTAAAGTGCTGTATACACCATCAGTTGCACTTTTTTATTATTGTTTTAAAATGCATTCAATAAAAAGTTAATGTTATTTAGTTGCAAATCAATTAATTTATTTTAAATGTCTATTTAATTTCCCATACAAAAAGAGATTAACTTATTATTTTACATTTGACGATTAAGGATATTTTATAAATAACTTGTTTTGCTTGTACATGAATTAAAGTGTTTAACTTTAACTACATTTAAGCGTAACACCTAATAGATCAACTGACCATGACAAATAAATTCAGTCAAATGTGTCTAAACCTTTGACTGGAAAACCATGCATCTATTTAAGGACAGTCCTGGTGGGACAGGTCTGATCCGATCAGCTATGCAGGCACAGATAACACTTGTCCTTGACAACACAGAGCTGAAATATGGCAGCCTTGCACCTGTTGAGCAGACAGGATCCTTTAACAGTGAGAGGAATCTCACTGGAGTCTGTGGGTATTCAAACAGAAACTCAGGTTTTACTGTAATTCCTCCATAGTGAATCAACAGATCACTTAATGAGGGCTTAATCGAATTCTCAAGGCCGGATTGATAGGGCAAACAGCTTGTGATTATGTTAACCTCCCCGGTTGCTTCACAGACAAAAGGTTTCTGCATGGATGCATGTCTGCTTCAGTCAACCGCAGTGTCTAATTCAATCCAAACTCAATTACACTCCAAGTTATAATGGCCTTTAATAACATGGTTTACTTGCAGGAGAGCAAAGCCGACAACCAGAGCCGACATAATGCAATGCTCTCTGAGAGAGCAGTCCTGTCATTCAGAAATATAATTCAAATTATACACCAGTGATGAAATCAAGTCTGCTTATTGCGATTACACTGTGCTACTACTATGCATTAGCATTCAAACATGCCGTTATCAAATCTCCCTACCGAGACTGTAACATCAGTGGCTGATATCCTGACAGATGACTTATGATCACACTTCACATCACGGAGTAAGAAGAGAAAAGGGAATGTGAAATGTTTTGGTAAACAGCGTTTGCTCTTACCCGCCGTACGCTCCAAAAGTGAAACTCCTCTTTCTCTGCGGCATCTTGGCTAATGGATACAGCTGAGTGCAAAACAGAGAGACAGAACTCGACAGAGACACCAGTACTGCCTCTGTCTCCCTAGACTGACTGAGTAGTCTGTGACTGTGTGTGTGTGTTTTCTTGTGTAACTGTACACATCCAGCACGCTGTCCTTCCTTTCCACTCCCCTGGCTCCCTCTCTCTCACGCCTCCTTGGCAAATAAGGGACTGAGAGGCTGTCTCTGTCCACTTTCAGTCGCCCCGGTAACTGGTCCCCACTTCTCATTCATATCTTCCTTTAGTGCTATTGTAAACAGGCAGAAATGGAGGGAGGGAGGGAGGGAGGGAGGGAGGGAGGGAGGGTGGGTGGGTGGGTGGGTGGGATGGATGGATGGATGGATGGATGGATGGATGGATGGATGGATGGATGGATGGATGGATGGATGGATGGATGGATGGATGGATGGATATATGGATGGATGGATGGATGGATGGATGGATGGATGGATGGATGGATGGATGGATGGATGGATGGATGGATGGATGGATAGATGGATAGATGGATAGATGGATAGATGGATAGATGGATAGATGGATAGATGGATAGATGGATAGATAGATAGATAGATAGATAGATAGATAGATAGATAGATAGATAGATAGATAGATAGATAGATAGATAGATAGATAGATAGATAGATAGATAGATAGATAGATAGATAGATAGATAGATAGAGGGATCATATCTCCTTGTGCATATAGAAATCTCACTTGCAATTAATGGCAAAAGGGATGTTTGGAAATGTAAACTTATATTTCCTACTTACTTAATCTCTAAAAACTTAGGTTGCATATAATTCACCCCCAAAATCAATTACTGGTGACACTTATGGAGAACAAAATACACACTTCAGGGATCATGTGTCTCCTAAAAACAGCTGCTCAAACAAAAGTGATTGTCCACTGTTGAAACAGAGTTGTGTTCTTTTTCAAAGTCACTTAACTATTTACTTATGACTGCTTAACTGCACATACTCCTTGAGTCTTAGAGAAGTGTATCTGTAGGTCAGTCATTAAGTGACTTGCTTCCCACATAAGGTCTTGTGGGATTAAAGTCTGAGTCTAGCAGTATGCCTCTCTGATTATTAAGCAGCACACAGTTGCCCTGTCCCATGGCTGAGTTTCAGGATTTATCTGCCTGCAGTCTTCTTCGACTTTTGCTGGTACATGTTTTGTCCTTTATCAGGAGTGGATGGCACAAAGGCTTCCAAAAGAGCGCAAAGCTGTGATCTCCTCAGAGATAGTCCTTATCGTCCCTGACGTGCTGTTCTCAAACTCAGACGGTCTGACACATCTAGCCAGCGGCTGAAATTTCAATGACAAGAGTGTTAAACTGCTGATTCATCTGCAAAATCCAGGTTCACAACAGTATGCTCGACAAAATGGCTACTTGGCATTTTTCAATTGATTCAAAGGAACTAGCAAAACTGCACACAAAACAGATCCAGTAAACATTTTAACATGTGAAGCAGGGCACGATTGCTAATGAGAGACAGCTATCAGCGCCATACGCAAATCCCACGGATTTATAAAGGAATGAGGACATTTAATTCTACCAAACGTTACACTGCATTTGAGTGAGTTATAATGTATAAAGTTATAATGTTATTCTAGTTTGTATGTACAGTTGCTCACCTGTCTAATAAAGTACATACAAGAGCGGCGTCTAGTCAAGTCGTGAAGCTCTGTCAAGTCCAAGTTTGTCGCGGACGTCTTTGAAAACGCCACGCCGATATTGATCCTCATTTTATTTCTACTTTTGTCCCCAAAGGCTGCTTGCCATGGTCCATAATGTTTGAGCGAAACAACAACAGCGTAGACATTACGCAGTTGTCCATGTCTATTGCCATGGTAACTATATGGCAGTAAAAGCGGAAACCAGGGATAACGCGGATATTATGTCATTGACAACAACAAGTGAGTGACAAGGGACGGGCACTATTTAAAATTGTGAATTTCCCTGAATTTATAAAGTCTTGGAAACATTTAGGATAATGTAAGTACAAAATTGGAAATATATAACACTGTTTGGATATTTTGACACAAAATTATTACATACTGTACCTTTAATATGTGCTTTAATTAATAAACAACCAATATCCTAGTTAATAGTGAGAATTGGATCATAAACTAAAGTGTTACCATTTAGATTTTTTGATTGCATGTTTTTCTTTTGTTTTTTTGCATGTAGCATGCTAATATTGGCAGTGTAGAGGCTGTGTGTGTTTGTTTAACATGCATACAACAGTTACTTCTGGTCCTTGAATCTGATTGGCTAAGAGGTCTTTCCAGCCATCCGATACTCTACCAGTATCACCAGTATGTTTCTTATGCTCAAATAGCATTAAAAAAAGCTACACCAGCTAATCCGCATGTGCAGTCCTGAGCATGGGTATCAGTTTTCTATGGGAACCAAAGTTTCTAATGGCAGCTGCAGTGACGCAATGCTATTGCGACAAATCGAGTGGCTCTTGTAAGGCAAATTCACACAGCATAGACAAACACCAACAAACAAGTTGGACTTTTAATTTTATGAAAAATAACTGTCAAGTTCACACTGCCCCAACAGACACTGACAGTAGGGTGAAATCAAACCCCAACCAATAGTAACAGACGCTGACAGGGGTAACACACTGATCTGACAAAACCCAACAAATATATTTGTTGCCATTGCCATTTGTCCGTGCGGTGTGAATTGTCCACCAAATTGCGTGTTGCATTTTCTTCCATTTATAAATAATAGGAGTGCACCTATCTTTTTACATCTATAGTAGCAAACCCATTATACTTTTATAAATAATATGTTCTTGTATTTTTTTAGGCAAGAATGTTTGTTTAAATTTAAAATATGCGTTTTATAATTATTGCTACACACATATATTTGTAGCCAAAATTCTGTAGCCTCAATTCAATACGATTTACGTATCTAAAGAAAGTTCAGGTATACACGAAAGCCCTGACGTACCCTATGATATATTGTCAATTCGCCCAAAGAGTAGACAGGCTGTCCTCATTGACTCAGATGGCTGCTCTCAGCTCAAAGATATTTGCTCTTAGGGAATAAACTGCCAGGTAGACATTGATCAGACGCGAATAATGTTTACGCAGCTCTTATTTTTCTGCTTAGGGCCACCGCTGTTCATCATATCAAGGCTCGAGACAGACCCAGATGCTCCAAAGTGAATGCTTATTGTTTGAGGGGCAAACTGAAGCCATATCAGTCACATCTCAAACAAAGGAACATGGCAACTCCAATTCACAAGCCAATAAACTCTCATGTCCTTCACAGCACCTGAGCAAATGGGATTTGTGAGTGTGAGACCAAGGGACTAATATGAACTGTGAATGTCGGATCAGAGTCTAGGTGAAAATTCACAGGGTTGGACTCTGAAAACTCCTGAAATAACAGAGACTTTAAAAAGCATGGGTCTGTGAAAGATCTGCTTTCAGCTAAAATGAATAAAGTGCAGACAGCGGTGTAGTTGTTTATGAGCTGTTGATCCTGTGGCGTGAAAAGGTTCAGCTTACTTCCCCTCAGGCGGGAGGGTTAATTACACCATAACATTTACTCTCATGATAAACACCTTGCTTATGGCCACACCATATTAAAAGAGGTTCAACCATGGCTAAGACTATATTTCAACTGGAGAAGGGATGTTTTCAAAGGAGAGGTATTTAAAGGGTAATTATGCTGGAAATTATCTACAGCCTATCTTTGCCTGCATTTCATTTTATTTCAGACTTCCACACCATATGCCAGCTAAAACAAGAGTAACTCCTCCAATACTTAACTCATAAAACTCTATTTGATATGTGTCTAGATCTTGTTTCAGAAAGGGGAAAAACAAACAGAACTACTTTTCACAGGCAGTCACAGGCTTGTAAAGTTTAAAGAGGCCATAGATGTGGCTGTTTGACTGGAGGATTTTTAGAAGCGTCCACATGACCCCATGTCCCAGCAAGGGAAGCAGCCATGGCCTCCTGCACACTGTCCCCTTTCACTGGAGCTCAGTACACTACTGCAGAAACACTGACAGAAAGAGACAGTTGTTCAAGCATACCATAGGCATATACCTAAAACTGGGGGGAAACATTTATATTCAGAATACATCAACAATGAGTATTAATTTAGTACTAATAATTTTATAGTAACTAATAGTAGTATTTCATTAGTACTAATAGTATTATATTGTTGCTTACATACGGTATATTAAACAGACAGACAGATGTAAGATTTCTAAGAAGAGGCTAAACAGATTCATTAACAGAAGACCATCAAATTTAGTTTCTCAGCAGACAATAGATCTCTCTCCTCCCAGGAAACTCTGAGCTGGATCAATGACCTGACTAAGTGACTGTTTGGCATATTCCGTGCCCATCGATCTTGGTGCCATGTAGAGAAGATCTATTATAGTAAGTAATAATGGATGCTTGCTACTATGATACTCCTGTGCCAGTTTGACCAGACCTACAGACACAGAGTGAAGTTCATCTCTATCTCCTGAGGCTGAGAGCTCAATCTTTCTCTTTCCTGCAAATATATGCCTCATATATCAATTCATATACGCTTGTAAATAAATCCTTTAAAAAATGTCAGTTGCACAGCCTGTTCAGAGCAACACCGGCACCTACTGGCAGATCACGCAACTGCAAGGTGCATGTGTGTGGATGTGTGTGTTTGTGTGTGTGTGAGAGAGAGAGAGAGAGAGGGAGAAAGAGAGAGAGAGAGAGAGAGAGAGAGAGAGAGAGAGAGAGAGAGAGAGAGAGAGAGAGAGAGAGAGAGAGAGAGAGAGAGAGAGAGAGAGAGAGAGAGAGAGAAAGATTCACATTCCTGCCCAAAAACATAGTCCTAACCCTATCCCTACCCATAAACCTAACCCCACCCATAATATTTCCTAAAGAATTCTCCCTGTATTAGAAGCACCTAACCCATGTTGTAAGGCTAAACTTCACATTAACTGTAAACTTATCCCTCAACTCTGACCATGATGTATTTTAAACACACAACTGGAAAGCAGTTTCTCACTGACTACGTTTACATGCAGCCAATAACCCGTTCAAAACCGGGATATTAGTAATAACCCGGTCGCGAACGGCCATGTAAACACCGGCAAAAACCTGAATATGCTCATATCCCGGATTTTAAAAACCGGGATATTATACCCCTTTTCTAACCCGAATTTTTGGTCATTTAAACACGTATCGGCATATCCCCATAGTGATTTGTGTTCTGCGCATGTTCTATTCGCAAGGAATCTTGGTCTTTTGAGTAGAGAAACTTCTCAAGCTGTGATCTGGCTGAAAGACTTCTTATTAGCATGTTTGAGGATACATAAAATGCACTGCCAAAAAAAATAACTCTAATTGTCCTACAACACATAAAAATAAACATAAACATAAACAAAAAGTAAAAATACATTTCGGTCATATGCGTCAGAAGTGACTCGACTTGCTTGTCCTTAAATATGAAAATGGATGTGTCATGAGTCTATACACGGTCACTAACAAATCTACACAAATGTGAGAGAGAAAGAAGAGGACAAAGTACAGAAATAAATATTAGATAGATAAGACAGACAGACAGATCGAATTTCTTCCATATAATGAATAAATCACTCACAAAAAAAGGTTTTCTAACGTTCGTTGATATTATCATGCTACACACAGCAGGAAAATTTCAAGTATATCATCTTTCATGTCCAGTGAGGCCATTCAGAAAGTCTGTATGTGTATCTCAGAAGGCGTCCAGCAGAGAGTGTGTTGCACTTATGCATCACAGCAGAGCTAAATGACTTTCTTATCTGCGTGATGCAGCAGTACACCTGGTGCTTCTAGGGATGCCCTATACTCAGAATATTGGTGCACATTCAGAGCACGCTGTACTGTGTGTCCCAGCACTGTTTGTGCATGGATTCTCTGAGATACAAACGGAAGGCTTTCTTCGAAGTAATATTGCAGAAGAACACGCAATCAGTCAATAAAAGTTTGTTATAAACAACAGTAATACTGAAATGATGAATAACTGCAAATATTCGAGGCAAATTGTTTGACAGTTCTCTGTGAAGAACTGAACAAGATTAAAGTCAGTCTCCATTACACTGTGCAGTCTGCAGTCAAATGCTCCAAACAAACATTTAATATTCTGATGTGAAATAAAGCTGAAATGAATAATACAAATTAGGATAAAAAATGAATGTTGAAGTAAAACCTAGAACAAATAAAACCTACCCATGGGATAAGACTCTGAATCCAAACACAGAGCAGGGTAGGACATAACAACGAACTCACACAGGACTGCAAACACAAGGAGCATAAAAAGGGAGCAAACAAAGCAGGTAAAGCAGATATTCCAACTCCCAACCTCAGTTTTCTCTCACCTCTGAAACTCCACACAACCTGAACAATGAGAGACAGGAAATAAGTCTTTGGGGTACAAGAAAGTCTAAGACAGGATACAGACAAGAGTAGAGAGCCAGAGAAAGTGAATATGAAGGGAGGACACACGCTGGACTGTCCATCACTAAAGCTTGCCAGTAGTTTTGGCTCTCATGTGTCATCTTAATCATTCATTCAGTAAAAGCAGGCTCTTCAGCTCAGCAAGAAGACAGGGCATTAAGTTGGAGCTATCTGTCAGTCCCAGATAGTGTATTTTCAGTCAGGCCGTCACTCTCAAAGACCATCCATTTTTACCCAGCTTTCTCCTCACCTACTGTGACTTTTCTGACTGGGAAGCTTTCCAAAGTAAATTGACATTTCTCTCAGAGGACTAAAAACTTGGAGTGTCGTTCTTCTGTTGCATACTGATAACTTCATGAAGATGAAACCACACAAACTACCTGTTCATATTATGAATTTCACACATTTGTCCTTGCTATTCAGTCCTTCACTCAAATTATATCAATTATATAGAAAGAATGAAATGCTAAGTGATCTAAAATCTTAATCTTCAAAAAGTGCTCAAATGACTCAAGTAAAATATTGCAATTCAATTTTGTGGCGGCTTTAAATATAACAGATGACAGTTAAGCAGTGAAACAAACCATGCAAATATTCTTCAATATAAAGCAATCACAACACAACAGAATAACAGATTGTCTCATTTCGCAAAAGAGTGAAGATGACATCTGTGCTGAATAAGTGGCTTCAAGGGTCATTTCAGCAAATAAACAAAATAATCTTTTCCCACAATTCTTTGCATTGAGCATATGTCAACAGGCATTCTGCTGCCAACAAGCCTATTCAATTAATGAAACATTTGGCATTTTTAATCACACAAAAGCACATCCTAAACAACAAAGTGCTTTGCTGGCAATTAGATAGGCAATTTAATTTCTTAGAATGCCAATGCTACATAAAGCAGCCTGTTTGTTTTCCAACCTGCAGAGTAAACCTGGCAAACTAAATCCTCTACTTAAAGAATATGGGTATCTCTCAGGGTGAAGGAGAAAGGAATGACACCTTTGCTCCTGTGACTTTGCTTCAAACCTTAGGTCTTTTTCAAAGACTTCTGGCTCATTCAATTTCACAACAGCGAACACGGAGAAGTCAGATCAAAGCAGCTGGATAAAATCTGACTTAAAACTGAAAGTAGATCACAAGTGATCGGAATACAAAAAAAAATGCTTTTAAAAATTAAATACCAATAATAATAGACACCAGTTCCATCTAATGCCGCAGACAGAGATGACATGAATGGCAACTTAGTTTTTCTCTGCAAAAAATCTAAAGAAATTAAGTGCAAATAGCATAGCTTACTCTAATGACATTACGGTGGGGATCCGCAATGAGCCAAGCAGCTAACTGAGATTGGCAGAACATCGCTGCTAGAATCCATGAATAGAGATGAAGGAACTTCATAATCAAGAAATACACATGCTCTCATCGATTGTGTCGGTATGTAAATCAGAACGAGAAATGACTTCAGCTGATTTTTTAAGCACTTCTCTTCACAAGTTATAGAGCAGGAGTAGTTTAAGATAGCAGGGGTAGTTTTATAGAGCAGGGGTAGTTTAAGAGGGGTAGAGTAAGATACAAAAAGGAAAATGTATTACATTTATCTGAGAGAAAAAGGCAACTCCTTACAATACTGTTGCAAACTAGATGACAAGAAATTGGATGGAATTTCATTTCCTATAGTTTTCATATCACTTTTCATTCATTTTACCTCAGCTTCCATTCAAAAGATTGTGGTCGGTAAGATTTTTATTTTTTAATGTTTTTAAAAGAAGTCTCTTATGCTATCAAAGGCTTATTTTTTTTAACAAAAATACAGTAAAAACAGCAATATTATGAAATAGCATTACAATTGAAAGCTGAATTTATATTTATATATATATATACACACATTTTTGTTTTTGCCCTTGTTTTATGAGCTGAACTCAAAGATCTAAGACTTTTTCTATGTACAAAGGCCTATTTCTCTCAAATATTGTTCACAAATCTGTCTAAATCTGTGTTAGTGAGCACTTCTCCTTTGCCGAGATAATCCATCCACCTCACAGGCGTGGCATGTCAAGATGCTGATTAGATGATTATTGCACAGGTGTGCCTTAAAAGGCCACTCTAAAATGTTCAGCTTTAATATATTCGGGGGTCCGAAGTATCCGGTGTGATCACTAGTTGCCTCACGCAGTGCAACACATCTCCTTCGCAAAGAGTTGATCAGGTTGTTGATTAAGGCCTGTGGAATATTGGTCCACTCCTCTTCAATGGCTGTTCAAAGTTGGTGGATATTGGCAGGACCTGGAACACGCTGTCGCATACGCCAATCCAGAGCATCCCAAACATGCTCAATGGGTGATATGTCCGTCCGGCGAGTATGCTGGCCAAACAAGAACTGAGATGTTTTCAGCTTCCAGGAATTGTGCACAGATCCTTGCAACAAGGGGCTGTGCATTATCATGCTGCAACATGAGGCGATGGTTGTGGATGAATAGCACAACAATGGGCCCAGGGTTCCAGACTGCAACCATTTTTTGAGAATGTGAGAGTTAAAAGTTTATGTGGTCGCATTTGTGCGAGCGCATGGTCATGTGCTAAGTTAAATTCACCATGCGCAACAGAATGCCGTTGTATCAGCAGCTGCTGCAGTCTGTAAGTTCAAAATGAACAAGTACATAATGAATCCATTTTCCAAAACGTGTTTTTGACTTATCCTGCATCACTACGGTACATCTTTAATAAGTGTTTAATAACTGTTTTATCCCGGGGTCGGCTCAACTGCGGCGGAGTTGCCCAGTGCCTGCGTGACTCACCATAGACATTAACGGAGAGAAGTAGCTCTGGCTATAATGTTCTTACGCAAGACACTAGCAGTTCATTTATTAACGAATGTTAACGCTCCAATTAGGAATAAAGTCATAATAAGTTAAATGTACAGTGTACGACATGTAAAAAAAAATAAATAAATAAAAATAGCCTGCCTCTCACGTTTTTTTCACACTGCATCCGTTCCATGAGCGGTGCGTAGCGGTGCAGAGATCGTTTACAATACACACTGATTCTATTTTTGCTGTGCTGCACGTGCTCAATTAAAGTGACAACGCATAGTCAAAATGAGCACATATTGACATGACAATGAATTTCATCATAAATGCATTTTATTAAATAAAATGTAATCTCACCATAAATGCATTTAATTAAATACTAAAATTTTTTCACCGTCATCTTTTTACTTTTAACTTTTTATAGTTTTTTTGAGAATATTTTGATTTGATAGTTAGTTCAAAGATTAAAACATTTTGCTAACATGAGGTCTTGTGTCACTGTCAGTCTTTTTACATCAGTGCAAAACTATGGTATGCAGATTAAAACCACTATTCATCAGCATGCATTAAATAATCCCATGGCATGTAACAAAAAAAAAGAAAAGCAGATTAAGACCCCTATTCATCACCATGTATTAATTAATCTCATGGCATGTAAGAAAAAAAAGGTGCTACTAAATCCTGTGCTGCTGCGACCAACTGATAAAGTTGATAGCACCAGTGCAACCATTGGAAAAGTTAGGCCCCGTTTACACAAAGGGAAAACGCAGATATTTCCCTGCTGTTTGGCCTCTCGTTTACACGAAAACCCTGTTTTTATCACAGAAAACGATTATTTCTAAAAAACTTTCTGAAAACACTGGTTGTGTTGTCGTGTGAACTGGGAGAAACTGCATTTTAGGTTCTCTCTTGTCGATTCTGAGGATTCTGATTGGCTTGCATGGCTTTATCCTTAAACCCTACACTGCCGCCAATAGGTTTGGCATAGTTATGATGGTGCTCGACGGCGTATTTATGCGGGTGTGTGAACGATATTATTTTTAAAAACGGAGAGGGGGAAAATATTTATCTCGTCAAGGTATCTCTATGCATTCAAAATGCCATCAATAATATGCAGCTGTGTTCATTGTCCATATACGCCTGCCCATTTCATAACCCCACCGCCACCATGGGCCACTCAATCCACAACGTTGACATCCTCTCACCCACATGATGCCATACACGCTGTATGCCATCTGCCCAGTACAGTGAAAACCGGCATTCATCTGTGAAGAAAACACCTCTCTTAAGTGCCAGACGGTATCGAATGTGAGCATTTGCCCACTCAAGGCGGTTACGATGACAAACTGCAGTCTGGTTGAGAGCCCAATGCGGAAAGCGAGCATGCAGATGAATTTCCCTGAGATGGTTTCTGAAAGTTTGTGCTGAAATTCTTTGGCTATGCCAAATCATTCTTTGATTATCAAAATAATCGTTAGTTGCAGCCCTACTAATCAGCATCTTGATATGCCACACCTGTCAGGTGGATGGATTATCTCAGCAAAGGAGAAGTGCTCACTAACACAGATTTAGACAGATTTGTGAACAATATTTTAGAGAAATAGGCTTTGTGTGTACATAGAAAAAGTCTTAGTTCAGCTCATGAAAAAATTGGGGCAAAAACAAAAGTGTTGCGTTTACAATTTTGTTCTGTGTGCATATATTACTTCCATTACTAATATCAATCAAAATGACAGTATGCGGAAAGAAGCTAAGGCTGCGATATTTCATTCTGAGCTTGAGTGACCCAATGTGCTTTAAAAACATATTACAAACACTTCCAAAAATCAATTCTCCATCAAAAACCACCAAATTCACTCTAGATGCTCAAATCTGCTAAAATTAGGGTTTATAAATGAGAGGCATACTTAACTTTTGCATCGATTTTTCTATTCATTGTGTTACAACCATAATCAAAATGTTATGGTTCTTGAGATTAATGTTTGGCGTCCTTTAGAAAAGTCCTGTCCTTACCTGACCTGTCATGCCATATAACTGTTTCAGGGTAAAAACAAAATAACAAAAAAACAATTAAGCTAAAATACATGGATTCAATTATTATATAACATAGTTTTTTAAAACATAAATGTGATCAATGTTTTGTTTGTCATACATTTCTGCTCATTACCAATTCATGACAAATTAGCATATAAAGGAGCTGCTTTTCCCTCAAAAATGGTAACACATAAAAAGACTTGTCAATTATGCTTAAAATCAGATTAAACAATTTAGAAGTGGTGATGTTTAGATCTCCTTTCATATCATAAACATCTAAAATACTTCAACTAACAACAACTACAGCGGGTTTCTTATCGGAGACTGATTTACGGACCTTATTCCAGATGTTAAGCATCTAGAAGAAACTGGAAAGGTGCCATGAACACAGATAAAACATTTATCAAAGGGAGAGCAAGTGTTCTCAGAAAGCACAATAAATCATTGTGATACAGAGAAACAGATGTATGGCCTGAAAATAATGATAACCACATTTACCATTAGCCTGCCGGACACTTACACAACATACAGTATGTCCATTTTTCAAAGTTAATGTGTTCTGTCTCTGATTTATTCACCACATAATCGCAAGAGACATCATATTGAATTAACCTTAAGACACCTTGAATAATAAATAAGAGTCAGGCTACATGTCTGCACTGTTCTTACACTCAAAAGCACTCCTTCCAAGTTCCAGCCGTACCACTTCAATTCCCTCTGGAGAGATCCAGCAGCCAATTAGCTGAAGCCCCGAGGCAGCTTGACGCATCTCAGGCAGGATCCAGGGTGACAGATCCGGTCCTGCTTAAAGCTCAACTTTGAGGAAGAGCAAGCTACTGCAAACTCATTCCTCACCTAAAGCAAGCACTATTCATTCAGCTGTCCCAACAGAGTCTACAAATCTGAGGAATGAGGTCTTGTCTCTTAGATGAGCACGCAAAACATGACAGAGTGCTGAGTGCACTGTATGGCAGACAGGCCCGTTATCTGATGATATGCTGAGCGGTCAAAAGGGATACTCATCTCGTGGATATATGCCAACTTTTCATGCACAGAATGGACCCAATAAAAAAATGTAAAATAAATAAATAAATAAATATAATTTGTATATAATACATATGTACAAAGAACAAAGCATTAAAAAGGTGCAGTGTGTATTTTTTAGCAACATGTAGCGGTTCGGTTGCGAGTTGCACTAAGGGCTCAGCCCACACCCCTCCCTTTCGAAGAAGCTACGGTGGCTAAAACGGGATAAACATATCGTCGTCTGAGACAGCAGAGAATAGCCAGAGTAAGCCAGGAGTGTGTAACATTGTCACTGTTTCTGTGCCACAGTCCATTATAATGGATAAAGTTTACAAAGCCATAGTCAGGTGAGAATAAAGGGTCTTAATATATAATATAATAATAGTAATCAGCTGATTGTCTGATTGTTTATACACCACTGAAAACAGAGTTATGGATGTCATATTGCATTTCTGTTTATAGATACTCAAAATTATGATGATGATCTAGACAGCATCTATTTTTTCAGAAAAATCACGATTCACGATTAAATCACGGTTCTTTTGCATGTTGGTTTTACTATTTTGCAAGTGACTGAGCATTACGGCCAAACTAATGCAGTACCTATTTTAAAAACACAACCTTACAAGGCAACAAAATATCAATTAAAAAAGAATGGCAGACATTTAGGCTTATTTTCTTTGTTATTAAAAGATAAGAACAAAGATACACATACACTTATACACAACATATAACCTAATATACAAATAAAATAAACAGTGATTTCTTTTTTTCAGCTACATTACAAAATTAACGAATCTTTTTCCGAGTCATTTGGTTCATTCAACGAACGAAACGAACGAACTGACTCGGAAAAAGATTTGTTCATTTTGAGTTCGAACAGGAGAGTCACGAACGTGCATCGCAGTACAGAGAAAGGCGAGCATTTGAGCTTATAAAACATAAACTTTGTTATTTTTTTTTTAAAATGAGCAATCGTTTCGCTTGATAAGACCCTTATTCATCATCTGGAATCGTTTAAAGCCCTTTGAACAGTTTGCAGTTTCCAATAAAGTCAGAGAGACTGCAAAGACTCTGGTCTGGTACTGACAACAGCTCTGACACGGACACACCGACATGAACAAAACGGTACAGACACAACGGCACGGACACAACGGCACAGAACGTACACACCAGTGCAAACGGCACGGACACAGGCAAAAATGTCTTTTATTTCTAAATTAAGACAATTATTGATGTAAAAATCATACTAAGATTATAAGTGCAGTTCATGATGACTCCTTTAATATGGGACAGAGATAAATCTTTTATAGCCAGTCTTAGTGAAGTGCTGACTTGTTAATGGTTACAACTATAGACCAGCTATTGATTTAGGTAATAGAAAAAAAATGACTCTCTATTGTTTATGTTTGACATTATGAACAGATACAAGGGAACCTTAAGCCTTTGCATGCATATTTCATGAACACAACTGAGAATCTGTGGAGGTTGAACTATGAATGTGGACAAAATTCCTGCTTGTTCTGTTTTTACACATCATTAGGGAACATTTAAATTTGATCAACAGAATGCAAAAGATCTCAGTCCCTCAAAGGCAACCACAGCTCTTCACCTCAGAGTTCATGTTTTAACCTTGAAAGGAGATTTAATGAGGCTTTCTGGGATCATTCACAGCTCACTCATAATGGGCCCACTCACTAAAGGCCCAAAAGAGACATGTGTGCCAACAGCAAGCTTTGGCCTTTCATGAAAAAG
The DNA here is from genome assembly GCF_988280905.1 of Pimephales promelas. Lineage (NCBI taxonomy): Eukaryota > Metazoa > Chordata > Actinopteri > Cypriniformes > Leuciscidae > Pimephales > Pimephales promelas. The sequence goes on along the minus strand of NC_142788.1, from coordinate 18,559,922 downwards.
GTGTCAAAATCAAAATGTATGTGATTTGTAGCAGAAACATTTTTTGTTTTGCTGGTTGGTTGAAAGTCTCTTCATATCCTAATAGCAATCACTAAATTAAGTGGTCTTAATGTATTGTGGTGGATCTAGAGGATCTCATGCTTTCTTTCTCTCTGAAAATCTAGCCTTTCTAGCCTCTCTGAAAATTGCCTATACCCCACCTTTTAGTTTTCACAATTCAGAGAAAGGACACTGCCTGAACCTTGATCCACAGTACATATTGCATTAACCCCAGCATGAATACAGCACAGTGTGAAGATGGAAGTGAGAAAACAAACTACATAAAATTGTTTTCCCAAATTCAATTAAGCCCACCGCCAACATGTCCTTTAAGTCCGTAATCCATATCAGAAACCCCACTGCTGGTGAAAATCACAGCACAAACACAATGATCCTTTACTTTGAGAAGATTCTGTTGACTGTTGTCAGTCTCAGAAAGCACTCACAGTCTCTTTCCTGGCCATTTGAATAGCAAGTTCAGGCTAAAAATGCAGATTCAAACTGATTAACTTGCTGCTAAATGGTTTCCACAAGCAATATTGAGGACAGTTTTTAACATTGAAAATAACAAGAAATGTTTTTTGAGCTTTAAATCGGCATATCAGAATGTGACACTGAATGAAAATTTTGATTTGCCATCATAGGAATAAATTGCATTTGATCATATTTTCAAACAGAATATAGTCAACATTTCAAAATATTACAGTTTTTACAGAATTTTTCCATCAAATAAATGCAGCCTTGGCGAGACTTCTCATTAAAAAACATTATACCAACACTAAACCTTAGATCAATTGTGTATATTACTTTGTTTCCGGAGTTATTTCTAGGGGTGCAGCAATATTTAAATTCTGTTTGAAATTGCTAAATATTTCATGTTATGGAAATAACTCATTTGTTTTAAAAGGAAAATGCTGAGATGTGGATGAGAATACTGCATTATTATTTCCATGAGCTTATTTCAAGCCAATCTGTCATTGTGCTGTCATGATTTAGACTCAATAAATAAATGCCAAGCAAAAAAAAAAAAAAACTGTGATTCATCACTTAATCGTTTCTGCCTGCTTTTAAGTGGCCATTCTTGGCCAGCTGGACAAGACTTACTGTTTGCTGCTACTCTGGATATTCTGTAATACTACACCTCAAATGTTATTTTTTTAATGGTTGAAACAACCACAGTTTCATAACCAAAGAGAAAAAAAGAGGCAGCAAACAGATCAAGCAAGAAATCATGTTTAAAATATTCTTCTTGTCTGAGTCACTGGAGAACTCCAGTTCACATGAGGTAGAACATCAGACTATCTGCTGATGAGCCACACTGTTTAAGATGCTGTGCTGCTGTTGGGGACAGATCAGAATCACAGCTGAGCATGCAACAGGCAGAGAAGCAGATGTGCTACACCATGTGATAAATACCTGAAGATGATGCAGCCTCCATTTATAATCTTATGTACAAATAGTGTAGACATCTCAGATTTGTGCCTGACAGTTTATTCTGTTGAATCACAAGTTACAGCTTATCCAGATTCAATCATCTTTACATTCTGCTGCCTATGAATACATAACGGGCAAGCATTATGCTAAATATGCCAGATTTGAATTTGTAAATGTTAAGCAAACATTTCTGTGCCATGGGATTTTCTGAAGAGCAGAGGGACTGACTGAGTGATATTATTAAGTTACTAATATAGAATAAGTTTGCATACACGTGATAAATATACTATATTCTATATTTAAATTTTATATTTTAGAATATTGGGGTTGGTGATGGCGCAGTGGATAAGACACATGCCTTTGGTGCGAGAGACCCGGGTTCGAATCCACTGAGAGACACCAATGTGTCCCTGAGCAAGACACTTAACCCCTAGTTGCTCCAGAGGCGTGCGACCTCTATATATTACAACTGTAAGTTGCTTTGGATAAAAGCTTCAGCTAAATGTAGATGTAAATAATATTTTATCTTTGAAAATAAAGTTTGTTTGTTATTTTTAAGTCTAAAATTGTGTGGCAAAATCAGTCTATACGCTTTGTCTAATCAAGGTGTACCTTCTGATCATTTGGTTTAAAAAGATATGTGGCTTTTGAAAAAAACAGCAAAGCTCAAGACTATAAAGCATCAGAGCAATAGAGCAGGATATTGTCCACGATTCAATAGCTTGGTGCATGTATCTTTGTCTTGACACTATTTGCATATAGATTCCTAATGTACTGTAACCAGAGCAACATTTGTTTTCCAATATTCAACATCTTGCAAGAATTAAGTCTTGCTAACTTCATTTCATTCAAAGAGAAAGTCCTTGCTACACTGGTGCTGGATTATTTATTTGATTGAATTAAATCCATACTTTTCATTTCAGTACATATAACAACAAATTAGAAAAGGAACACTGCAACAATAACGCAGGACTACTGACATTCTGCACCGTGTGGCTACATTCTGAAGTTCAGGCAAATGGAAAGCAACCCACAGACCCTCTAATTTTCCTTCATTATTTGAGCTAAGATGGTTTGGGGAATGGAAAAAGACACATTTAAGAGCATGCAAGCCTTTTCCCCCTGTGAAATACCGCTGACAGCGCAAGCAAGAGGCAGAAGCTCGACTGAGATGAGAGGAATATTACAGCATCAAACAGAATGGCTCTGAAAGGACCAAACACACACCAGGATCTCAATCTCTCTATGAATGCATAGATTTAGGCTAGAAATCTTTCAAAAGGAGCTAACTTTAGTTCAACAGAACGAGTGTTTGTGACTGACTGCTATAATCTCTTTAGAGATACGCTGCTTCCTGATCTGAGCTGAAAAATATTTGACTCAAAAATAAAAAGTCTGTCACAATTCACTCACCCTGTGTCATTCCAAAACCTGGAGCTTTTCCATCTTCATAAAGGATGCAAAAATAATAATAACTTTTTCTGAAGTCATATTCTCATATAAGTTTTATGTATTTTATGTATACAATAGTTTTATATTTTGTCGTTATTCATTGAAATCTGACTGGTCTGGTTCTCAAGATCCAGCCACAGCAGTTCTAATAAAGGACAAATATCACTGCAGATGAAGATTATCAGACCCTATATTTCAGATTGTTCCTCACACAAAGTAATCTGATAGGAGATTTGGGATATGAGTCATAAAACTATGGTGCTTATTTTGGAGCATGACAGTCCCAGACAGACCTCATTCAGTTTCAATATGAAAAAAGGGACCAGAAGATTTTTTTCGGAAAAGAAAAAACCTTTTGTATTCCACATAAAAAGTCAGATGTGTTCCGAAGGACGTGAGTCAGTAAATGATGGCAAACTACTCTGTAAAGCTGGCATGTAACGGAAATTACATTCTTTTTTATTGTGACGTAGGCCTCCTTGAACAAGAAAAAACATAGCTATGCCAGGACTTTGTCAGATGGTTGTGGTTTTCCAGCATCCCTCCATCACTACTCACTTCTATTCCTATTCTAACCTGGGAAGCGGGGAGATCTCTGGGTTTAGGCCAAATTCCGAAATTAGAGCCCTCAGACAGCCCTTTACTCTATTTAATTATTAGAACTATTTAATGGAAGTGTGAACAAGTGAAACACATTATCAAAGAAGAGATGTTGTTGCAAGAGGGATCGGAAGTTATTTTAAAAGATAATGAAAAAAATGATGTGCACTTAATCATATATGTTGAGACTGTTCTCATCCCAAAGCGCCATATAGGACGCTTTTGCAAAAGCGTTGATATGTTGTAATAGGCTACTGCAATATTTAAAACAAAAAGCAAAATAAGAATTCTGTTTAGACTATATTTGATTTTATAAATGTCAAAGCTATAATTAAGAAAGTCCTGTTGAATAAAGAGTTAATTTATTCTAAATTAAGATGGCAGTTAATTTTATACCACAGAAAGCATATTGTAGGTTGTGGTTGTCAGAGAAACGCTACACCACTGAATCAACAAACCGCAAAAGCATCTGAAACTCAGTGTTTGTACCATTAATTCAACCCAAGTCAAAATAAGACAATAATCACATTAAGTCATCTACTGTGTATAGCCTTTAGGTGTGTGTATATACCATCATTACCCAAATTCATCTGCTAGTCACACTTTCATCGGCAATGGTGATATATACACACACCTAAGGATACACAGTAGATGGTTTAATGTGATTATTGTCTTATTAGCAGTTACTAACACTAGCAGTTACTAACACGCAGTCGAATTTAGTCTGTCTCTCAAAAATCAAGAGAGTTTTTATCCAGCATGGTCATGCGCGTCCTGAATTCGCGGGCATCAAATGCGCGTGCAGCATGTTTGGTTTCCAAATCAGTTAAAAAACAATATTAATACAGCTAAAAAAAAACCAGCACCACTATTAAAAACATTAAAGGAGAATACTGCCAAGAAACAGCTTATTACATTTTTTTAATCATAACCATACGAACAAATATTTCACGTTGCCTAGAGCAGGCTACCAAACGGACGTTTTTTTCCCCATGTAGCCTACAGCTTATTAAAGATAAAGCGTGAAACGAAGAATCCTCTTGCATAAGCTCTATTTCTCTGCATTTATTTTTCAATGTCTCACAGCAAATTATAAAAAAGTATGTCGGCTTACCTTCTTGTCTTCTTTGGTCTACTTCTCTTGTTTTCACCAATGTGAAGTCCAGTGATGCGGGCGCACTCGTTACAGTAGGCTAAACTACACAGACCATCTGTAGGCACACATGCAACGGAAAGGTCCACTTATGCTCTGACTGACACAATATAACAGTGAAGCAGGAAGGTTCAGTGGTGTACTGAATAATACAGAGCTCTTCTTTTCCTTTCACACAACTGTGTAGCCTACTCCACAGATTGACGCAGAGGACTCTGAGACATCTACACGTGACAGCACTGATCCCCCACTGAGATTGTGCTGCTAGAATATCCTTAAACAGAGAGCAACACTGGGGAATTAATATATAGGCCATTATATATATATATATATATATATATATATATAGAGGGGGGGGGGAGTTTCTAACATCTGAATATACTGTATTATAATGTACTGTAATATATGCATGCATACGGTGTGTAAGCTCTATAAGCACTATTTCCTGAATGTGCTAATTTTGAGTAATATAATGTTATTATTATTTTTTTTTTAGGTTTTATTGACGCATAAGTATTCCCAGCATATTAACATCACAGACACATCTATTTGATGAGCTTGTTTTCATCTGGAAGACATAGTTTTAGTGTTTGCTTATCTGCAATGCATCTATGAAACATTTCAGATGATGTTTGAAGATGTTTGTGATTTAGAATGTATGTAAAACTGACTTTCAAGATATTCATCGGATGTTTGTACAAGCGATCTTTATAAGACATCTTGGAGAAGTAAATAAAAATCTTGGAGAGTGCTATTTGGGTTTTTTAATTGTTACAAGAACTGAAGTTTTACTAGAGTGTCTGGGTATTTGAGGTTTAAGATTATTTGTGAAAAACATGACAAAGAATAAAGTTACTCCATATAAAAATGGGACATATTTCACTACAAAGTGCTTTTGGCTCTGAATTTTATCTTTCTGAATCTGTTTTGAGTCTTTTTCTAGCCTGTCAAATGCAAACCATTTTTATCCATGAGTGTAAAGCTGCATCCTTGATTGCTCTTTTCATTTTAAAATCCTAGGTATGTTATTATAAACTCTTCAGACGTATGCTCCAACCACATGACATTACCATTCCCGTTGACATTTAAAATGTCGAAGGGTTGCATTTCTTGTGGTTTTGAGATGAGGTCTGACTTACCCAGTTCCCCTTAAATAACTCTGACATTTTGTTGAAAGAACAAGGGCAACAACAATAACAAAAAAGCTAAAACGTAATTCTGGTGTAATTCTGTGCGCTTATTAAGACTTGAGACATTAACATTTTGCTTTACTTTTCCAAGAAAATGGCATCATTCTTCAAAACAGCAGTATTTCTTTGTCTGTGTAAAAGCCTGTTTAATTTCAGGATTTTAAAGTTATTTTTTTTTTCATAAAGATAAAAGTCTATGCTGTTGACAACGGATTGAAAAGTTAAGTAAATTTATTTCCAAAAGTTTTGTAAAATTAAAAGATTCATCATCAACTTTACCAGAAAAAAAATCAATGTGTGGTCAAAAGTGGAAAACACAACATGGCTCATTGCAGTCACTTCATATTTTTTCCAGAAAGATTTGTTTTCCTTTAAGGCTTTTTGACTTAAAGACAAAAAACATGTCTTCATTCTTCCAAACAGCCATTCCCATTTATTTGATATTTGGCCATCAAAGTTGTGCATGGTGGTAACTAACTGTCGGGAAACAGAGAACAAAGGAGACAGGTGAGTGAAGAGAAATAAACTAAAAGTCCATGAAAATTAAACTAAAGCTAAAATGAACATTATGGTAACATTATGCAGCCACTGAATGATGCTGTTAGTTGCTGCATGTAAACAAAATGTGCTTAGAAAGAGTCTCTTCAAATTGCAGCACCATGGGAGTATAGACCAAAAAAGAAAGCTTTTTGATAGGTCCAAAACTGCACACTGTAGCAGTAGCCTACTGTATTTAGTTCGAAACTTACTTCAACACCATTAAAAAAATACATTTTATATAGCATGGATATGAATTAATAAAATTCGGACATAGCACATCCGCCGCTGCACTGCCATTCACAACAACCTCTCCCCTGGCTTAATCGGAAAGTGTCCATTGAATGCACAGTTGCACACTCCAGAATTTCAGCTGAAATACCAGGTCACCTGACAGACGCATTTAAAAATAAAAATCAAGATTATGTATGTATGTACTGTATGCATGTATGGATGGATGGATGTATGTATGTATGGATGGAAGAGCCACAAACAACAGCAACAATCCAATTATTAATGAATGAAAGCAGAAAGGCCTTAAAAGTACTGCTATCTAACAAACCTTGACATTTTCAGCTTTTAGGCAACATAATTGTTATTTCTGTATTACTTTATTACGTTTTCATGGTATATGCTTATGGACTCTAATGTCCATCAGATATCATTTAAGCTGCTCATCCTCCTGCTGCCAGCCAGATCACATGTTCGATATAACAAGTCATGCATTCTTTATCATATATTTTTTTCTATTTTTCTTTTCTGTTATTTGAGCTGATAAACAATGCATAATTTTCCCTGGGGCACTCTCAACTGTACATGCAAATACGGAATACCATATACCACAATGAAAATAATAGGATGGTTGTCTTTTTGAAATACATGACTCTATGCATAGACACAGGCTTCTGTCAGATGTTGCACAGACCTTGCCCTGAGGTTTAAGATCACGCGGGTTACAATGTGATGCTGGACTGAGGTGAGTGTGGGAGCTTTTCATAGTTTTAATGCTGTATTATGCTAAAATTATAGGTAGGTACAACTATGATCATTATGTTATTGGTCAAATTGACCCTAATTAGATTCAATACAATTAATTAAAAAACACACACTATGGAAGAAAATAAAATAAATCAGGGAGAAACAGTGAACTTTAAATATTAATATTTCTCTAGAAAACTCTATATTTTGATACATTTTTATTTTTAATAATAAAATATATATAATTTAAAATTTAGATTTAAATATTTAATTGTTGTGGGTGTGTATAGAGCATGTAAGCAATACCAAGATTTGTTCGATTCCCAGCTAAATTCATATGCATGAACTGATTAAAATAAATAAATAAATAAAATAACTTAAAGCATCTTCCAAATGCAAATATTCTCTTTTGTTATAAAGGTGTTCGATATGAGCATTTTAATAATTCAGTTTAATCAGAGGATGTTTCACTGAAGTAAAATCCACTTGGCTTTGGCTAGACCAATATAACAGTTGCACTCCACTCACAGCAGTGGCTGGGCTTTTACAGTGAAAGGCATTGATTCTTTCATGTGTTTATCTTAATGCAAATCCCCTCACATCAGCCCTGGCTGTCTCTCTGACGTCCACGACTCACATCAAAGACGGCCCCTCAGGAGGACTTTTCAGGCCAGAGAACAACCAACAATTCTAACACACACCGGCCCACCCCCAGTAACTTCAGCACGGTCCTACAGCTCGATATTCGGAGAGAGAAAGTTAATCACACTTCTCATGCCCTGAACCGGTCTGATACATAGTCATTATCTTTGCCTTAATGAAATTCAGAGCTCCCTTCCTCGATGAAGCTGCAGAGAAGCGGAGGAGTACCAGACAATAATGTCAAAGCTCTTTGTTACATGGCAGGGACTGGAGGATGTGATACAAATTGCTCTCATAATTGTTGCCATCCAGAGAGTTAGAAAGTCACCTTGTTTTTCTTTTTTTAACAGTACCCCGCAATTATCATGGAGAAAAAAATAACAGGGCCGTCAGTGTCAAGACTTTCTTCCTGAACAAGTGCAATTGTGCGAGGACAACAAATCTGAATTTATTTGGGTCCTGATGCATGAATAAAGAACTGAGGGGTTTTTGCATTAATTGCAAGCTGTTCTGAACATTTCAAATCTCTAAACTTTAGACATCATTCATTCTCAACCCAGCTCTCCCTGGGAGGAAGCAAACCGAGACAGGCTGACCTATTTTAGTGTATATTTGATGGAAACGGCACTTACACTATGAATTGTTAATGCTAGAAAAGAGAAATGTCACTATTAGCATTCAAATGTTTGTGATTTATATTTTACTGTTTTGTGTCTTGTTGATTCCATTTGCCCTTGTTAATTATTTTCATTCGTTTTTTTAATATGCCTAGCTAGAGCTGAATATATATATTAAGCAATCATAAAATGAACTCAAGTGATACTTTATTCAGCGTGTCATTTCAGTTATTTATGCACAGTGCATTATTTGTCATTTTCCCCACAATTTTTGGCTGATTTCTGTAATATTAAATATGCTGTTCTGCAGAGACTTTGTTATGGGGTGAAATCATAGAGAATAAATTCACACAGTGAATGACATCAACAGCTGGAGAGACAATAATTACGTAAACAAAAGCAAATTAGCATGAATTCCTTTAGCTGGAATTCAAAGTGGGAAGCACACACTGTTCTTCCTCTATTTCATAAATATTGAAAACACCATGAAATTTTTAAACGTGCGCTCATTCATGCACAAATATATCTCTGGAATCTGACATTGGTTTCCATATAAAGAACGACTGAAAAGGCATCCGATCAAGAGAATGTGCATCACCCATCATGTGCTCTCTGAAAATTCAACCAAATTCTCTTCTTATGCAAATAAAGCTTTTAAAGTAAATTGAGCAAAGCATTTCCAGCAAAGATAGCTGATTATCTAAAAGTCATTGCTGCATCAGGCATCCTTTGTGCTCTATCAGAATAAATTACATTTATTTTCTTTCTTGATCTGTTTCAAGCGAGTCATTGTACCCATATCAAAGCAATTGTAATCACTGAGAATTTTATATTTGTATTTTGGTATTGTATTCAAATTCTCTTGGTATAAAACACTCTAATCCCCAGTCTAAAAACATTTAATATCCCTATTAAATCATTTTTCACAAGTATACTTATATACTGCATAATCAGTATAATGAAAATGGCATATATTTATTATTCTGGCGTTAGATAAAGTGTGATCTCTAGTGACTCTGGGAATTTCACAGCTGAACGATTTTTGTAGAAAAGCACTTAAAAATACATTTAATGTTCAGACATTTTTAGTTAGCAAATGTTATTAGTTAATTAGTTCAAATTAAATTGCTTAATTATTTGTCACACCTTGTTTTTCCACATTCTGACATCTATCTATAATATATAAAAGCATGAAACAGCACTACCAATCTACATCAAGAAACTGGTAAAACAAGCAAACAAACACAATTATGAATAAATAATTCACAAAATCATAAAATAAATTCCATAGATAAATAAATAATACACTAAACTATACATTAAAGAGGACCTATTATGCAAAATTCATTTGAACATAAATGTGTGTTGGCAGTGTCAAACTTCTTTTTTTAATCCAACATAAATGTGACTGTGCCTCAGAATAAGCCATTAGCAGATTGTAGCTTTTGTGACATCAATGCCCACGACTGCTGCCCAATAGACACCGCCCTGAATGAGCTTTAGTCTGTCATGTTTATCTCCTCTCCAGAGCATTTAACAGCAGCATTCAAGCCACATTCCAAAGATACTCTTTTGGGTTGGGATCTGGTGACTGTGGGGGCCATTTTAGTAGTGAACTCATCGTCATGTTCAAGAAACCAATTTTGAAATGATTCAAGCTTTGTGACATGGTGCATTATCCTGCTGGAAGTATCAGAGGATGGGTACATGCGGCCTTAAAGGGATGGACATGGTCAGAAACAATGCTCAGGAAACAATGCCCAATTGGCACTAAGGGGTCTAAAGTGTGCCAAGATAAAACACCACCAGCAGCCTGCACAGTGGTAACAAGGCATGATGGATCCATGTTCTCATTCTGTTTACGCCAAATTCTGACTCTACCCTCTGAATGTCTCGACAGAAATCGAGACCCATCAGACCAGGCAATATTTTTCCAGTCTTCAACTGTCCAATTTTGGTGAGCTCTTGCAAATTGCAGCCTCTTTTTCCTAATTGTAGTGGAGATGAGTGGTACCCAGTGGGGTCTTCTGCTGTTGTAGTCCATGTAGTCCGTCTCAAGGTTGTGCGTGTTGTGGCTTCACAAATGCTTTGCTGAATATCTCGGTTGTAACGAGTGGTTATTTCAGTCAAAGTTGCTCTTCTATCAGCTTGAATCAGTCGGCCCATTCTCCTCTGACCTCTAGCATCAACAAGGCATTTTCGCACACATGACTGCCGGCTACTGGATGTTTTTTCCCTTTTCACGCTATTCTTTGTAAAGCCTAGAAACGGTTGTGCGTAAAACTCCCAGTAACAGATTGTGAAATACTCAGACCAGCCCATCTGGCACCAACAACCACGCCACACTCAACATTGCTTAAATCACCTTTCTTTCCCATTCTGACATTCAGTTTGGAGTTCAGGGGATTGTCTTGACCAGGACCACACCCCTAAATGCATTGAAGCAATGTGATTGGTTGATTAGATAATTGCATTGCGTGTTCCTAATAATCCTTTAGGTGAGTATAGGTCTCTAATGTCCTCAGAGTGTGTATGTGAAGTTTTAGTTCAAAATACCCAAGATATATACACAGATTAGTGTGTATCCCTTTAAATGCAAATTAAAAGCAGATACAAACCTCACAAGCTGGCGTCCAGTGTCAGGAATGATAATATCAGAACAGAAACTCTCAGTAGCAGTGTTCATTTCAACCCAGAGTCGGACAATAATGCCTACAGTGCCAGAGAATATATGCTGTAAGGAAATATATCTGGATATATATGGCTGGACCACAAACAGTTGGTACAGATCCATCCTCGAGTAACAACGGGAGTAACGTTTCGGATTCTGCAGTTGTTCTCCACCGTCTGCGCTGATCAAAAGCACGATGGGAAACAACTTGCTGACCAGCTTAATGCTTGTTGGTTTATACAACCGTGATGTATTGTTCTCTTTTAAAATTGTGGATATTCCCAAACTCTGTGATCTATGTGATGTGTTTTTATTAATAAAAAAAATGTCTGTATTAAAGAAAAAATTATTGATAAACCTATTTAAAATGTAATTAAATAAGTACTTTGGGTGTCCATTATATTTATTTTCATATAAAAGCAACAAAATTTAAATTACATCCAGTTTATTAGCAACACTGTGCACGGGCGTGAATCCTGCGATATCGGCCTTTGATCTCACAAGTGTCTGATCCACTGGGAGAACGTGCAAGAAGCGAGATCTGTCCGGCTTGCCTGCGCTTTTTTGACTCCTCCCCTCACTGCATTCACCTAATCTCAAACACACATCTCAAACAAGCCTATTGTTGGACTGTGTTTGCTCACTCAGGGCGGGTCTATGCTAAAACTGCAGTGTCAGTCAGCAGTCATGGGCGGGGCCTTTACAAAAGTACGTCACATTGCCCTGGAACTGAGAACGCATGTTCTAAAACAGTGCTGTTTATGATTAATGGGTCAACTCATTTGCCTTTATTTATTAAGATATATTCACGAAAACAATATGTTTTTTCCTTCCCCTCAAAAAGGCATTTAAAAAACATGTTATAATAAGTGATCTGTGGGGTATTTTGAGCTAAAACTTCACAGACACATTCTGGTGACACTTATATTAGATCTTGTAAAAAGGGGCACAATAGGTCCCCTTTAAAGTAAGAAAATTGAGAAAATGCTGTAGTATAAAGCACAATGCGTGCAATATAGACTCCATGTTGTCTCTTGGGTTGTATGGTCTGTGAATCATAGGATACATCCTGTGAGGAGCATAGAGGGTAAAAAGATCAGGCTCTCATTAAAACTGAGTGTGTATCTAGCTCTACATCCAACTAAGGAACAAATTTAATTAGCGGACTGTGAAGAGAAGTCATTCCGCAACTCTTTCACTAGATTTATTATACACATCGTCAAGCGTTCTGTGGCCTACACTCTAAAAAAAATATGGTTCTTTAAAGGTTCTTTACACGTAGTAACAGTTCTATTTAGTACCGTATCGTCCCGAAGAACCCTTTATTTGATGAAATGGTTCATTGATTGTGTTAGAGTTTAGGGCTCTGTGATTTTCTGGAGCTCAGTTACAACTATAGTTACTACACAGACTATCAACATACTCTCAACAAGTAAACGATTTCTTTCTTAAAAATGTCTATAAATTATAACTTTAAAAATTGTACCAATCATTTCCTAACAATCATGTATTTTTCTCTTTTAGTTTAACAGCTCTGTTCGGTTAAGGATACTCACAGTAACAGAGATATGGAATTTATGATCCATTGTTTTTTTTTTTTTTTTTAAATAATGATAATAATGAGCATTTTCAAAACATGATTCTTCATGGGACCTAATAGAAAGGGCTTTTTTTAGCACCAAAAAGGGTTATGCAATTGTTACAAACCAAAGAACCCTAATTTGGTACTGTTTAGAACCATTTTACTTAAGAGTGTAGTTCTGCCTCAAGGCATAGGTTTTACTTAAGGTAAATTAGAGGATTTTGCTTGTTTGTTACTCTTTAATCTTAAAAAAAAAAAAGGTTGAGAAGATATTTTCCAGTGCTATGAAATTGTAATGTGGTGGGAGTTTGGCTATGACTCTGTGATGTGAAATCAGAGGGGAGCTGATGAGAACAGGAGCTGCAGAGAGAAAGCAATTAATAATCTCTTCAGCAGACTGTGTCTGCATGACTGCACATACAAATTAATGGATTTCTTCTTCCCCCTTTTTTTTTTTAATTTTGAAAAATCTATTTAGGTTATGCCCACACAGTCAGCATTCCAGCTGCAGCGTCTGCATTTTTATGCTTTGTTTAGTTTTTAAAGGGGCACTTGGCAACTCTAGTTTTATCTTCGCTGATTTCCACTTTTGTTGTGGCATGTGTTCTCATACAGCTGTGCGGCATAGCTATATTTCACAACACTGTCATAAAGAAACTCCCTTGCGGTGCCTTCGTCCCGCTTTCTACCGCTGCTCATGTACTTCTGTCATTATCGGAGCCGACCAAATCTATCGTGTGGACCTGTGTCTACCAAATGGGTAATACATCATACACAGTATCATAGAATTATTTGTGTTTTTTCACCTGGGGATGCTCTCCAGAACAGGTTATTGATTCAAATGATTTCTAAACGGTTTTATTAAGTTGAAATAGTTGCCAAGTGCCCCTTTAATATGATATGGAATTGACAGTAGTGTTGCTGTCTCTCATTGAATTTTAATCCTATAAGGAAATTCATTGTACATAGGTAACTGTTGCCTAAATGTTAAAGCTGATGTTGAGTTCTACAGTATTTTTGTTGCCACTTAAATTACATGAAAACCCATAATTTATTCTGACAGGATGCTGCAATCTGTTGCTTTATGACAAAACCACAAGACACCCGTGGTGCTGTCATAATGTTGATCATTATGACTCTGGCTCTGTCCATTAGTACGTTAAGAGGATTTTGCTAGCAATCGACAGACTGGACCACTAAACTGTCACTATAGGTCTAAATGCACATTTTTTTTCCATCACAGTGAACAAATTAAGATGGATGACTTCTATTGAAATGGTTTCCTGTATTATGGGCAATACATTAACACAAACAGCTGTAGAAAATTAATTGTTATCACTGCCAAATATTTCTCACATTAGTGCCATACTGTATGTTAGGCATTTATTAGACATTTTGTGATATCACATCTCTTTATACAATTTTTATGATGTGTGATCAGTAAATCTATTTAATCATTAAAAACAACAACAATACTGATCTTTGTGTCAATGTAGCGTCAGTTAGCGAAAGAGCGATTTCTGTTTGTGAATTCAGTTTATACATTTAGTGAACTTTAACTAATAAACTTTTGTGATTAAAACGTTAGAATATGCGTGAATACCTGCTACGGCAATTCTATAAGATCATTACAAAACACAATACGACATAGATATAATAAACTTTTGAATCAAGTTAGTTTAGAAGAATAAAACTTCATCAGTATGTGCTAGTGGTAAACAAATAGAGCAAGTTGAATAGGACACTGGCAATTGTGGTTGTTTTGTACTTAAAAAAGAGGAGAAAGCGGAAAAGGAGAATGAGCACTGCTTCACTTGCTCTAACAACTAAAAGGCATTTGAGTGTGTTGAGTTGAATGTTGTTAGTTAGGTTGTTTGTTGGCTGTATATGAGACTAAGCCTGATTAACATTAGAGAATAAAATGCAGATCATATTCTAATTTTTCATCATGTTTGCTCACCATGCTCAACATTTGCTTACCTGTTTAATAACATGCAAGTGCGTCTCTGCAAGTTATTTGCGAACATGGAGCTCTTGGCATCTTGAAAGATGTTGATCTTCGTTTTAGTCCTCTTTTTGTCTCAAAGTCTGCTTGCCATGTTCCATATGTTTGAACAAAACAACAACAACAGCATAACGAGCGAGCATACGAGGTCAAACTGATCAAACCCATGGTCAAACCTGGCGGAAACCATATGACGCCATTGACTGGAGACTTCTCACACGCCCTGTTTCTTTGGTTAAAATCGTTATTTTATCACGATTTACAAATAGTTAGAAACATTTGGGATATTATAAGTAATCAACTAAACAAAATATATAACATTGTCTTAGTGGATTTTTGGATATTTTACAGCAAATATCCAGCATATTGTAGGCTACCTTTAAGGCTAACATAGGCTACTAAAACACAAAAAACTTACATTTCATGGGGACTTAACTTTCATGGATAGTTCAACCCTTTACTCATCCTCATGATGTGCCATGACTTTCCTAAAAAAAAAAAAATTCTGTTGAACATAAAATAAGATATATTGGCAAATCTCCTTTTTGTTGTTTTGGGTAACCAAAACTATTTGGACTTGTATACCGCCCAGAAAGTATTGTACAATCACAAAGAGAAATACTGCCATCTTCTGGTGTTGGGAATAATTGTGGATTTATTTATGAATTTTATTTATTTTAAACACCTTTAATTTATTTAAACATTAATACTAAGCAATGATCTAAACAGAGACTAAAAAAATAAATAAAATAAGAACATTTAATTCTCTGTTGCAGTTTTGTTTATTTGATTTATTTCCAACTAAAATTCTATTATTTAGAAAATGTAGGATACCCAGCAAGGACATGTCTTGGCACTTGTGTTGGATTTCTAATGCAATTTCTATGACATATTGAACAAAACCATATCTCATCTTTTAGGAAGTTAAAAAGCATATCTATTACAAAATGCTTTAGTAAACCTGAACTTATTTACATCCTCTGGATGAATGTAGCACATATAACTTTATACATAAAAACACATATTTTGTACATAAGAAATTTTAGAAGCCTGTTTCATTTCATAATGCCTAGCATGTGCATAAAACCTCAGAGTATTGGAGACCAAATCCACACGTTTGAAAAGCAGGAGTGCAATAATTGTTTTGCGTTTGTAGCCTATTCCTTGTGTTAGTATCTTGACACTCCTTGGTAAAGCTACAGTTCAAGTATTAATAAACATGTATCAAAATCTGACACCATTATGTTGCAATATGCAATTCTAACATAATCATGATTGATATAACATCAGCAGACATGTCAGAAGTCATCATGTGTTAACTGGACAATAGCAAATAATCGTTAAAACAGTTAAAAGTCTAAGAAAAAATACATCTTTAAGTTAAATTGTGCGAATAAAATCATTCAAATCATCTAGTAGATCACAAATATGCAATAACCTTATTCATATACATGTGAACTTACAGAAATTCTGATTATTATTTAGATTTAGATGCTATTCACCATTTCAGAATAGTGAAGGTTAAGGTGTGAGAAAAAAAAGACATGCTGCAGTTTAGCCACTATAGCCACTGTGCTCCTGTATCTGAAGTGTAATACTAAAATACTGCATGCTACACCATACTTATACAGCATATTATTTTTAAAATATGGTATGTGAAATATAATAGTACAGTATCTAAAAATATGTAAATGTGTGGAAAGATTGTATGCTACAAATGTTTTTTTTTTTTTAAACTGTAGACAGGTACACAGTTGTTACATTGTTGGTTGTTTTACATTAGAGAAAGATGTCTGGTTACGATCTCAGAAATAAATATGGTTATTTTGCAATATTTAATATAACTTTGTATACAAAATATTCACTCTTTTGTCAGTCCAGTGAAATAATGAGTAAATATTTAGAAGTAGTGTGTGCTGGTCAAATAATGCACAGTTTGGCAAGTCAGTTGAGTACCCTGCTGAACAATCCAGCATAAACCAGCATGAATTTCAAGTTGATCCAGACCTGTTTATGCTGGTTAGAGCTGGTATAGGGCTGGTCATGGCGTTCTCAAGCAAAACTGAGGGCAAAACTCAGCAGAATATTCAATGCAATTGGAAAAATATGTAAAGTAAACACTTCACAACCTACTGCATTCCTAGTAGGAGTAATAGCGTAGTTTGCCATTGTGAACAGGACAGTCACTTGGTTAGTTTATAGCAGTACTGTATAAACATGACGCAGAGCTCAGAGCTGTGAGTCTGCTCCCAGTGTATTCAGATCATCTCGGGTGTACTTCTCTGCCCCTGAGCGAAAGCCTGCTGAGATCTCGTCAAATGATCGGCCTTTGGTCTCAGGAACTTTGAAGTAGGTGAAGACGAAGAATATCAGCAGGAGGACAGTGAAGATGATGAAAACATACGGGCCAGTCAGTTCCTATAAAGGGAACAAACAGCGAGTATTTGAACATGTGAGGACGACAAGAAAAGAAAGAATATTACTTGTGTTCATGTTTACATACCGCAATATACTGGAAGGACATTCCCACCAAGAAGTTGGCAAACCAGTTGGAGAAACCAGCGACAGCGATGGCAGAGGGCCTGGGGCCTTGACTGAAAAGTTCTGCCACAATGAACCATGGGATCGGGCCTGGTCCGATCTCGAAAAATGCCACAAAACTGAAGATGGCTACAATGCTGACGTACGACATCCATTTCACTTCTTCCTGAGAAGGACAATCAGTGAATAAACAGCATTAAACATTAAAGTTTACGGCCAAAAATCAGTGTAATCATATACATACTAGTAGCGCCATAGCTATGGTCATGAGAACAGAAGACGCAGCCATTCCCATCAGCCCAACAAGATGGAGTGATCTTCGGCCAGTTCGCTCCACTATGAACAGCTAAATCAGAGGGGGATACAAGCATTTACCGGATTACCGGTCTGAAACAAAGGACAAATTCAGAATAAATATGCTCTTACTAACTTACCGACACCACTGTGAATGCTGTGTTCACAACTCCAGCCCCAATGGTAGCATAGACTGGCTCAGACACCCCTGCTTTCTCAAATATAGCGGTAGAGTAATAAAAAACCTGAAAAACACAATTACATTCACTGAACATTCAAATCACTGTTTATGAAATGGCAGCTACAGATATTACTCAACCCTTACAAATTTAAGAAAATGCTTTTTAAATAGCTGCCCACTATGTGTGAAAGGGTTAAACCAATCAGTTCATATGGATTCATTTTTTTAAGGTGCCCTTTATGACCTTTTTTAGACCTTTTTGAAAGTTGTGGAACACCGGGACTTTCAATGGAGGAACAGAAACCTCTCGGGTTTCATTAAAAGCATCTTAATTTGGATCACCAAATGGAAACACAGTAAAACCAAAATGGATAAACAGCTTAAATATTATATCTCTATATGCGCGGGAATTACACGCCCCTTTCCACCGATTGGTCAACCAAACATCAAACAGTGCCATCATCAGTTGTTCCCCAGTTCCGCGCAACAGAATAATAGTCATCCACTGCTACAGGTGTGCAAATGGTGCCAGTGAGCGGCTAGTAAATATGGAAAACCACTAGCTGGTGTGGTGAGCAAAGAAATTAATGTCAAGCCCTGATAATAATGATATTAATAAAAAAATAAATGTTTGTTTTATTTACCTTTAAATAAATACTATGTATTTCTAATTTAAAAATCAATAGAATTTGAATGAAAGGTGGAAGGATGGATGGATTCGATTGACAGATAAATATTAGATAAGGAAGTAAACAGGAAAACGTACAGCATTGATACCGGAGAGCTGCTGGGAGAGCTGCAGCATGATGGCAATGAAGATGGGCTGGCGGTAGAGCGATGAGCGGAACAGCTCAGGGATGGTGACCTTCTTCTCCCTCATCATCTGCCTGCTCTCTTCCCTCATCTCCTGCATGTCTTCTTCCACATCATCAGTGCCACGCAGCTTCTTCAGCACTGTGGAAATGAGTTAGTTAGGGCGACTTCTTTATGCAAACACCCTAGACAGCATCTTAAGTGCGACCTAAAAAACTCACCAGTCTTAGCTTTGGCCTCCTCTTTCTGGTTGATGAGGAGGAAGCGTGGGCTCTCGGGGCAGAAGGGCAGTATGGCACACTGCAGTAAGGCTGGGATGAAAGTAAAGCCAAGTAGGAAGGGCCACATTGTTGAAGTCCCCATGATTTCTTTAATACCAAAGATCTATAGAAAAAAAAAAAGAATCTACAATCAGAAAGGCTTAATGATAGCTAAAGGTGGTCTCAAAATAAAGAAAACACTTTATTTAACCTGTGCCATGAGGATGCCTGTAACAATACCAAGCTGATGAAGTGTACCAAGCGCCCCACGTAATGAAGTTGGGGCGATTTCCCCTACATACATTGGTACAAAGCCTGTGGACAGGCCAGAGTAAAGACCGATGATGAAGCGTCCAATAATAAGCATTTCCCAGGATTCAGCCAGCTTGGAAAAGCCCATTAAAGCAGCAGATATGAAGGCCAAAACATTAACCATGAGCATTGAGTTCCTCCTGTTAACAGATTAGAAAGAGAAAGTTTAAAGACACCCAAATCCAGAATACAAGTGGAGTGTTTGTAAAGTTCTGATTGCATAGTCAAGTTACCTGCCAAAGCGGTTTACAAAGAGGCCCACCGAGAAGGAGCCAAAAATGCCACCTACAGAGAAAATGGCCACTGATACAGACCAGAGCGTAGTTAAAGTGGTTGGCGGTATGGGCTCTGAATATCTACGTTGCCATGTCTCATTGTAGAAGATTTCGATGATCTATGAGAGAGAGAAAATAAAGCATTACTCCTTGGGTATGAGAATTATTAGAGAGAGTGTTCATTTGATACCTCAAATAATTTATGTTTGTATGGCTTTGTAACTTCAGTCAAGTCATTATTTTGCTCCAGCAGTTCTATATTGCAGTCAGCAGAGGGAGCAGTGTTACTTCATACTGATTGCTGAGTCAGAAAGATTGCATAAGAAGCTGATCATCAACAAACATAAACAAGCCCTGGCTTATTATTGTGACTTACTTTCTTCTTAAATGAATTAAAATGATTTAAAAAAAATGCAAGAAAATCTATTCACTCACAAAGTTGAACATGAACAGTACCGTTCAAAAGTTTGAGGTCAGCAAGATTTATTCAGCAGTGATGCATTAAATTGACAAAAAGTAAACATTCATTTTTCAACATTGATTTCTTAAGTGACACTAAAGACTGGAGTAGGCTATGGCTGCTGAAAATTCAGCTTTGTCATGACATAAATAAATTACAATAAATCTCAATTAAATTAAAAAAAATATTTTAAAATTGTAATATCTCATAATTGCTTTATTGTATTTTTGATATTTGTAGCCTTGGTGAGCAAGCATGTTGACTCCAAACTTTTGAATGGTCAAAAAAAAATAATAATCAACAATTTACTTAACAATCTTAAGATCCACGTCACAGTAATGATGACGTCCTTACCATCTCCTTGACTTTTGACTTTCTCTCTTTATCCTGTTATAAGACTAATGTAACCTATGGCACATGATTTCCCACTCTATATATAGGATTCTCTCAAGTATATGGGATTTATCCAGAACCCTAAGGTAATGTGACCCATAAAGGGTTCAATGTCACTTACTCAGTCATTATTCATGGTGAAAAAGTGTCATTATAAGAATCTCAGCAGTGCTTGTCCATTATTAGAACGCTCTGCACGTGTGAATCAGCACATTTTAATAGGCTATTCTAGAAGGAGGGTTAATACAGCATATCTACAGCTAATCTAAATTTAGATGCATTACATAATAACACTAACATGCAACCATCAACAATAGCACAATGAATACAGAGAAAACAATCTTTCCATTTATTCAAATCGCCATATTATATATAAGTGCTTATGTGACATATGTCATGTCGGTATAAGTGTTCACCTTCTGAGGGGCATTGATGACTCCTGTGTTGTAGCCAAACTGCAAGGAGCCAATCACAGCAGTCCCCACAGACATCAACAGATTAAGTGTCAACTGCTGTAAGGGAAGAGGAACAACTTTTTAGTTAAACTATAAAGCAATATTTAAGTTGGTTCGCAACTATTATAACTAAATCCTTCTGATTCAACCTTTAATAGAACAATATTGAGAACACTTCTGTTTAAGGCAAAATCTAAAAGTCCACTGTGACAATTAATTGCTGTGAGCTTGATTAGACATTTTACGCAGGGTTTACGGAATGATTGTGCAGTTTCTATGGAGTGTTTCAATCAATCAGTATCTAATAGTCAAAAAAACTAGCAATGTTTGGTAGTTTTTTTTAACCACCAAATAACAAAGGTTCTCTTTATTCCAAAGAACTGTGGACTCACAATGCAGTAACATGCTGAATGAGGGAAACCCTGTTGATTATCAAGTATGATCCTATTACAGATCCGATCCGGCAGCACCTGAACCAATGCACGCACACATGACTACTCTAGCCTCTTATTCCAATCCACTCAAACAACCGCAAGCTCTTACATAACATGTTAAACAGGCCTTTAAAGACAACCACTTTATCTTGGGCACTAGCACGTATAGTCTGTATTAACCTTACAAAAAACACTGTAACTCAACATGTGATTTGATATGCTCCTAAGCATTCTATCATGGAATCCAATTTTCTACCCATTAACAAGCAGTTATTCTCAAACTTAAGATGGTTACATCAGTAGCCTTTTAATAGTGTTTTAATCTGGCCGGTGTGTTTTAGCAAACATTCCCTGCAAATAGAAGGGGACTGTTGTGGCAGGTTCATTGCGCCCCCTGGCGGCCATGCTCTGTACTGCTCGGACTCAGAATGTTTGCAAGTAGGCTAAACCTAAATAAACTAAACTAAATATTATAAATACACAGATTAATACATGCAATTAATTGCAGTTACCGTAAGCAAAATGAATAAAAACTAATTAACTGATGTGTGTTTTTTGCATGTTCACTAGATGATGTTAGGCCTCAAATCCTTCGGAAAAGCTTAACATTCCAGATTAAATGAATTTACAGAAACATAAGCAATGCAATGTCCTCTGAGCCACTGAGGCAAATGGGTTTAAACTTTAAAGGCTATTTTTTTCTTAAGTTTTGCCCAATAATAAGCTCTCTAATAACGCTCTATTATTAACACGCAATTATAAAAATAAACCAAATTTAATGGTTATACAAAAATTTGTCTGTTATAATTAACATATGCACATAGATTAATCAAGTGCAAAGCACTGGTTGATTCCTGGGAAAAAAATATTTTGGAAAATATAGAAAAAGAAAAAAAAGGAACAAAAGCTGTCAGTGGTAGGCTACACCTTAAAGTGCATATTAGTAAACTATACCACAATGGTACCAAAAGTGAATAGTACCTAAATAGTGCATATTAGAACCTTTTTTACAGGGTACCGTCCGAGTGGCAGTGACAATTCATTTTGGAGTATGTATGAAATAAAGAAATCAATACGCTGTCTGTGCAAATATAAATAAATTTGACAATTAATTTCGACATGCCAATCTTTCTAATGGACCTTCTACATCTAAAAGCAGGCGTTTGATGCAAAAACAGACAATTGTCTCGAAAAAAATAGCAGATTTTCTCTTATTTTTAAAAAAATATTCTGTAAATACTTTCCATTTGCATTTTTCCTTAGAGACCTTAACTAACCCTGCAACTACTCTCTTGTTCACAAGAGGCTATGATCATCTTTATGTTTAGCCTTCGTTCATCACTTTACTTCCCTGGCAAGCAAAATATATCACATTTATGTCAATGTGAAAATAAGGGTTAAAGTAATTAATCTGCCTCTCCCCTACATATCGTAATGCTGTGGTCTGAGAGGTCTTTAGAAGGTTTTATCACATATTCCCATTACTTATGGGTTTGTGACATGAGACCATTGTTGCATGAGAGTGAGACAAAAATGGGTATTGGGAAAAACTGAGTAACATGGCTCAGTGTAACTATGCAAAATCCAATCAATTTGACTATTTTACACAGTTTTACTATTTGTCGAGGTAGATAAACATCAATAAAAAACATATTGACAATAAGCTAAAGGTTTTATTAAAGTGTGCTTTCATTTTATTCATCTCGATTCTCTCTAAAATATGGGTTTAGATAAAATCTAGTTTTGCTTAGTTGGTAACGTTAGTTCTATTTAAATATTTACTGAAACAGTTACAACTCTCTCCCAGTTATATCCATCGGGCTTTACTGGCAAACTTTTGAAACGGTAACGTTAGGCTAGATGACAACATTAGGGAATGCATCGCCTTTATAAATAAAAGTATGACTACAGTTAATTATTACTACACTAAGGTTATTAGGCAGGCAATATTACCTTACCTTTTTATTAGACTCCATGGTGGCAGGTTTAAAAAGTTTTTTAAAAAGTTATAGAATAGATAATTTTCTTCTTTTCGTTGTGGTGGAAAAAAAGCGAAAATATCATAATTTAATATCCACAATGTATCAGCCTATTTATCATTTTGAAAGAAGCATATATTAGTCGATCTTAGTCATTTAGTCTGTCAGGTGTTTTCAGATAACTGCCATCAGTGTGTAAAGCGCTTAATATAAATTCTCGAGCATAGGTTCTGATTGGCTGTTGCTTGGTTACCTTTAACCATGTGGCCAGAGTCTGAATACATGGCTCTGCATGTGGCCGTGTGTACACAGGCATGTAAGGAAATGGGCTCCCTGATTGGCTGCACGAAAATGCGTCGACTTTTCGTTGTAATCTGGACAACCCTGAGAGACATTCCTTGGTTTCTAAAGTTGTACCAGAATGATCACACATGCCTTAACCAGATTTGATATCCATGTTTAAAAAAAAAAAAAAAAAAAAAAAAAAACACACACACATAAATAATATGCGTCTAAGACAAAAAAAATTATATATATATATATATATAGTTGTACGCATGTCCGAGTCATGTTTTGTCGTAATACATGCAAGGAATAGAGGCTGCGTTTTTAAATATAATTCTTTTTATAAGGTATCATGGATGACTATACTGATCATAAAGATCAATGCATATATCTTAGTTTAAAATAGGCCAATGAAAATATCTGGCACTGCTATTACATCTGACTTTTTGTCAGAAAGAAAGATTCAGCTTTGTATAATAATATAAAATAATAAAAAATAATACTCATGGATAGATTTGATAATCTGGAAGGTAGTGCTGCAGATTATCCACTACCTGCCTATCAGAATAAAATAACATTTGTCATTGTTATTTTATTCTGATACAATATCCTTGGGTTTTGTTCATCACAGTAGGAAAGAGTCCGGCACAATTGTATGCAAATGGAGGGGGGCAGGACTCTTCTTTTTTATAGGCTTCATTTCATAAGAAAGAATTTTTCAATAAAAAGAAAGGAATGTTTCTGTTGACTTTGGTTCTGCAGGATTACATAAATGCTCTTTGATAGGCATTATAAACAATAACAGACAAATGATGGATCAAAGACAGGGTGGGTTTGGAGGGTGTAGGTTGGTATTGTTCAGTATATCAAAGATATGTTGCCATGGCTATTTATTTCCTCAAATGTCATTTTCTTTTGTAAATTGTAAGCAGTTTGTCTTGGTTGATTGTTTACAATTAGGGGTAATTCTAAGATTCATATAATACCGCGGAAAGTCCACACAACACTGAGCAGATGAGAGTTTTCATTCAGATATAGGCTACTGCCTGCAGTCCACTACACACTTATCTCTGGTCTATTTCTGAATAGGATACTTATCAATGAAAGCATTGTTGTTTGCATGGCTATAATCGCCAACACCTCTCACTTGACAGCAATCTGAGAAGGATGAAATGAAAAGGTCATCCATTCATATGTACAAAGTGAATACTGCAAACAGAGAACTATTGCCAAAACCTATAAAAAAAGGTTCAAATTTTATAATGCCGTGCGTTTATCAAAGTCATACTAAATATTGTTTGATTTAAAAAACAAATACATTATAATAAAAAGTTACTCTCTATTAAAAAGGCTCGAAATGTGTGTCATCTGGTAACATAAACAGATTTATAACTTTATTGTCTTAAATAACTAAATGAAGTTGCTTTAAGTCAAAACAGTGCCATTAAAACTGTACTGAGTGAATTTCCAGTCATGCGAAGTTGAGTCAGAGAGAGAGGTGCACCGCACCGGGCATGTTTCAGCTTCAAGAGGTCACATGACCGGAGGATTACACCATTGTGTCCTTAAACTCATCCTTCACAGGAAAATGTCATGACACTGTAATTGTTACCTTACGTTAATTCTACCGGACCATCTAAAATGACTTTTGTTATTGTGTAGTGTAGTCAGGCTGATTATATTATAGCTATATAAATATATATTTAATATACGTCAAATATATGTTATTGTTTGGACTTAAAGCCATTTAGTTATTTATATTTCATATAAAAGGCAAGAACTGTATGAACAACAAACGACCAACTCCGATACGGCTCCGAAACGACCGGAAGTCATTCATTTTTAATTTTTTTTTTTTTAAATTTTGACTGAAGTTTGGTTTATTTTCTTTATTTATTTCTTTATATATTTTTCTGCTCAGAGCCGCCATCAAGGATTACAAATCTGTCTGATGTAGGATACCCTGACAACCTTGAGTAAGACTTTATTACTGCTGCTGACTTATTTGTTCAGGTGCAATGTCTATGTTGCTTAGCTCTGTTTTGGATGCCTCTATGACAGGCCTCTCATTTACCCCATGGAGAATTTGGAGATTTCTCTCACAAAGTGGACATGGCTCTTTAGACAGCAGTGGGCAGCCTGTTGAGTAAGGCCATAATGCCAGCATCTCCTATTGGTGCATATCGATTCAGAGAGCTGGCCTCTCTGAAAAGTGCGGGTTAGCATTTTGAGGCATTGACTGAATGCATGCTACAAATTCTGACTGTAAGAGCAATATACAGTGGGCCCATTCATAGCATTATCACTAACATTGGCGAAAGAATATGGTTATTATACAGCACTGTTCCCAGATCCAGTTTGTACAGTGGCAGTGGTTTGACATGATGATCAAAACTCTTGCTGTCTGTTCATCGTAGCGTTGGCATCAAGATTAATATGTTAGCCCATCTGCAAATTATCTAAGTCCACTAAAGGAGGGAGGGTGTTCTCACATTTTGCTCCTAAACACAGGAATAGTCTTCCCGATATTGTTCGAGGCTCAGACTCGCCGTCCCAGTTTAAAACTAGATTAAAGACGATCTCTTTAGCCAAGCATTCCCATAATGCTTACCTTTTATAGTACTGTTGAATCAGATCGAATGCATTGAGTTTATGAACAGCAGCTTTACTAATTATTTCCCATCTGCTTTTCTGCTGTTATCTCAGGACGCTAGTCCCAAGGTAAATGGCGTTCGTCAGCTCCAGTTTGTATCCAGCCTCTCATGGAGACTGTGAAGACCTGTGAAGAGACAACTCAACGCCGGCGATTTGTTATAGGCCCTAAATTAATACTTGATAACTGTATTGATAACTAACTAACTGTATTTTTTCTATGTACATTTCTGAAATGCTCTTTTTTTGTAAAGCTGCTTTGAAACAATATGTATGGTGAAAAGCATTATACAAATCAATTTGAATTGAATTGTGAATTTAAAATGGATTGACACATGCACTGGTTTTGGGTCAGTCAGTTCACAAATTTCTAATGGAGACAGTCATTGTTTAAGCCAGGCTTGACCAATCTGATCAAGCAAGCGTCCACACCATCATCTCTTTGTGTCCTCATCTCGGTCATTTTCATTATCTGGACTGACACTGTCATTGAGGCTCATGGCACTGAATGAAAGAGCACCTTCTTGTGGATTAAATGGAAACTTTAGACTAACAATGATGGAGCATTTATGACTCATGCTAATGGAGAGGCCCATTCCAACAGTATTGGTGAGGAGCCTTGTGTTCCCTATGAGTAGTGCTGTACCCTAATTTTCAATTGCTCCAATTAGAGACGTGTCCTGTCTGCCCTCAAAAAATCTGGAGAAAAAAAAGCAGATAATGAGCCCTTTACAAAGCATTCACTCGGAGCTTGTGGACAACAAAGCACCGAAAGCCCCTGTCCAATAGGCATAAATCCCACTTCTGCTACAACTTTGTATATCTGTCTTGGTGGCCTTGATCCACTGCGAGGGTCCAATAGTAAGTCTAAAATGAAAGTGCTTCTTGTGTTGGACTTTAAACTGAAGGATTTAGATTAGGGTTAAAATCATTAATCCTTTTGAATATAGGATTACAGTAAATATCATATTAGTAGAGTCTTAAAAAATGAACTGCATCACGCACCAAAAGTGTTGCAGTGTTAATAAAGTAATCTAATTAAGTTGAGATATATATATATATATATATATATATATATATATATATATATATATATACAGTATATATATATATATATATTAGGAAGTTTATTATATTCAAAGTGACTTAAATTGCATTCAATTTATTATTTATTATTAAATAATTATATTATTATCAATTTATTATTTAGATCTAGATAGATAGATAGATAGATATACAAATGTAATGAATTATTAATATTATCATGCCTAAAAATAGCACTTAAAGACTAACTTAAAGACATATGAGAGGAAGAAGTGCATTTTCGTTGCATAATCAAAAGATGTTAAGTAAAAAGTTCTCCCTTCTGTTTTTCTTTCCCCTGGGTGGGAGTCATTTGAGGAAGTACGCAACAAGTCTCCCTATCTATTGTTACAGATGGAGTATCTCCGGTGTAGCCACTGAGCTTCAGTCTCATATTTATCAGGAATAATATTTTGTATAAGAACCCTGCTGAGGGGAGGGAATTGAGAACAAAACCGAAAAAAAAAAGAAAAAGAAAAACTGGACTCCGAGATGTCAGGACTGCCCATGAGCTTGTGAAATAACGGTGACAACAAGGCAATGTTGTTCTTCCTCTTGGTAAGCTCAAATGCATAAATAAACTCTGTCATTCACATTATAACAGACTTGAGTTTGAACTTAGTTTGTAAAAAAAATAATAAAAAACTAGAAACACTGTCTTGCCATTGATTCTTATTTAGCAATGGAATGAGCGGTGTAATGCTGACCTCTAGTGAACTAGACTGTGTAACTGCTTAGAAATGTTTTCGAGTGAGCAGTAAAGCTTTTTGTTAAAAATCCAAATTTGATTATTTTCATTGCAAAATAATACTGAACACTCAATTCTCAGGTTCTAAATAACTTAGAGAAGTATTTATAGAAATCGGTAATCGGATGACTGCTTTGAAATATTGAAATTCCCTTTTTGTGCAATAATGCAAAAGTAATTTAGTCTTCTGTTTTGTAGCTATCTCTGTATTTTTGTGACACTGAATTTGTCATTGTTTATTGTGTAACCAAGACACTTGAAATTTAGTCAATGACCCAAAGCAAACCTAATATGTGCTTTATTCAAGAAAACACTCACAAGAGAGCACGTGTATTTTTTTATGTAGGCCTATATTTTTTGCAGATTCCAGTGAGATTTCTATTTAACCTAATTTGTCTGCTATGCTAAATACAAGGATTTTTGGAAAAATCTTTCCAAAAAAAAAAACAAAAAAACTGATCAGTATTCTAAAGTGTTTTTTATTTTTATTTTTATTTGATTATATTTTTTTTTTAGCAATTTTAGCAATTCTAAAGCAATTTTACTCAATTTTAATAAAATTGCAAAATAATTATTATAGGGAAAAATATGGCATATAAATGTAGACTGAAGAAGGATTTTCACACTACGATTGTACAAACAAAATCAAAATAAATTGTTTATGCATGAATCAAAGAGAAAATTTAAGAGACAATATCAAAAATATATAATAGTCATCATCTTATAAACTTTTTAGTGCGGTTTGTTTGCAGAAATTAAATGAAAAAAAAAAACATTTCACAGTATAAAGAAGATTTATAAAGCTAGAAGCCCAATGGTTTCCAATTTATTGAGTATTAGCAAATAATGCATCAGCTTCTGAAAACAGAGCTGTAGATTTAATACTTGGAAATATTAGATTAATCTGACCATGTAATGAGAGAGTTTCTGTTTTTTTTTTTTTACTATTTTAATAGAGTACTGGTGTAGGAATGAAATAATTTTTTAAAAATGGTTCCAATGATGATTTTGTATTTTCAGGTCCACTCCTACAGCTAATGTATGGCTGTTAGCTGAGTGAAAATTGAACATCAAGTGGACTGTATCATTTTTCAGTCAATGGAGAACATGGTCTCTCTATGGACATGGAAAGCCCTCAATGGCTCTCATATTTGCCACAGGATTTGGACATTAAGAACATTCTAGATAGGTTTGAGCTCTGGAATCACAAAAATCTCATATATATTCATCGTGATTGTGTTACTCGACACAAGAAATTCTACAAACACAGTAAAACAATACTTGACCAGCAAGGCAAGTGTGTTTGTGAATGTTTTGTATCCAGTGCTGTTGTTTATTTATTTATATATATATATATATATATCCAACAAAGTTATAACCATGTTAATAAACCAGTTTTCATAGTGCTCAGCTTACTATATTTTTTGATTATCTTAACTGAGTGTGTTTTGTCTGTGCTAATAGTTCGCCCTGAAGCTGTGATCAGAAGGCAGCGTGTTGGTTCTCTCAACTGTGTGGTGACAGGATTTTACCCCAAAGATATCACTGTGGAGTGGATGGTTGATGGACGACCAGCCTTAGATGGAATATCATCAGGTCTCCTGCCAAATCATGACCAAACATACCAGATTCAGATGACAATTGTGTTATCTGACGCTACACACAACTACTCCTGTCAAATAAAGCACAGCAGTCTTCAAGAACTGATGTTCACAAACATTCCTTTATAAAACACTATTTTTTTATTCTTGCAGTGGACTTACCATAGTGGCCAATACCAGGGTTAGGGGTCAAGATGCTTGACAGGACTGTAAAGTAAAGTGCTACTAAGTAATCAAGCAGCTCATTATGACATGATTGACATCAATCTGACCTGATCTTTCTGTTGCTTTTCATCAGAGACGCTTCTTCATGTATGACTGAAGAAAACAAACTGCACATTGGATTAATTGCAGGACTTGTTAGTGTTTGCACTAGTGCTGATGTGTCTTACACTGAAGCCATTTGGGGAAAAATATCTGTAATATAATTGCTAATATAATTTGATTTAAATTATATTTTTATATTATTATTTTCTAAACTATATAAGTCACTGTCATCCTTAAAGCAATTTTCTGCTTACTATAATACATTTGCTATAAAACATGAAACTTTAAACATATTTCTTATTTCTATATGTATTTCTCTTTATAAATGCATTTTTTTATTATATAAATGATTATATAGTTTTGTTTTGTCATTGTATGTTATGATTAATGTTGCCTGTCTTTACACTTCTTTTACATTTATTTAACTGTATTTAAAATAAATAAATACAACTTTAGCTAGAACTGTTTTGAACTTTTACTTGATTTTTACATCATTTTCTGATTTGAGATTAGAATTATCCAATAAATTAAGTTTAAGATAGTGTAAAATTGAATCTAAGATTTATATTACAGTACATTTTTATACTGTATGTTTTATTAGAGTACGTATCTTCTGTCCCAGACTGAATTGCACAGCGAAGCATGTCGAATAAGTTTATTTCATTAACTGCAGTGTCACTCCCCTTGCACATTATAGAGCAGGGGTTTTGGATCATGTGATTTGAGATCATCTGGGATAGAAAAGTGAACATAAACAGACGTGTGATACTAAACACTGATCATGTTTCAACCAAAGACTGCTCAAACTACAGCCACGGAATTGAACCAGATTGCATGAAAAATGATAAGGTACTGGACTGGGAGTATCATTTGAAAGCAACAAAGCACATGCAGTCCTATCTAATAATCTGATTAAACCTCAAGAACCACTTCCGTCCAGACCACTTCAGCTCTCTCAACAACACAGATAAAAAAGGGAAACTCTGCCCGAATCAGTTAAAAACGCAATAGTCAGTTTATAAAAATCAGTTTGTACTTTTATGCATCAGTTTTGGTCCAAAAACAGTAGGTTATATGAATAAAAGTGTGTTAGGTGGAAATTCTTCTTTTTAAAATAAACATACAGTGTTTAGACAATTTCTAGAAAGATATTTTACTTAGATAGCCTGTTTAATTTTCTAATGCAATCAGATTTATGTTTACATGTTTTTTTGGCCACTGTATGATCCAATAAATACAGTAAAACTATAGCCAGAAATCCATTCTGTGTAAGAAAATAAATATAATAGGTTTATGTGCTATACAAACCATTAGCACATACATGGTAGAAATATTTTGTGTGCACAGTTTTGAATCAGAAATGTTGTATAATTGAATTCGCTTTAATGAAAATGTTCGGATGCTGAAAATGAGACTTACCTGTTTGCTCGGGCTCACCAGGCTGGTGGTCTCACTAGGTTTGGCCTTGTCTGAGGCGGTCATGCTGACGAGAGAAAGACAGAATCAGAAGCACAGAATGAAAGGCAGCTGTCTGCTCCTCCTCCACAAAGGAAAACTCAAGCCACTACCCATATCTCATTCATCACATATACATGAAAACACCACAGTTACAGTACATGCTTCTCATCACCTGACGTCTCTTTCAGCCACTGAGCAAATGTCCATATCATCAGCCTTTGAACGCTATTTTAACACGTCGCAATGGAACGGCTCACTGATTGTTCAGACTCACATTATAGATTATTATACACATAATACTATCTAATGCAAGAGGGTTCTAGTGGCTTATTCTGATCACTGGATGACAAACATTCTCGCTACCTTCCATTTAAAAGTCATGTTTTGAAAGTCTCTTATGTTCAACGAATGTAATAAAAATAGAAATATTGTGAAATATTATTACAATTTAAAATAGCTGTTTTTTATTTTAATATAATGTAGAATGTAATTTATTCATGCAATGCAAAGCTGAATTTTCAGCATCATTACTCCAGTCTTTAGTGTCATCCTTCAGAAATCATTATAATATGATGATTTGGTACTCAATAAACATTTCTTATCAATGTTAAAAACAGTTGTGGTGCATTTTATTATTTATAAACTGTGATAAATTCTTGAATTCTTTGATTAATAGAGAGTTAACAAGAAAAGTGTTTATTTTATTTAAGCATTCTTGGTTTTTTAAGTATCAATTTTGTTTTAAAAAAAATGAAAACAAAATCTTACTGACCTCAAACTTTTGAAAGGTATAGTGTATACTGGCCTGGTTTGATTTGACAAAGTAATACTGTCACGGTTCCATTGTGTTTGGACTTTGTTTTGCCTATGCTTTCTGTTTTCACAGCCTCCCCACCTGAGTTAGTTTATTCAATTTTGTCACCATAGTTACTCATTTGATTATTCATCTAGTTCAGATGTGGTCTAATTAGTTGTCCTGGTTTATCAGTGTATATAAGTTCCCTTGTTTCAGTGCTCCTTTGTCGGTTCTTGTTAATGCATGTTCTGAGTTTTGGTTACGGCTTGCTATCGAAGTAATAACATTTATTTTGTATTATTTTTGCTGTCTGCCTACACCAATGCTTAGAATTCGTGACAAATACATTCTGAGTTAAACCAACAATATACAAACAAAAAGTTGTTATATTTCTTATGGATATACTAAATCTAGTAAAAATAGTAAAACGGAGGTGTAAAATGTAAATAATGAAAACAATACTGCAATCTGCTTTCTAAAAGCAAAAGATTATTTAATTTTATTGACAGGCATAATTTTAAGGTTTATGTTTTCTCAGTGAAATGTGACATGTCAACATATCAATATTATACAAATAATATACATTAATATTTATATAAGTTATAAGTTTATATATAGGTTAAAATGTAATTTTAACTTGAACATATAAAAAAAAATAAAAAAATACATAGCTGATTTTATGTCTTAATACGGGATATTAATACTTTTTTTAAGAGCGTAAACACCCCCCCCCCCCAAAAAAAAAAAAAACAACAACCACAAAACAAACAAAAACAAAACAAAATATAATTGCAGGCCATCCCTACACTGAAATAAACTTTAAAAGGGACACACAGTATAATTTCTGGAAAAAAAAAAAGGTTTTAATTTTAAACAAACTTGCTAAGCCCTGCAGACATGCTTGTGCTGTACTAGGATGTGAATTTTCAGTTAATCCAGTAGATGGCAACAGTAAGGTAAGGTTGAAATGTCTCTTCGTTGTATTTATCCTTTATCTCCGTTCTACATTTACAACAGCTTTCAACAGGTAAATTCTACTCACAACACTGCATCCCACAATCTTCATATCAGTGTAGGCTATGTATTAATCCAATGTCATTCTAAAGAAGTACAGCAAATACCTCAGGGTGGGATATTCCTTTACTTATCATTAATATTTCAGAGACAAAGTCTTGCATAATGGATCATGTTGACAGTAATTGCACGTGATGTCATATAAACATTGATCATGACCTCTGAACCTTTGCGGCGTTGACATAGGAGATGGAGACGTTTAGCCAGAACTAAACCAAAACAGTGCCATAACTCCACCAATAGTGTGGCAAATAATGAAAAATAATGTATGTGAATCTTGTATAGTTATATGCAATTATTGTATGTTTGAGTTCTATAAAAGGCTGACGGCCCAGTCATGTGACTGCCAGACCAAAATCCATTATGTAACTACATCCGTGCCACACATTTTTTTATTTCTTTTAAATAGTCATTAAACAGAAAATCAAACCGTCTTAAACACTAAACTTGATTCATTCATTTAAAGAAAAAATATGGCATAAAAGATGTGTGCTGATGGTACCGTAGTAACAGATATTATTTAAATGAATATTTAAACAAGCCTAGGCCTTTTATAAATGATTGTAAATCAACACTACATTCTGTTTCTACCACTCAAGACTTAGCCTATAGCATGACCTTATCATTCAAAATAAAGTCTACTCTAGTTAGTAAACGCTATTTTTAGACATTTAAGCCTATTACTTAATAATATACTTATTATTAGTAAAAACGTTTAAAACCAAAACAGCACTTACCCGAAGCTATTAGAGTTTGCTTGGGCAAAGGCTGTTGTTGTTGAGTGAGAACAGAGAGGGAAATAAATGAAATAACTTAAATAACTGCATTTAAATAGTTGTCAATAACATGTTTAGTAATCCACCAGTAGGAATTCAAGGACCGCCACTAACATGCTGCCATAAGACTACAGCAGGTACCAAATGTTAACCATAATTTAACATATTCCATGGTGTGCCATGGCCAAGCCACATATGATGATTGATCCTCAGTTGTGTACCGTTATCTGTGCCATATACCATAAAACTACTGATCCAAAATAATAAAATAAAATGATGACAAAGTCAAAATGATGACTTTCTATGACATTTCTGTCACAATTCCAATATGGTATGTCATGATTTCAACTTTTTAATGTCATTGATATGACTTACAGTGTGTTTTTTTTCTTATGTGATGGAAATAAGCTTCGTTGTGCTACATGTGTGTATGAACAGGCAGCAGTCTGCCCCCATTGAGAGGAGGCGAGTGATTTACAGCACAACACACGGGAGATGGATGGGAAAGGGGTGGGCATCTCGTATATGGGGGCAATTACAGTGACACTGAGGCGTTTACGGCTGATAAGGAACAGCGCGGTGGGGGTGAGCTCTTTTTCGCCCCTGACAACAGCTTTATAAAGAGTGATGGATTCTTGGTTGCTAATCCAGTGTCAGTCTTTCCTGTTCTGGAAATTGAAACGGGATGTGCCCATTAACTGGATACACAGAGGTGTAACTCAAATGTTTCTACATTTTATGTTCCCTTTTTTGTTTTGTTTTCCTTTACAACTAAAATAGAATGATCCCATCTTGCAACATCATGAAAGTTCACTGTCTTGGATGATCTGGTGAATACCTATTAAAAATAACTAATCATCTATCAGTGCTTGCAGTGGAATGGGGAATGCCATTGTTGTGGCAGCACTGACATCAGCGCTGTTCGTGTTAGTATTCAGTATAACAGCCATATAATGTATGTTTAATTCTTACTGGATTTATTCAGCCCCATTTCTAAAGATTACATCAGTGACAGCAATGTTATGACAAGCTTAATGCTAATTAGTCACACATCAGGTGTTCGTCCTGCGGCACTTTAATTTGCATTTTATGCAAGCAGTACTGTTATAAAGATCTCTTTGATTTACATTACAAGCTATCAGTATTTCACTTCACATTTTGTATGAATAGGCCTAACTGCACCAAACTGCATAGTTTTGCTCAGTTTGGGCTTCTAAATAAAATCAAGGTTTTTTTTTTTTTCACACGTCAGCCATTACAGGATTAAAATAAATAAACCATATGTTTCAAATATAGAAATGCAAATATAGAAAACTTGATTTTCACAGTTACAATATAGAGATCATTAGTTTCACTAAAAACAGCCAATGATCAAAACAAAAGTTTTAAAACAGATTATTGCATGATATACAAATAAAAAATACATACAACTGTGTCCACAACTGACAGACTCCCATTGGTAACTCAGTTGCCTCACCATGTAAAATTATATTTAAATAAAGCGTTGATATTTGAATATCAGAAAACCTCCAAAATGGAATTTCCATTTCCAAAAGCATTTCCATTTTTCTATTTAGATTCTTTGCAATGTTTTCCCAACCACGTGGATGCTCACAATACTTGCGATAATTAGCTAGTTGCTAATATAATTCAAGGAATGGCTAAATCAGGGTTTTTTCGAACTGTGGTTCAGGGTAAGCGAGTGCTATTATGTATATACAAAGTATATATGTTTCTATTTTAATTGCGACTGTAACCTTTATAGATTTATATATTTTCTGTTCTTTTCTCTTAAATTAAAAATGCTTAATATGTTAATACAATTTTAAAAGCAAATAACTTATTCTAATAAAAAATATTCTTTGTATTAAAAAAAACAAATTTTGGGTTGAATTCTTTAAATATTTATGCAAGATTTATTTTATTTAGTTAGTTATTTGACAGGGACAATGTACATTAATTGACATTACTGTAAATGCACCAGAATTAGCCAAAAGGCTATTTTTCATCTGTTGTCCCTGGACAGATCTTAAAATTGTCTACCTAAAATGAACAACAATAAAAGATTACAATGAACAATACAAATATAAAAAAACGTAAAACAGATATATTTCTTCAGTCCTAATAAATACAGTGTACACACTTGCTATAATAGACATTGTTAAAATTGATACCAATTTATAAAAATTATACTACACACTGACCCAGCATAGACACAGGTCGCAGTACCGTTGGATTAAGTGACGATAGTCTTATTAATGCTCACATGTCTGATGTGTTATGAACCAGTTTTTCAGATGTTTTTTGCGTCTCATTACAGTTTATAGCAGTTTATAGTTTATAGATTATAGCATAAATAAACAAGAATATAAATTTAAAGAAAGCAAATATGTTAATATTTTAATTATATTTTATTATAATATTTTATTATTTTATTTGGGCAATAATGACAAAAAAAAAAACAACATATGTTTTTATGTTTCAAAACATAAAACACTGTACAGGCTCATTACGGGATAATGATCTTCTCTTTCTCACACACACATGCAGACATAACAGAAGCATAAGGAACTTATTATCAGTGCAGAAAACAGCACAATCACCCCCTTCATTCTCCTGGCTGTCCTCTGACCTATTTAATTATGTCAACGCTGCTCATGCACCTGTGTGTCCCAGGCTATTACACCTCCCATCACTTAACGGCTTTTAGTATCGTAGCATCCTGTTCCACATCCAGCCACTTTATTGCCTTAAAAAAAACAACTAATGTTTGAGTCCCCTCTGAGCGATACCAGCGCAATCGTGTACTTGAGGTGTTCAGCATTCAGCCATGATTGCTGTTTAACACTCTTTGTTGAGGTGGGCTCGTAAAAACCAGGGTCAAGCAACAGAGGTGTGCTGTAGGCTTCCACCCCCCACCGACTGTAATGAGACGCAGAGACTTTAATAAGATGGAGGATAGTGCACACATGCAGAAAGGACATTAGCTCGCTGTTGTTAAGACTACAGTTCTCCCTCCCACCAATCACAGCTGATCTGCTTTCTCACAGCATCTATGATAGGACACATGCATTGCAGCTTGATGCATTAACACTCTCTTTGTGGCACCATTTTTGCATGTTCATTTACATAGTACAGTATTTACAACCCTTTTTATTACACTATGCCTCTATTTATTGTACATATTCACTTTGAATATGCAAACTGAGGTCTGATTTTTAATATCAGAAGTTTGATAGTAAAAATAGGCGCATCAACAGTCCACATGTATCACAACCCTGTCAAAGGGTTTCCATGAGAGAGCGAAACAAGAGAAAAGGGGAAGGAGGAGCGAGAGGTGGAACATAGCGAGTCCGTGGAGGCTTATTGGTGCGTTGAAGTCACATGATTGCTTTAGGAATGCTAATTCATGCTGTATTTTTTTCTCCTCCTCTGTGCTTGGTGTAGTCTGTGCCTGTCGGATAGAGCAGACTTCAGACATGGTGTAGGATATCAGGAAAGGAACAAGCGATTTAAGTTGAGACGAGGCCTGTGCCGAGGGTGAGTACGGCTTGATTAAGAATGTGCAGTTGTTTATTGCTTCATATGTGATTGTAAATGTCATTTAAGCAGGAAGCCTGCTTCTATTTCTATATGTCTCTTCAGGCTAAGAGTCTCATGTGTGGTCTGTATGTTAAATAGAGTGCATAAATGTGTGAATGCCTGAACATGTACATCTTGTCACAGTGAAAGCAGTTTGGTGAATTCCACCACATGCCCCCATGCTTTCTGTGCGGTTACTAACATCAGAGAGAGCGACAGAGATTGACAGATATTGTGTGGACTTGAGGAACTAAAGACCCTCTCTGGTAAAATAATGCTTCACCTAAAAATGAACATTCTTCCATCTTTTACTCACCCTCCTGTCATTACAAACCATTCATAATTGTGTTGTTTTGTCCATTAAGCTGAAAGTCAATGGGGTCCATGGTTGTTTTGGGACCCATTGACTTTCATTGAAACATTCTTCAAAATATCTTGAGTGCGAGTGATTCATAATCACCTTTAATGAGTCAACCTGAATATATAATTCAGCGTTATCACTGAGATAATACAGCCCGATCTCATGAAAGTTTGTGTCTATGGCACGAATGTCATTTCTCGTGGCATTTATACGCCAAAAACAGTTTTTGCGTGTATTTGGCACGTGATTTTCGCGTACATATGATACGCACTTTTTTGCGTATAATACGCACGAACTCCCCACCCCCCTCCCCCCTAAACCTAACCCAGGGTTTTTTAGTGCGTACCATATAAACGAAAAAAAACACTTTTGGCGTATAAATGCCACGAGAAATGACACTCGTGGTATAGATACGCATCTTCATGAGACTGTGTTGGATAATAGTAGTTCATGCCAAAGCTGAAGGTGAGTGATTTATGTGGACAAGCGCCACAACATTTGCGATGTTTTAAGGATTATCGATGAGTTTGCTCAGTGTACGTGTACACAAGAAGCTTTTAGACCATTCAGAGACAATACGTTCCTGGACAGGGGAGTGTTGCGCTATAGTGGACTGACTGACTGACAGGTAGTGCTAATACAATTCATTTAACCTGTCGCCTCTCAAATAACAAGACCATCTGCACTCTTTCGGTACATTCTAGTTTGACCCAACGCTCTGTAAACAAATCCAAGAAGGCGACGCTTGTGTGTAATCTTGCCAGTGTCATCTTATGAATTTGACACTGAACATCTGGGTTGCTTTAAATGTGATATGTTTCATAGCATGTTGTTATAGATATGCCATGGGTTCTTTTGCAATTGTGTTGTTGAGTGAAATAAACAATAGTTTATTGTTAAGCGTTTAAGTTCATGTTTTCTTGTAGTACTAAGGTACTTACAGTACAGTTTGTTGCAAATGAATCATGCAAAGCTTGTCGGTTTAAAACCGCCAATGGGCAGGTCACTTGTGTACGATAATTGGGGTAAGACCTTCATGTTTTACACTTGCCTTTCCTGTGTCATGGGGCTCACAATGAGCTGGAGTAGTTCACCCTCACCCTCAGGTCACTCTTATAATCAATCAAACAGAAGGGACACAACTTCGGTTCCCCTTAAAGCTCCAGGAAATAAGGGGCACATTGAGTAGGGCATGAAGCTCCTGTTGTCAAAAGAAAAGAGATAGAACTTAGCACACTCATGCTAGGATTTTACATTTTAGGATTTTTTCTCTCAAGGCCTGATATTTTCTGCAGAGGAAACATGTTTGCATTTATCTAGTGATCAGAGACTTGTTGAGCGCACACAGGTGGATTATAAAAACTGTCTTTGATTTCATCATCAAGATATGAACTTCCAAGTCCAACAACACAAAATCACCAGCAAGTAAATGCAAGGACTTTGACCATAAACTATATTCAAAGTTGATTAAAGCAAAATAAGAACACATGTTTGAAGGCAACTCAAAGCAAACTGTAGTTTGTGAACTGCAGAAGTGAATTAGTGATGCCATATTCTACAGTATTATAAGTGATTTTGGACTTTTTTCCCCCTAAAAAGACATCTATAAATATTAAATATGGACAGTTGCAGCAGTTTTCATAGATTTTTGGAATTATTTACAGAATGCACCCGAGGAAACATATTTAAAGTTGGCATTAAATTAAAATCTAATTTGGTAGATTACTGTGAACAATGCATGCATGTATACGTTTCTTTTTATTTAAAAATTTTGACCATGTCATTTTTAATCACTATCTCGATCTTTCGGGAATAATGATGGACTTCTATTTGTTGTCTTCCCAGTCCTTTAAAATCGGCTGCAAGCTCACATTCATTTTTGAGTGTAATGCCCACATGTCAAAATCATCAATCATCAAATGAGGGTTGGAACCATTGGGGAAATGGCTTTTTTTTTTCTTCGATAATTGTATTTACATCACACAGTACAGAAGAAAAATCTGTTGCTACATCCATTTCATTGTGACTTTAGTAGTTGAAATATTACAACAGATATTCTAGTCCAGTTGACAATGGTTTTATAGTAGGCCAAATCCCTGATGCACAACCCACAGAGCACTAAACACAATTGCTTTCACTTTTAACAGACAGAGGCCCATTTTAAGCCATATATCACATGCTGGTGGTGATGGTTCTTCGGAGGGAGGAGGTCTGTGTTTGAGCACATGCAGCGACCCCTTGATGTCTAATGAGCTATACAGGACTCAATATGCAATATGTGTTATGTGGCATCTAATGGTGAGATCCATCTCCAGCGATGAAAGCGGTGAGAACCAGTAACAGATGAGCGAAGATGTTTTCAGAGCTGTCCGAGCCCTCATGAAGATGAGACCCAGACCCAGCGAACGAACGCGTTCACCTCACTGCTCACCATGACATTCTTCTGTCATGCCTGATGATGCTCCCATTAACACAAACTCAAAACAGACCATATGTCAGGGCTCTCGCTTTCATTTCTGACAGTTTCTGATACTTATCTGAAGTTTAGATATGTGCAGCTCTTCTCTCCTGTCTGTCCTGAAGAATGACAAGTTTTGTCCTCAGAGAAATATTTGCAGAATGG
Source organism: Pimephales promelas (assembly GCF_988280905.1). Taxonomy (NCBI): domain Eukaryota; kingdom Metazoa; phylum Chordata; class Actinopteri; order Cypriniformes; family Leuciscidae; genus Pimephales; species Pimephales promelas. The sequence goes on along the minus strand of NC_142788.1, from coordinate 18,519,319 downwards.
GTTTATGCTTGTGATGCACAGGTTCAAGAGTCAAAAACCGCTGATCAATCAAACCAAGTGCTCTATCAGTCCTTGAGTTCAAAGGACTCAAATATCAAATATTTGCAACAAGTTGACGATGGCCTGATTTTTGTTAATTAATGCCATTATATAACACAATATAAGTAATATAACACAAAGTATATTAAATAATTTAAAAAAAATAATGAAAATATAAATAGTTATTTTTGATCCGTTAACTAAGGGGCTGTTTACACACCACTGTTTTGTCACTAAAGTTTTGAGACTAAATAGGGAACAAACAAAAGGAGGGTAACGAGAAAGGCAAGTGGAACATATTAAACAATAATCCAATAAAAAGATGGGAGGGGTTAAACAATAGACAGGAGAGCACATGGCACAGAGAAACACATGACAAGCCAAGTGCTCAATGTGCATGACAAACCAGAAATGTCAGAGCTCTGTCACCATCTAAGATTAGATACAGCTGAAAGTGAAAGACTTTTGGACATTCATTTAAATGACAGCGGCGTTTTGGGTGCCTGAAAACGCAAACGTTTGAAAATGGGATTCAAAGTGCAAGTTTTTGAAAACCGTATCTGCCTGTGTAATCAACAAAAATGCGAATTTCAGAAGACGATGATGTCATGCACATGCATATTACATGTTCAATCTAGTGTTTCATCGCCATCTAATGGCCAGACAGAAGAATACAATATTTTTAGTCCGTTTCGCAGATCCGTGTGAATGGGGATCGTTTTGCTTATGTTGTCTCTACGTACAAAACACAAAAGGAAAAACTTCTCAGTTTTAAGCATATCGTTGCTGTGTAAACGTACTCTAAAATAGTTCCAAATTAAGTAAATATCATTCCCTGCTTGTTATCGAGCAAAACACAGTAGCCATGTTTAATTTCTGACTGAAAAAATGTGTTTGAAGGAATTGGTTGAGTAAATGATGCAATGACTCACTCATAACGACAGCCACTTGTTTAGATCCTGAATGAACAAGTCTGTTCAAACGAATCAGTTGAATGAATGATTTAATTTCTCATTCAATGGCGTAACAACTTAATTTGCTGAAAAATGCCGCAGCCCAATCCAATTAAAAAAAATGGAACTAATGGTTATATAATGAGTATACAATGTGCACAGGTCTCACTTTCATGGCAGTCGGATTATTATTTTTTCCAGAGTAAAGCAGACCAGCAGACTGAATGAGAATGTGTGAAGCTGCTGACAGCCTATAGTAACTGTGTGAGAGTGTATGAAGTGAGGGCAGACAACTCGTGCTCTCTCTCTCTCTCTCTCTCTCTCTCTCTGGGCATGAAAGTGGTTCCGGCCTGCCTCTGAGCTCCATGCCCAGGTGTTCTCCGTCCTCCTCTCCCTCTCACTCAGCAGCCGACAGCTACACAGCTGCTTGACATAAATCTTCTTTTTCTTTCCTTGTTTTAATGTCCTAAAGCCCAGGGCATTAATGATTTGGTTCCTCACCATCAAGGGTCTGATATTTGCCACATTCTAACCTTTTTAACTTAACTGGCTGATACTGGTAATGTTATACAGTGCCCTCTATAATTGGCACCCCTATTTGAGATGTGGTCGAGGACTTCTAAAAATTCTCCTTTTTTTTAAACAACACAGAACCCAAATGCAAAAAAAAAAAAAAAGAGAAAAATCCAACCTTTTACTTAAGTACCTTACTTTGGTGGTAAAAAAAAAAAAAACAACATTTAGAAAAAACAACAAACTTGAAATTATGTGGCCCACAATTATTGGCAACCCTGATGTTAATACTTTGTACAACCCCCTTTTGCCAACAAGACTTTCATTCATCTTTGCACAATATTTCTAGATCATCCAGTGTCCTAGGTCCTCTCTTACGCACTCTCCTCTTTAGCTCGCCCCACAGGTTTTCGATTGGGTTGAGGTCTGGGGACTGAGATTGTGACTGCTGAACCATTTTTTGTGTAGATTTTGCCACATTTTGGATCATTATCCTGTTGAAAGACCCAATGACGACCCATCTTCAGCTTTCTGGCAGAGGCCATCAGGTTTTTATTTAAAATGTCCAGTCAGTTCAAAGCGTTCATAATGCCATGTACCCTAACAAGGTGGGCCTTTAGAAGAGAAAAAGGCCCACAGCTTCACAGATCCTCCACCATACTTCACCGTATGCATGATGTGATTTTCAGCATACTCATCTTTTGTTTTACGCCAGACCCACTTAGAGTGTTTGTTGCCAAAAAAAGCTCAATCTTAGTCTCTTGACCAAAGCACACGATCCCAGTTGAAGACCCAGTGCAGCTTAGCAAACTCCAGACGTTTACTTTTGTGAGTGTTAGTGAGAAAAGGCTTTTTCCTAGCATGCCTCCCAAACAGCTTGTTGGCATGTAGAGAGCGTCTGATGGTTGTTTTGGAGACTTTGTGACCTTTAGATGCCACTCTTTGATGCTATTCTGTGACAATGAGCTTAAGACTTTTTTTTTGCTTCTCTTACCATCCTCCTCACTGTGCGTTGTGGCAAGATAAACTTGGGAACTCTTCCAGCCTTGTTTGTCACTGTTCCAGTTGTTTTAAACTTCTTAATGATTACTCTAAGATGCGGGAAAGTTAAGGCGAGTGGCTATTTTCTTGTAGCCATTGCCTGACTTATGAAGGTCGACACACATCTGCCTTACTTAAATGGAGATTTTGACAAATAGGTTAGAGAATTAGGCCTCCGTTTCACATCATATTTATACCCCAGGGAAACAGGAAGTCATGAATTACTAATTAAAAGTACCTAGATACCCTGACCAACTTTAGCATTTACAGAAAAATATTTTTTTAAAAATCAATTACATTTTCAGCGGAATTGTTAGGGGTGCCAGTAATTGTGGGAAACGTGAAACGTTTTTTTACCACCAAAGTAATGTACTTAAATGAAAGATTGGATTTTCTCTTTTTTTGCCGTTCTCTGTTGTTTAAAAAGGGGGGGATTTGTGTAAGTCCATGACCACATCTTAAACAGGGATGCCAATAATTGTGGAGGGTACTGTATATTTATATGTATAAATGTTTAAAGGGGTGTTCAATAAGGAATACCATATGTTTTTCTATGAATGTTAAATCTTAGACACATAAAAGAGGAAACCTCTAAAGTGGCAAATTTGTCATTTAAATGTTTTTTTTAAGTGGCACATTTTGTCATTTAAATGTCTTTTAATTAAAACTGACATTGTCATATCTTATCAGATTTGGAGGTTTTAACACTCAAGGTCTATTGAATTTTTGAGTGTTACATCACTTGACATTGTGTGACAAATTGTAACGACTGAGACATGAAAGCTTCATAGTTCTGAGGTTTTCAATATTTACAGTCACTTTTCATTTCTTGTGTTACACTCTAGTCTTTCCACCTTAGGACTGAAATAAATCAAAGATCAGAGAGGCAGTTTAAATCTGAGGGCTTAAATTACATACAGGATCTGTCATCTCTTCCTCCCTGTTTTCTAAATACTATCTGACAGCTTCTCGCTTAAGGACAGTCTCTATGACAGGTGGTTGAGTTTCACAAGAACAAGGTTTGCTCAGGTGTTTCAGCTATGTGTTCAACTGACAAGTACCAGTCACCATTTGCTATGAAACAACATCTTGCTAAAACAATTTTTTCTAAATACAGGAAAACTAATGTTACAAAACTGCACATTTTTTATGCGAAATAGATTTTAAAAAGTGCTTATTATTTATGCATTTGATCAGCGCAACAGCAGCATTGGCTCAGCCAATGGCATGTGTGGGGCGGGGCTATCTATTTGTTTGGCCAATAGAGTGCAACAGTGACCCATTTAATTTTAAGCAGCCTTTCTTCCGAAAGTATTTTTCTCGTTAATGTTTCCCATAGGGATATTTTTAAAAGTGTTCAAGCCTTGTTTGTTTAGTTATGAGCTTTGAACCATACTGATCAGCTACGGGGTGAATCACCATATTACAACCTTTGATTTCAAGAAAGAAAATAAATAAATTGGACAAAAAGACAAAAGGTACAAGACTGTCTACTTAATGGCTTTGATGAGGGAAAGAACTACAATTCAGCATTGTGAATGTCATTATCAACAATTATAAACTATTTATTATTACATATAAAATTTATTTACATATAAAAATATTTATTTAATGACAGCCCGTTCTTATCCCAAGGCGTCATCTATAACTGACGCTTTTGACCATGCGTCAACATCCGACGCACATAGCGTCAATATGACACGCGCCTCCTAGTGGTCTAACCCTAACCCTACCCCAGACCTAAACCTTAGGATTTAGATGCACGATGAAAAATGTCAGTTAGATGACGCCCTAGAATGAGAATGCGTTGTTAATGATATTGGTGGGTGCTAAAGAGTTCTTTTGGCATTATTGTCTTATTTCGATTCTCTGATTGGTGGAGTTCTTTTGCAGATTCATGGGTAATGTAGTTTTTCACTGGGAATTCTGATGTTGATCATTTAAAAATAATGCAAGCTTATGGCTTCAACAAAAGCCTATGCCATTGATAAACAACCTTGTAGCTCACAGTAGGTCTTTCTATAAGGTTATATGTTATAATTAAAATCAATTATATGGAGAATACAAATGGGATTTTTACTTACAGAACCAACTTGTTGCACAATATGGCTGATGGAAGGATTATTCAGGAAACCCGTCTGAAAATACTATTATCTTTTTGGTCACGCTAGAAGCAGAAATTACACACTTCGGCTTTTAATTGTGTTACTTGGGGAAAAGGTGCAAACTGATTTTCACCTGTGTGATCTTCAGGTTCTGTCTAATAACTCATAGGCTGGAAGTGGACTCTGGGGCATCTGTGTATCTGATTCCTTCCCTGTGGTAATGTAGTTTTACGGCTCTCGGAGATTGCACGGTGAGGGCCACGTGTGCTGCTGGTTGCAGTCTATTTATGCTGAGACAAAGGGAATACCGCCCAAAAAGCTCTCACTCTTTTGGCAGGAAAAAGTAATTTCTTTACCTAGTGACCTATTTTAGACAAGCAAAATTTGCTTTTTTTATTTCATTTACTAAAAGTGAATGGTGATGACCATAGTTAATAATTTTAAGGCACTATTTTCAGTAAAATGTCCTCTCTCAAAACTATTAAAGGATACATAGATACAGATATAGCATACCAATTTTATGGACAAATTTTATGAAACTTTTATGGTTCTTTTTGGCAATTGACTCCCTATTGTGTCCTAGATAAGAAAGTTTGGAACAACATGAAGACTAAATAATGACAGAATTTTAATTTCTGGGTGAACTATCCCTTCCAAAGACAAAACTTTTGTTCATTTCAGCATCAGCAGCATTTTTATATTGTTACACTGATTAAACTGTCACCTCACAATCCTAGGAAAATCCAGAATTGAATGGGCTTCAGTCAGCTAGCCACAAATCTCATTCAGATTCCTTAGGAACAGCACATCCCTCCCGCGAGTGCTGTTTAAATGTTTTAAAGTGGTTTTGTGCCACTAAAAGCATTATCATTTTGATTGAGACAATAATGAGATGGTGCAAATGATTGTGTGCTTGGGATGCCTGTGTTGTTATAGCGTGGAAGTGCTTTACTGATGTTCAAATTTAGGTTATTTCATGCTTGGACTCCACCTGATAATCAGAAATGATACACATCCAGTTTGTGAGCAGTCGGCTGAATAATACGACAGCAAAAATGGCCAAAATCATGCTACCGTTTCAATTTATCTGGCTTTGTAAGCACCTAATTTATATGTTAATTGCACCATTTTAAATGATAGCTTTGAATGCAGAATTCCAGTTCATTGTGAAATTACACTACATAGTTGGCATTCCCGGTTGGTCGCTAAAGACAAGCTCTATATTTAAACCGGACTATTTTAATATGCAAACACACGTTCTGTAGTCATTTACACTTCCATTTACATGAAGCCACCATGATTTTTTTTTTTTTTTGACATTTGCATGTGCAAAAGTCTGGCATTTAGGTTCAAATCCCTTTCTGACATTGTAAACGCACATCATGCAAACTACAGAGCCTCAAAAAACACTTGTGATAGCAACCAGACGGAGAAGCCCCCCTCGGCCGGGCTCTTCACACTGATACTAAGGCGACTGGGGGTCATATTTCATGCTTTCTCAGTTCATGTGGCCCTTGCAGACAAAGCCGGCAGGTTTATGGTGGATCTTAAGGAAATGAGGGCCACAAATCTCCTGTTGCCACATAGAGGGAATGTGCTAATGTGTGGAGAATGATGGATACCAGAGAAGAGAGAGTTCTGGCAGGACAGAACAATGGCTTGTCAAGGTTAAGATACATTTCTCACTTTGAGCTATTTTGCGGTTGGGGAGCCACTCAAGAGAAGGAGAACTTCAGTTGAAGTACAGAACTGCTCTGTTGAATCATTGCATGTCTTTGAGTTAAATGAAGATGTTTACTGAATGTTTCTTGTTTCTGACTCAAACAAGCTAGGGGTGTGTGTTCTCTTTTCCAACTCTCCCCATCTCTGATTTACGACAAGCATTGATATATGCTCAACAGACACGCTGTTAAGCGAACATGTCTTGACATAGTCTGTGATATACACTGTTGTGCTGCAGAGCAAGTATTCATTATTGAATCTGACAGAAGGAATCTGGAGTCGGATCTGGAGGTGACACTACGTCTGACGTATCTATTAACGGCAGGAGCTCCTAATTGCTTTACTGTTTACTCACACTTGGCCAAAGGTGTCAAAACTGACAGCAAGCATCCTGTGATGAAGCTAATATCCTCCTGAGAGACTTAGTTTAACTAGCAGTGTGGTGAGCATGACATGTTAATTTCAGGTCTAATGTCACACAAAACAGACAGTTTGGACTATAATGTAAATAACCATTATAATAATAAATCTTACCACTTCATCAATTTAAAATATTACGGTAACACTTTACAATAAGGTTCATTAGTTAACATTAGTAAATGCATTAACTAACATGAACTAACGATGAGCAATGCATTAGTTTAAGTGTTTATTAATCTTTGTTAATGTTAGTTAATACAAATACAGCTGTTCATTGTGCGTTCATGTTAGTTCAGTGCATTAACTAATGTTAACTAATACAACCTTTGATTTTAATAACGTATAAGTAAATGTTGGAATTAATATTAACAAAGATTAATAAATGCTGAAGAAGTATTGTTCACATATTGTACATGTTAACTAATGTAGTTAACTAATGTTAACTAATGAACCTTATTGTAAAGTGTTACCAATATTACAAACAATATAATAAAAATAATATTACAATACACAATAAAAAGGGTAACACTGTACATTTTAATCTGTTAATATATTTAAAGCATTAGGTATCATGAATGAACCTCAATTGCCAAAACCAATGAACCACAGCAATTATTCATCTAGGCAATGTTAATTTAAAAATATTCATTGATATTGTTCATTAAAGGAGAACTCCGGCGCAAAATGAACCTTTGGTCTAATAACACATTGGTACCATAGTCAACCGTTCTCTGAGATTTGTTTTCATGATAATCGAATGTAAATAGTGTAATCGCTGAAAAAACTGTTCAGCGTATACGCTATATATGGGGGCATTTAATAAGTAAAACGAAATCGCTAGTTAATACCACTAACTACCACGCTCAAAATAGCCCCACACAGTAACATAATGAGGGTCCATACATGCAAAACGAAGGATTGAGAACTTTGTAAGTGTACATACCGTTTAATAAGAAGATACTTTATAAAGACAGTGCACTTCGTGTAAACAGAAGCCATCTTTGGAAAACAGACTCGATAAGTCGAACCACGAACGCTGTTCATACAGTTCAGAAGTTCGCTGAACTTCATACAGTTCAGCTCACTTGGCATGTCATTCGTTGTTCGACTAGTCAAGTCTGTTTTCCAAAGATGGCTGCTGCCTGAACTGTCTTTATAAAGTATCTTCTTATTAAACGGTCTGTACTCTTACAAAGTTCTCAATGCTTCGTTTTGCATGTATGGGCCCTCATTATGTTACTGTGTTAGTGTGGGACTATTTTGAGCCTTTTTAGCGGTATTAACTAGCGATTTCTCTTTACTTACTATATGCCCCCATATACTAGCGTTATACGCTAAACAGTTTTTAGAGATAAAACTCTTTACATTCGATTATCATGAAAAGAAATCTCAGAGAACGGTCGACTAGGTACCAGTGTGTATTTAAACCAAAAGTTCATTTTGCGCCAGAGTTCTCCTTTAATTCGTGTTTTACTCATAATACATGGCAAATATTTTAATTATGTTTTTATATTTTTATATAAATTATGTAAATTATATTAACTTAAATGAAAAATCTAATATTTAAAATATTTTAGAGTTTATATAAATAAATTATATACACACACACACACACACACACACACATACATATATATTTTAGAAATGCAATTCTATATTTACTAATATTACACTGATTAAATTGGTAATTGTAAGATAGAAAAAAGTTTTTTAATCACCTTGTCTCTCAATTAGTATGAACTCATAAAAGCTGCATGCATAATGTATTTTATAAAGCAAAACGTGATTTTAAATACAAGTATAGAACGTCTCTCACTGCATGACATGAATACACAAATGTGCAGCATTCAGAACAGTGACCTCCCATTAATCAGTTCTCTTCAGTCAAGCTGTCATTTTATGGCATGACAAATGCATGACAAGACACAAAACTGGTTTTAGCTTATCTTTTGATGGTTGCATTGCTGTGATCATAGCAGACTGGTTCAACCTGGCTGTGGCCTGTCCAGACAGGCACAGATTGAGTGTCTTATCCTGCAGTCATTTACCCTTAGGGTTAGCCATGGTTGTTTGATGTGGCCTCTGCATTGTGCTGATAACTCATCTCTACCTGAACGCCTCGAACTAACTTTGTTTTTTACAGCTCCGACTCGCCTGTACTAATCCTATTGTATTGCTCTGTGCAGATTTCATCCTGGTTGCTACTTTTGTCTTCACTGAGTTTAACTCAATTTGCTGTCTGGATGTGAAAGTGTTTTGTAGGAAGGTTACTCGGCTGACGATTGCACTGGACGTTCGGTTAGATGCAGAGGTGTATGGTGAGGAGGGCTCTAATGCAGACTAGCAAATTGAGTGGAATAATGTGTAGTTTGCTGTTAGCCAGTGAAATAATTAGAGGAGAGGAGAGGAGAGAGAGGGAGGGGGATGACAAAGAGAGGATTTTCAAGGTAATGGACAATCGAGTGTAAGATTCCACATCTAAGGTTAAGTGGGATCAAACAAATTCCTCAAATATTTTCTGATTACTTCTTTATATCACCAGTAGAGCCATACAATCTCGCCGTGGTACTTTTTTATCGTAATGTCCAGCCACACAAATGCAAAAAAACTCAAAAAAAAAAAAATACTTCTGAACGTGTTAGACATGTAACAGCAGGTGTATTGCACTACAGAAGAGGATCTCTCCCATTTGGTCTTTGTGTATCAGCAGTCTCACTATTGGTCAAGCTGTTCCTCGGCTGAGTAAAAGGAAGTAAGGCTGGGTTTATTTTGACCAACAAGTGTCCTCCCAGCCCCCAAAAAGAAAACCCCACCTCATTTCCCCTGTAGCAGCCTTTGATGTGTGTTTGTTTAATGACATTATTGGGTCCCAGTCATCTGTGATGGGAGGAGTTCTGCTTCAGAGAAGAGTCAGAGGTTGGATTCTCCTTGCTGCTAGTTGTATGCTGTCACAAGTTTTGGTGGAAGCTGTCAGACTATCTGAGTGAGTACAGTGCAACTGATTCGGTTTTGGCTTGTGAACTGTTTTCGCTGTTTTTAGTTCCCTCCGAACAACTTTATTATCTAAATCCCCGAGTTAATGAATCAGCTGCAGTTAAAATGTTCAGCTAACAATTCTTTGTTGAAAGGGGGCGGTTCACACAAAAAGCATTTTTGCATTGCACTATGCAGATTTCATTGTTTTCCTATGTAATCATGCTCTCTAGTCGGACATCTTTGATGGCTGCGCTGGTTTCTCCCATCTTTTGTAGTGTCTCATGCATGACATGGAACTCCAAAAATGAAAGTAGTTCAACTTTTAAAAAAAGAGACCTTGGTTTCCTTTTCTACTGCCCTGCGCCTTGTGTTTTTAAAGGGACACTTGACTCATTTGCATTAAGCTTTGTGTCTTTAGAAACCCAGTCATATTTTTGAATGGTCATGGTTTATTCCCTTATTTTCCTCTGAGATGGGAGAAATAAGGATTTAAGTGTTTTTACTTCCTGCTTATTATGACGTAAAAATCGTCATTTTCAAATCGTCAACTTTAGCTGGTCATTATTCAAGGGTGTGGGACCCACTCACCCTACAGGCCTATTGCAAATCAGTGGGTGGGACTTCACTTGCAGATATTGAAATCAATATCCGCCATCTTGTTGAGAAGCCTAGCTAAAAATTTTGTGTGAAATGAATTTCAAACTCTGGTAGCAGCTAACGTTAGCCTTGTAGTCTTGTAGACGATGCGTCCTTCGGTTATTTTCTGTCTTTTCTCGGTCAAGAGGGCACCAAATTCAAAAATTCTTTTACATTTCGACTACATATATGATCCACTTTCAATAAAGATTAACCTCCTGAGACCCGAGAGTTCGCCTGGTGTGCATTTTATACTTTTTCTTGCTATTTGGGATAAGTAGGACCTAATAAGTATAATAACTAAAATTTGTTTTTTTACAGGAAGTAGTTTTTGCATAAAAGGATGTCCTCATGCGAGGACAGTGGGTCTATCATATCTTTTACAAAATATTATTTGCTGTTGGGGCCAGAATTTCCTAATTAGTCAAAATTCAAAATTTCAGCTTAATACGATAAGTAGTTCTCTCAAAAATGAATGTCCTCATACGAGTACAGTGGGTCTATCTTACTGTTTGACACAAATAGACTACATTGATAAAAAAGTTCATTTGATACATTTTCACAGTTTATTTGAAAATGCAAACATCAGAGTGTATAGCCTACATAAAATGTAAACAGCCTGAAACATGGCTAATAAAAAAAGCTAAAGTGCAAACTGTAACAGTAACAGTACAAATTTTCACAGTTTATTTGAAAATGTAAACATCAGTGTATAGCCTACATAAACTGTAAACAAACTGAAACATGGCTAGTAAAAAAGCTAAAGTGCAAACTGTAACAGTAACTGTCCAAAAACAGTTGAATTCAGCAGGGCAGCCTTTGAACTCTGGCTTTTTTTTTTAGCTCCCTCTATCTTTCCAGCCTGTCTGGAATAGCCCCTATTGGCCGGTGTGAAATGCTGCAAAGCAGTTTCGTTCACTTTGCAAGCACAGATACACTTTGCATGTCATGCATCGCACACGGGATTTCCCAGTGCAGCCTTTGACTCTGCAACGCATGGGACTTTTCAAGGCCACCATCTCCGGGAGATGAGCAGCACTGGAACGGACTGAGATATGGGGGATTGGAGCGACCCGAGATTTTTTGCCTGGTGGTGGAAGGTTTCCGTTCTCATTCTCTTCTTCTGCGACATGAGCACCTTCATGAAGAACATCACACTTGCTGAGGAATACCTGAGCCACTACCATGCGAAACTCAAGAAACTTCATGATAGATTTCCTCGGGGTGCCATTTCCCTGGTTATCTCTGCGATACAGCAGCCAGCTGTTGACCAGGGCAAGATCTGTGAAGTGCATCAGCATTCGAACTGTCCACTTCTTCGTCCGCACAGACATTCGGTAGTAACTCATCATCCTATCTGACATGTCAACACCTCCCATCTTTGAGTTGTACTCGCGCACGATGCTTGGTCGTTTCACGGTCACATACTTTTTTCCCTTCTTGGACCAACGCTGGCAAGTATCTTCTGGCTGCTCTGAATGAACAGTGGAGAGCATCACAACTGGCTTGTTGTCGTACCACTTGACCACGCAAAGTTTCCCATCTGCCCTGGTTACTGTGGACACGGCACCTCTCCCTTGGTCCTTCAGGGTTTTGTCATCGGGTAACTTGTTCATTGCTTGTTTGACTCGGCCCTTCATCACTGTACCAGTGAGATAAATATCATCCTTCAGCATGTGATCAACTACTTGTATGGTAGTAAAGAAGCGATCACAATACACTTGAGTGCCTGCAGTGAGCGTTTCAGAAAGACGTTTGATGACTAGTGTTCCTAGACCCAATCCATCTGAGTCCTGAACCTTCGAAGCCAGGGTTTTTGAACCTTGATAGACTTCAAAGTCTAGCACGAGTCCATCCACAGATGCCAGCACAAAGTTCTTCATTCCCACTGGATTTGGCTTTAGTGGCAGGTATTGTCGGAATGGACATGCCCCTGTAAATGGGATCATCTGTTCGTCTATTGAGACGCATTCTGTACGAGCCTGAAGGCGGCAGCCGGTAAGTATACGGTCCATAAAAGGCCTCACCTTCCAAAATTTGTCGGTTTCCCTCTTATCTTCTGAGACATCATAGTCAATAACTACTTTCAGATGGCTCCTAAGTTTGAAGAAGCGATCACGTGACATTTTGTTACTAATGGCAGGGATTTGTAGGGCATTGGACCAAAACATCCTTATCTGTGGATAAGGCACGCAAGACATCAAGATTGCTGCTCCAAAAAAGTGATACATCTCATCTACCGAAGTTTTGATAGATCTCCCACTGTTACCCAGTGACATGGCATTTGTGCAGTCAGCAATGAGTTTCATCAGGTCTGAGTCAATGTACTGCTCCACATAATCCAGTGGCTGCCAACCGGTTCGCTCATCTTTCAGTCCATCCTGAAACTGGACCAAATTTGGTCTAAATGGAACAAACCTCCAGCGTTCTCCACGTTCAGCATTCCTTGGTTCTGGTCTGGGCTCTCCATGTCTCTGATCTTCCTCATCCAGCTCATCATTCTCAGCATGCTGTTTTTTACGTCCACGTCTGTGCACTTGTGGATGATTTGGCTGAATTTCATTCTCAGAGTCAGTATCTTCAGTATCTTCAGCTGCATCAGAGGGTGTGTATTCTTCACCGGAATCATTATCTGATGAATCAGGTGGTGAAACATCGAGTAGCGAAAAATCAGGTTGCTCATCCATGAGGTCAACATCTTGTGGAATGACTTCGTCCACAGCAGGATCATTATCTTCCCCATCTGAGAGGTCCTCCACCTCAGAGTTGTTTGCTATTGCCATGAGCAGTCGTTCTGCTTTTGACAATGAAAGTTTCGCTGTAATGATAACGTGAACAAATTAGAGATCCAGCTTTTTTGCAAGAGATACTAATATTGGGGTCATCTAAAGTCATCTTTTATTGTCATTCCAGAATGATTTACCAGGATTCTAGCATGATTGACCATGATAAACCATATATTATAGTATTATTTACTGTCATTTACAATGTTTCAAGTGTGATTCACCATGATTTACTCTGCTCAAACACACACACACACAGACAAATGTTGTTTTTTCAATGCTAATGCTAATGCTATCCATCTAAATATTCCTAAGTTTAGCTAACCACATGGTAGAATAAATACCATTATATAGTCCCAATGTCCTCAAACGAGTGCTTCACATTTACTGATGTCCTAGAGTGCTACTCTTACTAAAATATGTCAAATTTTAATACCCATATAATGGTAGAGACTGTATTGTACATAAATACATTTGTTTCATTCATATAATTTGAATAGATTTCTTACCTGGGTCATTTTTCTTTCGGGAACTGCTGTAGAACTGTTTTGTTGAAAATCCAGACATTTTCCAGCCACTTTCTTCTCACTGACAATGGTGTAATGTTGTGATATCACCACAGGGGGGTGTGGGCAGTGTCCCTAAGTGTTGCCAATTGGTCTAAAATTTTACAAATTTGAATATCATTGTGTCAATAGGCAAAAATGGAATGTCCTCATATGAGGTCGCAGGGTCTCAGGAGGTTAATGTTGAAATGGGTGAAATGCTCCTTTAAGTGAAAAATGCATTCTGTGTGAGTGTTTTGCAATAGTGTTTTGTTTGTAACTTTGAGAGAACCTTTACAGAATATTGGCCATAGTTCTGAGAATTTAATCTTTCTGTCATTTCAAGTGCAGATTTGCTTTTGGCATACTAACTGGCTTGTCACATGCTTGACTACACCTAAATTAGAAAATCACCGTTTCAAGTGTGGCGTTATCAAATACATTCCAAAGACACAAAAAACTGTTTTACCTGAGTGGAAATCAAAGCCTGTTGATACATCTGTTCCATGCTCCATGAGATCCCCAAGATGGATCAAAGTTGCCTCTGGTGCTGATGAAATCATGACTGCGTTATGTTGTTCCAGCCATTCAGTCTTCACATGTGTTCAGTGCTACTGGTTCTGGCGTGAGCAAGCGGTTCATAAAAGAACTGAGGCCTGCAAATCTGAGAGGTGTTACAGTTAGGCAGACAAGAACCGCAAAACATCCCACAAACAATGAAGCTGTCACTTTCAGTGAGAATTCAAAATATGAGTATTTAGTGGTGAAAAGGACCTGTCTGCACGGATTAAATCATGATCCTGTCAGATGAGACTTGCTGTGAGAGTGACATGGATATTTATCGCAGGATGTTTAACACAGCAATCCACTAAAGTTTATTGGAAACAGGTGAGAGTCTGCGATCTCCCCTCAGGCTAGCGGAGAGTTATTTACAGATAGTCTGAGTGAAACTGATTATAGCTTTGAAAGTAGCTTGTGAAACAAATTATCATGGTCATTTCCCACATTTTTACATTTAGATGACCTAATCTGTATTCTGCATCTCTTTAAAATTTTAAACTAAACTATTATATAAATTTGTGATAAAAAAAAGCAATTAAATCCAAAATAGCTTTGGACTGGAATGGACGCATACTCATACATGTGTACACAAACACACTTTCACGCCACTTCTTCCTGTATTAATGTTCATGGGTAGCCTAAATAGGTTCCATTCAGACCTTAACATTAAGTCTTTTACTGTTATATGTCAACAATATTTAAAAAAAAAAAAAAAAACATTTTCACCTGCTATACCCAATGTTCAGATCTGTTTGGGTATTTATGCAAATTAGCAAGATGTAAACAACACTTGTCCAGGAACACTTCCTGTTTCAGTTTGTAAATTGTTTCTTTATTTTAAATGTAAAGAAAACATCTTATAGATGTGTGTTTAACTTTTTGATTCAGTTGCATATGTTCTGTTGGTTGTATTTTATTCCAACGCTTATGTGTTAAAAAACTGCAACAGGAAGTGCTTCAGGACCAGTGTTGTTTACATCTCGAAAAATGGTCTATATGCACCATTTGTCCATGTTAACAAACAATAGCAAAAAACTTGTAATACATTTTTTGCTTGTCTTGATGTACAGTAAGTAATCAACTCAATGATTTTCATGATGATATCTAAAGGTTAATTTTTTTTTACCGTTTTCACGTGAGAAAAAGAATGAATATGCGTACGAATGGGATATATTTGGGTCTTTTTCTTACCTTTCCCCTAATGGGATTCTTCAGGGCTTTTTTCCCCTTACTCAGGAGGACATATTGAGGATACAAAATAAGTTGAGTTTGCTTCTGTTGCAATTTGTTCAAGGTTGACCGGACCCCCATTTTCTGTTTTGTCAAAACTGTTCTGTCTTTCTCAGCTGGAGGGGAGAGTGAAGGATCGACAGTAGCCGTGGATCGACACAGGCAGGCGGAGGCTCCTTATGGAGAAGGCGCAGGGCAGCGTGGCCTCCAGTGCCAGCGTCACCATCCCCAGCACCACCTCAGCCTCCATCGTATCAAACTCCTCCGACAGACAGCAGGCTGTGCCTCAGATATCAGTCTATGGAGGAATCACGGACAGACAGACCGTTCAGGTAGAAAGAAATCTCAATGACCGTCAGTCTATTGCAACTTCATATTCCCCATCCCCATATATCTGCGTTATCCTCTGGCGCCATCTGCAGGCTATGTGCAGCAACCACATAATCAATCAACTTGAGGGGCTCATTAATCATTAATGTGGGGCTCTTCTTTTGTAACATTTGTATTAACACAGTATTATTTTAACAAATATAAAAATTTTAGTGCAATATAATAGACTTTTATTCTTCGGTATCCTTGAATATTCTCAGTGATAGTGCAGAACTCTATGCTTTAAAGTGAGTCTACAGCTGATCAGCGGTGATCTCTGAAATCAGCTAAATTTGAATGGTAGTATAGGGTACCACCTTTTACAGTCAATGGGTACCACTGAGCACACTGAGCTGGATTTAAGAGAGCTCAACATTTGGTCCGTCATAGGGATAAATCAATTTTCTTTTGGTATTACATGCATTGTTAAACATGTTGATATTATATAAGAGATTGTGAGACATGTAAGCTTGCTTTTTTAATAAGTACATTTTTTTTAATTTTTTTTTAGATTCGTTTTAAGAAGATCTATCCCCAATCTGTGTTAAGGAGAGCAGTGCTTATTTCTTGAGCAAGTTAAAATTAAGCTCCTCCCTTAACTGCACTTCAGAAATTATTATAATATATGCAGAGTATATACATGAACTAATAATGACCAATATATTTCTACAGCATTTATTAATTTTTGTGAATTTTAGTTAATAGAAAAACAATTGTCCGTTAGTTCACATAACAGATACAACTTTTGATTTTAAAATTTTTAGTAAATGTTAAAATAAAATTAACTAAGATAAGGTTAATAAAGTTGCCAACCAATAGTGAAAGGGATAGGGCATCATTTACTCACTCTCAAGTTGTTCAAAACCTTTATATATTTCTTCTGCTGAACACAAAAGAAGATGTTTTGAAGAGTATGTATAATCGGGCCCTTTTGAATTCCATAGTATGAAAAATAATAATAATAATAGTATGGAAGTCAATGAAGTCTATAACTGTTTGGTTACTGATATTCTTCACAATAACTTTTGTGTTCAACAGAAAAAAAGAAATTCATACAGGTTTTGGAACAACATGAGGGCAAGTAAATGATGACATCATTTTTATTTTTGGGTGAACTATTAACTATTAGTTAACATGAATTTACATTTCATTTGTAAATGACATGAATATGAGTTAGTTTCATTTATTTGTTTAGCATCTGGTTTTATCCAGAGTCCATTCTCAGATTGATTGCCCCGAAGACAATGTGTACAGATCATGTTAGCTGGGATACTTTAGCTCTGAAGGGAATGTAGTCATGCTGTGAGGCTGCTGTGATGGATGGCGATGACCCCACAGGCCATGTCATGACTCAGGCATGCAGCTTTGCTGGAACACACCCAGTGACCCTTTGTTTACAAACTGGATACTACAGTCGTTCTTTCTGCATTAAATATAATGTGCTGGTTGCACGTGATACAATTAGAAGTGTTTTTCTTTACACCTCCGTGGTGTAAAATACATCATAAATAATATGTGCCCTGGCAATGAATATTATTCACATGTTGATTTAATTATACCATTCCATCTCATCTTACTTAGGTCATCCAGCAGGCCTTGAACAGGCAGCCCAGCTCAGCGGCAGCTCAGTATCTACAGCAGATGTATGCAGCTCAACAACAACACCTCATGCTTCAGACCGCAGCTCTACAGCAACAGCACCTGAGTCTGGCTGCAGTGCAGCAGGTGGGCATATATGCCATAGACCAGTGTTCTTCAACCCTGTCTTCCTAATTAAACACACCCGATTCAACTCATCAGCTCATGATTACCAATCTGAACAAGATTTACATGAAAACATGGTTTGTTTAAAACATTTTGTTGAAAAAAAAATAGAAAAAATAAAAAAACTCATGGAATATTTCTCAATAAATTGGTCATATTAGTTACTAGTAAAATTGTGCTCAAACCAAAAGTAGTGAAATGATAATTATGATATTGTGAAATCGAATATACATATATATATATATATATATGAGGAGTTCAGATGCAAAAGCCTCTAAATGCCATTTAAAATTTTCTTCTAAAATGACCATTTTTATCAAGCTTGCATATTTAAGTTCAGTAATTTCACTTAAATGACAATTAATAGGTAATCTTCATTGCCATTTAAGTGAAATTACTGAACTTAAATATACAAGCTTGATAAAAATGATCATTTTAGAAGAAAATTTCAAATGGCACTTAGAGGCTTTTGCATCTGAACTCTTCATATATACTGTATTTATATAATATATATATATTATATATAAATTTATATATTTTATATATAAATAATATTTTTTTTTCTTAAATATACATGCGTGTGTGTATTTATATATATATAAAATAACTATACACAGTGCACCCACATATATTATGTAAACACAAACTTCTATTTTGGATACAGCCCTAATATATATATATATATATATATATATATATATATATATATATTTTTTTTTTTTAAGCCCTTTGATACATGCTGAGAGCTGCACTGAATAGATACCCTGCATCAGTTAACAAATAATAATGACCTTTTTGTATTTTTCAAGATTAAACGTAATTTGGATATCCACAGAATGGAAAGCCCCTTGGGGAGTACAGTAGAGTTGAATATATTGTGTGGTTATAGTGTTGAGTGACAGGCTATGGGAACGAGGGATCTGTTTCCTGTCTCTCTCTCTCTTTTGCCCAGAATTGTTGTTATTGATTAATGAGTGCTGGGTTTGACTTGTGACCTATTTCTGTGTCCTTCCCTCTTTTACCACCCCTCTCTCTCTCTGTCTGGCATTCACTCATTCCCTATAGGCTAGTATAGTGGCAGGAAGACAAAGCTGTAATCTGAATGGCACTACATCCCAGCAGACTGTGGCCTCCCAAACCACTGTAAGTATTATTAAAGCTGATATTGATATCTCACTCAACAAGTGTGCAGTGCTACAGACAAAAATGGCAGTGGGTTTTACTTACACGTAACCACTTTTTTTTTGTACATATTGGTGGCTTCCTTAACTTTTGGCTGAATGTGATCATTCGTAAGGCTTTAGTTAAAAATAGGATTTATTATGTTGACAACACAGCTTTCAGAAAATCAAACATTTGAGGATTTTTTCTTTGTTGAAGCAGATAAACCTGGCAACATCCCCAGCGGCAGCTCATTTGATCAGTCGAGCCCAGAGTGGGAGCTCTGTTCCGGTCTGCATTGCCCAACAGGCCGTTCTGCTGGGAAACTCCTCCACACCCACACTCACCGCCAGCCAAGCACAGATGTATTTACGAGCTCAGATGGTAAATCCTCTTACACACGCACAACCACAATTACAAATGTGCTTTCTAAATAAAGACTTGTTGTATTTAAATGTTTTTACATAATGCTGATTACAATGAGCATAGATTAAACATAAGCCGTTTTATTTGATTAAACATAACCCATTTTTTATTTTATTACATTTTTGCTTCAATATAACCTACTTTCTTAGAGGATGATGGAATCTATGTATGTATGTATGCCTTGGATTTGAAATACGGCACAGCTACAGCTCTTTCAAAAAACCCAATAGTCAGAGTCAGGATGGGAACTGATTGGCAATAAATGAGCTGTTTGAGATCTGCCAGAATTCGAAATGAAGTCCTTTCAGCACTATCACAACTGAAATGGCTCAAGTACTTTCTCTGATGTCAAATTTGATAGCCTAGTATTCGTTATTTAAATCATACATTCAGATAAAGCAACCATTTGTGGTGTGATTTCCAGGCACAGCAAACTAATCTTGTGCAAGTAGCTAGGAGCCTAGGACGAGCTGTTCCGTTGTCCCCTCAGCTTATCTTCACCCCAACTGCCTCAGTCACAGCAGTTCAGTCAATCAATACGCCACCCATCAGTGGACAGGTAATCCTAACATACACCAGCCTGACTTACAGCACATCTATACCATATATCATTTTTTGCCACACCAAAATCTCTTTTATCTCTCTCCGCTTAGGTGCAGAACTTGGCTCTCCGTGGCCAGCAGGGGGTGCTCACTTCCTCCATCTCTCAGTCTCAGTTACAGAGACTAAATGTGAAACAGTCCCCCGGGGCGTCTGCGCAGATTACTTTGACTAGCCAGCAGGTGGCCCGACTGAAGAGTTCTGGAACGGAGCCGAACCCTCAGGGAGCTGCTGTAAAGTGCTGTCCTGCCGAAACGCCCTTAGAGACTGTGGGAAAAAACGTCAAAACCAGTGACCTCACAACACGGGAGCTGAACTTGTGTCCCAATGTGACCTCAGTGGCGGGCCATCCTCTCATCAGCACAGGTAGGCCATCACTGTCCGGTTGCTGTATGTCTTAACCAGGGTTATTATAGTTAACTAAAAACGCAGCCTACAACATTTTTGTTTCTTGAAATAAAATAAATTTTAACTAAAAATAATAATAATAAAACATTTTATTTCAGCTATAGGAAGCCAAGGAAGGCAACATTTCTCATTTTCATTTAGCTTAACTTGATGTGTTAAGATAGCTAAAGCTAAAATAAAACACAAAAATTTTAAAGTTGAATATAAATGACAAAAACACAACAAAATTCCTAAAACTTTAAAATTAAATTGAAAACAGAAAATATAAAAACAGAGTAGGCCTATTAATGAAACCATAATGGTATCCACCTTTTTATGCGCATAATATTGCATTAAAAAGACATATAAAGCGCTAGATGGAAATGCCAAGTTAAGCAAACAGTAAATGCGTTTAATTGAGGCTGATACATTTGTATCCAATAAGAAGACATGCTCATAAACTACGATAGAAGAAACAAATGTACCGAATAAATCCCTTGATGCGCAATAAAAACCTTTCGTGACTTTGCCAGTGTATGTGATTGGACTAACCAGTGGACCAGTTTCATTGCCCAACATCTCAAATGTTTGATTTAAATGCATGAGCTAAAAATGAGTCTTCAAAATGATTTGAAAGACAGACCTTCCCAAAGACCAGGCATCCGAACGCAAGACAACATGACAGATCTATTATTGCGTTCCGTCCGCATGGTCTGATACGCAAGTCATTCACGGTGTAGGAAAAAAGAGCCACAGTTTCTTCCCCGACTGCAGCAATTTCCATTTTTATTGCTGATATTTTGTGCCAATTACCCAGGAAATGACAATGTTGTATTATACATGGGATGGAAACGCTGCTTTATTCACAATTGTTTTATGCGATTTTCCAATTTTGCGCATACTGTAAGTTAAATTCGCAACTTTGGATGGAAATATAGCTATTGATACTAAAATAACACTGGTCTAGCCCTAACATGCAAGCAGCGAGGGAAAGTGTCTACTGTCTAGATGTCTCACTAATGGAGGAGTGAAAGCAAAGAAACTAGAAAACTTCAAGTGAGAGGGACATCTGGCCTTGAGCATTAAACAGGGTGTCGGGTTGCAGTCTTGAGGTGCACACTGGGCAGTGTTTTACGATAGCACACCAGCTTTGTGTGCATATGTGACTGGTGGGATTCTCTATTTGTTTGCGCCCTCCAAAGTCAGGCTTCTCTGAAAAGATATTATCACGGAGACAGATGTTCAGCTTTTTTGGTTCAATGTCACATTTTACCCCATATGCTAGTAAAGTGATATGCTGGTAATGTGGTCCATGAATATCTGCCATTCATGTAGTCATATAGGCTACACTAACAATTTATTAATATTACTGTATTGCATTCTCCGTAGGCTACTGTAATGTTATAAGTTAATTGTAAGCAATTATTGAGTCATTTTACCATGGATGCATGTCACTTGCGTAATTAAACTAATCAGCATAGGTCAATGGTGGATACTTATCTGAACATGATTATTTTTCCTAGTTTTACATTAAGATTACCTTTGCCGTCATCTAACACTCACTTACTGTAAGTTTTTCTTTAAAAACACTAAATCAGTTACACCTATAACGTATCTTTAAAAAACACTGCTCTGCTTCATTATCTTTTCGAACACAAGAATATGTCCTGTGTAAGCCTTCAGTAGACCACTTCAATCTGATACAAATGGAAACCATGAGTGGGCTAATGTGTTATTTGTGGGTGTGGGTTTCTATGTACGTGGTAAGGTCCTGACCATTTCCTGTCATGAAAGCGTGACAGAGTGGGTTCAAGCATCAATATACACACAGAACAGCTATAGACGAAGCCAAAGAAACCACTGGAGCAGTGAGAAGGGTCAGTACTTACTGGCAACACCATCCATCAGTATGTTTTTCTTTACACATTCATTGCTTAACAGTTTCGTGGACCTACAAATAGCAGTTTAAACATCACCCAGTTCCTGTAGCTCATAAATGAAGACATGTTATTATGGTAAATCTTGGTGGATATACAACATTTAGAGAGGAAAAAACTATAAAGAGACCAAATGGTAAATGTTAATGCTGTGTTGAATGGCTCACTCTCGTATTAACCGTGTTTTCTTCATAAGGAATTCATTAGGACATAGCCAGGAGCATGAAACTCACAACTGGAAAGAAACCTAAAAAAGACCAGACCTTTTTTTGGAGTGACCACTGCAGAATTGAAGTGTTGGGTTTTAATCAAGGTTGAGATTGTGGACCTACATATTCTTTGATCGGCTGTAATGAACAATGGTTTGGAGAGTTTTTCCTTCAGAGATAAATAACGTGTGTACATGAGCGGAGACCACCCCCTTCACTTTGGGACTGGAACCAATTTTTAGTGAGAGGAAAAAAAGCTTCTGCGCTTTTTTAAAAAACTGTTTAGGTGGTAATGTCCTAGACCAGGATTCCTCAAATCTTGCCATATGGGGCCAATGCACAGCCGAGTTGGGGTACGTTTTCACAACAACGATATGCCTAAAACGGAGATGTTTTTCCTTTGAGTTTTTCCGTGTACAGACGACGTTTGTTTGAGGTATGGGGTTTGTTTACACGGAGACCATTTTCAAAAACGTGCACTTTTACGCTTACGTTCTCGGGCACCCAAAACGCTGTTGTTGTTAGCCATCACCGTATTACTAAAAACCTCATATTTCTGCATACATTAGTGAAATTATGAAAAATACTTTATGATACTGAATGTCAGGACAAACATAAATGGAATTCTTTTTGTTTTTACTGGTGTTTGAAGTAGCACTCACTATTGAAGCTGGGTAAATGCTATCCTTCAGCACTTATCCCTCAAAGGCCAGGAAGTTTTGCAGACGTTTTCTTTTCCTTTTTTCTTTCTTTTTTTTTGTCATATTGAACTGTGCTGACAAATGGCAGCAGTTAATTATTTATCAACACAGGTGGAACTTGAACCAGAATGTGGTCTTCAATGCTCAAAGAAAGCCCTGCATCTGTTTTTGCTATTCTATAAATGCTTTGAACTTATCAGGCTGTTGGGGAGGATGTGTAAATATGGCACACTATCTAATATTGTGTTCATTTTGAGCACAGAACACCACATAAATGATAAAAACACACACTCCCACAACCTCTGAACAGACTCTCTGTTTGTTTGGAGGAATTTGATATCAAGACCATGGCGTTTGATCTCTTGTCTTGATCACAAGTTGTTTCTTTTCTGAGAGAAAACATGGCATGAGAATGACATTTTCTTGAGTAATAATGCTCATCAATCTCAACCGTGTCCTGCAACATGTTATCATGTAATAGTGTGAATAGCTTAAGTCCAAGTAAAACTGGTCCTTCATTGTTCAGCCTATTAGAACAGAAAGTATGAACATTTTAAAATGACTCACATCACATTTAAAGGTCCTGCACAAATTAGGCTGACATTCCTTAGGCTTAGTGTTACACAGCAGAGGCTGTCAGAGTATGTCTAACTGAAGGTTACTTAGAGCCATTTGATTAATCAAGGTCATATGGCCTTCACGAGTGGATGAGTAGAGCTGTGCTTTATACAGTTCACATTCCAGTTCAGAAAGCTGAACATACAGTATATATATACTGTATATGTGTGTGTGCTGTTAAATTTTTGTTATCGAGAGGAATTTATGTACAACAACCAACAGTTGCTGTTAGAAGCTTGATTAAAAGTACCAATTATGTGGACAATTTGATGGTGAAATTTGTATTACATATTCATCATGCCCTATATCTATGCTCTATGTCTGCTGATTTCACGCAGCCGCCATTTTGAAATTGAAAGCGAGGCTCCGATGGGAAGTACAGATAGACAACAATGCCTTGGACTACCAACCTGCAGTTTACACTATTGGGTGCTGTTAATATCCAATATATAGGATATGTATATAGTTCGTTCCTGCTTCTTTTTTTTTACATTCTGAATTATATATAAAAAATACTTTTATTTATAAATGAATTTCACTGTATATAGTTTAAAGGATGAAAAGAAATATATGTGCATTTTTAGAAAAACTAATTTCTATATTAAAAACAAAAATACGCCATCGCATTTGCGACTCACCTATGATTAAAGGCTACACTTATGGTTTTCTTTCCACCGGAGCGATTTCAAAATGGCGGCTGCGTGAAATCAGCGTTTAGTGTAGCTGATTTATCATACTGTGAAATGAGTGTCACATCAACCATTAAATAAATTGTCTTCTGTTATATTTATTCCAGCATATACCCAAATTCAGACCCATCAGCTGCTCCAGCAGCACAAGCATCAGTTTGTGATACAGCAGCAGCCTCAGATACTGCAGAGAGGTCAAGCTCAGCTCTTAGAAGCTGCCACCATTCATCCTCACACAGTGCAAGCTGTGGCCATTCAGCCTGCCCTGCCAGCTCAGCCTCAGCAGTGCCCTATCCCTTTGCTGCCCAAAGTGCCTGTTACCTGCCAACAAGCCACCATCTTCCATTCCACTACTGTGAGTCAGCAGGCACTTGCCCAGAATGGACAGTCGCCCATGCCGAGCCACAGCAAAGCAGCACCTCTACAGCTTACTGCAGTTAATGTCCAGATCCAGCCAGTTCAAACTCAAGTAAGTGAATTGAACATCTTGTATTTGTTTGTATCTTTATTTCAATGTATCCTAATTGTATTAGTTTCACTTACTCCTTATTCTGACCTTGTCCTGTTCTGACTTTAATTCCAGCTGGAAGTAGACACACTGGGTGTGTCAGATAAGGACGACCCTGATCCTCTCGAACCGCAGCGCCTATCCATAACAACACAAGTGCCAATCCAGACAGAACAATCCCATTCAGTCACAGAAAACATAGAAGGTACTGATTCATTTATTATTTGTTTCATTTCCATGACTTTCGTTTATTTTGTCGGTTCAAAAGGGGTAAATGTTGTAAAATGTTTTTTTTTCAATTTAGCAATATCTCCAAGCGCTGTCTGTGTTTTGATTTAGACAAATATATATATGGCTCCCTCTGATTTTATCCTAATACTCTAAATATAATCAGTAACTTGGATATATATATATATTAGTGCTGTCAAACGATTAAAATATTTAATCACGATTAATCGCATTAATGTCATAGTTAACTCGCGATTAATCGGCTTTGAGTGGATGACGAGCGCGAGACGTCAAAATGGACCAGGACGCATGCCGCGTCCTGTTGCAAAAGCATGTGAAAAAACTACAAAGTTTGCTAGGACAAAAAGACAGTTAATCGCGCGATAAAAAAATTAACGCCATTAAAATGGGTTTGCGTTAACGCCGTTAATAACGCGTTAAACTGACCGCCCTAATATATATATATATATATATATATATATATATATATATGAACAAAAAAAGACAAATAAAAATTCAAGAAAAAAAAGCAAGAGGAAATATTCCTGCAGCCATCTTGGTCTAGACAGACAACTACGTCACCACCATCTGTAGGTTTTCCAGTCACTAAAACACAAAGGCCAACTACGCGAGCTCCCCCTCAAGCGGAAGAGTAGATCTGTCACACCCCCAGTGTCTATTGTCCAGTCGAAGCACTTGCGAGAGTGTGACAGGCAGCTTCTGCTATAATTAGGGGCGAGGGTCTGAGCTCCGTTGTTCTGGCTGGGACGTCGAAATAAAGGTGGACTCACTCTGGCTGTCTGGCAGGTGTGACGGAGACCTACCCTCTCAGACGTTAAATTATGAATGATGATAAACTGCTCTTTTATGAGCGAAAATGGCTTGAGGCATCAGAGGACTTGAATCATAAATCATGTCATATTTTATTGTATCATTCTGATAATTGTGCGTGATATGATCATAGTGCATTCATAAAAGTTTTAAAGCATATTTTGTTTTAGATGAAACAAATTTAGTGTTTTTTTATGAGTAATATTAAAAAAGCATACACTTCAATTGGCCAGTTTCACGTTCACATATAGGTGAGTCACAGAATTATTATGTTTCAATAGCTTGCAATAGATGTAATTGCTTCAGACGTTGACACTGCTGTGCAAGCTTGGGTTTAGCTTACGATACTTATACTCCATTGTGTTTCGACTCCCAGCTGCTGAGTGTGGGACATGGGAGTGGTGTTGTATATCTTACGAGCGATAGACTCACTATACATGCCCCCTGTGCTACCCTGAGTCTCCTTTTGTCCCTGAGGAACCCAAGACCCTCTTATCGAAACTTTTGTGTCTGCTCTCAAGACGAGATAATCTTACAGTTAATGCAGGGTAGAGCTTAAAAAAATGAGCTAAAAACTGTTTTTCCCAGTTGTATTGGAGATAAATAATAGTGTAGATCGATTAGTTTAAAAGACAATTTTATTTGCAAAATGTTTTATTTTCTAAGGAGTAATTCATGTTTGCTTTTTGCATTCATAATTTGGTCAAAACTTTCAGTTCAGGTGGACTTTAAAGAGAATTACACTTTAACACTTA
Organism: Pimephales promelas; assembly: GCF_988280905.1. Taxonomy (NCBI): domain Eukaryota; kingdom Metazoa; phylum Chordata; class Actinopteri; order Cypriniformes; family Leuciscidae; genus Pimephales; species Pimephales promelas. The sequence goes on along the minus strand of NC_142788.1, from coordinate 18,492,612 downwards.
AGTCCACATGAACTAGAAGTTTTGACCGACTTAATTTCAGTATTGTGTCAAATATTAATTCTGAAATCTGAAGGAAATAGAGGACGAGGCTTGATTTTAGTGTACCTCTTCACAATCTCTAGCTTGCAGCAGACTGAAGTCATCAGAGAACAAATGCTATTTCAGAGTGGAAGCAGACTTTGACTAAACATTATGAAGACCAACACATTTTTCCCCCTGTGGATTGGCTTGCATGGATTAACTGTTCACAAGACCAGTAATGTTTGCTAACAAAGTAGCCTAAATAAAGTAAATTTTTTATTCATGCAGACTTGGTGCTTTAAATACAACGTGGCATTCTTTTTGGTCAATGTTATCATTATTTTGAGGGTACAAAGAATTGGAAAAAAGTTTAGGAACCTGTTTGTTTAAACACATTTTGAATGCAAAATTTGATCTAGACCTGGCTAAATCATTGGGTTACTAGTATCACTTTAATTTGTCTTATAATTGATGACGCTTACATCATTGATTGTTACTTTCTGGTTTATTACTGAAGCTGGTTGAAACAATTGTATTGTATAAAGCACTATAGAATAAAGTTGGCTTGTCTTCACTTTATATAGCCTATGCAACGTGCCTAAGAAACAGTAGTATGGTACACTTTGTCGAATTACATTATATTAAACTTAGTTATCTTAGAAATAAATGTTTTTTTTGTTTTCATTTTCAGGCTTTGACCAATTTCATTTATGAACATGTCAAAACTTTTGACAGTCCAGTCAAGTAAAAATTCAAAGAAAGATATTTCTAATAATTAATAATTCAAGATATTGCTTCTTGTTCATTCATTACATTAGAAATGAGACATTACAGTCCAGCATATTGCAATGTGGCATTCCATGCTGCTGGTAAAAATAGTAGTATGCAATTCCAAAGATAGACATGGAGTAGCCTAGTAGATGCTCTTTCTCTGCCTACGTGCGCCTGTCATGGAGCCGCTCGCTAGTTTTAACCAATCACGGAAGGCCTCTGTGCTAAATATGACCTGCTATTGGACACAATTCCAAGCGCGTGGGACCAATCGGAGCGGCGCAATGTTTCCTATTCAGTTCCTCCATACAAAGGGGATTAGAGAGTGCGGCCCCGTTGCTCACATTAAGGGAATCGCTTAGAACAAACAAATCCACGAACACAAAAAAGTTTGGATCGGTTAATTTGTCGTGCTGCTTTGTGTATTACACCAGTGGATTATGGAAGTATACTCGGAAGCGTTGGAATGATACATTCACTTTAGTGTTTTCCTCTTTTGGCGCTTGAAAGTGTAAGTAAAGAGTGCGTGAGCGGAACAAAGGCGTGTGCTGTTGACAATCACCAGGACGCCTGTGCGTGAGCGTTTGTCTCCAGTGTGAAACCCTGCCAAATGTTCGGGATATAAAGTTACAAAGTTGCTCGCTACTTGTTCTGGGACGGTGGGGTGCGATCTATTGGTTCTTTTAGTATTGTTTGAATGCGAGTGTTGAGCCGTTTTGAAGAAGCATGGGAGTAATGCTGTTACAGTACATGCAAAACGGGTACTAGTAATAAAAAAAAACAAAAACAAAAAAAACTTCTGACTTTTACCTGAACATTTTGTTGTATCTTAGTAACAGACGCATATCTTTGCATAAATCAGTTTTATTGTTTGCGTTAACCAGACATTACTGGTCTGTTACAAATAAGCAAGTGGTTGCAGGTGTGTTTTATTCACATGCATTTATAGTCCAATATAACACAACTACATGTGAACAAATAATGCAAGAGTAGTTTATACATTTAACATGTATAATGACGCAGTGCCCGATCTTCTAATCTTTCATGCGTATATGAAAACACAAGGAGACCCATGAGTGTTATGGAGTAGCATGAATGAATCGTCAGAGCACCGGTTCATAAAACCGTTCTAAACGATTCTCCAATAACCAACAACGAATATCAGAAATGCTACAGATAAAGGATACTGTAAATAGATTTATTACGCGGTATGATAGTATTATAAAAGCTTACGAAACTTTAATAAATAGTATTATACAAGCTTACGAGTTTTAATAAATAGCATTTCTTATTCATCCAAATAAATGGATTTTGCCATAGTTTAATAAACTTCCTGTTTTATGAAATTACTATAAACACCAATGTTATTAAAATGCAAGGAACGTTGTAAACTAAACAACAGTGTATCTAGATGTCTTTTAAAGCGGTTAGAATGTCAGTGTGCACGCGATGACGTAAAAAGATCACTGAATCGGATCTTTGGAATGAGCTAAGAACCGATTCGCGTGTCCCTGATTGAGACTGTTGTGTTCATTTTCAGCAGGCAGAGTGAATGTGAAGGCAGGTGTGGGTTCACCTCTAGCCATGACCTCTGGCAGCGGGAACAATGCGCCCACGGTGACCGGCAGCGCTCCGCAAAATGGAGAGAGTAAACCGCCGCCACAGGCGGTAGTAAAGCCCCAGATCCTCACGCATGTCATCGAAGGATTCGTGATTCAGGAGGGAGCTGAGCCTTTTCCCGTGAGTGCTGCTTATTTCAGTCCTTCTCGTCTGCTTGTTTACGTTTGCTGAACTTGTTTTGGTTTCCCTCATAATAATGTATCTTAGTTTAGTAAACAATAGTGTTTTAACTATATATAAAACCAGATAATTGCTTGTATTATGTTTAGAAAGATGCCAAAAGCCTAAATATTATCATTACTGCAGTTTGTGTTACAATAGTAACACTGTCCATTTTTAGGTACATTTTAAACGTAGCTATCATGCTTCCATGTATATCAGCTGCCAATTTAAGTCGACCCGCTTGCTAGTCATTTTCACTCAACTCCACGTGTTGAAGCCGATTTTGTCGTTTTACTCACACTCATGCCATATTAAACCAGTATGCCTACCAAAAAAATAAATAAATCAAAAATAGAGTATAAATAAGAAATCTTTAAAATATGAAGTCAATTTTAAGTCATTGTTATTGATTATTAAGTGGCACACTTCCCTCTAGTGGACAATGTATACCACAGTTTTTACTTGTAGCCACATACTTTGGTTGAAGTTTTAATAGTGAGCAAGCACATATCCCATATATGAGTACATTTGAGCATGCAGAATATGTCCTTTTGTAGTATTTTTTTTTTTTAATGCTACACCTTGTGGATCTATCCAGGTTGAACGTCCGTCCTTGCTGATCGAGAATTTAAAGAAGCAGAAGCAGTCTCAGACCTTTCACAATGCAGACTCTGAGATGGAGGACCTCTCACAGCAAGGTAAAGAATTCCTTTAATGGAGCAACACACTACATGACTATTCTGCCTGATTTACTGTCTGGACAAGTCGACGTTAGTTGCTGAAAGTCAGAGCCTGTCTTCAGATCTGAGTTAACAGATTTTACTGAAAATGAAAGAAGACAGAAAAAAGTTTGTTTTCCCACTGTTTTTAATCGACTATGATTCCATCCAATCAACGTGTTTTTAATATTTCAAGTCGATTTTAGAGCACATTGTTTAAATTTGTCATGCATCTCGCAAACGCATCGTTTGTTGCATTTGGATCGACTTGAAAGGTAGTGTGTGATCCTCGGTTGTTTAGTGTAGGATATCCAGTTTTTCTCATTTACAAAGTCGGCAAGTGTATGATGCCTCGTGTTTTCAAATCAGTTCAGATTTGAAAAGTCATGATGTGTATTCCAGCCTTTAGTCACACACCTGATGGATCGCTGATGCTCAGACTGTTGTCCAATCAGCTAATAATGTTATTTTATAGAGCTGCTGAATAATCAGATCGCCGAGCCAGTGCTGGCATGTGAATTCTGTGGGAATCTAGACTTCGCTTTTAACTTCAAAAGATCCAAGCGGTTTTGTTCTACGGTGTGTGCTAAGAGGTATGTGGATCCTTCTGAAGCCCACAAATCATTTTAGATTTTATATAAGAGTTTTATGTAAACGCCTGATTGAGTGGTTGATTTACTGGTTGTCTTATTTTTCAGGTACAATGTTGGATGCACAAAACGAATGGGACTTTTCCCAGGAAAATCAACCTCGGAGAGCCCAAAGAAACCAAAAGCCTCCAACGCCAATCATCAAAACAGCAGCACGGATATCAGGAAACGGGTAATGCCCCTTTTTTTTTATCTCTCTCTCTCTCTCTCGCTATTTCATTGCAGTGTCCCATTAGGATTGTCTTTGCAGAAATGTGCTTAGTTGTTTCGCTTGTTTTCTCACAGAATCCAAGGGTTCGAACAGCCATGGGAGCGTCTCTGTCGTCCCCGCACTCCTCTCATCCATGTCATGGTGATTCCAGCCAGTGCTCAGACATGTCCAGTTACGAAGAGCCTATTTCGCCACTGTCCAACTCAAGCTATGGAACCCAAAGGCTTCCGAACAAGGAAAGATTCGATGACAGTAGAGACTTCCCTCTCCTCACGCAGCACTTCCTGGCCAGCGACCCCGCCAAGTGGAACGTCGAGGACGTTTATGAATTCATCTGCTCTCTGCCAGGTAGCTATTATCATATTCTGTTGCTTTTTGGGTCAAAAATCTTTTGGGTCAAAAATCTTCTCTTTTGCGCCAGGCTGCCGAGAGATCGCAGAAGAGTTTCGCTCTCAGGAGATCGATGGCCAGGCCTTAATGCTCCTCAAAGAGGATCATCTCATGAGCACCATGAACATCAAACTGGGTCCCGCACTGAAAATCTTTGCCCACATCAGTATGCTCAAGGACTCATAGCCTTTCCCACAGCTCCATCTGGTTTGGAAAGGACACCCTATCACCTCTGCACTGGTTTTTCTCATCCCATTGTGGCTTTGGGTCCTGGGGATTGCTGCTCCTCAAAACCGCAAACGTGTGTACAGTTCTCGTCACAGTTGGACGATTTCATCCCTAAAGCGTGATGACGTGACTTGATTACAAATCTCTTTGTGTATTCAGCTGTGCCAGGCCTGGGAGGGGGTGACAATCCATCATGTCAAGAAGACAAGCACAAGTACTTTGCCATTTGTGCAAACAAATGTTCATCGTATAGTCGCATGCGGACAGGTTTACAATATTTTCTGTTTTGTACTGGACTTGTGATTTGTCTGTCATAAAGTGATCGTTCTGGTTCTCACTGTCACAGCAACGTGTGATGTTTGGTTAGCCAAGGACAATGTTGTACCTTTAGCCTTGCAGTGTGCCATCATTTGTAGGTAGTAAACTGTTCAGGTTTCTTCATCTCACAGGATATTACTTAGATCACATGATATTACATCAGATTTTTGTACTCAAATGTTGCATTTTTTTTACACTAATTCACAGGTATAATGGGAATTAAAACTTTGACTCTCCAAGATGTGCCTAATATTTTCTAAATATCCCAAAGATTAAACACGCATCATGCTTTTTTAGTTCAAGTGAAAACCGTATTTTTAAAACACATTTCTAAGCATTCAGGTATAAGGACTGAGGATACCACTTTACATTTAAGTTCTGAACCCATCTTTGGTATGATCTGATGAACTGTGATCATTTTTCATACATTTCTTTAGCCCAACCATCAATGAGTGCCCTCATGTTTGGAAAGCTAGTGCAGCTTGTTTGTATTTTTACTCATCATTTGATCAAATTTCTGTATTTATTAAAAAAGCAAGTCTCCGATTCTGTTTTATATTTGAAAATAAAACTGAGAAAACATTGAATTTGTCATTATTGTTTTTCCAAAGAATTAAAACCTTACAGATCATATCGCAGAGCATGTGGATTTATTTTAACTCATAAATGTCAAGTGGACAACTTTCTTTTGGATGTTTTCCTAGTAAGCTTCCGTTAGTATCACTGTTCGCATTTTGGCACAAATGACAAATTATAGGAAATTTGAAGGTAATAATTATTTTAAACTGAAATAATTCAATAAGTACAGATAGATAGAACTATAGATAGACAGACAGGTCCTGGATCACCATGGTCTGAGAAAAGAGTTAATGAGAATAGAACACATATGGGGACAAAGACTACTTGCTATACTACTGGTCACATGAGGCAAGTCCCTTGTAAAGACTGCGTGTAGATTCTGGACATGCTTACCGTAGTAAATTATCCTTGTTGTGAAAAGGGCAGGTTTCTGGACAATTTAAGAGAAAAAGCACACGTGTAAAATCTGAGTGAGAGCAGCAGAGCCATATTTGAAAGCGCTGGGCGACTCTCACTCTGCCTCGCTACCATGGCTACCAGGCCTGCTGCTACAGGAGCTGCCCACATGCGCGCACCCGGTTGACTCGTTCATTTCGAAAGAGTAGAGGCACTTACTGTACGGTAGGTAGTAGGAAGTATCACAATTATGGCAGAGAAAGACTCGAAGTCTGTTGGTGTTTGTCTGCGTGAATTATGCTTAAATGGATAGTTCACTCTGAAATTAATTTTTGATATGTTTTAGCTTACCTCAAGATTATCCAAGATGTAGGCGTCTTTGTTTCCACAGTATTTTCAATTTTGATATTTTTCGATCAAACCGTTGTTGTCAATCAGGGTCCTCCATGGGTTCACCTCAAAGAGCATGCACAGAGAAGTCAAAATTTAACATGATTGATTGACTCATGAATGTAACACATTGATGGTCTAAGACACGAAACGAGCAGTTTGTGTGAGAAAACGAACAGTATTTATATCGTTTTTACCTCATGTTATCGGAGCGATGTCAAACTAATCTGACTGCACGGGCGCTTCGGTCTGCGCATGCGCCGGAAGTGATCGCTTGCCTACGTCACTCTTTGTTTATACAGAAGTTTTACCTTTCACTACATATTTAGATATACGGGAAATCACAAAAGATTTCGGTACATCTAAATATGTTTAATAAAAGGTAAAACTTTCGAAATCTCCGTGTAATTGAGTGATGTCACTGATTCAGTTCGGTTCAGTTGGACATTCATGCACAACTGATTCAGATCACTTGTACGAGATATGATTAGCTACACGAGGTAAAAAAAAGATATACGGTTCGTTTTCTCACACAAACCACTCGTTTCGTGTCTTAGTCCATCAACGTGTACTTACATTTACAAGTCAATAAATCATGTTTGATTTTGACTTCTCTGTGCATGCTCTTTGAGGAGGACCCCCATACCTGCATTATGACTGGCAGACAACAACGGTTTGACTGAACAATTGAAAATACTGTGGAAACAAAAACACCTACATCTTGGATGCCTTTGAGGTTAGCTAAGACATATCAAAAATTAATTTCAAAGTGAACTAACTTATCCCTTAAGTTAACGTCATAGAAATGGCCTCAAATTAACTATAAAAATTAGAAGTCGTGTCTGAAAGCTGCAATTTTTTTTATTGGCTTATGATTGGTTTATAAATTGGTTACAAGATTAATTTTTTTTACTGGTCAGACTCTGTCCGACTCGAAGTTTGTTGGCGTTTGTCTGTGTGAATGGTGCTTAAGTTTGTCGGTGTCTGTTGGGGCAGAGTGAACAGAACTTATATCTTCATAAATTTCTAAATCCAACAGCCAACTTGTATGTCGGTGTAAATTGGCCTTTATTGTAAAGCATTAGCATTTGGAAGACCCCATGTTACATTTTAAAATGTACTGATATAGAAAAGTTATTTTAATAATTGTAACAATATTTCACAATTTTATGGTTTTACTGTATTTTTGATCAAATAAATGCATCTTTGGTGGCATAAGAAACAAAATTTCAAAACCATTAAAAAAATAATCTTACAGACCTCGAACTTTTGAATGGTACTGTACCTGTTGACTAAATAAAGAGCCATGGGACCATTGTCACACGAAACCAGCTAAGTACTCACTGGCATCACTGTAGAAAATGCACACCATCACCCCAGTTTTGTACTTTTATGAATCTTTTTTGTCTTTAATTTATTTACAAGCTTTAAATTTGCTCTAAGTATGAAGAATAACAAGCACTTTAGGTTCAGCAACATCTCCTTAGTGTTTTGTACACGTCACCATCTGCTCATTTAGTCCATTTTGAGCTCTCGTTGTGTGATCCCAGCAGTCCCCTGAATGCATAGTTCCTGCCCAATTAAATGTTTCACAAAGAGCAAGCTAAAGCAGAGGAACATTTGGAATGGTTATCGAGATAACCTTAAACATGTACTAAACACTTACTGATGTACTAAACTCAGACCAGCTCAATGTGAGAATCACCGAAGTTGTTTAGTCATCGTTGTTATTGTCATTATATTAATAATAAAACTATTATTAACATTATTTCTATATCCACCAATAACTGTTCGCTGTGACTATCTGCAAATGTTAAATACCTTTTTGTGTATGCCGTTCTTAAAGAAAATAAATTACGAGTCCGAACTTGCATTTCACTTCATTGTTGCATGTTTGTATTATTATTAATCTCCTCTTTAAAAGTAACAAAAAAAAAATTTAAAAACTTAAATGCAACATTTCTATAAATAATACATATTTTAGTGCTCCAGCAATTGTAAGTCATCATTGGGTCGCTGCATGTCAGTGAACCGTACCATTCGAAATCTTGCGGCACTCCATCCATCCTGATGCAAAATGTGTTGCTTGTTATGTTACATTTTAATTTGACGCAGTTATTGTTTCAGTGAACATTGTCTCTTCAGCACTAGTTGGCAAATGTGTCCGTTTGTCCCCTCGTCAATTGTCCTCTGACTCCTCCTCTGCCTCGCGCAGCCACGTGAAGAAGGCGGTGACTGACTTCAGGGCAACACCCTTGCCTTGCTGTTCTGCAGGGTCTTTACTGACCTCCCACTTATTGAAAGCGTCTTCAGATATCACATCCTCATCGTACAAACAGTCAAAGAACATCCGGAGCAAATCTGTAAAAAAAAAAAAAAAAGTGAATTACTCAAAGTATCTAAATTAAACTAAAAATCAACAACATTTAAATCAATGAAATGGAAAAACGTATTCATCAGTTAGATTTTATACTGGAAGCTCAGATAAAAATATGTATAAATAATTTGGTGCCAGTTTAAGTGGGAACGTGAAAGGTTTTACTCACTAGCAGGCTGGTCCAGTTTTACTATCAAAGCTTGAAGTGCGTAAAGTGCTTGCAACTGTCTCTCTGTGTCTGAGTTAAGGTACTTGTGTAATACAGGCAGCCTCCTCTGGATTATGGTCAAGTCCACTTTGCTTGAGGAGCCATCGGCTGCAAGCAGAAGACAAGATTTGAGCGTTTGACATGATGACATTAGAAACTATACCACATAAAAGTCAAACACAAGATGCTGCCCACTAATATCAGCAATGAAGTGCTAAAATCCTTATAACTACTACAATATTAAATAGTTACAACAATTTGCATTGGGTGAAATATCTCATGAAATATTACTAAGCAATTCCCTCTCCATTTTTTTAAAATATTTAATATGCAGTGCACACACACAACTTGGTCAAGACATTCAGGTGAGCATCAGAAAGGTGATATTTCAGAAACGGCTGATCTACTGGGATTTTCACGCAAACCATCTCTAGGGTTTACAGAAAATGGTCCGAAAAAGAGAAAGCGAAAATGGTTTATTATGCCAGATGTATTTTCTTGGCACACTTTAGGCCACTTAGTACCAATTGAACATCGTTTAAACGCCACGGCCTACCTGAGCATTGTTTCTGACCATATCCATCCCTTTATGACCACAGTGTATCCATCTACTGATGGATAGTTCCAGCAGGATAACACAGCTTGTCTTTAAGCTCAAATCATCTCAAACTGGTTTCTTGAACACTATACTCAAATGGTCTCCACAGTTACCAGATCTCAATCCAATAGATGCACATCAGATTCACATCATGGATGTGCAGCTGATAAATCTGCAGCAACTGTGGGATGCTATCATGTCAACTTCGACCAAAATCTCGGAGGAATGTTTCTAGCACATTTTTTTAATCTGTGCCATGAAGAAATAAGGCAGTTCTGAAGGGGGTCCAACCCGGTACAAGCAAGTTGTACCTAATAAAGTGCCCAGTGAGTGAATTTTTTTAACTGATTTATTTACATTACATTTTAATTTCACTTAATGTGGGAAAGTGCGATTTTTTAGATTTTTCAGAAAAATGAGTTGGCCATCAAGCAATTATTGGCTGTTGAAAACCCCAAACCCAGAACTGTTCTCTGTTGTTATTGTGTAAAAATACTGAGCCACTTACTTTTTACTGCTGCCTTGCACACAGAAGTCATTAAAGCTCTGATGAAAGGAGGTGAACTCATTTCTGATTCATCTAGAGTGGCCTGTAATAAATGATCACACATCAATAAGAAGATCATTCACAGAGGTTGAAATGAGCCTGAAGAGCCAGCTGTAAATCTACCTCAACCCAGTCGAAGATTTGTTCATCGCCAGCCAGGTCCTCAAGTAGTAGTTTTTCAAGTTGCTTGTTCAGTTCCTCAGGCGAGAGTGTTCTCTTAGAGACAGCCTCGGTCAGGTTTGAGCCGTCAGAAAGAGTGAAGTCTAGTTTCTGTCGGAAGGTCAAATTAGAGATGTAACTCGTTCAGTATGGAAAAGCTGCTTGATGAGTGAATGTTTTGATAATTAGACTAAAGGAAGTGTAAATGTAAATGAAGGCTCACATGTTCTGTGATGAAGCTGTGCACATCCTCTGTTTCAGGTATAAAATCTGCCCAGCTCAACTCAGACTCCCTCCATAATGATCCCACTTTCCTATGGCTCTGAATCATACACAATCCATTTATTTAAACCATCTTCACACTTAGAATTATTTATTTATTTTAAATATGGCAACACAAACTAATCAAATGTTTGCTTAAAGTGTTTTAGATTACCATTTGTTTGCATAGAAGGTGCAATATTTCAGAAAATAATATCCCAGCTCTTCCCACAGGGAGTAAAGGTTTGCTAAATTCACTGTGGAAACAAAATAAGCAAATGAAACAAAACTTGTGTACAGGCAATTACTAAAGCCGGTGAGCTTAATCTGAATCCAATAGCACTGCGGTAAAAACTCACCTAAATAATTCTCTCATAGAGATTCCCCCCTCTCGAAGCACAGGGGTCACCAGCTCCGCAAGGTACAGCCATATATGCGGAATATCAATGGCCATATCATCTGCTATTTCAAGAGTTTCAGAAAACCTGTGGGGACGAAACAAACGCATTAAAACCTCAGAATAGAATTATTATTATTATTTTTTTCAAAGTTACCAAGGAGATGTTCTTGAAGGTTTTTCTTTTCTTTTTTTCATTGTTCAACACAGGATTTCATGCAATATCTGACTATAAACTGAAAGTATTCTTCAATTTGGATGAAAACACTTTAGTTTATGCAAACAGCTGACTAGTCTTTCATCGGAGCGAGCGAGGATCACCCTCACCCTCATCCATCTAATCTGTCATTTATTTTTGTTTTGATGATAAATAGAGCCAGTCTCCAAAAATTATTAACCTGTCCTGTGATTTTTTCTCTCTATTTGCGTCCGGTGTGAACGCACCATTAGAGATATATAAATTTGCTTAGCAACATGCTAATAACAATTTTTTTTCTTGTTTTGAAGCAGGAAGTAAATAAAATTAACATAATTCAAATAAAATAACATAATTAAAATAAAATAATGAATGAATGAATTATAAAAATGAACAAAATTTCAACTTTATATATTTTAGTGATTTTTTTCATTATTGATTATAATAATTTTAAATGATTAGTCATTACATTAGTTATTTCATGCGACCTTAGTAGACAGTAGATAGTGATGCTGCTTACTATGTTTTGGAAAAGAACTCAAAAAGTGCTGCAATCTCACCCTTTAAAAAACTGAAGTTTGAGGAGGATTCCAGCCTGCAGGAGCTGGTAGAGCAGCTGACCCATATGGTCTCGCGTGATCTGACTCCTCTCCAGCGTGGACTCCACACCCACCCGCACAAACACATAGAGCATGTCAGGTTGCTCTAGTTCCTCCACACACTGCACTGCCTCCTACATCACAAGTATGCAATGCTTAGAAAAAACTCAATTGCCATTCTGGACTGGGAGATTTTAACAAGTCATATATAGAATGCCATTTTTGGTGATTAAAAAAAAAGGTACAAACCTTGTAATCATTAATGTGCAAAAACTCATCAATAATGGACTTGGACCGCCTCCCCATGTCCTCTTCTGTAAATCCAGGCTTATCTGGAGAGGGTCCTGACAGTACTTCAAGTTTAACAGCTGCAATAAGAGACAGTATTTAGGTTTCTTCCCAATTATTTTATGTTACTGTAACAAACAACACATTATGTACATCATCATAATGTGTGCGAGGGTCTCTGAGCAGCTTACCAGACTCCCTGGATTGGCTATGCTCCAGTCTGCTCTTGTCTGCAGTGCTGGCGGGCAGCTTGGGTGTGTCTGAGGCATTAGAGTCTCTGCGGAACACTTCCTGGACCGACTCCTCGGGAGCATCCTTATTGCTGCTACCCAACGAGATGGGCCCTGTCCGGGCAGGACCCACACTTAATGGCTTGTCATTGCGCTCTCGCCCTGAGCTTCCACGACTGAGAAATTCACAAACATACCAAAAACATACATTCATGAATCTCCAAATGTAAAAGTGTTTTCCTTCAATTCATTACAAACGAAACGATATTTTCATTGAAAAACTTGCTAAAATAAAATGCTAATTATAACACAATAATAGAATTAATTTAAAGTTTATTTATTGTTTAATTTAATTGATCACAATTGTATTGTATAATTTCAATGTATTAAACAATTAAATAATTATTTTAATATTATTTAATGATATAAATGTAAATTATAATTACTTGCTATAATTTGGTAATAATATTATGCTTGTAATAAATAAACCGGGCAGCACAGAGTTAGGAGCCATTCAATATGCTTTATGCAATATTAATATGCTTATAATAATAAATACATCCTGCAAGTACATCCAACACAGATTTACATATATCAAATATTGATAAACACCACAGAAGTAAGCTTCCACTTCACAATTACTATATTTTACATATGTACATTACCTGCTGAGAACTCTCCTGGCATCAAAATCTGGGGATGTAGAGGGTAAAGAGGAGGTTGGGGTTGGTTGCAGGGGTGAGTAACGGTTCAAACTGGCACTGGGGCGAGATACATCTAAAAGAAAAAGGTTGCAAAACAGGAAGAAAACAGATATTTTAGCATAGAGACAGAAAATCCTGCTAAACTATAAAAACAGCTGGAATTGACCGAGCGAGCAGCCCATGTTTGACTACGCTACTCTGTCTTTACCTGACTCACTGGCCTTGGCTCCAGCCCCTCCACTGCTGCCCTTCATCCAGTTCAGCTGAGCTCTTGGTCCCAGCTGAATCTTCTCATCTATTGTTGGCTGAAGAAAACAAACACACATGGTTTCAGTAAGATCATATTACAGTTTCTCATGTATTCATATATACATCAGTGGTTCTTAATGGCCCTGTCCCAAATGGCCCACTTACGGTCTAGTGGACATGACCGTGAAGTCCACGAGACCGTAGGGTGTCCCCTTTGTAGTCAATAGACTTCTTCCCGACAGTCAACGTGGTGTTATGTTGGATGCGTAGGAAGACTGCACGTGTTTAGGGTGCAATTTGGGACAGGGCCAATAATTATTACACACTGTGTATGTCTCCCATATTTAATGCACTTAATTACAATCAGCAGCTAATTAGCAGAAAGCTTCAAGAACTAAACTTGGTGTGTAAGAAAAGGAAATAAATGTGTGCACCCCAGAATCACTATTAAGAATCAATGAGATACCAAGATGCTACTACAAACGCAAACAAAAGGCTTCCAGTTATGACCAGGTAGTTTAAAAGTCCTCCATAAAATATGAAAATGTTGTTTGGCAAATTCAGAGTGAAAAGAAGAAATGTAAATTAATTTGACATTTTATTTTATTGGAAAATATAGACAATATATCTATATATATTTTAATATATATATATTTTTTTTTTGAGTGAAATGGCTTTAAGTTAAAGTGCTGCAAAAAAGCACAATCAATGACGTTGCATGGTGTGTTTCACACAACCTCCTTGTGTGATTTTTCACACAAAGTATGATTCAGATGATGGGATCAATTATTTACCTAAAAATGCAGCTTCCTCACTTTCAAGAAGATCATCAGGGAATGTGAAAACAGCTGTGCTAGCAATCAATAGACGTGACCAAAAAGAAAAAGTGTCTTTGTTTTAACTCTACCTTGGAGATCTTGGGAATCTTAGTGGGATCTATTGTTCTGCTGTTCTTGGTCGTAGGCACAGTGCTCCAGGTCTCCTCTCTCGGCACCGCTGAAACATGAAGCAAAAGAACGGTTGGAACAGAGTACAGTTGCTTCATCAGTGAGAGAAAGCAGAAAGGAGGCCCACAGGACTGATTAAGCTGTAAAGAGGATTAGCCAATTGCTGAAGTCTCTTTCTGACCTGGTCTCCTCTTGTTGTCCTTGGACAGCAGTTGCTGGTGGACCTTTCTCTGTTCCTCCTGTTCCTCCAACTTAGCCTCTTTATGGATCTGCTCGATGGTCTTGGGGCCCAGGTCAACTCTCCGAGACACCCAATTGTGCTGAGATGAGTAAAGAACACAAATAATGACCTGAAAATACCATAATGACTGCCAAAAAAACAAGAAAGTTCCTCACACTATAAAGCACAAAAATAGGTTTCAGAAAGTAAAAAAGTTCTTATTAACTTATTTAATATTTACACCTTTAAATAAAAATAGTATTTAAATGAACAGAAATTAGAAGAAAAAAGTGTACAGGCTGATTAATAAAAATCACACACAGCATAAGTTTTTCAAGTTTTCATTTGAAAAATAAAATGTAATACACATTTTTAACACCATATATTATGTTATATTTCCTTGTGATGGCAAATATGACATATTTTTCTCTTCTGACCAACGTTTTCCATCTTTTGGAAAGTTGTGGAAACTACCACAGATTTTTTTTATTGTTTTGCTATTGAAGCAAATAGAAAAGACAAAAATAATATTTACTGTCGTCTCCCGTTCACTGCAATAGAAGTTTACCCAACTACGACAAATCTGCTTCTGAGAGCCCATAGGTCCATAGGAAAATACATTAAACAAACACAAAACACCCGAATGATGGGATTACATCATCTGAATGCTTTCTGGAACGAGCTTACTTCTGCAACCCGGGTTGCTAAAAATGCTCTCTTGATCACCACTTGAAAACAAATGAAAGAAAAACAACAAAAAACAAACAGAACTCACCAATCGCAGGTCAATAACGTCCTGCAGCATGAACCGAATGCGTGATGAAGTCTTTCTCTCTTTTACAATCTTCTCCATCTGGTTAAAGTACTGATCCATTCGTGGCTAAAAGGAACAAGAACCATTTGTAAGATGCACAAGCTAAACAGACTCCCATCTCCAATATAATGGACTGTTCTGCTGACAATGCCCAATAATTGATGTTTGTCTTTATTTAAAGTAAAAAAAAAAAAAAAAAAAAACACAATTCAACTAATAACATGGGGTGAGTTAATAATGAGAGAATTAAAATGTGTGGGTAAACCATCCATTCAAATGCATTAGACACCACCTCACAGCCATGTCCTCAGCTGAATCCAAAGCACATTAAAATGACTCATTTGGGACTAATATTTCCAAGCTAACGTCTAGGAATGTATTCTTGAGAGCTGTACGGACCAGCAGGGGTTTATTCAAATTGTACACAACACAAAACACTTTTGACAAGAGAGGCCAAAGAATATTAGTTTATGAGTGCAGAAAGTGGCCAACACAGATTTATTTGCATAATTACATTGATATAAGCATAGGCAACAGTCTATGTGCGTTTCCATGGGTTGCAGAAGCAATTAAAATGGTAATTTTTTAATGCCCATTAAATAGGATGCATCCTCCCTTTTAGGATCAACCTGGCTGACCTTAGCTTTCTCGAAGTCCAGGTCCTTGCCAATAGTGGTGAGAAGCCTGCACAGGCACTCCAGTGACTCAGCATCATGGTTTTTCAGCAGTTTGACCACGCAGTCGTGCATGATGGCCTCTGTCAGCATTCGCAGCTTAAAGAGCTCGCCGATGAACTTGATGTTGCCGATGGAGCGCCTGCGGGCTTTATCTTTCGCCTCTTCCAGCTCTTCCTGCAGTCTCTCCCGCTCGCTAGCCTGAGAGTGAGAATAAGAGCGAGAGAGGAAGACATGTCAGAAAGGATCATTGTTGGCCCGCTTCAGCAAAAGCAACATTTTTTTTTTGCTTATGAAGAACAGAATTAGCTAGACGGAATTAGCTAGACTTTCAGAGGCCTTTATAGTAACTTTTACCCAGAGCTCTGAACCGGTTCAAGGAATGAAAACAAAAAACTTAAAATTTATTTTTCAAAAGTTAATTTTTTTTTTTCAATAATTAAACACCATGTGTGGTCATGGTTAGTATTTTGGCTTTATGTATGGTCAGACACATGCATGTGTCATTATATTATTATTATTTCACAAAAATCAATTTTAAATGGAGTAACAAGGTTTAGTCACAACAAGCTCTTAGTATAAAGTTATATTCAAGCTCTACTAAGTTCTAGTATAAAGTACAAAAAATTAAAAAAAATATTGATATTTAAAAACTTTTGGTGGAAAGTATCTTTTTTCTTTGCTGTTTCAGTCGAATATTTTCAGTTGGCGAATTTTTGGTGCATCATTACAGAGAAGTCTCATTTCACTGGAAGATCAAGTTATGACATTTTAATAAAAATTATGAGGTCAAAAAAAAAAAAAAACGAAATGCATGGATGAAATCAATAACATTCATTCAGAAAATAGATATGTGACTTTTATACTAGGATTTGAAGAGTTCAGATGCAAAAGCCTCTAAGTGCCATTTGAAATTTTCTTCTAAAATGATCATTTTTATCAAGCTTGTATATTTAAGTTCAGTAATTTCACTTAAATGGCAATAAAGATTACCTATTAATTGTCATTTAAGTGAAATTACTGAACTTAAATATAAAAATGGTCATTTTAGAAGAAAATTTCAAATGGCATTTAGAGGCTTTTGCATCTGAACTCTTCATATACTTCCAATGAATCACAACTTTATACAAAATAATCATATTGATTATGGTGTATGGGATACTTTTTTCTTTCACTGTTTACATTACTTTTATTTTATGGGAAAGAGCATGAATAACACTAAATGTCTCCTTTTGTATTAACTGCTCAACCAATCATTTGCATATATTTATAAAATAATTCTAAAATAATTGTACTCCTAACTTTAGTCAAGGATCATGTACCATTTATTTTTCTGTTCTTATGCCCGATATCAGATCTGGATTAAAGTACAATAATTATTAGTGACTTTTCTTTTTTAAAGATTTACTGTATCAGTAGTAAGAAAATGAATAAACATTTATGCTTATGACTTCTTAAAAAATGTTTTCAATTCTAAGAAACCTGAATCATCTCGTGGCATGCATTATTTACACCATACACAACTTCTAGGAAATTTTAATAGCCTATGAACCATTGAAGAACAGTTTTAGAGATACGTTCGGCACTGAAGCACTTACCGAGGTAGCCGCCTCCAGCTCCCTGTGTTTCTTCTCGAAGGCATCGTCATCTACCTTGTCCCTCTCAAACTCTTTTTGACAGCGGTTCAGAAGCAGCTTCCGGAAATTCACAGTGCTACTGGGCTTATCCGTCATAGGCACTCTTAACTAAAAACACAGCACATGTACTTGACTAATCTACGTGTTAAACATTCCAAGCTAAATATTTAGTTTGAATTTCTATTTGCTTCCAACATGTCATTTATTAATCAGTGATCTACTGAACTTATATGCTACTGGCATATAAGTAATGGAAAGTGTGACTCACCGTGGCTAGACAGCTGCACATATTGCCATAGGCCACAGAGAAGCTTGGTTCATCGATGGCTTTCTCAAACACCAGGTCTATGACACCCTTGAGCCGCTCCTCCGTGTCAATGGTGAGGTCAGTCACCTGCTTCATCAGCTGACTGAACATCTGTGGCGTCAGTTTGTTGAGAATACTACGTACTTTTCGGAAAAGCTCCTGCAAAAAACATTAACGAACATATTACTGAATGTCTTCCAAGGCAACAATCAATCTCCTCTTTGTATTAGAGAAAGTAATGAGGTAATAAACTAGTCAATCATAGCTGAACATCTGGACTGAAACGGAGTGAAAGTGCAGGAGGACCTGAGTTCTCTGGGCATCTGGATCTTCAACGGCACTATCCCGCTTCACACCAGGCTTCCAAGCATTCTCTGTTGTCTTAAGCTGCACCTCATCGTTCACAGACACGTTTGTGATGATCTTGCGTCCAGATGGTCGCCGCAGGCCAACATTTATCAGCTGAAGGAACAGACATAATCATATAGTACAGACAGGGTTTCATAATAAGTGTTTCTAAGATAATGCCAATTGAAAATGCTTTTACTCATGGGTTAAGTATAAAACGTTCAATTATATTAAAGACAAAGGGTCTAGAAAGCATAATAATTGACTTATTGTAGTTATTAAGACAAAGCTCCATATTATTTTCAGTATAACTGTGAGAATATGTAATGGAATGGGTAATGGGACAAACCGGTGCTCCCCTGCCTCCCTGAAGCTGTCGGCCGAAATCAGCAAATGCTGGCGTGAAGTCTGGGCCTCTGGAAATCACACGTGGGTCTACCGGGCGCATGGGCAGCTTATTTTGGTTAATCTGTTCAGTGAGGCAGAAACACATTAGGCTTCTCTTAAAGAACAACTTACTACTCTGAACAAGAGCAGTAATGAGTTTTACAGGGATTTAAAAGAGGGCCATAATCAGGTTACAATATCCCTTTATTCCCATGATACTCCATTTGTGTTAATCATTTTCAATTATTACCTTTAATCTTTAATTCTATGTTCAAAAGCGACTTTCAAATGAAAACGATAGAAGCAGTTAAACTAACAACAGGAGATATGCAACAATATGCAAGTGCTATGGTCCTCCCCAGTTTAATCTAACGCAGTACATGTAGAAAGATGGCACCACAAGACAACGTTCACTTGCAGAGCGCAAGTTTCTGTATGGCACGCAAGTCTGAAGTAATGAGTTTAGGTAAAAGGGAGCAGAGCCAGTGGTTGTTATGTAGGCAAACGTCAGGGACTTGAATTTGATGCGAGCGGCAACTGGCAACCAGAGCAATTTTGTGAGGCGAGAAGTGACGTGTGCTCATTAAAGCCGAAGGGTTGGAGCAGAACTCTATACTTGTACACATTTAGTAGAATTATAACACTCGTCTTGACCTTATCTAGAACAACATCAGAAATGGGAGGAAGCCCCTCTGGTTTCTGCACACATGCAGGCATGAACTGGAAGCCCAACAGAAAGTCTCTGTCGTACTGCTTCTTTCCATTCTTCTCTTCAGGCTCTGTGGAAGAGCAGAAACGGTTTCAGTGGTAAAGCCTGGCAGATAACTAGAGAACATTGAAGAGAGATGGCCTTACGTGGCACAGCTTTGATCAGCGGCTCTTTGTCTGCAGGCGAGTGGATGCTGTCACTGCTTTCGTTTTCAGAGGCGTGTTCAGCTCCGTTTCTCTGAGGATCTACTTCCTGTTCTCCGTTCTCCTCGAGCACAACTCCTACTGATGGCCTCCTCTCCACCTCCACAGGAGGAGGACTGGGACTCTCTGCAGCAGACTCCATAGAGGACTGATTCATGTCCTCCTACCAAACACAAACACACACAGCCACTTAAAGCCTACCTTACTCATTTGAATATAAGCAACATGGTTTGCCAAATCATTCAAATTCCTGAAACACTTGTGTGGCACATATGAGTGTAATAATAAAAAAGTATTACAGTAATGCATTTCATGAGGTATTATGCCCAACACAATAATAACATAAATGTAATCTATCTATCATTTACATCCAATTATAATAATAAGCCTGATGCATCAAATGTATGTATAGGCAAGTATAATCCAAGAGCATAATTATTTATAACTAGGATTCATCCCTTGTTGGCAATGAAACTCTGACTACCACCAAACACAACTAAATGTTTCCTTTATGAAAAAATACATAATTAAGCCAATAGAAATGCTATATAAATGTTCAATAAATTAAAAAAAAAAAAACCTGTTTGTTGAGATTAGATTAAATTAGAATAAAAGCCAGATGCATCAAATAATGCATAAAAAACATGCAAAATTATTTTACCTCTTTGTCTGGACATTGATCTTGCCCTACAGGCATGTTCTTTTTTGGGTTCTTCCAGATCTTTGGTGCACTAGATGTAGCTGCACAGAGAAAAACTGTGTTATTTAACTGACTCTCACAATATTAAAGGGTTAGTTTACCCAAAAATGAAAGTTCTGTCAGTATTTACTCACCCTCATGTTGTTCCAAACCTCTATGTGTTAATTTGTTCTGCTGAACACAAAGGAAGATATTTGGAATAATGTTTTAATCAAACAGATCTCATTCCCCATTGACTACCATAGTAGGAAAAAATACATACTAAGGTAGTCAATGGGGAATGAGATCTATTTGATTAAAACATTCTTCCAAATATCTTCCTTTGTGTTCAGCAGAACAAATAAACACATAGAGGTTTGGAACAACATGAGGGTGAGTAAATACTGACAGAACTTTCATTTTTGGCTGAACTAACCCTTTAATCTTAACTGTATCTTCTGAGTGCTTACCTTGACTTGAGCTTTTTATGGACTGCAAGAAAGGCTCGCCTCTCTTGTCTGACAAGGCCTCGGTCTCCTTCCCTGTTTCTTTGAGCTCTGCTCCCGTAGATGTTATCCTGGCTGACCCTGCAAAAACCTGACTTGGGTGCAGAAGTCCTGGAGGAGCAGGTATAGTGGAGATAGCAGCAGAAGTGGAGGTGAAGAGGAATGGGGCATCAGGAAATTCAGCGCTGTCCTCAGCAGGAGGTGAGGGACTATCCGTTTTTACCACCGCAGACTCAGTGTCCAGCGCCGGTGTCATGGGCCTGGGCTCCGGGCTGGCGGACTGGGGCACACTGAAAGTAGGCAGCGACGGAGAGACTTCCCTGGGTTGGGATTCCAAGTCTTCACTCAAGGGAGCAGCATCGGTGTCCGTCAGCCCATTAATGGCCTTTTCGGGCTGGGCCGGGGATGTAGACAGGCTCTGAGGTGAGGGTTGCTCTGAGGAGGAGGATTTCTCCGGCTCAGAGCTCTCAGGTTCTGGTGTGACAACTTTAGTGTGGCTGGGCTCAGCTGATGGGCTCTGGGCGTCAGCTGACTCCACTGTTGAGGCAGGTATGGAAGGAGTGGGGGCTGTAGCTACACTTGAGGCTGTTTCTGGACCGGAGGGGGGAAGCTCAGTTTTCTGTATGGGAGAGGGCTCTTGGACTGGGCTGCTAGGATCACTTCTCTCCAACGGAGCCTCTGGCTGCCGCAGTCCAGGAGATGCAGATCTTTGTGAGGCAAACTCTAGTTTTGGCTTGTCATCTAGAGCCATAAATTAAACAAGGACATACATCAGAGGTATAGTATATAAACTGACAGATTAGGGTTAAAAACAAATAATGTGACATATTAAAGGGGTCATAAACTGAGAAATCAAATTTTCCTTCTTTTGACATATAAGAGGTTATCATACTATAAGAATATTCTGTAAGTTAGTCAAGAAACAGCTTTGATTGTAACCAAGCCCAGCGAATGACTTGTTGTGGAATGTGCCTATCTAAGATCGCCTCTGCAGAAGAAAATCATTCCAACTTTGGCCCCGTCCACTGGCATGTTAGTGAGATGACGAGGAGAGAAGAAAGATGCAGGATTACTCCTCTAAAATAACTTTACCTACCAAAGGATGTGGTCATTTATTTTCAACCACCATGTGAATGTCTCAGATGAGCATTGTTTATTTGTATTATTCAGTACATTTCACTGTGGATTCTTTGGTTAATCAAGTCGCAATTTTGGTGGAGGATTTTCAAACAGATTTTTATGATCTGGACTCGATAGTATTGCCACAACATGCAAGTAACTGTGTTGATCTGTGACCCGTGATTTCTGATATGTAATGATTCATGTAGTCAGATGTTCTTTGTCTCTGTGTCAGTAAATCAAACCAGTGACTAAACGGTCAACTTCACATTGTTTTTGTCTTAGTAGGAAGAAAATGTTCTGTTTTTATTTAAACTGATTAAATTACATCAAAGCGATCAAAGAACAGCCCAAGTTTATCAGTGACTGAGTTCTGGACTTTAGCCAACGTCCCTTTTATCTATAGTCTTTGGTTATAATCAACGAATCTCTTATTTACATCATGTTTGCACTATTAGGTATAATGAAAGAATTCCTTAGTGTGCAGATATCTAGTTTCAATGACGAGATCACTGCATTCATGTGCTCAACATGTCTGTGATCGGATACAATACTCATCACTGCAATATTTCATGCCACAATCTAAATATAATGCTATAGATCTACATTTTATGCCATATACCTAAATATAATGGAATAATCAACACATTTCATAATTAAACTTGAGAGCAGTAATAGTAAAAACGTGCTAAAAGTTCTCAAGAGAGTTCCACATTTAATACTAGCTATTCATATGCAAAGCTGTTAGCCAATCACAGCAGTGGATGTTTACGGTTTACACTAAAGTCTTACAGCAGGAAACATAAAACAATAAAACAATGCAGTTTGTGATCCCTTTAAACATTTGCATAGTATTTGCAGTGATTTTTTTGGCAACAAAATTATGAAACATCATAAAAAAGGTGATCTTTAGCTTTTTTAAAGTTTTAGTTAACTAATAAATACATAACATACATAAATAACATACAATGTAATTGCAGTGCATTTTCTTGGTTAAGAAAATTAAGATCATGGGGGGAGCAGTGGTTCTCAACTGGTTTTGTTTCAGGGCCCACATTTTACATTGGACATCAAATACAAAAACTATATCTTGCATTGTTTTGTTCATGGTTTAAAAAAAAAATCAGCCTAATTTGGTGAACTTCTAGTGATGGATGAAAAAATACTATATAGATACAATACAGCCTTCGACATCAACAATAGAACATATGTGATGTGTTGTCTCTTCATCCCAAAAGCTGATAATCCTATTTATTTATCTTATTTTGTCCTAATAAGGCAAGATTATATGTGAGTAGATTTTGTTATTTACATTTAGGATTGTTTTTTCCCTGATGTCAATGTCTCTTAGACCTGTGACCCATTGTTGGGTCAGTTAAGGACCACTGCTCTGAACCTGCGGGGAAAAGGTGACAATTTCTGACCTGTTTTCAAGTTGATGGGTGCAGGAAGGATCTGGGGGCTGTCCGCATTATACATTACATTCCCGTGATCTGCTACCTGGCTGTTCAGCTGCTGGGATTTGAGGTAGAAAATGTGAGGATAATGAGGGTACAGACATAAAAACTAGCAACAGAGAGACACAAGGCACACACACATATGCAGCACACAGACAGAGCGGGAAAAACAGAAACACAGAGAATGGAGAGGAGAGAGAGAGGGGCAGAAATGGACAAAACATGGGGAAAAGGGGGAAGAGAGCAGAGGAGAGACGGACACTATTAACGTTCAGGGAGAGAAGACAGAGGAAGAGTCAAAACATAGTGAGAGCTCCATCTACATTGTGCCTTAGAACAGGGATTTTTAAACCATTTTATACCCCTCACCGCCAAAATATGATCCACATCCTAAAATATTTAGAATAAGACACGTAATTTGTCTTGGTGACTATAAAAGGATATAGATTTTCTTGTATTCATACTAATTTATACCACGTGTGAAATGTGTAATATTATAAAAACAACATGTTGTTTCTGAAATTAAACGCAAGTATTTTAGATTTTTACTTTTACGACAGCCAAAAGAAATTACTAGTTATTATTCAAAAACTATTTACTTTTGCATTAAATTAACACCATATCTTTCTTTCCTTATAATCACTGTTAGAAAAAAAGTTACAATTTAAATATTTGTATATTTGCATATTAAATATTACAATGCAAATAACGAGAGAGTGAAAGGTGACAAAAAGAAAAAACTCCCTACAAATACACAACACAAATTAAAAATTATTCTTGAACATACACTACTGCCACCAAGGCTGCATTTATTTGATAATAATATGGTTTAAAAAATGTATATTGTAAATTATTATTACAATATATTTATAATATCTGTTTTCTATTTTAAAATGTAAACAACCCCTATACATGCGGTCTGCGGACCCCAGTTTGAAAAGCCCTGTTTTAGATTATGCACACTAGAGATAGTCTACAAGAGTGAGTAGATGAGAAGTCACTGTAAAGGGGACACACAGGGAGAGATCACGATGGCACAAACAATCATGAGACAGAAAAACAAAACGTGACAATATGCAAGATTTAAACATTTTTGAAACTTCTAAATAACATTTCTAGACTTGCACAATTACTTCTACAGGAAAAACAATTTCCATTTTTCCATTGTCGGACCAAACGCAGCCAGTACAGATATGGTTTCATTTTCCACTGCGGGGCTGAGAACGGAGCTCTTTGGATATACAAATGCGTCAGTTGTTGCTTTTGTAACGAAAGAGTTTATAGATGATATGAGATATACTGACCATGTTATGGCGGATGATCAGATATTTCTCTTTAATTTTATAATTAACTTGCGTTAACTTCGCTTAAATAGCGTGCTTGACCAGATAAAGAGAAACTAGCACTAGACACACTCTACCAACACGACTGCTGAGGATCCTGGGCCGAGAACGGTTTGTAATTGTGCCCTGCCGAACCAAGCTCAAGTGCAGATATAAATGGAACCATTCCTTTTCGTTGTTAGAACCGTTCGGCCCGATGGTGGAAAAGCGGCTAATGTTTCAAGGCTACATTCATTAAAAGTGCGTAAAATTAGTGGCTTGTGGGTAAAAGATCAAATTGTTAAGTAATAAACCCCTCAGTGAAGGAGCCGTCTAAGGACATAAGCTGTGGCTTTAGATAAGAAGATAAACTCCTGATTATGAGGGAATTGAAACTCTGGCAGTGTGTCTACTGTCTGCAAAGTCAATATGTGTGGTTGCTATGGTGTTCTGACTTTTGCATGTTTATATGCAGTTACTAGGGTTTTATGCGTGTTTGCTAACTGGCTCAAGTTAAAAGAGTTGGCGAACCCTGACCCCTAAGGTGCAGAGATTCGAAAGGGGACAATGTAAGGCTTAATCCGTATGTGTACATAGGGATTTTGGTGTTTGATTTGATGTGATTGGCTGTTTTACCTGTGGAGGTGTAGGAGCGGAGGAGGGTCGTCCCACAGGGGGGGTTGGGTTCCGACTCCCGCCCACCCCTGATAATATTTCGTCTGTGACGTCTTTGCCACCCTGGTTGGGGTCTCGGATGCGGATCTTGGAGGAAAATTTTTACACAAAATGAACTGATAAAGTATCAGAAGCACCATGTACAATCTAATTCTTGTTCACAATTACTCAAGCCTGATGAATTATTTATGAATTAAACTTGAACCTATGTTTTTCAACAATAAAAATGTCCTCAAAGCATTATGGGGACAATCCAGTTTACATACTGCTATAAAGATGACGCATTTACACTCACTGTTTTCTTTTCCCTCTTAGTAGGTGGAGGTTGTTGTGGTGTAGGCACTATGATGGGTGGAGATGGTGTGTACATGGGCTGCCCAGGATAGTAGGAAGGTCCTGCTGCTCACAAACCAAAAAAGACAATACGTTCCATATTAAAGAATCGTTCAGACCAGATTTGATGCAACTAAACCATGTCTGCAAACTAAATGATTCTGTTGATCACTTCTTTAATCGATGAATTCGAATTTTATTTTCTGAATATACTGAAAAAGATATTTACAACATAAAAACGTAACTTTTTAAATCAATTACTTAACTTTATATAAAAATGTATAAAAAAGCAGATAATGAAATCCTGCCCAATTTTCTACTCCAAACAATATGCCAATGGAAGGCTATGAATACAAAAAGTGTATGAGAGTAGGCAAAGTTATGCATTTTGCTAAAAAATATATAAGCAATATATAATATAATATTCATTAAATCTTTATAACAATTATATAACTTTTTATAAAAAGTGTATAAAATCCAAAAATGTTTCAAATTCGATAATGAAATTACTGTTGACTCTTGTCGCAGCCCTTGAGTAAACAACATAGAAGTGTTCAATATTCACAAGCAATTTTTCATATTAAAACAGCTAACAAGCAAATGTCACATTTTTGTAATTTTCTGAAAATTTGTTTTCGGCAACTGAACTAATTAACCAAAACTAAATGAATGACATCTTAAAAAAATGTATTCTAAAAATTCACACTTACAAGATTAAAACATTAAAAAGCAAATAAATGCAAGTCAGCAGACTGCATGAGAACGTCAACAACGATCCACAGATATTTGTGTGGTGGCAGAAAGGGAGGGAAACTCACGATAAGGTGCAGGGAAGTCCCCTGGGCTGGGTCCAGCATAGAAGGTACTGGGTCCAGTGGGCTGGACTGAGTACTGTTGAGGAGGCCCTACATACTGAGGAGCACTGTGACGGTACTGTAGAGTCACACATGACAAACATATTAGGGAAAATTCAAAACATAACTGCAAACAAGACATCAACTAAGGTTGCTCCGATGGATCGACCGATAATCTCATTCCATGACTCAAAAGGTAGTCAGTAAATTTGGCCGATCTTATAAACCAATTGATTTATTATGAGCCATAGAATAGGAGAGCACAGCTGAAACATCACTGGTCAACCAGGATCTCATAGCTTGTTACTTATTCTATGTAATTATTAATATTTTTATGCTTTGTGGCGTTTACACATGCCAGTAGTTCTTATGTTCAGTAAAACTCAGATTACTTGTTTGGAGACTAGAGGTTTTTCAAATTTTGATAGAAAGGCTAACATTATCCCAATTGCCGTAACTTATGATTGCTTTGAGATATCAAGTCAACACAAAATATGGCCAGTTGACATGCTTGTGTATGATCTGTCATATATACTATCATGATGACTGACAACTAGGGGTGTAACGATACACTATTATATTTTATTATTATCAGGTCCCCAAAATTTTCTCCCATTGCATTATTATCATACATTATATATAGTAGTTTAATGCAGTAAGTTAAATGTTGCATTTCCTCACTCACTTCACGCAAGCATTTGAACGTCCGTGTTTACTACAGTATGCGCATCATCATAAATCTGTTCATCATATAAAGCCATCGTGTCTCTTCAAAAGACTTGGATTCAAATTAAATCACTCGATTAATTTTTACAATGCCTTATTTTTTGGATCTTTTAAGTTTTAGAGGAATGGACTTTAAATGGAGGGACAGAAATCTCTTAGGTTTCATAAAATGTGCAAAAATGTACAGGTTTGAAAAGACATGATGGCAGAATTGACATTTTTGGGGTGAATTATACATTATAAATATAGTAAGCTGAGCCTTAGATAAAACTATCCCGTGATAATATCATTTACATCAACGATACATATTGTTGCATTTTTCTAGCGTGATATCTTGATACACATACCTAATATCAACACGAGACAAACTGATAATCCGTAATCAAATTTTTAAATAAACAACACAACAAACACAGTCTAACACATTCAAATAACCTGACGTAACACATGGTCCAGATATAGTAAGTGTAATGTGATTCCTGTCTGCATTCTTGTACTGTCTGACCTGAGGGATGTAGTACTGCGCTGTCTGTGGGGAATGGAAGGACATGGGAGCCATGGTCATCATGATGTGCTGATTGGGGGGATAGACCGCTGCCGTGGGGGTCTGAGATGTGGGCCGAATGGAAGGGTTATTGCTTGGAATGGTGGGCCGGGCCGTTTGCATCTGCGTCCTCTGGAAAAACTGCGAGGAGAGATAGACAGGAGAGATCAGTTATGTGGCTCACCTTTGGCAAGCTGATACGTGTAACATTAGTACATCTAAGATGGCTTCTGAAGAAGTCCGCTGAATAAGTAAACACATTTTTGTACAACTATTTATGTAAACGCATGCAAGAAACAAAGACAAAACACATCAACTTAAGTAACATGCAATATATATATATATATATATATATATATATATACAGTATGCTATATCTGATGATATAGTTGTTACAATGGCTTCATAATAGATCATGTATGTATGAATCAAAATAGAGATTTTAAGCTTTTTCTTTTCAACTCCAAACATAACTTTCTATTAATAAGTTCCTCAAATAGACCTGTTGACCCAAGAATCTCAAACTTGCGGCTATGTATGCAGAAATGCCAAACATCAACCGTGAATCATCAATTTTCATCCAAACTGACAAGAAGTCAGTTCCTCGGTGTGCTAAATGTTGCATAAATGTGTCAAAAGGTTGTAAGGGCCATGTACATGCTGCGGCTAAATACGGGTGTCACTCCACAACTTAATATTCAACAAAAATATTATTGATCTGACTGTACTGACGCTGTTGTATAAGAACTGAACTGGATGATGACATCATTTATTGCAGAACTGCTTTATAGATGAAAGGAACTAATTTAATAATTGATGATCTTTACAACGGAAGTGACTTCAGATAAACAACAGCCGAAATGCATCATTTTCCTGTAATCACTGTAAAGCTGCTTTGAAACACTCTGTATTGTATAAAGTGCTGTATAAATAAGGTGACTTGATTCCTATTCTGTGTGCTTAGTTATGAAATGCAGTTTGGATGCACTGTACAATAAGTTTAAGTTTAACCAGTTTTAGATATTTCTGATGAAAAATTAAAAAAAAAAAAAACACCTTTCAAAAGTTCAGTGTCAGTAAGATTTTAAGTAAGAAATTAATACTTTTATTCAGCAAGGACATATTTAATTGGTCAGATGTGACAGTAAATTTATTTATTTTATTTTGTGAATAAATGCTGTTCTTTTGAATTTTCTGTTCATAAAATAATTTATATTTCAAAACGATCAAGCAGCACAACTGTTTTCAACATTGACAACAATAAGAAATATTACCTGAGCACAAAATCAGAATATGAGAAAAACGATCTTGTGACTCCGAAGACGTAAGAGTAAGGATGCTGAAAATTCAGCTTCACCATCACAGGAATAAATTACATTTTAAAAATTATAAAAGTTAATTTAAATTGTAATAATAGTTTACTGTATAAATGCAGCTTTTCTGAAAATAGACACTTCTTCAACAAAAAAAAAAAAAATTCATAACATAATCTGGTTTAATAACAACCACCAGACCATAATATACAGTATTTGCAGTTGTGAGCCAAATTGTTGCTAAATGACTATCATGCTATATAATATATTCATATTGACATAAAGATAACAGCATTTGCAAATGAATAAATGTAAATAAACATAGTTCATATGAAGTCAATCTCACTTGAGATTGACGTATTTAAAAAAGACCAAACAAAAAGGTACCAAACATTTACAATGTTTGAATAAGCCTACCCTAAAGTACAGTTAATTACAATGATGAACAGGCACAGGAAAACAGTCTTGAGCTCTCTGATGCTGAAAGTAAACCAAAAGCACACAGCAATTCGAAAATACAGGTGTGCCCAACACAGGGCACACCTGTGTCCTTACTATTACTCTAACTGGCACTGACAATTGGGAACCAGCAGCTCTGTCCCAAAACCAACAGAGACAGCATTGATGAACACTTCCGATGCAAATACTGTTGCAAACCTTTTTCTTTTGGCCAAATATCACACGAGAAGGCAATTCTATAATGCACTGTGACAAGCTCGACGAGATATTTCCATCTAAGATGACAGATAAACCCAGAGAAATGTCAAATATACAAAAGAATTGAAAGCGAAAATGCAAATCTAAAAATGGTTGCAAAATCTAAAATCTAAAAATGCAAAAATGGTTTGATTCATTCAATTCAAAAATCATACTATTTTTCTAAATGATAACACTTGTTCTTTTTTTAAGTTGACATTAATAAATGTATATCTAGACTTCAATTTTGAGTAAATTATTTAACATGTCCTTTTACAATATCATCATCATTAATATTGAATTAAAGCTGAATTTCTCCATGTCAAAATGTAATCGAATGTTAAAGTAAATCAAATATAGAGCACAACCCTTGACAAAGAATATTAACATTTCCTTTCTGTTAGATAAAGGATTGTAAAAAGTGACAAAACAGGCCATAATTTAAGACATTTTATAAGTTTGAACATAATAAAATTTATTTTCTTTTTAACCAAATTTCATTCCCTGGCCTAAAACTACTTTTAACATAGTAATTCTGCAGTCCAGGGCATTATGGTCTTTCCATTGTATTCAACCGAATGAGTTCCTGACAGTCTCGACGCCACATTACATTATTAAGTTAACATTACAAGCTTAGAGATTATTTTAATATCACTCTGCTAAGCAGCTTATTTATTTTTTTTTAAAGGGGTGGTTGAATAAGATTTCACTTTTCTAACTTTAGTTAGTGTGTGATGTTGCTGAGCATTAACAACATTTGTAGTCAGAAGTGACTATTTGTAGTAATTAAATATTTCTTTAGTCCTCACCAAAGCTTGCAATATTTTGCTGTAGATCATTAAACTGTTACTCTGCTTTAGAAGTCGACAAGTCAGCTACCTAACTTTTTGGATACAGCCAACGTCTACGCTTATTCGGATACATTTAAAACTGTTGTTTCAACATTTTTGAGTTTACACCTTTTGGAAGCCGGATGCCATTTGCCTGGAATAAACTCTTTTGGTTTTCTTCTTTGGTAATGAGACATTTGGACATGAGACGATATACCAAACATGTATAATAAAGTATGATAATTATTAAACCATAAAGATTTTTGGGTGAATTTTGGTGATCTCAGCATGAGAGAGAAGGAGTGGGGGAAGAGGGAAAGAGTGGTGATGCTGATCAAATGGTGATGCTAACTTCACAAAAGAGAGTTCAAATGTTCATTTCCTTTCCTTTTCCAGTTCTTCCAGTTTTTCCAGTCTTACAACTGCAACTGTGTTTTGATCATATAAATGCAGCCATAGTGTGCATAAGAGACTTCCCTTTAAGCAGAAAACCATATTATTTTAAAGAAAACCATATTATTTTAAATTGTGCAAATGTTGCAAATGAACCTGCTATCAGAGCAAATGAATCAGGTCACCAGTGTTCAGATCCTCAACAAGCTGATTCAATTTGTTCTAAATGTTTTTATTGTTTGAGTGCAACCATTTTTTAATTAAAACTATTTAATAGCATATTTTTGAGTAGTGTTCAATCCTTAGGTCAATAAGGATTAGGATTGGGTATCGTTTGAATTTGAACGATTCTGATTCCGATTCCGATTCCTTGTTTCGATTCCGGTTCCCAACGATTCTTGATTCCGATTCTTTTAAGAGGCAGGGTCAAAAATTTTTAGCTAACCTTGCTAACCAACGGCCTTTCTGAAGGAAATAATCCTTTCTGAAGGAAATACTCCATCTGTAAAAAATACTCCTTTTGTCACAAATTTTGCATTTTGCCGAGATTTCGTTATTTTTAGAAAAGTGACGTCACCGACGTAAGGTACTCATGTTCGACTCGCGTGGTTATGCCAACACTTCCGGTAGACGCTTCTTCGTTGGTGTTGTTCAGCGGTTTCTTCTTCAGCTCGGCGGACTGTGAATATCGAAACTAGGAATCGAGATTTTAACTTTTGAACGATTCCGGGAAAAACGAAAAGTTAGTCTCGGTTCCAATCGATACTCGATTCTCGATACCCAACCCTAATAAGGATATCACTAAAGCAGTTAGAAATCAATGTATAACAGCTAAACAATGACATGAAAATCCTCAAATAGCAGACACACAGAGTCTCAATGTCTGCATTTTAGCAGTAATGTTTCCTAAAGCATTACAACATTGTAGAGAAGAGAATCCACCCATCATTGACACACAGCTCCAACAGGGAGCAAACAATGAATGCATATAGAAAGAAACTGTTCTACATGCAAACCTAACAAATTAATAATACAGCAAGCACTTACAAATAGTCAATCAGACCAACATGTACATTTACAGAGGAGGGGTAAACTGAAATGGAGGATTCTGCTGTTTCTGAGTTCATGCCATGCATTTTCCTCAAGACTGCAAATTACCTGAATGGGTCTGAATCCTCCCTTGAATATTGAA
Source organism: Pimephales promelas (assembly GCF_988280905.1). Taxonomy (NCBI): domain Eukaryota; kingdom Metazoa; phylum Chordata; class Actinopteri; order Cypriniformes; family Leuciscidae; genus Pimephales; species Pimephales promelas. Next base: position 18,460,459 of record NC_142788.1, on the reverse strand, counting down.
GCAGGGAGAGAGAGAAGAAGAAGCTCATGGGATAATGCACTAATTGGTATGGAGGGATAGAGAGAGACTAACACACACACACTTAAGGAGAGATCTGCAGTACAGAGCATGCAAAGAGCCTTTCCTTCAGGGAAAGCTATTTACTAAACAAGAGGGCACCATGCTCTGCTTTTTAGGTAGCCAAGTGACATCATCTTTATCTGGCAACACACAAGAAACAGGACCTGAAATCAGCTAACCCTTGCAGACGCTCACAACGAACTGAAAAATAGAGAAGAACCAGAAAGCCTTGTACAGAAACGAGTTTCTTTGACTATAAGAGGCGTTCAAAGCTCACCGTGGGTGAGATGAATCATAGAATAATAATTCAAAGAATTATGGAAACAGAAACACACACCAGATCAAGACACATAGTGCTAATGTTAAATACAAATGATGATGATTGTGTTAAAAATAAAAATGTATATTTCTTAAAAAAGGGGAAAAAAAACACTTTATTTTAGGGTTAGGACAAGGGATTGGCTAAGCGTTAACTGCATGTAATTATAATTTATAATTATTACTATGTTGACCACATGTAACAAGGAAGGACACTGTTAAATAAAATGTTACCAAAATAAATATATGTACTAGTAAAAACAGCAGCAGAAATATTTCACAAGTAGTTGTGTGACTCATATTTAGGTTATTTAAACGGGAAAAAAATCACACAAAAATATAATTCTTTTATCAATAAAACATAAGGAGATATTTCAAGCAGACATCAAGCTAGCATATGACTAGGATTCAGTGAAAGTTGTATTAACTGCTCTAATGGTGCCTTAATCTGTTCCTTCCTTCTTTTGAGCCTTTGGTCACAATCTAATTTTTATGGAAGAAAGCAGAAAAACTTCTCCTTAATTGTTTCATGGAAGAAAACAGGATTGGAATGACATGAATTTTCATTTTTGGATGAACTATTATTTCAAAAAACACTGGGGGTCCATGTTTTACAGTTACACGGTGGACGTTCACTTGTTCAGCCTTAAATTCGGACCTTAACTTTATACATAGCCTTAAAGTTCAGATGTCAATTAAAAGGTCATTACTGTATCAACTTTGTGACACATTTTCAGGCAGAATTATACATTGAATATTTCAACAAATTACACAAACTTTTCTGAACTTCACAATGCTGAACAGTGTGTTCCCAGATGTTTATTTTTGAATGTGTGTTTCTGTCAGTGTGTGTTGTCACTGCTCCAAGAGACAGAGCGGGGGCACCCTAAATGTAGTACATCGTAGTTGATCATGTATAGATACTAAAGCTTACAATGGACTACTACAGAATAGATATACTCTCTACACCAGGCTATTACTTCTGAACAAAAGGATTCACTCGTTTGATCTACAGCCTAAGCTCAGAGTAGTAAACACATCCTATAATACACTAAGCACACTACACGACCGAAGTTTGTTGCCATTTGATAATATAAAGGTAGTTCACCATCATTAATTCATTCTCATGTTGTTTAAAACCTGTATGACTTTCTTCTACGATAGATTGCCGCATCTGTTTTGCTGCTTTATCTGCCTCAGACAAATTGCTGTCTGACTAACTGGATTGCAAGATACTGCCACAAATCACTTGGCAGAATCAATAACAAAGTATTAAATTCTGCAAAGTCACAATGCATGACCATGGTGGATCATTGTTTACAACTGATTGGGGGTCATTAAAGTGACAGTGACCTCAAAAAGTTACATTTTTTGTCATTATTTAATCAACTTCATGTCTTTTCAAACCTGTTTAAATTACGAAACAATTACGAAACACAATTTTCAAGGGCTTTGGACCCCACTGGAAAAAATGAGGGTGAGTAAATAATGACAATTTTTATTTTTGGGTGAATATCACATTAAATGAGCGCAGGTTGAATTCCATTTCGTAGTGTTTGTTTGCAATTAAACTTACGGGGGCTCAATAAATGTCTAAAAATGATTTAAATATTAACAATCTTAATTACCAGTATAACCTTATAGGAGGGCCTTCAAATTTGGTCTTGAATTCAAGATGTTTTTACCGATGTGTGACAACACCGGTATTACCGGTATCACCGGCAGGGCTATTTAAATAGCTAATTTAAAAGCACCAGTCACGTAACTGAAAACTATGAAAGCTGTGTGACCGGCCAACCACTTAAAAAATAAATAAATAAATACATTAAAGAAATGATTCCCTCTGATTTTCTGTTTCATTAATAAAAGTTTGACTACTCGCAGCAGTCTCGCATGCGCTTTGAGCTCTGGTGAATTTAACGAAAAGCATGAAGTTAACGAAACAACCTCGATCCATTAAGAAATGCCATGGTGCGCTTCATGAAGAGTTTTTTCTTTTGGGTGAAGAAGCCGTTCGCCAAAAATGTGTTAAATATAGCGGAGTGAATTCATGATTATTAGGCTACCGGTATGATAATCCTCCTGGTGCCGAGCCTGAGTGAGTAATTTAGTCTCTTTGATTAACATAATGACACTTTGAGACCAGCCACTGCTGACAGGGACGCGATTTGGCACTCGTCCTATTTTCTCACAAATCAAATCATTTAAGACTGATCTTAGGAGGACACTCGACAAATCCGACATTTTGGCATAATTTGCGTGTGCTCCGGTTTGTTCAAGCCTGAAAGAGAACTCGATACTGATAAGCGCTTTCTATATGTATCTGTATGTATAAAAGGCAGAACTTACAGTACTAGTCTTAAAAGCATTCACATAATGCTAACCAACGGGTAACCCCGGAAAAAACAGATACTGCGTAATTGCGTTAAATTTTTTTCCGGTGCCGCAGTGGGCAAATGATGAAACCGGTGTTGCGACTCAACACTGTGTAACACCGGTAACACCAACTACATTGTCAAAGGGCTGGTGACAAATTTCCAGTCTGTATTGGAGCTGTAAACAATCTCTCTGAATAATCGCAACGAACTGGACCAATGTATTACTTTAGTCTAAGAAACACAATAAAGCTTAAGAGATGTGTGAAAGATGGCCATGCATTTGCATACATTACCTGGTGATGGGTAGGACGAGGCCCAGTGGCAAACTGATTGAAGGCAAAGAGTGGCATGGCAGAAGGAGAGAAAAAAAGAAGCGAGAGGTAAGAATGATCACTCAAAAACACATAAACCACAAGCTGTGCATGGCATATGCAGCGCACTTCCAAAGAGGAAGTAATGATGCAAGGCATCTTATATATACCATATACACACAGCACCACCTGATCATCAAAAACCACACCATAAACAACAGCATAGCGCTTAGTAGAACGGAAGCAGAAGTCTAATTTGAAAAGATTACATGTTATCATGATGAAGTCACGGACACTCACCGGGCGGCTCTGAGGCTGTGCGTTCATTGGTTGGTTTGGCGAAGAGTAGACCAGAGGGGTCGTGCCGGCATTCTGCCCCAGTGTGTACGGAGACTGCAGAGTCACGGAGTCCCCCACAGGTCAAGGTGGAACGACCACCGGCGGAGGAGGAGAAACAGCAGTTAGGATTGATGTTAGTGTTACCTTCTCAGATAAAATCCCTACAGCCGAGTGAGCGCGTGCTGCGTAAGTGTGGGTGACAGTGAATGTGTCCACTCCCTGCCGCTGCAAACACTGCGGTCTGCTGACACTGACAAATCTGCCATCTCCTCAACGCTGCCTTCAAGGCAGAGAAAGAGAGAGAGAAATAGAGGCGTAGTCCTGAGCAGACATGAGTGGGTGCAGACAGAGCATTTGTGTGTCACTGGGTTCAGACTATATTGAACATACAGGATGGCAGAACAGAGTTTTGACAGCTATTTATAAATTTTTGTTATTTCAGGCATCTAATATGCCACTATTTTAAACAGTGGTCAGCCAGGGGTGCGTTTCCCGAAAACATCGTTAGCCAACTATGGTCGCAAGTTCCATCGTTACCAGGATAGTTCAACGAGTCTGTGTTTCCTGAAACTATCGTTCCAACGAACATTCGCAAACCGCATCGCAAAGTTGTGTGGTTTGAACGACAGCTCTCGACCTGTGTTTAGAGGCATCGTTTCTATATTGGAACACATTTGGACGTAATAAATCCTTCTCTTGAGCAAAATAAGCAAGCTGACATTCAGTACTACCGGTGCTTTTTATTTAAAATACATACAAATGAAATTTACGTCTTTTAGTTTTTCAAAAGATTTGAAGGACCGTGTTTGAAGAGTGCGTGCGCATGTGCGATAATAAAGCTCCATCACGTGCGAAACCAACGTGGTTGAACGATACTTTGCGACAGTGAGTTTCGGGACACAGTCGTGACTAGCTAGTTGATTTCTCCAACGATGCATCGTACTATGGTAGTGAAGAAATGAACTACATCGTTGTACAGGAAACGCAGCCCAGAATGGGGTTTTTAATGGCTGATGCAGATATATTTATGTATCAAACATAAGTCCAGCAAATAAGATTTATGCAAAAGTAAATTAAGTAAAGACTTATTTTAGACCCTTTTTTTTTTATTTGAAATCAGAGAGAACGGTTATTAGACACTGATTATGATCAATCTGTAATAATACATCTATAAATGAAGAGTTCAGATGCAAAAGCCTCTAAGTGCCATTTCAAATTTTCTTCTAAAATTATCATTTTTATCAAGCTTGTATATTTAAGTTCAGTAATTTCACTTAAATGGCAATGAAGATTACCTAATAATTGCCATTTAAGTGAAATTACTGAACTTAAATATACAAGCTTGATAAAAATTACCATTCTAGAAGAACATTTCAAATGGCATTTAGAGGCTTTTGCATCTGAACTCTTCAAATACTTTTACTACAAGGAAACTAGAAGTTTAATCTAGAATTTAACATGTTCCAAAATTGAATTTCACGTGACACTGAAGACATAGGCAGCTGAAAATTCAGCATTGTCATCACAGGTATAAATGACATTAAATATATTAAAACACGAAAATAGTTATTTAATATTTCACAATTTCAGATCTATGGACAATTTCATGGTAGATGCAGATTCAACATTCAATAAATACACACAAACATAAATACAATAATATATTTAATATAATTTAACTTGGAGGAAATAAATATTGGAACAATATTGTATATATAATTCTATAATAATAATTCTTTAATTCCACTTATCGAAATGGTAGTAGCGATTGTCCTGAGCTGATCTCATGGATTGGTATCGGGCCGATTAAGCAGTTTTTTTAATCGATCGATATCGGCTATCCAAGGCCTTATCGATCCTTTAATCCTTTATTTTACGTCAGCTGTCATGCAGGTGTTGTACCGTAGGTGGCGGTATGCAGCTTCATGTGAGTAGCTCAAATGTGTGCGAGTGACGCTTGAGAACCAATGAGGCCAGTTCTAGTGCGTCACACGCACATTTGAGCTTCCATGTTTAGTATATTTGATGCGCACTTTCTTTCGTAATTAATCACTTGAATTTAATTTATTTAGACTACCGTTTATTTTTATCTACGTAAGAGTAATGGAGACGTTGTTGCCATTACGGGTTCGTGTCTTTATAAAAATTAAAGACTGCTCATTAATTCATGGATCAGGATTACAATGATCAAGCTGTGTTTGGTTTTGCATGCAGCCAGAACAATTTTAATTGTTCAATGGTTCTTTGATTGTATTGTGAAAAGATTTAATACTTAGCGTCTCTCTGTCGATGTTATTAGCTTCAATTATAATTGTCAGACTCTGTGCTGCCACAGCCACATCACAACAAACCTCCGCAGGAAGTCGAAATGTGATTGCTATTATTCTACTTTTTGAGTGCAGTATTCCAGTTGCACTCTAGAAACAGTGCCGCCCACATAGTAGAAAAAACATGTTCGATACCAAGTTACAATCAGTCAACCAGCTCGAACTCCTAGACAGCAGGAAGATAGCCTCTATTCACCTCTGACATCCCCAAACCACACCGATTCTTCCTCTTTATTCACATGCACATGTTTTGATGGAGAAAAGGGTAGATTGGTGATTAAGGTTTAGCCTTTAGAGCACTCTTAGCCTATTAATAGGCAGTTGTGCCGGCAGTGCGGTGCAGGAGTGGAGTGGGAATGTGAGCGCTGGTCTTAGACAGATAACAAGCTTGAGAACAGCTGAGTCACCCTGACAGACTTTCTATTCCTGTGGCAGAGTCCACCGGGCACAGCGTGAATGTTGGCTGTGTGTGTGTTTGCGTGACAGGGCACGAGTTTGGTGGACCTCTGCACACCGGTAATGTGCATACTTACACTATGACAAACAAGCAATAACTTCCCCGCAGGCTAATTATGAAAGAGAACATGCGGCATACCCAGATAAGCTGGGTCTCAAACAAGTATCAACAATACAGACCAACATCACAGCAGAGAGAGGAGTCTAGCAATGACTATATGTCAAGCATCTTATTAGTTCGCCAGCTTTATTTAATCATCGCAGTAAGATGCCCTGCTTTCTGTTCAGGTTCACGAAGATTATGTAAACTTACAATCCTATCTGCAGTCAGGTTTCACCGAGTGCAGAAAACCGATCAAATCCGCCTTAACCCAAGGAAACACACTCGGCTTTAAAGCCTAAGAAATCAGTGTTTTTATAGATCAGAAATGATTAACCACGGTAATCAGTGATATATCAATGTTTCATAGGAAATCCTCGATATTTGCATCTGAAATACCGTCCTACTGACCTCATTTTTTAATCTGTGTGTAATGTATCTGTCAGAAAAAGACAACCAAACAGTGATCTATTGAATAACAGTGGCTGAAGGCATTAAGGCTGGGCAAAACAGCTAAAAAAAACACAAAATTCTCAGTATTTAGAGCGGTATTTAAAGCTTTTGACAGGATTTGTTATCACAATATTTATGTATTTTCTTCAAACTGGCTTGAATAGTGGTATCTTTTTAAAATCAAAGGACCCATCAATTTGACCAAATGGCACCAGATTCAAAATGTTTTGCAAACACTTGCAGGACACAAGTAGCACCCACTAATATTTAGACTTAGAGGGTAAGTTCACCAAAAATTCTATCATTGATTTTTATAAATGATGAAGATATTTTATTTAGGCTTTCATTTATGTATAACACTGATCAACACAAATACATAGAGCAGCACATCAAATATGATAAACCGTACTTGCTCAAATCACATAAAATGATAATATCTCTTTAGAATACTTGGATTAAAGCCTTGGATTAAAAGTATTTATGAAATGTTTGATGTGTAAAAGTTTTGGTGGAATGGACTTAATAAACACTGTTTCTGTTTCGAAGATGAATCAAAATCAACAGGGTGAAATAGCAGAATTTTCATTTAAGTGAACTCCTTTAAAAGTCAAATTAAAACTGCAATAAAATCTTTGCAGTATTCAGAATGTTGCTTACTTTATTTATATTTTATTAACATTACAAATAATTCAAAACATTGCCCAGCCCTACCAACCATACAAACACTCAGGTGGGTGCAGACTCACCCCTCCTCCTGCCTCCCATCCTTTAGGGTGACCATACAGATGCGCAGTGGATACTGTTGAAACTGATACCTGAGAGAGTCCAGGGGAGGAGGCATGACCTGGCGGTGTGGCCGCTAGGTTAGGGCGTCCCTTGTTGATTTCATGTGCTGTATATGGGGATCTCTGTACCTGAGAAAACAAAAGAAAATTGTCAACACTTGAAGAGTCACTGTTTTTGAAATCAACATGAAATGGCACTCGTAAACTTCATTTTACTTCGGTAACATGACAGGTTACCAAATAAAAAAAAATAAAAAAAGAAGCATTGGAACTGGCTGAATTGAAAATACCAGAAGTGGCCAAAAACCTAGTTTAGAGGATTAATTCTCTCCTGCAACCTCATATTTGAAGAGGCTTAAGAATACCCTTAACAGCATATTATTAAATAATAATAAACACCCTGAGCACCCGAAGCCATGTGGTGGCTCCGGGGGGTTAATAAAGGCCTTCTGAAGCAAAGTGATGAGTTAAAGAAAAATATTCATATGTAAAACTTTAAAAAGTAAAATTAATTAGCTTCGGGCCAAACAAACATACAGATTCAACTTGAGTCTAAAGTGATTTATAAAGCTTGGAAGCGTCAGGGTGTTTATTAATATAACTCCGATTGTATTTGTCTGAAAGTCATATACACCTAGGATGGGGTGATGGGCAGGGGTCATGCAATCATGGGGTAATTTTCATTTTAAAGTGAACTACTCCTTTAAGTCTTTGTTACAACATCTCCCAAAGAGAATGATATTTCAAACTGATATTTATTTGCTATTGTTTTAACTTTCTGTTCCTTAATATGTACCACAATTAGCTACGCTATAGTTTTAACGCTTGCGTTTTCGAAAGAAGCCTCTTTCTGCGTTTATTTATCTCAAGGCTGCGTTTATTTGATCAAAAAGAATGTAACATTGTGATATAATTTAAAATAACTGTTCTCTAATATATTTTAAAACGTCATTTACTCCTGTGACGACAAAGCTGAATCTTCAGTGTCATGATCCCTCATAAATCATTCTAATATGCTGATTTGATGCTCAAGAAACATTTCTTCTTATTATTAATATTGAAAACATTTGTGCTGCTTAATATTTTTCAAGAAAAACGGAATACTTTTTTTCCAGGACGAACAGCATTTACTTGAATTATAATAATAACATTAAAATGAATAAAGCTTACTGAACAGTAATGTATATTTAGCGGCAACAGCAATCCCAAACAAATCAATAGCTATTTGGCTATTGGTTAACATTATTTTACATTACATCGATTTTAACACCATGGTCCGAGGCAGCTTTTCCTCATGGTCACTGATTAATTAACTATGAACAAAACCCATATTCCTGTGTACTATAGACAATCTTGTAGTCAGTCACCACATGAAATTCTCCTGTGAACACTCATTACAGCAGCAGCTCCATCATAGGGATTGGAGGGAGTAAGTGTCATTGTCAATTCTCCCTGACTTTTCAAAGTTGCTGCTGTAATTATAACTTGTAAATGTGGGCCAGAAACTGATAATGAGATTATCTTGCTGGTTGCACAGTGAGGGGCTGTAGCAGAAGCAACTCCATAACTCATTAAAGAAAACAGGAAACGTGCAGTCCTGTTGTCTTCCTTGCCGATCAAAGGCTTCAAACAGAGAGCGCACAGATTTTACCCACTCTGATGGCTAAAATACGGCCATCTGAGAGCCAGACGTGTTCCTCTGGAAGGAGCTTGTGGTTCGACACCACCAATCCAATGACCATCAGTCAGTTCTGAACTGAACACCTGGAACTCCGCATGACTGGCTTTCCTGCTTTCCCAGGCAACATCAGCAGGTGGAGAATGACCCAGTTATTTGCAGGGATTACACAGCTTACCCAACAGCCTGGGCTTTTCCAGGGTGGGGTGCTGCTGTACTAAGGAGGGGTGGGTGAAATCACACACAGCCCTGTGGCTCCCAGAATGACTGGCTTTCTGACCCAACACAGGAAGCAGGAACAGGAGAAAGACCAGCTCAGCAGAAAAAAAAAGCACCCCACCCGTTCACTTCCCTCAGTACTGTTCAAACATCATTAGTCCTGCTCTCTCAAACTCACGTCACTCCAGCCAGTTGCCAGAAATCAATTTTCCTATTAAAGGGGAATATTTGCACTCTGGAATTGATTGCCACATTTTTACTTTATAAGAGTGTTTTTTTCCTAAGATATTTATATATATAAAAAAAATCTGCATGCCCTTCATTTATGTCAAATACTTTTAAAACCATACTACATAAGCCAAGAATAAAATATTATGAAATTGTAACTATGGATAATTTTTGACTTTTTGATTTTTGCCCTTCATTGTGATTTTTTTTTTACTAAAAATCTGCAACCTTAATTTTATAAACACACTGTATAATATATTAGTGCTTTCATTAAAATTTCTAAATGTGATCGAGGTATTTCCCACGTCCCCTGGATGTATACACTTCTGTTAAAAAGTTTGAGGTCAGTGAGATTTTTTTCTTAAAGAAAAGTTATACACATTCAACAAAGATGCATTACACTGTTTAAAAGTGACAGTGAATATTTATAATGTTACCAACATTTTTTTAATAAATGCTGTTCTATAAGCATAAGAGACCTTTGAACAGTAGTTAGTGTGTGTGTGTGTGTGTGTGTGTGTGTGTGTGTGTGTGTGTGTGTGTGTGTGTGTGTGTGTGTGTGTGTGTGTGTGTGTGTGTGTGTAAAGACCACAAAGAGACAGTCTCTGGATTATGACTCATTGGACTCTTAACTAGTAAGAAAGCAATTTTGGCCAAATTTTCAGTTAACCAAATTTCTGGAAGTTGAAAAAACTAAAACAATTTGGCCAAAAGTCAATCAATTTTCAAAATGAGTGGAAACATTAAAAGAGAGAACTTTTATTTTGGAGCCCTCGCATATCCTTATCTACTTAGCTATAGCTATGGTAAACAGTTTCCACCAGTACACATGGTGGTAGTGCAGTTGGGTGTCAAATAATACATTGTTACAGGACATCTGCAGAGACAGGGTAACTTGGTCAGATCCCAAGTTAAGGCCGTGACACACCGAGCCGACGTCAAAGAACTAGCGGTGACGAAAGCCGACTGTGTTGTCGCCTTGCGTCAGCTGCGTCTGGGCCAAAAAAAGTTCCACTTGAACACACCAAAAGGACTATAGCTGACTTTCAACTATTAAGTACGTTCTGCACCTGTATGTAATGAATAACAGTCAATATCAGCAGGTATCAATAGTCTATATTCGTCATTCAAAAAGGGAAACCGAAACTAAGACTGCAGATACACAAACTGCAAACAAAGCAGTGCTTGCTTACCATTTTGAATATCAATCATGCTGATCTTCATTCCAGAAGGCTCATGTTGTTATGAAAATATTGACATACTGGAGTGCTCATGTAAGATGACATTAAATTAGTGCAGCCTTCTGTTCTGTGTGTGCCGACTTGACTTGTTTGCTCGCTTTCATTCTCGTTCGAAAACAGCCAATCTGGGGTGCGTTTCCCGTACAACGACGTAGCTCACTGCTTCACTACCATAGTACGATGCATCGTTGGAGAAATCAACTAGCTAGTCACGACTGTTTACCGAAACCCACTGTCGCAAAGTTTCGCGCGTGGTGGAGTAACAGTTAATAACTACTTTTAATGGAACAATTTGAGATCCAATTAACGCTAGATTTGTTAGATTACAGACATGTCATCTGAGGACTATTTCTAATTGTTCAGAGTTGTTTTGCTTTATTACCAGACTCAATATTTGGCTCGTTCTTAGATAGTAGAGCACGTTCGCACATGCGCACTCTTCAAGCACGTTACTTCCAATCTTTTGACAAACTAAAAGACGTTTATTCCATTTGTATGCATTCTAAATAAAAGACACCGGTTGTACTGAATGTCAGCTGGCTTATTTTGCTCAAGATAAGTATTTACCTCCAAATGTCATGCAATATAGAAACGATGCCTCTAACCACAGGTCGAGAGCTGTCGTTCAAACCCCACAACTTTGCGATGCTGTTTGCGAATGTTCGTTGGAACGATGGTTTGGGGAAACACCGATTTGTTGAACTATGCTGATAACGACGGAACTTGCGACCATAGTTGGCTAACGATGCTTTTAGGAAACGCACCCCAGTGCGATCCGTCTCACTGATGATGGCCCAGATGCTGATTCAGCATGCGGACAGCCGCCGACGTGAACCAGACTAGAACACACTGCAAAAACTAGCCTGACAGACATTTTTATTTGAAGACCCGACGGCTTGGTGTGTCACGGACATTGGTCTCCAAGAAATCAAACAATATGTGGACATGGCTTAATTTCTATAAAGCATACTTTAAAAGAACTCGTCATATCTTTAGAAATGACTGCAGTAGATAGGGGCAGGCTTCAGATCATCTAAGGTAAAGCCGCCTCATGACAGGTTTAGATGTAAAGAAGGGGAATAGATCGTTACACTCACATTGAAGACACCAGTGACTTGCTGCGGGGAGTAGATTCGATCGTCCTGGGGAGGCGGCACTCTTGGAATCCTAGGGTGGATATTAAGGAAAACTCTGGGAAGAAAGTACTTAAGGCCAAACACAGCAACAAGATGGGAGAACACACATGATGCATGAAGGAAACTGTTCAAGCGCAGTAACATCAGAATGAAAAGAGGTGACAGAGTCAAACCATCACATTTATCCACATGCAAATGAGCTAATTAGCTTGTTTTTCCAAAGATATATAACCTAGAACTGTTCTGCATGACAGATCCGTATTTTTCCTCCTCGGTTTGGCCTACAAATATTTTCACCGGCCCCATTAAAAAATATTTTTTTTACCAGCACGCACTACAGTTCAAATTCTTGGGGTCTGTAAGATTTTTTACCATGTTTTTTTATTTTAATTAAAATAAGTCTCTTATGCTCACCAAGGCTGCATATATTTGATTATATATATATATATATATATATATATATATTTTTTTTTTTTTTTCATAAATGTTTTTACTGCCCTAGGTTTGATTAATTTATTGCAGGCTTGTTGAATAAAAGTATTAAGTATTATTTTTTCCAAACTTCTGAATGGTAGTGTATGTCAGAAAGAAATATACAATTATATTTTTAAATATTCATTTATATCAATTTATTTATAAAACAGTAATAGCCAGAATAATACATCTATAATACACAACTATAAACACATAAAAACTGCCATACAGTAATTTATCACTTTCAAACTTTCTAAATGATAAATGATCACAAATAATTTATCCAAATAGATAACTTACTTCACCTTTGATTGTTTATGCCGATTTATTTAAAACATGCTTTTTAAATGAGATACATTTTTTCACATTAATAAAAATATTTTAGACTTTGAAACGGTTAGTGTCAATCCCTGCTCTCTTTTCCACGGGTGACTTTAAAAACAAGGGGATGTTTTAAAGGAAAGGTATCATTTTTCAGTGTTTCCCTGTTCCTCTATGAGCTCACAACCTCCAGCCACGCCAGAAAACGATGCAAAATTCACATGAATAGTAGGTTAACTCTTCCATATAATCAACCATCCTTCACATTACTGAATAAACAGTGTATTTTGAATGATGGAGTCATTCTGTGCGATTCCTCTAAGAAATGAGGTTCTCGCACAAACGAACATCATCATCCGTGCTGCAAAAAGGTGCAGCAAAACTGTCCTACACAAGAAACTGATTGTGTATTAAGATGCTGCTGGGGTAGAGGACGGAGATGCGTCTTCCATCTCCAGCCCAGCAGCAGATCCGTGATGCCTCAGTTCTGTCTGTACAACCAGGCTATTGTTAACTTAAGAGGGTGGGGAAGCCCTTCCTCCTCCACTGCACCACAGATACATACACAGAGTTCAAAAAGGGATAATGTAGGCTACAGTTTACTGTAACAACAGCTGTTAGTTACTCATTTTAACTTTTCCTTGGCTTGCTGCCAAGACACTTTCACAGTTTTCTCATGCTCCACAACCACGTCACCCTTTTACAGCCACAGTTTCAACCGGTTTGTAGGTTACAGATTTTTTTAGTGCTACAGTATGATTCTCCCAGATATACATTTGCAATGACACAGCAATGTCGTTTTCTCGGTTTCACTTCAAAATCATCCTCAATTGCTTTAGATACTCCACTGGTTTCCTCAGCCATTTTCCTGCTTAAATCAGAGTGCGATATGAGAAACAATAAATGCAAATATTGACTGAAATTAGTTATAAGAGATCAACTACTGATTTGGTTCATCTCTTATATGTCATGTTAGAGTTAATAGCAGCTAATTCTCAACTAGCAAAAGTAGATTTCCTGACAACTAACTCATAAATGAAACCAGTGCATTGAGGATGCATTTTCTTTATTACAATTATAAAAAAAGTTTTTTTTATAATCGTATAAAAAAACAATCGTATAAAAAAAGAGGGAAAAAAAACATGATTGTCTCTCTCTCTCATATATATATATATATATATATATATATATATATATATATATATATATTTCCCTTTTAATTTATCTTCCAAAAAAAATACAAATGCCAGATCAACATATCAACATACTAACTTTCTTATGATGAAAAGAAAAGTGGAAGTTATATTAGAAGCTAGATATAGATTAAAACTACCCTATTAACCTATAATCAAAAAACAACTTGTTTGTGCAGGAAATAAGATGCTTACAGAGGAACATGGACAGTTACAACAGAAGGGAGTTGACTGTTAGAGAGCCATAAAGAAATATAAACAAGACATTGAGGGCAAGCAAAATTGTTAGTTCACCCTACCTTACTGTAAAAGGAACAGATATCAGTGGTATATGAGGGCAGCCAGATCTTATTAGAAGACAATACAGGCAAAACAATTGTTGTTGTTTTTTACGCATTGATCAATTTTTAGATATTGGGTTATTTTGCTTCCATAGTTGTTTATTTTATTACATTTTATATATTATTTTGCATCTATATATTTAAATTACAATACATCTTTAAAGACATTTTTTTCTGGCTGTTGAAAGTATTTTCTGTTTTATGGTGTGAAAAAAAATAAATTGAAAACCTCATCTGTAAATAAGTTTACTGTAATATGTCAACAAAATGAAACAATGTTCAGATTTCTGTTCTGTAGGCAAAATGATTTCAGTGCATGTTATTATAAATATGTTTGCAAGCAAAATATGAACTCTCCTTTAATAAACAGGGGAAGTATGGTGATATCTATTATTTTTTACCCCATTCACCTTTAGTGTCTTAACTTAAAGGAAGAGTTCACGCAAAAAAAAAAAAAAAATTAACAATTTAGAATCCCAACCTTAATCACCATTCATTGTATGGAAAAACATACAATGAAAGTGAATGGTGACAACATGTATTATATGTGTACTATATATATATATATATATATATATATATATATATATATTATACACAAAGGTCGGCCATAAGGGTTAGTAACAACATAAAAAGTGGGTAATCACGACATAATGATCTAAATATAATTTCTTATTTTTAAAATTATACGAAAAAAGAGAGCTGGCTGCCTGGCTGGATCAGACCTGTGTGTTGACAGCTCGGCTTTTGACAGTCACATAAACATAACACTGTTACTACTGCACTACACCGCAACCTACAAGAAACAAAACCAGACTTAAATCACAACCAAACCAAACATTTAGTGTTGCAGTAAGTTGTGCTGATAGCGGGTACACAGTACAACACACTTCAGCGCTGTCAAAACCCAGTGACCCACCTGCCTGGACAGCAGTTTCTGGCATTATATGCGCATCAAATCGAATCCCTAAGATGTTCAGAAACACTGTCCAGGCAAGCAAGGCAGCTGAGCTCACTAGGTTTTGGGGTAGAAAAAAAAACACATATTTGTGAAGGAGCCAGATGCTTTCAGAGAAGGATACTGTGTCTGCGGCACTGGCAGAGGCTGTTGAGCCACCGGTGTCCCTGGCGGTAGCGGTACTGTGGTCAGGGTGGCCCGCAGCTGGCTCGAGGGTGACGGCCCGGTTCCGGGTCCAGTTCCAGCGGCGGCAGCAGCGGCTGGGTTCGACACCGCTTTCGGCGGCAAACTCATCGCAAATAAAACAAATTAAAAAACGAACGGCTTTACAGATATTTACAAATAAATTAGCAAGCGGATAAACAGTGCACGTAAAAAAAATATTGCTGAAGAGTTACGTCAACACCTGGCCTTGCAGGAGCAGTTTGCCGGTGTCTGAGCCGATAGAAAATCTTGAGCTAACAGGCTAGCTAGCTTATTGAGAGAATAGCAGGCTGAAGTTAGCCATCTAGCGCTTATTGTGGTTTATCTTCATTGCTGAAGGTTGGGGGCTGTTCCCCCTCCCCGGCCGGGGTTTCCGAGGATCTAGTTTGCCTCTTCTTGCCAGGGCGATCTTGATAGGTGTGCCCCTTTTGGGAAATAAATAACACCTTGTTTACAACTGCTCTTTGACGAGAGTATTTCCACGGAGTATGATGATTCCGTTCAACATGGCGCTGTGGCCGCCTCCAGCAGTCCTACAGGACCGACCGTTCGTTCACTTCGGGTGTTTTCGTGAAACTTCGGAGAGTGGAATTAGCAACGAGTGTGTATCTGGTCCGGAACTCATATGAACTACTTGGATGTGATCCAACCAACCGGTTCCAACAGCCAATGAGATCATTATAAACGCCAAAAATCCCAAAATAATGGCATAAAACTTGTATTTTAAATGCCATCTCCATACCTTTATAAACAATCCTTTCTATGTTTAAGGAGCGGTTTGGCCCCGATTTGTGATGTTACAGTGACATCTTGCGTCCAGAGCTGAACACGCATTTCAGCCCATGAGATCTGCGATACTCGGAGATTTATATATAATAATATAATCATTAATTAAGTATAATAATAATCATTAATTATAAAGGCTCGTAATAATATATATAAAGCTCTCTTAAAATTAAATAGCCTATACACATGTTGTCTTTCTATAAAAAGAACAGCCTGAATAGAGTCAAATATATCCATAGAATATATCCTACTCAAATATTAGGCTACTCCATTACTAGAAAAATACTGATTTTTACTTAAGTAAAAGTACAGAAGTAGGCTACTTCTTTTTAAAAGTATGAGTATCAAAAGTAAAAAGTAAATGTCAATACATTGTTAGGCCTATTATTATTATTTTTTTAACATTGTTGCATGTAATAGGCTAGCCTACTAAGTAGGCCTACCTTGTTATGCCTCTGAATCTATGGCTGTCATATCAATATCAAATTTATTTTAAGAACACAGTTCCATGGGGTTAAATGTGAGATTGAATAAATGCACTCATAACGTCCATAATGGTTTCTGACGTCAAACAAACCTCGGGTTCTGACGACGTCAAAACGTCGGGTTCTGAAACTGTCAAACTTTCAAACTTTAATTTCCAACCCTGCAACCACTGCGTTCACTTGGACAGCCTACAAGATGAATGCCTGAGGGTTGAGGACTGACTGGCAACAATGTTTTCATCTTTGAGGGATTTAAAGGGCCTTTGTGACATAATTTACTCCTTTGTTATCCCAGTTTATACATTTTAAGATGAATTAGCCTACAGTGTCAATGACCTTGTGCTGGATAACAGAAAGCTGGCACATTCCCGGTCTCTTATCTTTTGCCCGCTCATTTTATGATAACTGTCCTCTAACATAGGCCCATTGATTTTGGAGATTTGTAACAGTGATTTTCCCAGTTGTCCTCCAGACTCAGTACGGTAGGGTCCATTGTTAAACTTCACTGAGCCACAACATTTTTTAGCTTATAATATCAGAACCCTACAGGTGCTTCATAATATTCAAGTATTTGGTAGCACTTTATTTTGATAGTCCACTTTATAATTAATTTTTCAACTACATGTCAGCTAACTGTCATTAGAGTATTAGTAGACTGTCAGCTCAATATGCTAACACTTTATTTTGTTGGTCCCCCAACAGACATTCAACTGACAAGTAACTTGGCGACTACAAGTAAACTTATTCTCCTAACCTGAACCTTAACACCAAACCATAACCTAACAGTCTACTGACAGTCTACTATATTATACTAATACTTTAATGAGAGTAAGTTGACATGTAGTTGAAAAGTTACGTATAATTAGTAGAACGTCTAAAGTGACTATCGAAATAAAGTGTAGGCTAACCAAGTATTTTATTTATGAAACAAAATATTTTATTTATTTGTATAAATTAAAACCAATGTGGGGACACACTTTTTATAAAATTTTTTATATGTCATAAAACATATACAGCCTGCATATACAGTGTGAGAGTATAGATTTTTTTCTTAACAAAAATGACATTTACATTATCAATAAAAATTAAGGGGATAAAACGAGGCCCGTTCACACTAAGAACAATAATATAAATTTCATCATAACAAAACCTTTTTAGCGTCCAAACTAACGCACAAGAACAATGTGTTTAATATAAGCGTGCACTGCAGGTGGGCTTCTGGTTGTCTGTCAATGTTTTTCATCATTCATCAGCTGGAAAACAATTCTGAAATTTATTCTAATGATATCGTTCCTCCGTGTCAATATCATCAATCTCGAGTTAGAAACGCTTAGTTAACATCCTTGGTGTGGGCCTTTTACACTGCATTTAAAGACAAGTCAATTCTAAACTTGGGTACTTTGGAAACTGGTGTACAGGTGATATATGCTTAGGAAAGGCACACACTTCACTTTTAATTAATGGGATACTCCACCCCAAAATGAAAATTCTGTCATCATCTACGATTGGAACTATGCCACCATTGACCTCCATAGTATTTTTTTTTCTACTATGGAAGTCAAGTGACACTATAGCCTATATAAAAATGTACATTTTCAAAATTGTCACAATAAAATAAGAAAAAAAGTATTCTATACTTTCAGCTCTTATCTTGAGGCAAATATTTATTAAAATGAGCACAAGTTCCTCTGAGTTTGACACTTTCGTCAAAAAGAGCACTAACAGTTCATGATCATAATGATTTCAGATTATCAAAAGCATGATCACATTATTTCTTCAACTGCTGAAAATGGGTTTGCGGGTTATCCGTGCAACTTTGTAGGTGTTTAACCCAGGGACATCAAAACCTGGTGATTGGCCCTTTTTGTTGAAGATGTAAAAGTTAAAGAGCTGCCCGTCCTGAGATTCAAGAGACACAGAGGCAGCGATAACCTTCAGCTGACATGGGTACTCCTTCTCAAACACCACCCTGAACACCCTATCCTGCAGATAACTCAGTTTCAAACTTCTGTACTTCAAAGGAACCATGGTGTCTACTTGGGGTCCGAACTGCTCCAGAGACAGCACTCCATCAGTGTCTGCTTTGATCTCATAGAACGTTATGTTGCTATAAGTAAAGTAGCCTATGTAGGGAGCAGGGTCTGGTGGAGGGATGAGAACACGAGGCGCATTCCTGAAGGCACTTTCCATGGCAGGGATGAGATAACTGTATGCCTTGGCCACGAGATCCTCATCTTCAGGTTTGGTTCCAGCCATTAAAATGACCAACCCGAGCTTCAAGCGAGGAACGAGGGAAATCGAGGCTGAATAACCATCTAGATTTCCATCTTTACGTATGACGTCATAGCCCAACTGTTCATTCACCTCCCAAGGTGTGCCCGATTGTTCTGCAAAGTAACTTTTTTCGCAGCGAAACAGAGGAGTCAGCATGGTTTTGAGGGTTTCGGGCTGGAGAACCTGACGGTAGTATGCGCCCAGCAGCATCATCACCAGTTTGGCCATGTCAGCAGGTGTGGAGTACATTTGCCCCGATGGTCTATACCAGCCGAGGTCATACAGGGGTGCAGGCTGCCCACTTGAGTAAACACCTATTGCCATCTGGTCCTCAATCTGTGGGGTGATTTCAAATCCGGTGTCCTCCATTCCCAGTGGTTGCAAGATATTTTCAGACACCCATTGTTGATAATCCGTCCCTGCTACCTTCTCCGCCATCACGTGAGCCAGCAGGGAGAAGGCTAAGTTGCTGTAGTGGCATCTGAGGACGGGAGAGGACTAGAATTACTTTGAGAATCCACAAGTGCATGACTGCATCGACTGTCGTCAATTATTTACACCTCCTCTCATTCATTAAACATCCTCTCCATACAAATTCTCTGCACTAACTTACTTTGTTCCAGGGTCAGCCACGAGAACATCATCTTGTAATAAATCCACAGCGGCCTGAGTGTTGCCTTTCCAGAGTAAAGTAGTCGCCCTGAGCCTCCTTGGTAAGCCTGTAGTTAGTAATGAATCCAAAATATCCAGGATTTCATTTTTGCATTCATTTGATATGGTGTTTACCTTGTCCGCCATTTCAAAAATTAGTCATCAAAGATTTTAAAACATTCTGTTTGTGATTTGAAATTAAAATGACTAGTGATGCAGATGCAAACACTAAAAACTGAAATCAATCACAACATAAAGTTCTTAATCTTTTCAATTGAAGATTAAATTACAGTATAAGTAATGTAAATAAAAAATAGAGAAAATGAGCATTGACATTAAAATATAAAACGTCGGTCTAATACTGAATAATAAAAACAAATAAAACAATCTCTAATATCGGATGATAACTGATTTGATGCTTCTGTGCAATTTTTACATCCTAAAAATGATGGTAAAAATAATAATAATAAAACAATTGTAAGAGACATTTTAAAATAAGGTCACATTGTAAGATATAAACTCACAATTATGGGGACTACAGGCACAGGTAGGCTATCTTTGTATTGTTTTACTCTAAGACAGAAATGGTCTTTCATTCTAAACAGTTTTATGATTTATGAGTGATTTATGATTTTATGAGTGATGGCAGAAAAAGATTTCCATGTAATTTTCTTGTCAAAAAACTTAACGGTTATTTCTGAATGCAATTAAGTGTACCAAAATTATCATCACAAGTATTTCTGACACATTATATAACAGCCCGTTCTCATCCCAAGGCGTCATATACCGACGCTTTTGGCACCCCTTTACCGTCACGCAGATATATGTGGGTCAGAAGGCGCCTCCTAGTGGTCAAATCCTAACCCTAACCCAGACCTAAAACTAACCATACTCGTGCGTGTTATATTGACGCTAAAGGGTGCCATGTGCGTTGGATGTATACACATTGGTATATGACGCCTTGGGATGAGAATGCGTTGTTATATAAACATCAGCTTGGCAGCAGTATATTTTAAAACCATTCCTTCTGGTCTAATCCTAGTAGGACCTGTGGCAAACCCACTTAACCATGTCAGGAAATGGAGCTGATTAAGATAGCCGTGGAAACTCCTAGTCTAAAAACAGTTGATCTTTTTCACCTTCTTTATTTTCACAGCACATGGATCAGTGGAGTGCACTATTGCTAATGCTAATCATCTATCGGTGAGGTCAGTGACAGATACTGTGGTCCTCACCTGACAGCTGACTGGCCATCCTTCTCAAGGTAACTGAGGAGATGTGAGCTTGAGCCTCTTTACTGCTCATGCCTTCAGAGATGGACTTGAGGTCATGACCCCATCTTTTCCCCAGAGGGTTTTTCATGGTGAAGTTCTTAACATACTTTCCCAGAGGGTCATCCAGGGAATCCACTTTTCCATCCTCCCAAAGTTTATACAGCATCAAGGTGGGGAAGATTTTTGAGAGGCTTGCAATTCTTTTGTAGTATAACCATAAACAACAAAGAAGCAAATTACAAAAAAGAGCACACAGCTTTGTATGTACAATAAATATTTATAATGTATTATCTAAATTTGAGTCACTTTTCCACGTCAATGGAATTCATTGTCAATTAATGTATGACGTCCATTTTGCACAACTCACGCTATTCTGAAATATTATTTTAAAACAATTGTTTTTGCTGCCTCACAATTTTTTTGGAAATAATGATATTCAAACATTTGTGATAAGATTAAAAAAAGAGAGAAATTGATATTCTGTTTAAATAATGTATTAAATTGATCAAAAGTGACAGTGAAGACCTTTCAATTTTATTTACATGCCACCGTTACATGATGTTACAAAAGATTTCTATTTTATAAATGGTTTGATAAATAAATACATTTAATAAATCCAAATAAATGCTTCAAATAGAAAACAGATGTTTTCTTTTGTAATAATTTTTCAAAATATTACTGTTTTTACTGTATTTTGGATGCATGATAAAGATTTTATACTTTTGAAAAGAATATACAGTATATATATATATATATACTGTATGTGTGTGTGTGTGTGTGTGTGTTTGATAGATAGATATATATACAAAAAGAATAGACAGTTGCTCCTTAAGCTTAAATTAGTTGTGAAACTACTGTAACCCACCTGTAAACTGTGTACTCATTTATTGGGGGAGACTTCGGGTCACTTCCATTTTTACTGCCAAAATTACCATTCCACAATACAGAATCATTAAATATTACAATGGCAGAAATGGCCGGCAGTTTTGTGGAATCAAGGTTGGTTCTCAAAAGCACATCCACCTGTAGCACATCATATTGTAATAGTTATCAAACTAGTTATCAAACAATCTTTATAAACAGAAATTAACTGCTATTCCAATCAGAGTGATCTAGGAATTTACACAGAATTTTTTTTTTACTTCTGACCTTGTCCAAAGCATTCATGAGGACAGGTATTGGGTGCTTCAGCGGTACGGCCTCAGGGAAACGTGGGCACATCTTCTCCTCTTTCACTTCTTTTGCAACTCTTATATCCACTGTAAAGTAAAAAGACCACATGTAGGGTGTCAAATATATAGATAAATAAAGGCTTTATTTATACATAGATAAATAAATAACTTTTAGTGTGACCCACTTATATAATATGAAAAATCATAATGCCGTCACTCATATATATATATACATTTAACATGTAATGGAGGATGGGGGTGGGTGTTTCGTCCATAGTCATGTATTTTACACAAAGTTCCTGTTCCCTTCCCCCAAGTGATAATCAGGCTTTCCAGCACACAGTAAGCCACTATGTCAAGCTCCGGGTAATCCATTGCCATCTCCTGCTGCAAACGATTAATTAAGCATAAGGAGATTGAAAAGCCAAATGTAAGGATGTTCCCCAATTCTGAAAATGCTCTCTAGGCATTATTAAGTAAAAAAACAAATACAAATCATCTTGGTTTTCTATTTGTGGGAGCAAAATGCATAATCTCTTCTATACGCATTCTCCATCCATTCATTGATGTTTGATGATCACTTGCTGGATCTCTCTACAGTATAGTATAGCCTTTTTAAATTTGGGCCATTTTTACCTGGCGTTGCTTTGGGAATCCTGTACTGCCAAAGAAAACAGCCCGTCATTACAAAAGAGAGAAGCAGAAAGAAGACCATGCCCAACTTGGTCCATTTCACTTTCATCTTTGCAGTCTGGTGGTCTCCTTCTCTGCCAGGCTTAAAGAGAAAGGATCTTCTGAACTTCACATATAAGCTAGTCAAGTCAATATGTATCTACAATTTATACATTGAATCTTAAAATCATAAAGAAAAAAAAATCAGTGATACATTTTCTATGAGCATGATGAAACAATAAAACAGCATTGTGTGTATGACTCAAAACATTGATTCTAATATATTTTCTCATAAATGATAAAATGTCTTACCACAAGGTTTACTCCTTTACCACAGAGTTTACTCCTCCTTCCACATTGTATATTTCCCAAATGATACGTCTATTCACACAGGCTTGATTTTCTTAAACAAACAAGCATACAAAAATAAAAAACAAACATTTAAAGTGGAATTCCATTAAAGCGGAAAACAGACACAACCAGAGCTTAAAGCCACTCACCAGCCATGCTTTAATCTTTACAATAACCCGTAAATTCTCAGCATCCTCTCGGCCAACTGCAGGCCTGGACGTCATAATCTGAAGATCTCCTCCTTTAAAGCCACCCTCCTGTCTTTACACATCCATTATGTTCATCAGTTTATATATTTTCCAAATATATATATATATATATTTTTTTTTAAATTGAATAATTCTTTTTTGTTTGGTGCATTGTTTTTCTTTAAAAAAAATGTTATGTTATTTATTTAAATATTTATTTATATATTTTCTAAAAAAAAATATTAGACTCTTTTTTAGAAATGGTTATTAATATTTAAAGTAAAATGCTCAGGCAGAACACCATTTGCACAATTACTCTATTTGTCTTAATATGTCAGTTAACCGAGGGCCGGTCGTTAATTGCCACTTTAATTATTAATTTGACCTTATTAATTAAGGAAATAGCAAGTTCTGGTTTCACTACAGTGGCTGTAGGGTTGCTAAATGACTAAAGAAACTTAATTTACAAGATGGTGTACAAGTGTACATTTCTTATTACCACCCTTTGCTGCTTACACCAATGACGGAAATATGCACCGTTAGAATAGCAGAATATTTGGGAGAGCATTGCTATAGTGTGACTGTATTGCAATACATACATTTTGAGCCACTCAGGATGCCCTGCCCCTCCATTCTATATTGGACCCGTTATATCAAGGCAGCGTGAAGCAATTCAGTCGTAACATCCCATGCTCAAAGCCTGGTTCACTACCGAAGCTATAAGCGGGTTCAAACAAGGCTGTGACACTGACGTGGACGGGCAATTCGACCTTAGTGGAAAATCTTGAATTTTATTGGAAGTCGCTTTAGTCAGGCCAGCAGGGGGTGCTTTCACTCCCAGGCCGGAATAGCTCCTAAAGTCATAGTGCAGCAATGGGGCCACTAGACTGTATGAAAGATCATCCTATGAAAGATTGTTATTTATTATATTTTGATGAATTACTTTTATATAGGCCTATATTTCACATGTTATTTCTTTTAAAAACATTTAAAAAGTTACATGCTACCACGAGACCCAGTATGATTTTGGCTCAATATTATTTTGTATAACGGTTGTCACTAGAGGGCAGCGAGTAAATCAACTGGACAAACCCAGCCATTGGGTTACATTTATATATATATATATATATATATATATATATATATATATATATATATATATATATATATATATATATATATATATATATATATATATATATTTTAACCCAATGTTTGTCCATATTTGACCCAGAATTAGGTTAAAACAACTCAGCCTTTTTTTTAGAGAATTATGTTTTTGTTGTTTTTGTCCCCAAATCTCCAATTTAATTTTAAATTCAATTCACATTTATTTGTATAAATTACAATACCTAAGCAGCTTTACAGAAAATGCATGTTCTTCATTGCATCAGAGATCAGAGGGCAACTCTCAGCAGTTAGATTGATGATTCGGGGGGGGAAAAGAAGCATAAGCCACTATAAAAGTAATTTAATCAGCTTGTTGACACAATATCAGATGAATTGAATTGTTTATGTGCCTGGAAGCCAGTTCAATAATGCATCATGCATGAAGTGGGTATCAGTGCCATAAAAAGAGAATTATTGACTGGTGGCTGTTTGCTTGACTCAACTACTTATTTGATCTTTTCCTCCTGGTTTTTAGGGAAGGCAGAGAGCTGCTCCCCAGATCCCTTTCCCTCAGGCTCCATGTCTAAACTAATAGAGAGATCAATACCATCAGCCTGTCTGCACAAGCTGTGACTGCTCCATGCTGGTTTTATTGGGCCCACACAATCCCATATCTAATAACATAAATATCAAGCTGTTAATTACACCTGACAAAATCAATAGTGTGACAACTAACTGTAGTATTTGGGATGGGGAACAGTTTATGTTAGGTACCCCTACCATTATAGTACTGTCATTATTATATTTACTTCTTTTGTTTCTTTTTTTGTGCCCACGCCTTCACGACTTGCCCCAATCTTGAAGACTCGGGGTGCTGTCAACTGATATCATCCTACTATTTTCAGAGCCGAATTCACAGAGGACCATGTGCGTGCTCCAGATATTAAATTACTCATGAAATATTTGTCCGTCCTCGAGGCCTTGTTCATCTGAACAGAAAACTCTGCTAAGTCCTGGAAATGTCAAAGAGAGCAAATCTGAGTTACCTCTGTGAGCAAGGTCAATTTTTCCGATTTAGAGCTGCAGGATTAGAAAGGCAGACCCGTATCAGTGCGTTCCCATTAGAAGCCATCAAAATGGCACAGTGGGGTGTCATGTTTGTTTCTACTCTCACAAAAGAGTATTTTGTGGTCTGTGCTCTCGCCATATTCAGAGCAAGACACTCCTCGAGACTTCAGTGCCGAGTTACTTTAATGTATCCATCATGCAGAACTTTACATTTGTATTATCATACATACAATGTAATAATGATAAATGTAATCCTGATAAAGTTCCAACACAAGTCTTTGGAATCAAAATAGCCCCACATCATCACATACCCATACCCTTATTGGCTGGTTTGATTAGCATTGAGAAGATCTTGAATGTACCCCATGCCAATCTCTAGGTATAGCCTAATGAAGGGTGTGTGATGATGTGGGCCTATTTTAATTCCAAAGGCCAAGGGAACTTTATCAGGATGCATATTATCCTGATCCATGAAATAACTGGCCTTTAAAAATAAAAATCTGCCTGACTCTATGGGAATTTAGCATAGGGGTGTCCTTGTATTTTAAAGGGATATTCCACAAAAAAAAAAAAATTCTGTCATCATTTACTCAACCTCAAGTTGTTGAAAACCTGTATGAGTTTCTTTCTTCTGCTGAACCCAAAGGAAGATATTTTGAAGAATGATTCAATGGAACCAAATGGTTGTTTGTCACCACTGACTTCCATAGTAGAAAAAAAAATATATGAAAGTCATTGGTGCCAAAGTTCCAATCGTTCTTCAAAATATCTTCCTTTGTGTTAAGCAGAAGAAAGAAACTTATGCAGGTTTGCAACAACTTGAGGGTGAGTAAATGATGGCAGAATTTTCATTTTTGGGTGGAGTATCCCTTTAAGGTAGAACATTTATTTATTTACAATACAAATATTCATTCACAAAGAAAATTGGTGTCCCTAAAGGTTGAATTTTTCCTCATTTTTTTAAGGCATTAAGATCAATTTCCAAAAAAGATTTTCTATTCCTCTTTAGTCAACTTTAGCATGGCAGGGTCACATCACTGATTGTGTGTGTGTGTGTGTGTGTGTGTGTGTGTGTGTGTGTGTGTGTGTGTGTGTGTGTGTGTGTGTGTGTGTGTGTGTGTGTGTGTGTGTGTGTGTGTGTGTGTGTATATATATATATATGTATATATATATATATATATATATAAACACACACACAAACACATACACAATCAGTGATATGAGCCAGAAAACCAGTTTCATGGTTCAATTCATGACCCATAAGTCAAGACAGATTAGACCTGATTGGTGTGTTGGTCCCATATGTGACCTACAATCTTCGCTCTGCTTGCATTAGTAGACAGGAGGGTCGCCAATCTCCCTGGGCAAAGGTTTCCATGGAAACGACCCCTGGATTCGTTAGTCTGCCGTTTTGCAGTCCTCACTCATCTTGAGGCTGAATTATTCTAGATTCCTTTATGTCAGTTCCATATTCTTCTGCTCCATTTCCTCCCTCTCTCTCACCCTCCCTCTCTTTTTCCAACTCCCCGTCTCTCCCTTCGGTGGTCTACATCCCTCCCTCGCTCTTGCTCTGTTGTATGCAGTTTGGAATGGGTTTTTTTTTTTTTTTTTTGCAGAAATTTGTATAATCATGCTCTATTTTTAATGAGTCATATGGATTTCCCCTTCAGTTGTAGGCTATTTTTAGATATAAGCAAAATATCAATGTAAAATACAGTCATAGGCTATTTAATAAAAATTACTGTATTTATTTTACTCATGTTTTTTACAGATGATTTTTAAAATGTACAAATATTTTAAAATGTTGTAAAAAAAAAATTGACTTTTTTTATTTTTATTTTTTCATGTAACTGTGCCTGTGCACTAATAGCTCCACTATCCAGGATCTTAATTTTTAAAGTCACTGGGAACTTTTATTTTTAAAGTCACTGGGAATATATCTAAGTGAATAAATGAATCCATGAGGGCTGAAGTTGGATTCTTCTCACATGGGAGTCAAAGATCAGAAGACGAGGCATCTGTGTGTTGAGAAACGAGGCCGTTTAATTCTTCACACCAGCCCCATGTGTGATCTGTCAGTTTTGTAATCTTCAAAACGATAAAATTGCAAGTGACTCCAAGGATTAGAGAGCTATTTGATAGATGATGATCACATGCATCACCCCTTCCCACCGCATCCGCACCTAAACATAACAAACTCCAGGGGGCGCTGTTGGTAGGACATAAATTGTCATTGATCAAACAAGTGAACGCCGGGGAAATTACTTGGCTTGTGTATCCAAAAGAAGAATGCTATTTATTGATATAATTTTTCGTGACTTCCGAAGTTTTAAATGACTGAGAATATGGCCTATTACCCAGTTAGAATAGATGCTAAAAGGTATAGGAAAAAAAATAACAAACAGGCCTGCATAAATAAAATATTTTCATTTGAAAATCAGGGTCTATATTTTAAAGTGCTTAAATTAATTTGTTTCAGAGATAATTTGTTCATTTTTTAGAATTTTGTTTGACAACAAACAAAAATATAGTAGCCTTTAATTAATTGATTTATTTGGCCAATACTAATAGCTTACAAAAAAAGTAAATTAGCTTTCATAACCAGCGATAATAATAATAATAATAATAATAATAATAAATTATTATTGTTGTTGTTGTTTTTATTATTATTTTTATTATCTTGCATTCAGACAGTAATGATCATCACGTTTGTTGAGCATCACTTGTCATCCACACATTCCCGCCCCCTCGTCTGCGTTTCATTGGTTTCGTCCAAACTTGCTTTAGTTCTTCCAGACCGATGGGTTTATTCGAGAGCTTGTATTCATAGTATGTTCACAGATGGCCTCCCGTACAAGTTTTCAATGAATATTCTGGGTCTTTACAGTAAAACGCCCAAATTTACGGCAATTATGGATATAATTCGTTTGTTATGGATAATACGGATTGTGTGGGCTGTTGAAGGTAAGAGCATGTGTCTGTGTCAAGCGTGTATGCTTTAAAATGTCTGTTACTTTTTTACGCTACATAACACTGACGATATTGATCAAATTAAGATGATATTTATTTAAAGAAACGCTCTGATACTAGTGTTTTACAGTCATGTCATATTATCTCAATTTAAAGTCTTCCGTTTTCTGTAAAAGTGCACCGAAAACAGGTGCACTGCAACTGTCTGGATAAAAATGAGTTGAAATGGCTTTCCCTTGGTCAACTGTTATATTCTGTTTAAAACCAATACAAACTGTTCAATTAGAGAAAAAGTTAAAGCGATTTTTTTCACCAAAAAATGAAAATTCTGTCATCATTTACTCTCCCTCACGTTGTTCCAAACCTGCATGACTTGCTTCCTTTCTGTGTAACACAAAAGATGATATTAAGCAGTCTGTGTTCCATTCACTTTCATTGCACCTTTTCCAATGAAAGTGAATGGTGACTGAGGCTCATTCTACATTGCATCCCCTTTTTTGTTCCACAAAAGAAGGAAAGTGTAATAACAACACACAAGGGTGTAAATTATTATGTCAATTTAAGCTGAATTAGCGAGTCTGCTTCTTAAAGACATTTAAAAATGGGTTGGCTCAAACCTAGTGAGCTTTTTCATTCATTACAAGTACAAATGGAAGTGTGGAAATGGAAATGGTAGGTGTTCCAAAATGCTGTCTATGTTGGTGTTAAGAAGAATAGGAACATATCTTAAAAATACCTTTTAGTATTTTACCAATCAATACCTATAGTACATTTTTTGCCTGTCATGCTCCAGTCTGTCTGTTAGTACACGTGGGCCATTGTCTCAAATCTCTGCCTGGAAAATCTGCATCAGCACCTCATCACCACCCGAAACCTTCAGGAGAGCTGCAAGGATCTCTTTTTAAACTCCAAGATAGTAAAGTCTGTCTTGAATATATATTGAGAAAAACAGGGACAAAATGTCTGCAGATGTCCTCTTAGGAATTTAGTTTCTCATTAGAAATCTTGACCTGTTGCAACAGGACATGGGAGGAGAAACATTAAAGTTGTTATGCATTTCTTTTGAACATGTTTTTATTGATGATATCATCATCTTATTCTTGATTATTCTTATTATGTGCTATTATATTAAAAGGGAAGGTTCCAAAGCAGAGTTTTCACAGCAATGGCATATAAGATCCATTTTTGGTACCCCAAAGAACGTTTGGATCAGTTCTAAAAATCTAAATAACCTTTTGTGCAATGAAAAAAGGTCATCCATGGAGGTTGTTAAAGGTTGCCAAAGATGGCAATAAAGAACTAGATTATTTATTACCTAATGTATGGAAATTTCTCTGTGGAACAACAGATGAGAGTTTTGCTTTGTCTAGTATGTTATTCTGATGATAAACCATCTGTTTATAGTGATATAAACAACGCATACAAGAAGCTTGGAAATCACACCGTCCATTCCTGTTGGTTTGGTCTGGTCTGTGATGGATGTGAGGAGTAAAGGCTCATTCATTACACCTCAGAGCAGATACAGATTAGGAGAGTATAATAATTGTTTATAACATTGAGACATGCGTGACTTAAACTGCGAATAAGGACTTTTACATTTCCTCAAGTAAGTGAGGATGCTTGTAAATTAGACCCTGCTTTGATTAATCTAATGAGTCCTGTTTCAATTTTGTTTGTCGGGTTCTTCATTTGCCCAGGGGCAGTGAGTAAATTATTTGCTGTAATGTGAAGAAAATACATGGCTGCACTGCCACTCAAGCTCCTGTTTTGTTTTGTTCTTTCAATCAAGTTGCCAGCTATAATGACAGGAATGTGCTGGAAAAGCCGACCCCCTAAGCTTTTGTAGAGAAAGTAGTTTGCATAAATTAAAGTAGCTATGCATCAGTGGCCGTTTGTTTTGTCAGATTTGTAATTTTCACAGAATACAAGTAAATCTGATTCTGATTCAGGGCTCGCAAAATCTCAAAATTGCTGGTAGCACTCTTTAGATTTTGGTAGCTCGAAATTAATTTTATTAGCCCAAATAAAAAGACTATTTTTAATGTAGAAAATTGGTTAGGGGTCAAAACATCAGTCAAAAACTTTTTTAACACACAAAAATCATCAACTGGATATAAAATAATCAAATTAGAATCATCACAATACAAATATATATCTGGTTCTAACTGAACTGAAATGTGTGTGACCAGTATGGAACATAAATCAGTCTAGATGTGTCTCAGCCCTTAATGAGGGTATGGTAAAAAAAAAAAAGGTAACACTTTAGTTTAGGGTCTAATGCTCACTATAACTAGTTTCATTAACATGCAAATGGCGGGGTTTTATAATTACTGAGGTCCCAGATGTGAAGTAGGCTAGTGGTGTTCGGGGGCTCCCCGATAAAATTTAGATTTCTCTGATTATATGCATTTAAAGATGTTTCGAATGGCAATTTTGTATGCATTTTGGTAGCCCGACTGGAAAACACAATAGTGAAAACCATACCGTTATTGTTGTATTGTAAACAACAAAAACGCTAATTTGAAAACTGTGACGTCATGCACTGTATGTGTGTTATGTGTACAGTCTATAAGCTTGTAGAGTTTTTTTTTACAAAGTGTCATCGCATCGGTCTACTGGCATGTCATGTATAATACAATCATAATACACAACTGTTTTAGTCATTTTCGTGGATCTGGGATCGTTTTGACTATGTTGTCGTCTGTATGCGAAAAATGCGAAGGAAAAACTTTTCTGTTTTTATTACATTGTGACTGGAAAACACAATTTTCATTGTCAATTTTTCTTTTCTTTTTGCTCATTTTAGTGAACCTGGACAGTAGCGCGCATATCCTATTCTCATGCTGTAATGTTATCAGATGAACAGACAACCTCTCCTGGTTTGGGTTAACTTCATAATCTGATAGCAAATGTATTAAAATTTAGCAGAATATTATAGGTTTCAGGGGCCATTAAATATTGCGGGCTGCCAGTTGCCCATCTCCGGAGTAGGTGAAATGTTGGTTTAAATAAATTTTTATACACTTTTCTTTGCACGTAATATAGAGGTTTTTCAAAGCCATTTGAAATATTAACACATAAATTCATTGTTTATTTTTTTAATTTACAAAAAGTTTTTGTAAGATTTTTTCTTCTCTCTGCTAGGGACCCACTTATATGTCATTGGCCCTTTTAGATGTGGGAGATTTTTTTACTTTCCATCCTTAATCAGAGAAATGCAACCACCAACTTTTTTGTTTCCATACAAAACCAGCAGCCGTGTATCCTAGTGTCCTAGTCCATGTGACGTTTGTCATGCAGACCTCGGTACTTGCTGCACTCCACTGTCCTTTTATTAGGAGCAAGACCTGCCTCTGGCATCTGTGACATCTTTCCGAGCCTTTACGTAAGCACGGTAAAAACCTGACCAATTTCAGTCGTGCCAGACACAGTCGGCTCTGTGGCTCGTCAGCTTTGCAGAACGTCCGACAGACAGAACAAACTGTCTCTGAATCAATGAATATATGAGGGATGTGAAACTGGGAGTTGTTTCCATATGGCTTCTCATGAAATGACAAGATTTTGTCCACAGGCTTTTGAGAGGGTCAAAATGTGAAATTATCAGGTATCCAAGAGGGACTTGCCATCTGCTTGACAATTTAATTTTCCATCTGTCTCTCTGTCTTGTTGAGTGATCATTTTAAATAAAATGAGGCGAAACGTTTTGTCCTCTTAATGTTAATTATTGGTCAGTTTGATGCGCTATAATGCTAAATGAGGGTACAAAACAAATTTGTACGTCCAAACACTCAGGATCTCATCTAACAAAATGTCAACGTGTGAGCTGTTATCGAGGAGCAATACCACACAGATACGTGGGCAGACATGGTTAATTTTTTAAATGGAGAGAACAAGCTGAGTACAGCGGTCAGTGGGAGAAAGTAGAAAAGAGTTTAAAGTAGCAACCCTTCCACTTTATGAAAGTTTTTGATATTCCAGTTGTTTTTCTCCTAAGTTGTGCATACATGAGCATGTTATTCATTTAATTGACTTAAAAATAATTTTGATATTTTTTGTGGCCATAAAGTAAAAATGTCTGTAAGATCCAAATGTCCTGATGATATCATAATAAATAAAGAAAAGCCTCATTAACAGAAATGAACCCCTTAAGTATTTTAGCAAAACTTTTGAAAATGCTAACTTATGTTTTAAGATTTTTCCTCTTCTTTTATTATGGAACTTTGTATTTTTCATTAGCCCAAGTACAGCTAACACTGATAAATGTAGTACAGTCATTTCTCTTATGCTTACCTTAAGTAGGTTTATTTGAGCATGTGGCTTTATTCTACATTGTGTTGTTGCTTATTTGATGAAGATATATTTGAGCGCATGGAATTATTGTGGACCATTTTGTTTGTGCTTGTTTTTATGAAGATATATTGGATCATATGGTGCATTAAAGGGATGCTTCACCTCTGGAAATATGAATGGGTATTTAAAATGGGTCATTTATGTAGAAGAAATATGAAATTATTTTTGGATTTGGAGCTTTCTAGACTGAGAAAAGCCAGACAATGTATTTTTAGCTTATGTGGATGAAAGACAACTACTCCCAAAATGCACTTGCTTCACTCCCCTAGGAGGCCACGCCTACCGGTAATAGAGGGCAGTAGTTAAACAACCAAGGGGGTAATCCATCAGCTGGAAGTTGAAGCCTCGCGGGAGCCGCCATTGTAGCAGAACTTCACCTGCTATTAGCATCCCATTGACTTCCATTCATTTTGGCGTTACTTTGACAGCGAATAACTTTACATCTGAAGCGTCCAAAGACTCCATTTGTCCTTTTTTTTTTTTTACAGAAACACAACAATATATAAAAGGCTCCATTACTGTGTATCTTACATTATGGGCAAGTAAAAATAGTTTTTGTAAAAATAGGCTAACGACGTCATAACGAATCGACTCTCCGTCACACAGTACAGAAATTACCGTATAGATAGTAGGAGAAGCTTGCAGGCAATCGGGGGGACGTGGAGGCATTAAGACCGATAAAGTCGGGGGAGAAGCCCATTGAGAGTCATAAAGTTGATCCTGCTGCTAGATCACGGACAGCCAATACTCACTCTCTCCGTCTCTGTGAGATTCGGAAGGGAATTATTCAGACTTCACTCGGCACAGCTACTAGAATCCTCTATTCGATAACATTTTCAATTCTAAGGTCACGGTTCGATTCGATTCTCGATTTTTATCAATGCTCTCTGTCTTACATGCGCTTCATGAAGCACACACGCAAGGTCTCCCGCTCTCTCCCTCTCTGCCGTGTGCGCAATACGTGTCTCTAAATGCATGCTCGCTCTTGCTCGCTCACTCTAGATTCCGGGAGATTTTAACTAATTTGCATGCATCAGGGAGCCGCTATCAATATGCGGGAGACTCCCGGAACTTCCGCTAGACTTGGGATGTCCGCAAACTGTGGCTTTTTTGAAGTGAATGTTGTTGACATACTCTGGAAATCCAAAAAACTTCCACACCTGCAACTTCAATGAAAGAGGAGGGGGTTCACGTTCTGTCGATGGGTCTCCTCTCCTGCATCTTGCCATGTTATCTTTTGAATGGCTGTACGCTAAGTTAGAGGAGGTTGACCATAGACTCGCAGCACTTCAACGCGTGTTTTTTTCCACTTGGCAAGCCGAACGGATGTGACATGGGGGCGTGGCAGCATCGACGATTCCATTTTTTTAATTCAAATTCCGAGATTGTGAATTCATTTCGACCGATTTCGATTTAAAATCAAAATTGTGACACCCTTACTCACGTGACGGGCTCAGTTTGAGTGAGTAGTGAGTCTCTGTGATGAGTCTGCCCGAAAATGTGTTTCGAGATCGCTCAAAATGTCCGGGATTCGGCTTTTGCATTCTATAGATGCCATTCATTATGTTTACTGTGACGAGCAGGAAGAGGCCGAGGGCCGCGGGAGAATGGTGCGAGCCAGGCCGGTGGTGTGATTACCGATGAGCGACACCTGTGAGACGCACCAGTCTCGTATCTCTCACGGAGGAGCAGGAATTTTCTTAGTAATGTTAAAACGCACATGAACCAATTACTTGTTTAGAGGTCATGTAAACACTACATTCAGATTCACCAATCAGAATGAATTCAGTTAGATTGAAACGAAAGGTTTGCATGCAAACAATGAATGGCGGCTGCAGAAAGCAAAAGCTGAATCCCGGACATCGACGGCCGGTCATGTCCAGGAAAAAGAGGATGGTAACCCCTACTATTCTCCACAGAATAAGAGCCTGTTAGCTTAGGTTCTAAAAAAAGATAGGGACAGTCCCTACTACTGACTGTAGTCTTTAACCTCTGGCCAGAAAAACCTTTTTACATTTTTTTTTTCATTTTTCAAGACAAAATAATACATAAATCTCTCGTCTCAAGGGGATATGAGTGTGGAAAGCATGGTAATTCGAAAATACTACAGGTTTTCTACTAATACAAAGCTTAATGCTAAATCCTTCAGTATCCCTTTAAGCATTTCACACCAGTCTGATCTGTATGCCACCCAAGATGGAAAATTGTTCATCTTGCTACTACTGAAAAAGTAAATGTTTGTATGCCAGTACAGTGCTGTAAGTGCAATATAATTCAGCCCCTGAACTTAATAGGGTTAAAACCTGGCTCAGTCACTGCTCATGTTTAATGGACTGTGCTGCTGAACTGATATTTTCTTTTTCGAAAAATAATCTCGATTTAAATTGTATTGACCCAGAAGTATTGTATTGTATTGATTCCGAAGTGAACTTAATGAAAAGAGAAGAGAGATCCCGGAGCTAAAGAATCTCTATTCAAATGATTAAAAATCAGATGAAAAGTTAATTTGCTCTCATAGCCTGAAGCTGCTAATTTACTTGATATCCACAGTGTGACTTGCAAATGGATTGTTGTTGAGTGATCATCAGTCTTCAGTCAAAAACTTCTCAACTGGAACCATTTGGAATCATTTTCAACTTTGTTCTGTATTTGTTACTTGATTTTAAGATTAATCAAGTAACCTTTCTCAGGACGTGACCTCTGTGTTCAATGTATTATTTTGATCTGTGTAAACTTAATCGTTTTCTCCTTTAATTTCCATGCATTGAATGTCCCAAAGCAAGCAAGAAATGATTATGAATGGTCATCCCAGATAATGAGCTGATATTGCATAATCATAATATCCTCAATAGTAACAGAAGTCAGATGCAGTCAATCCGCTGTGGTTTTTCCGTCGGAGCAGAAGCGCCCTTATTCCACAGAGAGCTGACATAAAATATTGAACTTCAAAAAGCTCATGACCTACTTCTCCACTATCCTACAATTTTGTAACTGAGTATCTGAAAACACAAGGGTACATGTTTGGTTTAATATCATTTGATTGCATTTGTCCTAATTATAATTTAGTTGTATTTATTGTTATTGCTACCTCAACAGAAAAGCTGAATTATAGTGAAACCGATGATCGTCCCATCCCTGCATAATTTATGCATAATGCATAATCAGTCTTGGGTTCTTATATATTCTACCTTCTCATACATTAGTCACATAGACTGTATTTGCAGGATATTTATTGAGTAGATTATTTTTAAGTTAATCTATGTTTCAGTAGAAATTCATGAATGTACAGTATTCTCTAGGCTGAATATACAATTTGGGAATATGAATTTGGGTTCAGTCATTTTACATTTTTTTTTAAATAAAGAAATTCATACTTTCAATTGATAATGGTGACAATACGACGATAATGGTGACATTTATAATGTTACAAAAATTTTTTTAAATGTTACAAGTAATTGCTGTCCTTTTGAACTTTCTATTAATCAAGTGTCCTGCAAAAACTTATCACCGTTTCTACAAAAATAGGGAGCAGCATAAATGCTTTTAACATTCATGATAATAAGAAAATCAGATCACCAAATCAGAACATTAGAATGATTTCTGAAGAATTGTGTGACAGGATTGTGAGGTACACGTTTTTGCAATGGGCTATTTAAAAAAAAATAGTTTTTACTGCATTTTTAATTACATAAATTCAGCCTTGGTGAGCATAAGGGAGTTATTTTTTAAAAACATAAAAACAAAAAACAAAAATCTTACTGACCCCAAAGATTTAAAGTTCGGTATTGTGCAAACAGGGACAAAGTTAACACTTGGAAGCTCAAATATATTTAAAAAATTGGGTTTGCCCTGTAAATTAAACTTGGCAGTTAGCCTGCAACTTCAAAATTACATGTGCAGGATTGTAAGAATGATAATCTAATCTGTCTAGTGTCTAAAACTAAATCATGACCTTTGATCTCTTTTTTCAGTGACAATCTTGTTCATCTAGAAAAGTGTAGTTCTACAAAAATCTTTCTGATCAAAAATGTGTAATGTACAATGCATTAATAAGCATCCAAAACGAAATGCAGATCAAGATCACAGAGAAATGAAAACGGACTGTTCTCTGATAACACAACAACCTGTGCCGTTTGTTACAAATAATCTCATAATTGCAGGGATAAAAATCTATTTTTCTAAGTAGCAATACTGCAAAATGTATACCTCCATGGCATGTACATTTTCTCCT
Organism: Pimephales promelas; assembly: GCF_988280905.1. Taxonomy (NCBI): domain Eukaryota; kingdom Metazoa; phylum Chordata; class Actinopteri; order Cypriniformes; family Leuciscidae; genus Pimephales; species Pimephales promelas. The sequence goes on along the minus strand of NC_142788.1, from coordinate 18,423,357 downwards.
CATTGGCATGTGTGGATAATTTTGCCTCCAGTCCAAATGCGAATGTTCAGACTCAGAGTATGGTCTGCTTCAGGGTGCTTTTTCGGCTCTTGCCCCATGTCGTCATGGAGATGAGAGTCGTAAATTGGGAAAGTAGGGGATTAGTGTTGGGTCTGTAAACTATGAGCAGGCTGCTCCACTGACCCACTGCTCATTCAGCGCCATCACATTTGGCTCCTGTCTGCAAATGTTAGACAGTCACACAGCTGAGATATGCGGAGGGGTTTATGGGCAAAACGTTCCCCTGATGCCTGCTTGAAATCCTGACATAACAGAGGGAGACAAATCTCTTGTTGGACCACAGCGCATGCTTTACTGCCGCTGCCACAGACATCTTTCCTCAATAGCTTTTGTAGGTCAGCAAATCCCAATTGTTTATCCAACAATGGATTTAGTAGGAAAATGCTTGCTTGATTTCTTAAAGTCACCATGATTGTCTTCTTAGTTTTGTATGGAATATTCCAGTATTCGTGCATGTCATTATTTTTATTTATTTTTATTTAATGTTATAAAATTTTGCTTGGTCTGATGGGGCTCGATTTCTGTTGAGACATTCAGATGGTAGAGTCAGAATTTGGTGTAAACAGAATGAGAGCATGGATCCATCATGCCTTGTTACCACTGTGCAGGCTGCTGGTGGTGGTGTAATGGTGTGGGGGATGTTTTCTTGCCACACTTTAGGCCCCTTAGTGCCAATTGGGCATCGTTTAAATGCCACGGCCTACCTGAGCATTGTTTCTGACAATATCCATCCCTTTATGGCCACCATGTACCTATCCTCTGATGGCAACTTCCAGCAGGATAATGCAAATTGGTTTCTTGTACTTGACAATGAGTTCACTGTACTAAAATGGCCCCCACAGTCACTAGATCTCAACCCAATAGAGCATCTTTGGGATGTGGTGGAACGGGAGCTTCGTGCCCTGGATGTGCATCCCACAAATCTCCATCAACTGCAAGATGCTATCCTATCAGTATGGGCCAACATTTCTAAAGAATGCTTTCAGCACCTTGTTGAATCAATGGCACGTAGAATTAAGGCAGTTCTGAAGGCGAAAGGATCGAGGTCAAACACAGTATTAGTATGGTGTGTGTGTGTATATAGTATACTTAAAGGGATAGTTCACACAAAAACAAATATTGGGTTGAAATGTTCTTATATATATATAAACTATCCCTTTATACTGTGAAATTACAAAACCATTTCCTTCCTTATATGTCAGACAGACTTGTCATTGGGTGCAGACTAGTGTTATTGTTCTTTTGAAGATGAATTGTGAATTTACACAGTCAGACTCACTGCGGCGGTCCCCGTGGTCTAGTGAATGTTTTAGCATCCCACCCACAGGTTGACTGACAGATCTGGAGCACAGAGGATCAATGCACTCTGTCCTCTTTCTGGGTGCAGAATTCTGAGCGTGTCCTCACACTAGTTCACATGTTAACATTTTGTAATAGCAGCTCACACATGGAATGGAACCCCAACATACCCCCAGATTTTGACTCGCACCTCTTTTTAAAGTTGTCTCAGACTTATGGATCCCATTTGTCAGTAACATAATCAGTACATATAATGTCAGTATTGCAAGCGTTCATGTGTGCATGAGTTGGCGATATTTGATGTAACGGAATGTAGCCTAATACTTGAGGGATCTGCATAGTTTTTGAGGGGTTGTTTTTGCATATCGTCTATGATCATCAAAGCTTGATTTAATTAACTCAACATGAATATTTCAGTATGTTTCAAGGGCAATCTTTGTGCTTCCATCTGGATAAAACAGACAAAATTGGAGATCAGGACAATAAAATCATCATGAAATGAGAATGTAGCCTATATCATGATTCTGGACAAAAAAAATTAAGTTTTAGAAAAAAAAGTTTTTTTGAATATATCAGCCATATTCTGGGAAAAAGAAATTAAATAAATTTTGTGTGTTGTTGATTTATCTTTGTCTCTAAAATAAGCAAATTACAGTGGTTCATCCTAACAATTGGAATATTTTTCTATATATATATATATATATATATATATTTTAAATATCAAAATTTACAAAGATACATTTAAATTTGCAAATGTAATGTGTATGTTATAAATCTAAATGTATATTTTAGTTACACTTTTGTAAAAAGACAGACAGAAGACATTGACAGTCTACATCACATTAACGGTTCACAGTTCATTTTCGACATAATCAAAAAAATGTTTCTTGATTCAGTAAGAGAACAGTTTGATTCACTGCCTTTGTGAGTGATTTAAACTGCTAAATGTGCTGTCATTTACCAATGTTCTGCTTATTTTTGCTGGCAAAATATGGTCATTTAAATTGGAATCTGTGCAATTTAGAATTTCCTATGATGGTGAAAGATGCAGGTTTAAAATGGTCATGCAAATTTGCCAGAATAACCAAAAGAAAGTTGCTTTGTTTTGTGACTTTATGACCGGTGCTTCATGCATCCCGCATATAGACATAAACAAAGCCTTCTTATAGTTTTTAAATCATTGTCACAGTTATTGTCTGCTTTAGTCGCAATCTGGAGTCCTACATTTCATTGAGTTCCATGAGTGGGTCTTTGTGCAGTCTCATACGTCCCATATGGAAATGCAAAGGAACATTGCAGCCATAAAAAACATTTCTAGCTCATAGATTCTCAAGAGTACCATCAAGAGCAAATTATATTTCAAGTATTCATCTTCTGAACCTCTGAGCAGGCTCGGTAAACATCACTTTATCTAACAGTGTTACCGTACCAGTTTCTCCACTTAAAATTTCACTGTTGACATTGTGGCTCGCTCGTAACGTCAATCGAGAGGATACTATGTTTACCATGTTGGTGCATTTAATCAACATTACTTAGTCCTCCCTGCTTGCTGTGATGTTGTACCATTTATTTATGGGTATTTTGAGGTGTATTCCTCTCCATTTGAAGAATTTTTTGTATCTATAGCACAAGGTCACAAAGAGAGTGATTTTGTGTGAGATTGATGAGCTTTTGTGGATGTGGGGTGTGTGCTTCTGCTCACCGCATTGGCATGGCTCAGCATGTGCAAACTGGGTGATGAAATGAATAAATAAAAAATGTGGGACTGAAAGTTGTGCCTTGGCACGCTGACCTAAAATCCAGTGAAGACTCGCCATGTTTCCCGTGGGATTAATCCAGTGTGGCATACAGAGTGTAGCGCAGCCTGTAAGGATTATATGTACTGGACTTGGGCTCCCGCTGCCCTACTTTTCATTAAAATATAGAGAGAGAGAGAGGGAGAGAGATTGCATGAATGCCTGGACAGATGGAGTGGGGGTTTGATTAAACAGTGCACCAAGTACTGGGAAATGCTACAACTTTTTCTTTCAATACGCAGACAGTTGTAATTTACTTGTTTTCATGATTTTATAGGGATATATTACATGAATGCATGACGCTGTATTAATAATCTTGTTTGTGTTTTTTTTTTATTTGTTTGACCCATGAACTTATATAGTCTAAGAGGACTGTTTGTTTCCTCTTGTATTTTCCTCCCAGCCTCATCATATTCTCACATTCACCGACCTAAACACACAGCGATGGTGCTGTTCCTGGGAGAACTATCTTTGGTTGCCCCTGAGCTGCAGAAGCTGCTGAAATATAAATGAGACACTTAATGGCTGAGGCTGTATCGAGCTAGTGTTTAAGAGGGATCCCAGGATTGTGTGTCACGGCGCTTCTGGCTTCGATCTCAGGAAGTCCTCTTGGTACTTGCCAAATCCCGATTCATAAATGCCACCAGGAGATGTGTTAATTTTGCCTTGACTGTGGCCCATATTACATGGTGGGATCCCCATATCATCCTCCCTCGAAACATGAAAAATGCTCAATCACATTTCTTGTATACATAAAAACTACAAGGCTGTAATATAAACAGCTATACTACTGCATTGGACAGATGGTTGTACTCTCTAAATAATTTCTCTAAATATTTTTTTTTGGGAAAAATTTCACAATATTCGGTGGTGGTTTTGCGACTTAGTTCTTATTTGTTAGCTTTGGGGCTGTCTGTATGCAAGTGTGATCTTTAATGCTAAAAAATATTTTCAGCTGTGTATTTTTGGCTGATATATAGGTCGATGACTAGATTTTTGTCCAATACAAAGCCCTCAGAAATGAGAGTCCAGCCCCCCAATACCCCCTACCTCCAGCTCACACATGGAATTGCTACCTCCAGTAGCAAATAATGCCTCTATTTTGCCATGTAAAAGAAAAGGAACAACCCTAGTGATTGTGAGCCCTAAATTTCTGTTTCAATTTGAATTGACCTATGGCTAAGCCACGCCCCTAAACACGATGAGCCAATCACAGTGCACAGCTAACCCAATACACTCGGACAGTCTCTGCTTCCACGTCCATTGAAACGTATTGCAGTTAGTCGGTTTTCCTTAATTTTTTCTTGTCATTTTAGTATTAGGTTACAATAATTGTCTGCTTTGTGCTTTCCAGACTTTTAATATGCATTTGTTAATTTGTACGTTTGAATTTTGAATTTCTTTGGTCAACTCCAAAGCCGTATGCCAAATCTTTTGCACAAAAAACCCCCCTAGGGTTTCATTTGACCGATTCTGGCAGTATGCAGAAACCACTTGTTCCCAGCTACATAATTGAAAATGTCAGATCAGAGTCATATTTCTAAACTATTTTCTTCTACTTGCCATATTGAATAGAGAGGCACTCTCTGTCATCTGGGGCAATTACGAACTAGATGTGAAGGGAAGCAGATGTTAGAACACGATGTGATCTATCATCTGTGATGGATGACACCTTCCAATCTAGTAATAGCCATTTGTAACATTTGATTAACAATAAGAGTCAAAAATAGCGAGCTATTACTGCTGTGAAATGGGCAACTGTTATTCTGCATCTCACAGTGTGAGTCATCCTTCATTTAACATTCAGAAAAGCTATCCATTATGCATCATAATTACTGTTAAGAGACTTGAAGAACAATGACCGTACAAATGCTCAAACGTGCGGTAATGGGCTCTTAGTGGCAGCATTTTAAACTTACAGGTTTTTGGTATGCATTTTCTTTTCAGACGTGTTGATGGACTCCACGACGGCAACGGCAGAGCTAGGCTGGACCATATATCCATCATTGGGGGTGAGTTTCATTGAAATAATTTAGATGATCAGACCTAGAATAAATGAATAATTCAGTGCACAAATTCAGCATCTGGTACTGAAATAGAAGTTGAAAGAATTCCAAAGTAGATTATTTTTAATGGAATCCTTGCAGTTTGTCTCACTTCTGGACATTTTTACCTTAGATGTAATAATGTGTAATGGTGTGAAACCAGAATCAAATGTTTCATGAATAGACAACTAGCTCGAAAAAACAAACAAACATGCTTTTACTATTATCAGCACTTATTGCTTATCCAAACATTATTTATCTGTTCTTTGGTTTCAGTGGGAAGAGGTGAGTGGCTACGACGAGAACATGAACACCATCCGCACCTACCAAGTGTGCAATGTCTTCGACGCCAGCCAGAACAATTGGGTGCGCACCAAATACATCCGGCGGCAGGGTGCCCAGCGGATCCACGTGGAGATGAAGTTCTCCGTGCGAGACTGCAGCAGCATCCCGAAAGTCCCTGGCTCTTGCAAGGAGACTTTTAATCTGTATTACTTCGAATCAGACTCTGATGTAGCCACCAAGGTGTATCCCGCCTGGATGGAGAACCCTTGGGTCAAGGTGGACACCATTGCGGCCGATGAGAGTTTCTCCCAGGTGGACCTGGGCGTCGGTATGATGAAGATCAACACGGAAGTACGCAGCTTTGGGCCTGTGTCCCGTAATGGCTTCTACTTGGCCTTTCAGGATTACGGAGCCTGCATGTCACTCATCGCTGTAAAGGTTTTCTATCGCAAATGCCCCCGAATTATTCGGAATGGGGCCATCTTTCAGGAGACCTTGTCAGGGGCGGAGAGCACATCTCTCGTGTCCGCACGAGGCACTTGTGTACCTAATGGAGAGGAAGTGGATGTACCCATTAAACTGTACTGCAATGGAGATGGGGAGTGGCTGGTACCTATCGGGCGTTGCGTGTGCAAGGCCGGGTACGAGTCTTTGCACAACGAGACTGTGTGTAAAGGTGAGTTTTGTTGCTTATTCAGTATTGCTTATTAGGTATTTTACAGAATTTGAAAAATTATTGTTTGGTGGTTCTTGCTGAAGATTCGCAGGTGAAAAACACAGCAAAGGGACACATCTTTTTTGATGCAGGCAGACTACAGGAAAAATCATACCTACACTATTGGATACACTATTGGCTTGACGGGAGGTTAGCACTTGGCTTAGCACTTGAACTTGGAGTTCAAATTCTTAGTTTTGTCTCCAGAACAAACATTAAAAAGAAGTAAAGAAAAGAAAAGGAAAAAACATAAGAGAAGATTCTTGAGATTATATGTTTTTTAGTTATAGAAAAACATTTTCTTTAATTTTTTATTCTTAAGTTAATTTTTTTAAAGAAAATAGCAGGTAAGATGATTTTTGTCTTGTACTGAATGAAGTACAGACTTTATAGTGCTTTATAGGACTTTTATGTACTTTTTTGGGCTTGACAGTACATAAAATATAAGAAAATGTATGTATTTTACAAAACCTTTTGTCTCGCGTAGGTAGAATAAAAATTTGAGAGTTTTTAAAACCACATTAAGCTGAGTAATTAATAAAAATAATAATAATTCCTTTTAAAAAAATGTATTTAAACAGATTAGACCCTTAAAAATAACTTTCGTCTGTGTGACGGGATGTTGTCACGTTGATTTAGATGTTACCACATGACTCACATTTTTAGGTAGCCTGACAAAACATTTTTTACAGTGCCGGATGCCAGCATGCAATGATAAATAAATAATGAATAGCCTCAGTTTCAGCCTCAGATTTCTGCACCCACATAAAGCACTATGAAATACAGTTACATTGCCAAATTATGAAAAAGCTTGCATAATCTTTGTATTAGTCTTTTTTATTATTATTTTATCCAATGACTGAAAAGGAGGACCTAATGTCTGTCCTAAAGGCGCATACTCGTGTGCGCACACACACACACACACACACAAGCCTGCGCGTTACAGAGTCTTACTATTGAGAGCTACCCTGCAGGTACAAAACATTCACTGTCCTGATCCTTATGAAAGCTGGTTGAAAGACATTGCACATGGATAGAAACAGGCAGGAGGACACAGAGGATTTCTTTGGTTACAATCATTGTTATTTCAAGCTAAATCCACACACGCTCATGCACACACAAGCACTGACCCTTAAAACTGTTTTTATAACATGAGATTTTGTTTTTCTAGCATTACTCAACTAGGAAGTAGCTCTCCGTCTGTGAGAACAAGGGAGCCGTAATGAATAGAAATCCTCCAGTCAGTTGTAATGCTGCCTTGATAGGTTGGAATGAATAGAGGGATTTGGGTAGAAAAAGGTGTTTTTTTTTTCACCCTCTCTCAGCACTCGGCAGATATGATTACATTCAAGGAGAGCAGGGCGGCGATGAGGGAATGATTTTGGCAGGGTTCTCTTGGGTACTGTTGACAGAATCTAAATTACTAATATCCCCCCATCTGGAGCAGATGATGGATGGAAATCGGCAATATCCTGGGCGAGCACAAGCCAGACCATCTCTTTTATTTCCCCTGGTGTTAATCCTCCTCGCTGCCACCACTTTAATGACACTCCTAATTGACTAATTTGGAGTGTGCAGGGGGAGCTGTGTGGACGCTTAGACGCTGCTCTCCCTGGCGAGTCCATTCAGAAATCAAGCACAACTAATGAATCCCCCTGTGGTTGTTAACCAAGGACTGCATGTAGACAAATGGATTTATGAGGTCCATTTTCTGTCTCTAAAGGAAATATGCAGTAGCTATACTCATTAAAGCCAAGTAGAGACATAATGGTCTAATTGATAGCAAGCTTGACATGTAATTCTCTTTTACTGTAATGTTATACTGGTACAATGGCACAGCACTGCAGGCTTCCGGTCAATGCAACTTGAAAAGCACTTTGTGGGATTTCATCTCGGAGGCTGTGTGTTTTTTAAAGCCTTACAGTGCTCAACAATAAGGATTTTTGTCTGCTGGATAGTTGGACTTAGGCTGTCTTGCTGATATTTGTAATGGCCCCACCACATTAAATCATTTTGTTAAATATTTTTTTTTAGATAATTGTTTGTAAATAAAACTAAATACAATTTTTAATGAAATAAAAAAATCATCTTTACTGAATTTAAATCTTCGTTTAAATCCATACACAGCCATCATAATTTCTCTGAATAAGTTGTGAAGATATATTTCAGATAATGTTGGTTGGCCACTTTTTACTGGTAACAGAACACATTTGGCATTATCAGGACCCACAAATATTCCCCCATTGCATTATTATACATTATAATCAACATTATGAATAGTAGTTCAATGTAGTACTGACACTAAAACTTTAGAAATTGAAATTTTTTTTTCTCACACAGTAATTTTTATTTTGAGGGGACTATCCACGATACATAGTGTCGCTATCCACGATACATATTGTGGCATTTTTGTATTGCGATATATTGTGGCATGATATATTGTTACACCCTAGTGATATCTATATAACGCATTTAACGCAGCATTCGTTTTTTTCCGTCACCCTTTGGCCAGCGTTACATTATATAATCATGCTCTTATTCATGAAAATGCTTTTAAATCATTCAAGCACGACAAGACTCAAAATAGACTACAGTGCAGTTAGTTCTGTTAATCTCCTGTCTGTGTGACGCACACACTCGTGCCCAAAAAAGCTGCTTCAGATTCACAAAATTAACTCACAAAATTATGCCCAAATGCCTGTTTTGTCGACTATCCTCGTAAGCACGGTCTTTCCCTTAAAGTCCCTGTGAACCGGAAGTTGCAAATGAATTTTCTCCAATGTTGTGATGTAGAAAAGGAATACTAATGAGGCAAAATAGTGGGCGTGGACTTTTTTTCCAACTAGCACCTGATTGAATCTAGAAAAGTAGGTGTAACAATTGGAATTATAAAACTATTTTTATTTGTCTTCAATGAAGGAGTATCAATGAGTCTTGAACGTAGAGAGTAATTTAAAAGGCCTTAAAGTGACAGCAGCCTAATAAACCTGCTACTGTCTGCCTAATCAAAGAACAAAAGTAAAAGAGAAAATCACTCACCCACTGCTCGTGACTGAATAACTTACTTTAATAATCTATATGTAATTTAATTTAATTTAATTTATGCTGTGAAGACTGTGAAATGTTTGATAACTTTATTTAATTTCTGTATATATCCTACCTAGACTTACCTAAAATCTGAGAAAGATCTGTTTACAAGATTAAATAGGTCAATAATTGCATTTTGACTGGGCTGGTAAAAATCTGATCTGTTCTGACTGGGCCAATAGAAAAAAAAATAGCTATGATGAAAGGCACAGGTGACATTTATTACAAGGTGTGAAGATTGTTTTAAGTTAGCTTATCTTTGATTAACTTTTTAATCAATTGACAGCAATAATAAATTCTTTTTGTTTGCTTTTTTGTTATTAAAAAAGAGGCAAGAATAACTATAAATTAAACTGACCCAAAACTCTCTCACACATGTCATTCTTATTGTTGAGTCCTGTCTTATATTTACCCTATCGAAATATGACTAACCGTCCTTATGAAAGAAAGTACAGCAACAGCTTGTGAAGTAGAATTTACATATGTCTTGTGCCAGGAACGCCTCTCCTCTTCACAGCCAAGAGTTGAGACTCACCCACACCTCAAGTAATTTTAGTGGTATAGCACTAATTCAGTTAATCCAACTGACCTTCTGACCCTCTCTGTGCTTCTCTCGAGATGTTCTTTAGCCCTCTCGAAGTCATTCAGATGTGGTTTGTGATGGATATTATTGACCGGCCTTCTAGATTGCATTTCATAAGTAATTACATAGACCTCATGGTGCAGTCTCTGCTTGTTTTAACATTTAATGATTATAAATGATAAATAAATGTTGGCGGCAGATGAATTACCTCTACTGTATGGAGCTGGACTGTGGCCAATCCCTCAAGCCAAACCCGCCTGTGTCTTGAAACAAGATGAATGGCGGCTGTTTTTGCTTATATTGTGTTATGGCCAATCAATACATTCCTCCACGGACACTAAGCCATGTGTGTTTGTTGACCTTTCAATTAGAAGTAATGTTTTTGTTATCTTGTTATCTTTGAATATGATATTTTATTATCTAGGGAGTACCTTAGGCCTAATCCTCAATGTTTGATTTATTGGAGTAACCTCAAAGCTAAAAGCTTACAGTTAATCAAGGCTGTCTTTATTATGTAAATGTCATGTATCTGAAGAGTTAGATAGTCCTGCAATGAGTGTCCACTGTAATTTTGTATCTATCTTTTACTGCTTGGTGACCTTTGTGCAATGCTGCCGCTGTTTAAAAGCTCTTGTATTATGTGTTTACTAGCAGGATAATCTGTTCAGATGGGCAGTTGGGCACTATAAAACCAACACTGCTTGTTTTGCACATGAAGGGTCACAGTGTATGTCTCTTCCTCAGTTACCTCAACCTTTATGATTGTAGTTATTTTCTTACATAAAAAGAGCTATGGATGGGAACAAATTGTTTTTGGTTTTCATGATTTTCATTTGTTGGATAACTGGCTTTTCTGGTGTATTTTGATTCAAACAAATAACTCTTATTAATCTTTAATGAATCAAGAGCATACAGTACAACCAGCAACTCTTAGGCGTTTTTTGTTTGTTTGTTTGTTTTGTTTCAGTGAATCAGAAGCATGGAGTGTGACCAGTTTAGGATGATTCACGTACAAATGACTCTTATGAATCAGTGCTATGAATTCACTCTAGTGAATCAGGAGCATACAGTGTGTCCAGTGTAGTAGAGGGAGACCTGCACTCCCATGGGACTACGCGTGTGAATCTTCACAGGTCTCACGGTTTAATTCAATTTTGATTATCATGTCTTTTTTTTACGTCTCACGTCTCTTGCGTTCATTTTCATGTCTGAAATTTTACTTTTAGCTTTGGTTAAATGGAGTATTTTTCTCTCTCTCTCTCTCTATATATATATACAGTATATAGTGATGGAATAGCATACAATATATCTTATATAAAGTATACTGAAATAAAATATTAACTGAAATATAACCAAATCAGTCGAATAAGTTGTAAATCCTGTGTTATTTTAGTATTATTTATATGATCTAATTTTAGCTTAAGTTTTAGTAATGTTATGTATATTTTATTTAGCTTTTATTTCAGTTTCAGCTATTTATTTTACTTAAAGAAAGATGCCAGTTAGGTGCCAAGCAACATTTCTCATTTGATTTAAAGTTTTCTATTTTTTCTTTTATTTTAGCCTTATTTTAAAATTCTGATAAAAAAAGGTTTTAATTAATAATAACAAAACTGAATGGAAAAGAGAAATCTATATTAATACCCAGTCCTATAGAGAGAGAACAGTAAAAGATATCCCTTTAATGTTAGGGTTAAAAATGTTTCTAGAATATCAGGCATATGACGCATTCACACTGTGACTAAGGGGTAAATGTGTCTGGATGTAATTATATATGGCAGTGAGGCTTTACTGTGGATGTGGGGTCTGGAAAGGCCCAAGATGAACTGTGTTATTCGGCATGGCAGTAAAGAAGGGTGTTGGAGCCTGTCTCCTGGACTGACTTTATTAGGTACAGCTCTATAATCCAATCTCAGCAGCACATTGCTGCAGGGAGGACGGCTGCAATCTTTTTTGTTCCTGTGACACAGGATGTATTTCAATTTGTTTCACCACAGTACTGCATGTAAACAGACTGCAGTCAGGCTATACAGAAATCAAATCAGTTTGCTATTTGTCTATGCAGAAAAAAAAGCACAGTATACATTGCAAACCCCACATGTGCATATAATATATCTGCATATTTTAGTTGCTCAATGACAAATTGCCCTTTGTCTTCTGAAGAAGTTTAAGTGGTCATGCAAGGCCGGGCCATTAATCTGCAGCTTTTTGCTTTCTGTCATACAATGGATTATTGAGGATTTGTTTGGATTGCCTCCTCATTCCACATGTCACAAAACATTGATATTAAGCAGAGAATGCAACCGATAAGATGGTTATGCTTTTATTGTGTGGTGAGATTTCATGTTTTCATGTCGTTTTGGTTTTTCTGTGATAGACACTGCAGCTGCTGAGATGCAGAAATCACAAGTTTCAAGTCAGAAGAGCAACTGACTTGCAACTAGAGCTGGATAAGTAGTTCCTCTTCTGATGATGATTGTTAATGATTGTCCTACCAGGCCAGACTTGCTTCAGCTCTTTGATTTTTCTCCTTGCTGTGAAAAACCGATCCGCTCTGATATTCCATTTATTTTAAATATAAATCTTGAATTTCAAGGCTTTTACACATGCATTCTGACTTTTCCTATAAGTAATATTTGTACTGTTATGTTCTATGTGAGAGTGCTGCTATTATACGCAGTATATTATTGAAGTGTGATTTCCATGAATTCCTGTGTGAAGGCCTCCTATTGATATGGCACTTTTCATGAATGTAGTACCAAACAGGGCCTGACACTCTGAAAATAAATGCTTTTTTTTAATCATTATATTAATGTCAATATTAATAGGTTTAGACTTGTCGGTTTCAAAGTTTCTGTAAACGTCAATGAAATTAGTCTTTGCGCAGGTTCTTAGGTACATTATTAGGTACATTTTAGCTTAGATAATAGTTTTTCATATTGTTCAAATGCATAATTATGCCATATCTGAGCTTATTTCAAATATTGTAAGATTTTTATGATGCAACTGAAAGAACGTGCCTTTTTGTCTGTCACTTTCTCGTTTTTCAAGCTTGTGTCAGCATTCAACATGGTTTGTTTAAAGGCTTTCGAGGCAGAAACGCTTTGCGTGTATTGGACTGTGCATTGAAGCGGATTGTTTTTGAGCTGACCTTTGTGTCTAAAGACGTTATGATAAGACTTATGATAAGGGCAAATCTGAAGTTTAGTGTGTTCCTTGTTGCATCAAAGTCAAAACATTGCCATAAATTGCTTTTGTGGTGTATACCAATCGGTACGAATGCTAAATGCATTGCTATAAGCGAGTACAAACTGTCCACAATCACTTCTCTTTCCCTCTGAGAGAAAGGAAACCTGTATGGAGATAAAAGATGAGGCTTCATTGGCGCATGGGGTTAATCAATGCTGAGAGCTGGATGTCCACACTAGAACTGCCTGGCCCTCATCTCTTTGATGGGAAGCAGGTGTCCTGTTGTCATCGATAAGGGGCTCATTGATCAAAGGCCCTTCAGGAGTCCAGTGCTCATCCATCAGACTCCAGCGTCCAGGCAATGTCACGGAAACGAGGACTGTCAGTGCCTCTCCTCCTCACACATCACCATGAAAGAAAGAGCTTCACTGGCCAGGCAAAACAAGTCAACTAGGAGGGTGTTTTTTTCCCTTTTTATAGAGGCCCACACTAGGGCTGTGGGGGCGATCGGACAAAAATCTTATTTCACAATATGAGAATTTATTTCACGATATTCACACACACACATTGGTGTGTCAATTCTGGTGTACAAAGCATATTCATAATATTAAAAATTTAGATTTTTAAATGCAAATGACTCAACTTCCTCCCTCCCTAATTATTTATGTGAGAATTTATTATAAATAATTAATCTTTAAGGAACTATTGAGCTCAAAAGTCCCAAAATGTGACGAAAATGTAAAAAAATATAAATAAAAGTATTTAAAATCTACTTGGGCATAATTGTATTGATGTATTGATACCAACAATAATGATAATAATAGACTTTAAAAGACTTTTGTCTCTGAATTGTGATTTCTCGAATGTCATTCCTGATAACAGACATCAATGACCATTTTGGACCATAATGCATTTTGGTATGTCATGTGACATAATATTGTATCAAAAAGACCATCAAACCATGTGCAAAGGTCAGTAAGTGTCTCTTAAAATGTTCGGTCACTGGTGCACTTTGTAGCAACATCATGTGGCCTTTTGGATAACACTAATAAAACATTTATAATGTTTCATTAGTGTTAACAAAAAACTATCTATTTGATCTAAAAGGTGATAGCTAAGTTGTAGTTTTCCATAGGTGGTTAAGTTAGAGCATGATTATAAAGAAATATTAGTTTTGTCATTCCTGGATAACAACATGTCATTCTGGGATAACTTCTCGGTTATTGATGTAACCCTCGTTCCCTGAAGGAGGGAATGGGAGACGTGACGTCGAACGTGAGCAACTGAAAGGGAACAAAAAACCTCTGTTAGCCAGAACATGTCATCTGTTATCCAGAATGACATATTCTTGTCTTGCTTTTAATTAACAATTATAAACTTTTAGGACTAGTTATATTATTAAATTAACATTATTTACATAATTGTTTCTTCCATATTTGTATGTTAGATTTCTCTTTTCTTCATTTTTTGTTGAGTTAAAGGTTGTATCAGGGATTGTGGGTGACGTCACTTCTGTTTGTGTTTGATTCGAGATCCCAAACAAACCAAGTTAGCTCGCCCCTCCCTCCCATTTCGTGCATCATGAAAAATATTGTTATATTTCAAAAATATAATATTGTTGACCGAGTATATCACCATACCGCCAAGCCCTAGCTGTCATAGAGGTAATTTGGAAGAGTCAAAGGCTTCCAGCATGTCAAATCACAGTTAATTGACCTATGGTGATGTAAATGTTGCTTAAAACAGGCTGCCCGTCGTCGTCACATTGGCGCACCTGCTTAAATGAGTGACAAAAGTCCCTTGTGGATTGCACAGAGAAATAGGGCATGCAAGGTCTGTGCAGCTGTGAAATGGGGCTGGATCCCAAACTCAGCCAGTGGCTGTTGAAATGGATTTTATCCAACTTTTTTATCCTTCTCAACCAGCAACATAAAAATGACCTAAAAAAGGATTTATTGTAAAATCAAACTTACTGAACCTATTGAGTAAATTCATTAGCATAAGCTCCAGCCTTATGTAGTTCACATTGTATGTGGGTGGTTGACATTTATGGAGAAAATGTAGTGAACAAGACAAGAAAATTATATAGTTTGCTCTTACCCATGGCTACTTAGAAAATAGTATAATAATTGGACTTTTTCATTTAAAAAAAATAAATAAAAAAACGAACTTAGCTTGTTTTTGCCACAGTTGGATATTAGTAACAACAGTCTTTTTTAAGAAATACTGGAGGGAAACATCACTAAAAATTTCAATGTAATATAGTTTTTGGGAAATGTTTTAAGGTCTAAGTTGAATGGAATACAAACTTTAAGAAACAGGCACTGAAAAACCCATATTAATTGGCCCTCAATCTCAAGTGTCTAGTTGTGACCCTGTCTGATTGACATGCATCATAAAACATGCTACAACATATTATGTGTCATACAGTGGTTTTGTGGCCTAGCATACTTGCAATATAAACAATGCCACATAGCAACTGCGCTTTTAATATAGCGCTGACCAAAGATGATTATGCATTTTCGTGTGCAAAAAAATAGACCATAGATCTGTAGCTCTAAAAAAAGGCCATGAAAAAGTTAACAACTATTACTAATAATAATGTTTCTGTGTTTTTTTTTTTGGTCCATATTATGAAAGAGGTAGCCTGGTTAAAACCAGACCATTCTCGTGGATAGACCAACACAGTCTCATGAAAGTGCGTATCTTTACCACGATTGTCATTTCTCGTGGCATTTATACGCCAAAAATGTTTTTTGCGTGCATATGCTACGCACTGAAAACCTCCTGGGTAGGTTTAGGGGGAAGGGGGGTGGGGAGTTCGTACTTATTATACGCCAAAAAGTGCGTATCATATGCACGAAAAAAACACGTACCATGTACAGTACACGCAAAAACTAGTTTTGGCGTATAAATGGCATGAAAAATGACATTCGTGCTATAGATACGAACTTTCATGAGATCGGGCTCGATAGACCTAAAACCGATCAGAGCGATGAAGGAGATGACGTATGCAGAGTGGCGGCCGGCGGGGAAACGTCTCCGAGTGTTGTTCTTTGCTTGGTTTTTAACAAAAAGGAAACGTTCAAATCGCTTAAAACAGACGCGATAGCTGATTCAAACAAGTGATGTTCGACAGCGACATCCATCTTTGTAATGTAGGCTACAAAATCTGCTTCAAAATCCCAGGGCTGTCGTCATCATGTAAAGCCCGCCCCAACGTTTCTGATTGGTTCCTTGATTTCGGCGGATTGGAAATGGGCTTGAATGAGCTCTTTGCCAAACTAACTTTCAGAGCAAATGGGTTTTCCCAGGCTATGAAAGAGGTGTTGAGTGTTATTTGGACCTCTTTTGCATTCCAAAAAATTAAGAAAACCATATGTTTAAATGACTTTTCTTTTCAATTTCATTCCTTTAATGAAGTTTGCTGTTGTCGAAGCTGACGCAACACTAGCAAAAAAAAGCTACTTTTTTGTCTTTGAATAGATTTTTAAATTAATTTCTGCCATTCTACTGCTAACCTTCCCTCTTTCCCACCTCCATGAAACCATGAAGTCCCCAACAGTATATTAATTTAGCATTTTATCAATTTCACATTATCTAGTTTGAGACAAAATGCCTCAGCTTTGACTTTGCATACTGACCCAAGGGGAAGCACATTGCTTTGATTAATGTATATTTAACAACTTGCTTTCTTTTAGTGTAGGCAAAGAACAAGATTTGCATTATTGACTTGTTGCAAACAATTAAGAGGTTTAATGAGCAGCCACCCTGAATTGATTTATCACTCCAGAACGTTGTTTAGATAAAGCTGTTTACTTGTGTACTGGATAAATGGATAAGTTATTTATCAAGCCTCTGAATCATCATCTGAACGCTTACAATCCATACTGAAGAACTGAGATTGAAATGGCCTATCTGAAACCCTTGACGCTTTCGGATCATCTTCATTGTTCGCTACTGCTGTGCGTCTTCTGCTAGTTCTGTCCCCAGCAGTGCCACTGAATAACACATTCAGATACAGTTGACACCCTCACAAAAGGAACACAGAACATCTTTAGATGCATGAAGTTGACACCACACAATAAGATCTGGTCTGGGTGTCATAGCGTCACATAAAAGAGCTTGTTCTATGATCATGGGGGTCTTTGTCTCAGGTAGAGGTTAGCAGATGGAGCTGACACCATTAATATTTACAACTCTAAATGAAATGAATACATTTGGACTGTCAGTCACGGCACAATGGAGGCAGTCAGCAGAAAAAAGCTCCCTGGTGAGAAGAGGCTACAGGCGTCTGTGCGCACTGAAATATTAACACCAAATACTATGAATGAATAAAACAAAATCACTCTCTGAGGGGAATAGATTTGCAGGTAAACTGTGTATTAAGGGTTTTCTTTTTTCCTGTTTTCAGTAGTACTGGGCTGTGGAAATGTATAATATGTTTTAGCATGTGTAGTTGGGATGTGTTCAGAGTCTAAATCTGAATTCGGGCACAGAAAATGAAAAGCCCATAAAAGGACATGGTTAGGCTTGCTGCGGTACTCGGTTACATTCACGCATCACGTGAATATAGTAAGGAAAGATTACTGACAGGACAATGTCGGAGGATTTGGTGCTAACAGATCCTGAGCAGCATTGATTGTGAATTGGAAAGTGAAAGTAAAAACCAAGCGAACATTCAAAAGCAATTTCAATTCCCCACAACTGATAGTGGCTCCATGATGCCTGCAAATTATATAGAATAATTACCCAACTGCATAATTACGAGAGACCGCAAAGGCATTAAAATATAATTTTTTCCCTTCCATTTACCATTTTGCCCCATCAACATGTCCCCCGATGTGTTGTTTCCTCTCTGAACATAGTATTCAGCTTCGGGCACATCCCTAATTTGTAGTACAGTGTAGTAGAGCTATGTACATGAATGGTGCGACTAAAAATCAATATTCAAGGAGGTAACAAACCTTGGAGCCAGCCTGAAAGCTTTTTGGTCTCACTATTTGCTACATTTATCAGTGACACATGCAAAGAGCTGCACACAATTGCATAAATTGGATGAAAAAATACAGCTCACAAAGAAAATCAATGAGCACTGACACTTCTGAGCGCTCATGGACTGCAGTCACGATGAAGCAATTGAGGTCTGTTTTTGTCTGTGGATATCGGGTGTTATTTGGGAGAGTCCTCTCATGATGCTTATGAAAGCACAGACAGAATATGCTTTATTTCATAGAATATGGTTGTTTTCTCTTTTATTTCCAGCCCGATTGCATTGGTATTCTTATGTAACATTATTAACATTCGTATTTTATGCATTATTCATTATGTGTTGTGAAATTGTGCCTGAAGTTTAGAACTAGTGTACACTTTCCATGTTTTAATTGGATCATTTGTCATAATGCAATGAAACATATTGCCGTCATTTTACTGTAGGCCATTGGTCATACAAAGCTTGCACTTATTATTCCCAGTCTTTAATTCAATAAATCACTATGTGGCAAGTATTATATTATTGGATGTTATTTTGGGGGTTTTAGGGGAAAGGGCCAGATGGAAGGGGCTGTCCTCTGCTACCAAGGAGAATTGTTAAAATGGCTAAATCTGGTCAATGGGATTTGGATATGTGAATGGTCACAAAGTCCACAGAAACATTTCAAGACCACTAGAATGCAGAATATAAAGTGCAGTGGCTGGTCAAGGAAGACTAGAGAGCATTTTGACAGAACTTTGAAAATAATCTGAATGTAAGACCACCTTAAAACAGCTTCTAAAGACTTGGATTATACCTCCAAATTCATCTGGATTAAGAGGTTGTGTACCAGTAAAGAAACCATTATCTAATGCAAAAATAAATTTTATATATATATTAATATTACAGACTGGAGTGTGGAAGATAGGAGCCATGTTCTGCAGTCCAACAAGTCTAAATTTAACAACCTAGCAGCATTGGTTAGTGTCAGGCATGTTCATAGGAGAAGACTGAGTGTTTTAATACCAAATGCATGCATGACATTAAGCTGGGACTGGGAGCATAATGGTATAAGGCACGCTTGTCTTCAGCAGGTGTTGGAAGGATCTACAAAGTCGCTGGCACTTTGAAAATGGACCAATACATGGGAATCCTGCTGAACACAATGTAGCCAACTATGGAGGATATGTTTGGAGATCAAATGTGTATGTTCCAACATTATTACAATCCCAAACACCCAGTGAATGCTTTATTTCCATGAGCCTTTTGTTTTTCTAAGCATTTCTTGCATAATACAAAAAAGTAATTATATGCTGGAGTTCGCCTATTCTTGCCAAATAATTTTGCTGTTCTTTTGACCTTTCTATCACAAAATGTTTCTTTAGCAACAAATCAGCATATTAAAATGATTTTTGAAGATGCTCCTAAAAAATCAGCTTTGCCACCAGAGGTTTACATTACATTTTAAAATATTTTAAACAGAAAGCAGTTATTTTGAATTGTAATAATATTTCACAATATTTTTTATATACAAAAAAAATGCAGCCTTGGTGAGCATAAGAGACTTTCAAAATATTTATATATATATATATATATATATATATATGTGTGTGTGTGTACCGGTAAATGTGATCTCTCACTGTCTCTCTGCATGTGTTGTAGAACACTTATCGTACAAATAATTGTAATTACTAATGAGATTACCTTGACATTTGTCACTCATAAGAATGAGCCTCTTCTCAGCTGAATCCAGCACAGGCTAGTGAATGTTTAATGTTATGGCCACAACATATTTTTCATATACGCAACAAAAAAAAATATTTGTTTTTGTTATTTAAAGCTGCAGTCCGGCGTTTTTCCTCTTTGTCGCCATCTCTGTTCGAAATCCGCAATTGCAGTCATTTGGGGAGTTATCAACTTTTTTTGAGTTGTACTTCAACACCCTCGCCACAGCACAGCGCTGATGAAGGCAATGTTTGAGGAGGCTGTGCTGTAAATCACCATGCCAGTGTCGATACTGGCATTCAGAATCACAGATTATTCTTTTTGAAAGTATGACCAACATAATCATTTTCACCGGAAAATGACACCTGAACAAGTAAGAAACATACACTTTTGTTATGGTTCTTTTGGCGCTAATTAAATCTAACATTTATAAGTTTATAATTATTTTGCTTATAAGTTATCATATCACGCAAAACTGTGCAAATTATACTTTGTTCTCAAATTGTTAATGTTAACAACGTAAGCAAGCATTGTGTGACTACATTTAATGTCCTTCCGATATGTATCCTTGTTTTCGCATGGGTCTGGTTGCAGTCTTTCTGTACAGTACATCCTAAATGTCCTTCAACTCAGTCTGGCCGTGGCCCATGATAATTCAGATTCCAGACATAAGTGATGAAAAAGGCATGAAAGAATCTGTTAATGACTATACTCTATAGAGATTGCCTTATTCTTGAGGTTTATGTTCCGATTTCAAGCATTTGATCTTGGCCAGCCACCCCTCAGATTACACTTCTAGCTCGTGTTCTGCTCAGCCATGTTGGGCACAGGAGGGGCAGGATTCCTGTGCCTCCCAGGCTCCATTCTGTCCTGCTGGGTAATCCTGGCCATTTCGTAAGAATTCAAGATTAATCTGAATCTTCTGTTGCGCTCAGCCATGGTGATGAAAGTCTGGGAGAGTTCCTCCACACATCGGTGGGAATTAATGACCTTGTCTGGGGATGAAAACAAGATGTTAGCTTGAACTAGTACATGGTACAGCTGTCGTCATTTATCTGTAACAATACATGACTTCAGTGACTTCAGTGACTCATTTTAAGGAGTCCTAAGTGCATTAGTGTGCTTATTTTTTAAGAACTTGCTCAAGCTGTTACTTCTTGAAATTTTATGAAGACTTGGGCATATGTTAGACATATGCACTTGTAAATTTCTAGACCAAACATAGAATATCAGATATTAACTTCTCACGCTACACTGTAATAGTTGACTTAACTTAAAATAAGTGAGGAAACCCGTTGCCTTAAAATTAAGTAAATAAACCAAGTGAAATGGAAAAAATATAGTTATGCCTGGTTCAGATTACACGATTTTAGCCCGATTTTGTCACGATCCGTTTGACGTAGGGTGTCGGATTCGTAAACGGAAACGGTCGTCGGGACGAAATATTCGATCGTATCATCTCGTATAGTGTGTCATGGTGGGTGACAAACTACGTTGCGTCTGCGATGCTTCACAACATAACAACAAAAAGCATGTTTAATTTTTTTAACGTTCGTCCACGACGGTTCCGTCATATGTATGAGGTTGACCAATAGGAGCACAAGCTTTTCCGTATACAACTTTCAAAAAAGACAAAACGAAAGAGAAACGATGGTGCTAACGTTAATACTAGAAGTAAAAATATATAAGAAAACAATATTTTACCTCAAGTTCTCTTTGGAGGATTGACAGCCCATACTGTCCTCTTCGAGCAGGGTTCTCAAGTCTCACGCAATGGCCGTGAGACACGCAATTCAACCAGTTCACACGCCACACCATGTATTTCTCATACTGAAAAGGCAATGCCGAGCAATCCAGGAAGTCACTCGCTACGAGTTTCGCCTTCTCGATGACATCACGCGCGCCGTTAAACACGGCATGCGATGACTGGTCAGGAAGTAACGTGTAGTCTGACATGTGTCTTGTCCACGGCCAAAATCGCGTAATCTGACACAGTGACTATCGTAACAGACAAAAAAAATCGTGTAATCTGAACCAGGCAGAAATTGACAATTCCTCAATAACTTTACTACGCATGAAGTTTACTTACTTAATAATTTTAAGGCAACTAGTTTCCTCTCTTTAAAAAAAAATGTCTGTGATGAAAAAAGTCTGGCATGAAGTGAAAAGAGCCAATTTTTTGAAAGAGCCAATTTTAGGGCACGTTTACACTGTTACTTTTTCCTAATTAATTTACTGTATTGGTGCAGCAACTGAAACGACATGTGCACACTAATGATGTTTTAGTGGGTGAATTCATTTTTGGTATATTCCTTCCTACAAAGTGTTGTTAACACACTTCTACAGGCATCAGTGGAGGCTCACTGTGGAGATTGTTACATTCTTGAGATGAGCTCTTCAGAGTTATGTTTACTGACAGTTCTGCTGTGGGTTCTCGCTCCGCTCGGGTTCATCACATGCTGTCTGTTTCTGACTGTGTTTTCACTGTGGTCACTAAAATATTAAGCAGCACTGAATCAAAAATGTTCCTTGACCACAAAATTAGCATATCAGAATGATTTCTAAAGGATCATATGACACTGAAATCTGGAGTAATGATGATACTAAAAATGCAGCTTTGCCATCACAGGAATAAATTACAGTTTAAAATGTATTTTTTAAAAATCACAGTATTTAGCATTATTAGTGTTTTTTTCTTTTCACTGAATTTTTATTAAAATAATTGCAGCCTTAAGCGATTGTTCAAAATTTTTTTAAAAAACCTTACCTACCCTGAACTTTCGAGCACTAAAAACATACATATATATATATATATATATATATATATATATATATATATATATATATATATATATTATTACTATTTTAAAAAAGGGGTTATCATATTTGGGCGTTCTTGGCAAGTTTTAAATCCCAAACAAATTGAAGTAGCAGAGGACTGAGTCATCTGTTGTATATTATAGCAAAATTTGTGCTTCACTAGAAGGTAAAATCCTCAAAAAAAATTTATGCTACTCCCTTTGAAGGCTTTGTGAAGGGATGCTCAAAGCAGAGGCTCATTACCATAGTAACTCCTTAAATTCTTCATTCACCTTGATATGGAAATGACAGGCAGTATAGCACAGATGAGTTCAGTCCTTCACCCCCATTAAACAAGTGAACTCCCCTGTGTGAATCCTGAGATGAGTTCAGCAGGTTGACACGGCACCTCTAATGGATATTAATGCCTCTCCAACCTCCTGCTTTGCCAACGAGGGTTACAGACACATCTGTGGCCTCAAGTTGGCCAAGAAAATTGTTGGAGAGGGCTTACAAAAGACTGCAACCATATCTTACTGCATGAAATTATGTCTGTCAATGAAAAAGGCCCTTGATGTCAGTCTCCATTCTTGTCTGAGGAAGAATTGACCTTTTTCTCTTCTGCGGATTTAATTTCCTTACTCTCAACCGCTGTGTGTTTTTTTTTTTTTTTTAGCCGAGCAGCTTGTTTATGAAGCTACAAAGTACTTGCAGATTGAGTCATATAGTGTAAGTTTTATTCATCCTACTGATTTATGGAGATGCAAAAAAACCTTTACCATAAAACCTTCAAAATACATTTTTACATGCAATTTAGTGGCATTTAGCTGTGTCTTGTTGTCACGTTTTACAGACATTTGTTGTCAAATGAGTTACTGAATTAGCAATGTTTCTATGTTTTTGAATGAATCTTTTATTCTTAAATGTATTGTTCTCATTAAGTCGTCATGCACCGACTCACAAGTAAATCCCATTTGAAGTATGTTGCTACTTTGGTGTTTTTTCCTGCCCTCAAAGACTAACTAACCATAGCATTCAAATCCAGACTGCAAAGGATCGTTCCATTGGTTGGACCTACTGAACGAATACACTAAATGAGTCTGTGATTTGAGTCGCTAAGTGGAAACACTGAACAAACTAGAACATCTCATTAGTAAATGAAATGAACAAATTAGGATGTGTTGTTCATGAATGAGTTGGCATTTCAAGTCTAAACAAGACTCAAACTGGGACATGCCATTTGTGAATGAGAAGCTGCTGACCAATAGTGTTTGAAAGAGGGCATGTTGTTCATTCAGTACAAAATATGAGTCAATCTTAGGTTTATTTTATGTCTAAAATTATTTATTATTTTATGTTATAATAAATAACATGTCCCAATTAATGTCCAATTATTTATGTCTAAAAATAACTGATGGTACACAGTTAAAATGATGCAAGGATGTTTCTGAAACCCATGATCAATTTATTTAGGCTTTTTTTTGTAGCTGATAAAACCATATAACCATCTTTGTTATATGGTGAAGACACCCAGTCATTATGCCCATGACTCTTTGTTTTTAAACAATTCAGTTATTTATTTAATGACTCAATACGACTCAGTCACTGCATACAGGTTGTAACCTAGAGTGAAGGTGTGGTAACATTAGCAATTTCAGTGAGATATCTGCAAAAAAAAAGTTTGAACCATAATTCACCTAAAACATTCTGTTGGTAATTGTTGCAAATTTCCATGGAAAAACTGAAACCTGACACAAAATCAGCATGGGCAGTTCCCATGGCATGACATTCCCGATTGTGCGGACACATATTGAAATGACTGGATTTTGACAGCAAAATTTCACAGTGCAACGGTAAGGCTCACAGAACAAATCAATGAAATTAATATTTTGATTCAGTTCACTCACATGAATCTGTTATGTTATGAAGTCCACTGAAGGCAAGTTAAAGGTCCCATGACATGGGGTTAATTTATTATTTTATAATATTTCCTGCTGCCCTTTGTTATAATATTTGTATGTTTTTTTAGATCAAAAATAGTCATAATTTAGAAATAAATTATGATGGACACACAGCCTAATTAAATCACCACCACCTTAAAACAACCAGTAATTGCATCGCCAAATGGAATTGCTAAAAAATAAATAATTGTTATTGTGAACTTGACCTCATCTTCCATTGGTCAGCTAAATAGATAGTCCCTCCCCAAACTCACGCCATTGGTTGAGCTAGATGGGCTGGTGTGGATTCTCAAACAAGTCTGGATTCCCAGCATTAACCGATTGTCTCTGTATTTAATGGTAGAAAGTATTTTAACATTGAGAAAATTACGCACCTTTAAATAAGTTAGTTTGTGTTTAAGAGGCATGGAAATGTATTTCACCAAAGAATAAGCTGTTATACCAAAGCTATTACAGTGATTTCTCCGTTGTAAAATCTGCCTCATAATAAAAGAGCACAACTATTCACAGGAATGAAAATAAACAGATTTTAAAAAATGTGCGCTGCCACAAAAGTCTCCCAGAAATCCATTAGCGCCTACTTAAATACCCTAGTCATGTACGGTACACTCGGCACACACATCTAATACAGTATGTCGCCAGGATATTGTTCTTCTGTCGTTCTCCCTCTCGCACAGCACAACCTCTATTGTGGAGCCCTGTGGTACCACAGCATTAATTCCACTCCTGTACACTGTCACTCACACCCACTCTGCCTCATTCAACTGTAACCAACACCTCATTCACCACGTCCACCGCTCTAACTCACTGTGATGTGTGAGCGTGTAAGCCTTATATTCCTTCTGGCAGAAAGAGAATGTTCTGTCATCAATCATAGGCTGAGAGCGCCAGCCAAGAGTAATGTTTTACTGTCAAAGCCATTTGGGGTATTAGGCTAATAGAATGAGTTTCATTGTACTTCCTAGAACACACTTTGCTCTTGGTAAGTGTTGATTGCTTTGCACCTGCAGATGATATGTGACTCATTTTACATCTACCCTCAATATTTGATTTATTTCCAACTGGAGTCAGTGGGCTATTTCTGTGTGGGACAAGCGCTTGTATAATTGTGAGCGTGGAGGTTATGTTGGCTGAGGGGCAGATGAGGCAGCTGTTGACTAATTTGCTGTGAGCAAATAAAGGATGCTGTCTGTCCTGCTGTCTGTGGTAAAATGTTTTTTCACATTTTGTCACATGATAGGATGGAGTAGGTTTTGTTTTTAAAGCCCCCCTGTATGTATATATATATATATATATATATATATATATATATATATATATATATATGCTTTAAGACAAACCATTGCTGAGTATTTTCTCCTTAAAACTGCAGTGAACCAAAAACATTTCTGACATAATAAACTACCTCGTAACCAATCACTTCAACGTGTGATCGTCAGCCAGTGGATCTCTGAGTGGTGTTGAGTTAGTGGAGGCGGGGATAATTTGCATTTTCATAGAGTAAGGGTGTAGGGTTGTATTCAAGCTATTTTAAGGCATGAAGACATTTTTTATTTTATTTAAAAAACCCCATTAAATATGTAATTTTGGTGATCGAAGATGAGTTTTAAGAGGTATAATTATTAACTACAGGGGGACTTAAGTATATTCTAAATTATGAATGTGTTAACGCTCTGATTCACCTAAAAGAGTCCCAGTTTCTTGAGGTAGGCCTATGTAAGTCCCGATTCACTAAAAATCTAAATGGGCCGATGTCAGTTTCAGCTGCTGGTCAGTGACTTATAAAGGGAACAGTAAAATCTGTCATTTTTTGTTACATTTTACACTGATGAACTTTCTATTCGTCAATGTATGGTTGTCATAACAATAACTTCACGCACTGCTGCTCCTCTTCATATTCTCAA
Organism: Pimephales promelas; assembly: GCF_988280905.1. Classification (NCBI taxonomy): domain Eukaryota; kingdom Metazoa; phylum Chordata; class Actinopteri; order Cypriniformes; family Leuciscidae; genus Pimephales; species Pimephales promelas. The sequence goes on along the minus strand of NC_142788.1, from coordinate 18,396,937 downwards.
TGCAGACAGCTTGTCACATTAGCTAAAAAGCTGGAGTTATGCCCATAAAACACATATGTAATTATATTTGATGGTTTTTGATTTTAGTGTGGTGAATAATTTGTTTACCAAAGTATTTCATGTAAATATTAAATTCAGAAGGAAAGTATTATAAAATGTTATTTGCATTTGATTTTGTTCAGAAATTGGTGAAACTTTTATATATATATATATATATATATATATTAAAAGTTGATTATAGACTGAGATGCCCTGCAGATAAATGAAATGTTTAAAATAAATAACATGCCATCAATGTTATATACTACAAATATTATATGATGTCGATTTTGAAACTGCTGTTGTTCCTCTACTGTTATTTTTCATTTCAATGGTGGGATTTTGAAGTTTAAGAGTTGGTCTGTTTATGAATTGTACAGTATATGCATTATCATGTAAACATCATTTTTCGACAACACAGAATCCTACTGAAGCAGTTGAAGAAAAACTATTGCCTAAATATCCAGTTCAGACCTTATTAAAAGAAAGCTTTCAAAAGACGTAATTAAATTCTTAATTTAAAAAAGATTTAGTTCTGAATAGCACAAGCGCATTTGCATTTTGTTTTCAGTAAGACTAGTCAGCAAGGAAAAGCCGTGCTGGGATTTAACAAGGTCTTTGTTGGTTTATTCCACAGATATATCTGAGTGCCATTCGGCTCTTTGTGTGCCAAACAAAAGATTATCAGTGCGAGATAAAGCTTCAAAACTGCACTGGAGGCCCATCAGATACTTCCTTCCTATATATGTTTCTCTTCGATTCCAAACAGAAAAATAAAGATTTCTGTTTTATAAGAAAATGTGCTCGTTGGGAGACATTAATGTGAGCTCCAGGTATTAATGGGTGTGTGATAGATCTTCAAAGAAACAAAAATGAACTTCAATCTCTAAATTATTTACTTGTTTATTCTGATTTGCTATTCACTATAGTAAACTTTCTCTACCTTTCTGAATGCAGCCTGTCCATCTGGGTCCTTTAAAGCCTCTCAAGGGGACCAGCAATGTCTCCAGTGTCCCATCAACAGCCGCACCACCAACGAGGGTGCCACCAGTTGTGTCTGCCGCAGTGGATACTACCGTACCGACTCTGACCCTCTACAGATGCCATGCACCAGTATGTCATTCTCTTATGCTATTTTATGTCATTTACATTGATTTTGACTCTCTTTTTGGAAAATCAGAAATAGGATTTTCACTGTACAGATTGTAATAAATAAGGATGCCTGATATATCAGTATACCATATTGGTTACTGGCCAATAGTACAGATAAAAAGAAATATATATATATATATATATATATATATATATATATTTAAATGTGCTGCTCGCTTCCTGTTGCTGTTTTAGTTTTGCTATCATCTTCAGTTGAAGTTAATCATTTAAAAAATAGTAATTTAATAACAATATATTGCAAATCTAAATCTATATTGTACATTTTTCCTACTGGATGTTGAGATTCAGTTGTAGTATTTAAATGGATTGATTTGAGTGTTTATATATATATATATAGGATTACTTAGTGTTTTATATAAAAACAGCAAGACTTTAAAATCAATAATATTAATTAATTATTAATAATTTAATTTATTTATTAATTTAATTTAATTAATATATATATATATATATATATATATATATATATATATATATATATATATATATTATGATGTTCTTAAATCCAAACTGATGAAGACACAGTGGCTGAGTTTTGTTTCCGAAGGGAATATTCCCCACGAACAACGTCACTGCTTTAATTTTTGCGCGATTCAGGAATCTTTTTCACCAAATTGCTTTATTAATGAGGGTCAGTATGAGCTGGTTTTGCTAAGAAGCTGCTCCTGAAAATTCCCTGCTGCACCCCCAGAAGAAGTGAGTGTAAAATGGAATATTTTATATTAATCTTTGCAAATCGCTTGCACGCTTCACGATGAATACAGCAAAGGTTTACACTTTATAATGAACAACGCGTTAAGGTTATTGTGTTATAACAAACTGAGTTACTACACCCTGCCAGTATACAAACATAGATCAAATTGACATTACGTTAACCAACCATTCAGAAACCTCCTGTCTGAGCCTTAATCGTTGAACTTCTTTGCGGCTGTCATCTTGTTCCGGGTCCAACTCCGGTTCAAATTGATACGGTTGCACAGATTGCCTCAGAGACTCCCGCTCCAAAATATACCTGTTGTCAAGGCAACGCTCCACGTGCATTGTCAAAGCACCCCACAGAACAGCTCATTATCATATAAAGGCATATCCACTGAAAACAGAGATGTTTTTGACCAGGTAAAATTACTGTTTTCTTACAATACTAATGAGAATTTGTAATTATATTATATTACAAACTTTTCATTTAGACCCTAAAGAATCAAATTAACTTAAAAATAAGAAATAATTAATATGCCCCTTTAAACCTACAGTTTAGTGCAGCCAAAGAAAACGTGTCCGTAACTCACTCAACATTCATTCGTTGCTGTAACTCACCGAGCAGTGAGATTGACCCGTGGAGATTTGCATAATGCTCTGTTCTTTTGGGAAGTGTGTGCCTATGTGAATAGTGGAGTAGTGCCCTACGCTGTCAGTAATCTGAACTGCTGCACTGTGTGTCCAGAATAGAGGGAGGAGAACATTCTTCTCTTTAACTCTTGTTTTACATTACAATGAACCACTTCTCTTTTCATCTCTTGTCATTACCCATTATGAAATTGTTACTTTAATGTGGCTTGTTAGAAAGCGGAGCTTACTTTGATTCTGTTTCTTTTTTAAAGAAACAATGATAATAGGTTTGATCAAAGGCTAAAATCTGATCATAAAGATACAAGACGAAGCAGTTAGAATGTGCTTAAGTCAGCAACCCAGCATGGGACAGGTTACTTTACATCACATAGGCCTAATTTAGGCTGACTTTAGGTAGGCTATTGTTGCGACTTGATAATCAGATCAAATTTCAAAGACAAATTCAAAGTGTTCACATACTTTTTCCTGCACATTACACCACACAATGCAAGAATTCCTAGGCTTGTGTTTAATTAAACTCATGTCCTGATAAGACACGGACCTGCTGATGAGGCAGTGTTTCTCTTTCCACAGCGGTTCCGTCTGCGCCCCATAGAGTGATTTCTAGCGTGAACGAGACGTCCCTGCGGCTGGAGTGGGATTCGCCGAAGGAGAGCGGAGGTCGACAGGATGTGGTCTACAACATCATCTGCAAGAGCTGTGGTTCGGGTCGAGGGTCATGCACTCGCTGCGGTGACAACGTGCAGTTCGTGCCTCGCCAACTGGGCCTGACCGATTCATGGGTCCATATCAGTGACCTGCTGGCCCACACGCAGTACACTTTTGAGATCCAGGCTGTGAATGGAGTGTCTGACCAGAGTCCCTACTCGCCTCAGTTCACCGCTGTCAACATCACAACAAACCAGGCTGGTAAGACAGCAGTACAGTTTGAGACATCGTAGATGATGTTCATAGTCGAAATGTTCTCAACTTGCTGTGGGCTGAATTTGACCTTGAATTTCAGGAGCTTTTATATAGCTTTTTTTCCTGCTATTTTGCTTTTTTGGAAATTAGGAAACGGATAAAGTACGTTGAGCAGTGACAGGCAGCAGCAGTAGGCTGATACATTTACGCATTTGGCAGACGCTTTCATCCAAAGCGAAGCAACTTACATTGCATTTCAAGGTACACATACATTCGTTCTTGCTTTCCCTGGGAATCAAACCCATGACATTAGTTTTGCAAGCACAATACTGTTTGAGCCACAGGAAAGCAATAGTAGACAGACTATGTTGTGGGAATGGGTCAGACTAGATTTAAAGGAGTAGTTCACTTTTAAAAAGAAACTTTTGCTGATAATTTACTCACCCCCATTTCATCCAAGATGTCCATGTCTTTCTTTCTTCAGTCGAAAAGAAATTAAGGTTTTTGATGAAAACGAAATGAACGAATCTTTTTCTGAGTCAATTTGTTTATTTCGTTTGTTGAATGAACCAAATGACTCGAAAAAAGATTTGTTCTTTTTGATAAACGAGTTCGAACAGGAGAGTCACAAACGTGCATCACAGAACAGAGCAAGGCGAGCATTTGTGCTTATAAAACTTAAACATAGTTTTTTTTTTTTTTTAAATGAGCGATCGTTTCGCTTGATAAGACCCTTATTCATCGTCTGGAATCGTTTAAAGCCCTTTCAACAGTTTGGCTTCTGGAATGTTTTCATCAAAAATCTTAATTTCTTTTCGACTGAAGAAAAAAAGACATGGACATCTTGGATGACATGGGGGAGAGTAAATTATCAGCAAAAGTTTTTTTTAAGTGAATTACTCCTTTAAAGCTGTAGTAGGGAGTTTTGCGAAAATGTTGACTTAGCCTGAAAATGTGAACAAGCTAACGTAAATGTGAACAAGCTAACTAACGTAACAGTATATAACGGTAACTAACGTAATAGTATATAAGCAATTATTCTAGCAATATGTAGGCCAAATGCTAGATAAGGTTTGCTAGTACATTATTTCAGCTGCATGACAAGCCAGTGAATTAGCAGGTTTCAATTGTTGTTTTGCACAGTGCAAGACATTTTATCTACATGTTGTGCGGCTGGGTTTTGAGTCAATGCACTCTTTCTAATACTTTCTGTGTGATCAGCGCGTACACAAGCGTGATTGACACTGCTAAGGCATTCCTCCTGGCGTGATTGACACTGCTAAGACATTCCTTCTGACTCTGATTTGTTGTTTCTGACAGGAAGTGTGTATTTCTGTAAATGGCAATAGGACCACTGGGAGGAGTCAGAGGAGCTTGATTTTTTTTTTTTTCACAGATTATCTGTCTCATATTCTACTGTCAGGACATAATGACAGTTTTAACAAGTTGCCTACAGCAGATTTAACTGAAGCTGAATAGTAAGGTCGACTGGTTCAGGGGTTCTCAAACGTTTTGATGCCATCGACCTCCCAAAATGAATAAATATTAAAGTAGCTAAATACTTAAATGTGTACCTATACTTATTTATATTTTATATTATTAATAAATATTATAAATGCTTATAACAATGTAATTATGTAATAAATAATAATACAATTATTGCTATTTTATTATACTAGTATTTTTGAATTAGCTTTAATAACATATTTGAAAAATATATATAATATATAGTATATATTATATATATTTTTCAAATATGTTATTAAAGCTAATTCAAAAATATGTAAATATCAGATGTGTATAAATATAAATATTCAATATATTAAAATATGTATATTTATGTATAATATATAATATTATATATAATATGTACTATATATAAATGCGTACTGTATATTTGTATAAATATGTGCAAACTATTATCTGGAAATATATATAATATAATATATTATAGTATTTGGTTTGCAACAGTAATACGATCACATTTTGATAAATGTTTCTTTAATGATTTATTTACATTTTGTGTACCCCCTTTTTTACCTTTCTATTGAAACGCCCTTTCAGCCTTTAGAATACAAATTTGAAAATCCCTGAACTATTGATCCAAAATGATCTTTTGATCTACATTTGTCTAGGATCATCTCTAGATCCCTGCTGATTTTGTAAATATGTTGTGTTACACATTACCAGACTGTAGTCACACACTAGGATCTCACTATTCATGTTGCCCAGTTTTTGTTTTTTTCTGCTGCTTTGAGTATTAGAGGACTTCATCATGAAACTGATGTGTTTGCATCTTTTAATCTTCACCTGATCAGGTTTCTCACTTTCCTTCAATTTTATCAGAGGACTGAAAGCTAGTCCACAACACTCATCATATTGCTCTGTACAGGGATTTTAAATGTCAGTCAAAAGGAGCCAGTTCAAAAGGAACATAATAGTGTTTAATAGAGCATTATAATGAGAGCCGTGCCCCCGGCTGTGCTGCAGTGAACTCGCTGGCCCTATCACTGGAGGCTGAGGCTCCACCGGTGTGCCTGTCAGTCCACATTACTGCTTCACTGCCGCCATTAAAAGACAAAAATCCACCTCACACCACCCGCATCCCCAAAACACAGAGAGAGGGGACAATACCAGGACCAGAGCCTAAGCGTGAGCTCAACAGCCACGGGTTTACACAGAACTCAGGAACTATAAATGTCCTCCCACGCTCAGGAATTTATTAACAATGTTTCTCTGACAAACTTACAGTACTAAGTTATAAAAGCTAATGGTTTTTATAAAATGAATGAAATGTGAATCAAGTTAGGAAGGGTCCTAAAAGTAAATAAAATGGCAAAGGGAAATTATTAATATTACTTATTATATTATTTTAGATATTTAACCCTAAGGGAAGGAATTTCTATTATATATATATGGTCCATACCATAAAAATCCATTTTGGAAACATTAGGCTTGTAGGTATTCCCATGGAATGAGGAATGAGAATGAAGTCTACATTGTTTTAAACTGCGATCAACAAGGAAATGACTTCGTCAGTTGCCACAGTGGAAATTCTTGTGGAGAAAATAATGATTCTGAGCTCCATTTCAGATGGAAATGCTCGTAATCGCTTCCTCTTATTCTCCTCCAGAATACCGCAAGGACATATGAATTTATGTTTTTCACTGAGAGAGTACTACTTGTATTTCTCATAAATTGCAGTCAAAGAGAGCAGCGCAATGATAAAGTACCACTTACTGCAGACTCTTTGGAAAACCGATCACCTCATCAAACCGAGAGAACTTATTTTCATATATTATGACTTGCTCTATTTTATAGCCAAATACCTGTGGGGGATTCTCTCCAGACGCTCTGGGTTTCTTCAACTTTAGAAACTGAGTTTATTTTAAAGGTGCCCTAGAATGTGAAATTGAATTTATGTTGGCATAGTTAAAAAACAAGAGTTCAGTACATGGACAAACACTCCTGAAAAACACCCCTGAAAAACAGGCGAATCTCCACATAACACCGACTGTGACACAACAGCCGGGATCATTAATATGTACGACTCCAAACATTTGCATATGCCAGCCCATGTTCAATAACCGGCGGAACTGCGCAGTCGAAGCATGACAGTTGCTCAGTGTTTGGATGTACACATGAACACAAAAGTATTTTTTAGTTCCTTCATCCGAGCCTCTGAAGAAACAATGGGTTAATTTTATTTTCTCTGGAAATTTCCAAACATTTCACCGACGACTGTTTCCTCAACTTGCCAAGAGCTGGCCTCGGATCGAGCTGATGTGTAATTGTTGTTCAAGAAACAGGCCTAAAGTTAATCTTTCACTCAAAATCATTCAAAACTGTTTATGCATTAATTAATATACGTTTATTCAGCAAATTTGCATTAAAATGATCAAAAGTCAATAGGATTTCAAAAGTGAGAGAAAAGATTTACATTGTTACAAAAGGTTTGATTTCAAAATAAATTTTGTTATTTTGAACTTTCTATTAATCAAAGAATCCTAAAAAAAAAAATTTTATAATTTTTTTTTATAATAATAAGAAATGTTTGGTAACTTTTTACAATAATGTCTCATTTATAAATGTTATATATCATAATAATAATAAAATAATAATACGAATAATAAAATAATATTATTATAAATTAATAAATTAACTTATTATAAAATAATAATAATAAGAAGAAGAATAATAAAAATCATTTATTATTTGTTCATGTTCATACACAGTCCATTAACAACTTTTAATTTGAATATTGTATTAGTAAATGTTAGAATTAACTAAATAAGATAAAAAAAAATGCTGTAGAAGTATTGTTCATTTTAACTGCAGTGTAACTAATGATAACTAATGAAATCTTATTGTGAAGTGTTACCAAATGTTTCTTAAGCAGCAAATCAGCATATTAGCATGATTTCTGAAGGCTATGGTCACCATTCACAGTTAAATTGTATAAAAAAGAGCAGCTTAAACATTACACTAAGTTTTTAATTTCTTGTATTAAACTGAAGAAAGCCATGCTGGTTTCAAAAGATGGGAGGGTGAGTAAATGATGACAATTTGACTGGCTTGTCTATAATAATGACCCAAGTTGCAGTCCTGTCATCAGCTTATTTACAAATGATGGGGGTGAAAAAGGTTACATGCGTCTGAGGAATTGAATTTTGTGATTGTTTGAAATGGTTCGTCTTCCTATTTAGAGTGCTAGTCTAATCACATCTGTCTTTCCTAGTGTTGTTTGGACGAATCCCTCCAAAATACACAATGGCACGCTCAAATTCTCAACAATCCCATCCTCCTCACACACCATCCCACCATTCAGCGCAGTAAATCAAGACACAGCCTGTTCTGCCCATCGAAACTAGCGCATGGAAAAACACTTAATCAAAGCTCAGGATCGAAGTTTACAGAGAAACTAAATAGCACAAGACATATTTTTTACACAACATTGTGAGCTTAATTTTCCTGAGAACACATAACAACCCGAGGCCTCAAACTCTCCGAGCAATCAACCATCAACTTTATGCCAACGTATAAAACATCTTTCTTTGGGATTAACAGCTATCATTATACAGAAATGGCACATGTGAAAGAGTATCAGAGTATTTGCAAATGATTCAAATGCTGAGATATTGTCTTACCTATTATATTTTATCACGCATGTCTGGGGAATCGGTATTTGGAATATAAACCAAAATCGCTTTCCTCCCTGAACACCCAAGAAAGCATGCCAGGAGCAAACTTCACATACAAGGCACTGCAATTGTTTGATCTTTAAACCATGAGTGCAGTTTTATCAGCAGCCATAGTGTTTGCCAGCTTTCACGCTCGTCTTTTTGCTTCTTAAGGCTTGTAAATGATAATGAAGTGTTACATGGGCTTCCAGAGTCTTTCTTTCCAGTTAGTAGTCAGTCTGAAGCTGCATATAATGGCTCCTCTATATCCAAAACGGCCCGGGTGCCAGGGAACTGTGAGTGCTACGCAGAGGCCAGTTAGCATGTGAGCTCTAGCTCCAGAACTATAGACATTACACTCTAAACGATGCTGGGTTGTTTTAACCCAATTTTGAATCAAATATGGACAAACCCAAATGTTGGGTTAAAAATGTCATTTAAAATTTGAACCCAACTTCAAGTTTCACTTTCAACTGTACATTTTTTTAATTACATTTTTAACCTAACATTTGGGTTTGTCCATATTTGACCCAAATTTGGTTTGAAACAACCCAGCATTTTTTAGAGTGTAGCTGATCTTTGTTGCATCTCTTATTATTATTATCAATGTTGAAAACAGGTGCTGCTTAATCTATCTGAGGGAACTGATTTTATTTTTTAAAGCTACACTGTGTGATTTTTTTTTTTACCCCCATCTAGCAGTGAAAAGGTATATGACCATCCAGTGAATGTTAGTTTCTGTTCCTCTCAATTCCGATTTCGTTTTAACTCCTACGGTGGCCATTGTAGTCCAAGATTAACATGGCTTCCAGTTCAACCTCGTCCATGAGTGTTAACTCAAACGTAAACGCGAAAGGCGGAACTTGAATTAACGTATGTCCCTCTTTGGCTAATGTACTTTCAAGATGGAGGGGCAACAAGGCGACCGACATTAGAACCCCTTACCCGTATGTATTTTCAATGGCATATTATACACTCACGAGAATACTTTATTACTTGAACAAAGTAAATATACATTAATGAGCACATATATTTTTGAAAGAACTAAGTGTTTTAGCTAAGAATAAACTAAAAGAGTTACACAGTGTAGCTTTAAGCATTTTGAATAGAAAGTAAAAAATAACAGCATTTATTTGAAGTTGAAATTTGTTATAACATTAGAAAAATATTTACCGTCACTTTTGATCGATTGAATGCGTCCTTGCTGAATAAAAGTATTTATTTAAAAAAAAAAATCTTGCTGACCCCAAACATAGTGTATAAAACAAATCGTTCATTAAAATTAATCATGCAAATCTAATTTTCTTAATGATCTATTAAAAATCATAGAGTGTATCAATTTTAATGTTTCGTAATGAAAGTCATTATAAAGTTAGAGAGTGTCCTTGGTTTGGCTGCGATCCTGTGTGCTGATCGAAACACTGTCAGGATTAAGAACCACTCTTTATAATGAGCTCATTTTTCATGAAAAGATGAACTCCTAAACTTTATGTATATCTAGCTATATTTCTAATTTATTTCCTTTGTTTCTTCAGCTCCATCTGCTGTGTCAATTATGCATCAGGTCAGCCGAGCTGTGGACAGTATCACATTGTCCTGGTCCCAGCCTGACCAGCCCAATGGGGTCATTCTGGACTATGAGCTGCAGTATTATGAGAAGGTAATACGAACTTAATATGATCCTCTTCTCTCAAAAAAATGAAACTTTTAATGGAGGTGAGGTGAAGTGAACTTTATTTTATAATTCTAAATGCTAATGTAGGTTTCTGTATGGCTTTTATTTTATGATGATCTCTGATCTGTTGTCTAAATCTAGTATACGGCTGAGTCGAACTCCTCTCTGCTGCGGAGTCAGACTAATACAGCAGTTATCCGTGGGCTGAAGCAGGGGACCATCTACGTGTTCCAGGTACGGGCCCGAACAGTGGCGGGCTTTGGACGTTTCAGTGGGAAGATGTTCTTCCAAACAATGACTGAAGGTATTGGGCTTTTGAAACTAAACGTTTTGTCTGATTATTTATGTTCAAGTGCAATTGTCAGTAGTTAATAAGGTGCCACAGTCTGGAAAATACTGCGTTCCTGTCTCTGAAATGACATTAACCTTTGTCAGTTGGAGGACAACTTTAGATCTATGTCCCAATGGCAAAGCCAGAATCATGAGCCAGTGGCCAAGCCATCGCGGTATGTTGTTTATTTCCAGTACTAATCTGATGAAAATGGAAACATTTGACAGCAGGGAGCACTTTTCTACTTGGGAGCACATTTATTTGTTTTGTGGGCATTAGAAGATTCTGTGGCATGTCCAGAGCCGGCGCCAGGACGATCGCTGAAGATGATTTAACAGCGTGAGGGTGCAGGAAGCTATTTTACAAAAATGCCGTCGGACCTTGTGGCCAATCAGCATTTGGGGGCGTATGATGGCAGAGGAGAGAGAGTGAGCAAGAGGGAAATTTGAAGAAAGACTGATGACAGAGAGATGAGAGTCTATACAAAAAAGAAAATGAAGGGTTATGATCAGGCGAGAGCTTTAGGACCCGGGTTAATATTATAAAAGCTTTCCAGCACTGGAGAAAGGCCTGAAAACAGATGACGACTGCGTTGTTTGTGCTCCATACATGAGTAACATTGGTTTTGCGATTTTACAGAAATAAGAAATGCTGTTGTTGTAATGTTAGCCATAGTTACAGGACTGTTTTGAGTGTCATTGTTTAGATGGAGCTGCTGTGCTGCTGGTGACAACCAACTCTCTCTTCTCGCTTCCTTGTCATTCGTTAATCATCTTCATTTTATTTGTCGCGAATCATTGTTTTGCTTAGCTTCTGCTATGATAAATAGATAGACATCCACTCTTGCATTGTGTATGCATTGTAACAGGCCAGCATTTAGGTTTATTTTTTTTTGTTTATTTTTGTTTATTTTTAAATGCTAAACTAGAGAATAGCATCCTTGTTAGCACACCAGTCTCGCATGCCGACGACCTGGGTTCGAGATCAGGTGGTTAGATACGGGCTATAAAGTGTTTGTGAATTTTGGAGGCAGAGCAATAAAGAGAGAGGGTGGGTTTGTTTGGGTTGATTTCAAATATCAACAACAATTCTTGGATATTGCATACTGCACCTTTAAGAATGTTTGTCAGCCAATTAGAATCAAGAATTCAACAACAATGTGATATAAAATGTGCCAGCAAAGATAATACACTACCATTGCAAGGTTAGGCTCAGTTTTTTTTTTTTTTTTTTACATTTACATTGTTACAAAAAAAAATCAAACAATCTAGGAATATTTTTTTCACATTTTCCTCAAATATATTAAATATATATTATTATCTGTTTTCAACATTAATGATAAGAAAATTTTCATGAGCAGGAAATCAGCATATTAGTATTAGTTTTCTGAAGTTTCTATTTTGTTATATTATTTGAAAATATCACAATTTTTGCTGAATTTCTAATCAAATAAATGCTTGGTTGAGCATATGAGACTTGTTTTAAGAACATTAAAAAAAAAAAAAACCTCTTACAGAGCCCAAATATTTTGTATGTGTATTTTGATTCTTTGCAAACGTTTAGATTAATACCCATGCATTTCAAATGTTAATGTTCATATTTAAAATGTGGAGAAACCTCAAATGTATTTGGTTAAAGCATGAGAAATTATAATGTTTTATTAATGAAATTATAAAAATATAGAAATTATATAGAAATTATGTTTTTTTAAGGTCTGTTTTATTTTATTTATTTAAAAAAAATAAATGTTATAGACTTTTGTGATTGAATTCTCTGCTTAACTGATTTGATTTTGTGTCTGCCATGTGTACATCTATAGACGAGTATAACTCCAGCCTGCAGGAGAAACTGCCCCTCATTATCGGCTCTTCTGCTGCTGGTGTTGTTTTTCTCATCGCTGTGGTTGTGCTCATTATCGTCTGTAATCGGTGAGTCTGTTGGTAAAATTATAAAATATAGATTTTTTATCATATGTTAATAAAAAAAAGTAAAATATGGATTCCTGTTGGGGTCTTATCAGGAGAGGCAGTGACAGGACAGAGTCTGAATACACTGACAAGATTCAGCATTACACCAGCGGCCACAGTGAGTAAACCATTCAGACATGCGTGGAATATGTCATTTGTGCTTATAATATTTACTTGAATTATTTTTAAACAAGACTTGGATCATTAAATGAAAACAGCAGACGGCCTGCACAGCACACATAAATATTGAAACCACAGCACAATTTTACTTACAATTTGAAGATCTTTACCACACAATGCCACTTAATGAACTGCAGTGTATTGGAATGGGTCCATATGGTGTTGGTAAAATGTGCACTTAAGCTAGTTGACTCAGCATATGTACATACAGAAACCATAATTCATTAGTGCTTCATGTCCTCTCCCAGAAGTGCTTGCATGCTCCCACTTTATTGTTTAGCTTGTTTGCCATGTGAGAAGTGTCATGTTGCATTGATGTTTATTATAATATTATCACATTTAATTTTATTATTTATATATATACACTATACATCAGTGATTCTTGAGATATGGAACAAAACTGGAAAAAATTGAGAAAAAAAAAGTATTTTATTTTAAAATAAATATTCTAAAATGTATATTTACTATTTTGTGACAGTGTAAAAACATGCATATAATGTAATATATAAATGTAGTGTTGTAATTACACTTAAACAGGAAGATAAATACATCTGTTGACATTTTGGTGATCTTCTGATTTTACAGAAGAAATGTTGCTGTTTAGCAAAATTATGTTTGTCCCACCCCATCTATCAAGAATCATTGAGATATAATTATTACAATATAGGCCAAATATTTCTGTTGCATCTGCATCTGCTGCTGCAGCTCCTGTTTCTCTTTCTAAGTGTCTCCAGGAATGAAGATCTACATTGATCCTTTCACATATGAGGATCCCAATGAGGCAGTGCGCGAGTTTGCCAAAGAAATAGACGTGACCTGTGTGAAAATCGAGCAAGTCATTGGTGCAGGTGAATGTCACTGTTCACATCAATTAGGAATATTTTAATATGCCTGAATTGCTTAGAGTGCTGATTTGCAGTCTAACCAACATCTCATCGAGTTAGTCGAATGCATAAGCAAATCAACCGTTAATTAGAAAGCAGCTACAATCTAGCAAAAAGCCTGGAGCTCTTGATGTGTTCGCACCTTTAATTATTGTTAAAGGAGCAACAAAGTTTTAGTAAACCAGGCTGTTAATTTAATTATATTCATCTAATTGAATTTTATGTTACATATCCTGAGGTGTACTCAACTGGTCTATATGGGTTAACTGTCTAGGTGAGTTTGGAGAGGTATGTAGCGGTAATCTCAGGCTTCCTGGGAAGAGGGAGATTTTGGTGGCCATCAAGACTCTGAAATCAGGCTACACTGAAAAGCAGCGGCGGGACTTCCTGAGCGAAGCCAGCATCATGGGGCAGTTTGACCATCCCAACATCATCCACCTGGAGGGAGTGGTGACCAAGAGCACTCCAGTAATGATCATTACTGAATTCATGGAGAACGGATCGCTGGACTCCTTTCTTCGGGTAAGTTTTCACGAATCTGTTTTCAACCAAAAAAACGTAAAACTTATTTTGCGTTTTGGCCTAAAAACTCAAACTTTTGAATATGGCTTTCCAAGTGCACCTTTTTGAAAATGGTCTCTGCGTAAACAGCAAAAAAAACAGCAAATCTTTGAAGATGATGACGTCATGCACATGCGTATTACATGTTCGGTCTATAGTGTTTCATTGCCATCTAAAGATGGCAGCAGAATACAGCATTTTTAGTCGTTTTCGCCGATTTGTGCGAATCGGGATCGTTTTGACTATGGTGTCGTCTGTACACGAAAAACTCAAAGGAAAAACTTCTCAGTTTTAAGCATATCGTTGTCGTGTAATCGTACCCAAAAAGTGCACTTAAAGAAGAACTAAGCAAAATGAACCTTTGGTCTAATTACACACTGGTACCTAGTCGACCGTTCTCTGAGATTTGTTTTCATGATAATCGAATGTAAAGAGTTTTATCTCTAAAAACTGTTCAGCGTATACGCTAGTATATGGGGGCATATAATTAGTAGAGAGAAATCGCTAGTTAGTTAATACCACTAACAAGGCTCAAAATAGCCCCACACTAACACAGTAACATAATGAGGGTCCCTACATGCAAAACGAAGCATTGAGAACTTTGTAAGTATACAGACAGTTTAATAGGAAGATATTTTATAAAGACAGTTCACTTCGTGTATACAGGCGGCACCATCTTTGGAAAACAGTCTCGACAAATCGAACCTACAAACCACAAGTCGAACCACGAAAATATATATATATAAATATTCCCCCTTATCTTAATTATTTACAAGCCACATTTGTTTTTTAATTTCTGTACATTTGGATTAATTGATTTTTTTTATTATTTTTTTTACTAATATTTTAATATTTTTGGCTACATTGTCCAAAAATCTATTCAGTTCAGCTTTTTATCTCACAATGTGTAGCGGCACTTGTCCTTCTGCTGATTTTAGCTGACCCAGGATCCCATTGGACAGGACCCAGATGTGTCTGCACAGAGGCACAGCTGGACTAACTTCTAGATGTTTTTCCACAAGATTTTGACACAAGCTCACAGAACAAAGATGTTTTGCTAGAAAGATTTTATAATGCTAGAAATGCCTCCCTTTCATAATGTACAGAATAAATATATGTGTACACTTCATTTTAATAGTATTTTAATATATTTTATATACTTGTATGTCCTCTTAGCAAAATGATGGCCAGTTCACTGTCATTCAGTTGGTCGGCATGTTGCGTGGCATTGCTGCTGGCATGAAATACCTCTGTGACATGAACTACGTACATCGCGATCTGGCTGCCCGCAACATACTGGTTAACAGCAATCTAGTCTGCAAAGTATCTGACTTTGGGCTTTCTCGCTTTCTGGAAGATGACACGTCAGATCCTACATACACAAGTGCCCTGGTGAGTGTGTGTTCAGTGGGGCCTGATATGACTTAATATTTCATGCTAATGCATTATGTGTTCAGTACCTAACTAAATTCAGTGTCCACACAGGGAGGAAAAATTCCAATACGATGGACCGCTCCCGAGGCCATTCAATACAGGAAGTTCACATCCTCAAGTGATGTGTGGAGCTATGGGATCGTAATGTGGGAGGTCATGTCCTATGGAGAGCGACCATACTGGGACATGAGCAATCAAGATGTATGGAATCAATTCTTACATGGTCATACAGTATTGATGATTGTTCATCAATCTACAGTACATTCATAAAGAGCTGGATAAGGATGTCCCCTAGTGGACAAATTATGCCATGAAACACTATCTGCAAGTGCATTCAAGAACATTTTTAGTTTAGTATAATTTTTATAAGGTTTCTCACATATTCTTTAATCAGTCATTTCTGCTCCAATCCCCCCAGGTAATAAATGCAATCGAGCAGGATTATAGGTTACCTCCTCCGATGGATTGTCCAAATGCACTGCATCAGCTAATGTTGGACTGCTGGCAAAAGGACAGAAACAACCGTCCGAAATTCAGTCAGATTGTTAACACTCTGGATAAGATGATTCGTAATCCTGGCAGCCTGAAGGCTACCACTCCTCTCTCTTCGGGGTAAGACATTTTTGTCAACCCAGGCTTGAAGGGGTCAGCAAGCACCGAGCATTGAATTCAATTCATTAGTCTGTGAAAAAAAAGAAGAAGAAAACAATGATTACAATTCAGTATTATAAGCACAACTGTTTTAACATAATAGTAAATGTTTTTTGAGCACCAGATAATCATGATTTCTGAAGGATCATGTGACACCGAAGACTGAAGTAATTAAGCTTTGCCATTAGATGAATGAATTACATTTTAAAATATATTAAGATAAAAAACAGTTATTTTAAATTAAACTAATATTTCACAATGTTAACTGTATTTTTAATCAAATAAATACAGCCTTGGTGAACAGAAGAGATTTCTTTCAAAAACCAAATCTTTGAATGGCAGTACATTAGGAATTCTGAATTTAGTGTGTCATTTTGAATTCCTTCAACTGTCTGAGACATTTTATTTCTAATTTAGCAGAATACACTTTTTAAATACACGTTATAGATGTTCCTATCCTAGTGATGTTGAATCTGTTGGTGTTTTACAGCGTACATTTACCTCTGCTGGACCGCAGCACACCAGACTTTTCCAGCTTCAGCACAGTAGATGAATGGCTGGACGCCATTAAAATGGGCCAGTACAAGGAGAACTTTGCAAATGAAGACCTAACTACCTTTGAAGCGGTGTCTCAAATGACTATGGAGTATGTTTTCACTATCTTCCACAAAGCTGACTGGATTCATATCAATCATTTTTTTTTACTAAGTTACAGCACCAGATGTTGTAGTCTCCGGAAACCTACAGTATTACCGCGTAAATTTGATTGATGAAGTTATTTGCTTAGATCATTCTTTTACGATAACATTATGCAGTTTATGCCTCTTAAAGGAGTAGTTCATTTAAAAAAAAAACTTTTGCTGATAATTTACTCACCCCCATGTCATCCAAGATGTCTTTCTTTCTTCAGTCGAAAAGAAATTAAGGTTTTTGATGAAAACATTCCAGGATTTTTCTCCATATAATGGACTACAATGGGAACCAAACGGTTCAAGGTCCAAAAGATAGTTTCAGTGCAAACTGTAAACTGTTCAAAGGGCTTTAAAAGTTTCCAGACGATGAATAAGGGTCTTATCAAGTGAAATGATCGCTCATTTAAAAAAAATAACAAAGTTTAAGTTTTATCTGTTTTTAAGTTTTATCAAGTCTTGCTCTGTTCTGTGATGCGCATTCGTGACTCTCCTTTTCGAACACATCGTTTATCAAAATTAACAAATCTTTTTTCATGTCATTTGGTTCAATCAACGAAAGTATTGACTCATTTGTTCATTTTGATGAACGAGTTCGAACAGGCGAGTCAAGAACGCGCATCACAGAACAGAGCAAGGCGACCATTTGAGCTCATAAAACTTAAACTTTGTTATTCATAAATGAGGGATCGTTTCGTTTGATAAGACGCTTATTCATCGTCTGGAATCGTTTAAAGCCCTTTGAACAAGTTTGCACTTTGCACTGAAACTGTCTTTTGGACCTTGAACCGTTTGGTTCCCAGTAAAGTCCATTATATGGAGAAAAATCCTGGAATGTTTTCATCAAAAACCTTAATTACTTTTCGACTGAAGAAATAATGACATGGACATCTTGGATGACATGGGGGTGAGTAAATTATCAGCAAAAGTTTTTTTTTTTAAAGTGAACTACTCCTTTAATGCCCTATTTCTGTCTTCGCAGAGATATTCTGAAGGTGGGAGTCACACTAGCTGGCCACCAGAAGAAGATTCTCAACAGTCTGCAGATGATGCGTGCCCAAATGAACCAGATACAGTCAGTGGAGGTTTGATTCTTAGGATTGGAGGACGGGACCAGCCTGTGCACACCAGACTCCTGTGGACCTCCTCACAGAAAGATAACCCCTCCCTCAGCAAGCCCTGTGTCCAGAGCCCAGCAGTAGTCACTTTCTCTGGGGATGGTCAAGAACAGATCACCACAAGGCCTCTATGGTCTCAATACAGCACCAGCACACTGAAGCAGAGGTGGACAAAGTACACAACTTCCTTATTTGAGTGAAAGTACATATACTACTGATACTACGGTCAAATTTTACTCCATTACGTAAGTAAAAGTTGTAAAGACCAATTTTTACATTAGCAAAAGTACTAGTACTTGAGTATCGAAAGTAAAAAGTAAACAGCAATGCATTGTTTTATTATTGTTGTATGTAACACTTACAGCACCTTATGCCTCTGAATCTATGCCTGCCTACCCTCATATCAATATCAAATGTATTTCTAGAACACAGTTCCAGACAGTATAGTGGGATTGAATGTGAGATTGATGAAGTGCACTCAATAACGTCCATAACGGTTTCAGACACCCAAATGGCTGTTCCCTCAAATAGTGCCCTATTTAAATTTTTTTGGCTTTGATGTCAACCCGACTTTCATTTCCAACCAAAATCCAACGTCGGGTTCTGACGTCAATCTAACTTTCATTTCCAAACCAAAATCATCCCCAGACTGACATTACTACTTTCTACTCAAGGGCCTTAATTGACAGACATGTAGTGGAGTAAAAAGTATTATATTTGTCTTTCAAATGTAGTGAAGTTAAAGGAGTAGTTCACTTTTAAAAAAACTTTTGCTGATAATTTACTCACCCCCATGTCATCAAGATATCCATGTCTTTCTTTCTTCAGTCGAAAAGAAATTAAGGTTTTTGATGAAAACATTACAGGATTTCTCTCCATATAATGCACTTTACTGGGAACCAAACGGTTCAAGGTCCAATAGACAGTTTCAGTGCAAACTGTTGAAAGGGCTTTAAACGATTCCAGACGATGAATAAGGGTCTTATCAAGCGAAACGATCGCTCATTTAAAAAAAAAAAAAAGCTCAAATGTTTATAAGCTCAAATCCTCGCCTTGCTCTGTTTTGTGACTCCTGTTTGAACTCGTTCATCAAAATGAACAAATCTTTTTCCGAGTCAATACTTTCATTTCGTTCATCGAATGAACCAAATGATTTGAAAAAAGATTTGTTAATTTTGATGAACGAGTTCGAACAGGAGAGTCACACAAAACAGAGCAAGGTGAGCATTTGAGCTTATAAAACTTAAACTTTTTTTATATAAATGAGCGATCGTTTCGCTTGATAAGACGCTTATTCATCGTCTGGAATCGTTTAAAGCCCCTTGGAACAGTTTGCTGTTTGCTCTGAAACTGTCTTTTGGATCTTGAACCGTTTGGTTACCAGTAAAGTGCATTATATAGAGAAAAATCCTGGAATTTCTTTTCGACTGAAGAAAGAATGACATGGATATCTTGGATGACATGGGGGTGAGTAAATTATCAGCAAAAGTTTTTTTTTTTTTAAAGTGAACTAATCCTTTAAAGTGAGAAGTTTCCAGAAAAATAATACTCAAGTAAAGTACAGATTCTCAAAAAGTGTACTCAAGTACAGTACTCAAGTAAATCTACTTTGTTACTGTCCACCTCTGCACTGAAGGCAAGCTGAAGTCTTTCCAATGGCCAAAACTTAAATGTAAATTAAGTTTTAATGTAATTAAATGTAATTCTGGCTGCATTTACATGCACGTTTATGTTCCTCTATTATCTGGGACTGCAGTATTTCAAATAAGCCACATAAAAGCTTCATGTCTTTTCAAATGTTATCTGTTATTTCATAGACGTTTACAGTCAGCATGAAATGGATAGTTGCGATAGTCTTTTCTTCTCTGTTGTGATGTAGGCTATATCCAAAAAACAAATAGCCTACTAGTGAATGTACATTTCTGGCATAGTCACCTTAACCTAAGCAGCTCAACTTTTGATATATTTTATGAAGTGCACCCATTATACTATTAAAATTCAAATAGAATTAGAAGAATAGACAGTTCTTTATAAGAATCTCATGCAGTCATCTTACAGTATACACCAACATTACACCAAATGCATAATAAAAGGGAAACAAGGGTTGTTTATGCATGTAAATGTAGCCACTATCACATCTTATTTTATGAAGTTTGTTTTGGCTGTTCTGTGAAATCTTTAATCTCATTAGATCATATATACAGAATATACCCTTTAATCTTTGATATGGTTTGGTTCTCATCCATATTCACCAGCTATGATATGTTGTCTGGTTGTCAATCTAAAATAGACTATGGGCTAATAGCAAGAAAAAAGGAGAAACAATTATACATGTACTCATGTATGAAGAGGAATTATCCATGTAATGGATGTTGCGCTGGCAATTGGCAGCACTATGTGAATAGTAGACAAAGCAACCAGTACTGGTTCAGTGTTTTGTTTTTTGTACAAAGTCATGTGATGAATATTTTTTTATTTTCTTCATGAGTTTTATTTATTTGTTTTATACTTTATAGCACCATTACTTTCCACTTCCACACCGTATAATCATGCACCAGTGTTTGTTGTACTGCAGATGTTTTTGTAACATATCGGAGGCACTTCAAGTGCTGATTTCCTCACAGAGCCTGCCAACAGAACTGAAAAGAAGTGCAGGCTGAATTTAAATGCTTTTTTTTCTATCTATATTATCTGTCACTTGGTGGGGTTTTTTTTTCTTTCAGATTTCATGTTTTTAAAAAAGTTTCCCCTATTTTTAACGCTACGTTTTCCTGTTAATATTTAGATTATTTCTTATATATATATGCATACACACTCAGTATTTGTGTGTATACAGTTGTGGTCAGAATTTTTGCCACCCTTGATAAATATGTAGAAAATAAATCTACATTATTAATCCTTTTGACCTTTAATTTATTTTATTATTTTTTTAAAAGACAAAAATCTAACCTTTCATTGACAGAAAACTTTTTAAAATGGTGGAAAATCTCATTATGAAATAAACGTTTTTCTCTATTACACACTGGCCACAATTAATGGCACATTTTTATTCAATACTTTCTGCAACCTCTTTTGGCCTATATAACAGCTCTGAGGTTTATCCTATAATACCCAAATGAGTTTGGAGAACACCTGACAAGAGATCAGAGATAATTCCTCCAAGTTCAGTCTAGTCCTCCAGGCTCTCCAGGTCAGGGATGTCCTGGAGAGTTTAGCTCTGGCACTGATATAAACTTGCCTTACCTTTAGCATTATAGTAATCCTGAAGACATTGATTAGCTTGCTTAGGTGTGTTTGATTAGGTTTGGAGTTAAACTCTGCAGGACAATGACATGAGATGAGAGCAGAGGATTGAGATGATGAGAGCAGAGGATTTTTCTTGAAACCCTCCCAAACATGTGGTTTGACCTCAAGACAATTTTCTAGCTGTGATCCATGGAGTCTTAGGCCACTCAAACTATCCTTCTTGCTCCACACAAAGAGGGTATAGATAGTCAATTATTGACCTGCTATTCAGCTATTATCTTACAGCCACTTTCTATTCTGTGATCAGAACTATATTCTTTGGTTTTACTTATTGTGATGGATGATTAACGGAATTTGACCTTTAAATTTCCTTATATTTATACTGAATATAATATATAAATCAGGGCCGGATAAATGTATGTAGTCATCCTGGTGTGCTACAAATTGTAAATATGATGGAGAATATACTTCAGATGTATTATACTCAAGATTTTCTAGGTATACCAATAATTGTGCCCAATGTGCATTAGAGAAAATCTAATTATGTGGACCCACCACCACCATTCAGTTTTACATCAGTGAAAGGTTAAATTTTGTTTTGTTTTTATGATAAACAATGCAGAATTTTATTTTCACAGCCTTCTTTGATCATATTTACCATGGGTGGACCACGACTCTATACATATACTGACACTTCACAAATAGGGTACAATTTGGTGTCCAGTTAGTGTAGAACTATTAGATGTTTTAAAAACTATTATCTAACAGACAGTAGCTGGTTTCCAACACTTTAAATGTCATTGTCTCCTCTTAAAATTGTGATTTGTCTTGTCCCGTTCATTTCCGGTCCTTGTTTTGTACCCTATTCGTAGAAGTTTTGCTGTCCACATGAAACAGTATTAAGTTCTTCTCATACTGTCAAAAAAAAAAAAAAAAAAAAAAATCAAAGGTCATTTTTTTACAGTATGAGCTTGGCGTAAGTGACCATGCTTGGACAGATTTATTTTTCATCTGACATGCTTTAAACATCACAACATAATCAGCATTACTGTAAAATACTTTGCAAAATACATGCTTGCTTGTTTGTTGTTTTCAGTATATAACAGTGTGGGTTAATAAGCAGTTACATTTCTAATCTGTTGCTCTTCCCAGAGCTTGGCACATTTGTAACCCAGAATAGTTGTTGAGTTGACACTTTGACACCCTCTCTTTTAAAGTGAATGTGCTTCCTATTAACTTGTTCACTGGTCTTCCACATCTAGACACTTATTATCTCTAAATTCACATGTATAGAGATACTCTTGTTCATTATCTGAATCTCGTGTATTTTTGTTGGGCAACCTTCTATATCTAACATCTAAAACTAAAGGTGCAATGTTTTGTAAGGTTCATTGATTCTTATTGCGAAACCATTTCTTACCTTTTGGGTGAAATTTTATCAATTCATTGAACCTCCTGGCATCAACTTCATAAAGGGAATTGAAACAATCTTATTTCAGGCTCAGTGGACTGTCATTGTGTTTTTTTATTTTCTTTAAATGTCATTAACTTGAGAGCAGAACAGTATTGGAAGGGTTGTATGAAAAGAATGTACATATGTGAATATATTAGAAAATACCTTCATGTATATCTTTTTTTTTTCATCCTCTATTCGATAAAAGATCCATTTCTTTGTGAATATATGACTGGATTATGCCATATACACACATACAGTACAATAGTTTGCACACACTTTCATTGGTATTAATCTGTCATACACGTGCTCGCACACACACTGTACTGTATACCATGACCACTGTGAGTGAAGCAGGAGGCTCTGGATTTTGTATAAATTGTACATGTGAATGATGTTACAGTTGAAAAATTTGTAGTATTGCTATTGGTTTATTTTCTATGAAAGAACATTTGTGACCCGTTACGTTTTTCTTCAATAAAATATGGAGCAAGGGTCATTGTCGTGAGTCATGTGGTAATTGTGCTCTTAAAAAAAACGTGTCTAAATGATTTATTCCTGATTGTGTTGTCCCTGATTTTTTTCTTCTCCAGCCCACCAGAGGGAGCTATAGGTTGAAAAAATAATCTCAGCGTTGACATGCGGTTGATTGTATGTATTTTGTTGACATATTTAGCAGCACAAATACTGGAGATAAACAGAAAAAAACAGATCATATCATTCAGAGAAACTGAAGACTTGTGCCTCCCAATCTTGTTTTGATGACCTACTCTTCCAACCAGATGCTGAACTATTTTTTTTTTAGCTATCAATGCACTCTCTATCTGTGTGAGTGACAGAGTGAAAGAGAGATAGATAATAAGCTTTTTCAGTGGTAGTATTAGAAAGATTTTGGCTGTGATTTGGGGGTGTTACTGTGTGGAGCCTGAATTCAGACCATAGTTGGCAATTTTCAGTAATTGTTCATTATTTTTGCAGGTGATTTGTGACTAGTATCCAACCGATGACATTGGGAAACTCCATTTGGTGATGATAGTGGTGCTGATTTTTTCAAACTTTATATTCAAACTCTTAATACGCTATCAGTGTTCTCACAGGTTCGCGTTTTTAAAGTTTGTGTAAAGAGAGCTTATGAGTTTTCTGTTAAAACAGTGTTCTTTTAGCGGCCCCTAAATTAATGATCATTTGTGACGGAAGTGAATCATTCAAAACTAAGATTAAAATAACTTTATTCTAGAGCTGCCATATAGCCAAAACAATCTGTTACCTTAATTTCCTATTATCACTGTAAAGCCGCTTTGGAGCAATCTACATAAAAGCATTTAATGTTTAAGACTAAATGTTTTAGGTGGCTTACTGGACACCTATTTTGCACTCGTAGTCACGACAAATAGGGGTCAACCAAAGACACATCAATGGCTAATCTTTGAAACACGATCAAACTGTGTCCGGCCCATCTGATAAGTGTAGTATCTCCTTGTTGGCTGCTGTGCAGTGTTTATTTAATCCAATCAAATTAGCCACCACAACAAAAGTACAATGAAATATGAATCCAGTAATCCTGTCATCTGTACTAAATATGTGGTCATGTTATTTTACATATATCACTGTGCACTTAAATCAACATAAATTAAATTTGTCAGTACTGTGATTGAAAGTGCTTTAATGATATGGCCCAGATTCGTTGATTCCTTGTAGTTAGGACGTCAATGCTGTGCATTCAAGTGGGTGTCCTAGTTTCTGAGACATTCATATTTTGTGACGATTGGTGATATTTTGTCAGTTGTCTCAACGTTGCAAAGGTTTAGTGGGGGTGATAGTATCTTGCTCTTGGTTATGTTGGTGAGGATCATGTGGAGTGAAAGCCCAGAATGCACCTGGAAGAAAAAAAGTGTGTCGCCATGTCCTCAGCCGAGGCTGGCAGGTGCTCTTTTTAGGGCCGCTGGCACGTAGTCTTCTTCGTGTGAGAATGTGTATATGGGATTATCTCATCTTTCTCTTTAAAGACCCTAGGGAGAGAATCCAAGCTAGATGATCTTCTCCACTAAGCCCGGTCATGCACCCTTCTTGACGATTGATCGTTTGGTTCTGTAAAATGAGATTGAATCTCTGCCAAAGCAAGCCACACAGATCGATCGTCATTTTATTGTCTCGCATGCAAGTTCATTTTTTGCTCATAGTAAGTAGCATTGTTTCCTTTCCTGTTGTGTCCCATCCAAAAGCCAACTGTGTCACACAGTATGTCGCTCATGATATTTATAATTTATTCATATGCCAGACGTTAATTGTGAAAGGACAATCTGCATGACTTTTCTGACACTTCCAAATGCCCTACTGTGAAGATATCCTGAACCTACTGTAACTTCCACTAATGAACCTGACATTTGTTTCTTATACAGGGACACCGGAGGAAGTAACATTTCAGACTAGTTGATATTTTTCAAAGACGTGCCACATAAAAAAAGGTCAAAGGCAAGTACTTTTTTTTTCCGTTGATGTCTGCCATAAAGTTTAAGGTTACAATATGACCTATGGGAGTATTGTGTAATTCCATTGGGCTGTGCCATGCCATTCTCCAGTGCATGTGATGTAAGAGGAAAGCTGACTGTTCTATTTGCCTGGAGATTTACAGCAGCACAGGAGTAAACATGAATTAAGAACACTGGGCGACAAAAATAAACAACAGCAGCTGCAAAAGCGATGAGTAATGACCGTTTTCATGAACGCACTGGAGAAGAGGTACTGTCCAAATCTTTTTGTATTCCCTTCGATTCATTTAAAATGTGGATGTTTTGAGAGCTTTGATATTTTCAGGACAAAAAGTCTGCACCTGTGACGAACTCATGCAATTTCTGATTTGTAGCATGCAATAGAAGGCAATGTTGTTCTCCTTTGAGGTTCACACAGTTATTCACACCATCTCTCACTTTCAGGGCAGTAATCTGTATGCGCACAGCCCCATGTTAATCGTCACATGCATCACCATGGCAATGGAGACAGAATATGAAATAAGACACTACGCAGACTGAATCAAAACACAAAAAGAAATCGAACGTGATTTAATGCAAAAACTGTTGCCAACAAGTCATTAGCTGTTTATCCAAGATGGAAGAAGACTTGCAACCACAGCCTTGGGTCAAATTTTTTTATGGGCACCACAGTTGAAATGTCACCCACTCAAGAAAAGACGCAAATGGACCAAGATACGGATCAGCACAGTGTACATTTGAATTAAATAACCAGAATTCCCTTCTGACTGTGGGTAAACCGAGTGGTCTACACCTCCCCTTCCGTCGTCACATTCCCCTCCCCTCTCCATGCCTCCAGCGCTTCGCAGTCTCTAGTTCACTCGTCTCTATTTACCTCTTTGCTAATCCCTCACATCGCGCTCTCTCTCTTCCACACATTCTCTCGATCGCTGTCTCTCCTCCCCTTTCAAACTCAGAGCCAGCGGGCTGCCACACGAGCCACAATGCCTGCTACATGATCTCCTGGAAAACAGAGTCCGTGTCTTTGTAGCCACTTGCTGCTGCTCAAGCCTTGGTAGATTGCAATCTAGGAGACAAGGAAAGATGCCTTCGCGACAACCCTGACTCCTGTCATCTTCAGATGCGACCCTGTCCCCTTTCCTAGTATCTTGCCCCCTGAACCTTCACCCCACCCCCTCTCCTCTATCCCTCTCCTGCCCTCCCTCACTTAATCCCCCCCCCCAATCTTCCCCTCACCTTGCCCCCTCTTGACAATGTTCTCATGTGTTTGTTGGCTTCAGCCTTTCCTTGCCTTGCTATCCTCTACCTTGGTAACTTGGGGGTATAACTGCCCATCTAGCTGCCTGTGTCCGGACCATCACACCGTGGACTGCACAGGTCAAGGACTCACCCGTCTTCCAGACTCTATCCCTTTGGACATACGGAGACTCCTTCTGTCTGACAACTGGATTTCCTGGATCCCTTCTGATTTCCTGGTTCTCTACAGTGATTTGGTCTACCTGGATCTGAGAAATAACTCCCTAACGAGCCTGGAACCTGGGACCTTGAGTATGTCCTCCAGACTGGTCTATCTAGACCTGGGGAGCAACAACTTGACTGAGATACCCTCTGGAACTTTCGGGGAGTCCCGTAGTCTGATCAAGCTACGGCTGGGGAACAATCCGTATTTGAATATGATCAGCAAGGACGCCTTCTTCGGCCTCACCTCCTTGCGAGAGCTCGAGCTGGAGAGGAATGCCCTCTCTGGCCTGGACGTCGGGGTGTTGAGCCAGTTGCCTTCCTTGCGGATGATACGCCTGGAAGGGAACCCCTGGGTATGCAATTGCAACTTTGCCAAACTCTTCCTGTGGCTGTTAGAAAATCATCACAAGCTCCCAACTGGTAAGCTTCTTAAATCTTGCTTTTGTGATCTGCATCCATCTGCATGAAATAATGTCATACTGTTTTTTTTCTAATAAACACTAGAAACCTTTTCAATCACTTGAACCCTTCACCGTGTGTGGTGATTCAATTCATTTTCTGACTAGGTCACACATGTGGGTGAACTGATTTTGTTTTGGATAGAGACACACTTTAGGTGATCACTAGTATATGCTAAATGTTCTTGTGCATAATTCATGAAACATATGCCACACAACATGTGCCCTAATTTGTATCTCATGTCTTGTTCTCTTGGTTGACGTTAATGTGAGAGGTAACTAAAGGAAAAAAATAGGGAACTGTACCCTCTTGTATACAGTATCCGTTGGTCATTAGGTCACTTACCACTTAGTTTAAGGTCAAGACATCTACATCAAATATGAATGCATGGTCCTCACTGTCCCTTAGAAGCTGTTTAAGTCTGTTTAAAAGATCAATGTAAGATTAAGTTGCATTTTTACAAAGATTTCAATATAAAAACAATTTGTTTGGGTTTTGGTCACACATACGTTATATATTTTATGCTATTGGAAACTTAACCAATTATTATGCACACTTTCTTAAATCATAGTTATCCGCATAGATGTGAATCTTCCAGATAGGCTTAAACTCCATATTTAGGGAAATATTTCCTTAATATTCAGACTATTTGAATTTTATTTGAATAATTCCAGAGCATAGGATTTGAAGGAAGAGGCTGAGATTGTATATTTTACATTTATATGCAAACATCTGGCAGACACTTTTACTGGAATTGAAATTGCATTCAAGGTGTACATTTTATAAGTTCATGCATTTCTTGACAATTAAACCCACAACCGTGGTGTTATGTAGCTACATAATGCTATAAATGCTGGGGGGTTCAATTGCTGGAAAAAAATACAATAGTTTTTTAACTGTAATTCTAACAAAATACTTCAGAATCCACCATAATGTAGTCTTTAATTTAGATAGTCTAGTTTAAACTCCCTTACAGTGTTTTAAGTCTTGCACTTGGGTATGGATGAACACGTTACATCCATTATTCAACCCAACATCGAATCTGATACTGATGATAACACACCTCGGGCACACTTTCAGTTGCCTGGTAATCTGATATTCAGGTGGATAATTAAGAGCAAGAACCAAGATTTCCAGCAAAATGTAAGCAATGTAGTGACATCCACATATGTGACAGGCGCACACACAACTCTTTAAACAACCCTCAAAGGTCAACAGACAGACCCTGAGAGGTTACCACGTCATAAAATATAATATCACAATGAAACCAACAAGTTATGCATTCACCACAAGATAAAGCATGCACAGTTATAGCAAAAAAGAATGGAATTTTTCAGGCTTACCTACAGTATGTAGCGTAGGATTTAGAGCACACTAATTAAATGTACTGAATGAATTCAGTGTAATCTGAACGGAGAGACCTAATGATAAAGATATTCATATATTCAGCTTTATTACACACCCGAGGTGAAGCTTTGATTCATTTCATTGTTGCGAACACAAGAATATGGCTTGCGTTACACATATGTGGTGACAGAAGGCAATACGACACTAGTCGGCTGACTGAGCTTGTGGCCGCTGTGAGAATTGTCTAAATGGGGAAAAGCATGTGCTGCATGCGTGTTAGCCATTTGTGATTTTCGCTTTGGGGATCTCCGGTGTAAAACACTGAAGCTCGAGCATGATGAAACGTCAGATGAGCTCCTAGAGACGGGCAAACGGCCACGTGACAGACTCAACAAAGGAGGCTGAGGTCACTGAATCCCCTGCATGTGGAAAACCCCTTCTGGATGGAGTGAATCATCCACACTTAACTGCCTCACACGTTTGATGATGATGTGAACTGACTCTGGCCAATGACATGAGCAAACATGGCATTGTATTATGACAAGGATGGTTATATATCAAGCGTTTCTTTTATTTGAATTCAATTCTTTCTCGTTCTCTCTCTCTCTTAAAGAATAATATGCTCCTAAAGAGCTACACAGAATCACAAGGGATTTTGAGCGTGAACGCAATTAAAGAAGAGATGGGGCTGTGGAGCTCTGCCGCTCTGTTGTGTCTGTCTGTCAGCGTGGCTGTGTTACGTAGGCGATGTTCCGCTTTAAATCTGTCATCTGGTGTGCGCTGATCACACGGCTGAAAGGAGATTAAAACTCCCTCTGTGAAAATCCAAATACAAACCTACAAGGAAAATTTCACAAATGTTTCCCATACAGAGAGGGGAGGGGTGGAGGGGATTGGAAAGCATCCCATCTCACATCTTATCATGCTGTTATGTAATAGGAGTTTTCTGAGTCATATCTGCAATCGTGTTTTTAAATACAAAAATGTTCAAATAATAATACCAACATGCTACAGTACAGGGAATATTTCTGTATAGCCTACTCTATCATAATATGTTTATTTAGGCCTATGTAACATTATAAGTACAATTTGTCTTATTTAGTGTAAACTATTTTTGAGTGGAAACAACGTTTTGTCATTAGTAATGACGTTAAGATTTTGATATTTTTATTTAGATCATTTGCAGAGGCCTCGGAGTTTCTGTTGTGGCTAGGTTTTCAGATTTGAGCACTTTGTGTTCCAGTGCAAACCAACCAATTTGGAAAACAACCTCATTCTAGGTAGAGCTTACCCATCATAAAAGCACTTGAATGAAATACTGGTATGTTATTACCGTACTTGTTCGGCTGGATATATAGCATTGAGAGTGTGTGTGTGTGTGTGTGTGCGCACGCGTGTTAATGAAGTCCACTTGCTCATTTATTATCCTTTGAAGCGATACACTGTCTGAATATGTGACCATCAAAATGACATTAAAGAGCTGAACAAATAGAAATGAAATGGGGGTTTAAATGGGAAATATAAACTGAAATGGACAGTACAATTAAATAATAGCCTACGTTTAAAAACAGCTGAACAGCTTTCATTTTCAATACACAACATTCAAAAGTTCATTAAATATTTTTAAAGAATAAATGAAGAGTTCAGATGCAAAAGCCTCTAAATTCCATTTGAAATTTTCTTCTAAAATGACAATTTTTATCAAGCTTGTATATTTCAGTTCAGTAATTTCACTTAAATGACAATTAATAGGTAATCTTCATTGCCATTTAAGTGAAATTACTGAACTTAGATATACAAGCTTTATAAAAATGATCATTTTAGAAGAAAATTTCAAATGGCACTTATAGGCTTTTGCATCTGAACTCTTCAAATGCTCACTAAGACTGCATTGATTGATCAAAATACTGTAAAATTAGGTCTATTTTGAATATTAAAATGTTCTATCATATAATAGGCCTATTTATAATAATATTTAATATTGAAATCTCAATTTAATATGTATTTTAACTATAATTTATTAGCTGAATTTTCACAGTGTGAAACATTTCCATGCAAATTGGCTTTCATTCGATCATATGATGCAATGGATGGATGGTTGAGATTTTTAAAACATGGTGATTTGTTCAAACTTCGATAATGTTTATGCATGATATTGAGCAGCTGAGGATGTGACATTAGTGACCTGTCATGTGAGCTGGTTCGGAAACTCGTACAAGTCCGGTAACTGAACACTGGTCATGAGAGACCAAACTAAATGTTACATGGACTCTTCACCTAACGATTCACGGTACTTTTTTTTTCAAGGCATATTATTTGAAGCTGTCATATAATGAGAAATGACATTCATTATAAAAATACTGTTGTAATTCTAAACTTACCTCCCTAGTCCAAAAACACAAAAATAACACAATAACAACACCAACAACAACAACAAAACTAAGCTTATATGTGTGGGCCTGGTAAACCCTACATTATAGGGATAAAATGTCCCCAAACAGATGGCAATATCCATAAAACTGTGACATTTTTTTTTGTCCCCATGAGGAAAACAGCTTATAAATCACACAAAGTGATGTTTTTTGAAAATGTAAAAATGCAGAAAGTTGTGTGTGATGGGTAGGTTTAGGGTTAGAGTAAGGGGATATATAATATACAATTTGTACAGTTTAAAATCATTACATCTATTCATTCATTCATTCATTTCATTTTATTGTCCACAATGTGGAAATTTGCCTGCGGTCTCATGAAAACAACAATTAAACCAACAACAACACGAACAACAGCACTAACACACAGACATCTTCAGGGCAAAATGCAGCACAGCAGTAGTCATTATGTTACAGTGCATCAACGAGACTTGGTTTTCAACATCCGGATTGTATTAGGAATAAATTAATTTTTAAAGATATTACAATTTGCCCTAGGTACTTTGTAACGTCTGGCAGAAGGGAGAAGTTCAAACTCCCTATTGAGGATGAGTAGGGTCTTTTGCTATTTTAAAAGCTTTTTTTCCCGAGAACTTCCTCGTACATGGAATTTAGTTGTTTCTGCCTTGACCCTATGATTTTTGAAGCGAGGTTTACTATTCTCGGCAACTTGCTTCTCCCTTTTACATTTAAATTACCGTACCACATCGCCATGTTAAAAGTTAGGATACTCTCTATAAGATTCTTTTAAACTATTTCCATAATATGCTTGCTCACTCTAAAGGAGTTGAGCTTGCGCAATAAATTGAGACGTTGATTACAGGTTTTAAAAATATAATCTGTGTTCACACCAAAGTTTAGATTCGAATCAATAAGTGCCAAGGTATTTGAACTCTTCTATCTCTACGATTTGTCCCCTAATTATAAGGGGCAGAACTATGAAGAGACGTGTGTGTGTGTGTGTGTGTGTGTGTGTGTGTGTGTGTGTGTGTGTGTGTGTTAGGGCTGTCAAGCAATAAAAAATGTAATCTAATTAATTACATGATGTGCCGATTGATTAATCTTATTAATCACACATCAATTTTGGCTGTGCAATTAAGTCATTCATGTTAGATGGGAAAAGCATTGAAAGACATCACAAAAAGTAGATTTAGAAGGACATATTTTGATTCAACGTAGAATTTATTACACAAACTTTAAAAGGCTAAAACATTGCCATTACATTAGTTATTTATTTTTTCCACTGGAGTGTATTTTTTTTTTAAAGCAGCATCTGAAGTCAGTTGTTGTGCATCATGTTCGTTACTAAACTGCATAAGACATTAAGGTCTGGGCTGGGGTGGGGAGCATTCAAAGCATTAATAATGTTTATGTAGGCTATCTGTGTAATTTATATGTCTAATGTGAAGTGGAATAAAATATCAAAACTTTTTTGATAATTTTTGGTTTTGTTAAAAGTTGTTTTCAGAAAGTTTATTTTCCACAATAATTTTCCCCCTCTCCGTCTGTCTCTTTTACAGGGTTAGAGGGTATGGAGTGCTCTCTTCCAGTGGACGGGCGGCAGGTGTCTCTCAGTGAGCTTTCTGAGGACAGTTTCCGCGAGTGTCGGGGATTGCTGACTCTCACTGATTATCTTATAGTGATTTTTTCTGGAATTTGTATTTCGGTGGCAGCCATTATTGCCAGTTTCTTTTTGGCTTCCACCATCCACTGTTTCCAGCGACTCAAATCCAAAAGGACAGATGAAGAGGAGGCAGAGGAATGAGGGGACAGAATAGAAGTTACAAATTACCCATAATTCAACACAGGGGAAACCAAGGGATTGGATAAAGGGGTGAATCACCTTATTTCCATGACAAAAGAACCCTGAATTAGGCCCCTGTGCAACTAAGGTGAGGCTGCTGTCTCGCATCTCGTGATTCACAGCCTTCATCCGCGTTGCTTGCAAGAAGCATCATATTTTTATACTTGAACACCAGGTGATTGAATTGAGCCTTAAGACTAAAACTGTTCCTGAACATGCAGTTTATGAAACCACTGTCTCATGCCCCTGTATTCAAAAGTAATCAGCATTATATTTTGACATCAGACAGCAACAATGGTCTTTTTATGAGATGTGCGAGTTAGTATTTTCTACATGAGTTATTTTTGGTATTGTGTACTTGAATCTTGCTCTGTTGTAGTAAGGTTTAGCTACTTGCACTTTAAAGTACAGAAGACATTGCACACAAACCCAGTGAGCCATATTGTAAGCCCTTTTTCATAAACCATAATGGCACTTATCACCAAAGAATTAACATAAAATTAGCATACAATGTAATGTAAATGTTTTACAAGAGAAGGTTTCAAAACACCATTATAAGTATTGTAAGACATGTTTGGCTGTTGTCTGTAACCTACAACAACTTCATACTGTAAATGTCATGCATATTAATACAGTAGTTGCAGATGGGTCAAAATTAAAGGCCCTATATAAAGTAATCAAGGTATTTTAAAGACTAAATTAAAAGGGAACTTTTTGTCTTTTTATGTCAGTTCTGTCTAGTTAATTCTTTCCTTTTTACTTTATGTTATGACTAAATAAACATTGACGCCAAAGTGTTTGAAATGATTAATATCATGTCTTAATCTTTTTTTTTTTTAGCATATGATAACTAATGGTAAGAAATGATGTTTCTGGTGAGTAAATCTTGCTGGCTTGATGCAGAAGGACGATTGACTCACATTTAATAAACAGCAGGAACCAAATGAGATACACACCAGCACAAAACGTCAACACAAGACCATGAACTGAAGATAACAAAGGGTGTAAATAGGCCTACACAGATGATGAGGAACAGGTGAGAGATGACTCAATGAAACAATGAATCACTATGACAACCAAGCAAACAAACTAAACAGGAAAAACTAGGCCAAACAGACCAGAAAGAACTTCAAACTAATAGTCACAAGACACAGACCAAAACAGACTATAGCCTATTATTTTTAGAGCTCAAATATTTTCTATAAAAACTCCTCTTCATACTGTCTTAAGCTGAAGCAGTCCTGCTTTCTGCCACCAAAATAACAGCAAGTTCCTGCAGGTGCAACCAATGACATGATAAGCTATATATCATTCCTTTTCCTTTGACCCAGAAAGCCCTGAGCTTTCAAAGTGCAAAGCAAACAATGGAGCAAATGCAGTTCCTTTATGTAATCTCATTTTGCTTCTACCGCACTTAGTTTTTTAGGTTGCTGGGGGATGTTGTTTTTTTCTCTCGATGAGAGCTTCTAAAATCAAGCTTAATATATTTGCTGTTGATGTCAGTTATCTATGACTGAGCAACAGTGACGTTTGAGTTTTACTGCGGCGTCATAAATGAAACCGACGCCAGACTCAACGATTACCCCTCGAGATGGGAATTTGAGGATGGAAAACGTACTGTGCTTATTTGCGCTCATTTCTCCCCACTCATTTTCTTGGCGAAAAGTTGAATGAGACAGAGGCTAGAATTTGTCAAATTGAGGCTACAATTCTCCAACACCCAGATCTTCTTGTTGCTATGGTTACGTGTCTGTGGGCCAGTTGAGTTGAATTCAGACACCGCTACTGAGGATGGGTTTTGAATATTTGACTAATCATGTCTCCTCCTGTCCCTTACCATTTCTCAGTGACTCTTGCCCTTCCTTTCCTCAAAATTGCCTTGATTTATAGTCCATCTTCCGTGGTTGTACTAACGTTATGAAACTAACATTCCTGTGGTAATCATTTACTCCTTTCCTTAGTATGATGGCCACCCTTTCCTTACCTTGAATGGCCAATCTTCAGAAGATAAATAACAAAATTATTAATATTATTAGAAATAAATATTTAATGCGCAGAAATAAATTAATTTGTTCCAAACCAGGCTATATGAATTTCAAACACAAAATTTTTATATTTTGAAGAATATTGGCAGACGGTCACCCATTGACTTCCACATTATTATTATTATTATTTTTTTTTTTTACAAAATCAATTTGTGTTACAAATTTGAAGTTGATGTGACACAAATTTAAGTTCCTATGATATTTAGTGTAGCCACTGGATGTCACCCACATTCCATTGATTTTTTTATGCATATAAATTTCTGTCCAAATTTCATGTCTGTTACAAAACAGTAGGCCTAAGTCAATTTTATTTATATAGCACATTTTACACATAGCAGGGCTATCCAAAGGGCTAAAAAGAGTAAAAAACAAATCGAAAAAAACAAAATAAAAAAAAACAAAAGAGAAAGCAATAGCATCAGGAGAAAATTAAAATGTATCATAGTGCTTTAAAAACAAACAACAGAATTTTAAACTGAATTCTAAAATGGGTCGGAAGCCAATGAAGTGAGGCTAAAATGGGGGTTACTTGATTGTATTCTTCTGTCTCCATCAGCAGCCTTGCAGCCTCATTTTGCACCGTCTGGAGTCAAGCAAGCGATGATGAGGAATACCCAAATACATACAGTCCAAGCATGAGGTAATAAAAGCATGAATAACCTTCTACAAATCATGGAAATGACAGAATTGATTTGAGTTTGGAAACTAACCACAATTGATAAAAACTATTCTTTACAACAAAATTAATTTGTTTGGATAAACATAATTCAGAGTCAAGAATAACAAGCTTCCTGATCTGAGAGGAAACTGAGGGGAAATGGTTACCCAGTTCCTTAATAGGAGTATTTTTCAGTTTTGGTGGGCCAAAGACCATAATTGAAAAACTAGTCACCAAAAATGGAGCCTTGAGACTCAGAGCTTTCAAACGATATGTATTTTGTTAAGGTTTTGACTATAAAGTTAATAAGTAAATAAATGTTGTACTATGCAACCTGACACTGCCCACCAGGGGATGAGCCTGCTAAAAGAATTTAGAGTACCATTTTCATGGTAAAGCAACGTCCAATTTCAAAACGATTTTCACAAGATGAATTTTGAGTTCGTAATAGTTTGAATGAGACCTAATTTATGATGACTACTAAAATATGGGATATAAAAAGGCGATAAAAAGAGCACCAAGCGTCCCACTATAGGGGCGGTGACAGTTAAGGGGTTAAGACTATACCAAAATGCATGTTTGAGTTGTTTAAACTGAATGCAACTTGCACTGACACATCTTAAAATATATCAGTGGAATTATTTTGTCTCAAGATGCACACCAGTAATGTTTTTTTTTTCCTAGGCACATTTATAAAAGCTACTTAAATGTCCTAATTTACCTAAACCCTGGCTTAATCTAAGCCCTGTCTGTGAAAATAGGCCTAAAACTCATAAATTATTTCTTGTCAATTCAATTTTAAAGGGTGAGGGTCAAAGGAGGTTAGAACAGCATGTCTAATGAACATGAAGGCATGTGCCAGGAATGAAGGTATGTGTCAAGGCCTGTCCACTTGAACAGGGCCAAGATTGTTTTACATTCAGGGCAAATGAAACTGATCCTCCAAGTGTCCACTCAACCAATGGTGGACTATGACCTGAGAACGAAATCCTCAGATCCATGAAAACAAGAGCAACATGACCCTGCACCCTGAGCCTCTTTACTATTGCTGACAGCGATGCTGGTTAGTTTTCAATGATGAGTGTGATTACAGCAAAGCAAAAAAAAAAAAAAAAAAAAAAAAAGGTCTGTCAATAGTGAGTAAAAGGGGGAAAATACATCCAAATTTTCTCATGTGAATAGGGTAAAAATGTTAACCTTGTTTGCATCTCATAACACATAGATATATTTTTAGATATATACATTTTTAAGACATTCCAAAAAAAATGCTATAGGTTTTATATAAATGCATTTTTGTATTATATATTCTTATCCATATTATTCATTTATCATTTATCTGTATTAACTCTATCTTTTAATTCAGGTCTCAGCATATATTCAAGTATTTAGTTCATCATCTATGTTCAGCCAATTTTATTCTATTCCAGTTTATCCACTTTTAATTCACATGCATTTCTAATATTATGTTATTCGTATTAAAAATGATCTTTGTTACGTATTCTTTCTGTTATAGTGGAAGCATCCCAATGACTTAGTGATGTTTCTTAGAACAGTTCAATGTACGAGAGGTACTTTTCCATGTATTTGAAAAATGCTTATGCTGTCTTTCTTCTGAAAACAATAGTCTACAGGTATATCTATTTTGTCTACTGGTTTAGATTTTGATAAAAGTTAAAGTCAGATTTGGTTATACAGTCTATTCTGTAGAAAATCACCTTCAAAAGAGACATTAATATTTTAGACACACGAAAAAAAAGGTACAAAAGCTGTCACTGGGGCAGCTGGAGCTGTCACATTTTCAATAGGCTACACTTTTGTACCTCTTAAGGTAGGCTACATTTAGGAGCCTACCTAAAGTGTACATACCTAAAAGAAACAAAAGTGTACTTTTTGAAAATGTATGGAAGGGGAGGAGGGAGAGCACTGCCCCCACTCCACTGTCCAGATGTGGAGTTTTAAAGGGCTATGAGCTGAACAGATGGCGCTCTATTCTATTGTAGGCAGACTGGGATTATATGGTTGCACACGACCAGCCAGGGGGATGCAGAGCTTCACATGTGCTAGGATTATTGTTATTTTATTTGCTCGGCAGAAGAGTAGTGTATTTCATGATCTTCATCTCAAGATATCTGGCAAACAGTCCTTATGTCGACTTGACACTGAAATGTATGGGGGGGAGGTGGGACTAACCTCTGGAAGGCCTGGTGCGGTCGGAGATTACACTGGATATAGGGTCTGCACGGATTACACCGCTTAGTGCATTTTGTCAGATCTAATGAATTCATGGGATAGCTGTACTGAAGTTCAGTAACTAGAGATGCATGAACACACACACATATATACATATATATTGTTATGTATACTTTCTGTTATATTGGATGCATTCGAATGACTAAATGACATTCAATGTACGAGAGGTACATTTCCAGGTATTTGGAATTTGAATGGTATTTAAAAAATGCTTATGCTGTCTTTCTTCTGAAGGTTTCAAAACACAAATATAAATGGGCCAATAAAATGACACCCATATGCTACGTTAAATATAATAACCATATAAGGTTACCTTTTAAAAATAAACAAGTATAAATACCTATAATATACTACATTGTAAAATTCGGCCATTCTACCAACTTGTTGAAGTTAAAAACATCTTGCGTGTAACTCTGTCGCCCTCATATGTGGAAAACAGAAAACTGCACCAATAGAAACTCATGTAACCACACACATAACATTCGATTCGATTATGATATCGCCTGGCGATTTACTATTATATAACATTTCTAAAGAGCCCATATTTGCGCCTTTGCAGATAAATAACTCAGCGGTAATAATAGCTATATATCATAAGGTCGACCTCCAAACGCTAGATGTCACATGACGGACACCCTCAATGACGTAAAAAATCGCTTTGTTTTGGCACATGACCGGAAGTTTCGCAGGTTTCAGGAAGCGTTTCATGAATTCAGTTTGACATGTTGGAAGTTAAGAGATGAGCGCAGAGGACCCACAACAAATGGTGATTACAGAACAGGGCAAATTCCGCAAGATACTCGGACTAATACAGAACTAAACTACGGGCTGTGACCGGTCACTCTGACCAGTTGTTGGTCATGTTTCAAAGTTGTCGAGCAGCGCTAAAGGACGAGCGCTCATGCTAACGCTGCCCGTGTCACTGACGTTAAGTCACAGAGAGATGTGCTGTTTTGTTCGTCACATGCTGTAGTTTGCTTTCGTTTGTGGTTGTCATCTGCGGCTTATGGTGTAAACATCTTTAAAAATAAAGAAGATAATTTACTTTCTCTTTAGCCAACAAGGACAGCTTCGCTTCCGAAGAAAGGACTCTGTTTGACTTGTTGGATAGTGGAAGTCTTATTTGGACTGAAATGATCATAGACAGCGGTTGACCGAGGGACATGATGTTTCATAACAATTGTAAGTTATTAGTTCACCTAAAAAAAAATCTGTAATTATTTACTCCCCCTCATGAGTTGTTAAGATAGCCTCACTTTCACTTTCTTTGCATGGAAACTGATGCAGTGAGCGTAACAATTGTACTTGCCGCTATCAACCCCATGGTTAACTTTATTAATCAAATCTCCTCTACAAACTGTAGAAATTTTCTTGCTTTATAGTCTGAAAAATCACTCGTATTGGTCTCTGTCTGTTTATTTTGGTGTGGCAGCAGATGTATGTTCAGTACAGTGGTTCTCAACCAGGGGGTCGGGGCCCC
The DNA here is from genome assembly GCF_988280905.1 of Pimephales promelas. Classification (NCBI taxonomy): domain Eukaryota; kingdom Metazoa; phylum Chordata; class Actinopteri; order Cypriniformes; family Leuciscidae; genus Pimephales; species Pimephales promelas. The sequence goes on along the minus strand of NC_142788.1, from coordinate 18,357,684 downwards.
ACTAGGGGGCCTCAGCAAACTTACAAGATGATTTCAAATCAAACAAAACAAGCATCATACCTTTAGGGGTCATGGTCATAATTGAGATTCTCGGCGTGTCAAGTGACTGAACAAATTAAGCATTGCTATTTTTTATTTTATTTTTTTCAATACAAGTTTAATTAATATTTTTACACCTTTACTTTTTCATGATTCTAGACAATATTCACTTGTAAATTATGCTGCTTTTATGTCTGCATAAAATAATACAAATATTAGATGATGACATTTATATATACATTTTTTTTTAATGTACGGTTTAAGTTAATAAAATAGAAAAGGTAGTTAAATGCATGCAAAGTAGATTGGTGCCAACGGGTGTGATTTATGGAGCATCATAGTGCACCATTGCCTATAGACTTTTAGATAAATACATTAAGCTGTGGATTTTCTAGTTGATTATACGATTATTTTCAGACTTAATTACTTTTTTAATTACTTAATTACAAAACAATTATGTTTTGGATATATGTTTTGACCTTATCAAAGGCTTCTTCATTGTGGCTGATTTGTAGATAGATCCCCATGAAATTGCTCTTTATTTTCACTTTTTTTTAATCACCCATTATTTCCTATCTCAATTGTGACCGTGAAGATCACAAGTATGACTTTTTTAAAAAACAAACAACAACAACAACAAAAAAAAACATCAACAATCATTTTCTAATAATATCATTTTTTGTGTGTGTTTTCATATTGCAAATGCCACAGGAATGGGGACCTTCGAGTATTGTTGAGTAAAAATGTGAGCCCTTTGATTCAAAAGGGGTTTAGGAAAAACTGCTACACATTTTTTGTGAGATTAGATGTCAAGTTTGTGTTTCTTTGACTCCTCAGACTTCAGATGACTGGAGTGAATGATAACTGTGAAGTTCATTGCCTGCTTGGATTTACTTTAACTGACTAATCCCAGGGCATCTTCCCTTCCTATAATGTTGGAGGGACTTGTTGCCTGGGTGCTCAACACATATCTGGGCAAATATGTGACCAACCTTAACACTGACCAGCTCTCCATTGCTCTTCTCAAAGGTATTGGAATTTGTTTTTATTTTTAATCAGGATTGACTGTCTGTTGTGTATCATTTTGTGAAGTATGCATTTCTTTAATGATCCAGGGGCAGTGGAGCTGGAGAACCTCCCACTAAGAAAAGATGCTCTCCGAGAATTCGATCTGCCCTTTGAGGTCAAAGCAGGTTGGTGTTATTCCAGCATTTAGACTTTAATGGAATCAGTTCAATAACTCATTTATTTGTTTTGCTGCCTCATATGATTGGTGTGCTCTTATGGAAATACCCTTTTGATTAATTATCAACAAAATAATAGTGACAAAAATAATCAGTTATTCAAAAATGAACAAAATAATCTGATTTTAGGGTTATCTTTCAAGAGAAAGTCTTAAATAGTAGTATTCTGCTGTTCATGTAATCTCATCATAGCGGCGGTTGTGAGATGGGCTAGTTACTAAAAAAAGTTGTATTATTGTCATTTATAGTATAGTTGTCAAAAGTTATGTGTTTCAGTGTAATACTAAACCGAATGAAACTCTTTGGCTGCCTGCATAAACATAAAGCCTAATGTCATTTATTCCATCTGAAGGTTAGCTATTTGTGTCTTGTGATCTTAATTGTGGGAATTAAGGAAACCCTTTTACAGCAGTCTGTCAAAACAGGATTATCTGGATATTCTTGTGCAGTGGCATGATGGCATGTGCAAATGTTTTGTGTCAGTAAGATTTTAATACTTTTATTCAGCAAGGATGCATTATATTGCTTAAACATTTTTTATGTCACAAAAGATTTCTATTTTAAAGCTTCAGTCCGTAGTTTTTCCTCTCTGTTCGAAATAGGGAATTGCAGTTATGCACGGAATTATCAACTTTACAATGTTTCCAATGTGGCAATCTTCAAATATATACATGCATGCATATGTATTTATATATACAAAATAATTATACACAGCACACACACATATATTATGTAAACACAAACTTTTATTTTGGATGTGATTAATTGCAATTAATTTTTGCACATCCCTAATTTTTATATATAAACATTTTAATGGGGACTGTCATAAAAACTTGAAGGTTTTATTCAAACATACATTGAATATTGAAGAATAGTAAGAAAATTTATAGTGCATATAATTGAGCAATTACATACGGATTTATTTTGGTAAGTTCTACTATGCTTTAACAAATCTTCTGATGTTCAATCGTGTTTATCGTGCTGTAACTAGTAAAGCAGATAAGTTGATCGGTTCATGTGTGCTTTGCTTTGCTTCGCTTGATCTGAGGCGGCAACAGCAATCTGTCACGCCACATTAAATCGCAACAAAACGGTATTTATTGTTTGAGTTTCATAATAAAATGGGCAGAATTTGATATCTGAGTGGCATTTTAATGATTATAAAGGGAGTGCTCTTTGCATGCTATCAAAGAAGATATATATATAATTCATTGAATAAAAGGAGGACTGATGGTTCTGTTTACATTTACATTTATCTGATTCTTTTATCCAAAGCGACGTACAATTGCTATATATGTCAGAGGTCGCCTCTGGAGCAACTAGGGTTTAAGTGTCTTGCTCAGGGACACATTGGTGTCTCGCAGTGGATTCGATCCCGGGTCTCTCACACCAAAGTATTCGACATATAAATGCGGGATTCACACTCGAATTTGCAATTGACATAGTGATAATTAGCATGGGACAAAAATATGGCATGTCAAATATGCTTAATGTGAATGCAGATTAATAGATCAATAGAAACATATTTGTATCAATATATTTTTGCATATTCCAAGTGTTTGTAAAAGTAATGACTTTAATAATAATTTTAATGGTCTCACTGTACATTGCTGTTGCTTACACATTACATCTGCATTAGATTTTACATGCTCAGTGATTTGATTCTTAATTGTCCATCTAACAGTAAAATTAAAATGTATGACTCTGAAAAACATTGAAGAACCCTGGAAAGATTGTTTCTTGGGACTTAAGAATCGATATCTGTTCATAGAATTATTGATTTTTTTTTTATTAACCCTGCCTTAATTTGAAAGTAAATACAAATAGAAAATGGTTATAATAAATCGTAATTCTATTTCACAATATTGCTGTTTTTAGCCTTGGTGAGCATCAGAGACATAAAAGCATAACATATTCTTACCAATCCCAAACTTTTGAATGGTGGTGTATATGTTAAATTTTATATGTAATTTATAAATATTATGTTTTTCAGGCGTCATTGGGAAGATCACTCTCCAGATCCCCTTTTATCGACCACACAGTGACCCATGGGTCATCTCCATGTCCCAGCTGAACCTCATTGTTGGCCCTGCCCCCCCACAGGAATATGATGAGGTGCGAGAAAGGGAAGCTGAGAAAGAGCAGAAGAAACAGCTGCTCAAGGCGCTAGAGGACAAGTGGAAGGTACAGGCTGTATGAAAATATCAGCAGAATAACAAAATTGGTCAAATTTATTTATTTATAAATCTACTTCTATAAAATCACTTTTATGCATTTATGCTCCAAAAATGTTGAACCTTTTACTAATAGAAATGACAGGCATGTTTAATTTAGCCTGTGTCTCTTTTGTCATTATTGTCCTTTTTATTAAATTTAAAAAAAAAAATATATATATTTTTTATGTTTCACCAGAGTGAATGTGAGCAGAAGGGAGAATCTTATTGGTACTCTGCCACAGCATCAGTTGTGACTCGAATCGTTGAGAATATTGAGGTAATTTTCACTATTATTTCATTTACTTGCACTCTGTTGCTGTTATAGTTTAATGTCAGAAATTCAATTTTATTGTGCTATTTTCTCCATGTTATTAGTTGAAAATTCAAGGTGTCCACTTACGTTTCGAAGATGATTTCTCCAACCCTGATAAACCATATGCCTTTGGTGTTTGTATCAAGAATGTATCCGCACAAAACTGCTCTACAGAACCAGTGAGTTGTCCATATTATTTGATATTCTCATGAAGTCGCTAACTTTACATATTAGAATATGAAAGGTAAACTCTTCACATACAGGCACAGAAGCTTATTCGGCAGAAGAATCTGGAAATCAGTGAATTCAGTGTGTACTGGGATACTAAGTGCACCATTCTTGGAGATCTTCCCTCAACAGAAGTACAGGTAGATTTGTGATAATGACACTCAATAGCACAATGTTCTAGTGCTTCTTGTAAATTCTTTCTAAAACAATTGTCTGTTACAGGAGCTGATGAGTGAATGTATGCAGAACGATGAGCATCAGTATATATTTGAGCCAGTATGTGCCTCTGTGCTGTTGAGGAGAAATGCCTCTAAAGAACCACTAAGATCTCGTAATACACCTCGCATCGAGGGCCAAGTGCAGTTGGAGCCCCTCTCACTTCGTCTATCACAGGTAACATTTATCAAGATTTTTAAATCTTTCAAATCTCTTGGACCTTTCCTTTAGGGTGTTTTTTTTTTCAGCTTATTTGCACTCTAAGCAATCTTGGGCGGGATAATGTGTATACTTGAAAGTTTTTGTGGTTTGATTTATCAGTGCAGCCCACACCAGTTTGAACACCAAAAGTGCTTGCCCTTTCTGAATGACTTTAAATGAACTGGATTTGGTGAATTTAAAATGTACCAAATGTGAAACCACCCATTGTTGAATTTTACAGTTAGTTTTTTATTTTATTTTATTGGCATTTGATTTCAGGTTCAGTATCAACAGATCATGGCATTCCTCAAAGAACTGGAACGACGAGAAAGGGAGACTCTTTTTCGAAAGTGGAGACCTAAACTTCAAATTTCTGGAAAGTAATAAGATTTCCTTTTTCTATGCCTATAAAAATCAATTAAAAATCAGTTTGAACCCTCTAGATAGGTCATGTTGATTAAAATGTGATACATCTTTTGTTTAACAATGGTATTGGTTTTCTAGAAGAATAACTCTTCTTTTGTTGTTGAAGCTGTCGGCAGTGGTGGATGTTTGCAATTAATGCCAACCTGAATGAGATCAGAGAGCAGCGCAGGCAGGGAAGCTGGGACTTTGCTCTGCACAGGGCTCGTGATGCCAAACTTTACACTAGCTTGTATGTCCAGAGGCTTAAGGGAGACACTTTAAGTCCACAGGAGGAGGTAAGATTATGGACTTAAGAGGGTTGAAGGGTATTCACTACAAAGTAGAAGCTCACTACCTTTGTATGTGTTGCTCTTGAGTTTGGAAAAAATAAAAAGTATTCTGTTATAATCCGTGTTTCTCGAAATCAATAGAGTGAGTTGGAAAGGATTGAAGATGAACAGACACTAGAGGAGCTGCAGATTCTCCGGGAAACTGTTTATGTCTCCTTCCGCAAACATGAGGAAATTGCAGAGGCAAGCTGAGATGACTTACTTTAACATGTTAAAGTGTGATACCGTGTTGCCTAATACTGAAAAAACTATATATATATATATATATATATATATATATATATATATATAAAAAAAAAAACTATTTCAATAATTTTCATGGTCTAAACATTTGTTAAATCTAATCCCACTCTAAGTAATCTTGTATTTTAATCATCCCTTATATCCATTTAGAGTCTACGAGAGCCCATAATAAACGAGACCCCAGCCACCTCTCCCTCAGACCCCATACCTAAAAGTGGGAGTTCGGGCATGATCCAGTATCTGCAGTCTTGGTTCCCAGGCTGGGGTGGCTGGTATGGGGGTTCTGAAAGAGGGCCAGATGACCTTTTACCCGGCACTGCCCAGTGGGAAATTCTTGGTGAGTTTTCCAATTATGCTTACTGGAAAAAGTGGTTTATTATAATGATTTAATATAATTTTACATTTTATATAGAACATATCTATACAATTATGCACCGTGTATCAAGACACCTCTCTCGTCCAAACAGCTGAGACAGATGATCTCTTTGATCCTTTGGAGGATTCACAAACACTGAATACCTTTACAAGAAGGGATCATCTCTTTGCACGACTGGACTTTATTCTTGAGAAAGCAGCTGTCACACTGTACCATCAAGAGAAAATTAAACCTCTTTTGAGTGAGAGCGGGGTCATTCAACTGGAGTTTTCAGGTTTTTTTAATAAATATTTGCACTTTTTATTGAAATAAAGTCTCAATGGCTTGGATCCATTTTAAATGTTGATTTTTTTATGTTTTTTTATTTTGCTTTACAGGTGTAAAGATCGGGGTTGAGTCTCTTCCTCGCTCGGAGTCCTCTTTACTCACAGTGAAACTTGGTGGGCTGTTTCTCCGGGATCTCACAACCCAGGGCTCCATCTTTCCCTTCCTTGTTTCACCAAAAACGGTATGATTTTGCCCTAAAAAGTAACTTGGTGCCCTAGAACTGTTATCTATAAATGTAATTATAGATTTAATATAATCTTCTTTTTTTAATTTAAGGATAAGGTTGTTGTTGCTAGTCAACCTTATGGCCAGACTAATATCACAAAAATAGGCAATCTAGGTAAGTAATCTAAATCTACATCTATGAAAACAACTATGTACAAATTAATGTCAATGAAGGCTGAATAAATACTTCTTATTTTACCTTGTTTTCAGGCTCTGTTTTAGAATCATCAGCACCTCCTGTCTTTGAGATGATTTATGAACGTAATCCAATAAGGAGCAAATTTGAGAGGAGACTGGAGGTCAATACCAGTCCTCTCAATATCATTTATAACCCTCAGGCTATCAAGAAAGTGGCTGAGTTTTTCTACAAAGGAAGGGTCCACACCTCGGGTGTGTATTGAGGATAAGCATCCCTCTTAAACTGATTTAAATTGCTTTTGTGATCAGAAATTAGATTATTATATTTTGCATTACATATTCCAGGGTTTGGATATCAGTCTGAGTTAGAGCTGAGAGTGGCTGAAGCAGCCAGGAGGCAATACAACAAGCTGAAGATGCAAACCAAGGCAGAAATCAGACAAACCATTGATCAGCTGCTAGTCGGAGAGTTCATTGTAAGAGAGGACTTTATATAATAACATTCAGTTAGATATTTTGTTTTAATTAAGTTGTGGGTTTTCTTTCACAGGAAAACAGTAAGCACTGGACTATGAAATTGGATATATCCGCCCCTCAAGTCATCTTCCCGGATGATTTTCAGTCTGAAGACCCCATGCTAGTTGTGGTAGATCTTGGTCGTATTCTTCTTACTAATTCCCAAGGTAACTGGTACTGGTCAAATCAAATTTTCTTCTGTAGCCTTTTCACGCATTCTGAATTTATTGCAGTTGATGGCCACTTGTGACAGTTTTATTTCTGCTCCCACAAAAGATCATAAAACAAACCATAAGACTTCTCAGACAGAAGGAGAGAGTGATGAAGAATTTCAGACACCATTAGCAACACCTCCTGGGACTCCACCGCCAGAACAAGAGGTAGATGTCAAAGGTCAGGAGAAGACCCATGATATCATCAGCCTTAAATCATCAGAAGGTGCCCAAATTGTCAGCAGGAACCTGTATGAGAAGTACTCCTTATCTTTCAATGACCTCCAGATAATGGTTGGCCACTATAAAGACAACTGGAAGCATCTACAGGAGAGTGAAGTGGGCCCCACTCATGTGGTGGAGAAATTCAATGTCCTACTGCAGCTAGAGCAAAGACTCCGATACACATCAGACCCTCAGTTCCCAGGGGCTGTTCTCTCAGGAACACTACCAGACCTGAAAGTGCACATCAACCTGGAGAAGATGACTGCCCTGAAAAGTTGCTTGGCTAGACTGGGTAATTCAGGGGCAGATGAGGGTGACAAGAAGGGGGAGAATCTCAAATCCCCAGACCCTATTACACTTCGTCATGAGAAGATCTTCCAAAGGGAAGATAGTGATTGGAAGCTTCAAGGTTCTGATAAAAATCTTACCAAAAGTGTGATGACACTTGAGCAACATACTCGAGAGATGCTTGTGGAATCTAAACTTCTCCTTGTAGAGTTTAATATCAATTACATGCAACTTGGCATTGAAAGTGGGGGCCGGTATATTTCTGTCCTGAAAGTGTTTGGAACAAATGCTCATTTTGTAAAGCGGCCTTATGATGCAATGGTTTCACTCACAGTTCATGGGCTCTACCTTGTGGACACATTGCAGACGTATGGCTCAGACTTTGATCTTCTTGTTGCATCTCATAAACACCTAAGTTTTGATGTACCCACTGGAAGTCTTCGCGAAAGCCAGCCCACGTCACCTGTCTCACCAGACAGAAAATCGCCAGAACTGCCAGATCTTGCTTTTGACAGGGGATCTCCACGGGGATCTCCTCTGAGAGACCAGGAGGCTCTCATTAAGTTGGAATACCAGTTTGTCAGCTCAGACTGCCCCTCCATGAACTTGGACAGCTCTCTGCAGGTAACCTCCATGCAGGTCAACAACCTGGATATCATCCTTAACCCTGAAACCATTGTAGAGCTTCTGAAATTCCTTCAACAGTCTTTCCCCAAAGAAGAAAACTCCCCAACACAACATCTAGCACCACTGCCTAATGGAGAAGACAACGAGGAGACCTATCAGTCCACTTATGTCCAGAATAAGGAGTTAACTGTTGAAATTCACAGGTTAAACTTGCTGCTTTTGCGAACTGTTACCACCGGGACTGTTCTTGGAGGTGAGAAGAAAGGCATGAAAATTGCAACGGCCAGTATAAATGGGACAAAAGTCAATGTTTCAATGGGAAGTCGATTGGATGTCAATGGCTCTCTAGGATGCATTCAGCTTGTAGACTTGACTCAGGAAGGTGGCAAAAGTCAGTTTGTGGTCAGTATTGGAAGTGTAGAAGACAGCTTCTCCACAGATGGTGTGGCATTCTTTCCCATTGCTGGCATGGTTCCCTCTGAAGCTTTGAGTTTCTGCTTTATGGAAAAGTCTCAGGGAGAATGTTCCCTTCAACTTCAGATGGCATCTTTACACTATAACCACTCAGCAAAGTTCCTAAAAGAGCTCAGTTTATCAGCAAATGAAGTGGAGGACAACTTTCGGTCTATGCTGAAGACTGCAGCTACAAAGGTCTCCACTGTATTGGCAACGAAAACAGCAGAGTACAGTGGTATGGTATCTCTCTTTGAGAACCCATACAGAAGATCTAGGAGGCAGAGTCAATGTAACTGGGCACTTGACCCTTTTGAGGAAGATGATTTCTGTGTCCCTGAAAAGGACCCAGGCTTGGATTCTTTTCTGGTCAAACTGACTCTAGATGTCAGTATAGAATCCCCAGTTGTGTCTATTCCTAGAAAGCCTGGTCACCCTGAGCTGCTTGTTGGACATTTAGGAAGCATACGGATTCAAAATTTTATCACAGGCCAAGACTCAGAAGGGGAGAAACTGCAGGTTGAAGTGAAGAATATAAGACTCTATTCTGTCAACACAAACTTGGTTTTAAGGAAAGGAGCACGACTTAACAGTAGCTCCACTTCTGGACCCTCACCCACTCATGGCGACAACATTAATCTGAATGAGCCTCATTTTACGCGCCATGACTTCTTTGAGCATTTGAGCCGAGGAAAAGGTCAGTTTTTAAGTTCTCATTTTTTTAAGCTTTTTTTAATATTCAAGGGTTAGTTCACCCAAAAATGAAAACTATGTCATTAATGACTCACCCTCATGTCATTCCAAGCCTGTATTGACCTCAGACTAAATCTAAAATAACTTTGGGCTTGGAACGACATGAGGGTGAGTCATTAAAAACATAGTTTTCATTTTTGGGTGAACTAACCCTTTAATATTTGGTTAAGGTATTACATGGCACATTTCAACTTCTTTGTCTTTTCTTCCTTTTAGCATTTCATATTTTAAAAGATGCCACCATCAAGCTCACTGTTGAGAAAGTCCCTGTTGATGAAAACTCACATTTTACCTTTTTGTCATGTGAAGAACCTTACCAGAGTACTGGGCTAATGAAAGTGGAAGGCAGATTTGTTAACGCTGTCCAGGTAAAGCACTATTAAAATGCATAGCATAATTTTATTTATTTATCTTTATTTATCATATATACATTTTTTTTCTCAGGTGTGTCTCTGCAAGTCTGTGTATGAGCAGGTCCTTCAAACTCTCGATAATCTCTCCTTCATTGAAGATCAGCGAGTAACACCCAGTCACCCCCCTACACCACCACCTCCTACGCCCTCTTCCACTAAACCGCATCGCTTTCCTGATCTGCAAGGTGGGCTCTTTGCCCGTGACCCTCCTCATGTTGGCTTTCATTACTCCTCATTGTCATCATCCCTTTCAGCAACACTTCCGCTGCATAACGAGAGCCCCCCTCTCCAGCCTCCTTCTTTTACCGAAGTGAAGGCCATCTTTCGGGTCTCTGAGCTGGAAGTGCAGTTGAGCGGAGACCTGAGCCAAGGATCTCAAGGGTTGGTCAGTCTGCGCTTTCAAGACCTGGAGGGCGACTTCACCAAAGATCATCCCCATTCAGTCTCCATCCAACTAGCCCTTCACTCATTGTTAATGGAAGACCTGCTTGAGCCAAACCCTGAATCAAAGTATAAACACCTCATGGTATCCAGAGGGGCTCCAAAGCCCTCCACCTTCAGTCCAAAGGAATACCTGTCACAGTCGTGCCCAATAACGTCCAATGTTCCGTACCCAGAAATGTCACGCTCTCTTCCAGCACAATTTGAAGAGGCACAGAATGTTTTCCAGTTCTATCAGAGGCACCCCAGTACACCATCTGCATCCAGTCGAAAGAGCAAAAAGGCTGCAGAGTGCCCCAGCACACCTCCTCCATCACCATCCCGCCAAACTCCGTCTCCACACCCACGGCCAGACTTTGATGACTCTTTGGTACATATAAACGTGCTAATGGTTGATAGGCGGCACCCTGAGTTTAAAACGCGGTATGGCAGCATTGGCCGTAGTGTGGACGTGGACTTCAACTGCCTTGATATCCTCATCACGCTGCAAACCTGGGTCATGATTCTAGACTTCTTTGGCATCGGCTCTACTGCTAATAACCATGCTGTGAAAGTGCCTACCGCCACACCTCAGCCTATACCTGAACACTCAGTGGAAAATAGTGACCTCAGCGATCTTTTAGATTTGTATCCAGAGATTGACGAAAGGGTCAATACAAAGCTAGATTTAAAGGTACGGTAGAATAATACGGTAAAATTATATAAATTAATAAATGTTTTAAAAAATACATTTATAAAACAAAATGTATTTAAATAAAAAACATTATGGGCAGTATAGAGTGAATTAGTGCCCGCACAGTTTTTCACTGATGTTGGTTCCGGAAGTATTTTTTCCATTCACAACCGCATAACGCATAGTAAGTCTGCCTTTAAAGATTTATGCGTTTTTGTTAAAAAGTTTCCTCATGGAGAAAATGAATGGAGTTTTTACTTACGGAACCTGACTGTATAATCTTTAAAAATGACATTTGTACTTCCTTCACAGGTTCACTCGTTATCACTGGTCCTGAGGAAGAAGACCAATGAGCTTGCTAAAGCTAGTGTCTCTAAACTGTTTACACATATGGAAATGATTGGTGAGTGTACTGTATAAGTATGATAAAATTTGTTAAAATCAGAAAAAAGGATTTTTCTGAAAATTTACACTTGCTAAATGTATGTCACTTTCAGATGGAGATCTAGCATTGCAAGGAAGTCTGGGAACTTTGTCACTGAGTGATTTGACACCCCACGGGGATCTATACAGAGAGCGTTTCACAACTCGTGGTGGAGAGGCCCTTGTCTACAACATACACAAGTATTTTCTCTCGTTTATATAATTTAATTAATGCATATTGAACCATGGTTACGCAAGTAACCTAATGTTACACATTTTCACATTTTATGTGTCTGATTTAGTTTTGACATTGCCTCCATCTCCAGGTACGGAGAACCTGACCCCTGCTTGCAGCGAGAATATGATATGAAGGTATCTCTTCAGATGGCCTCAGTACAGTATGTCCATACCCAGCGCTTCCAGGCCGAGGTGGTGGCCTTTATCCAACACTTCACACAGCTACAGGATGTCCTGGGCAGGCAGAGAGCTGCCGTTGAGGGTCAGACAGTAAGTGAACCTCTTTAATTCTGTTTGTTTAGTGGTAACCTCTTGACAGAATAAGTGAAAATGTTGAAATGTTGAGATGGCTCCCTTAAATATTTATTTTTCCCTTCCTCATGTGTGCTTCTGTACAACCTAGTGTAAATTGTGAACAAATTATATAAAGAAAGCAACCAAAGAACAATCTTTCCACACAGCACAAGTTTATCTGGACAGCTCGTTATGAAATCAATGACGCATGTTACACTGCACAACGAAGCTCTTACTGTATGTACATCATCGTGTTTGCATTGGTGAAAGCTTTAGAGAGAATGCAGAAACTGCATTACAATGATAAGATCTTCATTCTCGCGATCAACAGACTGTCATCTGCTCACTCAATGCTCATCACGGCAATATTTTATGTGATTGGAAAAGATCTAAATGCTTTAAAAACTTCTCACGATTCGTTAATCTCGATAGCTGTAAGAGTAAAAAAGTATAATAGCTGTAGTAAAAGTATTAAAGAGTTTCATATGAATAAAATGTAGCCATTTCATATGCAAGCATGTTAGCCAATCACAGCAGTGGCCGGTTACAATAAATCCCACAGCAGACACGCCCTTCAAACAGAGCGTTCAAATCAGAGGCTAAAATAACGCTTGGACAAATGCCTTTAATTTCTAAATTATTTAATTATTTATTTATTTAATTATTTAATTCTTAATTACTATTTTTATCTACAAAACATAAGCGGCACAGTGACTGACACCGCACATTCTCCTCAAAACATTGGAGGCACAACCCACCTAAAGTTGATAATTCCGCTCATAACTGCAATTGCCAATTTCAAACAGAGATGGCGAGAAACAGGAAAAACTACGGACTGCAGCTTTAACTTCACTCGATTCTGTTTTGTGGCTAAGCCAAAGCGAATCTGGAAGTGAGCTACTATTTGTTATATAAAACCTAAGTGAAATGAACTAGATGAACACAAGTCATGCTATATTCTTTTATATAATGTCAGTCATCATGACATTGTAGTGACCTTTGAAGGGGATTGTTTAAAATTGACTTTCTACTCTACAGGTGCGTGATCGCCCACAGCGAGCTGCTCGTGTGCTGCTGGACATTGAGGCAGGTGCTCCTGTCCTCTTGATCCCAGAAAGCTCCCACTCTAAACGCCTCATAGTGGCCAACCTAGGCCAACTCCGAGTTCGTAACTGTTTCCTGCCTGCTGGCTCTCATGGCACCTTCTCTCTTAGAGATAAGGTAGAGAAACTTACAATGGCACATACCTTTTTCCCCTCTCTGGTGAGTCCTACCATCACTATATAGTGTACACTACATCGCCACTCTGCAGCTGTGGGATGCATTTAAGGAGCATTTTACTGTTTGCTGCAATCTGATAATGATTTCATTAAGGGAAAAGCAGGGGGGTGGGGGGATAGCAAATTGTATCTTTCAAACACGAATTGAGGAAAGTGCTTCATGGATGTAGTCCCATTCTTTATGGTGCATGGTCGAGGTCACAGCTTTCCAGTAAAATTGTATTTATTTAGGTTTAATTTAACCCCTGTGTGGTTGTGTACAGTTTGTGGGAATATCAGACCTAAATTAACAGTTTATGAATATTAACAATCATCTCATCTTTTTTTAAGAATTTGATTTTGCATGCTAATTCATACAAGGATCCCTCACATTATAAGGTATTAGGGCATGCTATCCTGATGTGTGTTTCTTATTGGGTAATATGATGGTGTCTCTTCTCTCTTTACTTGTTTTCATGACTGATAAGAACAGTTTCACATTGAGTAAATTCCATTTTAGCATAGTCTGTAGGAAATGCAATGAAATTTTAATGTCACACAAAAAAGATGTCATTATTTATTCATTCTTATGACATTCTAAACCTATATACTGATATTTTTTTCTGATTGAATGTCAAAGATCCATGTGATCAATAACTAATTTTCAATTTCTATATTTTAAGACCATAACGTTGTTTTTCCTGTCTTCTTTCCAATTAAAATTTCTATACTGATTTTTTAAAGAAAAATTAATGTTTTGGTTGCATTTTTTTGGAAATTGTCTATATATATATATATATGTGTGTGTGTGTGTGTGTGTGTGTGTGTGTGTGTTTTAACAATGTAATCGTTCCTAAAGGATCGAGTGAAAGATGCCCAGCCTGCCTCTGATGCTGGGAAGGCAAGAGAAAAAAAGTCTTCAAGTTCCAGCACAGCTTTTGGATTTATCCTTGGCAAACCCCAGCCCAGCCTAGGATCCATCCCAGAAGGAGATGTGCCTTCAAGTCCAGGTCAGCACCCATGGAATACACTTATTGTGGGAAACAAATTTTTAAATATGTATACGTAGGGTGAAACTGATCTCAAAGCAGATCGGTTCTGAAGTTATCCCTAAATTAAATGCTAAAAACTTTTTTATTAGTGGACTCTGTGGATAGTGGATTTTTCTGGACTCTGTGTTTATATTTACCCAAAACTGTGTGATAAGTGACTTGTCCTTTTGTTACAGAAGATCATGTGTGTCTGCTGGACTGTATAGCTCTGGACCTTCAAGAGATGGACATATTTGCTGCAGAGCGGTTCCCCCTAGAGCCATGGGACAGTGTTGGAAAGCATCTGGACACAGACTTGGTCTTCCCATCCTACTCAGTATGTAGAAGTGGAGAGAGCCTGCTAAAGGAGCGCTGCCGTCTAAAGCTGAAAGTTGAGCGCAACCTTGACAAGTCAGTCAATTGTCCTTATGTGGCCTAAGCTTTCCTGCCTTAATCTAAAATACTCCCAGTTTAGGTGGTTTCCTTTGTCTTTGTTATTAACATGCATTTCATTTTCTCATTGTCTTAGGGAACTAAGTCATGCCGTCCCGGACATGTCCATCCACGGTAGCCTGTCTTCTGTACACTGCTCCCTGGACCTGGAGAGGTATCAGCTGATCCGTGGACTCTTGGATCACAATCTGGGAGAACCTGTGGAGGAATTCCTCAGACCTTATAATCTCCAAGACCCCAGCAGCTATGTAAGCTTATTATAGAAGCTTTCCTATTTAGTTTTTTTTTAATTATGAACAGTTTTAGTGTTCAAATTTACAACATGTAGTTGTGTATCATGTGACCTTTTGACTTTTAGAACAATGATTGATATAAATACAAAATTACCACTATCAGTTAGGGTTTCAAAACAGTGGAACAGTGATTAACAAGAAGAAATATAAATGGCCCATACTGTTACGGAATTATGTTTATAATGTTATATATAAAGCAAATTATATATATTTGATTATTTGATTTATATAATGTTGTTTATAAATCAAATTATGTAATTTCTGGATTCTTCCCACTTGCTTCCTGTCCCGACCTCTTTAATAAAGGCAAAATGATATTATTATTAAAATAAAGATAAGAATTTGGGGGGAAAAAAGGAATTAATTTGCAGGCTTTGTAGGCCTGGACAGTGTATTAATGGAAGTGTCATCATGCAGACCGTGTTAAGTGGTGATGTGTACACATCCCTGTCTCTTCTGGTGGACATGAAGGACGTCAGTCTGGAGTTACTAGACAACCCTAAATCCACAGGTCATAACCGCTCTTTGGCCAGGTATATCATTTGTTCAAAATGTTTTATTTCCTTGCACTTTTTTTTATAGATAAAAAGTATAATTACTCTTTTTTCCCCACTAGGTTTGACTTTATGAAATCCAAGCTCCTGTTTGAGAGTTTCTCTAATAGCTCCAAATCTGTAAACCTAGTGTCCCATTCACTCCTGGCCCATGACACTCGATTCACTGGGTGCAGTGGACCAACAGAAGGAAAACACAATGTGTTTGACTGCGTTCTGCAGCCATCCAGGACAGGGACCAACCGAGCCTCTCTGCAGCTGGAGCTACATTACAGGTCTGGGCCCACTAATAAAATTACATTTAAATGCATTCCATTGGTCAGCAGCTATCATCATGTAACCCAAGATTGGTTACCCACTGAAGCTAAGCAGGGTTGAGCCTTATCAGTGCCTCGATGGGAAACATCATGGGAAAACTAGGTTGCTGCTGGAAGAGGAATCAGTGAAGATGTTAGTCTGTGTGGGTCCTAACATCCCAGTATAGTGATGGGGACACTATACTGTCAAAAAGCACCATCCTTAGAATGAGACGTTAAACCAAGGTCCTGACTTGTCCTTCAAAAAAAAAAAAAATATGGGTGTAACCCTGGCCAAATTTGCCCATTGGCCTCTGAAAATACTACTAAGTACCCATACCAGTGTGTGTGTGTGTGTGTGTGTGTGTATATATATATATATATACAGTACATGATTGGCTTCATCACACTGTCTCCTCTCCACCAATAAGCTGGTGTGTGATAGGCTTTCTGGTACAATATGGCTGCCGTCGCATCATCCAGGTGGATGCTGCACATGGTGATGGTTGAGGAGATTCCTCCCTTCCACATGTAAAGTGCTTTGAGTACCCAGAAATCTGCTATATAAATGCAACAAATTATTATTATTATTATCATCTGAAGATTGCTTTTTCTACTCCCTATTCTCCCTGTCTGACAGATCTACGCGGGACTCCTCATGCTTCACTGTGGTGTTAAACAATCTGCGAGTTTTCCTAATTTTTGATTGGCTGCAAATGGTGAGGGACTTTTTGCAGATGCCTGTGGAAAAAGAAGCAGCGTCCACCCACCAGCGCTGGCCAAGTGGCAGCAGTGACCAAGGCAGCACGGCGGCTGTCATGCCCAAAACTGTTAAGAGTGGCGTGGTCACTAAGAGATCCACTGTGCCGGTCACTCAAGATAAATACCTGGAGGTCAAACTCAATGTGACAGGTAACGTCTTAACAATATTGTGTTACCTTATAAAAGTAGATTTAGGAATTACATTGGGGCATTTCAGACTTTTTGATGGAAAAGAAAAATTTGAATCCTCGTGAAGGACCTTCCTTCCTAAAACATAAAAACAGCTAAATATTATCATGTATACAAACACACACATTATTTTAAATTAAAAATAATACACTGTACTGTTTAAAAGTTTGGGTTTGGTAAGATTGTTTTTATGTTTTTTTTAAAATAAGTCTCTTATGCTCAGCTTCATTTATTTGCCTTTAAAAATATGTTGTGATAATATAATATTATATTATTACAATATGAGAATAATCCTGTTATTCAATAATTACATTTAAATAATATTAAATAAATATTAAACAATACATTGAATAATAAATAATTAATTAAAAAATCCATTACTCCAGTCTTCTGTATCACTTGATACTTTAGAAATCATTCTAATATGCAGATTTTCTGCTCAAAAAAACTTTTGCATTATTATCAATGTGGAAAACAGTTGTGCTGCTTAATATTTGTGTAGAAACCTTGATACTTTTTTTTATTGGAATCCTTTGATAAATAGAAAGATGATAAACAGCAATTATCAGAAAAAAATCTTTTGTAACATTATACATGTATTTTCTTTGTATTGGATGGAGGGAGGGAGGGATGGATGGATGGATGGATGGATGGATGGATGGATGGATGGATGGATTAGAAATATTACATAGAATGGAAGCTTAAATAAGTCTTTTTTTTTTCTCCAGGGACAGAGTTTGTGGTCGTTGAAGATTCTTCATGTTTGGACACCAACGCTATCATTCTGAAAGGCACTACTGTTCTGACATACAAGCCTCGACTCCTGGACAGGCCTTTCTCTGGCAGTTTAGCAGGCATTGAGGTAATTGCCCTGGATGTCTGTGATTTTACAATATCCATGACATAAAAGAAAGCATTATTTTGATTGTTTGATTTAAAAAAAAAATGTTTAATAGGTATTCTCATGTCGACTGGGCAGTGAGCAGGAAACAGCTTTGTCCATCATTGATCCTGTCAATGTGCAAATGGAGCTCTGTGGCAGCCCAACGTACCAGAGCAGTACAGGGCTCCTAGATGCCTTCAACATAGCGGACTTTCCACCTCTCTTGGAGGTCAGTACTGAGTTGAATTGAACCACAGGTCAGGATTGAGCCATAAGTGCACAATTCAAGAATTTGTTTCCCCCACAGATCCAGTTTCCTGCTCTAGACATCCGCCTTTCCTACAATGATGTGCAACTTTTCCTTGCAATAGCTAAGTCCATTCCCACCACAGGATCCACCGGCCCTTTAGACACTGCCACAGAAGCTGAGAGTTCAGAATCCACTGCCAGTACAGATGCAAAGCACAGCTTCAGGCTCAAGACTGAGGCTTTACTGGGTTTGTTCACTAATTAAAAAATGATATATTTTCAATACTTTAAATTATTGTCCTTGACTCACGTTCATGTCATTCCAAACCCATGTTCCTTGTTTTTTAGTTACCTTATCCATTCAATTGCAGTGATTGTGAAATGGAAACAACAGTTGTATACAAGTATTATAAAAGTGGTTCATTTGACTCATGTGCTATTCAAAGTCTTCTGAAGGCATATGATAGCCATGTTGTGATCATGCACCGAAAACACTGATATCCACATTTTGTATGACTTTTTGTATCATTATAAAAAAAACTATTTGGTTAGGTACCTGTATTGCATGTATTTTAGATTGTGCATGATTTCCATTGGTTTGAAATGACATGAAGGCGTGTTAATTTTTAATTAACTATTCCTTTATGTAAATATGTGATACTTTTAGAAAAGAGCTTTGCTGAAGTTTCTTCTAATATTTCATTGTAGAAGGTCAGCTTAAGCGGTTACAGGACCTTGGGTTCAGGAAGGAAGACTGCAGACGTGCACTCATTCACTGTAGAGGTACAGCAGTGCACTAGTCTACCTACATTGCAAAAGATGCATGTGAATCCAAGAATGGTGTGTTCCATTGTCTATATTTGTGTGCATTGAATTATAGGTCAGTTGGACCAAGCTGCCACTTGGCTGTGGGAGAATGCAGAGACCATGTCGAGCCGAAGCCGAACTGACTCCGACTCCAGCAGCCACTCGGCTCATCCCTTATCTGGAGTGGAAGTGAAGGCCGAGAGCGTGTGTATCTGCTTCATCGATGACTGTCTGGACTGTGACGTCCCTCTGGCAGAGCTCACCTTCTCACGTGAGGATGACCGCATACTGTGATACTCCATGTGTCACATATACTGTAGGCAGGCAATTCTGGAGCAGCTTTTCTCTTCCATTGCAGGTCTTTATGTTCTCCAGAGGATTGGGTCTATGCAGGAAGGCAAGGCTAGTTTCACTCTGTCTGGAGATTATTACAACAGAGAACTCTCAGGTGAGATCTCGGCATGCGTGTCATGTGAATCTCAGTACGTTTTCAAGAGTTAGCTAAAGGGCAATAACTGATTAATGAATGAAAATGAATAGTCATTTTGATATTTGCTAAAACGTATGTTAAAACCGCGTTATTAAATTACTACTGTTTTCAAAGATTAACTTTAAATGATTGTTAGAATATGACTAAGGCAATTTACATGTAAAAACTGGACAAATGAGCATGAACAATTCACGGTTGCCATTGAGAACTAAAATTACAACTATTACATTTTTTTTCTGTAATTAAAATAAGGCTAAAATATGATTGATAGTCATTTTATTACTTTACTTTTTTTAATCTAATATGTATTTTCTATCTAAAACTAAGACTGAAATAAAAACAAATTAAAATTTACTTTGAAAATAAATTAAAGTTCGTTTATACGGTTAGTTCACCCAAAAATGAAAATGATGTCATTACCTCATGTTGACAACCTCATGTCATTCCAAGCCCATAAGACCTTCTTTCATCTTTGGAGCACAGTTAAGATATTTTAGATTTAGTCCGAGAGTTTTCTGTCCCTCCATTGAAAATGTATGTATGGTATACTAACCTTGTCCAAAAAGGAAATAAAGACATCATCAAAGTAGTCCATGTGACATCAGTGGGTTAATTAGAATGTTTTGAACCATCGAAAATACATTTTGGTCCAAAAACTACAACTTTATTTAGCATTGTATTGTCTTCCGGTTCTGTTGTCAATCAGCGTTCAGTGATGCTGATGACATGTTTTCGGGCGCACCAGAATTAATTATTAATTATGCCATTAATGACATGATTAACCAACCCTTTAATACAACAAAACCTAATAATAAACAGAGCAATTCCAATAGGGTCCTACAATACTCGGCCCTAAAAATTTTAATATAAAAATAATAAATACTATAATAGTATACGAACAGTACTAAAATAACACTGGCATAATTAAATAGCCAATATTGACAGATATATTGAACTGTTTTCATAATAAATATGAGGATTCTGCACTGTTTTTATTAAATAAAGGAATTTTTTGATGTTGACTATTTTGCGTTTGTTTTCCAAGGAAAAACCATATAGGTCATTTTCAGGCATTGAGTTGTGAAGTAATTGTGAACGGAGTGTAAACCCTGCACTATGTATTTCTGTGTACATTCATACGCACACACACTTGTGTCTGCCGGTCTACAGGCTGGGAGCCATTCATCGAGCCTTGGCCATGTTTCCTGGATTGGCAGCGACAGGCGGCAGGCCGGCTCCATCCTCCTCGCCTGAAGATCGGAGTACGAGCCAAGCAGAGGCTGGATGTCAACATCACCTCTGTCTTACTGGGTACATAGTCTGGGTCAAACACACTCATAGGCCTCCATGCTTTTCTCTAACTGTTTGCTTCCATATTTATAAGTGGTATGTTAATATTGACACCCTGCTGCGGGCCTGTCGTCCTGACTCACAGAGCAGTACAGCACCACCAAGACTTCGTGGTTGGCAGATTACTGCAAGGAAGACGAGCAGTCGCCACAGCCCCCTGCCACTCTGTCTTGGATGGGGTCATCAGTGGACCCCCCGTCCTTTGGCCAGAGTGAGTATTTGCCATCTGCTTAACCTGTACTCTCGTCCAGCTCTTAAAAAAGATTAACTGCACTGGAGTTACATACCTGTCTAATAAATCTTTTTAAGCTGAAGTGTGTAATTTAGGCTCCACTAGTGTCACCAAATATAGATTACTGTTCAAAAGTGTCTTTGAGAGAAGTCTCTTATACTCACCACAAATGCATTTATTTTATAACTAATAGAGTAAAGTTTTCCATTTTAATATATTTTGAAGTGTAATATTTTAAATTTTTATTTATATAGTATTTATACTTTTCAGGATTTGATGAATAGAAAGTTAAAAAGAACTGTATTTATTTTGTAATGGAAATCTTTTACTGTCATTAATTACTGTCACTTCTGATTCATTTAAAGTATTCTTATAGAAAAAAAAGGTTGAATTTCTTTTTAAAAATCCTGCTGACCTCAAACTTTTGAAGGCTAAATTGCAAAAATACTGATTTTTTTTAATCTGAGTTTCCATACACTTTCAATGTCTGTCAAACAGGAGAACTCAACCTACAAATCATTTGCTTGTAGTTGTTTCGGCATTTTAAGCTAGGATAGAAAATAATGCTAGGATGGGAGGATAGACTTTTAACATCTTTACAAACACACACTTCAGCTTTAGACAAATAAATGAATTGTAGAATACACAATTCACAGAGTCTAAACCCAGAAAATCAACAACAAATTGAAATGTAAATCTTAATATCATGCTGAATTAGTGACTAACAATTAGTTCTATCTGTATTTTTAGAGAAGATCGCAACATATACTAACATGATGTGCCGCGTGCGCAACTCATTCTAACCCTTCTCTTTGACCGTATGCGTCTCCTACAGCCTCCTAGCATGTCTCTCTCTCTCTTCTTCTTTTCTCTCTGCTGTCAGGTCTTCCTCTTGCCTACCTTAGAACTAGAAGCTCTACCAGCTTGACTTGTCTCGAGCAGCAGATTCATGCCCGAGGTACAGTTCATAGACGCGTAGCCAACCTTAGAGAAGTCAGAAGGCTGCCGTGTTTAGTATCGTAAACCTTAGGATACCATTGTTCTCTGGGCTTTTTTTCTAACCCCAACTAATAATTTACCCCTGACCCTTACTCATTGCCATGCATGCATATTAGATATGAAACAGTTTATGATATCATATTTTTCTTTAAATCATGCTGTCTTTTTACTCTGAATGTGTTTTTTACTGAATTTTTATTTATAGTCTTTCTTTTTTGTGGCATCTCAGTGAATGTGTGATTTGGGCCATACTTTAGGAAGGAACGTTTCTAGCTAATTTTCCTCCAAAAAAATGTTTTTGGTGCACAATACCTGATATAGCTGGCAATATTCACAATCTTGTGTGAGACCTGTGACTGATTTTATATTCATGCCGTGTTTCAGCGGATATGAAGCTCTCCAAGAGGAGGCAGCCGTTTGTGCCCTATGCCTTACGCAACCATACTGGCTGCACTATGTGGTTTGCTACTCTTACAACCACACCAACCAGGTTAGAAGAACTCACACTACAGTATTTAACTACATTTTATACTTTGGGAAAATTCATGGTGGTTCTGGTGTGTCCACAGAGTGGCACTATCTCACAGCAGCAGTGCCGACTCCATATCTGAAGTGAATGGGCCTGGAACAGATGATACGCACAACATCAGCCAGTGGAGAGAGGTGCTGCCTGGGGAGGAGCTCCCGTTTGAGTTTGAGGCCCGGGAGAAACTGAGACATAGGTAGCAGAGAGTGTCTTTTTTGTAAATGCAAATGCAATCCAATAGGCTTTGAATGTGCTAATGTTGGACAGGACAGTTTTGCTGTACTGTTTTCTTCTCAATACTTCATTGATTTACTTTTCATCTCTTTACTGATAATGTGCTCTTTATCCTCAGACACACCCATGAGCTGAAACTCCACCAGCTGCTGGTGCGTGTTGTGGGCTGGGAGCAGGTGAAGCCAGTGTCAGTGGACAAGGTTGGAGTGTTCTTCCGCTACGCCGCCCCTGATCGAAACAACCCCTCGAGCACTGTGAGTTAACGGGTCAAACATTTTAGAATTGTGCAAATTCAGTAGTTAGTTATGTGGAGAAGGAAGTTTTCTGACCTTCATTCGAACTGCTAAAATCATTAGTAATTCATAAATGCATAATATTAGTGATTCTCTACATGCATTTTGAAGTCTTGGATTTCTCTCATGGGTCTTTGAAATGAATCGTTTTTTTTCCCCTCTTTCGTTATTTGATCATTTTGAGCTACAAAATATTTTAGTAGTTTATGAAAAATGGAAATAATGCTTCATAAAAATCAAATGACCTGGCTTTTCTAGGTTGGCAGCCCAATTAGCAGAACCAACATCATACACCCTCATGTATATGTAAGTGTTTGTACCTCATACCATTACATCTAATGATCCTAATTATCCTAGTTTGTAGACGGTCTATAATCTCTGTTCAGTTCTCAGCCTTGCCGCCTGTTCGAGTGGTTTTCTCCATCACTATGGAGGGCAGTGCACGTAAGGTCATTACGGTGCAGTCAGCGCTCACAGTTAAGAATCGTCTTGAGGTTCCCATGGAAGTGCGACTTGACAGCCCTTCTGCTCCAGACAGTAAGTGTCTACAAACCCACACACACACTGTTTGTGACGCTTTACGGGTGTTTATTTACTATGGATCTTATTTTAACTGTTTACCTTTTGCAGAACCTGTTGTCCTGCCACCCATCCTGCCCGGAGAGGCCTTGGCCATCCCTCTCCATCTGACCTCTTGGAGGCTTCAGGCAAGACCTAAAGGCTTAGGGTTGTTCTTCTGTAAGGTGCCCATCCATTGGACTACCGTGGAGCGGCCTGGTGATGTCAGCAGCAGCAAGAGAGAGTGCCAATCAGCAGACTTTGATGAACAACTCAAACGCAACTTCAGGTAAAAACAGGCTGGGAGGAGAAAGAAAATATCAAGACAAATGAAACTTGAGTTGTGAACTGTTTTGTTGTTTTAACTTTTTTTGTAAAGGTTTTGTGTCGTCATTAAGAAAGAGAACTACCCTGAACAGCAGCCTGCCAAAACTGTAGCGGGAGGTACAAAACAGATCTACCGCCAACCAGGTCACACCATCTATCTGCTGCCCACGCTAGTGCTGGCCAACCTCCTTCCCTGTGACCTCAACTACTACATCAAAGGGACCTCAATCAAGGGAACAATGAAACCGGGGAAAGAGGCAGTGCTGCATGCTGTAGACACATCACAAAATATAGAATTAGGTGAACTGGAGTACATGCTACATTTCTTTTACATATTTAACTTGAAAATGTACCTGTTTGCTGTTTTTAATCCGCATCAAGCATTCACGAGTGTGGTGTTTGTTCTTAGGTGTGCTCCTAGAGAATTTTCCTATTTGTAAGGAGCTGCTCATCCCTCCTGGTACACAAAATTATGTGGTGCGTATGCGGCTATACGATGCCAACAAACGGCTGCTCTGTCTCACCATTCGGATTATTCTCAGAGCCCAAGGAGCATTAAAAATCCTCATCTCTGCTTCTTACTGGCTTGTCAACAAGACCGGTATGCTTTCATATCTAAGCATTGACTACAGATTGATGATCTGAATTCAAGACTTCAATTCTACTGCAGCATGTCTGTAATATTTTCATTGGTAATTGTGTCTGCAGGGCTGCCTCTGATCTTCCGCCAGGACAATGGGAAAACGGATGCCGCTGGGCAGTTTGAGGAGCATGAGTTAGCCAGGAGTTTGAGCCCACTGCTCTTTTGCTACACTGACAAAGAGCAACCCAATATGTGAGTGCAAGTGAAGGGGAAAAACCAAAGAACATTGTGTGTTCACACCATGCTCACCCATCAAATGCTTTTGAATGCATTAGCTCGTTTAATTAGCCTGCAAACATTTCACAGCCAGAGTTATTTATTTATTATCCAACATAGCAGAGTTGTAATTTAACTGCATAACTACCCCTTATTAAAGCTCTCTAAAGTCTTGTCCTCTTTGAACAGGTGCACCATGCGGATCGGTAAAGGGATCCACCCAGATGGTGTTCCAGGATGGTGCCAGGGTTTCTCTCTGGATGGGGGCAGTGGAGTGAGAGCACTCAAAGTCATACAGCATAGCAACAGACCTGGACTCATCTATAATATTGGTAATAAGGAATGCTGATGCTATTTTAAGAAACATTTCTCCTGCATTATGGTTTCTGCTAAGTCAGTGATGTCTAATAATGCTCCTAGAGGGCCAACATCCTGAGGAGTTTAGCTTCAACTTAATCCTAAAGACATTGATTATCAGGTTCAGGTGTGTTTGATTAGAATTAAACTCGCTAGGACAGTGGCCCTCCAGAAGCAGGATTGGACACCCCTGTGCAAAGGTGATTTAATAATGGAATATAATGTCTTATTATAGGAATAAATGTGAGGAAGGGGAAAGGCCGTTATCGTGACACACACATTGTGACCTTTGCTCCACGATACCTACTTGACAATCGATCTTCTCAGAAGTTAGCCTTCTCGCAGAGGGAATTTGTCAGAGGAAAGGTGAGAGTCCATGTTTTCATTGTGCTATGTTTTTAGATATTTTAATGTATCATAAAAGACAGGAAAATAAATGATAATGTTTTGTTTGTTATGATAACCTGTTTTAGGGAACAGCAAATCCAGATGGATATATCTCCACCCTGCCAGGATCCAGTGTGGTGTTCCACTGGCCTAGAAATGACTATGATCAGCTTCTCTGTGTCCGTCTCATGGATGTACCCAACTGCACCTGGTCTGGAGGTTTTGAGGTCAACAAACCTAAATCTTTCCACATCAACATGAGGTACCTAATGCCACTCTCTAGATATGGCTGAGCAGAACAGTAAATGACCGAGGGAAAAGTTCCTGATTTCATTGACATATATTCCTCTCATTATGTGTTCCATAGGGACACTTTAGGGAACTGCTTCTTCCTGCGTGCTGAGATTGCTTTGAAAGGGGCAACGCATCAAATCTCATTCAGTGACACTGACCAGCTGCCCCCACCCTTCCGGATAGATAACATCTCTGAGGTAAGTCCTCTGAGGGTACACATTGTTAAGTATTGTAAGGCAGTAGAATGGTTCAGAAGATTTGAGACTAATGAGGAACACTAGGATGGTTGGGAATATGCCCTGGCCTTTACTTAAACCCGGGTCACCCATGAGAATTTGTCAGAGCACATGAACAAGAATGTCGTACTAACCGCAATCCCAAACCTAAATTGTTTAAGAAATTGTTCTGAAACTGCTCTTGCATTTCAGAAAAGTCATAGGGATACATTTGGTTCTGTTTGCACTTCTGACTTCCTAAAATAATTACATTTATCAGGACAATATTATTTCCTTTCAGTGTTCAATTTTGGACACTATAACATTCATAAAAGCATAGGCATAGCAAGAGAAAGCTTCCTGTTACAAACGTACCTGTTATTAATATCATCCTGTTATCTAGGGGATTAATGGGGGAGTTCACATTTTCCATCACCTTCCCTAACCCCAAAGTGTCATATGATCTGTTGGTGGTTTTAAATTTACAAAGACACCATTCTAGACATTACAATTGGTGGATTTAAAGCTTTTGTCACATGAAATAGCTCTTTTACTCCCCCTGGCTTGACTTAAGCAATCGATTCAGGCATTGAGTTCACATCTGGCAGCTCTACATCCGATGGCTTCTCTGTCTCAATGCTGCCCTTGCATCAAAACAGATTTCTTTTTTTATCTGCTAATAATTCTTTTGGGCAGACATTTTGATGCTCTTTTTGTGTGGGTCTTGATATTAAGCAATAAAAAGTCTGTTGGTGCTGGGATTAGACACATTCTCAATGATTTATCTTGGTGTCTCAGATCTTTCATCATCAAACACTCTTGTCCAGGATAGAAGTATCCTAGATCTTGCTGCTTGCACCTTGCTCTACTGTCACTGGCAGTATGTCCCTCTCGACTCATAGGCCTACTCTAAAAGCTTTCCCTAAGGCGCTGTGAGCTCCTGCTTTTATTCAACCATCTTCTTTTTTTATCTGATCTTGCCAACATATTGAGGGAAATTAGATGTTTTCCCAGGTCCACTTCCAGCTGCCATGTTATTTAGTTTTATTCAAGCTGATAGCTTTGATTTTTACTTCTGGTATCTTATGATGGCTGTGTAAATGGCCTCTAAAATGGCCTTGAAGCTTATTGCAGAAACACAATCTCCACAAACTCTTTGGTCCTCATGTCCTCTTTACCTCAGGTGCCTATCCAGTTCTGGCAACACGGAGTGGTTGATATCCGGCTACACACAGAGGTAAAAGCTGGGGCAGTTCTGGACTACGCTTGCGATGAACCTATTCTTCAACCCTACCTCACCCTCACTGTGAAGGGAGCCGGATCTTCAGAGGTTACCGCTGACATGAACTTCTTTAGAGAATACAACAAGCTCTACTATGAGAACTTTATCTATATTGCGGCGTCCTTCACATTCTCAGAGTGAGTTCTCCACCTTTAATTTTCCAAATAGTTTACTCATCCTTGAAATTGGTAATTTGACCAATTTCAAGCGGAAAACTTTCCAGTGGCTGACTCACTCCAATATTACTTCTTCAAACTGGTGTTTATAAATATAAGTAAATATTCACTTGAGGTTGACACTTTGATTTGATAACAGAGATGGAGGGAAAAGGCCAGTGGGGAAGAAGCGGGTGGTCAGCAGTGCTGAACTGGTGCTTGATGTGGAGACGAAAACACAGAGAGTCATCCTAAAGAAAAAGGTCTGCTTATACTCTTTCTCAGCTTTATATCTGCCAGTTTCTCCATTTCTAGTTTATTCTCAAAGGTTCTCACATTTCTTTGTCTGTTTAGGAGCCTGGAAAGCGCTCCCAACTTTGGCGGATGACGGGAACGGGAATGCTCTGTCATGAGGGCTCATCACCTCCACAGAGCAAACCTTCTCAACCTCGACCCCTCACTTCATCTTTAGTGCTTGACATTGCTGGACTGGCTGCCGTGACAGACAACAGGTTACTTGAACTCTTCACAGCACAACAAAGGACAACTTGTGCTTGTCTATCTTAAGCTTGTTCTTGTCCCTGTGCAGAGTAAACATTATCATGGTGTGTGGGTGTCATTTCTCACGTATCTTGCATTTTCTTTTTTAGCTATGAGCCTCTGATGTTGAGACGGCCAGACAACCGCCGCAGCACCACCCAGACATGGCACTTCAGCTCTGGCATGTTGACCTGTGGTTTGCCCAGACTAGTCGTCCAGGTCTGTCCTTCTTCTTTCATCCATTTTTTTTCCCAGTATGAAATAATCTGTGGCTCTTTTAAAGTATTTTATGTGCTGTTTTAGGTAAGAGGAGGATTATCTGGCCTGTATGATGGTGCCGAGGTGGTACTGGGACCAGACTCTGGTGTTATGGAACCGACACCAGAGCAACAGTTTATCAACCAGAAAATGAGACCTGGCTCAGGTGTACTGTCCGTACAGGTCCTGCCTGATGGGCCCACACGAGTACTACAGGCAAGACAGCCCTCCTGTCTCGTTGTTATTGAATTGCATGGTTGGGATAGCATGCCATCTGAAACCATATGAAATTGAATCAGTTCTTATCTTTCTTTCACACTTTCTAATATAATGAGAAGCTGCATACCTCATTTCAGATCAGTGACTTCAACCAACGGCGCGTGAATAGACCCTCTCCCAGCGTTGAGGAAGACCAGAATAAAGAGAGTGCTCAGACGAAAGTTCCTGAGGAGGAGCTTGAGGTAAAAAACATGTTTTTGTTTGTCCAGCAGATTGATTGATTTGGAATTTTACCATCATTGTGTTTCCAGTAAAAACCGAATTAGCACAGGAAGTTCAGACCTCCCTATTCATGGCCTTGTGTTTAGGTGTTGGTGAATCTAGAGGAAGGAGTGGGTCTATCACTGGTGAATAAGCTCCCTGAAGAGCTAGTGTTTGCCACCCTGTCTGGCATTGATGTGCACTTCACCCGCACCGCTGCCAGCCAGGTACTGGAGCTTACAGTGAGAGACATTCAGGTAAGCATCCACAGACCTAAAATGCATTCATCCAATGTTTGGGAATTACTTATTTTGGTTTAGGAATGGCTCAAGATGGTTGATGATTAATGAGACTAATTCATTTATCTAGATTTTTCTGATCATTCACCATATTTTCGATCATAAACTTTTTATACAAAAACACATGAACAGAGATACCAAGAAAATGCAATGATCAGTCTGATACCAGATACCAGATCCCAGCACACACTTTACGGATCTCAGGCCCCGTACACACTACTGCGTTTTCGTTTAAAAACGGAGAAACTTTTGCTACGTTTGCACCTCCCGTCTAGACTACAACGGAAAAACGAAGACCTAAAATGGAGAAGTTTAGAAACGCTGCAGTTCCGTTTTGCGTTTTGAATCTCCAGAGGGTGTTTTAGTGAAGGCTCACGCTCGGCTCTATGATTGGGTGTCATCAGTCATGATGTGACCTTCCCTGATTCGTCAGCCACCCATCAGGTAGCTAACATTACTTTCTTCTTCATCAAATCTGAGGAATAGTCAATCCGTTTCCTCTTTACACCGGCCAAGTGTTGGTGAATGGTCACGTGATCCATGTTTTCAGTTGTTTTAATGTGGGCGGAGATCAATTATAATATGCAGATAAGACGCTGGTGTGGACGGAGATTGTATTTGTTTTAATTATCCGTTTTTAAATGAAAACGCAGTAGTGTTGACGGGGCCTCAATTAGCACAGGCCTTAGCAAATTAGCAAAAAAAATTAAAAATCAGCCAAGTTGAATCCAGTAGACAGAATTTTTCATTCTAAATATACATATAATTATTCTATATAATTCTAAACATTTCTGATGTATGTCTTTACTCTCTCATCTATTACAGGTGGACAATCAGCTCTTGGGCTCCACTCACCCTGTTTTGCTGTCTGTGACTCCAGGCTCCATTGAAAGTACTACAGTGGACTCAGGTCCTGCTCTGCAGGTCAACGCTGTTAAAGTGCCCAGCAGTCTTATGCTCACAGACCTTTTTAAGGTGAAAGCAGTGAACTTATGGATTCTTTTTCTCACCAAAAATGCTTCGGGCTCATCTGTACATCTTCCTTTGACTACAGGAGTTTGATTTATATATTTTACTCTCTGCCTTGCAGCATTTGATGGTCACAGCACGCCGCTATACTGTCATCATTGAGGAAAAGCTCTTGATGAAACTGCTCATATTCTTTGGCTACGGTCAGACAGAGGGAGGTGCGTAGTGGGTATCCATCTGGTGTGGTGTATGGGGAATTCATAATGCTCTGTCTGCTAAGTTCATGATTTTGTCTTTCAGAGGTGGAGAAGCTGGATGAGAACCTCTATGAGAAGGCCAGCGAAGATGCCGGAACTCCAAAACGCTATTATTTTGAAAACTTGAAGATCAGTGTCCCTCAGGTCAAGCTGAGCGTCTTCACCTCTCACAAGTTGCCCCCTGACCTCAAGGTACAAGAGCCACAGTAGAATCAACTGTAGTTCTATAAACGCTTCACTGGTTGCAGATTTGTTGTTGGAAGTTTGCATTGTGCTGTGGTTGTCTGCATTATAATCAAGTGTTGTTCTGCACAGGCCTTGAAGGGAACCCTTGGGTTCCCACTCATTCGGTTTGAAGATGCAATCATTAACATGTACCCCTACACTCGAGTCCATCCCTATGAGACGCAGGAGATGATCATCAGTGACATCCTCAAGCACTTCAAAGAGGTCATAAACATTCTTCATTCTGAATTATGTTTACATTATATTTTCATACTATACATTGTGATTTCATCTTCTTTTTGTAGGAGCTTATCAGTCAGGCGGCTCAGATCCTGGGCTCAGTGGACTTCCTGGGCAACCCCATGGGCTTACTGAACGATGTCACTGAGGGTATGAATGAACTCATCAAGTATGGCAACGTCGGAGGGCTCATCCGCAGTGTTACACATGGTGTGTCCAACTCAGCTGCCAAGGTAAGAAAGTTTCACATTTTCTGTCAACTTCACCAGTCCATCTAACAATGCATGATACCCGATCACCTAAGTATTTCACAGGGTTATTTGAGCTATTCTCAAATATATAATATATGATAAAGTCATTTTGTTTAGCTGCAAAGTACCAACATGAATTCAATGAGTGGAAGGCCAAGTCATAACCAACAAAAAAGCAAGAGAACGAATTTTCCTCTGTGATCTGGTCTGTTCAAATGTAA
Source organism: Pimephales promelas (assembly GCF_988280905.1). Taxonomy (NCBI): domain Eukaryota; kingdom Metazoa; phylum Chordata; class Actinopteri; order Cypriniformes; family Leuciscidae; genus Pimephales; species Pimephales promelas. The sequence continues at coordinate 18,326,534 of NC_142788.1, read as the reverse complement.
ATTAGAAGCTGTTTATTTCATAGACTTCTTATTGAACGTTTTTGAAGAAGCGTCCAACCAGTCTGCCTGAGCAGAACACAAGAACTAGCCACATGTTGTAATTTGATGATTTCCAGGAGAAGAATGGGAACAGCACTGGAAGGTCAAATGCACATGATGTTCACCAGCAGAGCAATCTGACCTGATTTTCCTCCTAATATGCAATAAGGTGGTGAAGGTTCAGTGAAGTTTATTAGTTTTGGTCTCCCTGTGTAAACAGGCAGGATTCTGCATGTTTAGAGAATCATGGGAACACCAGGATTTAATAGTTTTGTCAGCATAAAAGTTGAACATCAGCCCTGTAACTTTCTCATGAACATTATAAGAAGTTTGTTTGAGCAGATGGAATTGGCTCATGGCACCAGTGTGTGAATGTGTGTACTCGTATGTGGCTGCAGTTGTGTGTGGTCAGACCTGAGCCTCCACTTCATGTCCTGCAGCCAGCTCTCAGCATGTCTGTCTAACAGGCCATCGCACCACGTCCTTCATTGGCAGCCAGCTCACTGTCAGACATTGCTTTGTATGCTTTTCGCTCTGTCCGCTCCCTCTGTGCTCTCATTTACTTTCCTTCCAGCCACACTCGCCAAGCTAATGTCTTAAGTACTCATAGCATGGGACAACACTACAGTATGTCTCAATCAGCACTTTCACATTCGCACTTGACCCGTTCTCATTTCACTTTGCTGCTTTTTAGCCAAGGTGTGTTTGTTTAAATATGCTCATCATACTGAATAATTATAGTTAATATTAGCTGTCTACTTCTTCAGTTCTACTTTTAGCTGTAACAACTTTTAAGGTCTTTGCTCATTACACACAAACTGCTTGAACAAATGCTCAGGTTTGCTTGAGAGAAAAAAAAAACTTTCTCTGTTGGATGCTTTTTTTTGCCACTAATTCAATTTCATGAGTATAAAAAAGTATTACTCCCCCTGGAGAACTTCCAGCAGCATTAATAAAAATGTTTTGCCAAAATCATCCACCAACTGTATAAGGCTCCATGTCATACCGCTCGGGGTGGAAAAACTTTAATGAAAGATATAAAAGGCATTTGAGGGCTTTGGTTTGATCAAGTGCCTAGAAAGCTTGAGGTTTATTGTATTTGCAAAGATTACTATTAGTTTTTGTAACTTATGTCAGTGGCCACCCAGAATTTATTTTGGAACATGTGCAGACATCAGGAATTCTCTGTTGTTAGTTTTACCTTTATGGGGGCCTGGGTCTTTTTTAATAGGTATTTCAGCTAATGCACCCTCCATTGACTGCAATGTGCCTCCAAGCTTCTCCACAGATTTTCTTTCAATAGCACCTATGCTTTAAACACACATCTGAATTCATATTGAGCAATGCATTAGACATATTTTCAGCAAAGTTAACCCCTGCTGCCTAAAGCTGATCACTGTTTCCATGTCTCAAACAGCCTTAAACTCTCAAGCATTTACCTTCATCAGCTTGTACAGTTCTTCACATCTCTGTCAGACTCAACCACTTCTTGGCAATCACATCATGGTTTCCATTCCTTTACATCTTCTTTCTCACACATAGACACTGGAACACATTCCCGCACACCTCTAGGGGCCCTGCTTTGAGATAGGATGGTCTAATGGCTCAAGAAGGGGTGGTGGTGTGGGCGGGCCATAAACTTGAAAGTGTTCTGATCCTCCTCTCCCTCCCGCATACTCATATCTGGTAAATGTATTGGTATAATTTCACAGCCAAGCCTAAAAAAAGGGAAGCGAGTGAGAGAGAGGGAGGTGGAAGAGGAGGAGCAGAGAATCTGAGCTGGCCTTCAGATGAACTCACCAGGGACTTTGCTTGAAGGGGTCATCCCAAGTTCATGCCTGGCTCTTGCTTGAATTCTGCAGAATGTGCCTGTGTTTATAAAGTGCTCTGGCTGCACTAGGGAGCTCGCTGGGCCTGTAATACAAACTCCCTTCCAGGAGGCACCTGCAGGGGACCTGAGGGGGGCCACTCTGGGCAAAGTCAGGTCAACTGTGCCAAGAGGGGGGAGCGCCACCCCGTTAGACAAATTACAGCCTGATATATTTGACAGCTGGATGAGATGGTGTGTAAAATCAGTTATCTGTAATATTGATGTGTTTCCTCAGTTCAGCAGGGGAAGGGTTTGAGAACCATGGTGGTTGCCCAGAATGTGGCTCCCTTGCAAATAAAGCTGGAGTGATTGTGACTGTAAGACATTAGAAATAAATTTGTGTCATGAACTCAGAGGAAAATAGAATAGGTGATTTGCATGATTTTGTTTGACTGCAGTCCACACAGCTACATGAACCACAATAAGTCATTGATGTGTCCTAAAGTAGACAGTCCACTCCTTAAGGTCAATGCAGGCAGTCCACTCCTTAGGATCACTGTGGGGGGTTTCACTAACTAAAAAGACCATTGTCAGCAATTCCTGATGTATTGACAAATGTTTGAATAACAAATTCAAAGAATCTGTATAAATGTATTTCATGCCACATGTGGTTTGGTTTGTTTTCTTATTGGTATAATTAACGTATTAATACTGCATAATAATATTATAGTTCAATATTTTCTTTATTCATTCAAGTGGCAATGCTTCTTTTTGTTATGAGAATTGTTCATTTGTAGTACACATAATCTACTGTTCTTTTCTTATGTTGTTGTTCAATGTTTATCTGTCTGTGCAGTTTGCAGGTACCTTATCAGATGGATTGGGCAAGACAATGGACAATCGGCATCAGACTGAACGAGAGTGCATTCGCTATCATGGAGCCACCAGCGGAGAGCACCTTGTGGCAGGGATTCATGGTCTTGCTCATGGTACATCAAAACATTTTGACGTTTCATATGCTCAGTATTAAGACACTTACAGTATTGTACCATTGTGAATATCATAAGATTGTTATTGCACTGTCCACTGAACTTGGCGTTTCATTGCTGTGTAGGCATCATTGGCGGTCTGACCAGTGTGATAACATCAACGGTGGAGGGAGTGAAGACTGAGGGGGGTGTCAGTGGATTTTTCTCTGGTCTGGGGAAGGGATTGGTTGGCACCGTGACGAAACCTGTGGCAGGAGCTTTGGATTTTGCCTCCGAAACAGCACAAACTGTCAGAGAAATGGCCAGCCTAAGCAACAGGTATTTTCCACTCAATTATGTATTCAGGTTATTTTTTCTTTGAATGGCATATCCACGGCCTTGTTCATGGCCCTTTTCCAATGACAGGGTCCCAGAGCTGTGGGCCAAGATGGAATACAAAACAGAAAAAACAGTCTGACGAGTTTGATAAAAAAAAAAAAAAAACTTAAAAAAAAAATGCAATGAATGTAACCTCCAATCACCTAATTTTCAATGTCTGTCTAAAATAAAAAATATTTTAGTTGTGTAATTACTATCAATTATATGATCTACTAAATATTGCACCAGATTACTTTAAAATTCTTAAAACTACTGACATTAATAGTCATAAAGACCATAATGCAGCTTGTTTGTAGGCACGCAGTCAGTGACTGTTCATTGTACAGTCATTGTTCAGCTGGAAGTCGGTGGAATAAATCCTCTTGTTGGAAACCAACACCATTTCAGTAGAAAAGGGGTATCCGTGGTTCAATGTTTATAGCTCTTACAACTTTGCCGAGCCTACGTGACCTCTCTGTTGATGTGCCCATAAATCCCACCTGCCTTTTGATGAGTTTAGCTTGTGGCTAGCCAAACTCTACACTAATGAACACCTGCTAATGATCCAAAGCACAATCCAGAACTGTCGAAGAACTTGCCTACTGTTTTAAGAGCAGCCTTCAGGGTCTCACCTCCACTTCATCCTCTAAAGCCAGCAGCTCTACCTGAGGTTTTATGAGGGGGCCCAAAACCAGGTCATATTACACAGGCTGTCTGGTATGTAAAGCCATTTGTTCTTCATTTGCTTATGTATATGTGCAGTGGGGAGTGTTTGTGGTTTTACTGCTTCAACTAAAAGAGGGAATGAGTTTCAGGTCCTCTCACCATTCCCCTTGAATGGAGAGAGGCTGTGTGTGTGTGTAAAAGAGACCTGCTGGTGAACTGTGCAGTGTAGAGTTGGGGGAGTTTTAGGGAGAGGCATTCGGAGCGTGCCTGCCACAGTGCGGCCAAGAGTTCAGCCAGAGTTCACACCGAAAATCTGCAGGATTCATGGGTCACAGCGGATGCAGTCTGACCCAACTATTACATGTTCTCAATAACACATTTTGCAGGTAGTACTTCAGCAGCAAATCTTCACATCCTCTCTGTCTTGAGGGATCAGTCTCTATCCATCAACGACTGGATGTGGTGATTCCCAGTTGAGCTTTCTTCCCTTTCAGTCTGAAATGTTTATGATGTTACCCCCATTTTGCACATTCTCTTGCAAACCGTGTCAGTAATGTCACTGTAGATGTATCAGATTATGTCTTCCTCTTCTGGTCAGGAGTATGTCATATGTAGACCACAAACAGGAAATAAACACGTAAATGAGGAGCAGACTGTTGCGAGGTCAGGAATAGTGGAGGTGTCCACACAATCGTTTTTGCTCTCCTGCCCTGCTAGTGAACTCAGCCTCCCACATCAGTTCCCCGGACCCCGGACCCCCCCACACACACTCATGCATACACACACACACATAACATACACCACTTCCAACTGCACTATGCAATCCAGGCAGGCTTCCAGAGGCAGCTCAATTACAATCTCAAAACAAAGGCAAATAAGTGCTGGGGGTTGGTGGGGGCAGCAGTAGGGGCTCAGACCTGACTGAATAAGCATCCTGTTCCCCACCTTTAGCTGTCAGTTCAGTTTGGGAAAAGTATGCATTTTCTTTAACCTCAAGCTTTATTAAAAGAAAGTCCCTCATCTAGTTGGCCTTCCTTCACTAAGTTTTGGTAAACCTCAAATTCCTTCATAGTAAAAGATGACAGTTACTTGTTTTATGGCATTTAATCGAGACAACCACCTTAATAAAATTGTGGTTCATTTCCTTGCTGTTGTAATCATGGAGCATGTGCATTTTTTTTGATTATTTTACTGTCCCTGCTAATTCAACATTTTGTGAATCAGCATACTAAATACAAATACATTACACAGTTGACCGACTATTGACCCAGTAAACCGAAGATAAAGATCATAAAGATAAACAAATATTAGTCAGCCAAGGATTAGACATCACAGATGAGCAAACTTTGTCTCACCACAAGTCAAATGTGTTTATATTTGGGATCTGAGAGACTATTCGACGCTGGAAATAATGTTAGTTTTCCTTTTTTTTAGCACATTTTACAAAAGCTGCGTTAAAATTACTGTCATGGTAATGTTACGTTTTAAAAACAATACATTACTTAAAAAAATTCCCCTCGGAAGACGAGCAAGGAGAAGTAGTATTTTGACTTTGTCAGTCTGGCATTGAATAATTAAGCCTGCTTATAGTCTTGTTATACTACCGGTTATTAGGGACAATACCAGTATGAAAATTTTATACTGGTTTAAAGTGGAAACATTATGAATTAATCATATTTAAAAACAACAGATTTTATATCAATATCCTAACAAATAGAATAACCCTAGATAATATATAGTTGCCGGTGTATGTCAAGTTTTTCCTGTGATTTTGTACAGATAATTTCATCCATGACATAAATTTCACAATTAAATTCGATTTCCTCACAGGAAAATACCTAATACTGTAAATTGTAGAGGAAACCCCAGTTATGACATCACTTTAATATTATAGGTTAAAATGTAACTGATTTGAAGGCAACTTGCATTTAAATTGCACATAAGGAAGTTTTTATAAAAATAATGTTATAATACATTTTTAATGACATTAAATTATGTTTCTACTTGTTTTTTAATATGAACATTTAAATCGTGGATCTCATAAAAACATGACAGTTTTATTCAAACATTAAATATTAAATATGCAATATGGTGCATATTTACCAAAATTCTCCTCGAGGTCATTTTTCAAGCTGCCTAATGAGTTTTGAGTGGCTTTTCTGAGGTAAATATACTGAAAATCCTGCTACAACTCAATTATAACTGCACATGTGACAAGTAGAGATGGTGCCCCAATTTTCTTATACTCTGGCACGCATGCTTTTTGCGGCGTATGCTTCAATATGTCAGTGAAGAACCAAGTTAAACACCTACGTACAGCAGCCTTTCACTTTACGCCCGCCCTCCCTCAACACATTTTGCTCATGATCTTTCTCGGAAAGGAGCAAGAAGTAAGAGCTGTTTGTTTGCACCCATTGACGGCTGACTGGCCAGGCTCCAAGCCCTGTGCCTGACCTAGAGTTGAACCCTATTGTTCCAATCCCACAATCGGGTGCGGGGCATTGTGCTTGATCGCCTCCAGAGCAGTGGGAGAGGCTGCAGAGAGAGAGAGAAAGAGAGGTTAAGAGTCTCCCTGGGTCTGTTACAGTCTTGTCATGCACAGGGCCAGATCTCATGACTTACGGTTATGATTATGAACCGTGGCTTGCTGTCAAAACGAGAGCGAAGTCCATGTGGAAGTTCTGGCTTTTCTAAGGAAAAAACAACACCGCATTCTCCTCAATACTGTATGCCATAATGAAGTAACCAGTCGCTTCAGAATATTTGATTTAGTTGCTAATGCTAAAATTTGCCAGGGTGCTGCTGTTTTCTTTCCATGACATCAGTAGAGTTTATAGCAAGTTCATTGAGTCACTTAGTTTTCGTTTTCAATATTATATGGTTGGTGTGAAATGCAAATACGACCCACTTTAAGATTTCAGGTTTGTCCATCCTTGGTTATAATTTCATTCGGAGAGGCAGCTGCATTCATCCGGGCTTCACTTTAAACAGAACTGAGAAATGCAGTACACTGCCGTCTTTGTGAATCAACTGGAAACCATCAGCTCTAATCAAATGCCTGCTGGCCCAGATTCAAGCCAGATGTAGGAATTCCACTTGGCCCACCAGTGGCAGCCAAAGAGAAGAGAGGGCTTGTTTGCAGGAGAAGCAAGACCCAAGCTTTGCGTTGGCACTGCAGGCTGCTGGCTAGTCCCATCAGCTTTGGCCAGGACCACCAGAACTCTGGAGCTAACATTCCCCTGACCATCGATTGAACTGCACACCTAAAACCAACATGCTTGTGTTTGAATGTGAACCAGAATTAAATGATATTATATGGCAGGAGTCTGAGTATGTGAGTTTTTTGGATTGTGCCACAACAGGTGTTATTTCAAGAGACTCTGTGTTCTCTTTTACGGGAAATGGGGGGGGGGGGGGGTCCAGTCTTTCCAGTAAAAAGGTGCTTTATTCCAACTTGGATTCCCCAATGTTAACCCTCTTAAGGCTGTTGGTTTTGTAAGTAATGATCCTTGTGTGTTTTGTGTGTGTTTCAGGCTGAGCGCTCAGCGAGTAAGGAAGCCGCGCTGCTGCAAGGGCCCTCAGGGGCTGCTGCCTCGATTTTCCTCCCTACAAGCAGATGGACAAGAACAGCTCTTTCACTTAACGGACAACATCCACTCTGAATCGTGAGTATCCTCTCTGACGGTAAAGTCAGGTTAGGTCGCTTTGGGAAATTCTTCTTCTCTTTGTTATTGAATGTAGGATTAAAAATAAACAAAGCGCATTTTCCAAATGGTTCTTCTAGTTCAAGAATCGCATTGAAGATTTTCTTTGGGAAAAGGACAGGGCTTGTTTCTCTGTTCAAAAAGTGTGACAGAAGAGACGTTTATCACCAAAAGAGGCGAATCCATCCAGATCAGCAGACCCCTGTTGGCCCACCTGACCTTTCTCCTTAGAAGTGCCACACAGGCCATTAGTCTCCTCAGCTGCAGCCTGCACGATCTGTCCTGCGCTCTCTTACACACTGGAACTACTGTCTTAATGTTGTCCGTTTAATCTTTTCTTCTCTGATTAAATAGCAAGCTTGACTTTATCCTTTTTCAAGGGAAAATTTATTGCAGAGTACAAATTGGCATCAGAATCCTTGGGTGAATCATAATACATCTGATGTGCCTACCAGGATATAATACTTTCTGCCCTTTTGTAAAGCAATGGTGTACTGATCGAATGCCTATTTTCTTCTGTAGTTTCATTGCCGTGGAGCCCATAGACACATACTGTGTGCTGATCTCCTCCAAAGTGGTGTATTTCCTCAAGCCTGGAGAATTTGCGGATCGTGAAGCAATCTTTTTAGAGGTCAAATATGATGATCTCTATCATTGTCTGGTGTCCAAGGACCATGGGAAAGTATATGTACAGCTTACTAAGAAAGCAGAAAGCACTAGTAGCGGAGTGGCCATTCCAGGTCCATCACACCAGAAACCTATGGTAAGTGGCCTATCCCTCTGTGTTCACATGAGACTAAGGGCGGGATATTTAGTCACTAGATATTTTTAGAATAGCAATAGATATAGATATTACTACATGGTGCATTATGAAACGTTTGGGGGTGAATTTTCTGTAAATAATACCCAGAGTATATGATGACTGGAAAATTAACATAGGTAATACATCATGTTGGTCATTACGACCGCTAGTAAATATATGATTAACAATTCGAGGTATGTTTTTCTGATTCCATTCCAAATGTCATTTGTTGTTTCTCATAGGTCCATGTGAAAAGTGAGAACCTTGCCATCAAGATTTCACAAGAAATCAATTATGCCAAGAGCCTTTACTATGAACAGCAGCTCATGCTGCCTCCCAGTGAGAATGAGGATAGCTTATTATTAGACTCTTAACTACACTGACCCGCAGGTGTTTCTCGCTCGTTTTTCAACAGCCACTTCCTTTTTTTCCATTTCTGTGAAAGGACAGTAATAAATCAGCCGAGCGTAATCATCCACTTAGGCCAGTGTACGGGACATGCTCACAGCATGTGGTTTGTTCAGTGATTCAAACTAGTCTAGAGGGGCTGTTGTAAGCTCTGGCAAGCACAGATTTCACTTGAATATGCAAGTATTTTAGTTTCCTTGCAATCCGTAGAAGTAGAATTGATTTTGTTTGTTTTACAATTGGTAAAATAACTGGTGTTTGTCGCTAGATGTGCACAGCTAGTCTGACACTGTACAGTATATGTTTGTGTATAGATCCTCTATGTACATATATAGGCACACCATTAGGACTATCTGCCATGTATATAAAATGTTGAAATTAATTATATGGTATGAAATTAATCTTGGATTGCTGTACAAAACTGCCTTTAAAGGAAAGTTCATTTTGCTCTGAATACGTGTGGTTGGAAGTTATGATTGAATTGCACTGATTCAAATGTAGGGAAGTTAAGCTGCTCTCACCATTCACCGGTGACTCAACATTAACACACACACACACACACACACACACACACACAGCAAGTGTTGGAATTACTGACATTGCATTTTTCACCTCTCCATATGCAGTCCACCCTCAAAAACATCTGTCTGGTGTTTTTATTCTCTCAGTTTCTTATTTTCTTGGGTTTTCTATATCCAATTGAATGAAAAGAATGACATTTAAATTCTGAATGTTTCTTCAGTTTTCTAGTTTCTCCTTTATTCTGTTCCCAAGATCTTTTAAAGGTTCAAGCTTAACATTTGAAACACATTTAACATATTTCAACAAATAAAAATATGGTATTCTATTCTGTAGTGCATTCCATTATGATTCTCTTGCCTTTAGTGCTCTTTATGTGTCACACAATCAACATAAAGTTTTGTCATCATCAAGAGACAATAATCTCTTCTGTTAAAATTTTCCCAATCTCAAACATTTCTTATTTTACTCACCGTTTTAAATTGAACATTATCATGGAATTAATTGTTTCACTGAATGGAACGATTCATTTTAATTTGTTACAAGTTGTTACCAAAGATCAGACACTACAAATGTTTTCTCTTTAAAGAGTCACCTTCCTCGCTTATCTTAAATGTGTATAGCTAGTATACTGGTCATAACAAAACTAAGATTTTTAACTTCTGTGACTGTGCCTCTGAGAACACTGGTCAGTATAATTTAGGATTATATGATTATATTTAAGTTGTCTATTATTTAAATACTGATATGTTGTATACAACCCTACAAAGCTGGTTTCCTCTATAACTGCACAATATGCAAATTAAATATAGTGTGTAAATTTATTTTGTTGTAATATGCAAATGTATAAAGGCATAATAATAAAAGTTTTGGTTTAACACAGTATTAGCATTTATTGTGTTTTACGATTGTGATTGTTATTTTTTGTATATTTTTGTATATTGTATATTTTTTTGTGATCTGTTATTTTTTGGTTAAAAAATTTTTTTGGTTAAAAAAAAAAAGAGAGAGAGATTTCCGCGACGCTCGCGTTTCCGCGACGCTCGCGCATGCGTCGTGGAAATCTCTCGTCTCAGGCCCAGAAGGAAGAAAAGGAATAGTCGATTAAAGTCGTTATTTTTGTTTTATTTCCGCACAAAAAGTATTCTCGTCGCTTGATAAACTTACAGTTGAGCCACTGTAGTCACATGGAATATTTAAACATTTTCTTCATTGACTTTCTGCGCCGTCAAGTTTTAATCCCCTAGCCTAGGCAGCCTAGTATGTAACGTGATACAGCTCTCAAATTTAACTTAATCTAAAATATCTTTATTTGTGTTCCGAAGATGAACAAAGGTCTTACGGGGTTGGTACACCATGGGGGTGAGTAATTTATGACTTAATTTTCATTTTTGGGTGAACTAACGTTAACCCTTTAATGAAGATTTCTGTTAAAAAAAGTATTTTGAACTTAAGTTATTTAAATTAGCATATTTTACTGTTTCTGTACGGCAGCCATTGAATGTTTTTCATGGGATTTTTTTACAGTTAGGGTGTTTAATCGTAATAATTCAGATGATAGCTGTAACAAGGTGTTTTTCTGTAAAATATTTTTTGCACAATTAAAATTAGGATATTTTACTTTATTTATACGCTTTTTGTTTGGCAGCCGTAGCTGACAGTCATTGACCGTTTTTAAAGATTTAATTTTTTACAGTGTAGAAACTTTTTACAGCGTTGATCAGAAATGTACAGTACATTTACGCACAAACTGATGACCAGTCGCAACTTTCAGATGCCATCTTTATTTTTCTAGCTCAACGTTCAAAGAATGGAAAGCACAGGATTGTGGGATATCAAAGGCAGCGAATGATAACTTTATGCTGCCTTCAAAAATCAATCAGATGAAGGTATCTCAGGAGACATGAAGTCTGCCTTGATGCCTTCCGACCTTGGAATGCATCCTCCAAAGGCTTCATTTATCAGTTTCAGACGCAGCCACCACTTGAACACCGTATGAGTACTTCTGGCATTTCCGTCACCAGTTTTAATGTTGTGACGCATTAAAATACAGTCTGAAATGACTGTTTGACTCAGACGCATTTGTAAAAATCTGATTGGAATCGCATTTCAATCCACCTTATGTGTTTGTTTTTTTTTGTTTTGCTCTCCAGATTTTCAAAAACCCATCTGGATAAAATATGGATAAGCAACACATTTTTTTTTTTGCTGGCAGTCAAAAAATGGCCTTAGTATAACCTATTCTTCTTCTTGACTGACAGTGTGATGTCAGATGAAAGGTCTTTCCCTTAAGGGCGACACACTCATTAGTTAAAGATGGATGTGCCATGGCCACGCAACCCCTAACTCTGTATATCTAAAGGAACAACAATGACAGTGCTAACATTGAGCACGAGTTACCATGTGCCTTATCAATACTCTTACTACCAAGTTCTACTTTTCCACCTGTGCTTGGTCACATTAAGCTGCTCTTTTCCCTGGGTAAAGGGTTCATCACAGGGTGAGCTGTCTGTCCAACAGCCTACTCAGATTTATCTACTATTTGGCTAACCTTGCTCTGAACTCACCCCCTGAGATTTGAGCTGACTTCTCCAACACACATGCACTCCATGACACAGTTTCATGTCCTGATCCCATTCTCAACAGTGTCCATCATTGCGGTTAGACATGCCAAAACTCATTCTTCAGTTTTTGTCAGTTGGGCTATACATCTTTTTTGGTGATTATTCCCCCAGCCTCATATATTAGTTATTTTATATAGTTTATCAGAAAGCAACCTTTTCTTTCAGTCACAAAATAGCAGTTGAATGTGTAGAATGAAGACCGTGATGTGAATTGGCAATCACATAATTGCAATAGCTGCTTGTTCCCATTGTATGTCAGTTTCAGTTCCCAGTGTGCTTTGATAGCACTCTATTGTCTTATTGTCTTCTAATACCGCAAGCAGGGATGCACCGCATGGAAAGAATTTGAAGGAGAGACGCCGAAAGAAAAAAAACATCTGCCTGGAGATTTGATTTTATGAGGTTACACGGTCTTAGATCTCGCATCCAAATTGGCAAATCACGGTGTTGGAGAAAATTGTCAACAGGCGCTGATTTACCAACCCATCTGTTTGGTGGGATACAGCTATATCAAAAGCGAAAATCAGTTATTCAGCTCGGTGTGGGTGACAAATCTAAACAAAATGACAAATTCTAGATTTGTCTATTAGCCTACCAGTGGCTGACCCCTCTCCAGTGTGCTTTCCTGTTAAGTGGAGTTAGTGTTATGACAACCCTGCCTAGCGCACAATGAGCTCATGATTGGCTGGCCTGCAACGGTGGAATGCTGACCATGAAATGCCTGTGAGTTTTGGCAGAGGCAGGACAAGCACACTGCCAGGGACCGACACTTCCCTGTTTTCAAACCCACATGAACACCCACAAAATAGCACTCACCAGGGTTTTTTTTAAGATCAAATACTGTTTATTTGAATTTCACGTAAAATGCTGGAATTACTTTAAACATGTCCTATACGGCAAAGAAACCAAACATTTTTCTGTTCAAAATATATTTCAAATATATGCTAAATGTATGAGGTAAACGGCACCGCTTAAGAAAAACGATCAAATTTTTCAAATTCAAAATACAATTTTGTTTAAACCAAAATAATTTCCAAAATGTATTTCAATGTGCAAGGAAATACATTTTGGCTAAATGTAAAAATATATTTTAAAAAAAAAAGTTTCGGACAATATTAATACACAGTATTTAGATTAAGAAAATAAAAAGTGGCCAATAACTAAAACGTACTGAAATATCTATATTAGAAATATATTTAAGAATATGTATTTGCCGTATATGTATTACAAAAAAAAATGTTCTTAAAATCAGTGAAAATCTATAAAACTTCCAAGGGCGACATTACAAGATCAAAAAACCCTGATGAAAACCTCGGAGCGTTCTAAGAACCATTTCTTTCTTAACTCTATCAGTCCGTGCTCTTTGTTATCACAATATCCAAGGAACACTTTCATGCCTGTGTGCAGTCCAGTATAGGGCAACCAAATTCATCTACGTAAGACTCGCAGACATAGTTCTTGGGAAAACAAGCCATCTTGATACGCTGTTCCCAGTGACCCTTTCAGTCTTTTTTTTTTTTTTTTCGCGTCTACAAGCAAAAGATTGATGTTCCTGGACATAGCGCTTGCTTTGCATGAAAAATTGGTTTTGATGATTTTTCACAGTCAAGCTGTTCCTGAGTTTAAGTCCGTCCTTTGAATGTGTTCATGCAGGTGTAGCTTCCTGAAAACTTGTGGATCTCTTCCAAGGCAGGCTGTGGCAAAAGGCTGAGAAGGAAGAAGAAGAAAAAAGGAAGTTATTTGCTAAATATTAAATTGCAGAATTATGTAATAAAAATGTGGGGTCAAAAAGTAAGACCGCATTTGACTGAGATATATATATATATATCTGAGATCTAGACTGTATGTAGCCCCACTACTTTTCAGCACTGCGTTCATTGTGTTCAGTCTTCCGGTTTGTATTTCTACAGCATGAAAGTAAGATCTTATGGATTTATGAATGAACCGCTTATTTTTATCTCTTCCCAGTCTGCTGACATTTATGATATCCGCTTCAAACATTACATGATAACTTTCGGTAACTTTTTGTACATTTGGACCTACCACTGTGTGGTGTTCTTCTGAGAATATCAGCTCAAATGGATAGTTCATCCAAATCAGATGTTGAACACACGGATGAGGTTTGAGATGATATTCATTCACTAATGATCACGTGCATGAGATCGAGAATCGACTACTGTGGGCTTTGACCGTAAACAGGAAGCAAATAGAGGTATGTGAGCTGGCTGAATTAACATCAGTTTTATTCATATCTTTCACATCTACTGCAGTCAGATTGACCGTGGTCACTCTCAATAACACGACTCACATGGGTGTGCACTCGTAATGACAAATCAAGGATGTTAAGAGGCTATAAAGCAGATTTAGAACATGCCCCAATTGAAGTCAACAGGGTGCGAATTTTAGGCAACACCGATTTTTGTCGTTTTTGTCTGTACTGACAGCACTCCAAATGAACAAAAAAATTAGCTCAATGTTAAAATTGACCAGAGTTCTCCTTTAAGTCAATCCACTTTACCAGCTAAATACAGTTCGACAGCGATGCAACAGAAATATAGAGATTCCGCAAAAAGAGGTTCAAAGGCAAATTTCTAAAGATAGCATGTTTCTCTGGCGGGTAAGATCTATAAAATGAACACATTAAATTTGGTAATAAACTTAGAAATAGGCAAGAACAAAGAAACTCTTTTTTAAAAAGAGCCATTTTTGCTTTTATTCAGATCGCACAGTAGGACAGGACACAAAATGTGAGAGAGAGAATTGCGGAGCGGGTTTGGGATTCGAAATCGGGTCGCCCGAAGCACGATTGTGCTACATACCACCCATCAGCTCTGACGTAATAGTCATTAAAGTCATTAAATAATAAAGACAAAGTGTAATTCTGCCCTGATTCCTACAACAGTGACATTCTCACCTCTTAAGGATAACAAGAAAGTGCATGGTCCATGGCAGGACAACGAAGGCAGTGTTGGTCCTAACTGCATCCACAGTGCGCTCGGCCACCATCTCAGGATTCAGAGGAGGAAACAGCTTAGGGAACCTAAGAGGTGATTTCATGAATAATGAAGCGCTTGAATTCCACCTGGGTCTGGTTTATCAGCTTCAAAAGCAGCTCATTACCTCACTCTCATGCCCTGGAACATCTCTGTGTCCGTGTGGAAGGGAAGCACTGTGCTACAGCCCACTCCAGGGCAGTCCAGCAGGCCTAGCGTAAGGCTTTCCATGAAGGCATAAGAGGAGGCCTTGGACGTGCAGTAGTCGATGGCTCCAGGGATGGAGGACAGGGAGAGAATGGAGTTAATGCACACCACGTGGCCGTTGCACAGCTCCAGCATGCGAGGCAGAAACGCTTTCGTGGTCTGTGGGGGAGACAGACACAATTACGCATTGTTCTGTTCCCTCAACCATCTTCTGGAAAATCCAACAACAACAATGAAAGCTTCAGAACTCCGAGGTCAAGAATGTGTTAATTGTCTAGGATTCTCTGGGCTACCTTGGGTGAAAGTCAACAAGCATATTTTGACCGGCTCAGCAGAAATATGAGCCCACATTCAGTGTTTGATCTGATGGCTTCTATGCTAACCTCTATTTAAAACTGGCATTCTGCAAACGCCATGTGTTTGAAATTATCGCAATATATAACAGCAATCCTCAGCGTGAGCTACTATTGCAGCTGAAGCTTTAGATGATCAGCTCTCGTTCTCATTCAATATGAATGTGTCCTAAAATCCACGACTGTAGCCTAGATCTTCCAAACTCTTTAACTTTCACTTTTCCCCAAGTTCTTTGCTTTTGTTTGTGAACATCTCTTGTAGTTTTGTCTCTGACTGTTCTATGTGAGGAATGTTGTTACTTTTTCTCTCTTGGCAAAAAACACACTTTGAATGAGGAACGCTTCCAAGAATTACAGCATGCCAAGTGACTTAACGTTAAGTAATTGAAAAATGTTCTGCAAAACACAACGGAGTATCTAGAGTTCATGTTAGGTTCAAAGCGTGGTTACTGTAGTAGGGCTGCGCTATAATAAATTGACAGTCATGAGAGCAGCGAGTAAGTCAAGAAATTGAATAGTCTCTTACCCAGAACTGTCCAAGTGTGTTTATGTGTTGGGTCTTCAGGAGTGCGTCATCGTCACTGTCCAGTAGACTTTTCCCATGAACAACAGCTGCGTTATTGACGAGAATGGTGACATCCCCAACCTGTGTGAGACCACATTGCATTCATTTAAAGCAAACTTCACCCTGTGGACGAGTAAAATTAGGAAAATGAAAGAGAAAAATAGAATAAAATACATAAAATATCAAATATAATAATTAGAATAATGTAAATAATATAATATAATTGAAATCTAGGAAACAACATTGTACCAAAATAGATACAAAAGAATATGATAATATAAATAAGTTATTTTTTTGTTTTTTTAAATGTCAAATATGTTTACCAAAGCAGAGAAAAATATAAAATATATATATTTTTAAATCAAACTAAATAATAATAAATATGATATAATATAAAATAAAATTTCTTTAAAAAAAGGCAATTTCTTAATTTAGGATACAGCATGATACCACAATAGACACTAAGGCATAGAAGAAAAAAACATAATAATAATATAAATATGAATAATATAATATAAAATAACTCAATAACTCAATCAAATTATTTAATTGAGAAAACAACATAAATGGATTCCTTGCAAGGAGATCATTATGGTGGGTTTTGGCATCAACAGTTTTGAAAATCCCTAGCCTAGCCACTAGCGGCCACAGAGGGGGCACTAGTGAGCACCTTTCGGAAACCTAAAATGACAAATGAGACACTACATTCTTATGGATCGACGTACCTGAGCAAAAGCCGCAAGACTAGCTGTTTGAGACAGGGTTATTAATATAAGAAGACACGCAGAGTGTAAGTACCTTTTCCCTGAGCACTTTGGCCTGCTGGTACACCTCCTCTCTGTTGCCCACGTCGCACACAAAGTAATGACACTCTGTTCCAGTCCTACAGATCTCCTCACAGGTCTCTTTTAAACATTTCTCTGTGCGTCCCCACAAAATCACCTGAGGGAGGAAAGACATGATTGGTTTAAATCGAATGCAGAACATCATGTAGACTTTCCAAGACAGAAAGAGGAATTTTTTTACATTGTGAGCTGATGGACAACACTCTCCAACTCTATGATGCATTATGCATGATTACTGACCGGGCCTATGGGGCCAGTCCCCAGGGGCACTTGGGAGGTTTAGGGCTGTGCAATCCAGTTTGGTTCAGAAAACCCATTAACAATGAAAACAAATGTTTATTATGTAATATACTGTATGTGTCCCATAGCCTACACAAGGCCTCTTAAACAAGGCTCTTGGACTCCGAGGGCCCCCTGGAACTTACTGTTGGGCCCTATGTGAATATGAAGGCCCCAAAACCTCTTATAGAATTATTGTCACTCTTCTGTGTGAAAAGTATTGGAAAGTTGAAGTGAGATGACATTTTTATACATTGCCTAATTTTTTATTTGCCTCATTTGCATAATGTTTTATTGCTTAATTATAAATGATCCCACAAAATGGGCCTAGAGAGAGCAATAGAGTAAGTTCTAGCATAGTTATTCAAATTGAACTGTAAAAAGTAAAAATGTACACCCTTCACTCTACAGCTGTTTGAAGGACTGTAAGATATAGATCAAATAAAAAAGTAGATATTCGATTTCGAATACATTGCTTGATATTTGATATCAGTGCGAATTTGATTTTTCTCTAAAGTGACAGCCCTAATGAGGGGTGGACCTCAGCTCTTAAGATCCGGGGGCAAGAAAAGTTGTCTACATTTCAAAGTTAAATGCATTAATCTGAACTTTTAGAGTTGAGAAATATAAGAGCTCAAACCCATGTTCAGCAGGCACCCTATAAATATACATCATTGCGATTCTCAAAACATTTGCTGACCAAAAAGAATTTCATTAAGTTTAGTAACAACGTTTATATTAATTAATTTGGATAAATATCAGGTAGGCTACCTTATAAAGCTACATGTTAATTTTTCTCAAGGACAAATCTCTCCTTAATGCTGTAAATATAGGCTACAGGGTGTTGGTTTTATTATAAAAGGTTAAAATGAACAAATGCGGTTTTGATAATAACATAATATTTTGATGATATGAGTAAAATTATAATATGGAATATAGTGCATATATTTAGCAAAAATGATCTCCTTTGGAGATACCTGGCCCCAGGGCCTTTACAGGGCCTGCATGATTGCCACACATTGATGAATGTATAGGCTGAGGCTTCTCTGAGGAGTTACTGAATAAAGTATTTCCTTATCATATTATTGTACACAAGGTTTAGGGAGAGCGAGTGAGAGTGATAGAGGACAGGGTCAGTTCACTCTCTGGCTATTAGATCCATCACTCAGCAAGGTCAGCAAGAGGTAATGAACACAAGCATGAGCCCGTCCCCTCCCCATCCTGTCAATCCCAATCTGCCTCATAAACAAACATACACACATAAAACGGTCACATGTTCTGACCTTATGAGGAACCCTTCAGTATTCAAGGCTTTAGTGTGGGGAAATCTCACAAAACCTGTCAAGAACATGTCCGGGCCACACCAGATGAAGACAAAAGTTCTTAAAAAATGATTTACGATTAGTTTTTTTTTTTTTTGCATTGTCACATTCCACACATATTATCACTATACGTGAAACTCTCATTGCAATTTAATAATGTATAATGTTTTGCATTACGGTAAAATACTTTTTTATTGCACATTTTATTTGTATTGCGGTAATTAAATAAAAATCCACCCAGAGTGTTTCCCTATGGCCTGAGAAACATCCCTGCAACCCTGCATTGGACAATCAGTTTAAAGAATAGATAAAATGGAAAAAATAAAACCCATTTGCATTATTCATTTAGCTGAGGCTTTTATCCAAAGCAACTTGCAATTGCTATATATGTCAGAGATTGCGCGCCTCAGGAGCAATAGGGGATAAGTGTCTTGCTCAGGGACACATTGGTGTCTCACAGTGGATTCGAACCCGGGTATCTCACACCAAAGGCATGTGTCTTATCCACTGCGCCATCCAGAGGGTTTCCCTGTCTATTGCCTTTCCATTTGATTCTTTTCCTCTGGGATTCAGCCCACACAATAACACAAATGACATCATCAGCGCTGCTCTGCAAAAAGCTGGCTGACCTGCCAATGAACTTGGTTGAGGTAACCAATCTGCAAGGTGCTTCTCTGCCTACTACACCCCCCTGCAAACGATCCATTCACACACCTACACATGTTGGGCGCACATTCACACACATGAATGCAGCACATATACACACATTCACTCCCTCACACGCACACTAGCAGCTATTCCTGACACTTGATGCTTGTGCTTTAGTGTTATTGAGGTTTTCTTCTTTTTACAGTCTATGGATTTCCTTCTTGAAAGGATAGATATGAGTTTTTTTTTTTATATTCATTGCCAATAACACACACACACACACACCCGGGACAGGGAAGTATGAACTTCCCTGGAAGGTTAAAGAGTCACACATGATTTGAGTTCTACAAAACAGCCTTGCCTGTCAGCAGCCCATTGTTGGGCATTTTGTAAAGACATAAAGGCTTAGGAAACACCTGTGTTTGTGCGCAGGAGGAATATGAAACAGAACTTAAGGCTTCACATGGGGGCAGCTACAGGTCACTGTACCTTCTGTATACACTGACTAACACACACACACACACACACACACACTGTCTGTGCCCCATCAGAACAAACTCCACCTTTTCAAAGTCTAGGCATGATTGCAGAGCCAAAAAGGTGAGTAAATCAGGTTAACAACCCTTAATGATCCTGTTTAATTGTCAGTATCTTAATGCTGAAACTATAAACAAACGCTCTCATTAAGATCAGTGTCGGAGTTACACATATAAAGTATCACAAGTAGCCTCATAATGTATCATTTTATTTAAGATCTGAATATATAGCCTATAAATATATGTTTTTTAGATAATCGCAGTATTAGTATGTGTGTTGCGCGAGACAAACCTCAGATTGCTCATTGAAAATCATGCAATCATTTTAATTAACATAATTCCTGTAATTCCTTTCAAGTAGCCTATAGGCTATAGGTGATCCTTTGTAAAATTTGCACACCGAAATAGACAGCACTCAAAATATTTTTTACAAAGTAAAACGAGTAGTTAACATTATAAAGAATCGCATTAGATTTACCTTTCTTGCCCCTTGCTTGGCAAACTCTTTAGCCAGGTGACGGCCGATTCCTCTTCCACCTCCAGTGATGAGGACCACGTCGGTGCCCAGATCTCTGCGCTTCTGCTGCGCGAAGAAGCGCACGATCGCCCTCAATAAGCACAAGAAGATCTGGAAAGGAAAAAGCAACGCGCATCCCAACACCTTCATCTCCATCAAGACTTTCAGACGGTCCACGCGTTTTTACCGAGTTCTATCGAGTAAAGCGAGCTCGTGCGTCGGGAGTGTGTTTGTAACTTGTCAGCTGTCAAAAAGCACGCTGGAGTTCTGAGAAACTGGAAATGCGTCCTGCTCTCCTGATCTGAAAGAAGCTGTCCCTTGAAGTGCGAGCAGGTCTAATAGGACGTTCATCAACGTGCCAAGTGTCTTACCTATCTAGGAATGAAGAACTGTCACATGTGAGACGTCTCTCTCTCTCTCTCTCTCTCTCTCTCTCTCTCTCTCTCTCTCTCTCTCTCTCTCTCTCTCTCTCTCTCTCTCTCTCTCTCTCTCTCTCTCTCTCTCTCTCTCTCTCTCTCTCTCTCTCTCTCTGGCACACAACGCAAGAGAGGTCCGTGCGCTTTATCTCAAGAGGCGGGACGGGACTGCAAGTGTCGTACGAAGATTGAGAGATCATTTGTGAAGCATTTATTTATAATTTATGCGGCACTCTTCCTCTCATTATAAGAGAAGTCATGCTGACCACCCCTTTTAATCATTTAAGGGGCTCATCGTGAGACTCATAGTAATGCGCATATTTGTCATTCAACTTACACGCTAGACTTTTTGAGGAAAGACAACGCGGCATTTATTTATTTATTTAGCCTATTTTTTATTTTATTTTTTTATTTATTTAAAAAAAAACTCTAAAACGGAAGAACTGTGATTCAGGATGATTTAAGCAATATCCCACGAGCAAGAATTTTGTATATATAAATATATATATAAATCTACTATAAATTACATGTAAAATGTAATAAAATGAAAAATGTTAGCCGCGTTCGAAGCCGGTGTAAACAACCAGACAACACCATAGAGTTGGCCCAGATCCAGCCCACATCTGGTAGGGCTGACACCTGGATTCCACACAGCTCAGATGTGGGCCGGATCTGGGCCGAAAGTTGCTGTCTGGGAAGCTTGATAACCAGAAGCGTTCAGTTAGGTTAGAATAATGAGCGTAACTGCTTCAACTGAGAGCGTTCAGGTTGCATCTGTAAGCCAGCAAATAGCTGAACTGCATGTCTGGTACAGTTCAGAGTGTTTACTAAAATAGCATTTACAGTAACGTGTTGCATGCAGGCGATATTTTTATTTTAGTTTATGAGCAAAGTTTTTGTCCATCTTTCTAAACAATTGTAGTCCTGTTTTATTTTATTTTTTTTACTTATACTTTTTGTTCACATGCATTGCAAACATGTTCATTGAACGTTGCAAATGAGTTTAGCAATAAAACAGAATCGGGATGCAGCAAACATCGAGCATCTGCGTATGTAAGGTAAAAACCAAACTGTAAATTGACTGAAATTGACTTTATATTGTGCTGCCACCTAATGGCCTAAACAGCACCGTAACACTGCTAGTTAAAACGGCAATTAAAAACCTCACACTTCAGGTTCCAACGTTCATTACGAATTAATTTAAATTTCATATTTATGGAGTAAAATAATGTAATATTATAATTTATACAAAAAGAAATGTTAATAAACGTTAGGAGGACACACTTTGTAATTTCTGCTTTAAAATATTTTTTTTGGCTTTTCATAATATCGCCAATAATAACAACTTCTTGATGATTCTGCAAGTAGTATTAGTTTATAAACTGTCTACATGACCCACATGACCCAATAAATCCAGTCATAGGCAGCACGCGAATATGCCTGATGTTAATTTGTTGAGCTGCGGTTCTCCCCGATAAATGTAATTACATTTAGAAATACTTTTCGTATTTCTATAATTAAACTAAAATATAATATCAGATAGAATGGACAGAGAGTTCACAAACCTCTTGTAATATTTTATTAAAGGTTGGCTGTTTGGGTCCTTAACCGCAGAGCATTGTGGGAGTTGTTCCTCTGCAGCAATGGCTTGGCTTGTAGTCAGATTAGCAATATCGCTGTCCTTATTTTATACTGCATCGGCGGTATTTGAAGACCAAGTTGGAAAATTTGATTGGTATGTAAACGGGATTTGTACCTGTGTGTTGGTTTCACGTGTAATCCATTATGGGATTTCTGCGAGTGTAAAAGCAGCCGGTACTTTAAGCAGGCTCGAGGCTGCCTGCTGACTGTTGGCAGCTACACCGGGCTGATTGTTAACATTACTCTCAACTCACTGCAATTTCTTTCAGGAGGGAACAGTTCGTCGGCAAGGTGCGTTTTGCCCTGTTTGACACTCATTCGCAAGCGTCTAAAAAGCTCCTGGTGGCAACTGACAAGAACGTGTTTGCTTCACTCAATTCAAGGACTGGAGACCTATGTAAGTCGTTGCGCTCATTTTGCACATTAAATATTATGTGGGCTTTGTGTATAGAAGTAGCGGTGAAAATGTTTTTATCCTCGCTCTAAATTTTTTTTCATACGCCTCATTGTTTATCAGACTGAGTCTGAATCAGCGTCTATAATGACGTTGCTTCAAAAAGACAATACAACTTTTGATTATAATATATTAACTTCTTGTTTGAGATCAAATATGATGTTTCTTGGTCTAATGTTGTGAACCTCTTCTTCGAATCTCTTTGCATGTTCTACTAATTTACTCTACATTTAAGGGTTGTGGGTTTGTTATTGTGTATGGTATAGTTATAAACCAACAGAAATAATCACAATAGTACCTTGTTTCTTACTGGTTTTATGAATGAGTTTATTATCTGGTATTTATGAATACCAAATGTATTTACATTTTACATTTACATTTATTCATTTAGCTGACGCTTTTATCCAAAGTGACTTACAATTGCTATATATGTCAGAGGTGCTCAGGGACACCTTGGTGTCTCACAGTGGATTCGAACCCGGGTATCTCACACCAAAGGCATGTGTCTTATCCACTGAATCATAATCAAAACAATCTAGGTGGAGAGGTTTGCATAATGGATGTTAAAATATGCCTACATAAAGAAACTTGTTAATTAAAAATGCAAAGGAAATTGATTTATTTTTTTTGTATGATCGTCCATTCATTTAATAGTGTTAGTGAAATGTTTTTAATTCTTGCAGTCTGGCGTCATGTGGATAAAACTGGACCAGAGGGCCATATTGATGCGCTGCTTATGTATGGACAAGGTAAGCATTTGGTAAAAAGTGTGTGTATTGTGAAATTGGACTTGTTTTTTTTGGCTCTTAAATGGTTCTTGTCTCTTAGATGCTGTTGTTGTTGTCGGGAATGGCCGTCTGCTTCGCTCTTGGGAGACCACAGTCGGTGGCTTGAAGTGGGAGGCAGTGCTTGATACTGGGAGGTTGTATTATTATGTGTATGTTTTATTGTGACCGTGTTAGGTTTAACTGACACATTAAACTGAGTGTTCTCTTTTGACCACAGCTTTCAGGCCGCTGCCTTAATTGGAGTTCAAGACTTTGTGAAGTATGTTGCTGTGTTGAAAAAATCTGCTATCTCTCTCCATGACCTTTCAAGTGGCAGTCAGATATGGGTGGAAAACCTACCTGACAGGTGATGACAAATCTTGGAACAGCTTTTCTTTATATTGCAATTATTTCTGATTATTCTGATTGCTGTAAAAATACTCTGCTAGAGATTAGTTCTAGCTCTCGACGACTTTTCATCTTTTTGCATCCTACAGTGACACTGTTCAGTATCAAACTATTTATTCTGGTGGGAATGGACTGGTGTTTGTTTTGGGATTTGTGCCGAGCTCCCATATTGTTATTGTCGAATACAAAATTGAAGATGGAGAAATCATGAACAAGGTATTTTTTACAGTTTACAGCACTGTTCAAATGATTGCGGTCAGTAAGATTTTTTTTTTTTTTAAAGAAATTAGTACTTTTATTTTGCAAGGATACTTTCAATTAAGCGTAAGAGTCAAGATATGTATAATGTTACAAAAAATTACATTTCAAATAATTACTGTTCTTATGAACTTTCTATTCATCAAAAAAGCCTGAAAAAAATGTATCATAGTTTCCACCAAAATATGAACTGTTTTCAACATGATTATAATGTTGCAATGCACACTGGTGTAATGATGCTGAAATTCCAGCTTTGCATCACAGGAATAAATTACATTTAACATGTAGTCAATTAGAAAACTGTTATTTTAATCTGTAGTAATATCACAATATAATATTTCACAATATTACTGTTTTTACTGGATATTGATCAAATAAAATGCAGGCTTGGTGAACACGAGATGACTTTCTTATGATCCAAAACTGTAAATGGTATTGTATAATGTGACAATACATAATTATATAAAAATAAATTGAGTTTTCTTTGTGAGCGAGTCAATCAATCACACATTTTCTTTTCGTAGAAATCAGTTGAAGCCGCATGGATGTCAAGCTTGGAGAACAGCTGCACAGTCATCAGCTCAGGGAACCTACTGTGTGTGGATCAGATCACACAGTCCTTGTACACTCTACCACTGCAGTCTGCAGAACACACAGAAATGAGACAGATCCACCTCCAGGTGCAGACGTCACTACATTTGTGTGTAACGTACAGTGATTCCTCAATCTTCTGTAATATAACGGATTTCTCCCCCCCCCCAAAAGACGCTAGATTTGGAGGTGGCATCTGGATTCCAGCCTGTTCTGACATCCACTCAACCCAATCCGGCACAACCTCCTCTCGCTGAGTTTTTCCTTCAGCTCAGTCCAGATCATCACATCCTTCTGCAGCTTAAAGTTGACCTCATCGCTCCGCTCAGAGACTTCAATCCAGTAAGAACTGATATGTCGTCTCACACATCTAAGGCCACGTTCGCACCAGGGAACGAAAATGAAAACTGGAAATGAATGAAATTAACAGGAACATAATTGAAAATGAAAACAAAATCAATTTTAATCTTTCTGAGTAGAAACGCTTATTTGAAAGGACCATTAACCGGTTAATGTTATTTTATCATTCTGTTAATTATTTTAATTTGGCTAGCAACCAAACATGAATTTATATAGTACTGCCTATGCAAATGTGACATTGGTGCTTCCATCATGCATAAAATCCCTTCGCTTGGCAATGGCCTTGCTTTTGGATCTCAGGTTTTTCCAATACAAGGATATGTTACCAATCGTTAAAGTATTACATTTAATAAAGTGGAAATGAATGGCTGGTAATATCCAGTGTGGAGTGTTTTGAAACTAGTGAAAAATGCTGCAGAACCGCTACTTTTTAGAAAGTGGAAGAAAAAAAGTTTTTTTTAATAATTAAACAAGTTTAGTATTGTGGCCACTTGCATGTGTCAATGTTATTAACATTTGACCAAAATCAAGTTTTTCACAGCAAGTGTTGGATCTTTGTGTTTTGTCAGTTATTAGAATGTCATCATCTGACAGTATTTTTTTTTTTCTAGTCAAACAGTTTTTGTAATGTAATGTTTCAGAAAGAATACATGAACAGAAATGTCAAAATGCTGATTCTGCTAAGAGTGAGCCCATTTTTTTTTTTTTCCTGGTTTTTGAGGCCTGGTTAGCACAGCAACAGAATACGGTTGTGAGTCCTGTATTTGAGTCCTTAAAGGAGTAGTTCACTTAAAAAAAAACAATTGATGATAATTTACTCACCCCCATGTCATCCAAGATGTCCGTGTCTTCCTTTATTCAGTAGAAAATAAATTAAGGTTTTTGGTGAAAACATTCGAGGATTTTCTCCATATAATGGATTTCATTGGGAACCAAACGCTTCAAGGTCCAAATGAGAGTTTCAGTGCAGCTTCAAAGGGCTTTAAACGACACCAGACGATGAATAAGGGTCTTATCTAGGACCCTTTGTGTCATGACTCGAAAAAAGAGTTTGAACAGGAGAGTCACGAACGCTCATCACAGAACAGAGCAAGGCGAGCATTTGTGCTTATAAAACTAAAACATTTTTGTTTATTTTTAAATAACCGATCGTTTCGCTAGACAAGACCCTTATTCATTGTGGTTCCCAATGAAGTCAATTATACAATGCGAGAACACAAACACATTGCACAAGCGTCTGTTTTTGTGTGATAGTTGAGAGAATACGGGCTTGACTCCAATTGACTTTCATACAGTCAGTATTCAAGATGCTCGTGTGAGTTGCAGTGTGAATGGGATATTTTGAGACTTGCACTCTTAAGTAAATGCGGTTGTCAATCTCAAAAATGGACAGTGTGAATGTAGACTCAGAACCCTTAAATTCCTTAAATATATTTAGTATTTTTCTTAATTTAAAGACTTAAATCCCAATGTTCTTCATATTTCAGTCAAATTTGGTAGCTTTTGCTACATCTGGAGAGAAGACGGTTGCTGCTGTGATGACCCCAAAGAATGATACTGTGAGTCGCATTTCAAAACTCAACACAAAAAGTGTCGGTCTATGTTTATATTCTATGTATTTTAATGGTTTGTTTTTCTTACTCTAGGCTTGCAGCATTAATCTGTTCAGTGCTGACACAGGGCGAAGGCACCTTGACACTACCATCATCTACCACATGGACCCTAATGGAGGAAAGCCGAACAGAGTGAGGACTGATGCTGAAGAATATGAGCTTGAACGATTATAGGCCATTCATTTGTGTTGTAGATAATTTTGGTTTGTCTGTCCTTTAGTTATATGTCCACGCCTTTCTGAAGAAAGATGACTCTGTGGGCTACAGAGCCATGGTCCAGACGGAAGACCTTACACTCACCTTTCTACAGCAACCTGGTATGATTTACACTATGTAGGACGAGGAGTGCCTCACTTATTTACCCATTTATTAATTCCAATGCATTACAATTAAATAATTATTTAAAGACTATTTAATTCATATATGTGACCTTGGATCACAAACCAGTCACAAGTAGCACGGGTATATTTGTGGCAATAGCCAACAACACATTGTATGGGTCAAAATTATTGATTTTTCTTTTACGCCAAAAATCATTTGGATATTAATTAAAGGTCATGTTCCAAGAAGATATTTTGTAAAATCCCTACCGTAAATGTATAAAACATTTATTTTTGTGAGTGAATGCAACACAATCAAGAACATAAATGGACTTTAATGGTGATTTTTCTCAATGTTTTGATTTTTGACACCCTCAGATTCCAGATTTTCAAATAGTTGTATCTCGGCCAAATATTGTCCTATCCTAACAAACCATTCATCAATGAAATGATTATTCTTTATTCGGCTTTCAATAAATCTCAATTTTAAAAAAATTACCCATGTGACTGGTTTTGTGGTCCAAGGTCACATATATGCATCTGACAAATGTATTTAGAAATTTTTAATTGTAAAAAAACAAAAAAAAAACTAATTTGTGCATTTAAAATATTTTATTTTATTACATTTTAACTACGTTTTTTTTTTCAAATTAAATAAACTGCTTTAAGTCAATACACTGATTTGTCAATTTGAAACTGAATTATTTACATTTTTATTGAATTAATGTTGATAAATGATTTCTTCATTTTGTTTTTAAGTGGCTCTCCTGGACCTCCATACTATACCTGTAAAGAATGATGTAAAATTCAAATAATTATATTTTTCAGAGAAATATGATGTTATTAATAATATGATATTACTATTAATAATGATGAGGAAATAATATATCAAATATAAATTTAAGTTGTCAGCCACTGCTAGCATTTTTGATAATTTTTTTTTGTGATTTCACTATAATTTGTGAATAGTTGAAGTTGAACATACAATATATCGAAAGAGAGAACAAAGCCCCTGCTTTTAAACAAAACAAAAGGTTTTATTGTAGCTTCATGCATTTTTTTTTATCAACACTTGAATGTGGGTAAGTTTCGTAAAAAAAAGCTACATTATTAGAATTTGTTATTTTCTTTCAAAGACTGCAGTGTTCATAAGCAATGATTTGATCAATTGTGTCTACTTCTTTGCCTGTTTCGATCAGGAAATTCGGTACTATTTCAGAAGATGCATAATAGTGCTCCCCTACCATATATTTCTGTCAGTGTGTTGTCTCATAAATGACGGAATATTGTCAATGGTGGGGAAAGAGTTCATATAAACAACAAAAGGCATGCGGTTGATTTTGGTGTTCTACTATAGGCAGGGTAGTCTGGATGAGGGAGGAGGCCCTGGCTGATGTGGTCACCATGGAGATGGTTGATCTGCCACTCACTGGAACACAAGCAGAGCTGGAGGGAGAGTTTGGAAAGAAAGCTGGTAATGTGCAACAAAAATGGAAACCATTGTTCATGTCCTTTTTTGCTTATAACAAATTGTTTATAGTCTCATTCTTCCATCCTGGCATTTTAAAGCAATCAGGTTAAGAAAAGTTGGTTCACAGTATGAATACACACATCTTAAAGTCAACATGAAGTGTCATTTAAAAGCCGTTTTACTAAAGATGTTTAATTTTAAAAAGTACAGCTCCATCAGGAATTTATTTAAATGAAAAGTTGTCTAAATGATTTGAAAGTAATTTTTGCCTTTTAAAATACATGCACCAATTTAAAACATATTGAATATATAGATATTCATGTTGACTTTAAAGTTTAAAATCTGTTCAGATTTAAACCCTATATGTGTTATGTAAGCCTGTGTTTGTGATGTATATGTGTTGTGACGTTGCTGCTTTTGCTGGCTAAGCACAAAGACCCTTCTGTCTTTCTCATCTGTCCTGTTTTCCATGGCGTGCCATTTCTTTCTGTATTTATTTCTTTCTGTGTTTTCTTTTGCACTTGCTGCACTCGGATCCAGCCATTCAAGGTAAAGTAGAGAGCTTCCTCTTAATTTTGCTTCTCTTCCTAATCCCGTTTATTTTATCCAATGTTTGCGTCTCTAACTCTTAGACAATACGTTGGCTCAAGAATGTTACTAATGTTATAGCTGATTGTTTTGTTTTTTTCTTCAATGCAAAAACATTACACTTATCACCGATCTCTTGTTCCCTTCAGATGGGCTGTTACCCATGGTTCTCAAGCGCCTCTCTTCCCAGTTTATCCTGCTGCAGGCCTGGATGGCCCACCTTTGGAAACTCTTCTACGATGCCCGGAAGCCTCGCAGCAGCGTGAAGAATGAGGTCACCATAGACGCACTATCTCGGGATGAGTTTAACCTGCAGAAGATGATGGTGATGGTGACTGCCTCTGGAAAAGTAAGTTCAGAATCACAGATGT
The DNA here is from genome assembly GCF_988280905.1 of Pimephales promelas. Classification (NCBI taxonomy): domain Eukaryota; kingdom Metazoa; phylum Chordata; class Actinopteri; order Cypriniformes; family Leuciscidae; genus Pimephales; species Pimephales promelas. The sequence continues at coordinate 18,297,093 of NC_142788.1, read as the reverse complement.
TGTTTTTTTTTTCCTTTTAGCTGTCCTTCCGGTAAACAAACACATCTGATGTTTTTCTCCACAGCTCTTTGGCATCGACAGTAAATCAGGAACCGTTTTGTGGAAACAGTATTTAAAAGACATTAAACCCAACTCCATCTTCAAGCTTATAGTGCAAAGGACCACTGCCCATTTTCCACATCCTCCACAGTGCACACTTCTTATAAAAGACAAGGTAAGATTTTGAAGTTCGCTTTTGTACGGTCTAATGCCATTTTTTTTTTTGCTTTCTTTTGTTAGCTTGTTTATTTATTTGAGCTTTTTGTTTGCTTTTTAGTTAGTTTTACTCATTTGTGCATTTGTCTTTGTTTGCTAGTTTGTAAATTGTGCATTTGCTTGTTTATTCGTTCGCATGTTGGTCTGTTCATTTGCTTGTTTGTTTATTAACTTTCAGACTGATCTCATGAAATGGCGTATCTATGACACATTTCCATTTTTGGCGTGCTATTAACACACATAATCGCTTTTCATTTTTGTTTATGAACACCGTTGACTTAACGTTACATTACTGTATATATATATATATATATATATATATATAAATATATGACCTACCTATCACTGGGGTTAATAGCATTTATGAGTCTTCCCTTACCATCCCAGGAAAATAAAATATCGCTTCCCAGATGTAGATGTACATTTTGCTTCGTTTCGCTCGGACATTTAATGGCGTAGACATACACGCGGATAGCTGAAAATGCGTATAGATAACCCGCCACTTGACTTGAAAGTGGCGTGTATGTTTACGTAAAAGTCATGATGCCATGTTGTAACTTAAGTTGTTTGTTTGTTTGCTTGTTCATTTGTCTATTCGGTTACTTGTTCATTTTTGTAATTTGGTTTTGTTTATTTTAGGGCAGTTATGTGTTTATAATTTAAATAGGATGATTCAATGGTGAACAATTACTTTTTTGTGCTCAATTTTAAAATCGATTGTATTTATAGGACACGGGTCTTGGAAGCCTATATGTCTTCAACCCTATCTTCGGCAAGAAGAGTCACATTAGTGTCCCTGCTTTACCCCGACCTGTGCTTCAGACCCTTCTGTTACCTGTCATCGACCAGGACTATGCTAAAGTCCTTCTACTTATTGACGATCAGTACAAGGTAGGTATCCGTCCTTCTGACAAACCTTCCGTGTTCCTTGCAGAACCTATTTCTTTTATTTTCTCTTTCAGGTCACAGCATTCCCATCTACCAAGAATGTTCTACAGCAGCTTCAAGACACAGCATCCTCCATATTCTTCTACCTAGTGGACTCCAGTCAGGGAAAGCTGTCAGGATTTCGTCTGCGCATGGTTGGGAATCATTCAGCAATCATACAGATAGAATGCACTTTTGGTGCTGGTGTTCATAAATGAATCTCTTTTTTTTTTTCAGGATTTGTCTACAGAGCTGATCTGGGAGGTGGTCATCCCCACTGAGGTGCAGAAGATAGTGGCTGTCAAAGGAAAGCGTGCAAATGAGCATGTGCATTCCCAGGGCAGAGTGATGGGGGATCGAAGCGTGCTCTACAAGGTACTGCTGACCTTTATGACTTTATGGTTCTCATTGGCTATAGGAGATCACATTTCTAATTGTATGTCCTGTCTGTTGTTTGTCTTACCTGTTGTTCCTCTGCAGTACCTAAACCCTAATCTCTTAGCTGTGATAACGGAAAGCACAGACACTCATCAGGAGCGCAGCTTTGTTGGAATCTTCCTGATTGATGGTGTGACTGGCCGTATTGTTCATGAGGCAGTGCAGCGGAAGGCCAGAGGACCAGTTCACTTTGTGCACTCTGAAAACTGGTTGGTGGTAAGTACACAGGCTTATCTATCTTTGGCTTGTCTTTTATTATGCCTGTGATAGATGTATACATGTTTCTGGTACAGAACTGAACACTACTTTTTGTGTTTTCTTCCTTCTAGTACGTATACTGGAACTCCAAGTTTCGTAGAAATGAGTTTTCGGTGTTGGAGCTCTTTGAGGGAGCAGAGCTTTATAACAGCACAGTATTCAGCTCCCTGGACAGACCACATCCACCTCAGGTGCTGCAGCAGTCGTATATCTTTCCTGCTCCCATAAGCACTTTGGAGGCCACACTTACAGAAAAAGGCATCACCAGCCGACACCTCCTTGGTTAGTATTGAGCATTTTGGAAATTGACAGTTATTGTTGTTATATGTTGTTGCTATTACAATATTATAAATCACTGATTCTTGAAACTTTGGCAAAAACATGTCCCACTAAAAAAAGTGCTAATTCTGTTGGAAATTAATAACATTTTCATGAATGAAAAGAATCAAGTTTATAATCAGGGGGTCCTTTGCACATATGTAAGGTTCTTTTATAGGTTTATTTTTCATTTTTATTATTTTAATGATTATATGCTGGCCCATTGCCTACAAAATCAGCTGTCCTCGGATAGGAGATAATCATTTCAACTTGATTAAAAAACAAAAAGGAATAATTGAATAATATATTTACCACACAAAAGAGTACATTGTAATATGTATTAAAAACTAAAAACAGTGAGTTTTGAACAATATTTACTATTATTTTGTGGTTGTTCAAAATGTGTCCCACATATTCGTCACCACCGTCAGATATTTATAAAAAGCAATAAAATCAGGCAACTACAAGGTCAACTACATTCCTCCATACCCCATTTTCAAACCTTCAGCTTTACAGCATGCTTCAAGATCACTCAAGCTCCCGTAATTTTGCTATTTTCTCTTAAACTTGTTCATATATTTGGGCACTGCTACTGTCACAACCATAACATGTCAACACCGTCTCTTTTGTATAGAAAATATTAAATTAGATTATGACATAATTGTATACTTTTTAAGAAGAGGTCTGAAGTAGCTAGCAACAGAGGGGAAACAAGATGGCTATAATGTGAACAACTCATGCATATCATGTGAAAGAGTAGGTTTTGTCACCACCGTCAGACGTCACCACCGTCAGGTTTTCTATCTGACGGTGGTGACATACCGTGTGACGGTGGTGACAAAACCCCCCAAATGGTCTATAACAGAGGCTAGAATATAATTGTTGATCACAATAAATACCAATATATTATCCTGTAATGTTCCATTCACCTTTTTAATATTTTTATTTATTTAATTCCCCCCATATTTCTTCCATACAGGCTTACACTGCATGCTACTATTAGCGCGAGTGAGAGTGAGGATGTTTCCTGATATCCTCACGGCTGTGGTTCAGCTGCAGGAATACAGCAGTTCTAATCTGAACACGTTTGATGCGATTAAATTGTGTTTCATGACGTCCATTTAGATTTTTGCCCACACTAAAAATTTGTTAAAGCCTAGCATGGATAGGAGCAGCAATAACCCCCTTGGGGTAAACAGAACAGAACCAACATGAATGTTTTGCATATTATTTCAAAATTTAAAGTACAATATAATTCGAGAATTTATTCAGATTCTTGGGGAATCAGAATGTCAAGTCCTGGCTGAGGAGTGGAGCTGGGGAGGGAGGAGGGTAATGAGCTCTTGAGAAACGTGATAGCTGATGATAATACTGAAGGAGCTTATATATGTGTACAGTGATAGGCATCATATTCCTATAGGGGGAGGTTGATCAGCTAATAGTCGGCTGATGCGAGCTTGACTAACGTGTACTTGATATTTAGACAGATTTTTTGAACAATTTTTGAGAGAAATAGGCTTTTTGTGTACATGGAAAAAGTCCTAGATCTTTGAGTTCAACTCATGAAAAATGGGGGCAAAAACAAGTGTTGCATTTATAATTTTGTTCAGTGTACATATTTATGAATTATACCATCAGCCTATCGTCCAATAGGGGATAAGGTGTGCCTTCCCTCTCTCTCAATTCACTATTATGCCATGTTCATTTGGCTTATGTCATTTGGGATGCACATAGTGCAGCTACTGCCTACCTACACAGCACATAGTATGCACTATCCATTCCAGGCTATGCATCTCCAATGACTAAAGCCAAATGAAAATGGCATGACATCATTTAAACAAATCTAACATTCGCTGTAATTACCCCCAATTTCATAGTCATTACACTCAACTTTGACTTTATGTATTTTAGAAAGTTATGGCTAGGCAGCAGCTATCTGTAGAGGAGAGAAGGAGAAGAAACAGGGAATACCAAAAAAAGCTGAGAGAGAAAATACACAGTGAGGCAGAGTTAAATGAGGAATACCTCATAAAAGGAAAAAAATGTTTATCACAGTGCTCAAGATTGTTTTTTTTTTTTTTTGGACCAAAGAGTTAAATGAAGTTGTTAAGCAAGAATTGATTGACTTGAGTGGTATACATTGTGGAATTGTATGTTGTAAAGAGGCCACAGTCACCACCGTCAGATTAATGTCACCACCGTCAGTTCTAAAGTCACCACCGTCAGAGGGAGTTTTATTTGTTTTAAATGAATATGCTTGAAATATGATTCTTCAGTGCTGTTGAGTTATTAAAGTAATAGTCTCTTTTAATACAAAAATATGTTTGTTAAATAAAACAACATTAACTTTTCTATTTAGGCTTAAAGTAAATGTTGTATGATGTTATATCTTTTAAAGGAGTACACGCAAAACAGTATAAAAAATGAACAAAAGTGAATATTCAACATTTAACAGCATATATGTGTACCAAGAATGCCAGATAATGATTTAAAAACTCTAAATACATATTAGACCAAACAAATAAAAAATAATTTGCTATTTATTTTGTCTGACGGTGTTGACAAAAACAAAGTGATAACTGGAGAAACGCCTATTTTATGAAAAAAATACAAAATGAGGAGGTTGCACCGTGCATTGCTGAACAGCCAAGACCTTGCTTTATAATGATATACCTTCAGATTTTGTAATTTAACTAACTTTTTATTTTCAAAATTAAAACCTGTTTTATCCAAATTCCCAAGAATCACTGAAATGTATACTACTGTTTAAAAAAAACAAAACACAAAAATGTGAATTTAGGCATCACAATATGTATTTCATAATGTACAGATTGAAAGATGACAAATCCTTTTAAAATCTTCTGTAATAATGAGTTTATTATATATATATATATATATATATATATATATATATATATATATAGTGTCTTTCTACAAACTCAGGGTTGCTTTACAATATTAAAACACAAGAACATGGCAGCAGGCATAGAGATATACTGAGTGTACAAAACATAACATGAAATTGATCGTGAGGTTAGGAATCAGAAAAACATCAGGTGAAAAATGTGTAATCATATGAGGCCGTCAATGTGTTGGGGAATGGATTTCCAGGGGGTGGGGTCAGAGATACAAAAGGCCCTGCCACCAAACGATTTGTGCCACGGGACCAGCAACAGACCATATTCAGAGGACCTAAGTGTTCAGACATGGGTGTACTTGGGTATGAATGAGGTCAGAAATATATGGGGAGCAAGACCATAGAGGACTTGTGATGTGATGTGATGTGATGAAGTGTCTTGTATTGAATACGGTAGTCTATGTAAAACAGGAGTAATGTGGGGAGATTTCTTGGTACATGTGAGGACCCTGGCTGTAGAATTCTGAATATATTGGAGCTCATTTATTGTTGTAGTGTGGGGAAGCCTAACAAGTGAAAATTGCAGTAGTCTAGCCAGGAAGTAATGGAAGCACAGACTGGGGTTATAGCATCATTGATATTAAACAAGCAAAGTTAAACAGACATAAATAAGCAATATTCCTGTGGTAAGTGTGAAAATGTGTGGAATGAGAGAGAAGAATCAAAAATTGTATATATGATATACGTATATATATATATAGATGTATATAGATAAAGGTCTTAAGACAAATATCTGCGTTCTCTCTATAAGTGTTACTCTTTTCTTTATAGTGGGACTGCCATCAGGCAACATTTTATCCTTACCAAAGATGTTTTTGGACCCACGGAGACCAGAGTTGATCTCAGAACAGAGTCGGTGGGTTCTCACCTAATTTTTGCTATGTTGAGAAAAATGTCACGCACATGATTTAATCAGGATGATTAACAAATTGCTTTGCCGAGTAAGTTGAACAATGATTCTCACACCATTTAGGGAAGAAAACCTCATACCATATGCTCCAGAAATGCCCATTCGTACGGAGTGGTTTATAAACTACAACCAAACTGTGTCAAGAGTAAGAGGCATCTACACTGCCCCTTCTGGCCTGGAGTCTACCTGTTTGGTAAGAGTCAGAGTTTAGTCCATTTTTCCTTTCACAGTATTAAAGGGTTAGTTCACCCAAAAAATGTAAATGATGTCATTAATGACTCACCCTCATGTTGTTCCAAGAACACCGTTTAAGATATTTTTAAGATATTCTTGCGGGCTTGGAATGACATGAGGGTGAGCCATTAATGACATAATTTTCATTTTTGGGTGAATAACCCTTTTAAGTAACTTTATGCTAGTATGATTAGTCTTAAAGAGCACCTATCATGGATTTTTGAAAATGACTGTTCATGTGGTGTGGATTATAGCTCTAAGGCAATGAAAACATCCTGCAAAGATTTATATCTGAAAGTGCACCGTATATAAAGTTATTGTCTTTCAAACGTGAGAGTCGACTCTTGAGTCTATGAAATGAATTGTTATTGAAACGAGTCATTAGCTGTTACATCGTGACGTAGAGAGGTCATTGGCCGCTCCCAACAACTGCGCGCGCATACGGAAGTGTAAACTTGACAACACATTCAAATACTTCAGCTGAATTGCATCATGTCGAGAAGACGCTGTGTTCTACATTGCAAAGACAGTTCAGCCACTTGTTTCAATTGTCCAGGGACGAGCATGTGAAGAGTCAGTGGTCAGAATTCATATTTGCAACGCCCGAACCTTGTGTTCTCATCATTTTAATGACGAATCATTCAAAATTCAAAAACCTAAATGAATTCAAATGTGGATTCGCAAGCCGGTTGTTCCTGAAGGAGGGCTCAGTATCCAGTGTATATGGATCAGGTTCGTCCTCCTCCGAATCACAATCTGTAAGTATTATTAATAATGTTTGCTGTTATGTTTTCTGTAGTGTACACTCCGCGCAGCTTCTAAGCGGGGTAAAGTTAGTTTTGTTTTTGATATTCACCAGACATTCATTGAAAAATGGCAATTACCTCCTAAACGACTTAGCCAAATATGACTTCGCTCTATCTAATAAGCACTACCCCTCAAAAGCCGCCGCAATGTGAGTTTCGCCGGGAAAGCTCGCTCTTGACGGAGACGCGAGTAAGGGACCGTGTGGAAAGTGCACTTTTTCTGACACGTTTGTTCAAACACTATATACAATTTTCAACACTTGACAAGCTATAATCCTGGTTATGGGCGTTCCGTTGCTAACAAACTCTGCCTACGGTTTACCAATTACAACTGACTGGGCCATTTGACCAATCGCTGATTCGCGTCACTCAAAGGAGGTGTTTGGAAAAATGAGTCTTCGAACGAATCATTTGGGAGTCGTTGAGCAAATCAGTTAAAAATAAATGCATATTATAAGACAAATACAGTGTTTTTTTATCCTTGCATGCACGTTAAACTGTTTTTGGGAACTCCTAAAACAAAAATAGGAACATTTCAAATGCTATGATAGGGGCTCTTTAATTGAAGCTCTGTATAATGTAATAACAATGACATGAATGTGTATAGTCACACTAAATAATTTCCATTTAATTACTTTATCCTATAGGTGGTTGTGTATGGTCTTGACATCTACCAGACCAGAGTGTTCCCCTCCAAGCAATTTGACGTCCTTAAGGATGACTATGACTATATATTAATCAGCAGTGTACTCTTTGGCCTCTTCTTTGCCACCATGATCAGCAAACGTCTAGCAGAAGTGAAACTGCTGAACAGGGCATGGCGATAAGACTCATCCCAATGGCCTGTTGACTTCACTCTCGCCCTCACTGCAATGTGGTTGACACATTGATGGCAGGAGACTAGCTGGTGACCGTGTCAAAACTGCAAGATCATTAAAGTTTGGTGTATTTTTGCAACCAGCTGTCTTGGGGATCTTGTGGCGTCTTGAGTGTAAGTGCATAGATGGCCATGATAGTTTTTTCCCTTTTCAGAGAGATGTAATGTAGGTCTTATTTCCCCCCCAGCATTGAACAATACACTGTCTAATTTGTTAATTTATTGTGCCTTCCGGGGTAACAGCTCATGTGATTTTAAAGGTAGACTCGCCAAGTATAACAAAATAACTTTTTTTTTTTTTTTTTTTTTTTTTTCATTTTAGATTTCATTAAGTAAGTCTGAGCCTGCTTTTCGGAGAGGCTGGAGGATGAGTTGATGTGTTTTCAAAATTAATATTGAGGAAGGGTTATTGCAAAGGGACTGCTATTTTAATTTATGTTAATGAAAAGATTGAACAATGTGATTTGGATTGAAATTAAAATAGTAGTAAAATGATCTGTTGAGGTGTTAAAGATTCATATTGCCTAATTTCATGTACATGATTTAAATGGGCAAACACTAGTGCACATGTCAAGACGTTTGGATCATTTTCTCCTGTACATTAATGATAGAAGCTTCTGCATAGGAGTTTGGGTAGTCTTTTGTAGTTATTTTATGGTATGTCAAATGCACTGGATGGTTTGGAGCCATGTTCTTACTTGATATATTTATGAGCAAGATCCTATTATGCCATATACTTTGATTTTGACTCATACACATGCAAATCCTTGTGATTTTACTATTGTCCAGAATGTTTCTACTCTTTTGATTTTCATAAATAGGCCTGTTTATATACATAATTTTGAAAGCATCCCCTGTGCTGCAAATTAATGATGTCAGAAAAAATGAGTTTAATAATATTTATAACAAAAGGATAGATATTCAGTTAAGTTGGTAATAAACCTAATGCTTTTTTAAACATGCATAAAATATTTGTTCTTTTCTCCCCAATCGGTAATAAAAGATCTCCTTCCTAATTGTTGACTCTTGAATTGTCTACTCTATACTCTTAAAATGTATTTATTGAAGTTTGAAGAAACTACAATTGTGGGTATTCTGGGGAAAAAAAGTAATTCTGTCAATGTTTACTCACCCTCGTGACACAAACCTGTGTTGAAAGGACCAAAGAATAAGACATTTTTGAATCATGTTTGTATCCTAACCTTTTTGGTTACTGTTGACTTTCATTATACGGACAAAAAAGGTGAACATGTACAACTGGTCTGATTTTTGATTATTTTAAAGGGATAGTCACTTAACCCTAAAACCGTATTCTGAACAAATGTGGGCAAAATAGTTTTGATTTATTTTTTTAAAAAATACTTCCCTTGATCTGAGCGATACAAGACTTGGCTACTTTTCTTAAGTTGGCCTCCTGAACACACAATTTTTTTTGACTCAATTCTACAATGTTAAGTGGGTGAAAAAAAAACCCTCCTTAATCATGTATTTGGGTCAAAAATGGGCACCCATAGAAATGAATGGAAAAACTGTAATTTAGAGCATTCTAAAATAAGCCAAAATAAGGTCATCTTTAGGTTTTAGCTCTAGGAACTTATTGGAATGATATTTTAATGTAGTTAAAATTAGCAAATTTAGTAAATAAATTCAAAAATACCCCCAAAATAAAAAACCCATCATAAATGGATAGACAAAACTTTATCGAGGGCAGTTATATAACATTTATGATAAATAAAAATTAGGATCACACCTGAGTCCTCTGTGCCCACATTTGTCCACAATTACAGGATTAAGGGCTATAAAGTGAATATGATTTGGAACAAAAAAAAAAAATGAGGAGATGTTAGGCAGAAAGAAAGCCTCAGTCATTATTGCATCTATTATCCCTCATATAATTAAACTGAATAGTGACTGAGGCTCATTCTGCCCAGCATTTCCTTTTAAGTTTCAGAAAAAGTAAGTATTACAGGTTTGGAAAGACATCACACTCCTGTTATTTTCTCAGAAGGTCACAACGTGCTCACATCATGAAACAACACGTTTCATGTTTATCTCTGACGACAGTTCCTGTTATTTGACGTCTGATGATTAACCTCATTTCCGCTCTTGGATTCTAATAGAGTATCTCAAGATGGCGTCGAGTGGAGGAGATGGAGAACCTGAGTGGACCGCAGCCGTACGGCCACTTTTATCAGCGTCCTACACGGCTTTCGAAACGAAAGAGCTACCTCAGCTTATAGGATCCATCATAAACAGGTCAGACGAGGGCTTGTTTGTTGAGTTCCCCCGTGCAGGGCTGAAATAAACTGTTGAGTGACTCCGCATTAGCTGTGATGCTATGGCAGCACCGAGGCTGTGACTCAAAACCCTAGTCAGCTGACTACCTTGACAGCATTTCTGAGTATCATGAGAGGGTTTGGGCCGTTCCCAATGCGCATATAATGACCCAAATTGCTGTCTGAAATGGTTTCTAAAGCCAAAAATGATTTTGAACGCGCAAATGATTCCTTAAAATGCTTTCTACGTAACCAGCTCGCTGGGCTTTGAGACACAGCTGGAGTGTTACTAACTGTGCATTTACAGTAGCAGATGCATCAGATTCTGCTTCATCATCAGGCCGGGGATCCATTCTTTTTGGTTCATATAACCGGCCCGAATATTTTTATTTTAACAATGTCGATTACTTATAATGAACCCTAAATCCACTGACATCCAACCCTAAATAAAGTGATTTTAATTTTTGTGTCAGAAGTGAATTAATTGACACCGAATGAGCTTGTGAGCCTCCCTCTCGACTAAACCCAAACAACGCTAGTTAGCCTGCTAGCCACTGTCAAGACGTGCTACTTATAAGCGTCCCTTTAAAATGTCAAGCAAGTAAATCTTCATCAGTCAGTGGAAACCACATTAGTCCCATTTACACAAAGTTTTATTTTTTTCGTTTCAATTTAATGCATATGGGGGTGTGCCTGCTAACTAGCCAGCTATGACTTAGCAGCTGGTGCTAAGTGTTGTTGATGGTTCGCTAATTGTGTAAGCCTCGTTTGGTTAAAAATTAAACGTCGAAAGTCTGTTTGAGTTTGTTGTAGGTTTAGTTGTCAATTTCAAAGGCTTGTTTGTTTCGGTGGAAATATGTGTTACGTTACTGTCATCAAAGTTTCGTTTTACAGAAAAAGTGTTAGGTGTGCCGTGTACGCAAATAAACACATTGCCTTGTGTGTCATTTAACGTTAATGCTTTATAAACACTGATCTGACTACGAGCCAAACCACTGTCTGAGGTTTAAAATAAACAGTAAGCGCACCGAGTTGAATTTGATTTATAAAACATTAACCGTGTTGTCTTTTTGATTTATCGCTGTTCATGAGCTTGTGCAACTTAACCAGTCAAAAGTGAAAGTAGCACTAGCTGTCAATCTATACTGGACTAAACCAGTTTATGTTCGTAGAATTTAGTTTTTAAATTCAAACTGCAACAATTTGTGTTACTGTCCCATATGTCTCTATTCATTCTGGATTGAATCATTAATATTTTAATATTATATTGTTTGCTGACATGAGTGTATTGTTAAAAAATAAAAGTCTATTCCCAATGCAATTCTATTAAACGTATATACAAACGCTTTAAGGCATACCATTTAAAAAAATAATTTTGTTAAACTAAATCTGAAATATAATTAAATATATCAAATGATAGAAAATAGTAAAATTACAAATATAAAAATAATTATAGCATAATAATTATATAAAAAATCTAATAATGACAAGCTCAAAACAACATTACTAAAATGAAAAAAAATGATATATATATATATATATATATATATATATATATATATGAAAAAGCTTATTATTAAATGCAATAATATAAATAATACTAAAACTACTGGTACAAACAGCAATTATTAAAATAGATTTTAGGAATCATTTAGTATGCAACTTAAACACTTTTTAACTACATTTGATACCTTACATACCTTGTGTTACCTGGAAATGTCACATTACGAAAATAAAACGAGTTGTAAACTGCAATTAATTGATTGTTACCGTTTTTCTCTTCTTTTTTTATAGTGAATCTGAGATTCTTCACCATGACAAACAGTATGAGCCATTCTACTCCTCTTTTGTGGCACTATCTGCACATTACATCACCACTGTTTGTGGACAAAGTATGTCAGATGTCAATATTTTATTCTAAAAATATAATTTCCTTCATTTCTAGCCGAAGTAGACTACATCATATGTTTTAGCTGAACGTAGACGTATACCGATTTAACTGGCTATTCACAATATTCCTATTTAATAACAGTTCTTCTGTCACATTCTAGTTCCCAGAAATCAGTTGCTGTCAGTAGCTGCAGCATGTAAAGTATTGATTGAATTCTCATTGCTGCGTCTGGAGAATCCTGATGAAGCATGTGCAGTCTCTCAGGTCAGACATGAACCTTTTGATCAGAACATGGTGTACATTCTGTCTGTTTGAATAAGCATAGCATTTTCTTATAAACTAACTTCCTCTCTCTTTCCGCTCAACAGAAGCACCTGATCCTCTTAATAAAAGGCCTTTGTACTGGCTGCAGTCGATTGGATCGGACAGAGATCATCACCTTTACTGCGATGATGAAGTCGGCCAAACTTCCTCAAACTGTCAAGACCCTTTCTGATGGTAAGGGCTGTTTTAAATGGTCTTAGCCATAGTTCCAGTAATCTCTGTGGTTTGAATATAGGTTAGACTCAGTATAACGGGATGGGAATATGCAGCAGCAGTGTTTTGGTGTGTTAATCATTTGCCTCTTGCTTGTTATTTCAAGTAAATAACTTCAGTTGGTGAAGATGTTTGCTTTGCCTTTTGCCTTAAAAAGGCTAATTAAAGGGACATAACATCTGGTGTTGCGCTGATTTGAGGGAAAATCTACAGAATTATTGTATACACAACTGTTCAAGTTTGGGGACTGTAAGGTTTTTTTAATCCTGTTGAAAGAATTATTTTGTGCTGGAGTACATTTCTTGTTATCGATGTTGAAAACGGTTGACTTTTTTCAGGATTCTTCTTTGATTAAATAAAAAGTTTAAAAGAACTGCATTTATTTGAGGGAAAAAAATTGTAAAAGTATAAATGTCTTTACTCCAACCTTTTTGATTAAGTAGTCCATCCTTGCTGAATAAAATTATTAATTTCTCTAAACCCTAAAGTTTTGAACGGTAGTAAAAAATGTGAAAAGAAGCTGAAAGAAAGTAGGATACTCTTTTTGGTAAATGATCTGTTTTGACAAAATATTAAATAAACACAGGCTTAGTACACAAAGGGGCAGAGGTTTTGTTGGATTGGAGGTTTTTAAGGTGCCTTTGCAGTTCATTTGTCTTACAATGATGCAGGGCTGGTGGTACCCAGATGATGTGTCAGAACTATATTTGTCCCCTAGGTTTGTGCAATATATCTCATTTGTTTATTTTAACGATATGCTGCCGATTTGACATTATCGAGTATATCCGTCACCCAGAGAGTGCTTGCATACGTGATGTAGTCTTGTAGTTTAGACTTGTTTGGGTGCACATTTTCACTGTGTAATAGTCTATTTATACAATTTAATATAGTTAATAAATATCACACGAAGAGTACAGTTTTTCTGTGATTTTATACAAGTTTAATACACAAGTTAATTTTAAGTGACTTAAATTTTAGACACCATATTGACTGTTCTATTTCCTTTTGCTCCTGAACGCCAGAGGCAGTGCTAAAGCATTACTGGAAAATCCCCGTGCTCGCACTTGACAGAGAATCGAACAACAAAGTTGTCACCTCATGGCGTATCTTCAGCTATAATACCTACTTAACACTTTTTTTTTCTTATTCTGGCCTGATTGAATCGAAGTAACTTTATTTTGTGCAGCTTGCTGCTGAAGGGTTCTTCAGGATGTATGCAGTGCAATGATGAGCTATTGTCTCGTGCGTGCAATTCTACAGCAAACCTCGATAACCTACAAATAATTTTAACAATGCGTCATGGAAGTAGTTTTCAATAATTTGACACTCCTGCAAGTTAGTCATTGTCGTCTTTTTTCCCAAAAAATTACATCCTCCTTCAGTCCACACAATTCAGTCCAATTCAAAGCAAGGCATTGTCTCATCTGAGTGTTATTAACCTTTTTTTACTCATGTGAGTGCTGAAATGGTAGAAAGGAAGCTTTGTTTTCTTTCCTCTGTCAGAGAGGATTTAAGATCATCTTTTTGCCAGAATAGTCAACTAAAAGATGAGATTCTGTCTGCTGATATTCTGCAATCATCATTTGGTGCTCTTGCTTTCCAGTGGAGGACCAGAAGGAGCTTCCTTCCCCTGTTAACCCCGAACTCAGACATAAAGAAGTCCAAATGAACTTTTTCAATCAGCTGACGTCAGTGTTTAACCCTGACATTACCGTGCTGGCCTCTCCATCCGTTCACATGCAGGTCAGTGAATTAGATTGTTCTTTCAATTGAGTTCACAATAGCTATGTTTACATGGACACCTTTTGTTCGTTTGATAAATCTGAAAATAGCGTTTACATGAACACTAACAAAAGTGACTGGGTTTATGTGTCTCGCATGCAGCTTTTTTTAAACCAGCATTTAAAGGAAATCCATGACAATTTATTTGGTTACATGTGACTTTTTTGTTTTTCATTATGACTTTGCTGCTAGTCCGATTATTAGGGTCCACGTAAACGTAGCTGTTGATATGATCACTCCTTGGATTACTGCTGTTTTGTTATGAGCAAACAAAGATGTTTAAGGACAAAACTGTAATGTCATCTGTTTTACAGGGTGAGAATGAGTGTGATGACCAGACAACAACAGATCAGGCATTGCAGGCCAAAATGAAGAATGCCTTCATCTCTCAAAATGTGTCCAGTTTACAAGAATTAGGTGAGCTAAGCTTATGAGCTGAACATTTTCAACTCAAATACCACATGATCAAATCAGAGTTATCAGACCAAGTACCTTCTAGGCACAATATTCCCTATTAAGACCATACTCACTCGACAATACATACTCGCCATTTTGATTAATATCAATATTTATGTCGACATATTTTAGGAAGATTACAATTGCATTTTAAATTCGAGTACTTAATTTAAAAAAAAAAAAAATCCTTGATCCTCGAGAAACTTGCAAAATATCGGAAATGTAGCATTCCATGGATGAGAATCCTTGAAGTGAACAAGAACGTTCAAACTGTAAACAATTTGTTAACAGACAAGTGAAATTTTATGATACCGATTGTAGATGTTGTATATGTTGCTATTCACATAGTGAATGTTTATTTATTTTTTTGCTGCTTTTATACATATATGGACTTCTATATTTACAGGAAAAAAAAACATTTTGATGTCACACATTTGAGTTTCCCAATATTATCATTTAATATCAATTATACATATCTTTTAATATTGTAAACTTAAGTTAAACATTTTGTTCCACTGTATAAATTCTTCTTATCCCATGCATTACAGGAGGTTCAGAGAAGTTACTGCGTGTGTGCCTCAACCTTCCTTACTTCTTACGGTATATCAACCGCTTCCAGGATGCGGTATCCGCCAACTCTTTCTTTATCATGCCGGCCACTGTGGCTGATGCTACCGCTGTCCGAAATGGGTAAACCAAAGACTTCCTCAGCTCACTGCTTTTTGTTGAACCTGTAGAGAGTGAGTACACTGACTTCCATCCCCATTTCAGTTTTCACTCCCTGGTGATTGATGTGACCATGGCCTTGGACACACTTTCCTTGCCTGTACTGGAGCCTTTGACCCCTGGGAGACTACTTGATGTGACTGTGTTAGCACTAAGCTGCCTCTATGCAGGTGGGTTCATTGGAAAAAAAGCTTCTCTTGTAGAATTCAGATGTACACCGAGAACTTCAAGTGTGTGTGTGTTTTTTTCTCTCAGGTGTGAGTGTGGCGACTTGCATGGCCATACTGCAGGTGGGCAGTGGCTTGCAGCTTCGTGCAGCCTCCACTGGCTCCAAGGAGGAAGACTATGAAAATGACGCTGCTACCATTGTGCAGAAATGCGTATGTGTCATTAGTTGAGGTGGCAGATGACTTTTGAAAGTTTAATTGGCTTTGGTACACTGCTGATCTTCTGTTTTCCCTTTTTTCAACAGCTGGAAATCTATGAAATGATTGGACAGGCCATCAGTAACTCTCGCAGAGCTGGAGGGGAGGTAGGTGAATTGTTTGCCACAGAGAATACAACATAAGCGAGAATGAGATCTCGCTTATGCAGATCCCACATCTGAGATCTGGTTTCGTGTTTTAACAGCATTATCAGAACTTTCAACTCTTGGGCGCCTGGTGCCTGTTGAACAGCCTGTATTTGATACTGAACCTAAGCCCCACGGCCCTGGCTGATAAAGGGAAGGAGAAAGATCCCCTGGCAGCACTACGGGTCCGAGACATCTCCACCCGAACCAAGGACGGAGCAGGATCTCCTAAACTTGGCCCAGGGAAAGGGTAAATGCCTTTGTGTTCTGTGCTTTGTGATTTCCTAATGAATATGAGTTGTAATAAAAGAGTGTCTTAAAACACTGGACCTCAAGTTTAATCTTTTTTTAACGTTTAAGAGATTTTTTTTTTTACCTTGACAATTTTTCATGATTTTTTGCAGGATCCTCTTATCATTAGGATATTTTCCTCATATCATCATATTTATATTTATAAATTAAAGCAGTTTTGTTACAAAAAAAAAGTTGGGTAACACTATTTTATTGTCCTTGTTACATGAACTTACCATGGTTATAACAGTAAATTATGCATAATTATATGCAACTAACCCTATTTTAAGTGCATGTAGTTGCTTAGTATTACTCGGTACTTAAATATATAATTACACTGTAACAATGACAACTTAAAATGAAGTATAACCAAAAGTTTGCTTTTCCCAAAGAAAAAAATATATTGTCAAACTACTTTTTATGGTTTTCATTCTTTAAATGAGACCATTTTCTTCTCCATTATAATATTAGGACAGCATCATCCTGACATATTTTACTTTATGCACCACCCTAAAAATAAATTTAAAATGAATGAATTCAGAAATGAATAAAAAAACAAGCTCATAAGCAATAATATGTATTACATTCATTGTATGTATGAATTGGATTTTTAGTGTGGGTTTGAATATTACAAAAAATGTTTAAAAAAATTCCTCCCATCAGGCACCAAGGTTTTGGGGTTTTGTCAGTCATTCTGGCCAATCACTCTATCAAGCTGCTCACGTCACTATTCCAGGACTTACAAGTGGAGGCTCTTCACAGAGTAAGGCCAAACACAATAGCTTCTTTTGAAATAGCAGGGCATTTTAAAATTGTAAATGTGAATGAAGCCATTATCTGTCTTCAAGGGCTGGGCTAGTGACGGTCCTCCAGCAGAGCTGAACATCATGGCCCAGAGCACATCTATCCAGAGAGTGCAGAGACTCATTGACTCGGTCCCTCTCACCAACCTGCTCTTCACGTTGCTCTCCACCTCCTATAAAAAGGTATGTAACCTCAAGACTCGATCATGGTTGCTATGAGGAAGTAGTCTGTTGTGTTTGATGAATGTGGTGGCTCTGGTTGTGCTTGATTCAGGCATGTGTGCTGCAACGACAGAGGAAGGGTTCGGTCAGCAGTGACGCCAGTGCCTCCACTGACTCTAACACTTACTATGAAGATGACTTCAGCAGCACAGAAGAGGACAGCAGTCAAGGTAATGAACACTTCTTTTTACTTAAAGGGCATTGGCAAAGCACTGCTACTTGGGCGCAGAGATATCACGCAACACCTGAAATTGAAGCTTGCCACAAAGAACTGACGAAAGTAATGATAATGCATGAACCATTTTAATTGTTGATAAAGTTGAAGATGCAGACTCGCCATCTTCGCAGTAGTGAACAACGCACCTATAGAGACTAGAGAGAAATATGTACTTCATATGAATTGTGTCGGCACCTCTGTGTCTGATTATATTGTCCATATATTTGCTTCTTATTTATTAATCCAGGCAAATTTGTTGATGAAACATTGATTAAAATGATGATACAATTTTTACAAAACGAAATTCTCAAGCACAAATAATTTTCAAGCACAAACATGCATTTGCCCACCTATCAAAATGTTGGGGAGACAGTGAATAACCCCAATTTCAAAAAGCGGTGGAGTGTTCCTTTAAATGTGAGCTGTGGGGAAAAAAACAACAACCCAATTTGGAGGCAACTTGTTGTATTTTATAAATATAACCCTATGACAAGAAACTGACGGAAATCGTATACTTCTTAGAAATTCTTAGAAATATCAACAAATCAGAATTATACATTTTCAGAGCTATTCGTCCATTCTGCTTTGAATTTGGGGTCTACATCATTTTTTCTGTGCATCAGAATAACCCAACGTGTCATCAAAACTCCAGCTCTGACTGCATCGTGGTGACAATTCAAACAACACTCTTGTGCTACTGTACTGAAACACTTTCACAGTGTGTCCGAACGCAACACTAAACCGGTCTTATGTGACTTTTGAATTCTCATGAGTAATACAGTGCAGTGATTGTAATAAACTCTTTTAATCCCTAGTGCTCTCCAGCCACTCTTACTCTTATCTCTTTCTATTTTCTCTTAATAACAAACATGAGTGCTATTGTTGTTTTTATTAATGTGCAACTGGTACATGTCTCTCAGCATCTCAAAAAATGAGTTTGTGTTTCATAACCCTTTAACCTTGTAAATAAAGGCCACAGTGAGGTCAGACATTGTAGTTGATCTTGTAATTAAGAAAGAACATGACATTCAGCTTATATGTAGAGTTGTTGCTTTTACCAGTAAATCTCCTGGGTGATTCTCACAAAAAATCTCCAGGTTATATTTCAAAATCCAAAGGAAACATTATTTTTCTAAAAAATAAATCCTATTTTTGGACTTGTTTCATGACAATTAAGCACATTTTGCCAATGAAGAAAATAAATTCCATCATTAAGTTTGTATTTTGACATGATTGATATAATAACAATAACACATTCATTAACAATGAAGGAATAGTAATCAAAATCATCCTGTCCACGAACATGTATATTTGTTTATAATATTTTGTTAATTTTTTCCCTTGTTGTTGATTATTTTTTACTTCTAAATATGCTTTCCTAAAACACTTTAGAATTAACAAAAATTATAATTTCTGCAATTCAAATATATGGTTTACTGTAGTGTTTTTTTATTGCTGCTACAATTGAGAAGGGGTGATTTAAAAACACTTATTTTTGATAACAGTAATGTCAAAACAAACAAAAATAGACTTTTTATATTTTATCCTGTTTTGCAGTGAAACGGTGTATTTTTTTTTCAAGATTAAAAAACATACCGGTATGCAATAAAATCTCTGCAAGATTTAATTTAATATTTTTTTATTAACTTCAGTTTCCCTGTTCTCCTTTTTTACCCCTAAATAAGTAAGCTATATAAATGCATTTTATAATAAAAAAAGAAATAGCATTTCTGTAATGCTATTTTTTTCTCTTTTTTCATTCCAGTAGTCTCCTGACAGTTGGGAAGGGAGGATTTTAATGTGCTTAATTATTATATCAATCATGTCAAAATACAAACTTAATTTCCTGAAAAACAGTCTTAATTTTATGTGCTTTCGATGTTTTGCATTGAAACATGATTTCTTGACAGTTTTTGCGAGGTTCTCCCAGCTGTCTTATTTAATGGTATTAGAATGGGTTATTTTGTATGCAGCTGAGTACAGGGTTTGGTTGTAGTTTACTGAGCTAGTGTCAGGGCTGAGGAATCTCAGGGACATTCTCAGGCAGTTCCTGAGCACTGCACGCTGTAGTAAAAGGACAGCAGTCAGGCCTCTCCAGAGCTCAGAGTCAGGTCAGTTTACTTCCTGCTCAGGAACACTGTGGCACGTTAAGCATGCTCTGCTAACTGCCGATCTGGCAGCCATCACAGCTAGTGACAGTGTTCATTATTTCAGCAGAGAGAAGACAGGAGAGGACAAGAGCAGCTTGTTTCTCAGGTCAGCAGATCTCTGTTTTAGGTCAGACTCGTAGTGTCTCATTATGCTTCTGTTTATTGTGCAGTAAACAGTAAAAAGTTCTTAAAGGGATACTTCACCTCTGGAAAGTTGAATGTGTATGTAAAATGGGTCATTTATGTAGAAGAAATGTGAAATTATTTTTGAATTTGGAGCTTTCTAGACTGAGAAAAGCCAGAAAAAGTATTTTTGGCTTATGTGGGTCAAAGACAACAACTCCCAGAATGCACTTGCTCCGATGCCCTAGGAGGCCACGCCTACTAGTAACAGAGCGCAGTAGTTAAACAACAAGTGTAGGCTACTAGTGAGTCTCGGTGATGAGTCTGCCCGGGATTTCGATGTCCGGGATTCAGCTTTTGCGTTCTACAGTCGCCATTCATTATATTTACTGTGGCAAGCAGGACAAGGCCTGCGGTGAGATTACTGATGAGAGACACCTTTGAGACGCACCGGTCTCGTATCGCTCTCACGGAGAGGTGGGAATTTTCTTAACAATGTTAAAACGCACATCAACCGATCACTTGTTTAGCGTTCATGTAAACACTACATTCAAATTCTCCAGTCGGAATAAATTCAGTTAGACTGAAACAAAAGGTGTGCATGTAAACAATAAATGGCAACTGCAGAAAGCAAAAGCTGAATCCTGGACATTTTGTACGATCTCGGCAGCCGGATGAATGAGGATGAATGGTAACCCATACTACTTAGCTTTCTCCACAGAACAAGAGCCTGCTAGCTTAGCTTCCAAAAAAAGATGTCTGACACTATGTGTACATTCTGTGAGTGAGATCCCACCCTCTATGGGCGGGTTGAGAACATGCGGGACAGCCCCTACCACTGACTCTAGTCTTTAGCCTCTGGCTAAAAAATCCTCCAATGACGATTTTTTCGTCATCGGATGATTTTTTTTCTAGACAAAAAATACATAAATCTCTCGTCTCAGGGGATATGAGGGTGGAAAGCACAGTGATTCGAAAATACTACAGGTTTTCTACTAATACAAAGCTTAATGCTAAATCCTGAAGTATCCCTTTAAGTAGTATTATTTCCATGGCTAAATGGAAACAACATCACTGTTTGCATACAGTACAGTGACTTCATTGAATGTGGTGCTGAATGTCACTCTTGGCGTGTTTTCAGATGATGATAGTGAGCCCATTCTGGGACTGTGGTTTGAAGAGACTATTTCTCCCAGTAAAGAGAAGGTGGCACCTCCACCTCCCCCTCCTCCCCCACCTCTGGAAACATCCCCGAGACTCAAGAGCCCCAGCAAGCTGAACACGGCAGAGAACGGCAACATCCTGGCCAGTCGCAAGGACCCGGAGTTGGTAAGGCCACTATGTGAAGTGCAGATCTGATTTTGACTAACTTTGCTGCTGGAACTGAAATGTTGTTTTATGTCCTGTACAAACACATTTGTTATGTGGCAAGCTGATAACCAAATTAGACTTGTCTATGCTTGCTGCGTGCTGTTTCTGCTATGCCACCTGGTTGTCAGTAAATCCAATATAACTGCCATACCGGTTTACATTACAATACACAATGAGTGAAATGGATTGGAAAAACTATTTTAATGTTGACTTGATGTTGTTTCTTGTTCTAGTTTTTGAGTTTGGCCTCAAGCATACTAAACTTCATCACCACCTCCATGCTGAAGTCCAGAAATAATTTCATTCGCAACTACCTGAGCGTGTCCCTCACGGAGCAGCACATGGCCACCCTCGCCAGCATCATCAAGGATGTGGACAAAGATGTCAAAGGTTTTTTAAGCCCCCCCACTCGTATCCATGTCTTTCGTTTAGGCTTTTCCTAACATGCAACTTTTTTACCATCCAGGTTCGTCCGATGACGAATTCGCCTCAGCCCTCTATCACTTCAATCACTCTCTGGTAACGTCAGACCTGCCCTCTCCATCCCTACAGGTAAAGTATCAAATAATAGGCTTAAAAATGCCTGAGCTGCATCTCAGTATTACAGACAACAGGCATCTGATACCTTGTTTTGTATAACTTTTCTTCAGAACACTCTTCTGCAGCAGTTGGGTGTTGCCCCATTCTCAGAGGGTCCCTGGCCCATGTACATCCATCCTCAGTCTCTCTCAGTGCTTTCCAGGTTACTGCTGATCTGGCAGCATAAAGCCAGCCAGCAGGGGGAGCCTGATGTACCCGAGTGCATGAAGGTGTGGGAGAGGTAAGACAAGAATTACTTTTCTTTTCTCAAATGTAGCTTTAGATTCTTCACAACATATATTGTGCGTTAACATCAAATTCTTACTGTAACATATTTTCCGTAGGTTTGTATGCACTCTAAAACAGCACACGCTACAGGGAGCGGTGCCCGCTGACGAGGACCTAAACGTTGAACACCTCCAGCTGCTTTTGCTCATCTTCCACAACTTCTCTGAAAAGGGCCGCCGCAATGTCCTAACCCTCTGCATGCAGGCCATCGCTGAAATCGCAGCCCACGTAGATTCTCAGCTTCAGGCTGTACCCCTCAACTTGGCCCGCATCTTGCTTGTGTTTGACTACCTGCTGCACCAGTACTCAAAAGCTCCCATGTACTTGTTTGAGCAGGTATGTGAATGTAGCTGTACTTTCACTGGAAACATGCCACTGTTTAGTAGATGGTTTGGAACAGTTAGAATTTATTTCCACACTCAGGTTCAGTACAATCTCCTGACACCATTGGCATCCGGAGCCAGTTCTGGACAGGAGGGGGGAAAGAGAGGTGCCATTCCACTATATTATGGTTTCAAAGAGGTGGAGGAGAACTGGGCCAAGCACTGCTCGGCAGATAGGAGTAAGTCAGACCTCTTATATTTCTCTCCATTACGCTCTTGATAATGGCACTAAATTAGCAAAGCTTTCAACTGATGTTTGTTGAGTACTGCTTTATGTGTAAGAGCTGTTTTGATTGTTATTGATGCTCTCATTTAGATTCCACAGTGCAGCCGAAATTCTACTGCGTTCTGTCCCCTGAAGCCTCAGAGGATGACAGGAGTCGACTTGACGGCAAGGTGAGGCCACACATCACAAGTCTAAAGAAGTATATGAGCCATGGGAGTTAAAGAAAATCGTTTTGGTCGTTACATAACTTTTTGTTGGAAAGTTTGCATGAACTTTTCAGTGTCTTAATTCCCTGATATACTCACAACCATTAGGGGTAAAAAGAAGTTCAAAATATGTGACCAGTGATGTATTGTTAAGAGGGGAACACACTACATTACTGTCAGGCCGATTATTAATGTAATTAGGTCATTACGACTGATCATCCACAAATGCAATGGGTTTATTTCTTTTGCGCTCAATCTGTGTTTATGGTCTGTGTTTAAAGTTGTGTAGTGTGCGGTCTGAAGATTCTAGTCTTAGAATTTAATGAAAACCGATAAAAAAGGAAAAGGATTTTGTTGAATTTCAAGCAAATTTGTTGTAAAAAAGGATTACATTAAAAAAATACAACATTAAGTTATGTTCAAAGCTTAGAAGAAAAAGTTGAGAAGAAAAATTTCAGCTAAATGTCTTTCTTACATTAAAATGCACATCAAATATTTTTAATGGTTTTATTTATTTATTATATTTGTGTGTTATAATTGTAACCTAGCAATAATAACAATTATTATTAATATAAAAACACATTAATAATATAAACATGTTATAGGCCAGGCTTTAATGCAGCAGTTTTATATGATATGTATTTGGGGTCCTGTTCCGTCTCTATTTACCATGGGGCTCTTTGCCTTAAATTTGAAGACCCGTGTTTATATATAAATGTTCAAAGTAAGATAATGTGCATGTTATTTGTCAACTGTTACAGGTCTTCCAGGTGCTGTTCAATGGTGCGGTGAAGTATGATGATTTATACTCCTCGTTGATCTCCCTGTTGGCTGCAGGCTCCCGTTTTGACACAGCGAGACGGCAGGAAAATAAGCCCATCACCCCAGTAGTGAGTTAGACACATTCTGTGTCTTTTCACAATCATCTTGTGTCTGTGTTGGTTGACTTCTAAATGTTGCTGTCAATCTGTTACAGGAAGCATGTTCCTTGCAGTACTACTTCCTAGTGCTGTGGAAGATCTTGGGAGTGTTGCCACCCTCAAAGGCTTATGTTGAGCAGCTTAAGAGTGGCAACAGTGACCCCAGCGAGAGTGACATCTTACACACCCTGAGGTGGTCATCAAGGTTGCGAGTCAGCACTTTCGTCAACTGGATCCAGGTCGGTTTTGTAACCATAACATTAAGAAAATCTTGACCAAATGATCAAGGAATCCTGTATTTTGAGCTTCAGATTCATCTGTTAACTCTCTTTTATCAGGAAAACCTAGTGAAACAAGGAATGAAAGCTGACCACGCCACATCTTTGATCGTAGTGGCCTCGGCCAAATGCAGTGCAGTAAAATATGATGTGGATCTTGCAGAGGAATACATCGCCAGACAGGTACACTCTCGGAGTACAATACAATATACTGTATTGTCCTCTTAAACTTGTCTTGGCCTCAGTGTATGCTGCATTTCTGAATAAAGAATAAATAAAAATGTAAGAATTTATACTAAATTCTCATTCAATCACAGGATAAATCAATCTCACCTGAACAATCCATACCATAGAGAAAAACATGTCAACGGTCATAGATGGTCGTATATTGCGACAACACAGTAGCACAAATAACGGTCGCATAAACCTTAAGAACAGCAATAAAATAACAATAACCACCAATAAATAAGAATTATAAAATAAGACAATAAAT
This sequence comes from Pimephales promelas, assembly GCF_988280905.1. Classification (NCBI taxonomy): domain Eukaryota; kingdom Metazoa; phylum Chordata; class Actinopteri; order Cypriniformes; family Leuciscidae; genus Pimephales; species Pimephales promelas. The sequence continues at coordinate 18,272,364 of NC_142788.1, read as the reverse complement.
AATGTTAAGTAATCTGTGCTAACCCGAAACAATCATAGGTCTTTGTCCTTGCAATTCAAAAGTCCAATGGAGACGATTTTTTTCTTTTTTTTTCTTTTTTTCTTTTTTTTCTTTTACAGAGAGGTTACCATACCAGGTTTGAATCTCATGTCTGGTTAAACCCTTCAGAACAGCCTGATAAAGCACAGTCATGATTATTTTGTTGTTGACACCATACAATCTGAGTCTCCTCAGAAAGTTCAGTCTTTGTTGGAGTTTAGAACATACATTGTCAGAATGAACCTGCCATGTGAGCATGTTATCAATGTAGTAGCCAAGATATAGATCTCCTTGTCTCTTAACATATGACCTCCTCAATTAATTATCTCCTCCATAGATTTCGTCCTTTTGCTGCGTGGACCCCAACAGCATCCTACCTCTTCACCAAGTACCCTCTCTACAAACCATCTACACATTGGATGCTGTGATTTCCAAAGTGCAAGTGTCTTTAGATGAGCATTTCTCCAAAGTAGCTGCTGATACAGACCCCCAGAAATCCTCTGAGATCACCAAAAACCTGCTGCCTGCTACACTGCAGCTCATTGACGTCTATACAGCCTTCACCAGGTTCTGATTACACCACATACATTGATGTTTATTACAGATTTTAAAGGATTGTTCACCTTAAAAGGAGAATTCTGCTATCATTTATTCAAACCACCATAAAAGTTATTATTCATATGTTCATATGACTGCAAAATATGAAGGGCTTATACTTGATAGCTTTGTGTGAGGAAAAGGCTGAAATTTAAGTGGTTGTTGTTTACCCTTAATCTTTGAAACCAAACCAAATGCTTGAATGAAACTGTCCTTAAGCCCTTCTTGATTGGTTTACTGGTCATATGTTTGTTCAGGTCATACCTGCTGATGAGCCTGCCAGAGGAAGGAGAAAACAAACCCACTGAAGCTAAACTGCAGGGTTATTCTGCTGTGTTGTCCATCGGATCCACACGTTGCAAAGCCAACTTGCTTGGTAAGAATTCTAGATATTAATGTTATTGACACAATGGTTTTTATGTATATTGGCATATCTAATCCATTTTTTTGTTCAGTGCAGGGTACATACAGGTGTTTGTTTTTGTTTTGTTTTTTTGTTTTTTAATGTTATTAATGTCTGCTGTTTTTGGTCTTTCAGGTCAGACTGTGATGCAGAATCTGCCATCAGCCATTCAGACACTTTGTGAAACATGGAACAACATTCACACCAATGAATTCCCTAACATTGGCTCATGGGTGTGCATGCTTTTACTTCAGCTCTTACAATAAACGTACTCTCTTAGTTCTTTACTTTACACGGATTGGTTTCTTCGTCCACAGCGGAATGCCTTTGCCAATGACACCATCCCGTCGGAAAGTTACATCAGCGCAATTCAAGCGGCCCACCTGGGGACCCTCAGCAACCAATCGTTGCCCTTAGCCTCCTCTCTCAAACACATTTTGCTCTCGTTAGTGCGCCTTACTGGAGACCTCATTGTGTAAGTCTTGAGTGATAGTTGAAACAGATGCATGGTATAACAGATTGATAGATGGCAAAAATATTTTTGTGTTTAGCACAGAGGAGCTGAACAGTCCACAGGTGATCCGCACGCTGCTGCCCCTCCTGCTGGAGAGCAGCACAGAGAGCGTTGCAGAGATCTGCAGCACCTCACTGGAGAGGATCCTGGGCCCCGCCGAATCTGATGCTTTCCTGGCTCTCGTCTACGAGCGTCTCATCACAGGCTGCTACAACATCATCGCCAATCACTCTGATCCCAACAGGTGAGACCCCAAATGACCATATGATTTTCTGTCTTCAATTACTCACCGTCATGTTTTTCCAAATCCATAAGACTTTGGTTAATCCTGAAGTGATAGGATCGTTATAGGATGAACAGATTCAATTTCGGCTTTTATTCACATATAAACATGCACGTATAGATTGAGCGCATCACAAAAAAACAATTTAAAAACCAATTAAAAACCAATGAGGTTTGTTCTTGTGTGCAAAACGCACAAGCTTCCATGTTTACTATATGTGATGTAAATAAAAGCCAAAATTAAATCTGTTCATCTTATAAAGCGATTGTTTTTTTTTACACATGACTTGGATTAAACCGCTTAATTCATATTGATTTGTTAAAAACATTTTGGGTCTTTAAAATTTTGGTTACCTGTCATTGTCAATCGAGGACAGAAAACTGGTTTAATTAAAAATGTCTTAATTTGGGTTTTGAAGATTGATCCAAGTTTTAAAGGGTTAGTTCACCCAAAAATGAAAATTAAGTCAATAATTACTCACCCCCATGCTGTTCCAACCCCGTAAGACCTTCGTTCATCTTCGGAACACAAATAAAGATATTTTTGATTGAATCTGAGAGCTGGATCAGTCCTACATAGACTGCCTAAGGGACTGGCTCTTGACGGCCCATAAAGTCATTAAAGAAAAGGTTTAAATATTCCATGTGCCTACAGCGGCTCAATTATAAGTTTATCAAATAACGACTTTATTCCACTATTCCATTACTTCCTTATGGGCGCATGCGCGAGAACTGAGACGAGGACGTTCTCATTCGTCTACTTCTTGTTACCGGCTGCTCACCGCTTAGGAGTTTTACCGCCACCTACCTGAACTAACCCTTTAAGGGTTTGGAATGACATGAGGGACAATTTTCATTTTTGGGAGAACTATGCCTTTAATATGGTTCTGTTTCCAATTAGTGGTCTGGATGAGTCCATTCTTGAAGAGTGTTTACAGTACCTGGAGAAACAGCTGGAAAGCAGTCAGGTCCGCAAAGCAATGGAGGAATTCTTCTCATTCAGGTACATTCTGAATAAACTCTTTTTAGGAATTGCTTGAAACCCTTTGCATCATTTTAACACATCACTTTCCCCCTCTTGTCTTGTAGTGGAGAACTAGTGCAGATCATGATGGCCACAGCCAACGAGAATCTATCTGCAAAGTTCTGTAACAGAGTTCTGAAATTCTTTACGAAACTGTTCCAGCTCAGTATGTAGCCATGCTATGTCTCTCAAAAATTTGCCCCTTTTACTTTTCCCCTCTTACACGTCTCATCTGTGTTCATTCCTCAGCGGAAAAAAGCCCCAATCCTAGCCTTCTGTGCTTGTGTGGCTCATTGGCCCAGCTGGCTTGTGTGGAGCCCATGAGGCTGCAGGCCTGGTTGAGGCGCATGACGGCCTCCCCTCCTAAAGATTCAGACCAGCTGGACACAGTGCAAGAGAACAGGCAGCTCCTGCAACTCCTCACCTCCTACATTGTCCGTGATAACAGCCAGGTCGGCGAGGGCGTCTGCACGGTGCTTCTGAGCACTCTCATACCCATGGCAACGGAGATGCTGGCCAGCGGGGATGGGGCAGGCTTTCCTGAGCTCATGGTCATCATGGCCACTCTGGCCAGTGCAGGACAAGGAGCAGGACATCTACAGCTACACAGAGCTGCTATTGACTGGCTCACAAGATGGTGAGTGACTGGCGTCTGAGGGAAATTATATATTTAAAATATATAAAAGTAAAGCTTTACAGTAAGGTCCCATTAGTTAATTTTAGACAATGCTTTAACTAACATGGACTCCCAATGAGCAATCCGTTTGTTACTGTATTTATTTATATTTGTCCAAATGTTCCATTGTGAGTTCATGTTAGCTCATGTTCAATATGTAATTTTTGGGATAAAAGATTGACTACAGACTTTAAATCAATAATAAAAAATAATAATAAAAAATAATGCTTTTTCACAGCATTTTATTGGACAAATTGTTAAAGTACATCATACTTTTTGTTATTTTTTCCTATAAGAGAATACAGGGCTAAATTGTACACGTATTTTTAAATCAGCTTGAAATTTTGAATGAGGAACTGCCACAAAGCAGTTCTGATTTCATGGGGTATTTACCTCCTAAATCCGACTTTTTCCTATTTTTCTTTCAGTAAAAAATATTTGTATCAGAAGAACGTTGTGGAAAAAGTTACCGCTAATGTGTCGCAAGGCAAGGTAGGTGCAATTTGACGGTAAAAATACTTTTCTACGGTAACCATTCACACGTCTTGCAGTCCCTCCAGAAAAAACGCGATTATACGATCACATGATTTAGTGCACAATTAGCCAAAGTCTACATATTTATTTTTTCAAATACGTCGCACTTACGCCACATAAATTGCAGATTTCCGTGCAAAATATGTGGGCCTTGTATGATTTCATAATATTGGCATTTTCGTTGCAAAAAACTCGTATATCTTAGCAGAAAATTGAAAAATGTTGCGTTTGCTTCACACAAGAGCAGCCGTTTCCCCCTGTCGCCATGGGAACGTTAAGAAGTGATGTAATTACGCAATCATCGAAAAGCTGTAAAATAGGAGCAAACTTATATATTTTTTTTATATTTAATGTATTCATTTTTACAGTTGTAGCATATTCCGATTGCAAAGATACAGAACTTGTTTGCCTCATCAATGTTTTGAAAGTTGTGATGTGTTTATTAAGGTCTTGTATGCTTGTAACATGAAAAATAGGGATAGCTTTCAGCTGAAGTTATTGCAGAAGTGATTGGCATCTCACAACTCGCACTTTATTCCCAAATCGAACTCGTATAACTGTCTGTCACAAGTTCTACCATCCACATCGTTACTTAATAAACAAAATAAAATAAAATTTAGCATCAAACAGAAATTACCCGCACACATGGGGTGTTCGAGGCACATGGCACATACAATATAATACTGCAGACAGTTCAACAGGGAGCACGCAGCTCTTAAAGGGGCCATATCTTATTTCCACTCGTTACAGTCTGAAATAAAACAAGAAGAGAACTTGTATATTCCCAGCACTTTCTGTGATGTAGTATGCTTGCTTATCATAGGAAATAATAAGAAAGTTGGGGGAATCACTTTTTTTTTTCTCTCTCTCTTTTTCATCAAACCACAGTTTTGGCAAGTTTCCGCACTTTTTGCAAGTTTGCAAGTTTGTAAAATGGCATAAATATCCCGCATATTCCATCGCATTATTAAAGAAAACGGGCCGCATAATCAAGGATTTTTGCCCGCCAACAATCACAAAAAAAACCCCTGCGTTTTTCTGGAAGGACTGGTCTTGGATTTAATCGTTTCGGGCCATTAGTGAAACAGTCTTGTTTGCAGCATGCCAGTATGCTGGAGTGTGCCTGCCACATCATTTCCTATCTGGCGGATGTGATGAATGCTTTGAGACAGAGCAGTGGCCAGGGCTCGTCCCAGCTCCTGATGGAGGGAGAGGAGAAGGCCATTGAAGTGGACTCTGACTGGGTGGAGGACCTAGCTGTCGAGGAGGAAGATTCACAGGCTGAAGACTCGGTCAGGAAACGGCCTGCTCACGGTAGATTTAAAGATTGCTTTGATTTTTCCAATCGTATCTAAGTTTCTTGTGTTATAGGATGAGGATTCACTCTGCAATAAGCTTTGCACCTTCACCATCACTCAAAAGGAGTTCATGAACCAGCACTGGTAATGGACCCACACGGCCTTCCTTTGCTATGAAACAGAAGCGTTCAGAAGCTGTGCTGTTGGCCTTTAATCTCACGCTCTTCCCGTACAGGTATCACTGTCACACCTGTAAGATGGTGGATGGGGTAGGTGTGTGCACAGTGTGTGCCAAGGTCTGTCACAAAGACCATGAGATCTCCTATGCCAAATACGGCTCTTTCTTCTGTGACTGCGGTGCCAAGGAGGATGGCAGCTGCCAGGTGAGACCGAATACTTCAGGTCATCATGGGAAAAGAGCAACAGCGGTAACTTTGGCTTGCAAATCATTTATCATTGACTGCCATTAGCTCATTTCAGATCTCCCCCAATTCATCAGGGTTTGCTACATTCCACCTTTCCTTTTTTGGTAGCAAAGCAAGTTTATCCTCTATTGTTTGGTAGTATATTACTTAAGATTAATTTGATTGTATTGTTAAAGGAATTGTTCACCCGCCGTAACAAACATTTTCTCGTGGACCGTTTCAGTGGAATATAAAAGGTCATTTTTACATAGCACTTTCCATAGTAACTACCACTGTATGACATTCAACAAAAATAGTCCATATAATTACTGAATGGCTTCAGAAGATTTGGATCATAGCTCCTTCTATTATTAAAATTAATAATGTAAAAATTAAAATGCACTTAGTTATTTCCCTCCTACATTTTAAATAAGTTTCAGACCATTTAGTACTCAGTTTGATTTATTTATTTATTTTAAGAAACTTACAAGTTTGGAACAACATGAGTGTTTGTAAATAATCTTAAAACTGTAATATTTGGGTGAACTATTCCTTTAATCTTCATTATAGTATTTTCACCTATTTTTCTAATCTTAAAAGCTTTTCAGATAAACATTTCAACATTTAAGCCATATCCACTCATGCATGTCTCCTTGATGGAAACACAAAGCATGTAACAATCTAATCTACATCCCTCTTCCCTGTGGTGTCCCCTCCCCAAAGCATAAACATCTTTGTAATTTAGTCAATGCAATGCATCCTGTATCCCTGATCCTCGGTCTGCATCCTTGTTTTACAGGCTCTAGTGAAAAGAAGCCCGAGCAGTGGAATGAGCTCCACCATGAAGGAGTCCTCGGCCTTTCAGAGCGAGCTGCGCATGCCAGAGAGCGCCATCCGTCACCAGAGCGCCTCGCCCTCGGACAAAGGAAAAGTCACCATCTGTGACGGCAAAAGCAGCGACGACGACAAGCCTAAGAAGAGCAGTGTGTGTCGAAACATAGAGGGCTGCAGAGAGGACCTGCTCATTCAAGTGGTGCGAGAATTTCGGAATCATTGATGTTTTGACTGAAAGCAGACTGGACATGTCTCACTGTTATCGTTCATTTTTGCAGTCAAGCTCCTCCACAGCAGCCCTGGTGTTGGAGTTGCTCATTTTTCTAATGGATGCCATTCAGACCAACTTCCAGCAGGCATCAGCGGTGGGCAGCAGCAGCCGGGCTCAGCACGCTCTCAACGAGTTACACACTCAAGACAAGACCGTTGAGATGACCGACCAGCTCATGGTATGAGCCAAATACCTAAAGACTAATTCTTAATGCTCCCAATTTAACAAAATTGCTGACTCAAAAACATGTTTTTATCTACCAGGTTCCCACACTGGGCTCACAAGAGGGTGCTTTTGAGAATGTCAGAATGAACTACAGTGGTGATCAAGGACAGACCATCCGCCAGCTCATCAGCGCGCATGTGCTGCGTCGGGTGGCCATGTGTGTGCTTTCGTCCCCTCACGGACGCAGACAACACCTCGCTGTCAGCCATGAGAAGGGCAAGGTAATAGAGAAAACCTTAACACGAGTTTGTATCTTTGCTACTTCATGTTTTATTGAGACTACATGTTTTTTGTGTGTGTGTGTGCAGATCACAGTCCTGCAGTTATCTGCGCTGTTGAAGCAGGCTGACTCCAGTAAGAGGAAACTGACTTTGACTCGTCTAGCCTCCGCTCCGGTTCCCTTCACTGTGCTCAGCCTCACAGGAAACCCCTGTAATGAGGATTATCTAGCAGTGTGTGGACTCAAGGTAGCAAATGCAGACAAAACTATGACAACTTTTATTTCCCAATGATTTTAGTCTCATTTCTCTGTGCCTATCATCCTCAGGATTGTCACGTTCTGACGTTCAGCAGCACAGGCTCTGTGTCAGATCACTTAGTCCTGCATCCGCAACTTGCAACTGGAAACTTCATCATCAAGGCCATCTGGCTTCCTGGATCGCAGACTGAATTGGCCATTATAACTGCTGATTTTGTCAAGGTGAATTATTGTACTTGTCATGATACTCCTTTGTTATTGGTTGACATTTGGCAAACAACTTCCAACAAGTTCATTTTTAAAATGTGGAAACAATGGATAATGCACATCATCTTGCATATACTTTGTCAATTTTTGTAGTCTTTTTGAAATAAGCCTCTAATGATAACCAAGGCTGTATTTATTCGTAAAAATACAGTAATATTGATATTACTGCAGTTTAAAATACCTGTTCTTATAAACCTAGCTGAAGTGTGCGTGTGTGTATAAATGTATTTATAATCATGTATGTGTATATATATATATATATATATATATATATATATATATATATACAATTTAATAGAAATATTGATCCCAAACTTCTTGCTGTATTTACATTAAAGAAATTCTCAAATGTGAGATCAATTAGAAAATGTGCCTCAAATGACTTTTCCTTGCAGATTTACGACTTATCTGTGGATGCCCTGAGCCCCATGTACTACTTCCTGCTACCAAGTTCTAAGATCAGAGATGCCACATTCCTGTTCAACGAGGAGGGCAAAAACATCATTGTGATCATGTCCTCCGCTGGCTACATGTACACTCAGGTGATGGATGAGTCCAGCAGTGCCCAGCATGGCCCTTTCTACGTCACAAACGTTCTGGAGATCAACCACGAGGACCTGAAGGTTCTTACGACATTTTCTTTTGCTAAATTGTCAGACTGAAATAAGTTCACCAAATAGATTTCATAATGGATTGAGCATGACAGCAATGCTGAGTTAGTTTTTGTGTTTGCATCACAGGATAGTAATGGCCAGGTGGCTGGAGGCGGAGTCTCTGTATATTACTCCCACGTCCTGCAGATGCTCTTCTTCAGCTACAGTCAGGGCAAGTCATTCGCTGCCACAGTGAGCCGCAGCAGCATGGAAACACAGAGACTCTTCACCATCAATGTCAAAGGGTAGGATTTCTACATAAGGCTATTCTTATGTAACACTCTTTCACTCGTGTGTTTTGTATTTCTCTAATGTTCATTCTCCTGTACAGTTCTAATGGAGGTAGTAGTAAGACCTCTCCAGCACTCTGTCAGTGGTCAGAAGTGATGAACCACCCAGGGTTGCTATGCTGCGTGCAGCAGACCACAGGAATCCCGCTGGTCATCATGGTAAAACCAGACACGTTCCTCATCCAGGAAATCAAAACCCTGCCTGCGAAAGCTAAGGTCAGTTTCTTGATTTTCCTAGAGGAAGTATAAAATATATATTATAAAACTTGTAAAAAAACACATTGTTTTCTGTGATTAGTGTGTACTGCTTAATGCAACATTTGTAGTTTTGTTTTTTTGCCCCAACTCCACTTCTGAGGCTGTGCTAATGTTTTTTCTCACTTCCTGTGGCTAACATATGCTCACACTAATTAATCACAGAAAACTGAATTTTACTTTTTAAAAATGGATTCATAGCCTTAAAAATATTCTAAAATGTATCATAAGTAAATTAAAATGTTTTTATTTTAATAAATATATATTATTATTTAATAATAATAAAATATTTACATTGAGTTTTGTGCTTTACCGATGTATTTACAGTTATTGAATGCCAGAAATTGAGATTACAAGCAGATTGAGACTGAATTATAAAATTTTACCAGTCATTCAAGTACCAATTTACTTCTGATACCAGGGTACCAGAGTCTGGAATGGGTTTCAATAAATCCTACTACTATGCCAAGTCATGGAAACGCATAAAGTCTCTCTCTTCCCCTCAGATTCAGGACATGGTAGCAATCCGTCACACAGCGAGCAACGAGCAGCAGCGCACCACTATGATTCTGCTGTGTGAAGATGGCAGCCTCCGTATTTACATGGCTAACGTGGAGAACACGTCCTATTGGCTCCAGCCCTCCCTTCAGCCTAGCAGTGTGATCAGCATCATGAAACCTGTCCGTAAACGCAAGACAGCCACGCAAAGTGAGTCATGCCACGTTCTCTCGAATTCATCACGTGTTGTTTAGTGTTGTTTAGAGATGGTTATGTGCCTTTTTATTTCCCTCGTCAGCCACTCGCACATCCAGCCAAGTCACTTTTCCTGTAGACTTTTTCGAGCACAATCAGCAGCTGACAGAGGTGGAGTTTGGTGGCAATGACCTGCTGCAGGTCTACAACGGCCAACAAATCAAACACCGCCTGAATTCTACAGGGATGTATGTGGCCAACACCAAGGTATAAAAAATGATTCTTGCAACAATATTATTTTGAAATGATCATCAGTGGTTTGATAAGACATTTGAGCTACTTTTCCACTGTAAGTCATTTATGTTGTTTCCTGCCAACAGCCTGGAGGTTTCACGGTGGAAGTAGTGAACAATAACAACTCAATGGTGATGACAGGAATGAGGGTGCAGGTGGGCACTCAGGCCATCGAGCGAGCTCCCTCCTACATTGAAATCTTTGGACGCACCATGCAATTGAACCTGACGCGCTCCCGCTGGTTTGACTTCCCTTTCACTCGTGAGGAAGCCCTTCAGGCAGACAAGAAGCTTTCCATTTTCAGTAAGTTTCTACTTTCATGTACACTACCAGTGAATATTTTGGACACACCTACTTCCTTATTATGATTATTATAAATAGAAATCTAATTAATAATAATTAGTATTATATTTTACTATAAAACTAGCATATGAGTTCTAAAAATTAATTTTAAAAGAAAAAAGTTATGACATGAAGTTATTTTTCAATTAAATGATATAATAGAACCAATTACACTATAAAATACATTACAAATAATATTACGTTTCATGGTTGCAACTAAACCAAACCCTAATCTTAACCCTATTGTAAGTACGTAAATGTAAAAATAATTTAAAATGAAGTACATGCATAATTTACTGTTATTACCACAATAGAGTGTCGAAGTGATGACGTCACTTTGTTGGACAACTCGGAAGCTAGCTGCCCATGGGTTCCCTTGATCGAAAAGCTATGCATTTTTCCCATAGACTTTTGGAAAATCGCAAGAAAATAAGATCTGTGTTTAACAAAGAGTTGTGACCCTCACACGTTTTGTCTATCAAGATAATCTTTACAAGTTAATCCAATTATACATTTTGAAGCCTATATAAAGTTTTTAAAAAACACAAGCAGACACAATAACGTAAAAATACTTGATGTCATTGATCAAAACGTGAACATATTTAGAGGCTTTGTTCACCACAGACCTTATTTCAGGCGATTTAGCAAAAACCCATTCAAAAATCCCATAGACTTTAAAGTCAATATTTGTATTACTAATATGTTACAATAATACGTATTTTGACGATTTTCACGTGTGTTTTTTTTTTTTTAGTTGGTGCTTCAGTCGACCCAGCAGGTGTCACCATGCTGGACTCCATTAAGATTTATGGCAAAACCAAAGAGCAGTTCGGTTGGCCAGATGAGCCACCGGAGGATTTTCCTTCAGCTGCAGTCAACAACGTGTGCAGCCCCAACCTCAACCAGGGCAACGGGACCGGAGACAGTGACGTCACCAGCCCCATCGCAACTAGCGGCACTGTACTGGAGAGGTACACTTGTCACCTTCACTTGTGTGCTCTGATTTCAACCTATTACTTGATTTGATTTCCTGTAAAAAATAATTCATGATGTTTTCTGTCTTTGTCTTCGTTTCCCTTAAACTGCATTTAATCTATATTATCGTCTCAAAAATGTCTGTTTTTGATGTCGATTAACGTAACTAAAACGAAGAGCAGGGGCTATATAGATGAGGGAGTGGGGGTGTGTGCGCGTGACGTGTCCAGTGCATGGCTGCCATCATAATGACGTCGTGCTTGCATGCAATCGTTTCCTGTGTTTGACATACAAATCATTTTTACGTATTTCTTTTCTGTGATCCTCACACATTTTTCTTTTTCTTTGCTCCCTAAAACAATAAAAAAGTTGTGAAACTGAGTCCTTATCAGCCTTGGACCGGTTAGTAACCGCCCTTTCTCTGCTTGTGTGCATGTAGTTTGCTCGTGTGTGTGTGTGTGTGTGTGTATGTATGAGAGAGCAGTCAGACTGAGCTTGCTCTGGTGTAGATCATGGAGGACAATAATAGCATTTATAAAGACATTAGTAATCACACAGAAGTTGTTCTTTAACACTCTTAATGTTTGATGATAATGTGTTATGATTTGATAATGACAATGCTTTGAGAATGGTGTAGAATATGGATATGTTAGTATGGACTGCTGTAATTTTAATATAATAATGCATTGCTTTCCTTATCTAACTGTTGTCTGATTTCTAGGTTGGTGGTCAGCTCACTGGAAGCTTTAGAGAGCTGCTTTGCTGTGGGCTCCCCTGTTGAAAAGGTAAGGATATTCTCTTTGAGATTAGGGATGGCAAAAGTACTGTTGCTTTGCTGCTAAGCTGGTCCAAAAATTGAAAAGTTATAGGTAGCACCTTGTCTATAGGATTAGTAAATTTGCTTTTCATTAAATCAGAATGGTATACTAGTTTTACACTAGAAAACTTTCCTAATAAAAGACGTTTTATTGTGCATGGTGTGGGTCCATCATGGTGACCACCATGTTGAGATCACATGACTTGCTGAATGCTACTCACATGAGTCATAGGTTGACTGTGCATAGCGCATTTCTACAATTAAGATGGTGTAATTCCAACATGACAATTATTTTGGCCTGCAGAACATATATTATTATTTATGTAAATTACGTTTAAAATAATTGAATGGCATTTCTGTATTTTCAATAGTAACGAATTTGGTTTCGGAAATAATCTAAATTGTTGGTATTGATTTCTGTTTTATTGAAATTGTGCATATTATTGCGTTACCCCTACTTAAAGCCAGTATTACAGTATTTATTTCAAGTAAATATTTCCTATTACCTTTAATTAAATTATTATTTTTTTTTTTCATTTGAATTAATTTTTGTGTTTGTGCTTCAACTTCAACTTTTTATTTTAATCAGTTGTCAGTTTAACTTATTATTTTAGTTTGTTTTTCATCTGGTTATATTTTATTTTAAATAGTTTAATCTTTTTTTCTGTTTGTTTTGATTGAAATTGACATTTTCATGTGACGCTTTTCCATCCCTAAAATCTATAGGAGAAAAATAAAACTGCGGCTCTAGAGTTAGCCACTCTCCTCCTGTCCATCCCCACTCCCGCTGGAGTACTGCAACAGACCAAAGGCCTTCTGGCAAGCCTGCACACCAGCCGCACGGCCTACCACAACCATAAGGTACACATGATCACTGCTGATTGGAAATTGATCCCGTGTTAAACATGAATCACCATGCGTTTTACGCTCATCTTTATAACTGGTGCTGAATCTGTATTTAGGATCAGTCTCTGCTGAGCAACGCAGTACAGTGTCTGAACAGCTGCAGTAAAGAAGGGAAGGAGCTGGACCCTGATGTGTTCCAGAGGCTGGTGATCACAGCCCGCTCCATCGCCATCATGAGACCCAGTAACCTTGTGCACTTCACCGAGTCCAGACTTCCTCAATCAGACACCGGTACGCTCATTAAACCTCTTGTACGTTCATCTTCTAGTCATTTTATGTGCCTCTTAATACAGGCAGTTTTTCTCTTGTCAGATGTAGGTGATGATGGGAAGGATGGCCTGAAATATGATACTGAGAGCTGTAGCTTCATCATGCAACTGGTCACTAACTTCTGGAAACTTCATGCTCTCAAACCCAAGAACGCCTTTTTGGCTCCAGCCTGTTTGCCAGGTACGTGGTCGGATTGATTTGAAGAGTTCATGGATGTATTGTTTAAAAATACTGACATCGTTTTGTTTTTCTCTAAGGTCTAACTCACATTGAAGCCACAGTCAATGCTCTAATTGATATCATTCATGGCTACTGCACCTGTGAGCTGGATTACATAAATGTGGCATCCAAAATCTACATGCAGATGCTGCTCTGCCCTGTATGTATCCCGTTGTCATTCTTCTCAGATATAATCTTTATCTTTTAAGAAAAGTTATTAGTGTAATCTAATCTTTTTGGTCTACAGGACACCTCTGTGAGCTTTGCTTGCAAACAAGCGCTTATTAGAGTTTTGAGACCCAGAAACAAGCGCAGACATGTGACCTTGCCTTCTCCCCCACGTTCCAACACGCCCATGGGTATGAGCCGTGCCTTTCAGCTTTCAGCTTAAATCATACACGCAAACCTCAATGAATCAACCTCAAACAATGCATTTCTGTGCTAGGAGATAAAGATGACGATGATGATGACGATGCTGATGAGAAGATGCAGTCCTCCAACATGACGGGAGGGGAAGGTGGCAGGCAGGAGAGTCAAGAGCAAAACGAGGTGGACCACGGAGACTTTGAGATGGTGGTGAGCTTTGCAGCCACTATTAGTCCTTCTATTGGACCTTAAGAGTGTTTATAATTTATCTGGCAATGATTAGATTGGATTTGATTATTTTATGATTTGTGAAATTCACTCTTAAATTGGGACGTGGTTTGATCTGAACTGATTTGATTATTTTGGATTGATTTGTAATTAATTCATATGTAATACTGTTCAAACATTTAGGGTCCGCAAGATTTTTTTGTTTATGAAAGAATTCTCATAAACTGCATTTATTTGATTGAAAATAAAATAAAACCGTAATATTGTGAAACATTAATATAATTTAATCATATTAAATAAATTAAATTCAGTTTCGAATTTAATTTTAGGCAGTAATGTGATTCTTTAAACCATGCCAGTCATATATTTATCTATGTATTAATATACCAGGTAATGAGCAAATAATCATTTGTGAGTCAAGATGCTTTAAAGCATCTCCAAGCAACTTTTCCCAGGTGGATACACACAACCTTTGATGCACAAATATAAACTCAGCTGCTCAATTTACTTCATGTAAACTGAGAACATCAAAAGTCCAGTTCATGCTTTAAACAGCCAGCCCCCAAAAAACCTGCCACTGGTAAAACATATATTACATAGGGCTGTCAAACGATTAATCGCATCCAAAATAAAAGTTTGTGTAATTATTTTGTATATATATAAATACACACACACACATGCATGTATATTTAAGAAAAAAATATGATTCATATGTAAAATATTTATATTTATATAATATATATAATATGAAAATATTTATTAAATATATAAAAGCATGTGTGTGTATTTATATATATATAAAATAATTATACACAGTGCACCTACATATATTATGTAAACACAAACTTTTATTTTGGATGCAATTAATCGTTTGACAGCCCTAATATTACACTGTAATGAAACATTTGCGATGGAGGTAGTTGCTTTAAGTCCTCTGTCCAAACTAATGTATTTAAAGAAGGCGGTTGTTATATAATCCTCTTCTCTTTCTCCGTTTGATCCACAGTCGGAGTCTATGGTGCTGGAGACGGCAGAGAATGTGAGCAATGGGAACCCCTCGTCTCTGGAAGCTCTGCTGGCAGGGGCGGAGGGCTTCCCACCCATGCTGGACATCCCCCCAGATGCTGATGACGAGACCATGGTGGAGCTGGCTATAGCTCTCAGTCTGCAACAAGACCAGCAAGGTCACTGTTTCCACTTTTCTGCCCTCAGAGAGAAACCAGCATGCATTTTTTTAGCTAGTTAGATGACCATCAGGTTTCTAATGTTGAATTTATGCTGTGTCTGCAGGCAGCAGCAGCAGTGCTCTTGGTCTACAGAGTCTGGGTCTGTCCGGTCAGGCCCCCAGCTCCTCATCTTTGGACGCAGGGACACTTTCAGACACCACTGCATCAGGTAACTGCACCCATCTCTCTACAAAACTCTTTCTGGAGTACTTATTGTATGCTCACCCACCATTCCTTCTGTCATCCCTTCATGTCATTGTCCAATAATTTTCAAATATATGGCTGTTTTTCTATGTATATGTTCGTGTGCACCTTTAGAACCCCCCCTTAGCAAAGCCTGCTGTTTTTTTCCTGTAACAGCTCTGGTTATGCTTTCAGCCCCAGCCTCGGATGATGAGGGGAGCACAGCGGCCACAGACGGCTCCACGCTGCGCACCTCTCCCGCCGAGCACGGGGGCAGCGTGGGCTCTGAGAGCGGAGGCAGTGCCGTCGACTCGGTTGCCGGTGAACACAATGGTAAGACTTGATTTTTACTGTTTGTTTGATTTTTTTTTTTTTTTTCTTTTTTAAACATAAATTGTTTTAAAGTGGCCCGTTTTGGGGAGTTTCATCCACTCAGGACAATTTGTGTGTTTCAGTGTCTGGCCGCAGCAGTGCTTACGGGGACACGACTGTTGAAGGACACCCTGCTGGACCTGGCAGTGTGAGCTCCAGCACTGGAGCCATCAGCACTACTACGGCCCAGCATGAAGGAGACGGATCAGAAGGAGAAGGAGAGACAGAGGGCGACATTCACACAAGCAACAGGTCTGTCTACATGATGGAGCACTTATCTCCTTTTATAAACTGGAATAAAATAAGTTTCTGTATAATAACTGTCTATTTGCCTGTCTCGCTCCTCTGACCAGGTTGCACATGGTGCGTTTGATGCTCTTGGAGCGTCTCCTGCAGCACCTGTCCCAGCTCCACACTGTTGGTGGAGTTCAGGCCATTCCCTACATGCAGGTCATCCTCATGCTGACCACAGATCTAGATGGAGAGGACGAGAAAGACAAGGGAGCACTGGACGACCTTCTGGCCCAGCTCATCGCCGAGCTCGGCATGCACAAGAAGGTGAGACTGCATTGCAAGTACTTCACTTAAATGCATTGTTCAAGTTTGGAATACATAACCCCCAGTTTCACAGACAAAGCTTAAGTCACAGACTAAAATGCATGTTGAGCTGTTTTAACTGAAAGGATTTTGCACTAACATATCCTATGTCTCAAGATGGACACCAGTAGTGTTTTTTCCCTTAGGCACAACTATAAAAGCTCCTTAAATGTCCCAATTGAACTAAGGTCTAATACTGGCTTAATCTAAGATTTGTCTGTTAAATCAGGCCATAGAAATATACACATAGACATACATGCATACAGGAGACATAGATAGATAGATGGAATATATAGATATACAGAATATAGATTGTGTTATTTTTGGTTTCCAGGATGTTTCAAAGAAGAATGAGCGCTGCTCCATAAACGAGGTGCACCTGGTCATCATGAGGCTCCTCAGTGTCTTCATGTCCCGCACCAAGTCTGGCTCAAAATCCTCCTCTGAGGTAACTGTCAAATCGTGCTCACAAAGTTTTGTTCTTAAGCTTAAAATGTTTATTTTAAACCACCAAGTCTGAGAATAAAAGAGAGCCGGGTATCAAGTTCGATACTTTTTAGGCACTGACCGAATTGACTCGATACCATCGAGTATCAAAAAAATGTCAATTTCGATACCTGAAATGCCTTCGTGCACCTACCTGTTTAGCTTTCTTGTTTTGTTTTTTGGCCTCCTCTTCACATTAATGTTACAGCCACTGCTATAACATTATCTGTCCATAAAATTAGTATCGAAAAAGTATCGTTCAGGAACCGGTATCAAAGACATGGTATTGCTATTAATATCGAAAATTCTTGAACGATACCCCAGCCCTAGAATTAAACTTCATTACAAACTACTTGACCATACACAACTGTTCAAAAGTTTCAGATCAGTAAGATTTGTTAATTCTTTTGAAATAAGTATCTTGTATTCATGTATTTTTTTGCATTCTATAGAAACTTGTTTTAACCACTGAATAAAAAAATTAAAAAGGTAATTGCAACTAATCTAGCAATTGTGACTTTTTTTCTCAGAATTGCAAGAGACAAACTCTTAATTGTGAGTTATAAATTTACTATTGTGTGAGTTTATATGTTGCAATTTGGAGTTTATAACTCAGAATTAAGATAAAAAGTCGCAATGATTATTTAGGAGAAAAATTATTCAGTGGTGAAGTGGCGAAGCTGAATTTTTATACATCATTACTCCAGTTTTCATTGTCACATGATCCTTCAGAATCATTCTACTTTGATTTTACGCTCAAGATTTCTGATTCATCAATTGTGCTTCATGTTTTTCATGATTTTTTGATGAAAAGAAAGTTCTAAAGAATTTTAATTTAATTATAATTAACATAGAATTTAGAATAGATTTTTTTTACATTTGTAAAAGTCATTACTGTCACTTTTGTTTAATTTAAGTTATCCTTACTAAATAAAAGTGTTAAATGTATTATTAAACGTATTATTAATAAAAGCTCAAACGTATTATTAATTATTTCCCTCTTTGGTCTCTGTTTGGATTTTGTGCATTTATGTTTTTTAAGATTAAAATTAAATTAAATTTTTTAAATAAGAAATGCATTTTAACTTTAAATTCTTATTTACTTTCTTATACATGTTTGGGAAATTTAATTTTAAAGTATACTTTTATGAAATGTAATAAAGTTTTAAATCTGCTAATATTTACATTTAATAAAATGTTAAGTATTTAAAATGTAGCTGATGACATAATTGTTGAACATTTTAATTTGATTGGCAGCCACACTATTAAATTGATTACATCTGTTTGTATACTGAGTTCTGATCCTTCCTTGCATCTATTTAACCAGCTATAGTTTCCACAAAGCAGCACATGTCCGAACGGCCCCTTATGTTGTCTGTATATGTGCATTTATTATTTTTCCAATAATGATCCAGAGTGTTGTTTCAGCCAATAGAAAAGTCTCTCTACCAGAGTAAAGTGGCTCTCATAATTTATGCAAAAAAGCCTAAAAGCACATCTCAAATGGAACAATATATTTTGCTTTGGGAAGTTTAAATCTAGTTTCTTATATTATTGTTTACATGCTACAAATAATTCAGTTTCATCTGTTTTCCCGCCAGTCGTCTTCTCTTATCTCCAACGCAACTGCTACCGCTCTGCTTAGCATGGGAGCGATAGACTACTGCCTGCATGTGCTCAAATCCCTGCTGGAGTTCTGGAAGACCCAGCAGGGTGAGGAAGAGCCAACGGCCACCAGTCAGCTCCTTAAACCCCACACTTCTTCCTCACCCCCAGACATGAGCCCCTTCTTCCTGCGCCAATATGTCAAGGTACAGACCAGTTCTTAAAGAGATTGTTCTTACCCAAAAGTTAATATTGTTTTATCGGATCTTTAAATTGTGGGTGTTTTTTCAGGGCCACGCTGCTGATGTGTTTGAAGCATACTCCCAGCTCCTCACCGAGATGGTCCTCCGACTGCCTTACCAGATCAAGAAAATCGCAGACGCCAACCCGCGCATCCCACCGCCTATCTTTGATCACTCCTGGTTCTATTTCCTGTCAGAGGTAACGCACATAATTTGTTTTTGGCTTGTGCTAAAGATTTATCAATTAATAATTGGCTTTTTACAATACTGATTGATTCAAAGCAACTTTACAGTGATAACAGGAAAATTTGTTTCTGCTGTACAGCAGATATAGAAGGAAAAAAAAGTTAATTTAGTTCATTATATATATATATATATATATATTCACTCTGCCACTCTGGAGAAAGCAGTGGTGTCATCGTCTAGCTCAGTTCAGTTCTTATATAGTGTTGTCTGCAGATCAATAATATTTTTGAATATTAAATGTCCCCTGGCCTCTTTCGATTATCTTCCAGTATCTGATGATCCAGCAGACGCCGTTCGTGAGGCGACAGGTGAGGAAGCTTCTGCTGTTCATCTGCGGATCCAAAGAGAAGTACCGCCAACTTCGAGACCTCCACACGCTTGACTCTCACGTGCGTGGCATCAAGAAGCTTCTGGAGGAGCAGGGCATCTTCCTGAGGGGAGGAATCGTCACAGCGACATCTGGCTCCGCTCTACAATATGACACTCTGATTAGTCTGGTGAGTAGCAGGTTTTTTTTTTTCCTACGATTTTTATTCTTCTTTTAGTTTGGATTTGTATGAACTAATTTTTCCTTTTACACAGATGGAACACCTTAAAGCATGTGCTGAAATAGCCACTCAGAGAACAATCAACTGGCAGAAGTTCTGCATGAAGGATGACTGTAAGTGTACAGTGTTCTTTCATCCAAAGCATCTTTCATTTCATTCAGGGTGCAAATTTGATCAGTTCTTACTTTCCCTGGGA
The DNA here is from genome assembly GCF_988280905.1 of Pimephales promelas. NCBI lineage: Eukaryota > Metazoa > Chordata > Actinopteri > Cypriniformes > Leuciscidae > Pimephales > Pimephales promelas. The sequence continues at coordinate 18,252,509 of NC_142788.1, read as the reverse complement.
ACTGAACCCATGACTCTACAACTAAGCGAACTAAGCCTTCCTGTAACTCAAACAGTAAAGTCACATACTAATCGAATTCTCTCTGTCTTTGTGTAGCGGTGTTGTACTTCCTGCTGCAAGTGAGTTTTCTAGTAGATGAGGGTGTTTCTCCAGTCCTGCTGCAGCTGCTCTCTTGCGCCTTATGTGGCAGTAAAGTCCTGGCAGCCTCGACTGGATCATCAGGTGGAGGTTCAGGGACATCTCAGCCCTCTCAGAGCAAATCCTCCAGCAAGAAGAGCAAGAAAGAGGACAAGGAAAAGGACAAAGAAGGTTCGATGTGGTTGTTTTTTTTTAATGATTTTTGATCATTGAACCACTTTAATTTAGGATTAATAATCAGAAAAAATGATTCCATGACACTTTTCTCAATGTTCCTGTTGTTTCCTGCAGGAGATGGAGCTGGCAGTCAGGAAGATCAATTGTGTACTGCTCTCGTTAGTCAGCTCAACAAATTCGCAGATAAGGAGACTCTCATTCAGTTCCTGCGTTGCTTCCTGCTCGAGTCCAACTCTTCATCTGTGCGCTGGCAAGCTCACTGCCTCGCACTTCATATCTACAGGTACTTAGAAGCAAGATCCTTCTCTAAATGCACTCCCTTTGAGCTTAAACCATCATGTTAAACTGAACATTTATCTTTCAGGAACTCAAACAAATCCCAGCAGGAGTTGCTGCTCGACCTGATGTGGGCCATTTGGCCAGAACTACCTGCTTATGGACGTAAAGCTGCTCAGTTTGTGGACCTGCTCGGATATTTCTCTCTCAAAACACCTCAGACAGAAAAGAAGGTAGCCATACTCAAATATGAGATTGTTTAGTAAGATGACTGGGTAGAATTTGACTATACTTTTTGAACAGTAGTGTAATTTGTATTAGGTTTAAAATGTTGGTGTGACTGTGTTGCTTTGCACCTAATGTTTTGCTTCTGTGTTTTCCAGCTGAAGGAATACTCTCAAAAAGCTGTAGAAATTTTGAGAGCACAAAACCACATCCTGACCAATCATCCCAATTCAAACATATACAAGTAAGTGTTCCCAGCGTGCTCTCATTGGAAGATATTTTAGGTCACGGATGTGAGGACTTCTCCGAATTTTTCATCTCATAACACTTATCTTCTTAGCACCCTGTCTGGACTGGTGGAATTTGATGGATTTTACCTGGAGAGTGATCCCTGCTTGGTGTGCAACAATCCTGAAGTGCCCTTCTCTGTGAGTGATGTTCATGACATGTCACATTTAAATGCTTGTTTTAGGTGATATGGGTCTGAATGTTGGCCTACTTTATTCCCTTTGCTATTAGAACATCAAACTCTCATCTATCAAAGTGGACACCCGTTACACTACCACTCAGCAAGTGGTGAAGCTGATAGGCAGCCACACTATCAGCAAAGTCACCGTGAAGATTGGCGATCTCAAGAGAACCAAGATGGTTCGCACGATCAACTTGTACTACAACAACAGGACGGTACAGGCCATCGTTGAATTGAAGAACAAGTGAGCATGCTAATCAGACTCTTAAGTTAAAAAATGTATTTTAGAGATGGTTGATGATACATTAAATGATTTGATATGTGTGTACACAGACCTGCTCGCTGGCACAAAGCTAAGAAGGTGCAGTTGACTCCAGGCCAAACTGAAGTGAAGATCGACCTCCCTCTCCCCATCGTGGCCTCTAACCTCATGATCGAATTTTCTGATTTTTATGAGAACTACCAGGCGTCTACAGAGACCCTGCAGTGTCCTCGCTGCAGCGCCTCTGTCCCTGCCAACCCTGGGGTTTGCGGCAACTGCGGAGAGAATGTGTATCAGTGTCACAAGTGCAGGTATGGAGGGTGTTGAGATGTGTTTTAAAATTTTATATTGTATAAAAATTGCACTGAAATTGTCTGTTTTGAATTTTCCAGGTCCATTAATTACGACGAAAAGGACCCGTTCCTGTGCAATGCCTGTGGTTTCTGTAAATATGCACGCTTTGACTTCATGCTGTATGCAAAACCTTGCTGTGCTGTGGATCCTATAGAAAATGAAGAAGATAGGAAAAAGGTATGGCGAGCAGAAATATTTAATACTGAAATATTCATTTATATAGATTTTGTAATGTAAATCAGAAATGTGTACAAGGATAGAAAACGAGACCTACAAACAGACTGGGTTCAGATAGGGATAGTCTAAATGAAAGTCTGATTTATTGTGTCCAGGCCGTGACCAACATCAACACTCTACTTGACAAGGCCGACCGGGTTTACCACCAGCTCATGGGTCACCGGCCGCAGCTGGAAAGTCTTCTGTCCAAAGTGAACGAGGCTGCACCCGAGAAACCACAGGTCAGTCTGTCAGCATTGAACAGTTTCAGACAGATCAATAACTTTTCTCTTTTGAATTACCCAAGAGTTGTTGTGTGTGACATTTCAAGTTTTCATGATTTTTCTCAGGATGATACAGGAGCAGGTGCTGGTCTGGGCACGTCCACTGCCTGTGTTAACCGGTACATTCAGCAGCTGGCACAGGAATACAGCGGAGACTGCAAGACTTCATTCGATGAGCTCTCCAAAATCATCCAGGTTGGTGATCAATAGAGCTGTAACTGGTTTCCCAAAAGCATCGTTTGCCAACTTTGGTCGCGAGTAACAATGGAACTTGCAAAGTTGGCTTCGGGAAACATACCTCAGAATGGTAGTCAAGAACGATACCAGAAAAAAATGTACGATACAAATACCAATGTTCATTCCACAGCAATTTTCAGTAGCAGCTAGTAGTTAAATAAGTGTATGTAAATATTAAATTAGCTAATTCATGTTATATTATTATCTTAATAGTCCTAATATAATAATTTATGATTATTATATGATGATATATTAAATAAGTAGTATTGTTAAATTTACTATAAAAATGGATGTTGTAGAGTCTCTGTTTTTATTACTTATTCAGAAAGTGCTTGCGTCGCGCAAGGAGCTGCTGGAGTATGACCTGCAGCAGCGGGAAGCAGCTACCAAATCATCCCGCACCTCCACCCAGCCCACCTTCACAGCCAGCCAGTACCGAGCCCTGTCTGTGCTGGGCTGTGGACACACATCCTCCACCAAGTGCTACGGCTGTGCGTCCGCTGTTACGGGCCACTGCATCACTCTTCTGCGTGCACTGGCTACCAACACTGCCATCAGGCAGATCCTGGTACTGCAGGGCCTCATCCGAGAGCTGTTTGAGTACAACCTGCGCCGCGGCACCGGAGCCATGAGGGAGGAGGTCCGTCAGCTCGTCTGTTTGCTCACTAGGTACACACACACACACACACAAATCTCTGAAGAGAATAACTAATGGTGTTTACAAGTTGCTCACAACATTTATGTCAATGTGTTTGTAGAGATCACCCAGAGGCCACACAACAGATGAATGACCTCATTATTGCCAAGGTGTCGGCTGCCCTTAAAGGACACTGGGCCAACCCTGATCTGGTATTTATTACATAGTACATTTTAAAGATCATGTCTAGCTATTGTGAACAGGTCTTTAGTACTTGACTCTAGTTCTTACAGTTGTCATCTCTCATTCAGGTCAGTAGTTTGCAGTATGAAATGCTGCTTCTTACAGACTCCATTGCTAAGGAGGGAGGATGCTGGGAGCTCAGACTTCGCTGTGGTGAGTCCTGTGGTGGATTTCCAGAGACACATTTCTGAACCTGTATATATCCTCAAGCTGTAGTTGTTCGACAGAAATATCATCTCATAGTTTTCAGCTTATCTGTGTTACCCTGGATTTTTTTTATCTCTCATGCCTCTCTGTCCATTTTCAGCCCTGAGTCTGTTCTTGATGGCGGTGAATATAAAGACCCCTGTGGTGGTGGAAAACATTACACTGATGTGCCTGAGGATCCTGCAAAAACTCATCAAACCTCCTGCCCCCACCAGCAAGAAAAACAAGGTACGACAGACTCATCGTACTGATGATGTGTTGGTCAATACATTCTGATGCACTAACTTGACTTGTGCTCTTTAAAAGGATACTGCCGTCGAATCACTGACTACAGTCAAGCCGTATAACAACGAGATCCATGCACAGGCCCAGCTCTGGCTCAAAAAAGACCCAAAAGCATCTTATGAAGCCTGGAAAAAGTGCCTTCCTGCTAGATGTAAATATTTTGCATCATCAATGCTGTGGGCTATTTGCATAAAATCCTTTACTTGATTCTGCACTCTTGTCTTCTCAGGTCAGGAAACCGTCTCTAAACCCTCGAATAAGGCTGAGATCAGGAGGCAGTACCTGATGGAGAAGTACGTGTGGAAGTGGAAGCAGTTCATGAGATCTAGATCAGAAGGCTTGTTCCCTCGCCTGCTCAAACTGGGCCATAACAACTGGCTGAGACAAGTAAATTCTTCCTCTAAAAACTCCAGAGTGTCTTGATTCTATTCACCATTTATGTGCTCTAATGAAACCTGACCCCTCTCGTAGGTGCTCTTCACCCCAGCCACCCAGGCAGCGAGACAGGCGGCTTGCACCATCGTCGAAGCTCTAACAACAATCCCCAGCCGCAAGCAGCAGGTTCTGGATCTTCTAACAAGGTACAAATCACACGGATGGATAAAATAATCCCGTTTGGACCAATATTTTCACAATAGACTCAGGAGACATTTTTGTTGTTTGTTCTTTAGTTATCTGGATGAGCTAAGCATCGCTGGAGAGTGTGCTGCAGAATACCTGGCTTTGTACCAGAAGCTCATCAAACCTGCTCACTGGAAGGTTTACCTGGCTGCCCGTGGTGTCCTGCCATACATTGGCAACCTTATCACCAAGGTATCATCAGAAACTGAATACTATACGGTTATATAGTGAGGATGTGTGATTTCCATTAACCTGAACTTGTTCTTCAGGAAATTGCTCATCTTCTCGCCCTTGAAGAGGCCACACTGAGCACAGACTTACAGCAGGGATATGCCCTCAAGAGCTTAACGGGTGAATGTCTCTCCTATTTGATCAGGATCAATAAAGTTAAACTCATAAATCTAAATCTTCTTGAGAGCTTGTGGCTTTTTTTTAACAGTTTCTGTCTTCATACAGGCCTGCTGTCCTCGTTTGTGGAAGTGGAGTCCATTAAGCGTCACTTTAAGAGTCGGTTGGTTGGCACAGTCCTGAACGGTTACTTGTGCTTGAGGAAGCTGGTGGTCCAGAGAACTAAACTGATTGATGAGACCCAGGACATGCTGCTGGAGATGTTGGAAGATATGACTACAGGTTCCAGCCTTCACCTTCAAGTCTTATCTGATGTTATTGCATCATTAGAGACAAAATTGGCTCAATGCTTCTTCTTTTGTAGGAACTGAGTCGGAGACCAAAGCATTCATGGCTGTGTGCATCGAAACTGCAAAGCGGTACGATCTGGATGATTATCGCACCCCTGTCTTCATCTTCGAGCGGTTGTGTAGCATCATTTATCCGGTGAGTAGACTTCAGCTCGTTGACATTCGGCTATAGCTTTGGGAAAAATGATCTTGGCAAACCTCAAGCTAATTTCTCTCAATCGTGTCTATGAAGGAGGAGAATGAGGTGACCGAGTTCTTTGCTACGCTGGAGAAGGACCCACAGCAGGAGGACTTCCTGCAGGGCCGAATGCCAGGAAACCCATACAGCAGTAATGAACCAGGCATTGGCCCTCTTATGAGGGATATCAAGAACAAAATCTGCCAGGATTGCGATCTTGTTGCACTACTGGAAGACGACAGTGGCATGGAGGTACGTAATCTGCAACAGTCCAGTGTCCTGGGGCTTTATTTCAAATCATGTGCTTAGCCTTATTTTCCATTATTTGTATTTTAAATCATTCTAAATAATAAATTAGTTTATTAAGATTTCAGGGTCAATTACACTGACGGTAGTTTCTTTTTGTAAGAATAGTTTTATTCAAGGATGCATTAAATTGATCAATAGTGATGGACATAACATTGCAAAGATTTCTATTTCAAATAAATGTTGTTCATTTGAACTGTCTATTCATCAAAGAATTCTGAAAATGTATCAAAATAATGAGGTAAAATAATGTGTTAAAATGTATATGGGCTATTATTACATTTCATAAATATATGAAAATGTGGTGTGGCCAACTAAGAGGTGCACGAACACAATTTTACAATTTTTTAAGTCTTGAACCCTTTTATTTGAACATTTATCTGCATTCATTTTTAAACATGACTTTTATTTGCAGCTCCTTGTCAATAACAAGATCATTAGTCTGGATCTGTCTGTTGCTGAGGTCTATAAGAAGGTCTGGTGCCCCACCAATGAGGTGAGACTTTAAAAGATCATTTATTTATTTTTACTTATTGCTCACGATTTCAAAATTATTTGGACTTATCGGCCACAATTTAAAAATGGTTTCTTTCAATAAAGGGTGAGCCAATGAGAATCATCTACAGAATGAGGGGGCTTCTCGGAGATGCGACAGAGGAGTTCATTGAGTCTTTGGACTCAACTACAGGTAAGTGTCATGTTGTAGGACTTAAGGTCTTTTTTTTCCTCTAGTTTATCTCATGTTTCTTATTTGTGATTGGTGCTTTGTGTCTTTGCAGACGAAGAGGAGGATGATGAGGAGGTATATAAGATGGCTGGAGTCATGGCACAGTGTGGAGGTCTAGAGTGCATGTTGAACAGGCTCTCTGGAATCAAAGATTTCAAACAGGGCCGGCACCTTCTTACCGTGAGTATGAAGTTCACCTCATCACTTTCTACACATTCCTTTGAAACATCAGAGACAATTCTAATGGTTGTGTTTTCCTTTATAGGTTCTTCTCAAGTTATTTAGTTACTGTGTGAAAGTGAAAATCAACAGACAGCAACTGGTGAAACCAGAGATGAACACACTGAATGTTATGTTGGGCACGCTGAATCTGGTAAGTAACGTACCAAAAGAATCCAGCACTAGTGCTTATGAGATCAAATGTAATGTTTAAGAGGATATTTGTAATTGGATGTTGTGTTTCAGGCATTGGTGGCAGAGCAGGAGAGCAAGGACAGTGGAGGAGCATCCATAGCAGAGCAGGTTCTTAGTATTATGGAGATCATCCTGGATGAGGCAAATGCTGAGACTGTGTCTGAAGACAAGGTTAGTTAGACATTTTGATTTATGCAATGAATACTCTATGCAAATAAATAGAAGTGAGCCAGTTGTGATTAGATCTCTCCTCCATTGTGTTTCTCCTCCAGGGTAACCTGCTGCTGACGGGTGATAAGGACCAGCTGGTGATGCTGCTGGACCAGATCAACACATTGTTTGTCCGTTCAAATCCCAGTGTCCTACAGGGGCTGCTCCGCATCATCCCTTACCTGTCCTTTGGTGAACTAGAGAAGATGCACATCCTGGTCGAGCGCTTTAAACCCTGCTGCACCTTCGATAAGTATGGAGTTTGTCCATCTCTATAACCTAGAACTGACTTCTCCTTGAAACAGTGGAGAATGTTTGCTGATTTTAACACCACTTGTTTTCGTTTTCAGGTATGATGAGGAGCACAGTGCAGATGACAAGGTCTTCCTGGACTGCTTCTGTAAAATAGCTGCAGGAATCAAGAACAATAGTAACGGCCATCAACTGAAAGACCTCATCTTGCAGAAGGGCATCACCCAGAGTGCTCTGGACTATATGAAGAAACATATCCCCTGTGCTAAGAAGTATGAAATATCTAAATACATATGGTGCATGCTGTGGATTTATAATGTTCATTTGGTGCGATTAATTATGGAAAAAATGACGTTAAAATTATTAACATATTTAACGCACCCTGACCCGCCCAGACCGGTACAACATTGTAAATAAAAAATGCTAAATTTCCCCAATACAAATATTTAAATAAATATAATTATTATAAAATACGTTATTTATATTTATACATTTTAATCATTATTTTTTACCTATTAAAAATGTAAAACAATCAAATATCTAATAAATATCTATCTACCCATTGTTTACAGAGTGATTACCCTGACTATATATATATTGTTTTGTAGCCTGGATGCAGACGTTTGGAAGAAATTCCTTGCTCGACCAGCCCTCCCGTTCATCCTTAGACTGCTGCGTGGTCTGGCCACCCAACACCCCCCTACACAGGTAATACTTAAACCACTAGTTTGAGATTATTATTTCATACGCACACAACAAAAATTAATTAAACCATCTCTTCTTGTTTTAGATGCTAATCGGAACAGATTCAATAACCAATTTGCACAAGCTGGAGCAGGTGTCCAGTGACGAAGGTATCGGCACTTTAGCAGAGAATCTTCTGGAGGCTCTAAGGGAGCACGCCGAGGTTAATCTTAAGATAGACGCTGCACGAAGGGAGACTCGAGCAGAGAAGAAACGCATGGCCATGGCGATGAGGCAGAAAGCTCTCGGCACGCTGGGAATGACAGTGAGTTGCCCATATAGATAGAAGCTTAATGTTTAAACCAGAAAAAAATGTAATTAAAATATATTTCCATTTTTTGCTTTTGTTGCAGACCAATGAGAAGGGCCAAGTGGTGACTAAGACATCCCTGCTCAAACAGATGGAGGAGCTCATAGAAGAACCTGGGTTGACTTGCTGTATTTGTAGAGAGGGCTACAAGTTCCAGGTCTGTTTCTCTAACAATCCCATTGCATTTTACTGTAGGTTGTGGTGTAAATGTTCAGCCTCTTCATATTTTGTGCTCCACAGCCTACCAAAGTTCTGGGCATCTACACATTTACGAAGCGTGTGGCCCTTGAGGAGTCTGAGAACAAACCCCGCAAGCAGCAGGGTTATAGCACTGTCTCACACTTTAACATAGTCCACTATGACTGTCACCTTGCTGCTGTCAGGTGTGTGAAATTGCTGTGAATACAATGGATTTGATCAAGGAAGGTTTAGTCGTCTTGCTTGGTTTATCATTTTCTCTCTGTATGTCTGAATCAGGCTTGCCAGAGGGCGTGAGGAATGGGAAAGTGCGGCACTACAGAATGCCAACACAAAGTGCAATGGGCTCCTACCAGTATGGGGGCCACACGTACCCGAATCTGCCTTTGCCACCTGCCTGGCAAGGTATGTCATTCTTGCATCCAGTTTAAATCCAGAGTACTAAGATGTATATCTACAAGAATATACCCTTATTTTGTACTGTTGCAGGCACAACACATATCTGCAAGAGTGCACAGGGCAAAGGGAACCCACATACCAGCTCAACATTCATGACACCAAGCTGCTGTTCCTGCGCTTTGCAATGGAGCAATCCTTTAGCGTGGACACAGGAGGAGGAGGCCGCGAGAGCAACATCCACCTCATCCCTTACATCATTCACACAGTTCTTTACGTCCTCAACACGTACGTTTATCAAAGATGAGAAAAGCATTTCGACATGTTACAGTTTTTAAGCTTCTTTCTTCTAACTTCCTCCATAGAACAAGGGCCACATCACGAGAGGAAAAGAATCTACAGAGCTTCTTAGAACAGCCTGGTGAGAAGTGGATTGAGACTTCGTACGAGGTGGACGGGCCGCACTACTTCACTATATTGGCCATGCACATCCTGCCACCTGAGCGCTGGAGGAGTACACGAGTGGACTTCCTGCGCAGGCTGCTGGTCACCTCTCATGCCCGCAAAGTCTCACCAGGGGGTGCTAACAAGTAAGGGAATGAAGCATGACTCTGCAGCACGTGTCAAAGCTTGAACGTTTAAGAGCTATATGCAGTGCTTTACATGCTTAGGTGTGTATTTTGGGATTTGGCAAGTGTTTTGTGCTCACTCAAAGTGCTTATGTTGGCTTAAAGCTCGACTATAGTATGCCTAGAGGATTGATGCAGGTTATATCAGACATGGCTTGGTCTGGGTGTGTCAGAATGTTTCAGGCCTCTGTGTATTTTTTTATTTTATTTAACCAGATAATCTCATTGAGATTTAAAATCTCTTTTCAATTGAGACCTGGCCAAAATGGCAGCATATTAACAGTGCACAGTCACAAATACGAACATTTAAACAAGATCCTCAAGATACATAAACATCAGACTACTTAAAAGTACAATATATACCTTCCATAGGTTTAAATGATTTAGATATTTTAAAAACAGACTACAATTTATGACATCTATTTCCAAAACTCTCAATGCATTATTGTATGTATTATTGTTTGTACATTTTTGCACTTATATCTGAACATTATTATATATTATATTATCAAAAAATAATATATTATTAAAAAAAAAACATGTATTATAATTATTATATTATAATATGTCAATTATATATAAAACAATATCAATAACTGTAGCAGCCCTTCAACTTGGAATAAACAGGCATGGGAGCGTTTCCATACGGGTGTACTTTAATTCAGACCAATGTGCATCGCACAAACACCGTGGAAACTTAGAAGGAAAATAACAACGGCAGTTTAGCCAGATACAAAATAATCCTTAGACAAATGCACTTTAGAAAGCTAGCATCACATTGATAACAGCATAGCAGGTAACAGCCATCATGAAATGAATCTCATAACCATTTACATAAACGTATGAAATGAATTCATATGAAATACAATGAACCACATACCTCGCTCCGGGTGTTAAAGAGTGGTGATCCAGGGAAGGCTACCGCCATTAACTTAACTTGGACGTTGGAGAGCTAGCTAGCAGCTTAATCAATTATTCTCAAATTATTACTGCCAAAACAAATCAAGCACAGAGTGGAACAACACTTCAAAGGAAAAAAACACTTTAGTTCAAAGTTCATAGTTTAGTCTCTGACTAAACATGCATTGTCTTGTAACTTGCCACCTTGTGTTTTTTATTTTACGAGAGTGAGCGTGGAGAGATTAGTCCCCCATGCTGCAGATAGCATGAGGTCAAAATAAAAGTATAAAAACAGGATAATCGTAATAAAACACTGCTAGTGACATGGACATCTTTCCCAAATATTCACATAGGTCTCACCCATTTTTGCAGGGGATTATAAACTTATCTTCCTTTTGTTTGCTTTAAAGTATGGTAGGCCTATTATATTTGCATTCTTTACTGTGTTACAGTAGAAAAATGCTGCAGGAAAGATGGCCTATCTTTTTAATTGCACGTCAAATTCTTTTTAACACAGTTTGTGCTTTTCTTTATTATACTCGGTAAGTTAAAGAGATGGTCTCTTTCCTGCTCATGTCCCACATCCCTGATCCCTCTCAAAGCGCAGATCGGTTCACTATATCACGCGTCTTTGTATGGAAATATAAAACTAATGTTTTTTGAATATTTAACTTTGTAAGTTAATATCATTTACTGAAATATATATTTCAATGCTTTAAATGGTTCAGTGTGATGTTTCATTGACGGAAGTGCTCAAATAAATATGCATGTCTGTTTTAATGGCTATTACTGATTTGATAGTCAGAATCACTGTCTAATGTGATTTAATTGCATTTTAATTGATACATGATTGCATATTTTATCATTTCAAGCTCACTTCAGAATCACTGTCTAATGTGATTTAATTGCATTTAATTGATACATGATTGCATTTTTTTATCATTTCAGGCTCACTGACAAAGCAGTGAAAGAGTATGCTGTTTACCGCTCACCGCTTCTCTTCTGGGGTCTGGTGGATCTTATCTATGATATGTTTAGGGTATGAGAAAGAGAATATTTTTCCCCTCTGTCTGACTCCCAATTAGTGCGTACTTCCATGAAATCTAATGTTATCTTCTATGTTCCTACAACAGAAAGTGCCCACCAGCAACACAGAAGGAGGCTGGTCCTTCTCGCTCGCAGAGTACATAAGGCACAATGACATGCCAATCTATGAGGCTTCAGAAAGGGTGTTGAGGTCTTTCCAGGATGAACTCATGCCTGCTGAATCCTTCTCAGAGTTCCTGGATGTCGTAGGTCAGACATTTTTAACAAACACAAAGCTCTCTCACTGTCAAGCTGTAAAATAATGTGGCTGTACAGACAGAATATTAATCACTTGTACTGACTCTCTCTCTCTGTCCCAGGACTTCTGTCAGAAATCCCAGACCCTGACGCCTTCCTGCTGGACCTGTTGAACTCTGTGCCCTGATGGCACACATTTATGCACCTCACTTTATGGACTCGTGACCGCTCTGTCCAGTGCAGGTGTTCCTTAAACATGGAGTCTGTCCGCTACCCGGACCCAGCTATTCGCAACTCCAAAGGGACACCTTTCAATCGGGGCCCAGGCTCCTAAAACTTCCATCAGCTCTCATACACCCTCATTCACCTGGGTTCATTCAGTTATAACTCTCTCCTAAACAAGAAAGTGACGAGTTAATGCGCATTTATTCTACAATGGTTTTGTAACACCTAATACACATAAATGCACCATTCTGTTTTAATCTGAAATTTTGCAGGTAATCCAGTTGGAAATTATTTCATAAACAACCTTGATGGCATTTGTTTTTCCCTTTGTGATTTTGTTTTATTTTTATTTGAGTTCTAAATTGGCTAAGAGTTACAGATTCACTCAAATGTGAACTAATCTCTCATTGTCTTGTTCTGTCTTTTTTTCTTGCGGTGGTGTTCTATGAATTGTTTGCAAAAAAGGCAAGAGTTTGTAAGAAAGGCAAAGCCTGACTGGTTCTGTGATACGATGCAAATGTGTGACGATTGTTTTCCATGTGTAAATGTTTTAAGAGTGAGATGAAAGCTTGTTTAATGTGTTATTCCCGTGAAATGGGAATTACTTTCTGATTTGTAAAAGGTTTACCTGCATCAACAATGAGACGCAAAGATGAAGAGAATAAAAAAGGGCCTGCATATTTATTTTGGGAGCCTTTTTCCACTTTGTTTTTCTGGTTGTGTTATTGTGTTTTGATCAAAATCACAATACTAAATTTATTTTTTTGTTTTGTCTTCCATGTGACGGTAATTCACTCGATAATATTCTGCAAATTAAACATTTTCCCCAGAGCAAGTTGTGCCTCTGGTAAGCAAGGTGCCACTGAGAAGAGTCTCGGTGATTTTAAGTTTATTCTTACAATATAAACACACCTGCGATAGGGTGTTCTTGAGCTGAATGCATGGTGTGAAGTTTGTTAAAAATAAGAAAACAAGAAAACCCACTTAGTGTTTATTCGCCTATTCCCGCTGCTACAATGTTCAACTGTTGCTGAATGTCTGCTTTTTGAATTAGCTCTACTTAATAAAGGTGTAAGAATACAATATCTGACTCAATGTGTCACACAAGCAATGTTGTTTTAGTAATCTGTATGCTAGTGTAACGGATGCCAGCTGGTAGTATAGTAGTTGTGCGAGTAAACCTCACTCCTCTGATCTCAATAGGTGCTCTAGCGACAAATGTTCCTTTAGCCTCCTTGTTAGAGCACCTGACTCTCAAGCCAGAGACCTGGGTTCGAAGCCCGCTCAGAGCGAGTCGAGTAGGACCCGGGTGGAGGGGTTACATTGGTGCCGAGAGTGAGGTTCAGGGGGGTGGGTGTAACGGAGGCCAGCTGGTAGTAGTTGTGCGAGTAAACCTCACTCCTCTGATCTCAATAAGTGCTCTAGCGACAGACGCTCCTTTAGCCTCCTTGTTACAGCGCATGACTCTCAAGCCGGAGACCCGGGTTCGAGGCCCGCTCGGAGTGGGTCGAGTACGACCCAGGTGGAGGGGTTACACTAGTATTGCATTAAATATTTTCATTTAGCTTTTAATTTAGTTTTTTTTTTTTTTTTGCTTTTGTCATTCTAATATTATTCTTTATTTCTATTTAGTTACAAACATAACATGTTTTATAATTAAGTGGAAAACCACCGGAGGCAGTGCTGAAAGCACTAATAGAAAATACTAATATAAATAACTAAACGCTCATGCTTGACAGAGACTTGTGACGTGTCTTCACTCGTGAACACCAGTCAAAGAACACCTTCCATTCACAAGCATACACATTTCGCATGGATGCTGCATGTGCATTCAACAATGTCCCTGCCTGGCCCTCTCTGAACACTCCAAGAGAGTTCTGGTGGGCACGATGACCACACCCGCAGGTTTCAACCGATCTGGATGTGGGTGTCAAACTTCCTTCTAGCAGACTCAGGAGGTCTGGTCTGTCTGAGAAGACTAGCATCCATCCTTATGGCCTTCCACTGTGCAGGTGGTACTCCTCTGACGAGAAACTCCAGTGACCAAGGTGCTAGGGCTCACATACTGTACAACAATGTGTGACTCTGATTTTCTTGTATTTGTCCCGTATTGGACAAACGTATTCGAGATGTTTTTGAATGAACCATCGTTGGAAAGGTCTGACTGAGTAGATGCCTTGATGTATTTGATCCACTGCTTGCTGGGGTGATGCTGCACAGACAAACCAGTCATCCAGGTTTGTCAACACTCTCATGCCAGACCTCTGGACTGGTTCCAAGGCTGCCTGGTGAAACTTTGAGAAAACTCTTAGTGCCAGAGCTAGGCTGAACGGAAGAACCCTGAACTGAAATATTTGATCCATGAATGCAAATCTAATATTGAATTGTATGCACGTGACAGTAGCTCATTGGTGCATCTACACTCAACATTGGGTGAGTTCTCTTGAAACGCTCTTGCGATACCATATGCCACAGTCACATGGCGTCTGCGCTGTCTCAGGTCGGACAAAATTTCTCGGACAAAGTCGGACAAGCCTTATGCAACACAGGCACCTCCCCTCTAATCAGTATATACGCCCCTTACAGCTGATTGGCTACAAGTGTATTTTAGTGCTCGGCCCAATCTACTTTCAACAAATCGCTTACTGCACCTTTAAATCATCATTAAGAAAATGTAGGGGTGCATTTGTTCGCTACTTGGGTTTGAATGGAGGTTTTACTTTCATGATTTTCTACATTGGTTTTCTACTCAATGTAAGACAATATTACTATATGGCATCCTGTTATATTACTTTAACTAATAAAAGCCATCCTCAAGGAAGTGAGATCCTTTTGGTGGGAAAGGAAAAGCACAAAAGTAGCTATTAGCAGTGGATTCTCTGAGTATTAATTAATTTGTATTTAAGCTAGGCTATAAAAGTTATCAAAAAGATATTTTTAGAAGCATGATCATAGCAAAGTTCTCTTTTATATCACAGGAACACTCTAAACAGACGCCAAATATTTAATATGTAAATACTTTCAAAATGTTACTGGTTATGGGTGTGTGTGTGTGTGTGTGTGTGTGTGTGTGTGTGTGTGTGTGTGTGTGAATATATGCCCACGCCCCTCATGTAATATGTAAATCCAGGGCGTGTCTTAAAGACGCAGTATGCGACTTTTACTGGAGGGCGGATTAGACAGACATGTCTTCCTCTCCTCCCGTTTTCCTTCGGTTGGTGTGCGGCTGTGCTCAGACTGGGCTGAAACCTGAGTCTCTACGGCAAGTTGAGACCAATAACCAGCCCATTTCATCACCAGCGGATGGTAGGAGGGCAGCTGAGAGTTCATAAAATGTATACCGTTCACAGCACTTTATCCGGCCGCTAAAGCGCGAGTATGGCCTATTACTTGTGTGGTATTAGATAAAGGAGTGCACCTTGCGTCCGAGAGCATGGAGGTGACGTATGCTGCTTTACAGCATCTGCAGTTTGATGCGTAGAAACATTGCTCACGGATAAAGATGGATTTACCTCGTCGTTTTCCAGACCCGGTTCTCAACCCGATATTGTTCAATGAATCTGCTGCTCCTCTCGGAATGAATGAAGCGTGTGCGACTGGGAGCGGGTCCGGCGCCATGGCAACCAGCGCGTTGAGGAACGATTTGGGGTCCAACATTCATGTGTTAAAAACACTGAATCTCCGCTTCCGCTGCTTCCTTTCCAAAGTCCACGAATTAGAGCGCAGAAATAAGTTATTGGAGATCCAGCTGCAGCACGCCCAGGAGCAATCCCGGTACCGACTACTGTTTTCCCGGGACAAAGCGGTCCAGACGAACCTCGAACTGCCTTATTCAAACGCACTGTGTCAATCGAGACTCCCCGGTAGAATCTGGAGTTTCTCACACACCGCCCGCTACGGAGGACAGTTCGAGACTCAACAGGGGCCTGGGGTGTCTTGGACTCATCCAGACGGTGTCGGGGTTCAGATTGACACCATAACACCTGAACTCAGGGCCTTGTACAATGTTTTGGCCAAAGTTAAGCGAGAGAGAGACGAGTACAGGAGAAAGTAAGTCCAGCTTGAGCATATTTCAAGTGTTTTACCTGCAAAAAAAGGGAGGAAGTTCATTTCTCTATCAGCATTTTTTTGTAATTCAGGGGGGAAAGATGGTTACCGCTGTATTTGTACTCCAACAAAATTCTGGTGACATGATGTTAGTCAACGTTACCAATTTCGGAACAAAATGAAAGCTTGATAGGCTACACTAATTGGAGATGCCATACATAATAGTTTGACAAAACTATTAGTCTCTACACTTTATTACGGTAAATATTGTACTTTGGCCAAAACTACACTTTAAAAAATTGTTGGTTTAACTTAAAAAAGCAAGTTGTCTGGTTGCCTTAATTTTGAGTTAACACAATGAAGGCGATTGGTTTAATAAACAGAAACTCAAAATAGTATGTTATCTTCACAATAGTTATCTAAGTTGATTTGACAAAAGATAAAGTGATAACAAATTACATTTACACATTTACATTTACAAATAATTTTAGTGAATCATAAATAAGTTCTAGATCAATAGTTGGTTTGACCACTCTTTTTCACTAATACTCGCACACAATTGGTTATAATTACCACTATTACATGTTTACCGATAAACCTCAAAGTAACATACCAAGGCCTAATTTATTTAATTAATTATTCAGCCTTTTTATCAGCCATTGATCTAAAAATAAATAGTAAAACATCCAAAAACAAATGCTGTTGTGACCATTTTGATTGCATAAATATTATTGAAAATGATTATTTTTAATTGTTTAAAATAACATTAAAAAAGCTTTGGAACTTTGGACAATATTCTAGCTAGGGTCTCTCAAAGATCAAACATTCTTCAGACTTTTTAATACATCATTCATGAAACAGGATTTCTTTTGTAACATTTTCGTCTAACACTGTTTAAAAATAACTGCATGCTACAAAGGTTTCAGAACGTCCAGAGAACATTAAAAGTTAGGTTCCGCAAAATGATAAAATAAAACATTCCCTTATTTTTTTCGCTAGCAATCACATGACCAAGAACAAACTGGACATTTTAAACATTCAGAAAACAATAGTGTTTTATAACTTAATGGGAATAGCAACACATTTTTGTTAGTTGGGTTGATTATCAAAAACTTCCAACAAAAATAACCCTTCTTATTTCAAAAACAAGAACCTTTCCCCCCTTCGTGTTGTTCATTCATACTATAGTAAGAAAGACTGTGTGTACCCTTTCTATTTTATATGGCTGTCCCTGGGGTATAGGTTTTTCATAGTGTCTTTAACAGTAAGGCTCTATCAGTAACCCCTGTATGTTCTCTAGTATCTTATTACAAAGCGTCCAGTTTGGATATGAAATCTGAGAAACAGGGGTGTTATTTTATCTGACAGAAACCTTCGCTTTTTCTCTCCTCCAAATGGGGGATCTCTGCAAAACCCTCCCATTCAATACGAGTCTGTGGGAACTGCCCTCTAACTTCAGTAGAATCTCTTGACAGTTTCTCTTTACACCTTTTGGGACCATTAGTCCAAGTAATACACTTCCACCCATTCTGTATGGGTTTGGTTCATTGGGAATTTCCCCGTTAGATTCTCTGTCAGACTTTTTGATGTGTGTCATTCAATTCACATGCTGATTCAACCATTTATTTTTGTCATTGATGGTGGGAATGATCCAGTATGTTGATTTAGAAGATACATTTCCTGTTGTTGTTGCTAAACGAAGCTTGATTTAGGTGTGTGCACTGCTGAAAAGTGATGAACAAAACATCTGTGTCAAATTCCTTGTTTCTCCGAGCACTAGTGTGGGGACTCATTCATTGCTCAACACAGATATGTTACTGTAACTTTAAGGCATTTCCGGTCATCTAGAAGCCCCAGACATGTTTTCTCACAATATCTTCTACAGTTACCCTGAATTGTTTCCCCAGACTGTTCCTTTTGGCTGTGTTGTTATCATAATTTGTGTCAGTGGCTGGTGTAATAGTATAATAGTGTGGCTATTTTTTCCTCATCTGCCAGAACAGAAGTGGACTGTCTGTGATAAGAAGCGGACAAATAAGCCACACATTGATTCATTTCCAGATCTTGAGTGAGTTGGAAACCCCACTTTATAAAGAGTGTCTGTATCCTTAGATTATTCAGTGCTTACTAAGCTTACAATACTGTTAGGAATGGGCAATTTCTTTGATAAATGCTTGAGTATAAATAGCCATATGTTTCGTTCTTTCCTTAAGTGCCCGGCCCAACACAATATGAACTATTTTTTTAGCTCTGACCTCTTTGATCATCATATTATGTTTGTTTTGGCCTTCAGATATAGTGTCACAGTAGCAGCCGGTGGGTTAGGATGGATGTTGGTGGTCTGTTATATTAAATGCGATCTGAAACAGGTGGAAAGTGTGGCATCATGCTGCTCATATGCAAAGACTGTCTCCTAGGAAATCATTTAAACAAATATAAAACCGGTTATAAATTAAGCATGTGTTTGGCAACAGGCTTAATGTTTGGTCTAATGTTATTTAAAGTGCAGAGCAACTTGGAGCCAAAATAAAGAAACTGCAAACTGTTAAAGAGTTTGAGTTTGCATCTGGCTATTTTTTTTTTTAATCTGAAGTCAAAATTACATTACTAAAGTCAAGAAGCCAGAAAACATTGTTATTGAAAGGGAAAAGAGATATTCAACCCAGTTATTTTCGTTTCTGTCTAAACAGCAGCACAAACATACAAATCATCCCAATACTCATCGAACATTTAGGGAGCTTCGCACATCTAAAGAATGGAGTAATTCTGCCCCACCCCTTGGAGTGTTGTGCGAATTCTTCACCCATCCTCCCGTTTCATTGGAATTCTTTGTGTGATTAATCCTTTGTGGGAATTCCATTGCTTTGATAGAAATTCAGGATTATTAAACTTTTCTGGACATCTGTTACTGTTGTATCGTTAAGAAACTAACCCCAAGTAAACCGAGAACACTAGAAGTCTCTTTTGGTGTTTGAATATTTTAATTGGTGTCAAGTTTGTAGATTCATTACCATTTCTATGGTATCGCTATGGATTGTTTGTGCCTGTCACAGGGTAACTCGCACATGCACACGCACATTGCACATAAACACTGGCGTCATGTTAACACAGCCTGTTTTTCGGCACTGACAATTATGTACATGGACTTGTATAGCATTTGATGGTATTGTTTGTTTTAAGTGTGTTGTGGTGTATCCTGTATGTTGGTATTGCCTGGTTTGCCTGAGTTGTGTCGGGATGGCTGTAACGTCAGTGCATACACACTACACAGTGCATGTGTATAATGAACACTGCAATAAAAAAAAAGAATTATCTGTTAGTGTTTTCACATATTTCATGTTGACTTTAAATCATATTCATCAGTCCATCATGGAGTCAGTTTATTGTTTCTAAGCGTTTCTAATGCATTCTGCACATGACAACTTTGAGGGACACCGAACCACACACTTTCAGAAGGTGTTTATAACCCCAGCAGATGCTCTCCACTGCCCCGTGCGAGTCGAGCTGTAAAGCCATGGCTGTAGACGTCTGTCCAGTTCTGGTCAGGGATGTTGCTGTAGCTGCATGTGAGGTGATGTTTTGTGTGGGGAACACTGTGTGTAAGTGAACAGGAGGTAAGACTGCAGCAAAGTAAGGTCATCTCTCTGGGCTGGGAATGATTTAGTGGTGCTGCCTCACTGGGCAGGAATTCACTTCTGCCCCCCACTCATGCTGGGAGTCCAAAATCATGGGAACTGCATTCTGAACATTTTTACACATCCAAGAAACAGCTATCAGCTGGTGTGAAATAAAAGCTTTTATTTTTTATTCTTGGACATAAGAATATGGACACTTGGACACTTGGACATTCTTAAGACATATTAAGATACATTTTGTCTAGTTTTAGTTTTAAAATTTCTGAATATATATGTGCATGCGAGTGTGTCGGGCAGAAACCTCATATCTCCAAATGTGCTACCTTTACCCTTGTATTGTAAACAAGGAGAGAAAGTCCAAACTCTGTGCACCACTTATATATATAAATCAATGGGCTAATGATGCTAACAAATTATTCAGTCTTGCCAATTTTCCTGAAAGAAGTTATTCTGCCTTTTCTTCTGCATGATGATGATGATGCACATGATTGACTTTCAAAAGATTTTATTTCTGCCGGATTGCTGTCAATCATGTGGTAAATAGTTTTCTGAGTGACTGTGTTTATTGTGCGGGTTTGTTAATGTCCAGCTAGTGTACGGATGGAGTACACGCTCTCAGCCAAGACACTACAGTATGCATTCAAAAACTGAACCTCAAAAGCCCTGGTGATGCAAATGCCTAATAAAAGCCTGGCTGTCTCATTCTGGTTTGGATATTGACCCTTGTGAATAAGAAGTACACTTTCAACATAGTATTCTTTTAAAAAATAGTACTTATTATAACAAGAATGTACTTTAAAATAAGTGACTTAACTGTAAACTGAATGTAATAGTTTCGAACTATAAATATACGTACATTCAATATAATTAAGCACAATTCTTTTTCATGAGAGTTGCTTTTTGTCCTGATTTATGTGTTGACCCTCTGTGCCACAGAAGGGAGGGTTTTAGATTGTTTGTTCATGTGTCTGTGATTCTTGAGGGTAGCTCTGAGTATTGATCTGAAATGCAGCTCGCTCCTCTGATGTCATGGGTGTGCACACAGATGTGCACTACTGAAGACCCACGGGACTGTCTGAGATGGATCGTTATGTAGGTCAACTTTGCATATAATGTCAAGATTTTCATTTAGCTGTCGTTAAGGCAATAAACATGATTTTGGCTTTGGAAAGTTATTAACATGTGGACATTGTAAAAATCAGTCCTGATGCTAGAGTGATGTGGGTGGTTGCTATGCAGTTGCTGAGATGTTTTTGTTGGTTTCTTACTGGTCCAAGTTAAAACAGTCCACCCTCAAGCAAGCATCACATTTTTCTCAAATATTTGACATATATAAAAGGCCACTTTGGGTCCGAAAACCGGTCAATATCTGGTGTGACCACTATTTTATATATATATATATATATTAAGCTTTTAGTCTGAGAACATTTAGCTCATGGTCAGAGGGTTTAGGACAGAAAAACGTTGCCAAGAGCTGATTTTGACACAGGAAACAGACTAATGTTCCATTGCTGAAATGAAATGGAGTATATATTCTTGCAGCCTTTTTTGTGTGTTTTCGGCCACAAATATTGCATATTTATGGCAGTATTTTGTGTATTTATTGCAGCTATCGTAGGATTTTTCTGGTTTTGTAAAAGGAAATGCATGTGAGTCTTTGTAAGTCATTATCCAGCAGCAGGCTGGATATACAGTATACTGTAATGTACAGGAATTAATGAGCCCACTATATATCTTTTCAGGAAAAGTCCTCTTCTAAGTCCAAAGGCCTAAAATAGACCTGGCACAAGGCCCACATTTTATTTTAAAAGGCTTATTTTTACATTCATTTTTAAAGAGGCTGAGCTACAGCTTTGTAACTCAGTATTGAACAATTTCATATAGTAGTCATTTGAAAAATAAAGGATAGCTAAGCCTTCTGAATTCTATGGTTTTTAGTATCAAGAGATATACAAAAACATCCAGTCTGCAGGCCTTAAAATTGGGTAAATACAACCTCAGATAAACAACAACACATGATAACATATGTCATACACTGTGTCATATTTTATTTAACAAAAAATAAAGCCAAAACTGTACATTATCGCCAAACATCTCCACTTTGGTCTCAAATGCCCAAAGGGCATTCCAGAAGTCTTGAGGTTTGCAACCTTGCAAACCTAAGTGCGGCCATGTTCTTTTAAGAGATAAGGAGTTTTCTCTTAGGAACCCTCCCAAACATGCCATACTTACCCTGTCTTTTTCTAATCGTACTGTCATGAACTTTAACATGATAATTGAGACCTGTAGAGTCTGAGCCTGTGTAGTTGTTTTTTGTTTTTTTGTGTTATTGTGTTAACAGCACACACCTAAATGCTCCAGACTAGCAAACTGCCAAAACTTCTGATTTAGAGTTAGTCACACTTCCTGATTATCAATTAATGATTAGCAGTGTCTCTATAGTATAATAATACTATTGTTGTAATTTCACCCAACCTTGTTTTGGCTTTGTGAATCATTATCATTTTATGGATTTATTGACCAGTGGCAATTTCAATGCAGTCTAAATAAATCTCTTTGATCAAATCACTTGAAAACTTTTACTGAACCTTATAAAAAATCAAAGCAGAGTTCAGAGATCAGTGTCTCAAGTGAAAGTTTAACAAATGGTCTTTATCTTGAGAAATTAAGCAGAAATATACTTGCTTTTTGACATTTAATGTGCTGCACATGAACAGAATGCATGTTCAGAATTGTTAAAAAAACAGACAAATATAGAAAGCAAGGCTACTCATTTACATGCCTAACATACCACTGAACTCATGCTTTCAAGAAACATCAGTCAACTCTCTCTGCATGTTTGCTTGAAATGGCTGGGACCTTTTGGATCACAAAATCAGACACTGAAACAGATTCTCATGAAATCTTTGTTTTTGCAGAAAAAGCTTTTTCTTTTTTGTTGGTCTACATGATATATACTTCATCTCAAGACTATTTCAGTGGGTTTTAATTCTTTTCTAATCATTATGCACACCATTTGTTTAACCTCATATAATTGAAAGACTGAATATTTGTACTCTTAAGCATTGGTTACACTGCAGGACCCTAAAATGAACTGATTGAAGGGAAAGAGGTGTTGAAAATGTTTAAAATAAACAATGTGACCATAAAACCTTGTTTACCTTATTGAGTAAAAATCTATATTTTTGACCTGAAAATCTTAGATAACTAATTTATGGAATAAATAAAAGAAAGCTAATTTTTTATTTGTAAAAAAAAAAATAAAAAATGTAAAGAAATAGCATGCTGTCCAACTCTGGAAATGGTTTAAAATTTAAAAAGAGGTACTCTTAATAGTAACATACTAGCTCGTGGCTATATTTATAGCCTGAGTCAGCGTGGGGGAAAACACTGTGAACATCGTGTGTATTTGAATGACAAAAAAGTCTTCTTGCGAGGCATTGACGCCCGCCGACCGGCAATGATACATTGCGAAATGAATGTAAAACCTTGTCACTTGCCAATTGTACAAATGCTTCACTCCAAACTATTAATGCTTTTGTAAAACGGTGATCAGTAGTACGTGGTGGACAAAAAAGGGTGTCTCTTTATGTGGGACATAATGCTTTGAAGGTCTTCACAGGTGCTATCATGATGAGGTCACCGTGATTTCCTGGATCAACATTTCTGTCCCAAAATGTAGTCCTTACCCAATCCCTACCCCTACCCCTATGCCCTACCCATATCTTTTCCCTAAAATCAGAGGGTAATGATAGGTGAATAACACTGACGTGCAAGTACTTCACCCTGGTTCTAAGCCTAAACTTGACATAAACTGTAAACGTATCCCTCAAGTCTTATTGGTTGATTGGAAAGTTGATCCAGGATCAACAAAGATGTACTTGGTACTTGGTGAAATCCATCATGATGAACCCCCTCACGGTCACCTCACGTTATCACTCTCTGCCCTATTCATTTGTACACTTTTGAAGCAGTTTAAGATTACAAAGGGACTCACAACTTTTGAGCTATAACAGATGTGCCCCTGTCCTTCTCTTTCCTCACCCATAATAGCTCTTTGAAACATTTGCTCAATTCATTTGAACTCTCCCATAAACTGAACAATGTGTATTTAAATTGACCGACCTGATCTCGCACAATGGGAGAAGTCACAGCACTGTGTAGTGATGGCATATAGTGAAGAACAAAGAAAGCGCCTCTTCATTTTGTGGTGTCTCATCTTTCTTTTCCTTAATAGCAGCTCATTAAAAAGTTCTAATCCTGTGCTTATTGTTGACCAGGTGGGCATTCAAAAGCTTTTTACATTCAGTATTCATCTACATTTGCGCATGCCATTGTGAGAGTTTCCGTTTATATTGTGTTCAGTGTCTTTTGGATGAAGCTCAGTCTATGCTGCAGCAGAGGAAATGAGAGGAGTTTGATTCTCATGACCTTGGGCTGTTGTGTAGTCAGCTCCACTGGATCCCAGTGACATTCAGATAGATCCACACTGACCCTGCACTGTCTGAGCAGCCAGATCCATGACATATCTCTACACCTGTGTGTATCAGTTCTATATGGAAGCTTCTCTTCTATTTCTGAAGCCCCTTTCACACAGAGATTCCAGAAAATTCACGGATAATCGACCTGGGATTTGACGACCCGGGTTTTGTTTGAGTTTGGTTCATTCACACTGCCAGTGATTTTCCGGAATCAGAGTGTGTTCACACACAACCCGTAAAAATCCTGTAAAGACATCGATGTGCACATTACGAAACATTACGAAACTAGCACATTACGTACCGTTTCACTAGCCAGCTTTCACTTCACTTCAGCGTCATCATTACGACACGGCATTGGTTACGGCTTTTGTCCACACAGCGCGCGTTCCGGGACTGATCCTGCAATGTTACTGGTCCCCAACCCGGCATTGATCCCAGCATCAATCCTGGGTCGTGTTTGCGTTCACACAGAAGGTGTTCTGGCAATTTCGCAGGATCAACGCGCTGTGTGAAAGGGGCTTGAATCTCATCTAGCTGTGGCTACTCCTTAACCAATAAAACGGTCTTTCTCAAAAAAAATGTTAGCTGTTAAAAATATATTTCTTTTTCAAATTAATGGATTAGGGTTAGCATAAGAGACTTCTTTCAAAATATGAAAAAGTCTCATCGACCACAAACCTTTGAACGGTACATTGTAAAAAAAATATTGATGGTTTAACTTAAAGTAAGTAAAATTTTAAGTTGATTGAACTGGAAAAAGTGAGTTAATACAATGAAGGAGAATGATTTAATCATCAGAAACTCAAAATTATATGTGAACTAAATAAATTATTTAAGTTGATTTGACAAAAGAAAAAAATGTTGTGATTACTACACTGTAAAAAAATATTGTTGGTTTAACTTAAAAAAGAAAGTAACCTGGGTTGCCTTAAAATTTGAGTTAATACAATGAAGGAGATTAATTTAATCATCAGAAACTCAAAATAATAAGTTATCTGAACTAAATAAGTTATTATAAAATTGATTTGACAAAAGAAAATATGTTGTGATAACAAATCTTGAAAATATTTTTTTTACAGTGTGCTAGTATATGTATATTATGTTTATGGCATTGCACTTTCATTATTATGGTAAATGGACTGCATTTATGTAGCGCTTTCACAGACCCAGCTTTACATTTTTCCTCACATTCACCCATTCATACACCGACGCCAGCCATGCAAGGAGCCATCCAGCTTGTCGGGAGCACTCAGAACTTTCTCTACTCTTGTTTTCACAGAATTTTCACAGCCTCCAATGCTTTTAATGCGTGGTCTACAGATCCGCTTAACATAACAAGTACAACTCTTTGTACTAAACAGATGATCCCTTCTGGATCTTGTCATGTTGAGTCAGCACTTGCAGGTGTCTTGATGTCTGGACCCAGTCAGACTGTGACACAATGCAAGTGTAAGCCCAAAGGAGTCTATAATCCCTTGAGCATGTGAGAAATCAAAGGATCAGGAGCTTATGAAACAAGAGAAGCTGTCATCCTTTAATCAAGCCGATGAGGAATCTTACTGCATAACTGACTATACAGAATCAGACAGGGGGAATCCCGCAGCATGTTAACACTTTGCTGACTGGTGTTTTTTTTTTAAACTTCTGATGCAAGAATTAATACAGATGCCGAATTATGCACAATTATAACTCGGGCAAATTATAAAATCTTTACACATGTGACAGAAGATTCAGTAGTAACAACAACACCATAGATTATAATGCTGAATAGATTTTGTTTTAATCGGACACTGCTTCTGGAAGAAGAGCAAAGAAACCGGCACAATCACTTTTCCTCAAGCCTTTCTCCTGCAAAAATTAAGCTTTTATTTGCATATTCTGCTTTGCACTACAGTCTCCATAGTGATTCAAAGGGAGCTTGCTTGTGTTTTCGGAGAGTTATAAAGGTCTGAGGAAGATTCTCAATGGTCAGTGGCAGAGGGAGGATACTACTGATGTTTTTCTCAAGTCTCTTTTGAGTACATGTAACTAAACAAACATACTTTTGTGGTAAACCTTTACATACATATGATTTTTTAGAGTTGTATACAACTATATGTTGTAGGTTTTGTAAAAAGCAGTTTTGAGTAAATGGTAAATGTTGTTTTTGAAATAACTTTCATCCTCTTTTGAACCACTAATTATTTGTAATGTAATTATTTGAATGACTCCAGATGCACACAAACTCTGCACATTTATTTCACGTACAATCTTTTATTGTGTTTGTATTCCAGATGGGAGGAGGAGGTGTCCAAACGTCAGCAGATGGAGTCTGTGGTGGAAACTTTACAGGAGGTGAGATCTCAGCCCTATTATTTTGTGACTGTGTTGTTGTTTGGCATCCATACATCTGCACTGATGCATGTCTAGCTTTTAGGTAATTCTATTGTATGGAAGAAAATTCCCCACCCACACTGTAAAAATATATTCTGAGACCAAGGAAATTATGCTGAAAAAGATGACCAGAGTTGCTTGATTACTGTAGTTTTGTAGCATGGAAACTTGACATTAAGTTCAGTCAAAACATTTCATTAAAATAATTGAGTAAATATATTCAACTAAAAAAAGCCATTCAAACTATTGCCTTCATTTTCACCCTCTAATTTTTTTTTTACATTGCACAGCTAAACTTTCTAAATGTTCTCCTTACAGAGTGTTCAGTCGTCTGAAACATTGCAAGGAGAGCTGAATGAGAAGATGGAGCGTCTTAAAACAGAGCTGGTGGTCTTCAAGAGCCTTATGCCTCATGATGTAAGTGTCCTGCCTTATCTGGTTTCTGCACACGGCTAAAGACATGCAAAACATGCAAATATCCATTTACATACAACAGTACCTAATTTAAAAGAGTATCATTTGACTGCACGTGTGAGAGATTAATAAAGATTGACTTTCAGGGAAATGACGATGAACCCATCAGTAAATAGCTCTGGCATTAGACTGAATAGAGACCCATAGATCTGTGGGGACAAATAAGCAATGAAGCAGTCAGGCTTCTGGCCCTGGAACAGATGCATATTGTTCTTTACTGTTGAGAAGCTGTTGCTGAGTCCCAGTTATAAAGCACAGCTGACTGCTGCCTCCCTGGATAATAATATGTTCCTTAGTGTGAATGCATACTGTTACAAAGCATTTCAGAAGAAGCTTGAACATCTGTTGTCGCCAAATGAGTTTAGGGGTGTTTATCAGCCTTAGAGGTTTTTGTAATGCTTACTAGCCCATAAAAAGCTGTGTAGTGCTGTTTATGCACAAGTTTCTGTAATAATATAATATGTAATTATATATAATACTACCTGTCAAAAGTTTGGAAACATTACTATTTTTTAATGTCTCTTTTGCTCACCAAGGTTGCCCTTATTTAATTAAAAATACAATAAAAACAGTATTGCAAAATATTATCACAAATTAAAATAAATGTTTTCTATTTTAATATATTTTAAAATGTAATTTATTCCTGTGATCAAAGCTGAATTTTCAGCATCATTACGCCAGTCTTCAGTGTCACATGATCCTTCAGAAATCATTCTAAAATGCTGATTTGGTGCTCAGGTAACATTTCTTATTATTCTTATTATTATTATCAATGCTAAAAACACTTGTGCTGCTTAATATTTTATTTGAACATTTTAACTTTACTATTATTCATGCAGTTTTTATTATCTAATATTAAAGGCACAGTATGTAAGTTTCGCAGTAGAGGTCGCTTATTCATAACAATAACACTGGAGATGCTTTATGATGCCTTAAAGGAGTAGTTCACTTTAAAAAAAAAACGTTTGCTGATAATTTACTCACCCCCATATCATCCAAGATGTCCACGTCTTTGTTTCTTCAGTCGAAAAGAAATTAAGGTTTTTGATGAAAACTTTCCAGGATTTTTCTCCATATAATGGACTTCATTGGGAACCAAACGGTTCAAGGTCCAAATGAGAGATTCAGTGCAGCTTCAAAGGGCTTTAAACGACACCAGACGATGAATAAGGGTCTTATCTAGGACCCTTCGAGTCTTGAAAAAACTTTTTTTTTGACTTGAAAAAAGATTTGTTCATTTTGATGAACGAGTTTGAACAGGAGAGTCACGAACGCTCAACACAGAACAGAGCAAGGCGAGCATTTGTGCTTATAAAACTTAAAGTTTTTAATTTATTTTTTTAAATGACCGATCGTTTCGCTAGATAAGACCCTTATTTCCTTATAAAGCATTTTTACATGGTTTCTACTGAAGTAAAATGAGAAATCAAGTGTAGCGCAGATATGACTTCATTGACAGGCAACGCAATGACACAGGCAATGGCCATTACACTGTTCAAATGACTGATTTCTCTGGTTCTGAACATTGTTAAATATTATATCAAACATTTGGTATAATGTACACCATTCAACGAAATATATACCATTGTTCTAGTGGTTTTGGGATATTTTAATCCAAAAATCTTACATATTGTGCCTTTAACTGAGGCTGTGTGTATAGTATTTGCATTTGTACTTTAAAAAAAAAAAGATTTTTCACACCAAAGGGCCGTTTGCATGATATTTCTATGTAATATTGCTTAAGTATGTTGTGTTATGTTTTTATAAAGCAAGAGAGGTATGTTTTCCTGTTCCAGTTTTTCTGCTGAATCAAAGCATTGTGGATTTAATACGTCTAAAATGTCTCATTATCATGCATTTGTGTATAGGAAGTGTCTGACTTGGACACTAAAATCCAGGAGAAAGCCATGACGGTTGATATGGACATCTGCAGACGCATCGACATCACAGCCAAGCTGTGTGACGTTGCACAGCAGAGGAACTCAGAAGACATGAGCATGATATTGCATAGCGGCCCATGCAGAGCTCCTCCCGAGCAGAAAGGGGTACCAAAACTTACTCTCAATAGATTCTGATGATATCTCCCAATCTACTGGAACTGTGTGCAAATTTAAAGCTCAGATTTGATTTGCAGTACATGGAGTTTATACAACAGCTTATCATGCAATTTGAATCTTTCAGCAATCAGAGAATGTGTGTGTGTTGTAGGGGATGGCGGTATGTAGGAGGAAGGAGAGTAAGGGTGAATCAGAGGAGCAGAGAGTGGAGACTGATGTTGATCCTACTCACTGTGAGGAGGAAATGCCTGGTTCTCTCAATATCACTGATGAGATGAAGAGGATGCTCAACCAGCTGTGAGTCTTCATAGTCATTAGAGGAGTGTTTCTCAACTGCTGGGTCACAATACTGTTTTGAGTGGGTGTGCCGTCAAAAGAGACTTTTATTTTGAAAGACGTGAACGAAAGCTGTTGTGTTGACTCTTGTGTCAGACTCAGTTTAAAGGGATAGTTCTCCCAAACGTCAGTATTATTTACTCACCATCAAGTTGTTCCTAACCTGTATGAATTTCTTTATTCTGCTGAGCACAAAATATATTTTTAAGAATATGGGCAATCAAACAGTTGATAGTCCCAATGGACTTTTATAGTATGGAAAAAATTCTATGCAAGTAAGGTTGCGGGATCTCTTTATTTAACAGTTCAAACGAAATAATAGAAACGCTTTAAACACGCAGGAGCACAGGATAAACACAGGAGAGCAAGACATACACAAGCAATTTAACTTGAACAGAAAATGAGGGCTATATTTACACAGAGCTAACAAAGGGAACTAAATGAACAACAGGTTAACTTAGTGTTTAACTGGTGCACACACACACACACAAGGAAACTAGGGGTGCATCTCAATCAACTCCCAAGCTTGTGAATCAGTAAATTGGGTTCCAGATTTCGGGCACTGGTAAGGACAATAAAGGACGCTGGCTCACCACACATTGCTACACTGATGACTCTATTTCTGGCAACGTGACTACGTCCTCATTGTACAATATTATTTCTGGTATTTACAACAGCAGAGCTGATATCTTTCTGACATTACTAAAAATGATTTTTAATGACCTAATGATAAATACTTTGCTTTTACATATATGTGCAACATTACAGCTGTGAGTAAACTATAAATGTTAGCTAGATTATTCATTACCTGTCTAGCAATGTCCCAGACAGCAAACTGACATTGAATCACCGTGGAAACGACGTCTCTCATGACATTGAAACAACGTTGATTTGCTCATCGAATTAACGTTGAACCAACGTCAGACGCGGCATTCTTCAAAGCTAAATGAAAATCGAAAATTGGTTTGCTTTCATAACGTTGAAACAACGCGTTGATTTCAAGTTGATTTTCCGTTAGTTTTGAAAGAATGACGCCTCTGACGTTGGTTCAACGTTAATTCGATGAGCAAAACAATGTCAGATCAACGTTGTTTCGATGTCATATTTCCACGTTGATTCAATGTCAGTTTGCTATCTGGGGTATGTTTATGCATCTGAAATATAATTAAATAATGGTTTGTATTTTAACATCTATCGCATGTTTAGTGATTATTATTATGTGTAGTGAGTTAAAATTCAAGATTCAGAACTTCCATCGTGAGCATTGATGCTCCCTGGTTTTCACTGTGCATTGTGGGACTTTTTAGGTTGTGAACTTTTTAGTGCTTTGGAAGTATTCTGTGGTTGAGACAGCCCTTAAAATGGTCGACTCCCCGATCAGTGCGCTGACTACTGAATTAGGGATCTGATTGAGACGCACCCTCTGTCAAAATACTCAC
Source organism: Pimephales promelas (assembly GCF_988280905.1). Taxonomy (NCBI): domain Eukaryota; kingdom Metazoa; phylum Chordata; class Actinopteri; order Cypriniformes; family Leuciscidae; genus Pimephales; species Pimephales promelas. The sequence goes on along the minus strand of NC_142788.1, from coordinate 18,221,565 downwards.
ACATATATAATATATATATTGGGTCACAGCCTAATGACCATGAAAAATTGTGGGTCCCATCGTCAAACCAATTGAGAACCACTGCATTTGAGGGCACCTTCTGACATTTTTTTTATTATTATTATTATTATTTGTTTAGTTCATGTGTTCAGGGTTTATAACATTGGAAACAAAATGCTGCAAAAGTGCAGAGTAAGGACTCTTCAACTGATTGTCTTTAGTGCCATCTAGTGTACAAATGGTGAACATGTTCATTTTATGTGCTGTGTATTTTCCTCTTTGAGAGAGATCATTTATATTATTGTAATTTGATTAAATTACTATATTTATGATTAATTGCTTTATTCAAGATCTGGATATTAACTCGTTTTTCTTATGTTCATTTGTTCTATGTTATGTTTTATAGTCTTTTGTTTGTTATCTTTTGTTTGTAATCCTTTAGATTGTGGATCTGTTGATTTTCCTTTTCTTTTCTTCTCCTTGTGTCTCCTCGTTTCCTTCTCTTTCCTTTTCCACGTCTGTGTCTGCTGCCTATCTTGTGCACAGAGGTTGCTCAGCTAATTGGTTTGTTGGCAGGCGGGAAACGTTCGAGTTTGACGATGACTCTGATAGTCTGGCGTGGGAGGAGACGGGGGAGACTCTCTTGCTCTGGGAGGATTTCAGTAACTACAACAGTCTCACCACCTCTGCCGCTGCTGGTATGGTCACCACAGTGTCCAGCGCATCCGACTCTCACGGAGAACATCAGGAGCAGGTGGGTCCGCAAACATGTTTGGATAAGTAGTGCCAAATCATTCAAATGTAATGTCTATATAGGCAACTACAGGCAAGCACCCAATTGAATTAAACTAAAAAAACATAGGAAAGAACTCTGTTAATGCTCACTCACTAAAATACTACCTTTATTTGGCTTTTAGCAATGGAAAACTATTTTCTGTGTGATTTATTTGTTGTTTTAAATGTTCTATTCATGAAGAAATTGAAGAGAAGAGAAAAAAATGTAGCACGGTTTCCACAAATATATTAAACAGCAACTGTTTTCAACATTGATAATAATAAGAAAATAATAATAAATGTTTTTTGAGCAGTAAATCAGCATATCAAAATGATTTCTGAAGGATCATGTGACACAAAATGCTGGAGTAATGATGCTGAAAATTAAGTGTTATTATATATTTATATATATATATATATATATATATATAATTTTTGATCAAATAAAAGCAGCCTTAGTAAACAAAAGATCCTTCTTTGAAAAAAAAAATGTTTAAAAAAAATATTGTGGAACCCAAACTTTAGTGAATTGCCAAAAAATACTGTTTATATATTTTTGGGATGTTTCTTGTGGCTAAATACGCTGTCTTACTAATATTGACCATTACTGGCTGTACAGTACAAAATGTATGTTTACTCTTGAGAATATTAATAATGCATTATCCCGCCAGGATCGAAGTCTAGGTAGCCTCATAAATGAAACAGAATCCCTCTTTAAGACCAGAGAGCAGGAGTACCAGGACACCATCGGAGAGATTGAGGTGAGAGAACGTTTGTGAATGACACATTTCAGCTGATATTTACTTGAGCCGAGTACAAAAACCGCTGTCTTCCTCCTGCAGCTGGAACTGGCCACGGCTAAGAGTGACATGAACAGACACCTGCACGAGTACATGGAGATGTGCAGTATGAAGAGAGGGCTGGACGTACAGATGGAGACCTGCCGGAGGCTCATCCAAAGCACAGCCACCAGCGGCAGGTTGGTTTAATCGTATTTTAGTTTTAGTAAAACTTTAAAGTCAGCATGAAATGGAAGTTGTGGTAGACTTTTCTTCCCTTCTGTGACCTATATCGACGTGAAATAAAATGTGGGTGGGACTTAATTTTGTCCATTGAGAATTGTTTGAACGGTTTGCTAGTGCTGTGATGTCATGTGAGTGATAGGTTGTCCCGCCCTCATGCCAGAGAAGAGAAGTCACTGCAAGAGGGAGGGGAAAGATTTTGAATTGTCCATTTTGATTTAATGGTGACTGAGAATGCAAAGCATCTCCTCAAAGGCTTTTAATGATTGACAGAAGTCCTGTTTTCCAATGCAGACAGTCGCCCTCATTCAGCTCTGTGGCCAGCAGCGATTCAGGGAACACCGATGACATCCAGGATGAGCTGGAGCCTGATGGAGAGAAAGAAGGGGCGGTAGAGATGAATGGAGAAGTTAGATGATGATCAGCCCTGTGTCTTTCTGGTTTCTCAGCTTTTTTTGTGAACCAGTCACTCTTTTAAGTCTCTGGTCACCTTTTCTTACACAGTATGGATGGGTGTGGGATTTCAGATTCCCATAGAGTAAGTATTGGTGCTTTATATGCTGTCTTAAAGCAGGACAAGCTGTGGCCTCTTCATCAGCACTGCCAAGGCATGGCTCCATAGTCTTCCTCATTAGCTTTAACTGATGTCACACTCTTTATAGTGTGATGAATAACATACTGTATGTAATAATACATTATCATATAGTATGGTAACACTTTACAATAAGTTTTCACATTAATGCGAACTAACAATGAACAATAATTCTACAGCATCTATTAATCTTAGTTAATGTTAAAGGGATACTCCACTTTTTTTGGATTTTACTCCCTTTAACTCCCTCAGAGTTAAAAAGTTGAGTTTTACCGTTTTTGAATCAATTCAGCCGATTTTCTGATATTTATAATAATATCAGTAACCAGACCGTTTCTGGTCTCATTGACTTCCATAGTAGGGAAAAATATATACTATGGAAGTCAATGAGACCAGAAACTGTCTGGTTACAGATATTCTTCTTGGAGTATCTGGTCATCTAAGAGTCACCCTGTCAGGGGTTTATTCTAAGATAACAACCGCCTGGATGTACTGTACATTATCTTGCTTATTAAACGGCTACTTGCGACAAATAATTAGACACGAAATATTGATCTTTGTTGAAATATTTCATCAGGTCTTTAAAGAGAGCTGTTCCTAGCCCTGCAAGTTCAAACTAGGCGGATATTTAAGACATTTTTTTTAAGTAACATCAACAAAGTTATTAATAAGTGCTTTAAAAATGTATATTGCTCATTGTTAACTGATGTTAACAAATGAGACTTTGGGCCTATCATACACCCGGCACAATGCGGCGCCTTGAGCAACTCAAGGGTCTTTTGCTAGTTTCAGCGCGACACATTTATCATTTTCACGTCCTCCACGTTGTTTTTGTCCTCCATATTTGTGCGCCCATGGACTGCTGGTCTGAAAACGAGGTGTGTTCAGGCGTATTGTTGGCGCGTTGCTATTATGAGGCAACGGAAATAGAAGGCGCAATATTATTTTTGTTATTTAAAGAAAGCATTCGTAATGTGCGCCTATAGGTGGGTCCACAACGCGTGTACACGTTGTCACATAGATGTTTCCTCTCTGGAGAAGTGTTTCGTTTTTCCGCTTGCAAATTCTGCCATGTAAATTGCGAATCCGCCATCCGCACCCTCTGATAGGTTTATTCCACGTTACTCCTAAAACACACCCATTACTCATTAAGAGAATAAGGACAACCCTTAGACCATGGGCTCGGTGTGCGGACCTTTTTGCCTATTATTAAACTAGTGGATTCGGACATGGCCTGCAGTCTTTAGACCATGTGCTTAGATCATTAGAATAGGGCCCAAATGCAGTAGCACCTCATTGCAGTACACGAGATCCAGGGGGCGGAGTTGGATCCAGATCCAAGAGGTGGAGATAGGTAGGATTTGTGGTGGGGTTAGGGATCAGGGGGCGGAGATGGGTAGGTTTAAGTATATGTACAGTGGGAGGAGTTGGATCTGGATTCGTGTTCTGCAGTGAGGACCATCTCCAAAATTGTAAAGTGTTACCTATAATATAAATATTATGATAATATATATTATTCAATATAAATATTATTTCTTAAATGCATAATTTCTGCTATCTTGCTCCTTTGTTTACATGAATGTAAAAGGCAAGTTACACACCCATCAGTTTAAATATCACAGATTAAAACACATTATAGAGGAAAGTATTCTTCTACATGAATACATTCAGGCTTTTAACGTCACAATAGTCAGTAGATCAGCCATGCAGTATACTTCACAAAAATATCTGAGCAATTACCATGAAATATCTCACCAGTTCAGATGTTTTCACCATACATTCAACTAAACCACCGTGCACTAAGATCTATGCAATAATTTTGACTGGTGTTACATTCTGTGATTCTTTTAGCTGGAACCAGATTCAGTATGAGTTAATGATTCTCCTTAAGTGCAGTTTTGCCTTTCGTTTCTTTGTATTGTCTCTTTCAGTTTTGGAGAGTAGCTGTAAAACCCAAACTCATGTGCCTACAAATATGCTGTATACACTGTCTTAGTTGCCTTATATTCTTCTCTGAATATATTAAGTAATGCTTTGCTCTGTTGTAGACCGTTAAATCCTGACCTGAATCATATCTTTAGTACAGATGATGACATATAATTCATGTCTAAGATGTTAAATGGTGTGACATGAGATTTTTGGATGATCTCAAGATTTAGAAGCCATACTATATCTCTCCTCAGGTGTTGAATGTTTTGGTCAAGCTGCAAAATAGATACTGAAAACTTTGCAATTAAGTTTAGTTCTGTGTGTGGGTCATTCTCATGTAAATGTGCTATTTGTGCACTTAAAAATATTTAAAGATTAGATTTAAAATACCAAAAATCAAAGTACTCATGCTAACCCTAAGACACGACATTATTTCAACCACATTACTGCAAGCTGATGTACTTCTACTAGAGAGTAGATTCTGTATGTTTAACTCTGTGTCATTGTGACTTGAAATGCATTATAACGTTTCAAAACATAACAATTTTGTCAGAGAGGGAAATGTCACAATTAAGATGCAGAGACAAATTCTACATTTCTCAGAAAATGATAATTACATTTCATTAAAATAAAGATATTTTTTGCAGTAAAGTAGTGATAAATGGGGACCTGTAAATGTCAAACAAGCAAATATTTTATATATTTGCGTTACAAACAGTCTAATGAATTGTTTAATGGGACTAAGTCATGATGGGGATGCACACAAATGACATGACTTCCTAAGAATGACTCGCACACTATTTCCTCCCCTCCCACAAAATATGTTTTTTGGCTTATTCAAGAGGTGGTTAATAAAATAGAAATGATTATTCGTTATTTATTTATTTTATTGTACAATCAATAATTAGGTTTATAAGCTAAAACTATATTCATAGTAGCATATTACTTGTATTGCTTTTATTATGTTTTTTTTTTTTTTACTATTTTATTATTACATAAGAATTAATGATTAATTGCTTTTAAATAGTATCTGGGTGATCGAGGTTAAGTTTTGCTATTATTGCCTTTTTCAAATTCTTTTTTTTTTTTATTGGAAACGAATCATTCCGTATTTTATACTATCCTGATCTGGTCATTCAGATGTTGTATGTTCATACAATTTATGATTTAATATTTGCCTTAAATATTGGCCATTCTAATAAATTGTATTAGTTTGTGCTATATACTATATAAATAAGCTGATATTGAGCTGAAAACAGCATGTCTGGAAATTAGTTTGTTTTTGGAAATCTGGAAGATTCAAGTCTTATCTAGTTGTATTCTGATTTTATGCTGGTTTTAAATAAATAAAAGTTTGCCCTTTCAGTCTTTAATGGGACTATTTTTCATCCAAAACCTTTCGATTCATCTTTGCAGCATGCAATGTTTATAATATCATTATTTGTGACAATGGGTGTTCTTTGAACTTCCCAACAGATTTCACATGGAAATTTTAGTTTTGCATGATTGAGCAATTCTCACTTATTTTACTTGAATTTGCCTGTCGCTTTGGTGTCGAGGTTGTGTTTTAACATATAAAATAGACCACAGTTTTCATTTCCCTTCTAGAGATAAGTCAAAGTTCAGGGAAAAAGATATTGAGACAGGCAAATCCATTCCAACTGGTTAAGGCGGTGAAACACAATCACTCCTCTTCAGAAATACTTCTTTGTTTTGCCATCATTATAGTATTACATTCTCTTAAAGGGATAGTTCACCCAAAAATAAAAAATTCTGTCATCATTTTTGGGTGAACTATCTGTTTAACAGCAGAAGACTATAATGTTTAAAGATGACTGTTTTTATCCATGATGTTTATCAACTGTATTCATATTACAGCAAAAGTGTATTTTTCTTCTGTCAAACTATAATAACATTGTTGGATATGTAATAACATCCTAGTTAGTGCCCTAATCTGATTCTTTTTCGCTCAAAAAAAAAAAAATCACTCAGGGACTAGACCTTCACTGTTCTGCTATTGCTGCTTCATTTGAAGCTATATCCATATCTAATAAAGACACAAACAAATAAGTTACCTCCAGCATTTGCCTGTGTGTGCTTTTACTTGCAATTGCAATATAAACATTTACACACTTTGGTAACATATTTACCCAGGCAAATGCATTCTCCGTGGTAATTACATATAGCATGCAAATCCTTGCCACCAACAGACTGTGCAGAAACAGTGGGCTGGTGTGAAAAGAGTGTTTATAAGCACAAATGTGTCTGAAGAGCTCATATTATCAGAGGAATGGGTAAGATGTTGGTCTGGTTTGTGTATCTCTATCTCTTGAGTTTTAGTGACGGTGGAGGTCTTCACCTTCAAGGAGATTATATCATCTCTGGCTGGTTCCCTATCCATAATTCAGATTCCACCATCCCATCGACACCTTACCTGACTGACTGCACACAGTAAGAATGTCATTTTATTGTACTTTACATATTCCAGATGTATAATACCAATGGTAAAGTCAGTGTTTTGTACAGGCATGTAGGCTATTTTATTCTCTTTTCATCCATGAAAAATAAAAAAATCTACTTTTTCACAAAATTGCTGTGCCGATAATATATTTTGCCATTTAAAAAAGACATTTTAGCACACAGAATGTAAACAACTCTTTTTATTCCTAGAGGCTTGATCAACAAGCATGGTTATCATCTGGTGCAGGCCTTCAGATATGCAGTGGACGAAATTAACAACGGCACTCAGGATAAGCAACTTCTTCCAGGGGTCACGCTGGGCTACCGGACATATGACTTGTGCTCCCTCCCAGCCAGCAATCTGGCCACCCTGGATCTGCTGAGCCAGCAGCGCCACAGTTCAGATGTCAACAGCCGCTCTGTGGCCATCATCGGTCCGGACAGTAGTTCCTACTCTTTCACACCAGCCGGTGCTCTTGGTGCATTCCTGGTGCCTCAGGTACAGGGTCACTAGATCAAGGTTCAAGCCGCTTCAGACAGCGCGCCACCAGTGCTACATTAAGTTCTCAAAATGAACGAAAAGAGTTAAAATAGGGGATCTGCGTCAGGTCTTAAAGTGACAGCTGCCTATTAAACCTGCTACTGTCTGTCATTTTTAATGTTACTCAAAGAACAAAAGACAAAGAGAAAATCTCTCCCTGCTCTTGACTCAATAACTGTTGAGGCTTTAATAAGGATTAATCTATATTCGATTTATGATTTATGCTGTGAAGTCTGTGCAGTGAATATTCAATTTCTGTTTATTTAGGACCTGTCAGACCTACCTGTAAATCTTAAAGGAGTAGTTCACTTTTAAAAAAAACATTTGCTGATAATTTACTCACCCCCATGTCATCCAGGATGTCCATGTCTTTCTTTCTTCAGTCGAAAAGAAATTAAGGTTTTTGATGAAAACATTTCTGGATTTTCTCCATATAATGGACTTCAATTGGAACCAAACGGTCCAAATGAGAGTTTCAGTGCAGCTTCAAAGGACTTTAAACGACACCAGACGATGAACGGCCTTATCTAGCGAAACGATCGGCCATTTAAAAAATAAATAAAAAAGTTTACGTTTTATAAGCACAAATGCTCGCCTTGCTCTGTTCTGTGATGATCGTTCGTGACTCTCCTGTTCAAACTCGTTCATCAAAATGAACAAAACTTTTTTCGAGACAACACCCTTATTCATCATCTGGTGTCTTTTAAAGCCCTTTGAAGCTGCACTGAAACTCTCATTTGGACCTTGAACCGTTTGGTTCCCAATGAAGTCCATTATATGGAGAAAATTCTGGAATGTTTTCATCAAAAAACGTAATTTCTTTTCGACTGAAGAAAGAAAGATGAGGACATGGGGGAGAGTATATTATCAGCAAAAGTTTTTTTTAAAAGTGAACTACTCCTTTAAAGCACTGTTTACAAAGTTATGTGTTCAGTGTGAAAGTATTACAATTTAAAAATGTTTAGAAAGAATATGTTAGGTGTTAACATAAGTCACTAAATCGATTGACAGCACTTTATATACAACAGTATATATAACATTTATATATTTGTATCCTTTGTATAATAAATGCCGTATAAATGAAACGTATATAAATTAAGTGTAATTTTATATATTCATGTTGTTGTTTTTTTCCCTTTGGCATTTGTAGATCTCCTACGAGGCCACAAACGAAATGCTGAGCAACAAAAATCTCTATCCAGCTTTCTTCCGCACCATTCCCAGTGACAAGAACCAAGTCAGTGCAATGATACAGATTCTGGTCAGATTTAACTGGACCTGGATCGCCATTCTCGGTAGTGACAACTCGTACGGTATTCAAGGAATGCAAGGCCTTTCCCAGCAAGCTTCACTTCACAATTTATGTATTGCATACCAAGCCCTGATACCCGCTGTAACTGACGAGACGAAACAATACATGCAAGACATGGTCAAAAACATCATCAAAACCAAAGTCAACACAATAGTTGTCTTTGCCAATAAGAGGCGGGCCGCTGGCTTCTTTCCTTTCGTTATTGACCAAAACGTGACGGGTAAAGTGTGGATTGGGACAGAGGACTGGTCGGTGGCGTCGACAGTGAGTAGCATACCAGGGATCAGTACGATAGGGACTGTCCTCGGTGTCGCCGTCAAATATACTGAATTCAGTGGGTATGAAGATTTTGAAAGGCTTTCTGTGCCTGGACTTAAAGACTTTGGTCTAAACAGTTCGTTCAACCTCAACGTCCCGTGTATGCAAAATACAGACCTTTATGATATGGCGATAAAACGCTTTCCTTTATCGCAGTATGACATTGTTTCCTCCTTTAACGTGTATAAGGCCGTGTATGCAGTGGCTCATGCGGTGCACAACATCTTGAATTGTGACTCTGGACTATGTCAGAAATATAAGGTGCAGCCATGGGAGGTGAATGCTTTTAGATTTAAATCACTGAAATAATAATATACAGTTGACATTATTACACTACACATGATATGATTTTCTTTAAATCCCACAGGTATTTCACCAACTGAAACGAGTTCAGTTTTCAATTCGAAACACATCAGTCTATTTTGATAAGAATGGAGACCCTCCTACAGGTTATGATATTGTGACATGGCTATGGATGGATGGCCAGTGGTCATTTAAAGTGGTGGGAAGTTTCAGTCCCGGTCCGAATGATCTTCAGTTAGACGCCTCTCAGATTCAATGGACTGGGCAGGTGTCTCCTGTAACCAAGGTAAGTCTGTATATTTCCTTATATGCATTATCCCATTTCTTGGCCCTGTATAACATATATGACCGTTCAAAAGATTGGGTCAGTATGTTTTTTTTTTTTCTGTTTGAAAGAAAGAATTTAAAACTTATTCAGCAAGGATACATAAATTGGTCAAATGTGAAATTAAAGACATTCATGTTACAAAAGACTACTATTTCAAATAAATGTGTTATTCATCCTAGAATTTTTTTTTTATCATGCTATCACAAAAATATTAAGCAGCACAACTGTTTTCAACATTGATAATAATCAGAAATGTTTCTTGAGAATCAAATCATCATATTTGATTGATTTCTGAAGGATCATGTGACATTTAAAAGAAAAAATCAGCTTTACCATCACAGGGATACATTACATTTTAAAATATATTAAAATAGAAAACAGCTTTTTTAAATTGTAATATTTCACTATATTATTGTTTTACTATATTTTTGATCAAATAAGCCAAACTTTTAACAGTGGTGTACATGCTTCCCAACTGTTTTCCATCTCCATCACAAAAGCAGTGTCAAATAAATAAATAAATAATTATGATAAAAATGAAATAATCATATTAATGAAGAAAATATAATTAAAATAAGGTACCAGATAGAGATAGAGAAAATTTTATATGAATTATACAAGATTCATCTTATTTTTAAAATTCAGTGTAATGTAATTTAAGTTGAAATGACTTCAATGACTTTTTTAATATAATATTATTTTTGCTCTGTCCAGGTTCCCGAGTCAATTTGTTCCCCAGAGTGTCCCTACGGACACAGAAAGCTCATGACCGGACAGCATAAGTGTTGTTTTGACTGCATGCCATGCCCTGCTGCCACCTTCCTCAACAAAACTGGTACAAAAACACCCCGAAAATCATATAATTATCGAGTATAAGAAGTATTTACTGTACAGTAGTTAATGGAGGACATTAGATCAGAATGACCAGACACAGGATGTCATTCACAGTATGTCCAGCAGATGGCACATTTTATTCAGTTATGACTCTAATGTTTGGATTTAATCCCCTTAAAGCTAAAATACTTTCTCAAATCCCAGCTTTTGCATAGATACGTATTAGTATTCCATTTGTAATTGGGTTTCCTCTAATAGTGTAAATACTGTAGCAACCCTAGGACATTCACATTCTGTATGGAGCCTTGTTATGACACATTTTGAAAGCTTCTTATGCTAACCATTTGTGTCCTCATAGGTTACACTAGCTGTCAAGCGTGTGCCATAGATGACTGGTCTGAAGCAGAGAGTGAGACATGTGAGAAGAGGGCAGAGCTGTACCTGTCGTGGGGCACTCCGCTCACCACCGCCCTGCTCATATACCTGGGTGTGACCCTGTTCCTCACCCTGGGCACAGCTCTCATCTTCCTGTTGAACCTCAGTACCCCTGTGGTGAAGTCGGCCGGAGGGAAGACCTGTCTGCTGATGTTGGCGTCTCTGACCGTGGCCGCCTCCAGCACACTGTGCCACTTCAGCAGACCGTCCCGCACCGGCTGCCTCCTCAAACAGCCGCTCTTCATCATCAGCTTCAACGTGTGCCTGGCGTGTGTGACTGTGCGATCTTTTCAGGTATGTTCGGCCATGTTGTTGAGGTAGTGAAGAAGTTAATGGCTTTAGCTGCATATACCGTTTAACATTTCATTTCTGTCTGGTGGCTTCAAAATGTATTACTTATGTTTCCTTGTTGAATTTATATGCATTAGATAACAAACCCAGCACACAAACATTTAGCAAAAAGGTCTACTTTTAAATATGAGCTAGATCTCATTGATCTACTATTAAATGCACAATAATACAATTCTGGCCTATACAATAATATTTGTCCAAGTGAAATACAACAAATAGCAGTTATTAAAATTATAAACTGTGTATTTTGTGTTAATATAATATATATATATATATATATATATATATATAGGCTATGACACAATGTCGTGATGCCTTAATTCATATACAGTATATATAAACAAGTGGTTTTAAATGCTACAAGTGAATTAACGCATCGCAACATTAAAATGTCAAGTTTGAAACATTAATAATATTTGTTTTGAAATTTGCCAAAAATTACATTAAACAGTGTTTGCTAATGCAACTGGGACTTGTAAAAAATCTTGTAAAAAGGGGCATAATAGATCCCCATTAAATTAATAAATGGTCATCTAAATGCAATGTATGGGAAATGTGAGTGAACAATTAAAGGGATAGTTCACTTTGAAATTAATTTTTCATATGTTTTAGCTTGCCTTAAGTGCATCCAAGATGTAGGTGTCTTTGTTTCCGCAATATTTTCAATTTTGATATTTTTAGGTCAAACCGTTCTTGTCTGTCAGTCATATAATGGAGGTCTATGGGGTCCACCTCAAAGAGCATGCACAGAGAAGTTCAAATTAAACATGATTTAATGACTCCTAAATGTAAGTACACATTGATGGCCTAAGACACGAAACGAGCGGTTTGTGTGAGAAAACTAACAGTATTTATATCGTTTTTACCTCTTGTAACCACAGCCACAAAGCGCCCGTGCCCTCATATCAGTTGGACATGGCTGTGTTTACATGAGGTAAAAATGATATAAATACTGTTCGTTTTCTCACAAAAACAATACATTTACGAGTCATTAAATCATGTTTAATTTGGACTTGAGGTGGTGACCATAGACCTCCATTATATGACTGATTGACACAAACAGACATCAAAATTAAAACTACTGCAGAATCAAAGACACCTACATCTTGGATGCACATGAGGCAAGCTAAAACATATCAAAAATTAATTTCAAAGTGAACTATCCCTTTAAATATCCAGTTTTCACCAAAAAAAACGATCTGGTATTGCTACAGTACATTGTGCATTCGTGATAAATCACATTCCTACTTGTCAGTTCTCATAATAAAACATGAATCTCTCTCCTGGAAGGTGGTTTGTATATTTAAATGGTCCTCCAAGCTGCCAAGATTCTATGAGACGTGGGCTAGGAAGCGAGGTCCTGAGATGTTCATCCTCATCATGACAGTGGTGGAGGTCTTCATCTCGGTTCTTCGCATGCTCCTCGACCCTCCTTTTCCATCTCAGGACTATGACTTCTACCATGACAGCATTGTTCTGGAGTGCAGTAATACCCTGTCTCTCGGGGCCTTCGCCGAGCTGCTTTTTGTGTGCGTGTTGAGCTTAATTTGTTTCTGCTTGAGCTACATGGGAAAAGATCTGCCTGCCAATTACAATGAGGCTAAATGCATTACATTCAGTCTCATGATATACATGATTTCTTGGATCACGTTTTTTACAGCTTACTGCATTTCCAGAGGGAGCTTCGCCATGGCCCTAAATGTAGGGGCCATCCTCTTAAGTGTGCTGGGGATACTCGGCGGCTACTTTTTGCCGAAGGTGTATATAATCTTGATAAAACCCCAAATGAATACAACGGCTCACTTCCAAAATTGCATCCAAATGTACACCATGTCCAAGCAGTGAAAGCCAATCAGACTTTCTACTGTGTCTCTCAACATTAGGATAATCCAATAGTGCCTTCTAACGATACAGAGCAACATAATCCCAGTTTCAGTCTTAGAAGGAGCCGATACTCTGATTGTCTGGGGACTGTGACTGCGTGGCATATGCGTAGCCAGTGGGCAGATCGTCAGAGAAAGCCTAATTGTGTTGGCTACCAAAAGGGCAGAGCAACCGGTGTGAACATCTGTCATGTGCTCCGCTCTCATGGGTGCCCAGTTTCACTCCAAACAACTCTGAGAAAAGATTTAATTGGGCAGCTAATTTTGCAGATACGAGGACAGATGTTGTCACTTGTCCTGTTTGTCTTTAGTAAATCGTATTGCCCAAAGTTAGTCAAAAATATAGGATAAATACTGTATGGGAACCCTTTACAATAAGGTCCCATCAGTTAATATTCGTTAATTCATTAACTAACAATGATCAATACTTTTGCTGGAGTATTTATTAATATTTGTTGACGTTAGTTTATAAAAATGCAACTGTTTATTGTTCATTCATGTTAGCTCAGTTCTATTAAATATGATTAAAGTCAGCATGTAATGAAAGTTGCGATAGTCTTTTACGTATCTGAATAAAACACCTTCATGAACAAGAAAAAGTGTAGGGTGAGACTTGATTTTGTCCATCAGGAATTGATTGGATCGTTGGATTGTTAAGGTTTGCTATTGCTGTGATCTCATGAGAGTGACAATATTATGTCCCGCCCTCACATCATTAGAAAAGAGAAGAGATGATGCCACTGCAAGAGGTAGGGGAAGTTATTTTGATTAAAGATTATGAGGGCACAATGATGTGCATGGATAAATAATTTATAATAGAGCAATATTCCATAAAAAGAACATGAATTGTATATTTTGATGTTGTTCTTTGATTATTTTAACAATGTATTTGTTAAATTTCTGTCTTGGTCCCCAATTTTGTGTTATAGGACTTTTATTTTGAAGTTTATTTTCTGCACCCCTGTGATTTGTTCCCGTTTTCATTGCTGCCTTGCTTGTTTGCTTGTCAATTAATCACCTTCAACTGTCCCCTGTTTGCCCTCTTGTTATCCTGATATATATACTCTAAAATTTTGTGTAAAATCTGATGATCATGTTATCCGGCATGATTTGAAATGATCCAAAGAGCATCTTGAGCTTTATAGGCTTATGGAAGAAAGATCAGACCCCTAAAGAGTCACAAACAATTTTACTTTGAATATTGACTTAGAAATAGTTTAGAATCAGAAATATTTTTACCTTTTTTGTCGCAATGTGTCTTTTATTTACACTTTTCAAAATCCTAAAAATTGAGTTTTATTACCAGGTTTAAATTAAATTCTAAATCCCAGATTACTCATGTAGACTTTTAAACTCTTCTGTACCTCTCCTAACTTTTCACTAATGTTTAGACACACGCACACACTTGCATGAGCCCCTGGGAAAAGATAGTCCTCTATGAAAGGCTTGTGGTTGTTAGGGAGGTCATCTCCATTGACACAGGAACGTGTGAGTTGGGAGCAGGGAAGTGTTTCCCACACTACTTTTCCATTGTGAGAGTGATATTCTCAGGAGGGGAGAACAATAGACGTGTGCCTGTAGAGGGAGGCTGTGCAATTGTTCTTACTTGACATTACCCATCTGTGCTGCTGGTAAAGAAACCTAATATAGACAGTCTAGAGTTATTCGAGATTTTAAAATAATGCATATGCATAACGCATAATTAATGCATGTCATAGCCTATGAAATATGACTATTCCAGCAAAATAATACAAATAATTTATGTATGCCTCACACACACATACACATCTGGTAAAATTGGCTCTCCAATCGAACTTTGTAAATTGTGTAAGTTTTAAAGTTTGTGATATTTTTGTATTATATATAATTCCGAAACACCTTATTAGACAGAACTAGCCTACATTCATTTACAGAAAATCAATGGTTCACAAGTTGAGAGATCAGCCAATTGTTACAAGTGACTTTTTTGTAATCCCTAATCGGTTAACATTATCTTAATTTATAGTCTCAAGTCTGTCTTTTCATAGTAGATGATATTTAAGCAAATGATTTAACATATTGTTCCAATTGCTTAAGCAAAAAACAAACAGGATCTAAATACAATCTGAATTTGACCAGATCACATCATGCAGGGGTCTGTATAGCATACAAACATTGATTCAATCTTCTCCCAAAACCATTAGTTGATGTAGAATTTTATTAACAGAAAATATTTGATGTAAGAGCTCATTTGCTAAGAATAATAATAATAAAATTGGTCAAGACAACAAACAGGATCCTTTATCAAAGGTACAACATGCATGCCTTACCTAAACAACAATACAGAAATCTCAGTGCAGACAAATATATACTCTGAAAAAACATACAAAATCAGTTCAAAGGTCTGATACATAAAACTCCACTGGAGTCAACCTCAATTAATTATGCATACAACAACAAAACAAGTAATGTGGTAAAAAAAAAAAATCACACTAAGAGCTATAATACAGAAAAAAGCTGTACATAAATAATCCACCTCCTTCCACTGACAAACACATGTTTATCTAAAGTTTTTGCCAATCAATATGATGACAACACAAACGTTCACTTTGGAAATGCATATCTCCTACTTTGATGAGAGACGTTAACATTGCTGTCCCTCAGGGTTTACAGTTCACAGCATGTCTACCAGGGTCTCCAGACGCCACCTCTCCTGCTGTCCGGCTGCTGCAGTTTGGGCGAGGGTGTTGCTGGAGCGGAGCTCGCTCGCTGGGCGCTGTGGAGGTGCTGGAGCTCCACAGGTGCTGGAGAATGAAGAGTGAGGAAGTGGACAGACTCCCTCCAGCAGTGAGAGTAGCCTTCATCATAGTCCCTCTGAGGAAGCTGCTGTTTGAGGAAGCTGACCGTCATTTCCAGGATGTCGGCCTTCTCCAGTTTGGTGCTGGGGTCATGGCTGTGGAACTCCTTCTCCAGGAGATTTTTGAGTTGGTCGATGCTGCTGTTGATGCGGTCCCTGCGCATCTTTTCAACAATTGGCTTCCTCGGCTGAGGGCAAACGGAAACACTTGTTAGAGCATTTTTTCAAACTACTGTGCAGTGCACACAGATTCAGATTGTATTCAGATTCACTTTCGAAGAAGAACTGCATTTAAATTGAACATACCTTTTTGTCCTTATCACTGAAGCAAAGATGGTCAAAAGAGGAGTGTGTAGCGGAATGTGGTGCCATGTCCGTGCTGAAACAGCTTGCTTTTCTTCTGTGGCAAAACGATTCGTGAGCCTCTTTGAGGAGAACCCCTTGTATTTATACAGCAGCATTATCATCACAAAGCCATGTGGCCTGGGCTGTGTTTCTGTTCCCACACTCTGAGACCAGAGGGCCGGCTCATCACAACAATAGAGAACATTAATTTTATGGTTAAATGCCTGCTCACTTCCACTGGAGGAATGTTTCCCAAGGTATCAGAGAGGCGCCATTCTTGAAGGCTCAGTAAAGGAATTTGGCCCTTCAGCCAATTAGAAAAAATAGAATAAAAAAAATGTATGAATGTAGGTTTTAAAATGCACTTTGCTTTCGCAAAAGCAATATATATCAGATGAACTATGACTGATGCTTGTGCATGCATCTAATTTATAGGTTTGTGTAACCAAAATATATTACAAAGGGAAACTCAGACACTTGAATATCATGAAAAGAATATCTATGCAGTATGCACACATTTTAATATAAAGTGAACCCTTACAACACTTATTTGATATGTTTGTGCATCTAATATGCTATATGCACGCGCATAAGTTCCGCATTTGACATAAGGCTGCTCTTCAGTTTCCGGTTGGGGAGAGCGGAGGATACGAAACTTTAATACGTTTAGATGTAATTTTATATAGTTATGTATAGCCTATTTAATATAATAAACAAAGAAGCATTAACAAAATGAGGGGGGACTGTTTTGTCTGGTTTTGTGACTAACGTTTAGTAGCTACAGTCATAGAGTATAAAAACCAATATAAATTCTCGGTATAGCATGAAGTAGGCTAATCCAGCATCCTTAGACACCGGAAATACCGCCGTGCATAGAGCCCATTCATACTTTGTGTAATCAATGCAAAAATTGACCAGTGTTGAAAAACAAAGAAATGTAAAACAAAGAAATCTTGATAAAATTATTTGAGAAGAATTATTTTTGTAACCTAAATATGTTAAAGTGCATTCATTATATTATAGGCTATTATATTTGTAAGATAGGCTATCTTGTGCAACATTTCCAGGGCAGCGTTTCTCAAAAGTTGATGATGGCATAGGCTGAGCGTGACCAACACCTACTTGCGACAATGGCACGTGGTTAAAACTGTCTGCAACATAACATCAAAGCAAAGGTACAAGAAACACAGCTGGAAACACAGATTTGAGTCCGTTCCCATGAATTTTCCTTTGATAACTGTTAACATGACTGTCAGTTTCACCAGTTAGGTGACAGAACAGTCACGTCCACGTGCCAAATTACGGAAGTCCTCATGCCGCTGTGAAGGCACGCGCGAGAAAATCTGAAAAATATCCTTTTTTTAAAAAAAACAGTCTCAGTCCTCACCTGCTATTTGTGTGAATCAAAATAGTGTTAGTTCATTTTGTAACGTGATTAAAAGTATTTTTATTTATTTATTTTTTTGCTTGTCTTCACTTCATGACCAGCACGCGACAGGAGCTCGTGCTGAGATCAGTGAGGTTCATTGTGCAGTTCCTGCTGTTGCTGCTTCTTAACTGCGCCGATCACACGACCAGCAGACGCCAAAAGGGTCATGACAGAGACTCCTGCCATTGTCACACAACTGTGGGAAAGACACAACGCGTAAGTAAAGTGTTTTATTGTGATAACGAGAATGAGAAATGAAAAGGAGCAGGTGAATATAATTCAATTTGAATAAACATGCTTGGAAGTCCCTCAGAAAAACATAAGCAATTCACACAAACTTCGCATTTGACAGGATATTTTAACAGCATTCACAGTTTCTTCAGAGTGTGTTTGTTATAATTAGTTTTTTATTGTCTGTTTAGTTTTTATTCATTTTTATTTATTCGTTATTTTAGTAGACCTAGGCCTATAGGCCTAGTTAAACTAGGCTAAACGAAAACAAGAAATGTTGCCTATTGGTGACTAGCTGAAATAAAAAAAAAAAGTTTCCTAAGTGTTTTTTGTATTGTATTATCTAAATGGACAAAAAAGTTGTTTTATTATTGATTTAGTGTTTTTATTTTTTATTTTTTTTAGTCAACAATAATAACCCTGGTGGTGGCCTCTATTTTTATTGTGATGGAGAGCAAAGACTAGTGTTTATGCTATATTGTGCGTGTGTTCTGTGTTATTGTGTTTGCTTGTACTTTATATTTTATACCATATAGCCTGTGTTGAAATACTGTGAGTTTGCGTTTGATTCCCACTACCCTGGGTGCTCTAATCTGAGGAGTACAAACAATTCACTATGGCTCCATTGAAAATGTTAATTGCTTCTTTGTTGTAAAACAAACAGTCAGTATTTTAGTGTCACAAACAAACTTGGGAAATTATACTTGTTGAGCAAAAAAGCCTTAATATACACACAGCATTATGACATTTTTCAGACATTTTTACCCTAATTTAATTTTAAAAATACTTTTTCTCAAGTATTCTCTACTAAATCAGATAACTATATATGTTTAAGTTGAGTTGGATATTAAGTGCTTTTGATATGATGATTCCTCTGTTTTAAACCACCTGTAGCAGCAGGCCCGAAGACATAAGGCATGGGTTTTCACTGAGGTTCCCATGAGTTGTGTGTGAGAGGCCTGTCTTCCGTTCCCTCAGTCTGTTCATTGACTGCCCACAGTAAAGGGAACAAAAGAAGTGTGTCTTGTTACACATAACATTAGTTACGGTGTTTGAACTCTCTTTATTAGAGGGGGGACCTAAGACGTAGAAAGACCATCTGGACTTTGGGGATTTTCCCAGGATTCAGCAACAATTTTCAAACCAGTTCAAACCTAGAAATTCGTACTAACTTACTAAATCTTTTCAGGTTATTTATTTATTTAAATGCATACATAATAAGCATATATTTTTTATACATAGAAAACACAAAAACTATTGTAAATATTTTGTTTTAGCTTAGCATTGAGGCAGTCAATATGCTCCAATCACTGATGTCATTTAGGGTGTATTCACACCAGGAAAGTCCGATAGTTCACTTGCTTTGGTCCGGACCAAATAAATGATCATTATTATAATTTTTTTTGGTACGGTTTGCTTTCACACTGCTCTTTTTGCAAGTGAACCAAAATTTGTACACCTTAAAAGTCTATTTAATTGTCTACTCCCCTTGTTCAGTGAGAAGCATCTGAGGTGTAATGCTTCTTCAAAAAATATTCAAAACTATCGGTCCAGTTTACCTTTGAAATGTACCAGTTTGGATTTGTGAAAAATTGAGGCAAATTTTCGGTCTAAGTTGAACATCAATTTTTGGTGACATGGGATACTGCCTATCTAATTGATTTTAAGGTTAGGAGATAATAGTTGCTTGAGTAGATAACAAAGTATAGCCCGAACGATAAAGGATTTTGGATATTTTTGGGTTTTAAAATCCGATATTCCGATATATCGGCCGATAATTTATTTATTTATTTTTTTATTTTTTATTTTTTTTGTCATACTTATTTGAGTTAAGAGAACGATGGGGATGTTATTTTAATTGTTATTCAAGCAATGTATATCGTGACCAACTCAACGAGTTTTGCCAACATGAACCGTGTAGAGTGCCCTCTGGTGGACAAACTATACAACTCCAACACTCATGACATGGTTCAAGAGTGTTTCGTCCGTTTTTTATTTTATTTTCGTAATATTCATTTATTGGCCATTATAACTGAACAATACCGATAGTTTGGAAAATGCCTAATGTCGGCCGATAATATCGTTCTGCCGATATATCGGTCTGGCTCTATAACAAAGCAACCAAGCAAAGTGCTTGTTTATATTTCTATATTATCAAATGAACAATTGAAACTAACCAACTGATGCAATTAAAAAGATAGTTGTAAAAGTATCTGATGTTTTTATTTTTTATTTCAAGCTACCCTTGTTACAGTGTATTAATATTGCACACATTACTCAGTAATAATATGTAATATGTTCTTACGATATAGTGAGATAGGGTTTGGTTAAGGGTTTGGATAATTCACTGTTATTAATAGCTCATGTGAGGTGCATAATAGGGGCATGAAATAAAGTTATCAATTTTGTTTTAAAGAATGGACACATTGCCAAAGAACATTTGATGTAAACATTTTTTAATTGTTTTTATAGAACATATTTTAGATTATGTCCAGCATCTTCATGTACTTTTAAAGTATAGTGTTTTTACTATACTGTGCTTGATTGTTTGACTCTTGTTTAAAACACAATCACCTAAATAATCTTTACAAAAGAATTTGTCAGTTATAGTTGATTATATAAAATCTACAACACCAACAATACAATATTCAAAAAAAAGAACAAGCAGTTAATATAACTCACAAGATCAATTAGATCTATTCAGAAACATGGAACATTCATAGAATGCAAATATTGCACCTCAGTGTGAGATATATTGCTAACATAGCAGATTCAATTAGCTTAGCCAGTGGCAAAAATACAGTGAATTCTAGACATAAGAATACAAGCAATTATCCTCTCGTTAAAGAGGTTGACATAGAATAACATTTTCTCTAATAACAGAGTTAATTGTGGTAGTTTTTTTTTTTTTTTTTTTTTAAACATAAGAATGGCTTCTACCAGGGTCTCCAGAGCACCAGAGTTTTCTCTTTGCTCTTTGCGTCTGGTGAATGGAGCTGGTGAGTGTTGTTCTCTGTGGACGGCTGCATGTGCAGGAAGTGCTTCAGAAGTCTTCTGTGGGACTGAGTCTGCACTGGACACTGAGACAGGAAGTTGACGGCCTCCTGCACACATCTGGAGTGTCCGTCATGAGCTGCAGTCGAGCAGCCTGAGGGATTCTGGGAGCGTCTCAAGAAATCAAGCGTCATCTCCAGGATATCAGCTTTCTCCTGTCTGGAGTCGGGCTGTTGCTTTAGGAACTCTTGACCCAGAAGAGACTTGAGCTTCTCAATGCTGCCGTTGATGCGTTCTCTGCGGATCTTCTCCACTATTGGCTTTCTCAGCTGAGGAAACATTGAGAACGTGCATTTAGAAACACTCATCCATCAGTCATATAGTTCACATTTGATAAGAATGCATGATTTAGTGGAGTCAGGTGTGCAATGTTGAATGTTTACCTTGTTTGTGAGTGGAAGATGTCCTCTGCTGATGATTGATCCAGTGATTGTAGGAGCCATGGCTGTGTGTCTTGTGTTCAGTTCCCTGTTAGGATCAGATCTGAGCTGTGCTGAACTCCCTCTTCTCGCTCCTCCATTTATACTCCCAAATCTCCATATGAATGTGTGAGTCTGGAGTTTGCTATAGGTTCTCACAGTCTGCAGCCAATGGGAGCATTCGAATGACTCAATGGGGCAGAGGGACGCCACATGCTAAATGACATGCTTATTGCTCTGGAAACAATGAGCACATCTCAGGGGAGCAGGTGGAGGGGTGGGTGTTGAGGATGGAGAGTGTGTGAGAAAGTGGAGACCCCTCGTTTAAAGCTTTGCTTGTTGTCTGACATTGGGGTCATTTATTGACAAAGCACGTGCCAGTGTGCCATGAGTATTTTTTTATTGTAATATATATATATATATATATTAGTGTTAGTAGTATTAATAATATTAGTATAATATTAATAGTATAATAATATTAGTGACTAATCAATAATGCTTAATAATATCAACCATTATGAATTAATATAGGAACACATTTCTAGTTTGTGCTAATAATGTGGTGCTTGAGCCATGGGGCTTTAAGGGAATAACCATTCTTGAATTACCATTCAAAAGTTTGTGGTCTGTAAGATTTTTAATTAATACTTTTATTCAGCAAGGATGCAATATATTTGGTCAAAAGTGACAGTAAAGAGATTTATATTGTGACGAAGCATTACTTTCATGCTGTTCTTTTGAACTTTCTATTCATCAAAGGATCCAGAAAAAAAAAATTAAGCAACACAACTGTTTTCGACACATTCTCATCCCAAGACGTCATCTAACTGACACTTCTGACCATACGTCAACATCCGACGTTTTAGGGTACCCTTTAATGTCAGTTAGATGACGCTATCCTATAGGGCGTCATCTGACTGACGCTTTACCGACGCGGGTAGGTTTAGGTCTGGGTTAGGGTTAGGATTAGATAGCGTCATCTATCTGACGTTAAAGGGTACCCTAAAACGTCGGATGTTGACGTACGGTCAAAAGCGTCAGTTAGATGACGTCTTGGGATGAGAATGGGCTGGTTTTCAACATTGATAATGATAATAATGACAAATTGAGCACCAAATCAGCTTATTATAATGATTTCTGATGGATCAATATTGGAGTAATGATGCTGAAAATTCAGCTTTGCCATCACAGGAATAAATTACATTCAAAAATGTATTCAAATAGAAAATCGTTATTTAAAATTGCAATGTTTCACGTTATTTCTGTTTTACTGTATTTTTTTATATTATTAAAAGGTGAGCATAAGAGACTATACTTTCAAAAACATGAAAAAAAGAGAAAAAATCTTATAGACTTATTTTTGATAGTAAACATTAAGATAAACACCTTTTATTTATTTATTTTTTGCATTTTTATGAGGCAAATTACAGCAATTGCAAAGGATTTTTATTAGTCATGACTATAATTTGAAACGACAGTTTCAATGTATCATAACGTTATCTAGTTCAATCTCTTTCTATGTTTTATATTCAGTCATATGAAAAAGTATGACACCCCCCAAAAACATGCCATACTTACCCCGTCTTTTTCTAATCGTACTGACATGTAACATGTTAAGATGCTTGTAGAGTCTGTGTAGTTCTTTAGTGTTGGGTGATTTCTCTGAGAATTGCACGGTCTGATCTTGGGGTGAATTAACTGGGACATCCACTCCAAGGAAGTTTGATAGTTGTCTTTAATGTTTTCCATTTGTGAATAATCTTCCTGACTGTAAAATGATGGACTTCAAGTTATTTGGAAGTGGCTAACCCTTTTCAGATTGATGGCAGCAACAATTGCTTCTCTAAGATCGTTGATGTCTTTCCGTCTTTGTCATTGTGTTAACACACACCTAAACGCTCCAGACCAGCAAACTGCCTAAAATTGTGCTTTTATAGAGTTGGTCACATGCACTTCCTGACGATCTCAAGGGCATTTGATCAGCACCCTCTTAACTCCTGTGGAAGCGGGTGTATTTAGTTTGTCACGCATAGCTTTTCGGCCTAGTGTTTGTTAAATAAATAATGACACTGTGTAATATGTCGTGTTGTTGTTCTTCAGCTGAGGTTTTATTTACCTAGTTTTAAGACTTGATTTTGAAGTTCATATGGCCATGTGCTGAATTGTTCTCAATGAAATACTTTTGTTGAGTTGTATGAATGGTAAAGTTTGGGAAAACTCCAGGGAATGAAGTCTCAGTACAGCTTCAACCCCATAGCCAGTTCTTCTTCTGTCTCCTTATCAGTGGAAATTGAGTTGTGATGGATTTTGGGTTACTAATCACACAAAAACATTTTTATGTAAGGCACTACTGTACCTGCATGGGGAAAAATATTGATAATATTTTAACAACATATCATCTTCTACATCCAAAATGCAGATTTCAGGTCAAACCTAGGTTTTTCTGAAGTTTAGGAGTGTAAAGTTATTGAAACACTGCCAACAGTGAAATACTGATCAGTAAGCTTTTGGAGAATTTGATACAAAATATAAAACAATGCATTTTGAGTTTTTGACAAAACTATTCATAGATAGATGCGTAATATTAAAAACATGTATGATGTTTAGAGTTAAATTAAACATAACACTAGACAAGAACATTGATTGTACAATTTATTTTGTCATAAGCAATATGATTACTGTTATTCAAACAAGCAAATCTGACAATGAACATTTGCTTCAGTTGTGAAGGACATTCATGCCTTAAAGTAATAAAGCAGTAACATAATAGGTACATGCATCTTTTCACAATTGTGAAGAACTCAAGAACTTCCCTTCAATAAGGAAGAAATTAGCAATGTCACAGACATTTAAAATTCAATTAGTAATCAAAGACGGTGCACGGTGCAATGCAACACACCTTCAGAGAAGGTAAAAACTTGACTTTGAAAGTCAATCACTAACAGTGACAATATTCAACTGCCCTTTACAGGGGAAATGTCTCATTCATGTAAACACATGCAAACATTAAAAACAATCATTTGTGCTTACAACACACAATAACATCTTTCAAATGAAGAAATATTTCTCATATAACAAGAGAAGCATTAGATGTATTTCAAACAATTGAAATGTAAATCAAAAGCTTTCAGTCAATGAAAGCAGTGTCATCATCCTTTAGATGCGAGAGAGAATAAACCCAATATGGGTGAAAGACCTTCAAGAGTTCAAACGTCTGAATCAGACTTTCACAATTCTGTGACCAAATACTTTGAATCTCATTTTTCACGAATATAATAATCATTTTACACAGCAAATGATTGTGTACATTCTGATCAATTATTACTGCTCTCACAGTTTCAATAAAACAGCCACTTTCTCTGAAAGCAGATTAAAGATCCTGCAGAAGCTGCAGAGGCGGAAATCAATTCCTACATTAGAATTACAGTCCATGCCAATCTCAGACTGGCATTATGAATTCTGTCTGATAAATCATACGGTCCTGGTGCCTTCTACCAGGGTCTCCAGAGCACCAGAGTTTCCTCTTTGCTCTTTGCGTCTGGTGAATGGAGCTGATGAGTGTTGTTCTCTGTGGACGGCTGCATGTGCAGGAAGTGCTTCAGAAGTCTTCTGTGGGACTGAGTCTGCACTGGACACTGAGACAGGAAGTTGACGGCCTCCTGCACACATCTGGAGTGTCCGTCATGAGCTGCAGTCGAGCAGCCTGAGGGATTCTGGGAGCGTCTCAAGAAATCAAGCGTCATCTCCAGGATATCAGCTTTCTCCTGTCTGGAGTCGGGCTGTTGCTTTAGGAACTCTTGACCCAGAAGAGACTTGAGCTTCTCAATGCTGCCGTTGATACGTTCTCTGCGGATCTTCTCCACTATTGGCTTTCTCAGCTGAGGAAACATTGAGAACGTGCATTTAGAAACACTCATCCATCAGTCATATAGTTCACATTTGATAAGAATGCATGATTTAGTGGAGTCAGGTGTGAAATGTTGAATGTTTACCTTGTTTGTGAGTGGAAGATGTCCTCTGCTGATGATTGATCCAGTGATTGTAGGAGCCATGGCTGTGTGTCTTGTGTTCAGTTCCCTGTTAGGATCAGATCTGAGCTGTGCTGAACTCCCTCTCCTCGCTCCTCCATTTATACTCCCAAATCTCCATATGAATGTGTGAGTCTGGAGTTTGCTGGAGGTTCTCACAGTCTGCAGCCAATGGGAGCATTCGAATGACTCAATGGGGCAGAGGGCCGCCACATGCTCAGTGAGGCATTTATTGTACAGGAAACAATGAACTTCTCTGACAGGCAGGTGGGGAGGGATGTATTACAGGGAGGAAGTTTGTGAGAAAGTGGAAACCCCTTTTGAAGCCTAATCTGATGCTTAGAAACCTGTCTGAGACCACTAGAAAATGCTTTTATTTCGCTTTTTAATTAAACAGATTTTTATTAATTCCAAATTATTTGGATGATGAGCAATAATGAGCAATTTCATCAGGCATTTTTTTATTTGATTAGTGGTCTATTTAGCGCTGAATCAATTTTTTTTTTACTCTTTTGGTTATTTTATTTTTAAACAATGTTTTAAAAAAAATCAAAAATATTTTGTTTGTTTGCAAGTATAGTTTGATACCTCATTGTGTGCAGATGCCATAATTCTCCTATAATACCTGAAGAATAAAGTTCAAGTATTCAAGGCAAGGCGAGTTTATTTATATAGCACATTTCATACTCTATGGCAATTCAAAGTGCCTTCAAATTCAAACAGTTATGCAAAAGCTTTACATAGAACTATAGCACTATAGCAATTCATAGAGCTTTGTATAGAAAATAGACACAAAATAAAAGCAGGGGAAATTAAAGCAGTTATAAAAGGAATTTAAAGCAGACAAATGATACAATTTATAAAAATGAATTAGAGTAAAATTATCTAAAATAGTAAAAAGATGATACATAAAATAAACTTCTCATCTGGCAAAACACGGTGTATCTTATTTTGACTCAGAGATTTCCCCATGACGGTCAGTATTCTTCTGTGGGCTATCTGATCCCACCAGATTAATAATCTGTACCAGTTCAGACCAGTATCTGTACTAGTCACCACAGTGTTCCCTTGACCGTCATAAGTCAATCCCTCTCAAACTCCACCACAGGATTTAGTAAAAAATACCGGTTCATCATATCAATCATGCCATTTGAGTTAAGTTAAGAATCAACTGTCTTATGGTCTTTTTAGGAGGGCCAGTGAGGAGGCCATTATAATTATCCATCCTGCACTAGTTACTCTAAGTCTTGTCTGGAAACAAAGCTTCTAATTCTTGAAATATTTTTTCAGATGATAGTATGCTGATTTAGTTATTGCTTTGAAAAAGTTATTAGTAATTCTTTTAGTTAATTGTTTTGTTTAGTTATTCAAAAAGCATGTAGAATGTTTTGCTCAATAGCTTCAGATATCCAGAAAAAAGAGAGAGAGAAAAAAACTTGATAGTAAGGTTGGCAGTTCAGATGTCCTGCATCACAATGAAGTCTTGAAGGTGATGTAGTGGAGGACTGGGACTGCGCTTTCCACAACTTTCCCACACTCTGTCCATTCATTAGAGATGAATAGAAGTGTGCCTTACTGCAGGCAATTAGGCATGTTGTCAAGGGGCTCTATAGAAACCTCACAGGCGTGTTTAAGACACCGTCCCTAATTGATATGGGGATTTGTTTGCTTGTTCGTCCTACTAAAGAATTAAAGTGTAAAACTATAATTTTCCAAATATATTTAGTTGTATAATTAAAGAAAACACTATTTTATTTAATAGTTGCTTATGTATTGGCTGCAGAATGAATTTCAATATCTCTATTATGAGTTGTGTTTAATATTTATCTAAATTATTCCAAAATAAGGTAGAAATATATTCCTAGAGTGTGAGATTATTTTGAGCTCATTTTTTCAATGTAGGTCTTTTATAAAAACAGCACGTGCTTTTGTGAGCAATTTATCCTAATGTGAGCAACTGTCCCACCCCCTCCACCTGCTCCCCAGAGCTGTGCTCATTGTTTTGGAGCAATAAGGGCCTCAGTCGCCATGTGTCAGCCTGAACGCTCCCATTGGCTGCAGACTGTGAGAACCTCCAGCAAACTCCAGACTCACACATTCATATGGAGATTTGGGAGTATAAATGGAGGAGCGAGGAGAGGGAGTTCAGCACAGCTCAGATTTGATCCTAACACTGAACACAAGACACACAGCCATGGCTCCTACAATCACTGGATCAATCATCAGCAGAGGACATCTTCCACTCACAAACAAGGTAAACATTCAACATTTCACACCTGACTCCACTAAATCATGCATTCTTATCAAATGTGAACTATATGACTGATGGATGAGTGTTTCTAAATGCACGTTCTCAATGTTTCCTCAGCTGAGAAAGCCAATAGTGGAGAAGATCCGCAGAGAACGCATCAACGGCAGCATTGAGAAGCTCAAGTCACTTCTGGGTCAAGAGTTCCTAAAGCAACAGCCCGACTCCAGACAGGAGAAAGCTGATATCCTGGAGATGACGCTTGATTTCTTGAGACGCTCCCAGAATCCCTCAGGCTGCTCGACTGCAGCTCATGACGGACACTCCAGATGTGTGCAGGAGGCCGTCAACTTCCTGTCTCAGTGTCCAGTGCAGACTCAGTCCCACAGAAGACTTCTGAAGCACTTCCTGCACATGCAGCCGTCCACAGAGAACAACACTCATCAGCTCCATTCACCAGACGCAAAGAGCAAAGAGGAAACTCTGGCGCTCTGGAGACCCTGGTAGAAGCCACCAGGACCGTATGATTTATCAGACAGAATTCATAATGCCAGTCTGAGATTGGCATGGACTGTAATTCTAATGTAGGAATTGATTTCCGCCTCTGCAGCTTCTGCAGGATCTTTAATCTGCTTTCAGAGAAAGTGGCTGTTTTATTGAAACTGTGTGAGCAGTAATAATTGATCAGAATGTACACAATCATTTGCTGTGTAAAATGATTATTATATTCGTGAAAAATAAGATTCAAAGTATTTGGTCACAGAATTGTGAAAGTCTGATTCAGACATTTGAACTCTTGAAGGTCTTTCACCCATATTGGGTTTATTCTCTCTCGCATCTAAAGGATGACGACACTGCTTTCGTTGACTGAAAGCTTTTGATTTACATTTCAATTGTTTGAAATACATCTAATGCTTCTCTTGTTATATGAGAAATATTTCTTCATTTGAAAGATTTTATTGTGTGTTGTACGCACAAATGATTGTTTTTAATGTTTGCATGTGTTTACATGAATGAGACATTTCCCCTGTAAAGGGCAGTTGAATATTGTCACTGTTAGTGATTGACTTTCAAAGTCAAGTTTTTACCTTCTCTGAAGGTGTGTTGCATTGCACCATGCAGTGTCTTTGATTACTAATTGAATTTTAAATGTCTGTGACATTGCTAATTTCTTCCTTATTGAAGGGAAGTTCTTGAGTTCTTCACAATTGTGAAAAGATGCATGTACCTATTATGTTACTGCTTTATTACTTTAAGGCATGAATGTCCTTCACAACTGAAGCAAATGTTCATTGTCAGATTTGCTTGTTTGAATAACAGTAATCATATTGCTTATGACAAAATAGAAGGTGTCTTCTGTGCATTACTTCATATTGAAGTACAACTTGGAAATAAATTGTAATATATTTTCTGCCTATATCTGTTGTCAACTTGTCACTGAATTCCTTGTCCATCAAATTAACACACAACATGCATCACAGCACTTTTGCACAAATTCAAATAGCTGTTTAGTCAGTTTGTAGTTCATGGTGATTCACATTATACCTATATTATGCATTTTCAATTCAATTCATGAGAAAGTTCAGGTCTAGTTTGCAATTAATCTAAGTCATACTTAACTACACTGTTAAAAAAATGTTGTTGGATTTACTTTGAAACAATTTTAACTAAGAGGTTGCTAGTAATTTTCACAAATAATTAAAATTAGATGACAAGTAACGCATTGAATTGAACATGTTTTTGCATAGAAACACTGAAATGGCATTTACTTGTAAAATATAATCAAATAATCTTTGTTTTATTCACAAATCTGAAGAAAAAAAAACATTTACACTGTTGTACCAACTGTCACGTTTCAGTTCATGTTTGGATTTTCAGTTGGTAGGCCTACTTTGATTGGTTCCTATTTTCCTTCCTTAGTTGACGAGGACACCTTGATTAGGAGTTTCAGTTCAGCTGTTTTAGTCATTTTCTCATTAGTCATGTCAGCAGTGTCTTGTTTCTTTGATTAAGTCCTCATATTTAAGCCTAGCATTTTGTTCTTTTCAGTTTTTTGTTGTGTGATTGTTCTTGTTCTAAATTATACCCGAGTGGTTATTCCTGATTAACTGTAGTCTACTAGTAGTCTAATATAGTCATTCAATGAAAAGTAAATGTTTCATATGTTGAGCTGTCAAAGCCCAGTATAACTAACCTGGGGCCTGTACCATGATGGTAGTTTAACAAACTCATGGTTACAGGACGGTTACCAGGCTTTGTTAGTACCATGATGCTGATCATCAACTTTCTCTGTCAACTGAGGCTTTGATTCTGAGTTTAGGTGTGACATCAGTAGCAAACAGCCAATCACATGCTGAGAAAGAGTGAAACTGCGATTCATTTCTCGCGCGAGAAGCAGCGCAATTCACTTCTCTCTTCTGCAGAATATTACAAGATTGAATAATATAAAGAATTTAAACAAATTTACACAACTAGAAGAAAATAGCTGTCTATGAAAGAGGACAACTAAAAGAAAAAGTCTTGCTATCAGTGTAAGTAAAAGTTGTGAAGTTAGCTTATACATTTGATAAAAGTAGAGAAAATGTAACATTTAAGCTCACATGTAGTCATTTTATAGCTTTATTTATTGATTCTAAAGCGTATTTATATATTTATTCAATTAAACTGCGTAATAGAAATTGTTAAACTAAAATTGTATTCGTGATCGATTAAGGATCATGAGGTTAGCCGTGGAGCGTAAGTGCGATGAACACTGCTAAAGGCCAAACCACTTTGCATGGTCCCTAAAACCCAGGGTTGGCGCAATCTAAAAATGAACCATATCGGGATAGCTACTTAAATCGGCTTCATGGTATAGACCGCTGAATTTCTCCAAGCAGAGATAAGAGGTTATGTGTATGTCTATGTATTACTTCAGATGTAAAAAGGAGAGGGTAATTTCAAACTATAATAATTCAATTTTTTTGGGAGCTTAATTTGACTTGTAACAAACTTGACTGCTGAAGATCTCAATGAAAGAATTCAATTACATAGTAATCATTATCATAGATGGCAAAGAACCATGACGTGCAGACTGATCAATTAAAACATCTTCATAGTGTGCAAATTTATTGACGAAGAAAACATGCAAAACATATTGTACTGATTATATTCTTAAAATTTATTTCCAAGTTGTACTTCAATATGAAGTAATGCACAGAAGACACCTTCAGAGAAGGTAAAAACTTGACTTTGAAAGTCAATCACTAACAGTGACAATATTCAACTGCCCTTTACAGGGGAAATGTCTCATTCATGTAAACACATGCAAACATTAAAAACAATCATTTGTGCTTACAACACACAATAAAATCTTTCAAATGAAGAAATATTTCTCATATAACAAGAGAAGCATTAGATGTATTTCAAACAATTGAAATGTAAATCAAAAGCTTTCAGTCAATGAAAGCAGTGTCGTCATCCTTTAGATGCGAGAGAGAATAAACCCAATATGGGTGAAAGACCTTCAAGAGTTCAAACGTCTGAATCAGACTTTCACAATTCTGTGACCAAATACTTTGAATCTTATTTTTCACGAATATAATAATCATTTTACACAGCAAATGATTGTGTACATTCTGATCAATTATTACTGCTCACACAGTTTCAATAAAACAGCCACTTTCTCTGAAAGCAGATTAAAGATCCTGCAGAAGCTGCAGAGGCGGAAATCAATTCCTACATTAGAATTACAGTCCATGCCAATCTCAGACTGGCATTATGAATTCTGTCTGATAAATCATACGGTCCTGGTGCCTTCTACCAGGGTCTCCAGAGCGCCAGAGTTTCCTCTTTGCTCTTTGCGTCTGGTGAATGGAGCTGGTGAGTGTTGTTCTCTGTGGACGGCTGCATGTGCAGGAAGTGCTTCAGAAGTCTTCTGTGGGACTGAGTCTGCACTGGACACTGAGACAGGAAGTTGACGGCCTCCTGCACACATCTGGAGTGTCCGTCATGAGCTGCAGTCGAGCAGCCTGAGGGATTCTGGTAGCGTCTCAAGAAATCAAGCGTCATCTCCAGGATATCAGCTTTCTCCTGTCTGGAGTCGGGCTGTTGCTTTAGGAACTCTTGACCCAGAAGAGACTTGAGCTTCTCAATGCTGCCGTTGATGCGTTCTCTGCGGATCTTCTCCACTATTGGCTTTCTCAGCTGAGGAAACATTGAGAACGTGCATTTAGAAACACTCATCCATCAGTCATATAGTTCACATTTGATAAGAATGCATGATTTAGTGGAGTCAGGTGTGAAATGTTGAATGTTTACCTTGTTTGTGAGTGGAAGATGTCCTCTGCTGATGATTGATCCAGTGATTGTAGGAGCCATGGCTGTGTGTCTTGTGTTCAGTTCCCTGTTAGGATCAGATCTGAGCTGTGCTGAACTCCCTCTCCTCGCTCCTCCATTTATACTCCCAAATCTCCATATGAATGTGTGAGTCTGGAGTTTGCTGGAGGTTCTCACAGTCTGCAGCCAATGGGAGCGTTCAGGCTGACACATGGCAACTGAGGCCCTTATTGCTCCAAAACAATGAGCACAGCTCTGGGGAGCAGGTGGAGGGGGTTTTCAGAAGGATGAAGACTGATTCAGCTTGTGGGCTGTGAATGTGGGAAATCTGTGACCTCGTAAATTGATCTAAGTGACTGCAAGTCGCTTTGGTCTTTAAAGAACAGTGTGTTGTCTTGTTGTCTCTTGGGAGTTAGACATGAGCCACATGGTTCATACAGCATGTTTTCCAAAATATTTAGAAGAAAATGACACCTTGAACACAAACACACAAACACACAAATATATATGTGTGTGTGTATATATGTATATATATATATATACATTTTAAATATTGTATACACACACATAGGCTGTAGGAATTGATTTTCACTGCTTTTGCAGGATCCTTTAATCTGCTTTCAGAGAAAGTTTGTATATTGGATTGGAAAGTAAAGAGCAAAGCACACTTCTGTCTTGGCACACTCTCCTCACACATATTTAAGACACTTACAGCTGTCTGGCCTGCTGTCTGCTTTCTGCTGGACGACTATCTCCCTCTCCGAAGTGAGAACCTGGGAGCGCTGGTGCACCACGGCTTCCCACACTTATTCAATAATGACGCTGATCCGACTGATAAAAGAAAGCGTGGCTCATTTGACCCAGCGCTGTTCTCACAGCACCCCCAGGCAGACAGGCTTGCCATCTGGAGGCATCATTCAATGACCAGCCTTAAACAACAGCGTCCCATGTCTAGTGCCTGCGGGAACATCATCTGCTCATTCGAACACGTGTTTAGACAAAAATGTATCGTAATGTAGAAATGAATCGCATATGCAATTATATTTATAACACTTTCATGCTTCATAAACAAACAAGCAAAATAACCCATCGTTTTATATTTAATAAATATTTATATAAATAAATAGGTATAATAAATGAAAATAGGAATTTCTGTTTAATGAGACTGTAAATTAAATAAACAAATATGTATATAAAAATAATAAATAAATAAATAAATGTACAATTTTTTTACATATTATTTTCTCTGTTATCATCTGCATGTTTTAGACATATGAGCAATATAATCCATCATAAATATGTATATTAAATAAATAAATAAAGGATAAAAATGTGTGATGTGTATTTAAGATATATATATATATATATATATATATATATATATATATATTCAAATAGGTAATATCTAAACAATAATCTCTTTGTTATTAACTTGTTTGAGATATATGAACAGGAATAAATTGATGTTTAATGTGCACAATAAATAAATAATTAGATGTTAAATATCACATTAATCTTTTTAGCACCTTTTAAAAATAGAAATTCCTGTTTAATGAGATCTATGAGCAATATAATCCATAAAATGTTTGATTTGTATATAATAAATTAAATATACATATATACATATAAAAATATATGTGTATGTATATATATATATATATATATATATATATATATATATATATATATATAAACAATCAAAATTTGTAAGTATAATAAATAAATTAGAAATAAACTGATGTTTAATGTGTGCAATAAATAAATAAGTTGATGTTAAATGTCTAAATAACATTAATCTCTTTGCTATCAAATTTTAGGCTGAGTTTTACTTTTGGACAGATGTTTCAGTGCACATTCCCACCACATATTATTGGCTGACAACATGAATGAGGTCAATGCTAATTCAGAGTCTCAATACTGCTCTTTTAGCAATATCTCAATCCTTGACTGACAGACAAAATAAAATAAGAGTTCCCTCCCACCTGCTCTTTTGGTTCTCAGGGCCTTGGCATTATTTATTTAAACAATCCACCCTTGCACTATTGTCAAACTGCAGTTTCGTGATTGGTTAAAAAGTGTGGGAACTTACATCTCATTAAATTCAGCCAGGCTGTGTATAAATTCAAGCCAGTGGAAAGAGAAAAGTCAATGCATATCACATCTCAACTTTAAACATTCAGAAACGACAGTACTTCACCATGAGAGATTTGCAGAAAACGTAAGTAAACAGCATGAATCATGATATGATGTTATTAATAAGCATATCTGATAGTTATAAACAAGTTTCTTGACTGAAAGTATCTCATGTAAATGTTTCCTTGTCTTCCAGGTGTAAAATGATGAGTCTGGAGAGGAAATGCTCAGATGGTGTAGAGCAGATGATGGGTGTTCTGGGGCAGCGGATGCACAATGGTGTCTCTCCCACTGACCTTTGGGAAAAAACACTCTCTTTCTTTATTCCAAAGAAGACCTTGCTCTTCCACAATGGATACTCCAAGTATTCGAGGGAGACACTTCGCTTATTCCCAGACTCAGCAGAAGATGTGGCTCCTCTGTGTATTCAGTGACAAGAACCAGTGCCGTGAAAGAGATGGATCTGCATTTGCCACATCTTGGTCCGCCAGAAGTGTTGAACTGAACTGTCTAATTGAAATGGAAGCATTATTCTCCCATCTTATTTTATTTTTTTCACAGCATCATAATGCAGAAAAGTCTTTTGTAAAGACAAAATTTAAATCGCAATGAACGCTGAGGAGAATTGTTTTATTGGTCCAGAAATGGATCTTATGTTGAGATTTGTTGTATATCAACAATTGGAGGTAATTGCTTTGATGCAATATAAAGAGAATAATGTACATTCAGAATTGATGAATGATAAACTAAAACCATATTCCTTAATTAAAAGGAATGTTTTGTATGCTGTTTATGCGAGATTATGTTCGTCTTGATTACTAAAGAGGAATCAAATTTTAAAAAGATGATTTAATGACACATTTATGTTTAATAAAAATTAAAAAAAATATTTCTCTAGAAGTCCATTTCATGTGTTACTTGCATCCTTTCAGATTTTAGAGATGGTAACACTTGTTTATAAGGTTTAATTTGTTAATATTAGATTTTTTATTAACATGAACTACACCGCAAAAAAAAAAGTGACTAACACTTTTTGACTTAACTCAAAAAGTAATAAACTGCATCCATAATAATAATAAAAAAGAGTTATGTACACTTGACAATTCCATATAGCCTAAGTTTTTTTCAACTGTGCATGAAGTTTAATGCTTCACTTTAATGGAACGTGTTTCCTCAGTCAACTATCACCTTAAGGATTAACAATAGGCTACTGTTATTCTCAACATTTACGAATGCGTCTTTAAGACCTAGAGTTGTAGGCTATATAGCATTAGTTAATGCACCTACAAGATGAATATTCACATCATGACCTTACATTACCAAAGGTTAATAAATGCTTATATACAAGTTACCGTTCATTTGTTTTATCACAAGATATTATTGAGGGCAGTCTTCTGAAGTAAAAGAGTGTGTTTAGTTTTTACTTGCCATATTTAGTAGTCATGTTGAGTGGGTTCAGTCTCCCGCTGTGTCAAAACTGTATAGGCCTACTGTAGCAGGACATACGCTGTTCTGTACTGCTCTCTTGAGTTCCCCAAGAGTCACTACAATGACATTATATTGAGCTTGAAGTTCGGGGATCAGAGCATGTCATATCATATATACGGATATTAGGCTACTGTCTGTCGTTGAATATTATTCTATCGTAAAAACAGTTGTGAAATAGCAGGCCCAGCGTAACACAGGGTTTGTTGTAACATAGGCTACATACTTTGCACACATGCCAGCATGACGAAACTTGCCATATCAACATACACAGAAGACATTGCGCCATAAAAAAAAAATCTTTGGAAGGTATCTCTGAACTTTTATTTAACCATAAAATTAAACGTCTTAAGTACATTTTTCATCTCTGTTTTTTTTTTTTTTTTGTGTGTGTTTATTTAAAATTAGACAAATCTGATATTGGGGGGCAACAGAGAAACTAGCAGGGTTTAAATCAGTTGCACAGGTGGGGCATGTTGTACCACCAGCCGCTGTAAGTACTGCTATTCTATTCTATATTTTTATTAATTCTATGGAGAAACCGTGAGAAAAAGCACTCTAAAAAATCCTGGGTTGTTTCAACCCAAATTTGGGTCAAATATGGACAAACCCAAATGTTGGGTTAAAATGCAATTAAAAAAATGTACAGTTTAAAGTGAAAGTTGAAATTACATTTTTAACACAACATTTGGGTTTGTGCATATTTTACCCAAATTTGGGTTCAAACGACCCAGCATTGTTTAGATTGAGGTGAAAAAAGACTGAGAGTCAATATTAGACCACCTGACTCTCTGTGGTCATAAAAATCCCATAATGTCGTAATGACTTTCGAAAGAGTAGGGATGTAACCCAGGCACCCTGGCCAAATTTGCCCAGTGGCCTCTGTCCATCATGACCTCCTAATCATCCCCATATATATATATATATATATATATACTAATTGGTCTCCTCCTGAGTGTTCTGGCTCAATATTGCTGCTGTCGCATTATCAAGGTGGATGCTGCACATTGGTTGCACATGAGGAGATTCCCCATATGTAAAGTGCCAAGAAAAGCGCTATATAAATGTAATGAATTATTATTATTATGTTACAACATGCCCCTGAGGTATAGCCTGTTACTTAACAAAAAACAGCATTTTTTTTTTACAGACAGCTTGAAAGAAACTTCCACTTACAATGACACAGCCGATTCTAACCTAAATCCTTACAGTTTAATGTTCATTGTGATTTAGACTGAAACACAGATATCTGTTGAGCCTCACACAGAGTGTGTCGAGCCTAAATTGGTACATCTCAGCAGTGTGTGATGCACTCACATTAAAAAACAGGAGCATGAGGGGGACGGACGGTTGATTTATTGCCTCCTGCTGAGGGGCAGCCCACGTGTGTTCCCTGGAGATGTGTGAAACTCATTCCACTGCTGTTCCACTGGAGCCCAAAAACCTCCAACTCCACATTACTACTGTCATGCACCATCACTCTCTGGGCTCCTGGCCTGGTTTCTTTATATGATCAAACCCCTGAGAGGTGTACTGGGAATGAACCCCTCCCAGTTTAATCACACTTACAAGAATGCAATGCATGGGCTCCGAACATAACAGCAAAGTGTAGATCAGAAATATATTTTAGTGCATGGCTGCACAGAGACATTATTTGCCAGTGTCTCACGGTGTCACATTATCCTGTGCAGAGAGGGGATAAAAAAAAAAAAAAAACGTTTTCAGAGACAAGGACAATGCATTTTCAAATTTCACAGATCAGTGAGGCTATAATTTAGATGTTATTGGATGTATTGTCCATAGATATAGACTTTATTGTCATTATACATAGTACAACGAAATTCTTTCTGTTGAATCTCAGATAAACTGAACAAAACCAACATGCACAGTTTTCGTGTTAATGAATTTCTATAGTGATACTTTTAGTTATTATACTACTTTGTGTAATACTTGATTGTGACTGATCAATTGTAGCATTGAATGCTCAAATATATGAGTTTTATGTCAGATAAATCCAAAATCTTGGATTTTCTTGCATTTTACAGTGGGTGGATCTGTTGTCGCTGATGATTGTCATTTGAACCTTTCAGGATCAGCCATCAAATTGACAAGTTTAATTATATCAAGTGCTGTGAGAAAAGGCTGTAAATCTTCACCTCCAGCATCCTCACACACAATATAGCCGACTAGCCGAGACTCCTTCTTTATGTGTACAGATGTGATGTAATGACGCAAAGACTTGCTCAAATCTCCCATGGAAATCTACCACCACTGACTGGAATTAAAAAAAAAAATATTACAAGATTACCGTTTGAATCGAATTACGGCAAGCAGATAGTTTTTAACACTGGCTGGTTATAGTACTTGCTCAAAAGTTTATTTTGGATATTTTTTTTAACCCAATAAAGTTACAGAATGCAACTTTAAGTAATTAGGTATAGGCCTAATGTACACTCTAAAAAATGCTCGGTTGTTTTAACCCAACTTTGGGTCAAATATGGACTAACCCAGCCGTTAAATTTTTACATTACATTTTAACCCAACATTTCGGGTTTGTCCATATTTGACCCAAAATTGGGTTAAAACAACCCAGCATTTTTCATAAAATTGAGAGGGACCCCATTGGAACATTCTACAAGGTAAAAGAAAAAAGAAAAAAGGATGACATCTAGTCGAGAAGACAAGTAATAATTTTCGGTTAATCAGATATTGGTTGCATGTCCTAAATCGCCCCCATACATATCAATATCAAATGTTATCCAGAACACAATTCCAGTGGGATTGAATTAGTGTAGGCTACTTAATGGTTTTGGACACCAAAATGTCTGTTCCCTAAAATTGTGCCCTTAAAGTAAAAAAAAAAGTTTTTTGCCTTTTTGTATGAATATATAGGCTATGTTCTGACGTCAACCCAACCTTAATTTCCATCCAAAATCCAACGTCTGTCCGACTTTCATTTCCAACCAAAATGCAAAACCCCTGCAACCTGCAATCAAAATCTTTCCCAGACCGACGAGGACCTTAATTGACAGAAATGTAGAGGAGTAAAAAGTATTTGTTTTTCAAATGTAGTGAAGTTAAAGTAATAACACGAATGGTATAACAACATTCGTCAAAACAGTCACATCGGTCACATCTAGACCATTGGTTCAGTCAGCAAGATAAAATGAGTGCGCTTCTTTTGTTCAGGCGCAATCTTCAGTGAGAGAGCTCGAGACTGCGCTTCTCACAATCACGCGCGCGCCCTCTCCTCTACAACTCACACGCGCTCATTGTGGAGTGTGGACTGACTGACTGCTAGCAGAAATAACGTATCACACACCGGAGAACAGGTGACCACTTTCTTCATTCTTTTCTCTTGATTGTTTGTTAATGTTCTTTAGTCGTTATTGAGCTGTTTGTCAAGCATAGCTGAACAGTTCTGCCATTTTTTAACAATTAAAACTTAAAGATTAGATTGAATTCGTGGTTGAACGCATGCTTTCCATGTGTTGTGATGTCAACGGTATTACTGCATTTATTGCCAGGTAATTATATGCATGATTCATATTACAGTTACTTTTAAATGTAATACTTTTGCGATAGTCTTACGAAAAATAAGTTTATTCAAGTGTACTATTAGAATACTTGTTTTAAACTAAAAATAAGAGAGTGTACTTTCAGTCTACTTTCAATATACTTTTCAGATATATACTTAACAAAAGTATACTTAAGTATACTTGGCTTATACTGACAAGTATACAGAAAAGTCTAAGTATACTTGTACTTAATCATTTGATCAAGATATACTTAAGAAAAGTATTCTTTCTGAATACTGAAAGTTTAAGTGTACTTGGCTTGTACTTGTGTTTACTCTTTTATTAAATAATTTTCACATGCAAGTTAACATGCAAGTTAACATCAAGTCTGCATGCTTAAAGTACAGTTAATGGTTTATTTCAAGCATAAATACTATAAGCTAATTGGAAACTTAGTAGTATACTTTAAATGCAGAAACTAAAGAAGTACAACCTGTTTGTGGGTAGTTATGTATGTGTTCGTACTGTGTTGTCCTTTGTTTGAACTGGGCATCCAAAACAATATTTGTTTGAAAACTATGAAAATTTATAAAGTAAATGACTTTTTGATTTTGACTCCTGTTTGTCTTGTGAATATTTATATTTGTAGTCCACTGGTAGAGTGAGTTAACATCAAGTGTACATAAAGTACAGTAAAAGGTATATTTCAAGTATAATATGCAAGTAGTAACCTATCCATATGGAAAAGGTTTGCTAAAATAAAAACACCTGTGATTCTTATATGTTCCAACAGAATATTGTAAGAGACATATATGCTGAAAAATCAACATATATAAATTGCATAATATTAATATATATTTTAATCATACATGTCATATACTGCATGTCCTACACAAAAGCCATATAGATTTTCTTTATGTAAAAACATAGGAAAATAATGCTAATTTAATATTCATGTCCAGCATATATCTTAAAGTATTAAGTTGACTTTCAAACTCACCCTGATGTCATCCAAGATATCCATGTATCACTTAATTTTTTTTATACACAGAATGGACTTCAATGGCAACCAACTATTCAAATGTTCAAAGAAGTTTCAAAAGTATAATATTATTATTATTATTTTTAGTATTTTTTTAATTATTATTATTATTATTATTATTATTATTTTTAATGATCGATCGTTTCGCTAGATTAGACCTTTACTTCTTGACTGGGATCATGTCGAGACTTTGAAGCTACATTGAGATGGACATTTGAACCTTCTTAGAAAATTTTAATTTTTGGTTACCATTGAAGTCTGTGTAGAAAAATCCTAGAATTTTTTCCTCAAAAACCTTAATTTATTTTTGACTGAAGAAAGAAAGACATGTATATCTTCATCAGAGTAAATTATCAGAATTGGGGTTTTCAAATGTCTTTGTATTTCCCTTTAAAGTTTTCTGAATAAAAAAATAAAATAAAATAAAATACTATTCTTAACCTGTACAAACATAAAACTTTCCTTAAGGTATTCTTA
This sequence comes from Pimephales promelas, assembly GCF_988280905.1. Classification (NCBI taxonomy): domain Eukaryota; kingdom Metazoa; phylum Chordata; class Actinopteri; order Cypriniformes; family Leuciscidae; genus Pimephales; species Pimephales promelas. The sequence goes on along the minus strand of NC_142788.1, from coordinate 18,180,921 downwards.
TGCATATCACCACCAGAGTTTATCACATATACAAAAATATATTCTCGCCAATTTTCAACATTTTATTCACTGTTCTAGAAACATGTTTGACGCAACTTTGTTAAATCGGTGCACCCCATGATTTAAATAAAACTTCCTCTGTGTATGTCTTTTATTTTATTATTTTTTTATTTTTTTATTTTTTTTATTATTATTTTTATTTTTTTATTATTTTTTTTTATTTTATTATTTTTTTATTTTTTTTATTTCTTTCCATGTGTGAAGTTTAATATACTTGATATAACATGTCGGAATTCTATGTGTTTTTGTGCTCTGTACTTGCTTGTTATTTGATACATATTCAATAAAAAAAAAAAAAAGATTTAAATAAAACTCGATGATGAATTACATCCGGGACTTTTACTTGTTGAGCGCGACGAAACATGCAGAGACATTTTACATAGACGCCATTTTCAATGATTCGCGATGCAAGGCATTCGATGACGACGAGGGAAAGCGCATGGATTAAGTGTTTTATCGCATTTATTTATGCATTGTATAACGTCTTATTGTTTGCTGTGCGTGGCTAAACCGCTCTCAGGGGGGCACTTCCGTCGACGCCCGATTCCGATGCAGAGCTGACCAGGATTCGTTTGTTTTTTAACAGGGAAACGGCGAAGGTAAGTGTTTTATCTAATTTACAATATGTATTTTATAATATATTTATTTTCAGCGATATTTAAATGCTTTGTGCGCTTAAACGAGCCGAATATTTTCTCTAAGCCAAGGCGACTATCTTCTTTGACTCAAAACTGAGCACTTAGGTAAAGTTGGTTTTATATTCACACATTCGCACATTCGCGTTAAAGAACTTTTTCAATTAAATAGTCAATGAAGCAATTTTTTTTCAGATTCGAAGCATCTACATGATATTGACAACAAAGATAGTGAACTACAACCTTTTCTACAATCGAACAAAATGGGCAAGTATATTTTTGATGCATGCATAATTTAGCGAATATTCAATGTAGTGTGGTAACCAAGATAGGGACCGTCTAAAAATTTAACATCGTTTTTCATTGTGTGCAAACAGACAATTACATTGTAGCCAACTACAGATGTACCAGAAAATATCTCTCACATTATGTGTTCTAATGCAACAGAATGTCTTTTAGCAACAATAAAACTGCATTATAATGATGGTGTTTAAAAAGGTGTTTAGGAAATAATAAAGAATGAACATGTCGGCTACATGAACTGTAATCTGGTAACAATCCAGACTGTAGAAAGTGGAAAATCATGTGTAATCCCCTGAACATAGTTAATCACTTCATGTTACATCTGTTTAAATTTTTGTTTATCTATTTATTTGAAATCAAAATGAACAAGAACAGTGTTGGTGTTGGTTTTAATAATAACATATGATTTATTTCAATAGGTTTTGAAAGGATGGGCCGACTGTTCCTAAGCAAGTTGGAACGTCTTGTCTGGACCCTAAAGAACATACTACTACAGCCCATGTCTTTCTGTTTTATCCACCTCTGTTGTTCTGTTTTTAAGTGTAATAAAGACTTTACAGTGTGACAGTGTTCTCCAGGCGCTGAATAAAAAGAAAAGCCCAACAGTTTTTTATTCTTTCCTGTTGTTTAGCATCTTCAGTTAACATTAAACTCTCACAATAACACAATTCGTTTGCATTGATTGATGTTTACAGTCCTGCAGAAATATCACTGTCCATGGTACTGAATCCATCAGATTATTGACAAGTACTCAGAAAGGGAAAGCATGAAAGCAAACATGATGTTGTTTTGGGTGTGAAGGGTGTGGATTTTGGAATAAACTGCTGCTTCATGTATATTTTGACTGATTATAATCAAAGATTTCCTTCTAAATATCACATGATTGGAATGACTTACATAGGCATATTAGATTTTACTTATAGAAGTTACCAGTATGATTACTTAAATGTTTGTTTCATGTTTTTTTGTCTGTATTTGATATCTGAATGTAGTAACAGTGCTTGCTCATTTAGTGGTTCTGTGATCTTTGTAATGGCCTACAAACTCCTGTGAGAGTCTTGAAGCTGACTTCTGTTGTTGAAATTAAAAACTATCTTAAGTAAATCTTTAATTTATTATAATTCTGACTCCTGCTCTTCATTCATCATATCTGGTTCTGGGTCTTTGACTGTGCGCCCCTAACAGGTGAACATTTAAAAAAGTAGTATAACTCCTATGGGGTTCTTCAATAGCACATCTTCCATCAAAAAAATATTACATTATCTAAATATATCTATCACTGTAATGGCAGATAACAGTAACTTCTCTACTTCATGGATGTATTTAAAGAAGAATGATTTGCTTTAAAAGAACATTGAAACAAAAGTACAGTTTGACAATATATCTCCCTTACTGTTCGTACAATTATCAAATGTTTATTTAAAAAATACTGTAATTCCCCTAAAGTATTCTTTTTTGTGTGTTTCAAAGGCTGTAGTGCTTTCCTAGTGACCACACTGACTCACTACAGGTGAAATTTGGACAATAACTCCCTTACTGTACGTACAATACACGAATAAGTTCAAGAACAAATTACTGTAATCCCCCCTGAAGTATTTTTTCCCGTTTTAAAGGCTGTAGTCCTTTCCTACTGACCACACTGACCTACTACAGGTGAAATTTGGACAATAACCCCTTTACTGTACATACAATAAAAATAATAAGTTCAAGAAAAAATTACTGTAATTCCCCTAAAGTATTTTTTCACGTTCCCAAAGGCTGTAGTCCTTTCCTACTGATCAGACTGACCTACTACAGGTGAAATTTGGACAATAAACCCTTTACTGTATGTACAATAAACTAATAAGTTCAAGAAAAAATTACTGTAATTCCCCTAAAGTACTTTTTCCCGTTTTAAAGGCTGTAGTCCTTTCCTACTGACCACACTGACCTACTACAGGTGAAATTTGGACAATAAACCCTTTACTGTATGTACAATAAACTAATAAGTTCAAGAAAAAAAAAACAGTAATTCCGCTGAACTATTTTTTCCTGTTCCAAGGGCTGTAGTGCTTTCCCAGTGACCACGCTGACGTACTTCAGGTGAAATTTGGACAATAATTCATTTACTGTACGTACAATAAACTAATAAGTTAAAGAAAAAATTACTGTAATTCCCCTAACGTATTTTTTCCCATTTCAAAGGCTGTAGTCCTTTTCTACTGATCAGACTGACTTACTACAGGTGACATTTGGACAATAACCCCTTTACTGTACGTACAATAAACTAATAAGTTCAAGAAAAAAAAACAGTAATTCCGCTGAACTATTTTTTCCCGTTCCAAGGGCTGTAGTGCTTTCCCAGTGACCACGCTGACGTACTTCAGGTGAAATTTGGACAATAATTCATTTACTGTACGTACAATAAACTAATAAGTTAAAGAAAAAATTACTGTAATTCCCCTAACGTATTTTTTCCCATTTCAAAGGCTGTAGTCCTTTTCTACTGATCAGACTGACTTACTACAGGTGAAATTTGGACAATAACCGCTTTACTGTACGTACAATAAACTAATAAGTTCAAGAAAAAAAACAGTAATTCCGCTGAACTATTTTTTCCTGTTCCAAGGACTGTAGTGCTTTCCCAGTGACCACGCTGACGTACTTCAGGTGAAATTTTGACAATAACTCCTTTACTGTACGTACAATAAACTAATGAGTTCAAGAAAAAATTACAGTAATTCCCCTGAACAATTTTTTCCTGTTCCAAGGGCTGTAGTGCTTTCCCAGTGACCACGCTGATGTACTTCAGGTGAAATTTTGACAATAACTCCTTTACTGTACGTACAATAAACTAATGAGTTCAAGAAAAAATTACAGTAATTCCCCTGAACAATTTTTTTCCTGTTCCAAGGGCTGTAGTGCTTTTCCAGTGACCACGCTGACCTAATTCAGGTGAAATTTTGACAATAACTCCTTTACTGTACGTACAATAAACTAATGAGTTCAAGAAAAAATTACAGTAATTCCCCTGAACAATTTTTTCCCGTTCCAAGGGCTGTAGTGCTTTCCCAGTGATCACGCTGACCTAATTCAGGTGAAATTTTTGACAATAACTCCTTTACTGTACGTACAATAAACTAATGAGTTCAAGAAAAAATTACAGTAATTCCGCTGAACAATTTTTTCCCGTTCCAAGGGCTGTAGTGCTTTCCCAGTGACCACGCTGACCTAATTCAGGTGAAATTTTGACAATAACTCCTTTACTGTACGTACAATAAACTAATGAGTTCAAGAAAAAATTACAGTAATTCCGCTGAACAATTTTTTCCCGTTCCAAGGGCTGTAGTGCTTTCCCAGTGACCACACTGACCTAATTCAGGTGAAATTTTGACAATAACTCCTTTACTGTACGTACAATAAACTAATGAGTTCAAGAAAAAATTACAGTAATTCCGCTGAACAATTTTTTCCCGTTCCAAGGGCTGTAGTGCTTTCCCAGTGACCACGCTGACCTAATTCAGGTGAAATTTTGACAATAACTCCTTTACTGTACGTACAATAAACTAATGAGTTCAAGAAAAAATTACAGTAATTCCACTGAACGATTTTTTCCCGTTCCAAGGGCTGTAGTGCTTTCCCAGTGACCACACTGACCTAATTCAGGTGAAATTTTGACAATAACTCCTTTACTGTACGTACAATAAACTAATGAGTTCAAGAAAAAATTACAGTAATTCCCCTGAACAATTTTTTCCCGTTCCAAGGGCTGTAGTGCTTTCCCAGTGACCACGCTGACATACTTCAGGTGAAATTTTGACAATAATTCATTTACTGTACGTACAATCAACTAATAAGTTAAAGAAAAAATTACTGTAATTCCCCTAACGTATTTTTTCCCGTTTCAAAGGCTGTAGTCCTTTTCTACCGATCAGACTGACTTACTTCAGGTGAAATTTTGACAATAACTCCTTTACTGTACGTACAATAAACTAATGAGTTCAAGAAAAAAATACAGTAATTCTGCAGAACAATTTTTCCCCGTTCCAAGGGCTGTAGTGCTTTCCCAGTGACCACGCTGACGTACTTCAGGTGAAATTTTGACAATAATTAATTTACTGTACGTACAATAAACTAATGAGTTCAAGAAAAAAATACAGTAATTCCGCTGAACAATTTTTCCCCATTCCAAGGGCTGTAGTGCTTTCCCAGTGACCACGCTGACGTACTTCAGGTGAAATTTTGACAATAATTAATTTACTGTACATACAATAAACTAATAAGTTAAAGAAAAAATTACTGTAATTCCCCTAATGTATTTTTTCCCGTTTCAAAGGCTGTAGTCCTTTTCTACTGATCAGACTGACTTACTACAGGAGAAATTTGGACAATAACCCCTTTACTGTACGTACAATAAACTAATGAGTTCAAGAAAAAATTACTGTATTTCACCGTAAGTATTTTTTCATGTTTCAAAGGCTTTAGTCCTTTCCTACTGACCACACTGACCTACTACAGGTGAAATTTTGACAATAACTCCCTTACTGTACGTACAATTATCAAATGTTTATTAAAAAATTACTGTATTTCTTTAATTCAGTATTGATTAATACATTGATTAAATTTGTCATTAGATATACACTGAAGCAGCACTGGATTCCAGATTGAAATCATTACAATAAGATTGTTGCTTATTTATAACGTTAAAAATACGATTAATCTAAAATCTTTACTGTTTTTAATCAACGAACGAAAGGAGGAGAAAACCGGAATTTTTCACTGAAGGAGAAAACCGGAATTTTAAGTCACCGTTATGGAGATCAGTGTCTGCTTTAGTTGGTCTCTTGACCCCTATATTATTAACTTTAGATTATGTTTGGCTGTACATGAGTTATAACAGCCAGATGATCACATAGAAAAGGTGGAACTGGGGCTTGAACCACCAAACTTCCGGTTTGTAGTCAAACTGCATGAACCACTGTTAAATTTACTTTATGGATCACACCAGCACTGCTGTTGTAAAACATACAATTTTAGCCTTTTCAATGAAATTCAAATGATCAAATCAATAAACAAAAAAAATTTCTGGGTGCATTCTGGGTGCCACCAATCAAAATTCATTCATGGCTCCCATCATGCATTGCTGCATGAATAAATAATGAGCTTAAGACACCTAAAGTAGGGCTGGGCGATATATCGCACGATATTGTTATGCGCGTGGTTCCTTGATTAGTAGTATATCACCTTCACCTGCTTTCAAATGGACGATATGAGTGTTAAATTAACCCTCAAGAGTGTTGAGATAATTAAGTGATTAATTTAGTGATGATTGAGCATTATTGAAGACACCTGATGATCACAAGCAGAATCGCTGAAGGACAAAATCACAAATTGTAAGTCACCGTTATGGAGATCAGTGTCTGCTTTAGTTGGGCTCTTGACACTTTTACTTTCACTTTAAATTTTAATTGTTTGCTGCTATTTATTTATTGCAGTCAAATAAGACTTCTGTGGTCTGATAGTGTTGAGTATATTATGACATAATCATGCTCGATCTAAAAAATAAATTCTATTCGGGTGATTTTTGAATCACCAAATTTGCTTCAATTTGTGAGCAACAGTTTTGTGGTTGTTTTGCATATCTGTATTATTCTTATAACTTAAATTTTTTTAATATATATTCTGATCAAATCACTGTCATCTCTAGTTTGAAACACAGATATCAATAATCAGCCTGTGTATCTCAATCGTGGTGACAAAATTAATCCTTGTTGCCACCAATCACAACTCATGGCTCCCATCATGCATTGCGGTTTCAATAAATTACGACCTGAATTGTCTATGTAATTTACTTTTCCTACTTGAATATTCTACTCGTCACCGTTGTTGAGAAGCATTGACTGAATCTTGAGGTCTGTATGTGCCTAAGGGAAAGTTTTTTTTTTGTTTGTTTTTTTTTTTACTTTTGAGAAATCCGTCAATTATATTTAACATTCTGGACATTATGCAGAATCTCAGTTATACACTAACCAACAGAATAAATTATAGACATAAATATCAAATGATGAATGTCATTATATGACCAACATCATTTTATTATTGTTTATTTTTGTTCAGCTGACAGATATAACTTAGATGCAACATCACATTAAAATATTACATTTATATTATAAGGGTCAAGAGCCCAACTAAAGCAAACACTCATCTCCATAACGGTGGCTTAAAATTTTAGATTTTTTTCTTGTGATTCTGCTTTAGGTGTCTTCAATAATGCTCAATCATCACTCATTTAATCACTTAATTATCTCATTAACTTTAACACTCTTGAGTGTGGACTCATATACACTCCCAGGTGTGTTAATTTAATACGGGAGATTTTGTCATGACGAAGAGCCGTAGTTCACTGGCCAGCTGAGCCATATCGCATTAAATATTGCTGGCGATACGTCTTCGATATTAACGCGATATGGCTCAGCTTGTCAGTGATCTACGGCTCTTTGTAGTGAATGCCGCTCCATCTGAAAGCAGGTGAAGGGGATCACAGTTTTCTTTGTTCATTTGTTATAAATCAATAACAACAGCCAAACAAAGTTTAAAGTAAAAGTATAAGTGTCAAGAGCCCAACTAAAGCAAACACTGATCTCCATAACGGTGGCTTACAATTTGTGATTTTCTCCTTCAGTGATTCTGCTTGTTATCATCAGGTGTCTTCAATAATGCTCAATCATCACTCAGTTATTCACTTAATTGTCTCAATAACTTTAACACTACTTCAGTGTTCATTTAACACTCAGCTCAGAGTTTGATTGGATGGCTTAAAATGACTTCCATGATGTTGAAGTTACATGAACAAATTATGTTTGTTTAACAAAACAAAGTTATGTGAAACCATATGGAACCTGTTTACATGAAAAAGTTAAGCAAAGCACATCATTTTTTGAGTGTTGTTAACAGCAGGTGTTCATCACTAATGCTCAATCATCACTTAATAAGTCACTCATAATTTCTAAACTTATTGATTGCAATGTATATCTTCTTTTTGTTTTTTAAAAATCAACTAAGGTAATCAGTGTCCTCAAATGTAACGAGTTAGCTTAACTTAAAGGATTTGACTGTTTGTGATATTGTGAGCTAGTAGTTACTACAAGCACTTCAAAGTTCATTTAAAGTGTGTAATTTCACTGTTTTTACTCAATATAAAATCAAATATCAAGATATTTGAATGCAGAAGTTTAATTGTGTATTAATGAAGATCCTTGTTTTAGAGGACTTGATTAAAATAAGTTCAGAGTACTCATAACTATTATTTTCACAAACTTAATTGAATTGTCTCAACTGAAATGAGTTAGCTTAACGTGTTGGGTTTCACAGTGCACCTCTCAGATATTCAATACAGACATTAGAGAATACATGAAATAACATTTTCGATAATGACACAGGTAATTTTTATTACAATGTACAATCTTATAAGCCTAGAGAAGTCATTCAACTCATTTGATATTTAGAAGGAAAATATTGATCAATACATTGATTAAATTTGTCATTAGATATACACTGAAGCAGCACTGGATTCCAGATTGAAATCATTACAATAAGATTGTTGCTTATTTATAACGTTAAAAATACGATTAAGCTAAAATATTTACTGTTTTTAATCAACGAACGAAATGTGTTGTACCAGAAACAGCAGTTCTAATACCTACTTTTACCTAATACATTTATCAAAATTCATTGAGTACAGCGATCACTAGAAACATAGTATAACCTTGGGAACATGAAGAAACACTACCTTTGGAACATGAAGAAACACTTGTGGTGAATTACAGTAATTTTTTTATAAAAATGTGTATGTACTGTATTTACAGTAAGGCAGGTATTGGCAATATTTAACCTTTAGTAAGTTAGTATGATCACTAGGAATATTTTCCAACCTTGAAAAGAATGCTTTAGGGAAAATACAGTAATTTTTTAATAAACATTTGATAATTGTACGTACAGTAAGGGAGTTATTGTCAAAATTTCACCTGTAGTAGGTCAGTGTGGTCAGTAGGAAAGGACTACAGCCTTTGAAACATGAAAAAATACTTACGGTGAAATACAGTATTTTTTTCTTGAACTCATTAGTTTATTGTACGTACAGTAAAGGGGTTATTGTCCAAATTTCTCCTGTAGTAAGTCAGTCTGATCAGTAGAAAAGGACTACAGCCTTTGAAACGGGAAAAAATACATTAGGGGAATTACAGTAATTTTTTCTTTAACTTATTAGTTTATTGTACGTACAGTAAAGGAGTTATTGTCAAAATTTCACCTGTAGTAAGTCAGTCTGATCAGTAGAAAAGGACTACAGCCTTTGAAACGGGAAAAAATACATTAGGGGAATTACAGTAATTTTGTCTTTAACTTATTAGTTTATTGTACGTACAGTAAAGGAGTTATTGTCAAAATTTCACCTGAAGTACGTCAGTCTGATCAGTAGAAAAGGACTACAGCCTTTGAAACGGGAAAAAATACGTTAGGGGAATTACAGTAATTTTTTCTTTAACTTATTAGTTTATTGTACGTACAGTAAAGGAGTTATTGTCAAAATTTCACCTGTAGTAAGTCAGTCTGATCAATAGAAAAGGACTACAGCCTTTGAAACGGGAAAAAATACGTTAGGGGAATTACAGTAATTTTTTCTTTAACTTATTAGTTGATTGTACGTACAGTAAATGAATTATTGTCAAAATTTCACCTGAAGTACGTCAGTGTGGTCACTGGGTAAGCACTACAGCCCTTGGAACGGGAAAAAAAATGTTCAGGGGAATTACTGTAATTTTTTCTTTAACTCATTAGTTTATTGTACGTACAGTAAAGGAGTTATTGTCAAAATTTCACCTGTAGTACGTCAGTCTGATCAGTAGAAAAGGACTACAGCCTTTGAAACGGGAAAAAATACGTTAGGGGAATTACAGTAATTTTTTCTTTAACTTATTAGTTTATTGTACGTACAGTAAAGGAGTTATTGTCCAAATTTCACCTGTAGTAAGTCAGTCTGATCAATAGAAAAGGACTACAGCCTTTGAAACGGGAAAAAATACGTTAGGGGAATTACAGTAATTTTTTCTTTAACTTATTAGTTGATTGTACGTACAGTAAAGGGGTTATTGTCAAAATTTCACCTGTAGTAAGTCAGTCTGATCAATAGAAAAGGACTACAGCCTTTGAAACGGGAAAAAATACGTTAGGGGAATTACAGTAATTTTTTCTTTAACTTATTAGTTGATTGTACGTACAGTAAATGAATTATTGTCAAAATTTCACCTGAAGTACGTCAGTGTGGTCACTGGGTAAGCACTACAGCCCTTGGAACGGGAAAAAAAATGTTCAGGGGAATTACTGTAATTTTTTCTTTAACTCATTAGTTTATTGTACGTACAGTAAAGGAGTTATTGTCAAAATTTCACCTGTAGTAGGTCAGTGTGGTCAGTAGGAAAGGACTACAGCCTTTGAAACATGAAAAAATACTTACGGTGAAATACAGTATTTTTTTCTTGAACTCATTAGTTTATTGTACGTACAGTAAAGGGGTTATTGTCCAAATTTCTCCTGTAGTAAGTCAGTCTGATCAGTAGAAAAGGACTACAGCCTTTGAAACGGGAAAAAATACATTAGGGGAATTACAGTAATTTTTTCTTTAACTCATTAGTTTATTGTACGTACAGTAAAGGAGTTATTGTCAAAATTTCACCTGTAGTAAGTCAGTCTGATCAATAGAAAAGGACTACAGCCTTTGAAATGGGAAAAAATACGTTAGGGGAATTACAGTCATTTTTTCTTTAACTTATTAGTTGATTGTACGTACAGTAAATGAATTATTGTCAAAATTTCACCTGAAGTACGTCAGCGTGGTCACTGGGTAAGCACTACAGCCCTTGGAACGGGAAAAAAATGTTCAGGGGAATTACTGTAATTTTTTTTTTAACTCATTAGTTTATTGTACGTACAGTAAAGGAGTTATTGTCAAAATTTCACCTGTAGTACGTCAGTCTGATCAGTAGAAAAGGACTACAGCCTTTGAAACGGGAAAAAATACGTTAGGGGAATTACAGTAATTTTTTCTTTAACTTATTAGTTGATTGTACGTACAGTAAATGAATTATTGTCAAAATTTCACCTGAAGTACGTCAGCGTGGTCACTGGGTAAGCACTACAGCCCTTGGAACGGGAAAAAAATGTTCAGGGGAATTACTGTAATTTTTTCTTTAACTCATTAGTTTATTGTACGTACAGTAAATGAGTTATTGTCAAAATTTCACCTGTAGTAAGTCAGTCTGATCAATAGAAAAGGACTACAGCCTTTGAAATGGGAAAAAATACGTTAGGGGAATTACAGTAATTTTTTCTTTAACTTATTAGTTGATTGTACGTACAGTAAATGAATTATTGTCAAAATTTCACCTGAAGTACGTCAGCGTGGTCACTGGGTAAGCACTACAGCCCTTGGAACGGGAAAAAAATGTTCAGGGGAATTACTGTAATTTTTTCTTTAACTCATTAGTTTATTGTACGTACAGTAAAGGAGTTATTGTCAAAATTTCACCTGAAGTACGTCAGCGTGGTCATTGGGAAAGCACTACAGCCCTTGGAACGGGAAAAAATAGTTCAGCAGAATTACTGTATTTTATTCTTGAACTTATTAGTTTATTGTACGTACAGTAAAGGGGTTATTGTCCAAATTTCACCTGTAGTAAGTCAGTCTGATCAGTAGTAAAGGACTACAGCCTTTGAAACGGGAAAAAATACGTTAGGGGAATTACAGTAATTTTTTCTTTAACTTATTAGTTTATTGTACGTACAGTAAATGAATTATTGTCAAAATTTCACCTGAAGTACGTCAGCGTGGTCACTGGGAAAGCACTACAGCCCTTGGAACGGGAAAAAATAGTTCAGCGGAATTACTGTATTTTTTTCTTGAACTTATTAGTTTATTGTACGTACAGTAAAGGGGTTATTGTCCAAATTTCACCTGTAGTAAGTCAGTCTGATCAGTAGTAAAGGACTACAGCCTTTGAAACGGGAAAAAATACGTTAGGGGAATTACAGTATTTTTTTCTTTAACTTATTAGTTTATTGTACGTACAGTAAATGAATTATTGTCAAAATTTCACCGGAAGTACGTCAGTGTGGTCACTGGGAAAGCACTACAGCCCTTGGAACGGGGAAAAATTGTTCAGCGGAATTACTGTATTTGTTTCTTGAACTCATTAGTTTATTGTACGTACAGTAAAGGAGTTAGTGTCAAAATTTCACCTGAAGTACGTCAGCGTGATCACTGGGAAAGCACTAAAATCTTTAAATGGAAAAAATGATTCGATTATTGTACTGTTTTGGGGGCGGGGGGTGTGGGGGGTGTACAGTTGTAAGGCCTAGGACCAGACATGCTGAAAGAAGACCAGGAGTAATGAAATTCAATCAAATAAGTAAAATTTTAATGAAGAATAATTACTAGTTACATTAGTAGAGCCAGTGTAGGAACATCCATTGCATAATCGTTTACTTCTGATAGGACAACATAAAGTCTAAACAATTATACATTTTTGATAGAAAAGTGGCTATATAGCCAATAATCAGATTGTTTGTCGTCCATTTCTGAGATTTAAGTCTGTGGTGATGACCTTCTTCCAGGGTAGGAGAATGTTGTATTATCACAAAGTTTAGAACCTCAAAAGAATATCAAACGCACACACAACACTGACAAAAAACATTTATCTTCGAGGCTGAAGAAGGCCTGAGCTCAGAAGAGCAGTCCATCTTAACAGGATGATTAAACATTTCACTCCAGGAAAGCAGGAACGATAATATTATGCCCCTTTACTCCACTCCCTAAAGAAATACACATGAGATGTTCTCTTGATGGAAAAAAGGTGAAATTATGTATAAATTGACCTTCAAAGTTATACAAGTCAACTAAGACAAGATATGTGATATTGTTATGAAATATGCAATTATTATATTATAATCATGGCTTTTGGTATATGAAGTGTTTATGGCTTACAAGCCACAATTGTCACCAATAAAAAGTGCAATGAAAAGTAATGAAAAGTATCCTAATTAGTTGTTAAACAATTTATTAAGAAAGCGTTTACTGTAAAACACTTGTATTAATAATCATTGTAACCAGAAAATAGTTTATTAAGAAAAACACCTCAACTTGTTTTATAATGATTTTTATTATGATGCTGGTTTATTAATGAAAACACTGTAACTTGTTTTCTAAATATTTGTATTATGAAAATGGTTTATAAAGAAAAACATAGCACACTGAATGTTGTAAGCATTTATTGAGCAGATGATGGTGACAGAGTAGAGAGGAATTAAACATTAATTAGAAAGAGCTTTGTAAAAGAAAGGAGAAGAATGCCATCATTACCGTCTATATGTTGCGGACGAGATACAGAAGATACAGTGATGATGAAAAGGTCCAGAAAAAGAGGACAAAGGGATGTATACTTTTATATGCAAAAGTCCTAAGGGCTCTTCTACAAATAATGACAGTTCAAGATTGTGTGTTTGACCAATTGGCTGTAAAAAACTGAATGTATGTATGTCTCTCTCTCGCTGCTCTCTGAATCCCAAGACAATTATAATCAAAAGGCGCCTTGCATGTGAATACAACCCAAGGGCACACACTGGAATGCACCTAAAAGAAAATGAATAAAGAAATGATTACAATAAATACTTGATTGTTGTTGTTTGTTTTTTTTTAAATAATAAATTAATCATTCCAAAGGATAAATATTTATAAAAGGATATATAATTAAATTGAAGAGACAGGATTCTGACCCCAACCCTTCAGTACATAGGCCTACAGTAAGGGAGGTAGCCTACTGTCAAAATTCCACCTCAGTCTGGTCAGTAGGTACATACTACAACATTTGGAACATAAAAAAATGTGTTTGGTGAATTACTCTAAGTTTTAACACTTTTTGTGTACTGTAGCCTATGTACAATAGCCTACGCAAAAGTGCACTAAAGCAGTCGTGATCTAGGTGAATACTCGGCAAATATGAAACATGAAACTATTTTCACCCTGTTTTTTTTTTTTTTTTTTACTTGACTATGTTCATGGTGCTGTCCATGAACTATGTGGTCCTGAAGGTCCAACATGATCAAGTCTGCAACTTGGGTAGATTTTTTTGTTTTGTTTTGTGTTTTATATTCGCTTTGCATATTTTCGGAGTTCCGCGTTCAATATCTAGTGAGTTGAATATTGTTACTACACAAATAACATTTTTTATCTCCACAAAACAACTTTTCCTTCGGGTTTGCACTTTGTAGATGGTCCCTTTTTAACAGCCTGCGCATAGAGATCAATGTATTTTGTCCTGTCCGAAGGAAAGATCGTTTTGATGAAATGTAAGTTGTAGCTTGTGGTGTTTTATCTGTAGTTATCTGTGATATGTGTTGTGTCTAGCAACAACGTTTAGTTCACGAGTTATTGAACGCGGAAGTCCGCGAATGTGCGAATATGCGAATATAAAACCAACTTTACCTAAGTAAACTGAGCTGACGACGAGGGAGGTTTGCTTGTAACGTTAACAGGAAAAACACAGAAAGTAAGTGTTTTTAATCTAATCTACAATATGTATTTCATGGCATTATATTGTTTTTTTAACAATATATGTGATGTGCTTTTAACAGTAAAAACAAATAGTAAGTGTTTTAACTCCTTACATTACGTGTTTTATATTGTTTATGACAATATTTGTGACGTGCAAATAGTAAAAGTATTTATCCTCCTCAAACTATCTTTTACAACTCACAGACTGCAGACCAACAATGCACGTGAAATTTCCTTTTTTGGACGACCAATTTTCTTAGAATGGGTAATTAATTCTTTCAGATTAAATATTTATGCAAAATGTACTTATCAGAATAACTTTTGATGTTTGGTGGTTATGCTTTTATGTTTAAATGTAAGTTATTGATTTAGCTATTTGTCTTTTCTAGGAGCATTTCTATGATGCACCGAGTGGCTAATGCTAACCAGGCTTGGTGTTTAAAGACTGTACAGACTAGAACTTGGTGATGGTAAGATTTAACAGATAACATGAGAGAATCATGGGCACAAACAAAAACAATAATCATAGCTTTGTTGCTATTTCGTATAACTATGATTTTCTGTGTTTCATAACACTCATTTTGATTTTGTCCAGTCAAATAACTTTACAAAAGTAATTTTTATTTTTGACTTAAAATTAGTTTTCAAACCAATTGTTTTCATGACTTGACAGGTATATGTTTTCTTGCTGTTTAATTTTAGACTCCACTGACTGGGAAATGTCTGCCTATCACCTGTCCAACATCACAGCCACAAGAAGGGAACACAGATTCTTCCGGCGGCTGACTATTAGGGAGATTTCTTAAGGTGGGTGTCTAAATTTATGTCTGTCATTAATTACTCACCCTCATGTTGTTCCAAACATGTAAGAATTTCTTTCATCTTCACAACACAAATTAAGATATTTTTAATGAGATCTGAGAGCTTCCTGCCCTCCATTGACAGTCTATGCAACTACCGCTTTCAAGCCCCAGAAAGGTATAAAGCAGTGATCTCAAACTCAATTCCTGGAGAGCCACAGGACTACACGGTTTTGCTCCAAACCTAAGCACACAAATGATCCATTGAGCTAATCAAGGCCTTCAGGATTGCTAGAAACTTCCTTACACGTGTGAGTTGGAGCTAAACTGTGCAGAGTTGTGGCCCTCCAGGAATTGAGTTTGAGATCACTGGTATAAAGGTACATCATTATGCTGTGTTCACATGTATACGCTTGAACACTTTGAATCCATTCGTGCGTCGCAGGCAGGCTCATTTTTTTTAGCGTTGCGGCAAATTGACGGCAAAGTTAAAAATTTTCAACAGGATTTTTTTCTGTGCGTAACATGTCTTTGCATTGATTGACGGTAGAGATCCACTTTTGCAACACAACTGTCGCAACGCCTCCCCACATTTGTACTTTGATGGGTGTTCCTCAAGTTTACCAAAGGACATGGTTTTGACTTTTGATTTCCTTTCCGTGGCTTTGGAAATAGTAGTTGTATAGGCTTAACTTCGTTAAGTGTTCCGAAGATGAACAAAACTCTGGTTTGGAACAACATATAATAATAATTAATGACAGAATTAACATTTTTGGATGAATGAAGTCTTTAATTTACTTGGAAATCAGTAAATTCTATTCTTAATCTAACCAAAATAGTTTCTTGTGTGACACAAATTGTATTAATTGTGATCGATCTGGTTTTGTGTTGTGTTATCTAGAGAACCAGCACTCCAGGATTTTTCGAGAAAGTTGGATCTGCACAGCCGTTCCTGCTCTATGAAACTCTACTGTTAGCAACTGGACACAACTGATCCACTCGTACCCTGCGACTGATCCGCTCGTATCCTAGAACTGTTCTTCTGCTGAATGTTGTTGACTCGAGCACTGCTGTACTGTTGCAGGTCGAAGGTACTGAATCAACTTCACTGACACTGGACTTACATTCACTGTTCAGGATTTGAAGTATCACAGACCATTTGACAGAAATACCTATATTTTGCATTCATTGTTTATTTTAAAGGTTAACCTATGATGTAAAGGGGCTTGTTTGTTAATAAAATAAATAGTTTGTTAAAACCACTGTTTGAATTTTGCCTTTTTTAAACTTTACAATGAACAGAATTCTGTACTGTACAATTTCCAAATTTGCAAACTTTGTATAAGTCATGTTGGTCATCTAAACATGAAATCTGTATGACACTTTTTTATAACAAGTATAAAAAAATTACACAAAATGTGTATAAATCGTATATTACTTTAATTTGACTAGCATATGATTCAATATAAGAACTTTAAATGATTTGTATATGAATTTAAGTTGTTTTGTAATAAAACCATATACCATTGCATATGTTTGTCATGTAAAACTCATTTGATTCGATATAAGAACTTTAAATGATTTGTATATGAATATTGTGTGTTTTCTACAAGTACCATACACCATTCGATACTTTTGTCATGTACAACTCATATAAGACTTTTACAGTATTCGTATACGACACAAAATTCCCCTATAAGTTGTATGTGTGCTATTTAGTATGAAAGGGGCCATAATCGGTCTGATTTTCTATAGGACATGTATTGGTCTTACATGAAACACATAAGGTAATTCTGGCCAATTTAAGTAAGAAAGATATATGGTTGCTGTATATGAACCATGCTGGGTTTTTTTTTTTCATATAACACAGCGTAAAAAATAATATATAAATAGTAAACTATAAGTATGATGTTAAGTTCACTGAAAGAAAACTTACAAGTACACTTATAGTATAAAAACTATTGAACTAGTAGTTTACTGAGTAGTATACTTAAAAGTGTACTTTCATAAACTAAAAATCCAGGCTAGAAGTATATAACTAGTAAACTAGAAGTATATCTATAAGTTCACTTGTAGTATAACTGCAGTACAAAATAAAACTTTGAAGTAAACTAGTTGTGAACTCAAAGTTTACCACTCTTACACTTTAAGTATACTTAAAAGTATACTTTTATATACTAAAAAGTGGGCCAATTTAGTCCCAAGAAGTATTAAATTAGTATACTTACAAGTATACTACTAGTACTATGATCTTAGTATACTTGGTATGTCCAGTATACTTGGGAGAAATACTTGTACTTTACTTAAGTATACTTAGTTAAATAAACTTGAAGTATACTTTATTTTGGTAAGGGAAGGTAAGAAAAGTCTCTGTACAAGGAAGAACAAGCACCGATTGCCCGCATTGAATTAATCATGTCACTGTTTACACAGACTAATGAGAAAAAGGGGTGAAGCTTTGATATTTTTAGGCTCCTGAGCAGCCTTGGCGTGCGCAGCATGAGATCTTGAAATTAATGAAGATAATATCAACACATTATGCAGAATTTGAATAATAAAGAGCATAGGAAACAGAGAGACACTTATTATTTGTGTAATCTTCTGGCAAATTATCATTATGCTGTGCTTCAAAGAGAAATATGTTATTGCAACATCTTTCAAACGATTGCATTTTCTTTTTATGCTATGTTGGTTATGCAAACTAATGTTTTAAATATACTTCATTTAGTGCATCCTGTCATTTGTAATATTTTATTAAAAATAGCCTACATCAATCCCTTAGCCTACTTAAAACTTGATTGCGTGCTGTAATTTGAGGATGAGGGTTTTACACCAACATCAGAAAAAGTTCAACTAAAGTGAATAATATTCCAGTAAATCTTTCAACATCCTCAGGCTTTATCTATGGCATCCAAATCATAAGCTCTCGGTTAAATCTCCGAGTTTTGTAGTTCATATATGTAAATGCTGCCACATTTGGGAAATGTTGGATTTGTCACAACTCTAGTCTGTCAAAGCTAAATTCGCTTGTTTAATTAGTCACACTCATCTTCTCAGTGTGTGTAATCCATTTTCTGAGGGTAAAAATCCCTGGGCTTGGATCAGTTCTCTTCATCTCTAAGATGCTTACACAAAAATTACAGTTAGAGCGAATGCGCTTACATGTCTGTCTGAATTATATATTGTAATATGTCAGATAGGGAATATAACATTTCTAAAGTCGCCAGACACCATTCCTCATGCAGAGCCAACAAATATATTCAATGCTGTCCAGTTGTTCAAGATCAAAGACCAAATGTAGAGCCTGGTGGGACTCCCAAAGCATTTTAAATGTTCACAGAAAGAAGAGCAACATAACATCAAATGGTCTGTCAGGCTGATTTGCTTTGGTTTATTTCAAAACATTAGTTTTATTTTACTGCAGGCATTTGAGTCTTACGAGCTTGTGTTGAGACCAGGTGATTTCTTGAAGTTCTGAAGTGTGAATTGAGGGATTTTTCTGCCCAGCTTTCTCAAAGCCACTAACTCCATTCATTTTTGTACTGTGACACATTGCTTCAGTAGAATAGATTGCATGTCCTGATTCTGCCATGTTAGATGTGTTCCTGAGTCAACGTACTTTGTTGGTCCTGGAACAAAATTCCTGTCCGAAATTGTAATCCTAACCCTATCCCTATCAAGTCAAGTCACCTTTGTTTATATAGCGCTTTTTACTATACAGTTTGTATCAAAGCAGCTTCATAGTGATAACATGAAAATAATGCAACACAGATCAATAATATTGTTGAATATTAAATGTCCTACCCCTAATCCTAACCCTTCCCATAAATTATTCCTAAATTCAGAGTGAAATGACAGGTAAATAACATTGATGTAGACCTGGTTGTAAGCGTAAACTTGACATAAACTGTAAACTTGTACCTCAAATCTGATTGGTTGACTAGGAGTGTTGTTCCAGGATCAACAAAGATATTGTTGCACTTGGTGAAAGAATGGATTTGTGGAGACTGGCATCATATTATGATAAGCTCAATATTTTTTTCTAATTATTATCATTGTTGAAAACAGTTGTGCTGCTTAATATTGTTGAGGCCATCGTGATATTCTTTTGCAGGATTCTGTTATGAATATAATATAATGTAACATTAATGACTTCACTGTTACTTATGATCAATTTAATACGTACTTGTGTATATATATATATATATATATATATATATATATATATATATATATATGAGAAAATGTGACTTGTGTTGTGTTATTTGAAGTGTTGTCAAACGATTAATCGCAATTGATCATAAGTAAAAGTTTGTGTTTACAAAATATGTCGGTGTACTGTGTATAATTATTGTATACATAAAAATACACACACATGCTTGTATATATTTAAGACATTTTCATGTATTCTGTATATAGATTTATATATCATTTATATTATATATAAATGTAAATATTTTGTACATAAATAATGTTTTTTCATTTATCTATACAAAATAATTATACACAGTGCACCCACATATATTATGCACATACTTTTATTTTGGATGCGATTAATCACGATTAATCGTTTGACAGTCCTAGTTATTTGTTATTTATCACTGTATTACATTTCTGTATTATTTGTTTAATCTTTTCTACTCTTAGAATGGTGGCTTCATGTTGGTATTTTGGCTCAATTCTCCTCCTTGACTTGGGGACCATGACCCTGAGCACCGAAATGGGCCACAATTCAGCCATGGAAATCTTCAGCGACAATGTCATTATCCCGCCCATGCCAGAGGCATCCATACATCAACACCGTCATCACAGGAAGCACAGACGTCGCAAGGAGAGGATGACAGCAGGTCTGCTCAGAGAGATGCCTCATATTACTGTGTTCCACACCCAAAATGAAGGACCAGACCTGGAGGGCCTCAGTCCCGTCCGCTTAGAGATAGAGCCAGGAGATAAAAGACGTCGAGTATTGAGTGCAAGAAAGAGGCCCTTCAATGGGTTTGACTCCTTATTTCCAGAGCAAATGCATATCTCTCCTGGCGCCGGGACTCCGGAGAAGGCGATGAGACATCCCACTGGCCGCAAAGTGTTTGGAGGGCACATCATTAGGGCTGTTAGTGATGAGGGTAAAAAGAAACCCGCAAACTTTCCAAAGTAAAACTCCCTTATAACTGTCCTGCCATTTTGTAATTATCTGCTTGCTATTTTCTTCACATAGAGTCTTTGGCATCAGGGGAGAAACGGAGGCTTTCTTTTGATCAAAGGCTCAATCTAAACTCCTTTGGGAGTCCCACAGAGTCAGTGTTCCCCGCAGCCACTGCTGGCTCCTTCATATTACCCATAACTGCAGCAGTTGGTGGGAAGCCGTCCACAAAGCCAACCCCCTCCAGTAAACCACAGGTAACATCATCTAGCTGTTCAGTCTTTTCAATAACACTGATTAAAAATATCTCATCTTCTCACATTTAATCCACACATGAAACAATTTCTTATTGTCTTTACAACAGACCACCGCAGTTTGTTCTATTGAACTTCAAAGGATTAACAACTGGCCAAAGTGATTTACTTTCATATGAAAAAGTGAAATTTCAATACCTCATATAGTGACATGAATATTTTTGTACCTCAGGTCAGAAGTTTCAGTGGGGATGTGATGCCCACTTTCAACATAACATTCTTCGACTGGACTGATTATGAATATATGAGGCCTTCAGACAAAAAGCAATTTTCTAAGAAGCAAGGTATGCAATATTTCACTTACAAATACAGCGACATTGTTTCTGCTTTTGTGAGTTTTAAAGTTAGATGTTGCCTTGCTTTGAAATGGTGAACTGAGATAATTTGTGCATGCTTTGCGATTTGCATTTACATTTAGTTATTTAGTAGACACTTAGGCTTCTGGTAGGGACGTAGACTCGTAGGAGGGAGCTGAGTCTGTAGATATGTAAGCAAGCGTCAATGCCTTGAAGTTGGAATTACAAGAAAAGGCAAATTCCTCTAAGTGTTCCCATATCTCAGCAGCATGGGCATGGACAACACCAAATGTCCTAATATGCGAAAATTAAATGTAGCAAATTCAGTAAAGATGTTTTAACTGCAGGTGCCTGTTGTATAATGTGTTGGTAAATTACAAATTTTACTAATAACACTTGACCATCACTCTATTTCTATCTAGGATCTGAGAAACAGGCCACAAAAAGGCCCAGCACTGAACTTGTTACTCTTACATCAGAAGAGAGCTGTAAACATCACCTGGATTGTCTACCAGGTGACTTTTTCCACCTTTTGCATTATTACAACAAGCCCTTTCTACTAGATCTATTCTCCAGTGAGCTAGAGAAATTTGAGTAATTAATGTATAATGTAATAATATAATTTACATTGTTACAAAAGCTTTCTATGTAAAAATAATTGCTATTCTTTTGAACTTTCTATTCATCAAAGAATCCTTAAAAAAAGCAAAGATTAGCACGTTTTTCACAAAAATATTAAGCAAAACAACTGTTTTCAACATTGATAATAAAAAAAATGTTTCTTGAGCAGCAAATTCTCATATTAGAATGATTTCTGAAGGATCATGAGACTGAACACTGGAGGAATGATGCTGAAAATTCAGCTTTGTCATCACTGGAATAAGTTACACCTTAAAATATAATTATTCAAATTAGGTGCTGTCAATTAATCGGGATTAATTGCATCTTAACATAAACAATTTTATTTACATAATATATGTGTGTACAAATATTATTAGCCTATATATATATGATACATTACATATATATATATATATATATATATATATATATATATTATGTAATATATAAATTAATTGTAATTTTATATATATATATATATACATATATACAGTATATATATACATACATATATTATGTTAACAAAATCTTTTATGTTAGATGCCGTTAATTGTGATTTATCCATTTGACAGCACTAATTACAAATGCAAAACAGCTGTGTTAAATTGCAATAATATTTCACAATATTACTGTTTTATTGTAATTTTGATCAAATAAATGCAGCCTTGGTGAAAATAAGAGGCTTCTTTCAAAAACATCACAAAATCATACTGTTCCCAATTAAAGTTTGAATTAAGTTGAAAGTTATTTAAGTTATTTAAATAAATGATCACATCATTTTTACCTCTTTTTTTATGAAATGGCAGGGTCGTGCTGTAATCTCAGAAAACATGTATGTGAGCTTCACAACCGTGGCTTCAACAACAAGTGCTATGACAGCTGCATGTGTGAGGAAGGTGAGCAAGTGTTTTCAAACTGATTATTACACAAACTGACAAATTGGAAATCACCTATTAAAATTTTCCTTACATCTTCACAGGGCTTCGCTGCTATGCTAAATTGCACAGGCATTACCGCATCACACGCAAAAAGGGACAATGTGTTGATCCTGAGGGTATAAACTTAAACCATCGCATGTTTACTATTGTTTAAATGAGACAGAAGAATTTGTCATATTTTCCTTTCCAAATGCATGCAAGTACATTTTCCACTGTTTTTGATTTTTTTTATATATATTAATTCTATACATGTATCATTTGGTTGCTTTCCTGGATTTAATTTTTTCCAAAAATTGTAAAACATTGACAGCAATATTTTGAGAATGCATAAACATTACATATTTGCATGAGTTTTACAAAACAGATTATTTATAGGCTAACAAGATCAGTTCATTCAAATAAATGAAAATTGAGCTACTCTGTTATGACATGTAATGTGTGATATGAAGATTGAGTGATGTGTCATTGTATTTTTTTTTTTAAATTTGTAACAAATGTATAAGAAGTTTTTGCATGTAGACATATTTGTATTTTGTGTTCATGAGGTTGAGTTGCATTGATCTGTTGTCATTACAAGGGAACAGTAGTGAATAGATGGACTTGAGCATGCATACAAAGTCTTTTTCATGTTGGGACTACAACGCCTGCCAGGTCCCCAGCTTCCAATCAGACGAGCAGCTTTTGGAATGGACACAAAGAAGAACACAGGGGAGATCTTCATCTTACAGTATTAAACCAGTAAATCGTCCTTTTGGCTCAAATCTGAATTCCTCCACCGCTTTGTGCTACACTGAAATAATGCTTCTCATCATGGTCATCAAAGCCAAGAGTTTATTAATGGGAGATCTTGTGCTGCTTCATCTTAGTACAGTTCTTTACTGATCTGACACCAGAGATGTGTTGTTGTGTCGTATTTACCACCATCATCACCATCTAAAATTCCACATATTACAGCTGTAGATTAACATTTAATACTGATGAGCAATTATAGGAATCAACATCGATCAACAACTTGATTGTAGGCTATTGCTTCATTGGTAAATAGTGGCTACAAAACAGACATTAATATCACTTTTATGTAAAATCACTTTAAAGACTACTATTAAAATGCATGATGTAATAATAATAGTAACTAAATAATTGAATCTTTTGAAATTACAGTTTCACATAAGGATATTAATTCACAGCCACAGTCCAACGAGCTTGAAAACGCTGTCAAATGCGAGTAAGCAAGTCAGTCAACGTGAGCTCGGAAGCCTCGCGAGATTTCTCGGCGGGATTTTGCTGTTTTCAACATGGCAGGCAGCAAGTTGGTGCTAGAAGGGAGGATAAGTATTATTAGCTTTATATCAGGACTGGCCGTCATTATAATACCGTTACTTGTAAAATTCGGATCTCACATTGACTGGATATTCGATTACCTCACGGATGTGAACGGAAAAATAGCCATTGCGGCGTACATTACAGTTATCAATGGCTTCCTGCTAATCATATACAAGGGACCTTTATACAAGGTAAGACTCAGAGAAACAGTCTGAAGGATGTGTGTTATACTAATAGAAATATGATTGCGTAGCTGCAAACCCTATCATATCCATATGTATCTTTTAATTTAATAAAGATAAGATAAATCTAGGTCTGCTTTTGCCAGGGCATCGATTGGTTATGTCCTGTGTGTGTGCAGGTATAATCCCATTACATTAGTACTGTAATGGGATCTCGTAAGAGTTTCTCTGTCAATATGAATAAGCTCTCCTAGAAGACAGCTTACTGTATGTGGATTTGCAGTGCCAGGATCTAGCTTACACTTTCCTGCCTTTTTGCTTGATCAGGTTGCTGTTCGAGCCTGCTTTCTTGGATTTGCCTTTGGATGTGGTCTCATTTTAAGTTTTGCAGATACAGCATGGACACACTTTGGCTGGTAACTCAACTTTTTTGAAGTGGCTTAGGCTTTTTTGAGGTTAAAATACACATGTTTAAAATAGGACATGAAACAAGGAGGGCCTGCATTAAAGGCACATGAATTTGCTCGATTATTGATTAACTTGTTTTGTTCCACTAGGTATATGTGTTCACTGTCATTTTTCCACTACTCTGAGTACCTGGTGACTGCCATCATCAACCCACGCAGTCTGTCTCTAGACTCCTTCCTGCTCAACCATAGTATTGAGTACACATTAGCAGCTATTTCCTCCTGGATAGAGTTCACTGTGGAAATACTCCTTATTCCAGGTTTGTTATGATCTTGGTCAGTAAATCCCGATTGATTCCCGACTTGACAGCCTTAATGGTGTTAAAATACAAATATTATGATTGTTAAATAATTAATGTCACTGATTTTTTTTTCTTAGTACATTCACTTACTTTATAAGCAAGCCTGTCACAATTATTGATAAATCATGTGATCGCTGTTGTTTGATCTAATCAGAATAATAGAATGATTTCTGAAGGATCAGGTGATGTGACATTGAAGACTGGAGTAATTGGTTAATAAAAATTCAGCTTTGCATTACAGAAATAAATTATATTTGAAAGTATATTAAAATATATGAAATTTTAAATATATTTCTCAATATTATTGTTTTTTTTTTCTGTATTTTTGATGAGCACATTAAAAACATAAAAAAATAATGTTTCCCAAACTTTTGACCAGTACTGTGTATAATTGCAATTATTTGTATGACAGTCATCAGCTTAAACTTCATGATTGTGACAAGCCTGTTAGTAAGGAAACAAAAAAAAGGTTTTGTCAATTTGTATGGAGGAAGCTTTTTATAAGCTGCTTATATACTTATTAAATATAATATATTGCCAAAACATTATTATCATTAACTTTAATCATGATTAATTATATATCAATTATTTAATTTATAAATTGTTTCTTTTTTTCAGGAACAGTTGAAATGCTTCCTTCAATTTTTTAAATGAATTGAATTGTTACATTTTTTTCAACAGAGATAAAGCAGCTGAACTGGCTCTGTTTGGTGGGTCTGGTAATGGTTCTGTGTGGGGACAGCCTGCGCAAAGCTGCCATGTTGACGGCAGGGTCCAACTTTAACCATATAGTGCAGAATGAGAAAGCCCAGAGCCACGTGCTGGTCACCACAGGAGTTTACGCTCTCTTCAGACATCCTTCCTATGTGGGCTGGTTTTACTGGAGCACTGGCACTCAGGTACTTTAACCATTATTTCAGTGGGGGGACAACCTATGGCACACGGAAGGATAATCACAGGCATGTGACAATAGAGAAAGTGTATGTATTTATAATCTAAATAAAGTCCTTCAAACTTGCATATGGATGTACATTTTGAGTTTCATGCCTCATAGTCACACAGCCTGTTAGGAGCTATAGTATAAATACAATTAAAGTGTGAGATTTTATTCAAGCTAAGCTTGAATAGCTTTTCAACAGCTCCGACAAACCCCCGGAGGTCTGTGATTTATCCCAGATTTTTCACCATCCCTTAAATTTAGTTGTTAGTTTAGAAGATGTTCATGTGTTTTGTTTTATACCTTTACTCTTGTTTGTTGTTTTTCCAGATAATGCTGTGCAACCCGATATGTATACTGGGATATACAGTCGCCAGCTGGCGGTTCTTTCGAGAGCGTATTGAGGAAGAGGAGCTTTCTCTCATCCATTTCTTTGGAGAGGACTACGTTGAGTACAAGAAGAAGGTCTTCACTGGCTTGCCCTTTATCTCAGGAATCAGGGTTAACTCTTAAGGCCATTGCTGCATTGAAGGGAGGATATAGTCTGAAAGTGCACACCTGGACACCTCTGACTGGCACTCGAGTGAGCTAGTTGCCTGGTGGCATCATGGCGCGGTCCCTGGGGCCGGCACAGATATATGAGGTGGCAGCACGGTAAAACTGACCCTGTTCTGAGACATATTGGTCTGCCCTGAGCAGAGTGGAGCTTTCACCTTCAACACCATCAGAGATACTAGTACACCAAAACCACCTTCCTCAGCACTTTTCTCATCATATTTCTGTTCTGCCTAACTCCTCCTCTGTTACATACCGCATATATCATTTTTCCTCCTATTTGCGCCATGTAGTTTCTTTCCATTTTAAATCCCTTGGTTTTGTGTTTAGAAACCTTAGGGGTGAGATTCAGGACAAGGGTTTGTTACTAATTTCTAATTACAAACAGAGATTTCAGTAGATGTTTAAAATACCTTGATGTAAAGAGTTGTATTCAGAGAAGTTTTAAATTGGACCCAAGATATATTTACAGCAGTGGTCATCCATTTTGTGTGAAAATTAGTTTATGATGTCTCAGAAAGTAGGCTTTTTATTTGCACTAATTTTGCCAGTCACAACAGGCCTAATGATTCCCGACAATCTAAATGAATATCTGTGATTTGTCAATACTGTTGGACAGTTTTAATATTATGATTAGAGAAATAAACGTATCTGATAAATTATAGGCTTAATTCCTCTTTCCATTGGTCTTTACAGTCCTCCGGTTATGCAGTGTTTCTCAATGTACATGTCCTCATCTAACAGTTAAATGCATAAGTCTCTTTCGTCTTCACTCCCACACTCACACATTACCATATCCATGTCTTTTCACTTTCCTTCACACTTGCATGATAATTCAACAAGAAAAATCTGTTTCTACGAAGGTGGGATTCAGAGGGGTATGCTGTATCCAAAGTCTTTTTCTTTATGAGTTTACATTTCTAAGAGGAAGGCTTCGCTGTCATGATGTCTGGCATGATGTAGCTTAAATAGACATTGGGTAAAGAATAGGAATTTCTTGCACACTTTCTACCAATGACGAGCACTAATATATGCGTAGGTACAGGTAATGGACATTTGAACACATGCAATAGGTTTTTTTGCACTACGCTCGTGCAAAGAGCTGATGGGAGAGGACCACCCTACCTCTTGAATGATAACTGTACCATATTAACACCCTTCAGCAAAATGTAACAAACCTTTAAAATAAACACTGAACGCTTATCACTTTTATTGTGATTCTCTAAAATGCAAGCACTGTGAATGGTTTTTTATTCAAGCTTTGGTAGATCAGATTTACACTAACACATGCTTATTGTTCCGTTTAACAGATATCTAAGCTGACAACCGTTTGTTGGATCAACACAAAAGCGGGTTCACACTGGTATCTCTTTGCGGTTGGCTGTATCAGTGGTGTTCTTCTGTTTGTTCGGCCTGTAGTATTCCTTGTTCTTGGGATTGGTCTCTTCTGATAGGTTGTTGGGAGTCCAGATGTCCTCAGTGTTACAGGACAGCTCATTACTGTATCCGTGAAGCATGGAGTAGCTAGCCATTAATTAACTGATTTTCTTTTTAAATGGCCAATGAGTGTGTCAACATTGTAGTATACTTCTGAGAAATTGAAGGGAACTCACCTGGGCTGTGTGTCCTCATAGAGCTTCAGCATGATCTCTGTGCGATCATCTTTCAGCTCTTTAGGCTCCTTTAGCCTGTTGGAGATACAATTAAAAGCCCTTGAGAAATTATTAGATATAGGTATGGGTGATTGATAGTGTAAGTTATAAGTGGTGAGCTTGCAAAGTGTCAGATTGCAGGTAAAAATTAGCCTTGGTGTGCAAATTAAATTGTCAGTTGTTTGATAACCTTTTTTAGGCAGCGCAAAATTTACAATATTACAAAATTCTATTTAAAAAAATTGTTTTATTGAACTTTATATTCATCGAACAATCCTGAAAAAGGGGCTCCTTGAGTAGGAAATGCATATTAGAAGGATTTTTGAAGAATCGTTTTTAAAGATTGACTGGAGTAATGGAGTATTCAGCTTTGAGTTTTTCAAAAAAGAAAACAACTCATTTTAAATTGTAATATATTGCACATATACTGTATCGTGAGCATGAGACGTGTAAAAACGTCTTTTTACAGTGAAAATGTAAAAAGATATATTTGTACAAAAGTTTTGAACACTAATATGTGTATATATTTATATTACTATATAAGCCATGAGAATGATCAAGCTCTTACCTGGGTTCCAGTCGCTCTTTCACTTTCGCTATGGAGCGAATGTAAGGGCCTATTTGTCTGGAGATAGTGGTCAAATAAGAATTCTCCTGTTTTAACTGAAGCAGGTCATGAAGTTGTGCTAAAAAATGAACAATAAACAAGAATCACTAAATACTTTAACTCAGTAGTGAGAAGATCTTAGTGAGAAAATCGAATGATTTCACTTACCCTCATAAATCTCCTGTTCATTTGCCACCCTCTGTAATGTCTCCTCCCAGATCTAAGAGCAAAATCAAAGGTGTAATGAGCCTCTTTTTTTTTTTTAACTCCTCCTAAAACTATTACCATCTCACCTCCTCGAAAACGGCCCGCATGAGCTCCACCGAGGAGTACTCTATAGATATCTGTCCGTTCACCTGTACAGAGCGCTCTAAAATCTCACTCATGGTGTCGGGTTTGGTGAGGGAATGGTGCTTGGTCAGGTCTCTGTGAATCTCCTGCACCTGGTCTTTGAGCTTCTGGATTTGGGTCTGTAAAGTCTAGTCAAACACACATGGAGAATCTTTCAGTTGCTGTAGAATTTTTATGTTTAACCCTCATGTGCTCTTCGGTCATTTTTGACTGAAAGATTTTACTTTTATTTTATTTTAATCATTTTTTTTTTTTTGGAATGGTATGAAACTTGGTAAAGGTTTTGGCACTATGTGAACACAGACTAAAACATGAACATGATTTGAAAAGGTTAAATGGTACTGTAAAAAATAGTCACACTTGTGCTCAAATTTTATCTTGTGAAAACTTTTGGTGCTGCAGCCAAACAGCACCAAAAGCTCAATATCAAGCTCAAATTTGGAACACAGCTTGTTTAGACTTAGTTTTAGAGTAAAACAAGATTTTGAAAATGTGTATTACATGTAAATACTGTACGAGGAATCTCTACAGGTTGGCTCTCTCTCCCTCTTACTTTAAGACAAGCCTCCATGGGTCCCGACCTCTGTGTTTCTTATAGACCCCTGTTTTTACTAAACGTGGATGCTAAAATCTTTGCTAAGGCTCTAGCCAGCCGTTTGGAAAAACTTCTCCCGGCTATGGTTTCAGAAGAGCAAACTAGCTTTATAAAGGCCTGTCAGTTATTTTACAACGTCCACACCCTTTTAAATATATTATACTAAAAAAATTCCACTATAACCCCCGTGGTGGTCATCTCAGTTGACGCAGAAAAAGCATTCGACGGGGTCGAATGGGATTTCCTACTCGCTGTACTAAATACATTTGGGTTGGGTGATATATTAATTTCATGGATACGCCATACATCCCTACTAGCTAGTATCTCCACTAATGGTATTCAATCTGCTTTTTTTTCCTTCATCTCGAGGCACCAGACAGGGTTGTCCTTTAACTCCTTTACTCTTTGCGCAGGCCATAGAACCTCTGTCTATTTGAGATCCTCTTCCATTTTTTTTCTGCCATCACTTTTTTCTAACGGAATTTTAACTTTCCCCTTACGCGGACAATTTGATGTTATATTTTTCCGACCCCGGCCGCTCTATACCTGTAATTTTGTCCTTTATTCAGAATTTGGCTCATTCTCAGGTTACAAAAAGCGAATGCTATCCTTTTAATGCTCTGGCGGGTCAACTGAGTCAGTCCGATATCCCCTTCAAATTGAGCCCCTTAGGTTTTAAATATTTAGGAGTAAATGTAACTAGAAAGCTTACCTCCCTTTTTTCTGCCAACGTCTCTCCTTTAATGTCTAAAACGTCTAAAAAAAAACATTTCTACACAGTTCAAAGTTTTGTATTGGATCCATTTCTCCAAGGCATGCATGTCACAATTTTTTCCCACTGTGACAAATGCCATACCTCTCCCTGCAATGTGACTCATATGTTTTTCTCTTGCCCGTAAGTTTTCTCCTTCTGGCAGAGGTACTTTGATATTATTTCTGAATAATATATATATATATATATACACACATGAGGGTTGGGATTTGGTTACCATTCATTTTACTTTGTTGTTGCTTTTCTTTTGCAACAGCACAATTAATGTAATTAGCCAGGAAAATGTCTGAAAGTCAAATATAATGGCCAGGAGCATATGAGAAACACTTACCCTGTAGCTGTTCTCGTAGTTGCAGCAGTGGTTCATAAAGGGCGTCTCTCCACCCTCCGCCAGCAGAACCTTGGTGCTGATGTAACGGTGTGAGGTCGGCCTGCGCACCACCGAGGAGCACAGTGACATGTCACTAATGGCTGGAGAGTGACATTGCACTGAAAGTGATGATTGCATCCTAAATGAAAAAATATACATTTCATGTTTAAATGTTACCTTTTTAAGTAACTTTTTTTTTTTAAGTTTTAGTAGTACCTACTACCAAGACTCACAGTCCACTGGCGTTTCCCAGACCTAAAGCCACACTCCCTGTAGTGGACAGTGAACGCCGTTGTCCTAACATCAAGAGAGGCTCCAGGCAACGTGCGAACTCCGAGCGATACTCTGTGTTTATCTGTGTGGACGGATAACAGCCGATATAAGGTATGCACTGATTTATTTAACATACTTGCATTTAGTAAACTAACCTTACTGCTTTGAGCTGGTCTCAGTCTGTGTGGTAGTTTTACAATCTTCTTTAGTCTCTCCATTAGTTGCTGTTCAAATCAATCAATCAATCAATCACAGTTGCATGCCTTGATATAATTTTCTTTTTAGGATTAGATACAAAAAAATCTTTTGTTTTTACTCACATATCCCATGTCCAAAAACTCAAACTTATTTGCAGAGCTTAGAAAGGCAGAACATGTAACAAGATGAACCTGGAGAGAGTAAAAAGAAACATGTTTGAAAGCAAGCAAGAATATTTGAATGGATAAACACACTTACCTGGAGAGTTGGGAGGAGTGCTGCAAGATGAGATAACTGCTCTTTAAAGGCTCTCTCCTTCTCCTCATGCTGGCTAGAAAATAAAAACACAAAAGAAGATTAATAATCAGTGTTCCTTTATCAGGATCTTTGGTTCTCCTTCATCTTAATCATTTTGTGCAAAATTATGCATACACGTGTAAGTGATGCAGAATATACAGTAATGGCCAAAAGTGATGTTTGGAGGAGATTGGTTTGGGAATTAGTTTTTAATGAACAAGTTCAATTAAACCATCAAAATCTAAGGAAAATATTTTATATTTGTTTAATATTTTAAGGCATTTATCAGACAAAATTGGGCCCCATTTATGAAGACCTCCGATGCAAAAGCTTCTAAAAGCCACCTATGTGAAAAAAAATGAGATAATAATATTGAGTGAATGCTCTCCGCATATAGTAAACATTCATCAAATACTTTCACTTCAAATTCACTAAACCTCAGCCTCAGCCCATTCATGAAAATGTTGATTCTTAGAAACCTATACATTGGAGCCTGATAAAAATGTTAAAGAAAAACGTTAGACGGACTATATATATTTACCTTTGTGCTGCTTTGAGTAGGATCTTCTTTCTCTCTGCTAGTTTTTCCTAAGCAAAAAATAAAATAAAAATAAATACTAAATTTTTCATTCCAAATGAATTTTACATCTCAAATCAAAAATGTTAAAATCAATTTCTGCCATAAATTGAGTAAATCTGCCAGAATTAATTCTGCCAAAAATTCTGAATTGAGTATTTGTACATGGCACCTGCATATTATTAAACAAAGTGCAGATGGCGCTTTCCTCTTCATCCACATTGGTTCTGACCTCTCCAATCATGGCTTTGAGCAGAATAATTGCTTCTCGAGCTGAAGTCTGAAGCTCCTTCACAGCCTGAGGAGAGTGAAATGACTTCAATAGGAGCTCCACACAACATACAGACACAGATGACAATACACATTACTGCAGGAAAAAGGATGGGAGAGAAACTCACTAAGACGGCTTGGTCCAGTTTTTTACAGCCTTGTAAATATGCTGTCTCAATATCAATGCAGTGTGCTCTGTTCTCCCTATGGAATAAGACTAACTCACATTATTTTGAAATCATATGGGTCATATGCTAATCACATACTCAGTTAAGTTTAGAACTCACACTTGCATGTCTCTGAAGCAGTTGATGCAGAGCATGGACTTTTTCTCTGTAGAAAACATGATGTAGAGTTCCTCATGGAGGGCTGCAAATAGACAAAGTGCACAGATCCTTGACAAAAGAAACCTCATTAATGTAAGTAGTTTAAACTATCAAAATAGAGCTTCACACACACCACATTTTTTGTGGGCTTCTTTGGTGCGCTTTGCCAAGGAGACAATCTCGTGGCAGGAAAACATCTTGGCCTTATGGGTGGTCTCCCTGCAGTCTCGACACAGTGGTTGGCAACAAGTGTTGCAATAATACATTGCATCCACATCCTGTGATTTGTGACGGAAGAATAAATACTTAAACAAACAAAATACTCATCTTTTTTAAAAAAAGACCTACTGAAATATTTGAGCTACTGCTAAATCAACAGCATGATCGGT
The DNA here is from genome assembly GCF_988280905.1 of Pimephales promelas. Lineage (NCBI taxonomy): Eukaryota > Metazoa > Chordata > Actinopteri > Cypriniformes > Leuciscidae > Pimephales > Pimephales promelas. The sequence continues at coordinate 18,147,789 of NC_142788.1, read as the reverse complement.
TGAGTCAAATTCCCAATGAATGACTCTTTAGTGAATCAAAATTGTACAGTGGAACTGCTGTAGTCCGGATCTCGAACAAATTACTCTAATGACTCATTTCTTTTTAGTTATTTAAACTCATACTTAAAGTGTAGTTGCTGACATGTAGTTAAACAAACAATATATTATGTTTTGTCACAAATAGCCTTCATTAATACAATGTTTTCACTTTATTTTTCACTTTTTTTGTTGTGTGTAAACCACTTTTACAAGAACCTAATTCATTTACAATTTAAATATCTCATCATATGAGACCTGTTTCTTGCACTCCAAATCACAGTTAGCGCACTGCACGGTTTCCTCACTGTCTGCTGAACTGTCCAACAAGAACTTCAGGAGTCGATCCTCTGGAGGAAGTGCATTTATTCCTTTCACAACAGACTGATGTCTACAAAAGAAACAGACAGTTTTGTTGTTTGTCTGTGCAGAACTGTTGACCCATTGATAATGTCTTAGTCATACATCTGGCATTGACGTGTTTATCCCTCCTTCATAGCAACAACGACACAAATAGCTCTCCTCTGAATTCTGAGATAGCAATAGATAAAGCCCCATAGAGACGGAAATAGACACAAACAGAAAGGGACTCAAACAACTCTACAAATAATTAAAAAAAATACTACTTAGGTTAACACTTCAAATATTCCCTGTTAATTCACTTTTGAGAAGATTTTACCATGTATTTGACAAGCGTTTTAAACAACAATTATCTTGTATAATAACATTAACACAGTCCTTTGCATTGCTGATGCATAACATTGACAAACATAATGACAAATGTAACACTCAATGAACCAGCTTAAAACAAATTCATACTTACTCTAACATGCTTCTTCATAAAGACCAACCTTTTTTATTTTTTTATAAATTCCCTCCATAAGTGCATGCAAGATCTGCAGCGTGTGCGATTAAACTGCTGCTAACTTACTAGTGCAAAGGCATTTCAGCCATCTCTAATTGTAGCCAGCCCAGGACCCGTATATCCAATGTCAAGTGTCAGTGTTATGTTTATTGTTTGATGCCACAGTGGCCTTGGCAAAATGTGCCCAGAGACTTGTGATCAAAGGCAGGATTCATATTGCAGCTGTTAACAGGTAATCTCTCCCACAGATGCCCCTGGCACCATAGAGCTGACCAAACAATGTCGTTTGACCATTTAAATCTATAAATACAGTCTTTTTCAAATGCATACATGTCATAGGCTTCATCTTTGCGTTGTGAAAAACTCTGTGGGCCCTTTCCACCCCACTGCGATAATTTATATACAGTACTGTGTGAATGGTCAGAATAGGGTGATCAATGATTAAATCAAGTAAATTATTACCCGCAGAGAGGGCAAGTCAGTCGGCTGTCCACAGTCCTTCCGCGCAGGCAGCTGGCACAGAAAGTGTGATAACAGTCCAGTAAACATGGATGCTCATACTGTTCTTGGCACAAGTGGCACACCAGAGGATGGCAGTTGGCACTGTCCAGGTCATAGATATTATCCAAAGGGGAAAAGATCTCTCCAGACATCTGAAAATATAATAAAGAACTTCAGAAATTCTGATATACGATATGCTACAGGAGCACATTTACACATTGCACATTTATATATAGCCTATCTATTATTCTGAGTATGCTTAGTATCCTTGGGCTGTCATTGATTTAGAATATACAGTGAAAAAGTTGAGATCCAAGTTTAATATTTATTTTTAGATATAGAAGATAGCTCCAAAACAGACACATGCCTTTGAATTGGCTGCAAAGAAACATAAAGTCACATGAATGAATGAATTTTGAAAAATATAGTTAATTGCATTTGCTATAAAGAATATATACCTTGTCCTGTCCGAGTGCTTCTGCTGGGTGGAGTGACAGTGACTGCCGTGTGAAGGTTCTGTGAGGGTTCCTAGATGCAAGAAATGGTTTCAAAAACAAACAATGAATTCACACTCCTGTATCTGTTGTATGAGGAGCTGATATGTTGGAGCCAGAATACTCAGACCTTGATTACACAACACAAACCAGATGCCATTGTCTGTCAAAAGCAGAGCCCTGGTATCTAAAATTATATTTATGAAACTAACTGACTAGTTGTAACACGCTTTTTAAAAAAAAAAAAAAAAAAATACTTCCACACTAGTATGACAAAACTTTTCCATTTACTAGTTGCCATATCAATATATAAAGAAGAAATTGCACCAAAATTCTGTAATCTTTGGATGATATCACAGAACATTTATTTAACCATAGCAAAAGTAAATTTCTTACTTATGTTATTTTTTCATCTGTATTTTGGGAGTTTATTTTAAATGGGACAAATCTGATATTATTTTTTTACCCTGCCTAGGGCACGTTGTCACATTTCACTTTCATTCTTTCGGGGTATATCAAGAAAAAAGTATATACTGTATTAATAAAAAAACCACACATAATTGTTCTAGACATGTGGAAAATGAATGTGGGCAAAAATAATTTCTGTAAAGGTGAAAAGGAAACAATTTTTCACTTATTTTTCCTTTGGATACATACCAAAATATTAAGAAAAAATTGTCCATTGACTTACAGCTGAGTGGATTTGACATTATGATACACTTCAATGATCATGGGATTGAGAAAGATAAGGCATTTAAATTGTTATACTGATGGGGGAGTTTCACATTCATGAAATGAAATGGTCTGACTCCAAACCTAACTTTCTTGCTTTAAAAATGATTTTAAGCTTTATTGTTCTCTTTTGTGTAACTGCACAAGTAAAAAGGCAATTAGAGCTTATAGCATTGTAAGCAGGTATGATATATAATGTAGCACCCCTTTTGTTTGTAATATACAGTATATTTTTCTTGTTCTCTGGCACTGTTCTTTGTTTTATTTACTTTGTTTTTGTTTCACTTTGAAGGATTATGTCTCACTGTATTGTTCTGTTCGTGGCATTAATAATAATAATAAAAAAATCCAATGAAAATGTTTATTTTTTGGACGAACTGTTCCTTTAAGTCAAACAACAGAATACTGCGACGTCACGCCTGCGCAGTCGCGTTTCTTCCTTTCGTCGAAATTTCTCACTATGGCGCCTGTTGTAAGTTCGATCACACGGACCAAGTTAATAAAATAACAGATGTTTCCATTCATTTCCATGTACACAAATCATTCGAAATTGCATATTAATCTCTATTGCTGTCATAAAGTAACTTAAGTAATATCCCAAATTCGTAAGACAAGTGTTATATTATTGAATGAAATCCGTGACGTGAAGTCACATTCACAGGGAATACTAGTTGTGTTATTCTGAGGATAATGACATGCCTGTCGTAGACAGAAGACTGAACGTGGACATTTTGTGCAATTAATTGCAGAGAAAGCAGCAGAGCTCTAAAGGTGGGAAGAAAAAGAAGAAGCAGGTCCTGAAATTCACGCTGGACTGCACGCATCCCGTTGAAGATGGTATCATGGATGCTGCTAACTTTGTGAGTAACATTAACGTTGGATCAAGTCATTATGATGCCTATTTGTGATTATTACTGTGGAAATGCCTTGTTTGCTTGTGTTTACAGGAGCAGTTCCTACAGGAGCGCATCAAAGTCAACGGGAAAGCAGGAAACCTGGGAGGTGGAGTTGTCACTATTGAGAGAAGCAAGAGCAAAATCATAGTTTCTTCTGAGGTGCCCTTCTCCAAAAGGTTTGTCTGTTTTGACACATCTTGACTTTATTTGCACGTTTTTTAGCTGCAACTTACATTATTACATATTCCACTGTATTTATTTACTTTGCAGGTACCTGAAATATCTCACAAAGAAATACCTAAAGAAGAACAATCTCAGAGACTGGTTGCGTGTTGTGGCCAACACCAAAGAAAGTTATGAGCTTCGATACTTCCAGATCAACCAAGACGAGGAAGAAGAGGAGGACGAGGATTAGATTCTTGTTGTTTTGTTGTTTTTACATTTTAATAAATTCATATACAATATACTGAATTTTATCTCTTTAGATACACTTCTTTCTCAGTGCTGTTTCATGCTACATGGTCACATTATTAATATTTATCAAACCACAAATACTTTTAGGCCTGGTTTCACAGACACGCTTAAACTAAGCCAGTAATAGTACTTAGTTCAATTGGGACATTGAAGTAGCTTTTATAAACGTGCTTTAGAAGAAAAGAAAAACATTACTGGTTTGGATCTTGAGATAAAACAATGGCACTGACATTTTAAAGGTCCCCTGACATGAAATTTTCATTTTCTGAGGTTTTTTAACATTAATATGAGTTCCCCTAGACTGTATTTGGTCCCCTCGTGTCTAGAATTTTCAATCGGTGTAAACCGAGCTTTGGCTATTTTTCTCTTCTCTGCATCCGTCTGCATCTCAGACGCGCCGATCTTGAATCTCCCCTATATAACATCATATGGGGGAAAGGTTACTCCCCTTTCTCTGCTTTGCCCGCCCAGAGAACTTGGCTGACCATGAGAAAACGAGCTAGCAACCGGAAGAACTAACACGCATGCGTAATTTTATTTTTTCCTAGAGAAATTGCAGAGCCCGTCTAATGGAGAGCCTTGGCACTTCCTATTAGCCCTATTGTGTATCATCTTGAATGGGAGTCTATGGGGCTAAATGGGTCTCTTTCACCTGCTTGTCATTAAATCAACAGATTTTATTGTTGATTTCGCAAGTTCAATATAGATTATAGGCCAAAAGTCGAATGAACGAGTACTTTTGTCCTTTTGATGTCTTACAGGTTAGGCCATTGTTGGCCGGAACACGCTAGCATTCTGCTATTGTGTGACGTCATCACATTTTTTAACGGATTTTTAGAACAGATAAGTGAACTTAAAAATGCAATTTTCAGCTGAGTGTATTATCTTAGCCCTCCCTTTTGAATGCAACTTTCAAATTACTTGACAAAAAATTACATCCTGAGAAAAGTGGATTTCTGGGAGTGAAACCCCATTGACTCCCATTCATTCTGCACGCGAGCGCCCCCGCATGGACAGAGTCGTGTTACTGCAGCCAGTACAGAAACCGGAAGTAACCAGCCAGTGCCAATTCTCTTCAATTGGCTTTATGCACAGCTGCACTACTTCCTGAACTTCAGCCAGCTCCTTGTTTCCTGTCTGCCATTATTGGCCAAATTGATTAATTCAGGTGTGTCTGATTATTGTTGCCATGACTACTGAGGTCAGGTACACCTGAATTAATTAATTTGGCCAATAATGGCAGATAGGAAACAAGGAGCTGGCTGAAATTCAGGAAGTAGTGCAGCTGGGCATAAAGCCCATTAGACATTCTCTGGAAATAGCTTTGAGATTGGAGTTTTTCCTCGAGAGATATCATGGCTTGCAAACGAGCGAAGCATGGCAGTTGCTCAGTGTTCGGATGTACAAATGAACACGAAAGTATTTTTTAGTTCCTTCATCCTTAGTGCCTCTGAAACAATGGGTTAATTTTGTTTTCTCTGGAAATGCGCCGACTCAACTCCCAAAGTTTTGTATGGTCCAAACAGGCAGGAGACAGGTAAGTTAATCTTTCTCTCAAAATCGTTCGATACTGTTTATGCATCAGTAAGTCAAGACTAAAATATCCTTCACATCGATCGTTTCTTTTAGTATGATGAAAATAACCTTATTTAAAGAAAGTGTTTAGCAGGATTGATATTCAAAACGGTAAGCACGCGCTGCTTTGTTTACGTTATGTGTAGCGTCGCTTTTCCTTTTTGAATGACGAATATAGACAAATATATCTGCAGAAATAGACAGTTGGCTCATTAAATGCAGGTGCAGAACGCACAGACGAGAGAACAGAAACTGTACATCACGGTAAATCATCGTAAAATCATCGTGGTGAAAGCAGAGAGTGCAGAAACGATCGACAGACTGCCATCTGCTGTTCAATGCTTATCACGGCAACATTTTATGTCATGAGAATCTAAATACTTCCAAAAACTTCTCACGATTCAGTAATCTCGATATATGTAATAGTAAAAACCTAAAAACGTATAATAGCTGTATTAAAAGGATTCGAGAGAGTTTCACATGTAATATGTAGCTATTTCATATGCAAGCATGTCAGCCAATCACAGCAGAGGCCGGTTACACACAGCAGACACGCCCCTTCAAACAGAGCGTTCAAAGCAGAGGCTAAAATCAGGCTTGGAAAAATTCCTTTTATTTATAGTAGAGGTGCACTTTATTTATCTAGACTAATATGACTCCATTGAACAACATGTGATGTGTGCCAAAATCTCTAACCGGGACTAAAGTCCTGAAAATGACCACATTATGACACCACAGGTGAATGAGACTTTTTCTTCCCTTTTAAAGATAACCTCGTACATTTCTTACAAATTCATCTTCATATTAAGAGAAATACGTTTTGTATTACACTTTGTCTAAAAAATAAAGTAAAATATGAAAATAAGGCAATATCTCATTAAATATGCATTCATATAAACCCTTGAAGCTACATATTTTCTGAGGAGATCACAATGTTCACAATGACGATGATTATAAGGCCATAGAAGAGTGTAAGCATTCTGATTTAATATAAAGAAAATGGCTAAAAAACAGTCAACCTATTACACACATGAGGTCATTGCAGAGCCCATGGCTGTCAAACAAGATAATTTGAGATCAAGAGAAGTAAGGAAATCTACTCTTTATTCTTTGTGTTGGCGTGTACATTTACAGTACGTGTCATTATCATTTCAGTTGTAATTTTGTGTATTTAAATAATTATAATGAATTTGTATCAGTTTTATAATTATGGTGTGGTGTGCATTGTATCTAGCTAACAACAGTTTGTCCACCAAGTTAATTTATTCAGACTATTTTCTGTGGATGGTCAATCGCTTCTCCAAAAAATTGACACATGAGTGTGTCCCTGGATTCACAGCTGTGAGAAGTGCAACTGTGAATGCCAAAGAAATGTTGGAATAAATAAATGTGGATAAAAATAAATGTAGACATAAATAAATAAATGTAGAAAAAAATACAATTATACATAAATAAGGAAATAAAAGTATAAATAGTCATTTATTTGTCCTTTTTACATTTCTTTGTATATTAATTTCTGTATTTATTTCTGTATTTTTGCTTTTTTACATATCTTCGTATATTGATTTATGCATTTATTAATTTTTAATTAATTCAGCTTTGGCATTCCATACCCGCAAACACACGCAATCATTATCGACATGACATTGGTGAGAAAGGTATAACACTTCATATACTACATGGTCATTGTGAACATTGTGATCACATCAGAAAATCTGTAGCTTAAAGAGGTTATATGTATGCATATTTAATGAGATATTGCCTGACCTGCATATTTTATTTTATTTTTAAGATAAAGTGTACAAAAAGTATTTCTCTTAATATGAAGATTACACTGGTAGAAATGTATGAGAATTTCTAAAAAGATAAAAAAAAAGTCCCATTCACTTGTATTGTGATACAAGTGTCACCTATGTGGTGGTCATTTTCAGGACTTTCGTCCCGGTTAGAGATTTTGGCACATGTTGTTCAATGGGGTCATATTAGTCTATAACAGTTGAGATATTCTCCGCTAAATGAAGTGCATGCAAATCTTACCCAGGACCTAGACTATTATAAATTATGACTATTTTTGATCTAAAAAATAACAGGGCAACCCAGGAAACATTATAAAATAATAAAATAACCCCATGTCAGGGGACCTTTAAGATATGTCAGTACAATCAAACTGAAACTGGTTAACCACATTAAAACTGTTAGCAGCAAATTAGCAGCAAATACTGCATTTTCTCCAATATTGTGATATACGACCAAGTGTAAAAGAATATTGGGGCAGAAAAATGTAGGGCTGACATGGTTGTATGCATCAGCTGCTGATTGAGATGTGGACGTTGCACTCAAAAGTAGAGGCAGATGAACAATATTAAATGGACTAAATGATTGGAAAAGCCCTGCATGTGTCACCAGAGAGAAGTCTGTTGTTTCACTTGATGGTTCGGTTATAATATTTTGATTAAACATTGAGCTAAATAAAAAAAAGGAAACATCCACAACTGATTTGTTCATAAGATCTATAGCATGCATTATATAAGGTGAATTTTCATTTCATGTCAATCTTAAGAGAACAACAAAATACATAAAAGATAAGATCCATGGATAAAGAAAATACTGCGTAACAACATATACCAACTTTCATGAAGCTTTATTTAATATGAAGAAAACAAAATAACATTTTACAAATCAAAATAGGAGTTTAAATTCCAGTTCCTGGACATATACTGCTTAAACAAATGAACACATTTCTTGCAAGTACACAATTTAAAAAGCTTGTCGCTCGCCCACAAACTGGATGGGACTCTTGTATGAACTTAAAGATAATGTGATCCCAGTTGAACACAAAGAAATGGCACAGTATTTAATATATTGCATGAAAAAAATGCTCCATAAAGACATTGTGGTCCCTGATGATGGACAATCTACTCTTCTCAACATCAAGTCCATTATTTCCAAAACATGCTAACATTAACACGAGAACAGCGTTTATGTAGTTTACATCACTAGAAAGGGCATGAACATTTATGACTTGCATTTCTAGAAAAGGGAGAAGGAATTTAATTTTAAAAAAAAAATCTCTCAGCTGATGTCTCATTTGCATTGCAGGAGTTGAAAATACTTCCCTGATTAGATTAACAGAAGTATGCATCTTAAAATAGACGGGGGAAAAAATCTTACCGATTAGCCACTTGACTTGAGGAAAATTATGTTCTTATCGATGGTGATGAAAACATGCAGCTGGAAGTAATGCAAGTGATGTTTAAAAGGTGAAGTGCCCCATAACACTTGAGATGTCATAGGACTAACTGAACTTCCTCAGCCTGAATCATCTCACTTAAAAAGGCACAAGAATGGAGTGAGTTTGTCTTTAAGTTAACATTAGTCCATTGACAGTCTGCATTAGAATGATTTAGCACCAGTTTTTGGAAGAGAGCAGACATGGATCTCACAGTAAAAGTTACGGAAAATAAACAACAAAACAAAATCTGTGATAAACTTCCATTAGGAATGTTTAAGTAAAGGGGATGGATCCAGTGGAATCCCGAGTGCTTGGAGCAGTTGCTGGTTTTATTGTGAAATTAAAACTGGCGTGTGACGCCACAATTACCATTCTGAAACACCCCAGCCAACACATCAGTTAATGCAACTTATTCGATACTTTAATCCGACAGGTGGATTGTCTTTCAAAAATGTAATTTGATGAACCCCCCAAAAAAGAAAAAGAACAATAAACAATCTCACCCCAACCAAATTGTGATTTCCCAGGTGACCTAGTGAACAGAGGCATTCCATTGAAAAAAAAAAAACAAAAAACAAGAAAACAAGAATGGGGTCCAATCAGAGTGTTCGCGGGTTGTATTCGGGCAGCTTCCTGAGCTTTTCCTTCTCCTGCTCTGTGTCTTGTCGGGCAATAACCAGGGAGTGCGCATAACCCATCACCACCTGAAAATACAGTTTTCAGTTGCATACCTTTATATGACAGAGAACAGAATTGTGGGAAGATACGAGTCAGGTTTTGCCAGCAGAATTCACCTGTTCTGAATACACTCCATCCAGAGTTTTGACCTCTTGAGCAGTGGTGGAGGACTTGGGTTTGTTGTCACCATAGCCCTTAAAATGCAAAATTGAAATATGAGAAATTTGAAAACCATATACGTTACTGTTAGTAAGATTTCCGAAATGTTTTTGAAAGAAGTCTCTTATGCTCACCAAGACATTTATTTTTAAAAAATACTGTAAAATAGTAATACATTATTACAAATTAAACTAAAAATTTATTCCTATATAAATTTAACATCGTTACGTTAGTCTTCAGAGTTACATGATCCTAAATCAGAAATCATTCTAACATGCTGATTTGATGCTCAAAAAAACATTTTGTAGAAAAATTATAAATATCTTGAAACCTTACCGTCACTTTTGATTAATTTAACGCATTCATGCTTAATAAATTATTATTTCAAATACTGTATATATTTTACTGACCCCAAACTTTTGTGTAGATTTTCAAAGCCTTAAACAGAAGACAAACATACCAGCTCTCCAAATGTGGGCGATGGTCCCCAGCTAATGGTGCTATCATCAGCTGCAATGATAATACTGCTTTTCCTGAGAGGAATTATAGACAACGTCTAGTCAACATTCTGCAAACATTTTAAAATGTTTTTTAAAGACATTTTCAGAATCATTTGCCTTTACCTACCCACAGGCCAGACTGCGAATCTTCCATCCGCACAGGTCCTGCACAGCTTTGGGGTACATGGTGGACTCACGGGACGTATTTGTCACTCCCCAGAAAAATAGACCACCTGAGGGAAAAAAAAAGCATTAACCACAAATACATTATGGGTATTCAAATGTGTCTTTTTCCCAGGGAGGAATTACATGCTTACCCGCTTCATTCAAAGCAAAGGAACACTGGTAGCCACAGTATATTTGACTTGCCCCACGGCCTGGGAAGTCAAAGAGCTTGACTAATCGTGGGACCATTTCGTCTTTCTGTTCAGCATGGCCTAATCGTCCATATCCCCCAAATCCCCACGAGAAAACACGCTTTTGGGAATCCAACACCAGCTGCGTGAAAGCAACAATATAATTCAGCCATGTTTGCTTTGGACCATAATCCACAAACTTACTACTTACCGTGTGATTGCCACCACATGCTACATCCCGAGCCACGACGTTGGGCACAGGAAGCACTTGGCCATCCTTGGTCTTCTCAATGAAAATAGCCACCCGTCTAGGGATGAGCTCGCAGTCAAACTCAATGCGCTGGGCACGAGCGATGAACTTTCCATCTGAGTTATGCCCTTTTAGATACAGAACACAAAGTTGAAAAATCAAAGTTGATGGCAATTTTTGGGTAAACTCTCCTTTTAAATAAGCATCATTGGACTACATTGTTGCATACCAAGTTGGCCGTATTCAGGACAACCGAATGAATAAAGGTTCCCCTTGCAGTCCACAATCATACTGAACTCTGCACCACAGGCTACTTTGACTATTGGCTGCCCGTTGTACTGGATCTGTAGATAAATAAATGCAGCTGTTTTGTAGAGCATTTAAAACACAAAAACATGATCCAGTGAAGCCCCATCCACAAGACTCGTTTCGCTGAATTCGTATAATTTTTTTTATCGTATTGGCGTTTAGTCCACACGGATCCGGCGTTTGGGGACAGTGAAACCACTATTTTTTTTAAACCGGGTCCCAAGGTGGATAAATCTGAAAACACCCTTGCGTTTTCGTGAGGACGGCAAATCCGTATATTTTGTGAATGTCATTACCCCACGTGTTGACTAGTCTGCCAAACTGCTTGTATAATAATATAATATAATGCGGCAGAAACTTCTGAGCCTCTTGCATTCCTTATTTATTATTTACTTGAATGTGTTTTTTTAGGTCTATACAATCTTTCGTATGCTGCTTGTCTGTTATCTGATAGACATTTCGTATTTTATAGGGATGGGGATTTAAAGCAAAAATAATGTTCCACTCCGACATTACATTTCTCTGTAGGTTAAGCGTACGTGTTATATTCATTATAGAAATGTATTTAGTTGAATATTTTTGTTTAAATATGTTATTTTTTATTGAATCTATATTGATTAGGAAGAGTGAACCGCATGCATATGCGCAATAGGCTATATCGGGAGACCAATTTTGACCACATTAAGTTTTGTTTTGCATAAAGCCCTTATTTGAAGTGAATTTCGTTTTTTTATAAATTGTATCTTTATTTTAATAAATGTTTCATCAACCAGTTACATGGATTTAATAAAAGAAGCACGTATAGGCTATAGCAGAATATAATCAGGACATGGACCTCCCTATGTTGTACCAGGCAATTTATGGTTGTTCAATAAAGTACTTGGTAAAAAAGAAAATAAGCAACTGTGCGTAATATTATTTCATAGCCTTTTATTTTATTGCCTACAGCGCGCGAGGTTTTATGCGCATGCTTTAAGTCTTCTTCTAGCATTTTTAGTGTATCTCTATGGCAGAATTACAGTGCCACACACTGGTCTGGAACGTCTACTACATCGTTTTCAGTCGGTTTTAGTGGTTTTGTGTGGACGCAGATATTTTTCGAGACGCCTCCATGTTTACAGACTTTTTTTTTTTTAGAACGAGGAAAAAAAAATATCGGATAGGGAAAGCTCTGGCTTCGTGTGGACGAGGCCTAGGTAAATGAAACCAAGGGAGAGTCTTACTGTAGCAGGGCTGAGCACAGCATCTGTCTGATTGCCCTGACCTAGCTGACCCAGTTTGTTTTCTCCAAAGGTGTAGACGGTACCATTTTCTGTGAGACAAAGCATAAGAACAGCACAATGGAGTTACATTATAATTGTACCAATGCAACAAATTATAATAACTGCAATTATATGACAATCACTTTGCATTTAGCAGATGGTTGCCTACCTGTTAAAGCCATGGTGTGGTTTCTACCACAAGCAGCAGCTACTATCACTTCCTCCCCCAGGCCCTCTACTAGTTTTGGAGCCTCCAATCGTTTAGTGTCTCCATGACCCAACTGCCCTTTATCATTGCGACCTGAGAGGGACCAGGAAGAGAAATTAGGAAAAGGATTTGCGCATCTTTTAATGAATGAATTTTTTTTTTTTTCAGTTGTTTTTGGGTACTGGGTTTTTTCTTTCAAAAAGATTGCTGGATTTTTATTACACTGGATATGACAGTTGTTGGGCTGCACCACCACAAAGTGACCATTGCTAGAAATAGACAGTGTATCAGTTTACTATTGGAAATTTGCAGGGTCGCATCGCTCCATATACAGTGTAGACAGCATCGTTGTCTTTATTTTTGTATTTTGTTCTTTGATTAACATTAATGACAGACAGCAGCGGGTTAGGCTGCTGTCACTTTAAGACCTGCTGAAACACTGTTGTTGTGTGGACACTTACCCCAGCTCCAGAGTTTGCCCTCTGTGGTGATGATGAGACTGTGGGCAGCACAGGGACCAGATACCACACAGCTAACCTCAACATCATTGAGACACCCATAGCGATGGGGACCCCACAGATTCTGCCCAAGGTTCCTATAAGCAGCTGGAAAAAAACACAGACACGCATGAATACTCACTAACAAAAGTGAAGACTCTATAAATGACTGCAACCCACACACTTCCTCTGTCTAATCTTACGTGTTAAGTCAATTTCGGCACCTGGCTGATTTATCTTAGGTTTTCTGTGAGAGATGTTGGTGGTTTATGATGTCAAAATATGACTTATCAGTTACGGCCAACTAAATCCTGCTTATCTCTCACAGAGGCTAACAAGTACTTCAAATAGTCAAATGCATTAAAAAAAATACATTTATTCAGCAAGGATGCATAATATTAAGCAGTATCTGTTTTCAACATTGACAAGAAATGTTTCTCGAGCACCAAATCAGCATATTAGAATGAATTAACAGATTAGCACAGATGACTCACTTGTGGCGTGACTTGAAACTCTACTGTAACCCAAATATTTCTGGCTCATGCACGATCGTACCTTGCTGTTTTGGCACTTCTTTCCTGCCAATCAGGTCCCAGTTGGTGGCTCCAAAAACAAGCAGCTGACCTTTGACTTTGGGAACCTCAAGTTTCTGCACAACAGAAAAGGCAAGAAATCCATCAACAATCAATTAATAGTTTTCAAACTGGGGGTTCTTGGGGTAACAGGAAAAAATAAATAAATATAAGTTTTCAAAGTTATTAAAGTAAATGAGTTAGTGTATTGTATTAATTATAAGCTTTCTTTAACAGTTCCATAACAAGACTGTCATATTTGGAGGTCCTTGGCAAAACAGTAGATATAGAAGCAATAAGTATGCAATTATGTCCTTACAATCTTCTCCTTCACATCATCAGCCACAGTGACCGGCTGCAGACCCGCTTTAGCTGCTGGTTTCCCAGGTTTCTTTGTGTTTTCTTGTTCAAAGTCATCAAACTCATCATCACTGCTAAACTCCCTTTCCTTTTTCTTTCCACCTCCCCTTTTTCGCTTCAATCCACCGTTCCCAGACACATCGGTCTGCTTCTTGCGTGGCATAGTACAAAATCCTACAACAAAAACAAACAAAAAAAGTAGTTGGGAAGCATTTTACTGGTCTGACTATAAATGGACAGGAATAAGAATCAAACGAGCCGAAACCATCCGACTGAAGAAACAAATGTCAATATGATTCAAATCTCTTGCTGATCCAAATTCCCAATTATCTCACAGCGAAGGAATCCTTAAGAAAACACACACACACATGCTTTTCGTATTAGAAATGTCAAGGAAGGCATGGTTTCTTGGTGTTAATGATAATATAAATATAACGTGTTGTAAAAAGCAGCGGTCCTGTGCTATGCTAAGACACTAGCAGCGCTGTAACAAAAGAATCAGCAGCAACGCGTCTGTCTCACTCAGTCTCCATTTGTTTCTTTGTTATGTTTTATAACGCAGCCGCCGGTTAGCCAACTAGCACCGCTTTGCTTCAACCAGACTAGTAACTAAACTATTCCCTTACCCACGTGTTATATCTGCCCCCGTCCCGTTAAAAAAGTCGAAATCATCAACGAATGTCCCATGGAAAGTGCATTTGAAAAGCATAACGTTTACATATGTGTGTGATGCAGACGTAGCCATGTTAGCATGCTATACTGCATTTGCATCCGAAGCCGCAATCATAAACATCGAGAATATTATAACTCACCTGAGTAAAACTTTCCCTCCTCTACTTTAAATACAAATATAATAAGTTGGCGGGATATAGACGTGTTGTATCAAATGGCTGCGGCTTGGACGGTTGTGCTGAAAGATGCGTTTATTAAGCAAGTAGATTTCCTGATTCAGATGCTCTACTTATGTCTGTCCGTCTTCCTCGTTTTTTGATTGATTCGGAACAAAAGACTCGCGATCAAACCACGTGGGTTCAGCGCACACTCGGGGCTTTATCTCGCACACATCTGTCTGGTGGAGATCGCTGATTTTCCACTATAAAATCTCAAAGATTTGTATATTTAACATGATTTTAAAGTCATTCGTGTAGAAGTACACAGAAAAGTTCCATTTACTTTAAAAATGTAAGTTTACCTGTGTTGCTTGGAATTAAAGAGATTAGCTCAAGAGGTATTTTTCCTCTATTCTCTTCACTGCGTTAATTTAGTTTCAGATATGCTATTAAAACACTCATGGAACTTTCATGGCAGTAAGCATGTAGTCCACAAAACAAAAACACGAGTATGGGATGCAGCACGAACTACAAATTTGAGTCCGTTGATGAGACTATAGCGCCATCTGCTGAGTTGGATGACAAGCGGATCGTAAACAAACTCCGCCGTGGAGGACTTGAATGTCGACTAAATTGAATCGGATTGTTGTTTTTGTGTCCTGAAAACATGTATTTATCAATTTTTCCGACTACAATCTCTGTTATGCTTACATGTGACAAGCGGTGTCCGTTTAAATCAGGTTTAAATAAAAAAGAAAAGGGAGTTCTGTAGACGGAGTGTACATGGTAAGTGTGCGTCTGATCAAATCATATTTGACGTAAAAATAATAGGTTGTACAATTTAAATAGATTGTCATTTTTAATATAAACGTTTTTAATGCAGTCTAAAATCAACCCACAATGCACTGTTCTTGATCAGGTGCACATTACTTAAATGATGATTCCCATCATGGTATGAGGTAATTTTTCAGTACAATCATTTTCAACTTAAATTTTTTTGAGTGTGTATGTAAAATACACATTATGTATGTAAAATATGCATGTAAAAAATGTACAAATATACCACAGTATGTCAAATTATTGATCTTGTATTATATTTTTTTTACAGCGTTGAACTTGCATGAAGAGATGATCATACCAAGGTACACTTAAATAAATATCTTAAAGGCAAAACACTTTTTATTCTAACAGTCAGAGACAATTTCCATATAATCTAAAATATTGACTTTATTTTAATATTGTTTTTGGTAAAATAACCCATCTATGATAATCAACTCTCCTGCTGTCTACCCCCAGCAAGGAACTATTGAAAGAAAAGTTGGTCTTCTGTGATTGGTGGGAGTGCAGGCCTGATCATCTGCTATTGGCTGCCTGTTTCTTTGAGTATCTGCTCTCTCCTGATGTACGGCAGGGGGAAGGAGTGAGTGCAAAGAAAGGAAAAAAGGGAGGGACTGAGGGAAAAGAAAGAGGGAGCAGAGTTTTCATATTCTTCGGATAAGCCGCGTCAGTTAATGCATTGGGAGCCTCAGAACTTGTTCCTCCACAAAAGGAAAATAATTCAAATCAGCTCTGTGCTGTGCTTTCTGATGAAGAGACAGTGGTGTCATCAATTGTAGATTCACAGATGGCTGCACTGCGCAAAGATGGGAGCAGACATGACAATGGATCTGTATTGATAGCTTGTGATCAATAAGGACAATATCAGAGGGGTGACATTTAAGGGACGTAAAGCCAGGCTTGTGAGTAAGTCCTTCTTTGGAATAAGAGCAACAGATTTAGTGCTTATGCTGTTTTAGATATGAAAATATAAAACAATGCCTCACTAGGGGGGAGTGAGACTGTAGATTAATATAAAATATACCACATAGATGAAAAAAAAAAAAAGATTGTGCGTAATAATCTGACCACTTTGTGCCATCTGATTCATTTACTGATATTATTGGTTTCACAATAAAGAACATGTTTAAAATCGTTTTTGTTTTCTTTTGTGATATGAAGATTCTGTTATAATTATTTGATATTAATATAATTCTGGCCTCTAATGATGAATGGCAGACAAAAACAACTGTATTTCACCTGATGGCAATAATGGATGACTACAGTATATTTGTGATATTTATATTAATTTGACATTTATTAGTCCAGTGCTAAAGCTAATCTGTCCTTCAGCTTTACTTACCAGTGGTTTGATATCAGCTGACTCACATGGGATCAAACCATTCATGTTGGTCATTTTTAACCTCAAGCCTTCAGTTTTTTATTGAAAAAGCTTGTCTTCCTTTATATGATCTGATCTGCTGTCTAGTGCATTGGTTAACTGAATTTAGACAGCAGGAAGTAGTGAATGATATCAGTGTAAATTAGAGAGAAGTCTGTGAAAAGAGATGGTATGGAGAGTTAATATGTGTGGCGGTCCAAATGCCTCTCGCACTGTGCCTGTGTCCAAGGTGATTCCTGTGTTATTTATTTGAAAGGAGTTTCTAGGCCATTCAATGGGCTTGCAGTTCTTACTATGTTTGCTTTAGTCTCAACCATTCAACTTTGCTGTGCTCTCTCCGAGTGGGAAAAATGCTATTTTCCTTTGTCTATTCACTGGCTTCAGCCTGGTCTTACCCCTGCCCTTCTTTCTAGTGAATAATTTATGCACACTGACCTCCAGCTGCAGAGTTATCTTTCAGAAAACAAGATGACAGAAACTTTTATTAAGTACTTTTGTGAAGTTTGGCAGTCACTTTTATCTAAAGTAAATTATGACGTATTCAAAGACCATATTTGTTTCCTGGGAATCGAACTCATGAACTTGGCGTTACTACATGGATGACAGAGATCAAAAGCGGTTAATGAATTGCTGCCTCATTTCATTCTAAATACTGGTACTGACGCAACGAAACCTGCACATTTCTTTGTATCACCCTCCGGTCATTTCTCTCGGGTGAGTTGTGTGTTGTTCTGAGACATGCTGAGAGTATTTCCCAGTAAATGTGGGAGGAGATGTGTGAGAACTCAGCTGGTAAGGCAAGCCTGGATCTGCCACACACTGTTGAGGAATGTCTCTTAGTAACCTGTAATGTCCAACATAGTTCAACAAAAGTCATTTTTCACTGAAGTTTAGAGTTGTGATGTTAGATAGGCTACAGTATTGTGTTTCACTGTCATATCCTGTGTGTTTGTTTAGGGACTTTGGATTGAGCATTTTAGAGTTAATATTAACACATTTCTCTTTTACAGGAGTGCAGACATGACTACATATTAAACTTCATGGCATCTCCAGAATCTCTTAACCCTCCTAAAAAAGGTTGGTACATGGATCATGCTGCTTGTTGATTTCTTGGTGTGTTTGTAAAGGGGTGGTCATATTTATGGCAGGGCAAGGTTAGTTCAGGTTGTAAAATGTCATGTGGTGTGGATATTTATGATATATTTGTTAACATAATAATTAAGGTGTGTACACACACATGCATTCAAGACGTTAGGAAAATGAAATGTTTTTATAATTAAATCAATGATTACACCAAACTAAACTTTTCTTAAAAAATGGTTTACCAACATGCATACAAAGAGACGAGTACATTCAAGAACTTGGCATGTTTTAGACTAGATTTTTAGAAGATTTTCTGTATCTTGGACACGCTTATACATCATTAACCCACAAAGTATGATTCAAATTCAAATCTTCCAAACTCTGGTACTTAGTCATGATTTGGTGGTCCTGCCAAGATCTTTTAGGAGGTACGTCATCTGACATCACACTGTTCACTGCTCTCTGGTACAAACAAGGCTCAAACAATGGGTAACTGTGCATGACACATAGGGTGTGCTGTTTTCATACAAAGAGAAACCATAATGACAGTTTAAGACCTGTTAATGACCTCTATATGTCACCTTTTCGAGTATATTAGAGGATAGTATTGTGTTACTTAGTTGAGGGAATACGGCATTACCCTCTTAATCTCCAGAGAGCTTGAAAACCTGCAGCGCTCAAGGTAACTGACCATATGCTGCAGCTGAACAATTCTTTCACCATATGTCACCTGCTCCTGACACACATCTATCCTGAAGCCATGGAGACTACTTGCATGAAACCGCTTAAATTTCTAGCATCACCCAAAATCCACTTGGCCGGGTCTAAGAGGTTTTCATATTTCTGCTGGAGTGAAGGGAATGAGGATAAGAGGCATGGTAAACATTTTTTTTTGTTGATTTAGTGATTGTTGAAGGGAATAGAGCACCTGAGCACTGCATGATTACAGACCTTTAGAGCCATTTTAAAGTCATGTGAGCTTATATTGACTCGAGTAACTGATTCATGTTCTTTTATAAGGTAAATGTGCACCAGGGAAAAATGGAGGGCACTTAAAGCAGGGAAATTTGAAACATAGAAATGTGAGCATAGATATTTATTCTGTGTTTTTATTGGTTGCTGCCTGCCAACCCACTTTCATAGTGGGAGCAAGTGAAAACATTTACTGGTATAAGTACTTTTAGTTGAGCATTCTCTATAGAGACCATATGGTCAGATGTGTAATCCTGCTCTTCACATGATCTGTTTTTCTCCGTCCAGTGCAGAGTGTGTAATCTCTATCGCTGTGCTTTGGCTCCTTTGCTAAACATTACGTTCCAACAACTGGTCAGAAAATGCCAAAAAGTGATGCAATGTTTTTGTTGCTTAACTTGACTTTGTAGTTTACAACAAAATATATATTGTGCCACTACTCTTTTCAGATTCAATTCGCAACACACTCACACCTTTGGTGCATGTAACAGATTGTTTTTGTCTGTAGTATTTTGTGAATCTGTTCAGTGTTTGTGGTGTGTGTTATCAGAGGAAGGGAGTTTTGGCTTAAGCTTGTGAGTTTTTCTGAACAAATCTGATGACTCATAAGGGTTTATTCTGTTATGGTGAACATATTTTTGAGCCTCCTCTTTGACTCAGTCCAGCGTTATAATGGAATACAAATGTAGCTGCTTAGATACAGAGTGTGCACTGAATTATAAAGACGCAATGTTTTGTTTATTGTCTTTATGCTTTTTAAGTGAAATTGCATTATACATGCTAAGTCACATTGAAATCAGTCCGTAGCAGGCAGGTCTTAGAGCTGTGTGGCTTTGTGTTTACACTCATAAACACAATGCTCACAAAATAAAATAGATATATAGGTCCAGGGTTGTTCTCTATTCTTAAAATCCCCAAATCTCCAAATCCATGTTTGTGAAAATGTACAACGAGGCTTAGAGGTGGGCCAGTCAGAACACCATCACAACACTTAAACAACTACAGCAATGTATTTTAAGAGTATTTTTGAATGTAGATTAAGAGATGAGAATGTATCATGAATTGACAACTCTTTATTTATTGGCAAGCAATATGTGCAACATGTTCCATTCCCTCTCTTTGAGGTGATTAGGAACAGCTTAAAGTGTGTAATATAGCCATCCTACAAAGTTGTAAAGTCGAAAGTGCACGATAAACAAATAAAAAAAGTTATTTTCTCCCAAAAGAAAGAATTGACTCTGAACCATCTGAGTTGTCTGTCTGACTTGTATACTTTGTTGCGGCTTTTTAACAAATATAGCATTCCTGTGAAATAAGTAATTAATAAAGGCCTTCTGAAGTGAAGCGATGCATTTGTGTAAGAAGAACGCGACTGTACGCAAGTCGACTTACGCCAAAAGAGTAACCCACAACGCATACAATGCATTACATCACCACAATGTAAAGGCGAATGTGGTTGCCCCGCCCTACTCTTTTGACGTAAGTCGACTTGCCTATGGCCGTCTGCCGGAAGCTAGTTATTTTAGTCGATAAAGTTTTATGGATCAGAACACAATCACAAAACACTCAAACAACCATTGAGAACACCATTGCAACACTCAAACAACCACTAGGAACACCATTACAACACTCAAACAACCACTAGGAACACCATTACAACACTCAAACAACCACTAGGAACACCATTACAATACTCAAACAACCACTCAGAGCACCATCGCAAACCACTCAAACAACCACTCAGAACACCATAGCGACACTCAAACAACCACTGAGAACACCATTGCAACACTCAAACAACCACTCAGAACACCATTGCAACACTCAAACAACCACTCGGAACACCATTATAACACTCAAACAACCACTCGGAACACCATTACAACACTCAAACAACCACTAGGAACACCATTACAACACTCAAACAACCACTAGGAACACCATTACAATACTCAAACAACCACTCAGAGCACCATCGCAAACCACTCAAACAACCACTGAGAACACCATTGCAACACTCAAACAACCACTCAGAACACCATTGCAACTCTAATAGCCACTCAGAACACCATTACAACACTCAAACAATCACTCAGAACACACTCAAACAACCACTCAGAACACCATCACAACATTCAAACAACCACTCAGAACACCATTGCAACACTCAAACAACCACTCAGAACACCATTACAACACTCAAACAACCACTCAGAACACCATTGCAACTCTAATAGCCACTCAGAACACCATTACAACACTCAAACAACCACTCAGAACACCATTGCAACTCTAATAGCCACTCAGAACACCATTACAACACTCAAACAATCACTCAGAACACACTCAAACAACCACTCAGGACACTATCGCAATACTCTAATAGCCACTTTAGAACACCATCGCAACACTCAAACAACCACTCAGGACACCATCACAACACTCAAACAACCACTCAGGACACTATCGCAATACTCAAACAGCCACTCAGAACTCCATCGCAACACTCAAACAGCCACTTTAGATCACCATCACAACACTCAAACAACCACTTAGAACAGCATCGCAAAACACTCAAACAGCCACTCAGAACACCATTACAACCACTCAGAACACCATTACTACACTCAAACAACCACTCAGAACACCATAGCAAAACACTTAAACAGCAACTCAAAACACTATTGCAATACTCAAACAACCACTCAGAACATCATCGCAAAACACTCAAACAACCACTCACTTACACTTACTACACCATCTTAACACTCAAACAGCCATTGGGTATCACAACTGGTATAACAATTTAGTAGGAATGCTCAGAAAAACACTCAGAACACATACTCTCGAACGTTCAGAACAACTACATATTATCAACACTAAAAAACACTCAGAACATCATAGGAACCACATAGTAACAATCAAACAACCTCCCAGAACACCCTGCCAACTGCATAGCAATGCCGTGGCAACCTGGAAATGTAAAAATGTGTTTCTTATCTTATTTTTGTCAGTTAAATTGAGCCCATGTGTAATTTCAGAGTCCATGGTTCCTGGTGTGACTCAAAAGCCACAGGAGGGTGAAGATGATGGTGATGAAGATGAGGAAACTGGTGAGAAGTTCGAGTTTGATGACAGTGAAGACGAGCAGAATACAGTGGAGAACTCTGCTCAGAATAAAGAGTCAAAAACTCTTCATGTGGATGCTGAGCATTCAGAGAGTACTAAAGGTAGCACTGCCGCAAATGCACTTTATTGTCAAGCTATGACGCATGTTACAAAGGATAATCAGCAAACAGTAAATGGAGAGACCCCTGCTGGTCTGGAGGACCAAAATATCCCCACATATCCTCACACAACATACCCAGGTCAGTCTGCAATATGTGTTATAATATTACTGAATGTATGTGTAAAATGTTCTGTATGTGAATTCAGACATGGGTAGACATTTGGTAAATTAAACTTTCTGTTCTCCCTGCAGACATGGTAGCCAGACAATCTCCTGATGGGTAAGAATTAACACATCTGAATTTGAGTCAAATGTATGCCTTATGTGTTTGTGTTATGTTTTGAACAATTTTCACTTTAATATCTTGAACCTTATTATTCCTAAACGATGTCATTCATAGAGACACTATAATTCTTTATACGCTTACTGTTTGAAGTGTTTTTCCTCTTAAGGACTTTATCATACATTCTGTCTTAGCTGTGAAGACCTAGGGTTGATTATTTACCTCATTCGTGAACACTTTTGTACTGTATTAGTTATTAAACAACATGCTCTGGCTCTAGTGACATCTAGTGATAATGTGATGTGCCTATTAACACTGATTAGAATAAACATGAAGGGACATTTCTGTACTTTTGTTTTCCTGTTTTTTTAAGGAGTTCCATCTCAGCCGAGCCTCGAGTAGCCGATGAACAAGAGAGCATTTGGAAAAGAAATAATATTTATGAAGGTATTACACTAAGAGCATATTTCTGTATATTTTTGTGGTTGTGAATGTTTTGGGATGAATCTATTTAAAGCAGTCTAGCTGGACCAGCTGGATGTCCCAAAACAACTCCAAAAACCCAGTCGTCTAGTGACTGACTTTCATAATTTTAGTTGTTGTTTCAGCTTTGAAAAAGTTTAAACTGTTGAAACAATGTGGAAACAACTTTTAATGCTAGATGTTGTAAAAAGGTTAACAAAAATCTTGTAAATCAGTGTTGAAATTTTATGAAGACACTGTGAAAGAATTACTTAATGCAACATTGTAAGCATCAATGTTAATTCAATTCACAAATTGAAACAAAATTCACTCAGTGAAAAAAAGCTCTGAAATGCCAACTGGGAAGGCATTTCAGTGCTTAAATCTGACAAGTCTGTTGTAAATGTATCTCCAGGTTCAGATTTTGGGCCAGAAGGCTTCTACACACTTATACAGAAGTCCCCGCACAAATTGGTTCAGACAGGTTGGTGGCTCTGAGAAGGGGCTATGCCATTCCTGTAAATCCACTCTAATGCAAAATCTACAAATCAGCACAGAAACCAGAGATCTGAAAAATAGCATTGACTAATCCAATCCAGACCCACAGGAATCTCACGGGAAAGAAAACATCACACCCATGCCAAATTTCCACAAATGACTTAGCCTAATAAATCAGATTCTTTGGAGTTTTTTCTTGATGATTCTGTTGCAATCCAATCAAATAACACAACAAACAAGTGATAATGCAAACAAAATCATACAATGAATATATTATGTGCCCATGTCAATATGATTTATTTTCCTAAATTGTGAAAACAGCTTTGAGAAAAAAATAATGCATGTTCCAAATTTACTTGGAATAAAGGATTAAGGCTTGGTAACGTCAAATTCAATGGTCATAGTAAAAGTGACTTAAAAGCTGTGTCCCTCGGCTGTTAAAGAGTATCTACTATGTCTGTGCAGCCCCGGTTCACTCTCGGGAATGGTTCAGTGTGGTTTCAGAGCTCACTCTGCGACTGCATAAAGGTACACTCCCCACTCCCCAGGACAGTTGGTATAGTTGTGCCGTCTTTGTATTTGAATGTAATCATACGTGCATAGATATCCTTTTTCTATTACACGGCTCTCTGGAATACTTGATTCTGACTGGTCGATCGCCACCCTAGCGGTCTGATATTTCTTAATATTTTCTGTCGCCCATGGCATAATCAGTCCATTCATCCAGGTAACCTAAACCGGCGTTACTTTCATGTCTTCTTTCATCTCAGTTATTGATATTACTTTAATATTGTTTCATTCTTCATGTTGCCGCTGGGCCGATGGTTTTATACACTTTAGTGGACTGTTTTTTGATGGTGGAATCATTAAGATAAAAAAAAAAATCAACTCGTGTCCACAATATTACTTCTCCACATATACTCCACATACTAACGTTCAAAAGTTTGTGGTCAGTAAAATATTTTAAAATGTTTTTGAAAGGAGTCTCTTATGCCAACAAGGCTGCATTTATTTCATTAAAAATACAGTATAAACAGTAATATTGCTAATATTATTTTAATTTAAAATATTTTGAAAAGTTTTTAAAGATTTAATTTATTACTACGATGCCTAAGCTGAATTTTCAGCAGCCATATCTCCAGGCTTCACTGTCACATGATCCTTCAAACACCATGCATAAGAGCAGCATTTATATGAAATAGAAATATCTTGTAATGTCTTTACTGACGCTTTTGATCAATTGAATGTATATCTGCTAAATAAAAGTATTAAGTTCCTTAAAAAACAAAACTTACTGACCTCAAACTTTTTAATGGTAGTGTATTTATTTATTTGGTCAAGAGCCGTGTAATATTAGCAGTCTATTTTGCGTTAATGACCAGCTGACTACATTATCCCTTACACAGAGCATAGTTAGATCTGTCAACCCTTTGCTGTATTTGTTTGGGAATGATTGCAACCCTGTGAAGTATTTTATTTTAGACTGTTGGGAGTATTTTGGCATCGTAGTTCTGTAGTTTTAGGCTGTAGATATACCTACTGCGTTGTATTCTGTAAGCACAGGCGCTTGCTATGACATGGTTATGAGTAATAAATCTTACTTCCATATCTACTGTCATATCTACACCCTTAGATCTTTGTGCCTTTTCCTCAGTTTATAAACTTTTACATATGTGCAACATTACACTCACAGTGTCAGTGTCATCTATAAAACCACATAAAAAATACTGTTTCAATACTAGTAAAGCTATATCAATAACATCTGTGACATGATGTCAATTACTGCAGAAAAACATTCCGCGCCGCACATGTTGAGGGAAATGCACGAATGCAAGTGCCACACCAGAAATTCAACCATTTCCCCGAAGAATTTCATCGTTTTTCACACATCTTTACAAAGTACTAGATGAAAAAATGCAGTTTTCCTGCAGTAAACAACAGTGTGCCATCGCTGCTTAACTTGTGTTTAACCTGGAATATTCCCAGGAAACATATTTATATTGTACTCCCACTCCTAATTAATGTGTTCTCCGAATTTTAAAAGATCTCCCCCTGACATCCCAGACAGTAGCCTCAATATATTCGTCAGAGCCTAAACAGTTTGAAGAACATTTCACTTTGAGGTATTTTAAGTCCTTGTGGGGGAGTCTCAGCAGGCGACTTCATTAGGTAAAAAGAGGCTGTCAACAAATCTGTACACACTGTCACAGTAGAGACAACTTAGACAAGTGTATGTATTGTCAATCCATCGTTCGTGTGGAGGAGTATGTGTGTAGCACTTTTGTCGGAATGTGCCAGAAGGATTATTAACGTGCTTTTCTGTGCTAATCGGGGCTGAATTTCATTTGCGCTCGACCTGCAGTGATTGTGCTTAATACCTCACTGAAGTTCTAGATGAATGATTATCAAATGAGGTTTGCTGTTATTGGTCCTTCAAATATGATCTTACACCCAATGTCCTGCTCACTTAAAGTAGTATCCCATCCTACTTTGAATATCCGTGCTTTGAATATGCTCAAATATCCATGGAACCATCTAAGTCTCTCTCTCCTCCAGGGAAAGCTGTTTCTGAATCAGCTGGAGATTCACCACCAGAACAGCTGAAGGTGAACTCGGCTCCTTCTGCTCGCTCAGAGGTCATCTACGATGATGTGCCGTGTGAGAACAACTCGCCCCCAGATGCAGGTCAGTGTCTATTACCTGTCCAGGTCAACAATGTCATCACCCAAATGAATATTCACACATGAATGCTCTTTGATATCTCAAATGTTTCTTCAAGACAGCAATGAGGTGAAATGGAGAGCAAATTTAAACTTTTCTCCAGATAGAAAAAAACCCTGTAATCTCACACGTGTTGTTTTAGCACTATTTGAATTACACATTGTGTAAAGTTGAAGGAACTGTCCATAGACTAATTTTATAGCAGGGCATTATCTGTTTTTCTATGGATTTTTGGTAGCACTTTTATTTTAGTTGCTTTTTAGCTGGCATATTACGAGTATATTGGCTGTTTATTAATACTAGTTTATTGAGGCAAAAGTCATAGTACATAGTGAATATGTGTCCCCCATACTGAAGTGTTACCGGATTTGTTTCTTACAGTGTAGAGATTCGAATGAGTTTTGCAAACCGTGGACAGATTTGCCTAAATATTCATGTTCAAACATTTCTGTAACAATATTTCTGAACTGGAATATCCACATTAAATACATTTTGGAGAAACATCTGACACAAACATATCCATGAATGCACAAAGGACAGTGACAGATCTTCTTGGAGACCATCCTGAGCCACTGAATTTCACTACTTGAACCCACTAGGGGCATCTGTGAATCATGAAGAGGCCATAAGACCCAGAACCTCAAAATTGCAGAACTCTGAGCAATATAATTTTCCCTTGAGCAATCCTTCTATAATCAATCAATCTGCATAGCAAGCAAGTACTTGTTTTCATCCTATAGTAACCAACCTGTGCAAATGTTTCCTGTTACTTTAACATGATTCATGACATGAATCTTCCTCCCACCTCACATAATTCTTTCGGTGTTATTGTTCAGAGGATGATGTGATCTATGAGGAGGTGCAGAGGTCTGGCGAGTCCGCACTGATGGACAACGGCTGGGGTTCCAGTGAGTTTGAGAGTTACGACGAGCAGTCAGACAGCGAGACCAAGCAGCCCACCCGCAATAAGGTACAAAGACACTGCCCATTCACCATCAAGAGTGTTAAAAAAATATTTATAAATGGATTGCATTCTTAAAAGCTAGAAACATGATGCTTCAACATTTTATAGCGACCACAGTCTTAACAGATTCCCCCCTTTAGATTTAATATGAAAAAAAGCAAAACAGTGATCATAATCATGCTGAGGGATGTGTTTCATTTTGAAATTGATGTTGCATGGCACCGGTGTTATCTCTTATCTCTCCAATCGTCAGTGCTGTTCCTAATGCCGAGTCTGTCTAACCGTTTCTCCTTCTAATCTCTTTAAAATATAGCATTCTATGTAGCTCAGCCAATGGTGTGTTTTGGGCTGTTGTTTTGGATGACCAATGGCAGATTGGGGTGTGTTCTTGAAATCAGTTTAAAAACAGTCATTATTAATGTAAATTTTGTTTGGTGATGCAAGTAGAGCAGAAATAACACACTTCAGCTTTAAAAAAGGAAAGAGGAAAGATTTTTTCGACGCCTGGTTCTTTCAGTTCTCCTTCCTTGCCGGGTTTACCCTGTTCCTGTTCTTAGTTAATGTCTTTTGATGCATGCAGAGAAGATCAGGTCTTAATCCACAGATGTTGCACATCATGCATGAAAACAGGTACAGAAAGCCTTAACTAGACTAACCAAAGAGCTCAGACTGGGCCTTATGCAGTCTGAATTTGAGTACATCTGTTTAAGGAGTAATTTGTGAGTAGTAGAGCTGTTTAAGTGTGAAGATTTAGTATCGTAAACTGAGACAGACACTATCTGAGGCTAAATCTGTGGTCTTGTTTACTCTGTTATGTCTGTCTTCAAGTTCCCTCTCTTGTTGGCCTTGATGTTATCACTGTATGCCTGTGTTTGTCACTCCCCTCAATCTCATTATTTTCCTCCTCCTCTTCTCTTTATCGGCCATCTTTCTCTATTCACTCTATTCCTTACTGCTCGCGGACATGACTTTGTGGTAATGGATATAGATTTCCCCCGATGTACGGCGTCTGAAGCAACGCTGTGTCCAGACCAGGCGTGAGCTAGCCATGCGGTTAGGGGCTCGAGATGTTGGCCAACTCAAACAAAACTATGACATTAAGGTACATTTATACAGTGGTGAATGTGTGGTTATCACTGATTCTTGAGACATGGGACAAAATGTCAACTTATGCTTATATTTTCTGTATTAGCTATAATGGGTCAACTCTGTAAAAGAAATTGTTTGGGATTTTTCTAGAATTTTATGTTTGTTCTACTGGTAGCTAGAAACACCAGACGAGGCAAAATGGCTCTCGCATATAATACATTTGCAATCTTCAATATATAAATTGTAATGTAAAATCTGCTGTATTGTTTTTGCATTTTCTTAGAAATTAATACTTTTATTTAGCAAAGGTGCTTTTAAATTATCAAAGTTGACAGTGAAGACATTTATAAGGTTACAAAAATTTTTTTTTTCAAATAAATGCAGTCATTTGAAATTGTAATAATATTTCACCGTTTTATCTCTAACATAGATTATCTTTAGTATAGTTTTACTGTATTTTTGGTCGAATAAATAGAGCCTTGGTGAGCAAAGGTTTCTTAAAAAAAACTTTTGAAGGGACAACAGTTGAACGTAATCCAATCCATAGAAACTAACTAGCAAACAGAACTCAGGGGCAAAGCAGAACAGGGAACAGAATGAAAACAAAACCAAAACGGAACGAGATATTTTATATATGTATATAAATATATAAATGGGGGGTTTTGATGAATATTGAATGATTTTCCAGGAAAAACATTGTAGAGAAGGAAGCAGAAACATAGCTGCAGCACATTTTGTCCCAGTTTTTTAGGATCAGTTTTATATTTCACATTAGACTAAATCTAGATAATGTAGTTTTAGTTGCATCTGTAATTCAGTCAGTATTCACCAAAATTCACACAGCTTGTAGGTATGAAATAGTCCATCATGCACATCATTGATCAATGCAATTTTTATTTCTGTACAATGAAAATGAAACTGTGTGAAATCCAACTGAGTAGAGAGGGTCCTTTAGGGTTTGGCCTGCTGCTAAACACGCTGATCCAGAAACAGGAATTTATCTCCTCGCTTTTAGTTTTGCTGAATCATTTTGTTCCCCGCTGTCATCTTATGCAGTCTGCCTATCTCTCTGTTTCCTCCCATAGGTTCAACAGCTAATGAAAGCAGCTAGGAATGGCACGAAGGATGGACTGGAAAAGACCAAAATAGCCATGATGCGCAAAGTGTCCTTCCTGAGTAAAAAAGACTGCACAGGTTTGACTCAGACTTTTTCACTCTCGTTTCCTCTTGTTCATTTCTGGTGTTTTTTCTGACACCTGGTAGGATTCAGTACAGAAACAATACTAGAAACTAGACTCCTCTTTGAATGTGTGAATTGTTATCTTTATATATTATCACAGAGCTACAGAATAGTGTGTACGTTAGAGGGAGGAGTGAGATTTTAATATGACAGAAATTGGAATAGTCAGTGTTGACAGTCTACATGAGGAGTTTAACTGTGCTAAAGTGTGTCAATGTGCAGATGACACAGAGGATGATTCTGGATATCTGGATGTGACTGTATCCGAACTCAAACATCCACCACCTCAACTTTCTCCAATGCCAGAAGGACTCAGTGGCCAACAGGTGCGTGTTTGTGTGTGTTGTACTTGTGTGTGAATTTGTCTGCATTCCTGTCAGTATCATACTAGCCCTACTCATTTATGATATGGACACGTTCACACGGCACTGCCACTGTAAGTTGCGGTTTGAATGGGAAACTTTCGAGACTCGCATCTGTATTAGGGTTTCCACAAAAATATTAAGCAGCACAACCGTTTTCAACATTGATAATAATAAGACATTTTTGTTGAGCAGTATTATAATGTATTATAATGATTCCGAAAGGATCATGACACTGAAGACTGGCGTAATGATGCTGAATATTCAGCTTTGATCACTGGATCAAATATATTCAAATAGAAAACAGTTATTTTAAATTGCTTTGGTTAACACCATAGACTTAAAAAAATCACACTGTTCCCAAACTTTTGAATTATAGTATTTTTTTATAGTACTTATTTTATGTTAAATATAACGCTGCTGGTGTGCTGTCAGTTAGCTTTATATAATTGAAATGAGCATTTTGCATTTTGCTTTTGTATGTACAGATTGTCAGACGTCATATTCTTGGCTCTATCATCCAGAGTGAAAGCAGCTACTTAGACTCACTCAAGAGGATCCTGCTGGTCAGTGACACAATCCTGACATCACATCTGAATATAACATTCCTTCATTTTCTCTATGAAGTGGAAAGGTTGGCACAAATAGAAATATAGCACAAAGAGGAAATATACTGTGTTAAAAAATCTTAAAACTGCCAACTTAGACGGTTTAAGTTGGTTAGCCAGCTGGTCTCCAAGCCTGAAAACCATCAAAACTGACCATCCTAACTAACTTGGGCAGGGTGATTTAAGCTTTTTTTTCAGCAGGTTGGAGACAAAAACAAAATATATATTGTATTATTGTAAATTGCCAAAAATAGATGTGATTTGTTTTTATTAAATGAATAGATACATCACAATCTGAATGTAAAAGAGACTCATACCTACCGCCTGAATTATATTTTAGGAATATAAGAAGCCTTTGGTGGAGGCGGAGCCCCGGATCCTGAGCTTGAAGAAGATCCAGCCTGTTTTTTATAGACTGAAGGAGATCCTACAGTGTCACTCCATGTTTCAGATTGCTCTGGCGTCCCGTGTAGCAGAATGGGATAGCACTGAGAAAATCGGAGATCTCTTTGTTGCTTCAGTAGGTCTCCTGTTGTTCTACTAAAACATTCAATTTGTGGTGTTTTTCACAGCTTATGATTCTTTGTTCATAGATTTTTTTTTTTTTGCTCTGGTTACAAAACATGTAGGATTTCTCTGCTTGAGCAATCATTTTGTCATACTTGTTTTTGATTTAAAAGATTGCACAATTGCATAGCAATGATACAGTGGATTTGCACAACTTATTGAAATCAATAAGTTGGATTTGCACAACGGATTTGCACAACTTATTGAAGTCAATATGTTTATTAATGTGTAATGGTCTGTATTTAGACCCTAACATGACTTTTTCTTTTGGTCTCTGTGATGAGGGATCTTTGCAAATGGAAAAACAGAACATCCTTTAGTCAGCAGTTCTATTTTAAGTGTGCAAATTTCCTCCGCATGCAGCTGAGCACATTATTTTTAAGAACTCTGGATCAGTAAAATTCAAAACAATCATGCAAATAGTCCCTTTATAACTATTGACAATAGAAATGCAAGCTCAGTGCACATTGTACGGTCACGGATCATTAGCACATGGATATTATGTCTGAAATGTGGATTGTTATGTCCGCCACTGAGTTTATCATTATCTTTTTTCAGTTTTCCAAGTCAATGGTGCTAGATGTGTACAGTGACTATGTCAACAACTTCACCAATGCTATGGCTCTGATCAAGAAAGCTTGTATGTCCAAGCCAGCATTCCTGGAGTTCCTCAAGGTAAACTTCTCAACCTGCCCCTAATTGTTTATCGTTTCTCGTCAGTGCTTAAATCTGCTTGCTAAGGCAGCATTACTATTGTTCATACCTGTATTTAGGGTTAGGGTTCAAGTGATTTTAGACATTGTAACACTGTTATAGTCATTACAACATTTTTTTTCTGGGTTGTAGAAGAAGCAGGCTGCTAGTACAGACAGAATCACACTCTATGGCCTGATGGTCAAACCAATCCAACGCTTTCCTCAGTTCATACTCCTCCTGCAGGTTTGTGCTCTGAAACCTCCAAACACACACACACAGTTAATGAACCTAATACGTTTAACTATTTAGAGAGTATTTTATGATGGTGGAATTTCCTCAGGATTTTCTGTATGGGGAAGTGAAAGACAGATTGCTAGTAAAGCACATTAAATTTACACATAACATGTGCTTACTATCAAAACCATGATCTAATACTGTACAGCAAATGCTCAAATATTTAAACCTAAACGCTGGTGAAACCACTCTTGTATGTTCTGATTACAAGACTCTAATATTTTTTTTGTCATTAGATCATTCTGTTATGCAATGACTTCATCTGCATGTGGCCTCTAGGGTGCTGAGGCTGTTACCGCAGGCTGTTTTTCCGGGACATTTGAGTTCATATGTACAGTTAAAAATGAGCTGAAATGCCTCAACTGGAGAAATCACAGAAAGGTTTCCATAAAATTGTATTAACAGTCCATTTTATATCCGTAATCTGACATATTTCCAGTGAGGGTTGGACTTGATTTTATGGTAAATGTGGTCAGTTTTCATTTCATGTTCCTTTTAATGTGCACTATTGCATGTAAATGTTCACTGAGTAAAGTAAAGTAAAAGTCTATACCGGAATAACTGAATTTTTGTAGGTTTATTTCCCATATCACATAGATATTTTTGCCCTTCAGAAATTTCTTTTGCTTGCAGGGGACTGAAGCGTTGGCTGAATGACAGATTTGGTAGTAATGAATGAATATATGCTGACATATCTGTGTGTGGCCCACAGGATATGCTGAAAAACACCCCTGCAGGGCATCAGGACAGGCTGCCGTTGCAGCTGGCCCTCACTGAGCTTGAGACTCTCGCCGAGAAGCTAAACGAGCAGAAACGGCTGGCCGAGCAGCTCGCCGAGATTCAACAACTCGCTCGTAGCATCGGTGACCGCAACCTTAGTAAGGTCAGAAACCACCGCACTACAAACACACATGGGACACTTCAAAGTATTACCAACCCAAAAACACAATGATCTGGGTTAAAGTACTTTGTGTTGAGTTAACAACACATTTTTTGCACATTTCTTTCTACCCACTTTTTGAGTAAAGCTAAATTATAATTTTTTCCCTCCTTCTGCATCACTTTTGGTTATTTCAATCACAGAATAAGTTTTAGCAAATGTTTAATTTTTCAAATTTTTCTACCCACTTTTTGAGTAAAGCTAAATTATAGTTTTTTCCCTCCTTCTGCATCACTTTTGGTTATTTCAATCACAGAATAATTTTTAGCAAATGTACTCTCTTAAAAAAAACTGGGAGTGCCGTTATAGGTAAATTAACTTCAGAAGTTTTATTTTCAGATCTGTATGTTTTATTGAGTAGGGAAAAAATTGTTTGTTTTTATGCAATTTAATTAAGCTAGATTGATTTAATATATTACTAACAATATACACATTTAAAATATTAATTTAGATAATTTTAAATCACCCTGTGGCCCCCTTGGAAGTTTGCTGAGGCCCCCAAGTGGGCATGGGGCCATTAGTTGAGAACCACGGTACTAGAGAGTTCCCACTTCCCTCAGCAGATGCATTGCACAAATATATCTCACATTCATATGCAAATAAGCAGTTTTTCTAACCTCTAGATTTGTTAGACTGTGCAAGTGTTACATTAAAGTTTGTTAGAAAGAGAATGAATTAAGAAGAATGAGATCAATGAAAAGACATTACTTCAAAGTCAAGAGTATAAACTGAAGAGCACAGACATACAGGTGATGCAAGTGTTCTGTCATGGTGTGGATGTATTCATTTACTTTTTTAAATGATTCTTTTTTAAACAGCAGCTGAACTCTGATCAGAAGCAGCTGATTCTGTCCGAGACATTGATTGAGACCGTCTATGGTGAGAAGGGTCAAGTCCTCAAGTCTAAGGAGCGCAAAGTCTTCCTCCTGAATGACATGCTCGTCTGTGCAAACATCAATGTAAAGTAAGCACTCCTCTTCACATGTTCAGCAATGTGAACATCACAACTCTGTCCTTTCATTAGAGAGATTTAAGCTCATTTAATTATGTTGCATTATAATTAGAAAAATCGTTCAAAAATCGGCTGAAACGATTCTCGAGTTACTCGATTACAAAAATTCCTCGAGGCAAAAAATCTGCCTCGAAGCCTTGTTAAATTCCTATACGCCCACGCAGGGATCTGATTGTTTCACACAGACCGTTGTTCAGGAAGCACACCATAGCGCATGATATATTTGACTTCATGTGACCTCATAAACGGCAAAGAATGTCTAAAGTTTGGGATCAACACACTCATACACTCAGCTAGGTATATTTTGATGTTTGTCTTGAGATTACAGTTGAAAAAGTCTGATTCTTATTTATAATTGTTTTATTTACATTTATATTTTTAGAAATGGTATACATTTGTGTACCTGTTTGAATTGATATTGTATATTAATTTATTTTTGTTTTCAGGTGGGTATTTTGCAGAAGGTGCAATCCTTTTTTTGTAATGTTGTATTAGGAAGACAAAACTAAGGCCAAATGGCCTTTACTGTTTAAATTTGTATTCAAAGCTTTACATGTTATGGGCTACTTGTTTTACAGTAAATTGATTTAACTGTCTTGTTATATAATTGTTGGCACTGGCACTTATAAACACTAAATGGGTAAAAATTGTAATAAATAGGCTTAGTTTTGGAGCCAAATGTTGGAGTTGGAATTAATACCTCTTGTTTTTTAAAGAAATAAAAGCCAAACACCTTATCATTTTCGTTATACATTATTTGTTTTGGTTATTTAAAAACAAACAAACAAATTATCCCATTACTCGATTAATCGATCGATTAAGTGCTCGATTATTCGATTATAAAAAGAATCGATAGCTGCAGGCCTAGTAAAATGTTCACACTGCTTTTTTTTCTTCTTCATACAATCAAAGTGCATGGTGACCCAGGGCCATCAAGCTTCAAAAATGAATACAAAAAGCACCATAAAAGTAGTCCATATGACGCTTTATTTCAAGTTATCTGAAGCTGCACAATAGCATGGTGTTGAGGAAAAGACACATTTAAGTTGTTTTTCATTAAAAATATTCTCCGACGACGCATCTTTCAAATCTCATTAATGTTCAAATCTGGCACGTCGAAACATATCACATCAGGTTTGACATCATTGGTTCTCACGTGTTTCGTAACCGATTGCAACGTGCCAGATTAAATATGTACATATGCAAATATTTCAATTGCACATGAGATTTGAGAGCTTTGGTGGGGGGAGTGAGGATTTTCTGTGAATGATAAGCTATTGTATGGCTTCAGAAGACCTATGTTATATAGTGCATGAGTCATATGAGGTTACCATTCACTCTCATTGTATGGAAAAGAGCAGCATGAACATCCTGCCAAGCATCTTCTTCTGCGTTTGACAAAAGACATTTAGAATGACATGAGGGTGAGTAAATGATGTCAGATATTTCATTTCTGGGTTAATTTAGAGATAAATTAATAAACGAGTGGAATTCAGTTACTTGCTCAAATATTTAAGAATTAAGGCCATCTTCTTTTTAACTCCCTCTTAACTGACACACAGAGACATTGAAACGGGCATTGATAACATCTTTGAGGAGCCAAGGTAACGTTCTCACATCTGGCAGGTTTTTTCTTTAATGACCACTGGGTCATGCTGTTTTCAAAGACTTGATTTTACACTCGCTTCAAAGTTCTCCTGCACTCCTCAATCTCATCGAGCTGTTCTCAGCGCAGATCATGCATAACAGAGGAATACATGAATAATAATTTCCTGAAATCACAGTAGGGGTGGTTAGGCTCGTCTGGGAATCCTTCTGATCACAAAGCTCTAATTGCCTGTCTAATTAATGGATCTCCGTCACCATCGTTCATACGTCCTCTGATCATGCATTGTTTGTAATTGCGACGTTTGGACTTTGTTTTGCGATCTTTTGTGTTTAATCAGGGGTCCTCCAGATATCAGCAGCCTAGTCCCTATCGGTCCAAAATACGCAGTTAAATGGAGTGCCCCCCTGCTGCAAGTGCAAGTGGTGGAGGTGGGCCAGGAGACCCCCCAGTGTAAAGACAGCGTCTACCAGCACAGTGGAAGCAAGCGCCTGAGCTCCACCAACTCTCAAGGTTGGTATTTTTAAGTGTACTCCTTTCATGTGGTTAGAGGAGCATGGGAAAAATAACGAACTTGGCTTTTTGATGTAGTCGGTAAAGCTTGTTCATGGCAGTTTTTTCTATATCGATGTATGTATGTGTGTATATATAGAAAATTCTATTTAAATTTTTTAAAGAGTCAGTGAGATTTTTTTTTTTAAAGGAAATGAATGCCTGTTTTCAAATGAATATCTGTTTCAAATAAATCTTTTTTTAAATTATTTTGTTGTTATTGTTGTTGCACAACTGTTTTCAAAATTGATAATAATAAGACATTTTTTTTAGAATGATTTCTGAAAGATCATGTGACACTGACGACTGGAGTAATGATGCTGAAAATTGAGCTTTGACATCACAGGAATAAATTACATTTAAAACAGGAAACTGTTATTTTAACTTAATAATTAATAAGCCTAAATATTGTCAATAATATAACACTATATATAGTAATATATAATATAAATAGTAATATTTCACAATGTTATTGTTTCACAGTATCTTTGATCAAATAAATGCGTGAGCATAAGAGTCTTTCAAAAACAATAAATTTCATCAACCATACATTTTTTTAACTATAGTATGTGTACTTTTTAATATTTTAACAATTTCATTTCTATTATTTTGTTTTTGTTTTGATTAAATTAAGTAACTACGTTAATATAAAGTATTATGTCATTTGTAATGACTATTATTAATAAAATAATTAATAATAATAATAATATCTTTACCTACATGTTGTAATATAAAAAAACAGTCAGTATTAACACAGTGGCTTCTTGGTTTGATTTGAATAAGACTGAAAATGGTAGCTTACAGTTCAGTATCAGTCAGTGATTCAAACCTAAAGATTTATGTGAATTTCATTAAAAAAGAACTGGCACAATAATGGAATATGTTTATGAATTATAAAGGAATACACTAGTTTGTTAAATAGTGGAGCAGGAAACACTGTCTCATAGTATTAATTTCCAATCTCCTTATAAATTATATAGATTTTGATTATTCTCTGACTATATTTTCTCAGAGTTATTGTTTCACCTTTGACAAATCACTCTCCCAGAACTAATATCAGTGCATATTCCTCCTGGTACATTCATCTTGTTCAGAAGACCTGAGGTTTTCTCAGAGCTCAATTTTAAACCCAGCTCATACTCTCCAGCAGGGATAATATACACTCACAGTCAGAGGACACTACAGAGGGTCTAATTCCCGGATAACATGATCCAAAAGTCCTTGGGTGACTTTTTTTTTTGCATCAGAAACTTCAACTTTTTCTCCACATCTTTCCTGCTGTGTGGGAGCTTTCAGCCTGATACAAATACTCCACTGAATTACAATGTTAGTTGAGCCCAGCCTTTCCGCTGCAAGAATTTGCTGGAGGCGTATTATTTCAGACCCTAAAGCTTTAATGTGAATACAATTACTGATTATCATGGAAATGTTATTTGTTCAGGAAAGCTGTTTCTGGGACCACCACGGCTGTTCCAGGAACTGCAGGAGTTACAGCATGATCTTTCTGTGGTAGAGGAAGTCACGTTGTTGGTGGGCACCTTGCAGGGATCGTACCAGGTAAAATCCTTAATCATCACTCTGTTGCACATCTGATCAATTTCTGACTGTCAGCGGATGATTCCCTTCTTAATAGGGATGTGTAAAACATATTTTCATAGTTATCTGAATGACTAGTTGTTCTTGAAAGGACAGTTCATTTAAAAGTCTTAATGTACTCACCTTCATGTTGTCCTTTATTTATTCTTTGGAACACAAAAGAAGATATTTTGAGAAATGTGTTTCGTTTTGTCCATACTCTGAAAGTCAATGCTTGGACTCCAGTGTTTCTCGACATGCTTTCTTTTGTGTTCTGCAAAAGATCGATGAGAGATGTGAGATGCAAAAGATGGCAAGAGCTAAATATGAGTACTATTTGTAACTTCTGTTTACCATACGAGTATATGAGTCATTTTTGGGTGAACTATCCAATTAAGGAACCCCTTAGGCTTTTTATAGAGATGTCTCCACTAGACACCGATCAGGTGTTGCCCAAAACATTGCTTAAAAAAACTTTTGCTGATAATTTACTCATCCCCATGTCATCCAAGATGTCCATGTCTTTTTTTTTCAGTTGAAAAGAAATTAAGGTTTTTGATGAAATCATTCCAGGATTTTCTCCATATAATGGACTTCAATGGGAACCAAACGGTTCAAGGTCCAATTGAGAGTTTCAGTGCAGATTTAAAGGGCTTTAAATGACACCAGACAATGAATAAGGGTCTTCTAACGAAACGATCGGCCATTTAAAAAATAAATAAAAAAGTTTAAGTTTTATAAGCACAAATGCTCACCTTGTTTTGTTCTGTGTTGAGCGTACGTGACTCTCCTGTTCAAACTCGTTCATCAAAATGAACAAATCTTTTCTCGAGTCAAGACTCGAAGGGTCCTAGATAAGACCCTTATTCATCGTCTGGTGTCGTTTAAAGCCCTTTGAAGCTGCACTGAAACTCTCATTTGGACTTTGAACCGTTTGGTTCCAAATGAAGTCAATGAAGAAAATCCTGCAATGTTTTCATCAAAAAACTTAATTTCTTTTCGACTGAAGAAAGAAAGACGTGGACATTTTGGATGACATGGGGATGAGTAAATTATCAGCAATTTTTTTTTTTTTTTAAAGTGAACTACTTTTTTAAATCATGTATATTTCATAATTTATAGTTACAGATTTGTATTGTATTTTTATGTCATTCATTTAATGTTTTTCCCTATGTTAAAAATGTCATACTTAAAACATTTGTTTTTGTAACATTGTTTCTGAACTTTTTTTAATTTGACTATTTGAGCTAGGTAGAATAAGATAAGCTCTTCCACAATTTTCATCAAGAAAATGTAAATATTTAAAAACAAAATAATTAAATTTACATCTAACCTGACTAATATCCAAAGTTTACTGACAGCTATTTGAAATATATACGCTAAATATCTGCAAACTTTGCACATACATCTAGTCCACACACTAAAAAGAACAGATTATGTTTAATAACAGAAACATTGCTCACAGCAGGCGATTCCAAGTTCGACGGTAATTGTTTTGAAATGTATTGTTGAAGACAATTTGTAACAAAAGCTTGGCTGTTCTGTGAAAGGGAAGAATTTAGAGATGCAACTTCTCTGAGAGAGTTTACCGTGCTCACAGTGTGCTAACACCCTCAATGCGGTAGACTTTTTGTATAATGCATAATAAAGGTATTCTGTTATGCATTTTCATATATCCTTCGTTGTTACATCTGAAATTGGTTGTTTATCATGTATTTTAACGTATTTTACTTTATAAAGATGTAGCAATGTATTATAATATATTATAACTGGGGTTACAATTATTCATTAAATCATACAATGCATTATGAGGTGTGCTACAAGGCATAATGAATGGATTTCAAAATACTTTTAAAGGCTTTAAGTAAAGTGTTACCAAAGTTTCTTCTGTAAATCCATTCCTTTTAAAGCACACCTGCTAAAAATGTTGAAACTGCTTTTTTGACCTCTCTATTTGAATAGCTAATTGTAATAGCTATAATAATACCTATTCATGGTCCCTGTGTGAGGCTCTTTCGCTCTCTAACCTCTCTCTGCGCTTATTGTGTTGTTAATATCAAAATCGAGGTGCTAATTGTGGTAACCGGTGCTTAGTCAGTCTGACAGCTGTCTCCCGTAAATGTGACTGTGTGCGTGTACAGAATCTCAACACTACGGTGGGACAGGACTGGTGCATGGCTCTTCAGAGGCTCATCCGCATCAAAGAGGACGAGATCCAGTGTGCCAACAAGTGCCGTCTACGGCTGATGGTTCCTGGGAAGCCTGACAAGTGAGTGTCGACTACCCACTGAATGCCAGTGGGCACAGGTTACGCAAAATAGAGCTGTGCATTAAATTCCCTTCAAATGTGGGCGGATGTGACAGTTTCTCTTACTGAAACGCATTCATCCATTTCATCACACTTTTACCAGATGGATTTACATTTTTTGGATTTGTACTTTGGAGTTACTCTATCACTCCAAAAGACCTTTGTTGATCAAATGGAAGTTTAAACAGGCTGAACTAAGAGACTTCTAAGACTTCTGGTCATGAAGTCTAATTTGGGTTGCCAACTGTCCCGAATTTGCCGGGACGTCCCGATTATTAGGCCTACGGTAATTTATTTGTCCTGTACGGGACCTCTCTTGTCCCGTTTATTGAGTGCTACGCTGATCTGACTGATACAACAGCAACACGACACTTGTCGTCATCCAATCACACGCTTCATCCAATTTATTGGACCATACCAATACATTTTTTTTGGGACAAATTATTTGATTTGCGAACAGAATCCTCAGCTGTCTGGTCACTCCCGGTTTAATCCGGTCTCGTGCTAACGGCAAATCCCTTTCGCTGTCCGGCCGGGTTTTGATTTCGGCAAATGAGTTTCGATGAATTTAAACAACGTGATTATTGTTCATGAGTCCAACTTCCAGCCATGCAAGAAAACATTAAATATTCCTGAGAGAATGATATGCTGATGTGATTTGCCGCCCAAGAAACATGTCGATTATTAATGTTTTTTAAAAAAATAAGTCAGGATTATTTGATGAATAGAAGGTTCAAAGGAGATTTATGCAAAATAAAAAAGCTTTTGTAACATTATAATGCGTCCTTGCTGAATAAAAGTAGGCTTTCATTTCTTTAAAATCTAGTGTGTTACAAAAGCTTTCTATTTCAGATAAATGTTATTATATTGAGCTGTTTTGTGTGACCTTAAAGTTTGTTTTTGAATGAAATTGTACATAACAGGTTAAGCAAAACAAATGTGTTTATATCTGAGAACCTTTTCAACACATACAAACCTGAAATGACATATACTGTGTGATACAGTTGAAATATTTTGAGTGTCTCTTATTTTCTTGGAAAGAACCACGAGTGTCCCGCATTTTTCTTTTTGGAAGTTGGCAACACTAATGGACCATTAGTGTTTAAAGCAGTGGTCTTTGACCTTTGTTAGGCCAAGGACCCCCTTGGTGGTTAATGAGACAGAGCAGGGACCCCCTGTTACTTACAGCCTTTGCATTATTATTATTATAGTCTAGCATTATATTTATGTTGCTTTCAAATAAATGCCCTCCTTTTGAATATTTTATTCATCCAAAAAAAAAAAAAAAAAAATTTAGCACAGTTTCCACAATAATATTAAGCAGCACCACTGTTTTAATCATTGATAATAATAATAATAAATGTTTATTGTGCACTAAATCAGCATATTATAATGATTTCTGAAAGATCATGTGACACTAAAGACTGGAGTAATGAAGCTGAAAATTCAGCTTTGCCATCAGCGAAATAAATTACATTTTTAAAAACATTAAAATAAAAAAATAGTTATTTTAATTTGTAGTAATATTTCACAATATTTCATTAATTTTTATTCAAGTAAATGCAGCATAGTCATTACATTGCTATTAAACACCATAGCGTGAAAAGCACAATGAAAGCTTTGGGTGAAATTAGCTAAATATTGTTTAATGCATAAAGCATATTATTTTGAGATCAAACAGCAATTGCCGGACCCCCTGCCGTACCGCTGTGGACCCCCTGTTGAAGACCCCTGCTTTAAGCTGAATTTTGTCTTTTGTTGTTGCCTTACTTTTTTCCCTTTTAGCAGAACCAAACTCTTTTGACTCTTGGCACAAATACAGCTGTACAATTTTAGTCGTGCGTGGAACTGAAAGAGGCTTTGTTTCACTTGGATTTTGATTGTGTTAAATCCCTCTTGGATTTTCACAGTTTGTGCGTGTGTGTGTGTGTGAATCTCTTGACAGGTCTGGCCGTCCAGTCAGTTTCACCGTGGTCTTAGGCACGCCCAGTCCAATTAGCAAAATCTCCTGGGTCAATCGCCTGCATCTGGCCAAAATCGCCCTGAGTAAGTGTGGCCTCTCACACATGTTTTTGACATGAATCTTTCACTTTTCATTTTCATGGGTTCATTCTCGTGTATAAATGTGTTAGTTTTTAGCTTTCAGTTTCAGTGACAGTATTGAGCCTTTGGCTAAGCTTATTACTGTATGTGTAGGAGAAGAGAACTTGCCTGGATGGGTGTGTGTAGAGGACGATGAAAAGACTAAGCCTCCATTCTGGTGCCCGTTACTGGCCTGCCGAGTGCCTGTGTTTGCCCCAAAAGTGCAAGATCTGAAGGTAAGTGAGAGATATCCAACCACTCCAACAGATTTTGCATTTGTGTATAATTAGTAAAGAACAGAGTTGAGAGAAACTATCCAGCTACACACAGATGTTATATGTCGTTGTGTTTTGTCATTTTGTCACTTTTTGCCTGAAAAATTAAGGTTCTGTCATAATTTACTCACCCTCATGTTTTGTAAGTCACATGTTAGTGGTTAAAAGTCTGACGTGCTGTTCTACTTATAGAATAGAAAAGAAAAAATGAGATCCGTTTCTCTGAGACAAGATGTTTTCATGGGTATGCTGGGGGTCTGCAGATATTAAGCATTTATTGTTAATTATTCATTAATTATCAAAAACTTTTAACATTTATGTTTTGGAATACTATTTATGGGTTGAATAAAAATTCTTTGGAATAATATTTATTAATATGTGTCATATATATAAATATATTTAATATAATATATTAGATTTAATTCATAAGGTAGACATTTCATGTTTTTAGAATATATTAAAATAATAATATAATATTATAAAAGTAATATAGTATTATATTTAAAAAAAACTTCCCTTTGGGCAACTTGATTAAAACACAAATATTCCATAATATGTAATAACTTCTCTCACAGAGAAAACTATTTTCTTATTAATGGGTCTTTGCACATGAAAATATGTAGCTGTTTAGGGGATCCCTCTCAAGTTCGAAAACCCCTATCTTATGCAACAATGAGATTAAATCTTCTCAGATTTTTATGGAAAAGACCTTAGATTTCAGTAAGAGCTCTACTTCTTGTACTGTATTGCAACAATAGTCTCGTTTGTATCTGTTTATTTATCTTACAACATTATAGGACTTAATATTGAATGAACCTTTTCTGCAAACTGAAAGAGCAACCATCTAAACAATGTTTTTCCTGTATCTGCTGGATACAGAATTTTTTTTTCCCCTTTGGGTAGTCAGCGTTTGATCTAAGACAAGTCAGAGCGTACTCAAATTAACATTCAGACATTCATTGGTATGCATGCAGAAGTCTGTAACTGACTGCTTACTGCTTGACCAACATCCACAACTTTTATCTGTCATATCAGTACTGCACACCATGGAGAACTGGCAATCTTTCTAACACAGCATTTGCAATCAGGCAGGGTGTCTGAACCAAACACATGTTGCCTTACATTTACATAGAGCTTTGATCTTATTTCATTCGGCATTTCTTTTCTACACCTCCAGGTCTGTGTGCAACTTCACAACATCTGGTTGGGTCTTTTGATCCACAGGACTTCACATTTTTTAAGTCTAGTTTTGATTATCTTTGTTGGTTCTGTTCTCCCATTAGCTTTTATAGTACTATGTTTGGTCCTAGAACTACCATTGTGTTGAAGTTAGTATCTCAATATTCATTCTCAATGAGTGGCTTGTTGATTTCTACAGTGTATTCAACATAGTTTTTGAGTTTTGGATTTGCCTCTAAGATACTGTTATCTAGCTGTAACATATGAGGACGACTTCAGCATCACTAAGAATGTGTTGAAAGCTCCAAATCATCAGTAATGTTTTACACTGGATGCCATCATGTTTCAGAAAAAAAGTGAGTTTATAAATGTTTGGATTTCCAACATTCGTAGCTATATAGTCATTTCCAGCTTCAAAGAAGCAAAAGTTTCTATTTGTAAAGTAGACAAACAATGTAGCCTAAGGATAACCTGCAATGGCGCAAATGTAATAAAATACAATATATTTTACCAACACTCATCAGTATAGTTTCTGGTCACGTCTTCTCATTGTCCACAAAATACGGGTGTGGGTTTAAATGCTTCTGGTTCATTAGCTCTGTCTACCTGACAATTATGAAATGATTGTCTTCCCAAATCCCTAATGTCCCATAGCAAATGTGTTCCATAGGAAGCAATGTAACAAATGCTTCACAGCTCATTTGCTGCCTCTGAATATGCTTTACTATTCTGAAGGAGTGATGCAATCATCCTTTAATGATTTCTTTCCATCCCGCGATCAAGTCTGGATGTGTGGCTGATGCGTCTTCTGGCTGCTTTGGTTGTCACTCTTATAAATCTCACATTCTGATCCTGCACCTGATGCTTTTGATGGTGGATGTTCTTTTTGCCTTGCATGTGTACTACTTTGAAGTCATACGTCTGCAGCCTTAGGACCCATTGTTCATTGCTGGCAGAGGGTTTAGATTAAGGACTAAATATAGTCCCTTGTATTTTAGTCTGTGATCAAATCAAACCTTCTCCCACAAGCTAACTCTTCACTTTCTGTACGATTACATTTGCATTCAGCTTGCGTTTTCAGCTAGCGTGTATACATCTTCTCTCTTTGGTACTGAACAAACACTCGTCTTAACCTTCGGAACATGCATCTGCTTTCATCTGTATTCTGTCATCATCCTTTTTGAAGTACACTCCAGTGCCAGTCTTGCCCAAAATGAGTTTGAATATGTTGCTGTAGCTCACAAAACCCT
Organism: Pimephales promelas; assembly: GCF_988280905.1. Classification (NCBI taxonomy): domain Eukaryota; kingdom Metazoa; phylum Chordata; class Actinopteri; order Cypriniformes; family Leuciscidae; genus Pimephales; species Pimephales promelas. The sequence goes on along the minus strand of NC_142788.1, from coordinate 18,102,938 downwards.
AGAAGAAATGTCTTCATAGCTCACGCACTCTCTGCTGTTGATTTGATTCCTTGCTTTGCTTCCATGTTTTCAGTATACTCATTTATCTAAATATAATACTTTCTATAAAGAACCCTTTTTAAGGGTTCAATAATAAGTTATAAAAATGTGGTTTGCTGTTGATTGCTGTCATGACACTCACGAACAGTACATGGTCCAACTTGATATATAATATTATTTTACTTTGGTTGGCTGAATAGCAAAGAAATTGTAATTGGCTGCTTCCTCGCTTTTTCTGCAGGAAGCTGATCTCTGGTGACATGTCTATTTTTTTTATTTTTTTTTATCATTGTTGGTAATGACCTGGTAAGCCACATGATTTTTGTCAATGAACCATGTGTGGCTCATGAGCCAAAGGTTAACGACTGCTACACCATCTCCCTTCAGGGGCTAACTGGACTATGCTAACAAGCCCTGATGTCTTGCACAGTTTTCTCCCAGTGCGCAACAAGAAAAGTTTTGAGCAAGCCAATTAAAATCATTGTTGAATATTGGGTAAGATTCTTACATTCCAAGAAAAGTCCAAAGCAAAGTTGAAGAGATATCCCTTGTCATCATCACAAGATAAGCTTCTAGAGACCATATACATTGAAGCATCTGTGTTTATATTTGGGAACACAAAATTTATGCGACACAATACATCCGAAGAAGCTCTTAAATATTACCTCTATAAAAGACCTGCCATAACTTTTTTGTGGGAAATGTTTGATGGTAAAAAGAGTGTGGGTGGAAATACCTTCGTTACTGCAGATTAAAAGCAAGGCAGATCTGCGGCTTCTAGAGAAGATGCAGGAATAGACAAGCGGATGCTTATGTGATGTGAAGTTTAGTCTGTGTTCAGGATGAACACCCATGAGACAAACGTGGATGTGTCTAAATCCACCCCCCATATTATCAGTACAAAAAAAAAAGTTACAATGAGCTCTGAGATCGAAAGCTGAAATGAGGACAATACAAATCTGTTATCAGGTCATTAGGACTCATCTGGTTTAAAAGGTTTTCTGTTTTTTGTGTGTGTGAAATTTACAGTAAGATGCAGCAGCACAACATTTTTAGCACATTCTAAAGGAAAATGACAAGCCTGACACAGAACCTGTATAAATAATTCCAGTGGGCTAATTCATGTACATATTAAATATTCTGCCTGTTTTTTCCATGGAGGGGAAAATGTGAATAAAAGCCTTGGCCCCAGTAGATTGCTTAAGATGAAAAGGGGCTCCGTTCCCACTGTGCATATCCAGGAAGAGCGAGTTTGCAACGAAATTTTGCACATCAGAGTGCTGAACATCAGGCTCACAGCAGGAGAGGGACAGCAGCAGCCTGCGATTCCCACACAATAAGGTCTGTTTCATCTAAACAGGTCATCCTCTTACCCTGGAAATGTGCTATAGGCTAATGTGTCATGACAATGTAATGGGTTCTCATTACATTATAGATTAAACCTGTCCATTCCCACTATTTTAATTACTGATGTTGTGTTACTTGCCGGTCCAGTTTAGTGAGCACTGTAAAACAGTAATCAATCGACTTAACTTAAGCCTTTAAAACCTAAACCCGTTCCCTTAAAATGGAGTAAATAAACCTCATGGGTAATTGAAAAAAATTAAGTTATTTGAACTTAATATTTTAGAGTAATTCATTTTAAACCCTAAAAAGGGTTAACTTCTACAGATTTGTAGCTAAAAGTGGAGAAATGGCTGTTGTTGGCTATACTTTAATGCCATAGCTGAGGATAAATCTGTTTTAAAGGAAAGTTTGAAACTCGATGACAGGACTTGAGTGTGTGCAAAATGATTTTTAAGCAAAAAAAAAAAAACTGTAATTATGGTCTATTCAAACTGCTAAAAAGGAACAATAAGTAAAATAAAAAAATAGAAAGTACTTACAAAAACCACCAATTACTAGAGCTTTCAAGCTTCAAAAAGCTTTGTGAAAGTACCAGGTAAGTGGTCCAAATTACTCAATTGTCATTTTTTTTTGGGCAAAGTATTACTTTAATAGCAACCCAGGAACGAGTTAATAAATTTCTCTGTATTTTGAGTCATGTTACACTTGATACACCGTGATATGTACTGGAAGTATCTTGACATGACATGGCAAAACATTCACTACATACAGGCACAAAAGCTGTCACTGGGGTGGTACCCTTTCAACAGGTACACCTTTGTGCATAATGGTACTTAAAAAGGTACATATTGGTACCAAAAGTGGACATGTTATTACCTAAGTGGTACATATTATAACCTTCTGAAAGGGTCAAATGACAGCTTTTGAACAATTTGAGTGTAGCATTATGAAACAAAATCCAAACTCTTAAAACCTTTGTTCTTCTCATGAGCTGTAATTACAAGGAGCTTATATTACTACAACATGTGCTGATTGATGTGTTGTCTTTCTGTGGTAAACAGCGTAGGCCTACTCTTAATTAAGAATAACAGTGTTGGCAGAGGTGGGTTTGTCACTAGACATATGGGCCGTTGATGATTAAACCTGGAATAATAGCTTGTTTGGCTTGTGCATAAATTATATGTGAGTGAGTGGCAACGGGTGTTTAATAACCTTGTCTGTCTAATGTGAGCCAAAACACCCTGCAGTTAAATAACTTCTTTTACTTCTCTTTTCAAGCCAAGTGCTGGCTATGGTCACCAGCCCCATTTAGATATGCAGAAACTCAGCATGCATATAACATGGACAAAAACGTAACAACCATGCTTTGCGTAGCCTAAAATAAAATAAAATGAATTGAAAGAATCTGAAATCCCTTTCATACCACTTTCTGAAACTGTTACTGAGGGGAAAATCAAAAGATGTGCATCATATTTATCTTGCCCTATTTAAAGTCTTCAATCAAAAGAACAAAACAAAAGAAATGTATAATTCTGTCCTCTAGTTTAGATAATCCTTTGGCTCTGAGTTGGCTTTTTGAACATGCAAAAAACAGTCTTTCTTTGATCCCACTGTTGCAGTACTCTAATGATCATGTTTTTCAACAAAATGTGGATTCAACAGGATTTTAAGTCTTGACATGAGACAATTCAGTTCACTTAGTGGCCATCTTGGCAACATCCCCAAGCAACTATGTCAGTAATAGGCTTGCAATAATAGCTACATACAGGATGATGAAAAAAATCAAATGTGTCAGGGTTTCTGACATCTCTCTGAGCTCAAGCTTAAGTTATGTGAGTAGTGACAGAATGCCATTTTGATTATTATCAAATAATTCCTGTTGTCAAAATTGGGCCTTTCTTAATGCTTGCCTTCATGACATCGAGCCTCGAGATGCTTACTTACCTTTTTTGTTGACCGACACCATTACCTCTTGTTAATTTGAAAAATAAAAGTGTAGTTGCATCAGAATCGTGTCTTAGACATACAAAAATATATATATAAATATATAAATTGTTTAATTTAAATTGCTATATTTATATACACTACCAGTCAAAAGTCTTGAATCTGTAAGATTTTTTTATGTTTTTAAAAGAAGTCTGCTCACCAAGGCTGCATTTATTTGATTAAAAATACAACAACAAAATTGTATTGTTAAATATTATGGAAAGTTAATGCAATGACAATATGAAATTTTCTATTTGAATATATATTCTAAAATGTGATTTATTGAATTTTCAGTAAATTACTCCAGTCTTTAGTGTCACATGATCCTTCAAGAATCATTCTAATATGCGGATTTGATGCTCAAAAAACAGTCATTATTATTATCAATGTTGAAAACAGTTTTTTCAGGATTCTTTGATGAATAGAGAGTTTAAAAGAATAGCATTTGTCTGAAATAGAAAGCTTTTTTAGAAGGGTGTGGGGGGGGGGAATCATTACAAAAGATTCAAATAATAAGAACTGAAGACTGGAGAATTGATTCTGAAAATTAATCTTTGATCACAAGAATAAATTACACTTTAATATATATTCGCATAGAAAACAGCTGTTTTAAATTATAATAATATTTCACAATATGACTGGGTTTTATTTTTTTTAATCAATGCAGCCTTGGTGAGCAGACTTCTTTTTAAAACATTAAAAATCTTTACTACTTTGGTACGGTGTATATATAATTTAAATGACTTTTTAGCATTGCAATTGAACTCTTTTAATGCTGATTTTAATGCTTTGTCTTGTTTTTTTCCCAGTTGCAGGCTGCCCTATATAACCCTGTCCACTGTGCACTTCTTGGTTTTTCTGCCGCCAGCACATCCTTGCCTCAGGGCTACCTCTGGGTAGGTACATTTTTGCACAATGACAATATCTTTTCTTCTTTATAAATCAATCTGCCCACTTGTGCTGGAATATCATACTACAGTATCTCTGTACATCTCAGATGATGCACCTGGGGGTCCGTCACCTCATCTTTGACACAAACATTTGAAAAGTCTACCTCTGACGAGGGCTGTCATCAGTACTGTACAAGAGAGAACATTTTTAATTTTGAACCCCAAAAAAGCTACGGACTGTAGCTTTAAACATAAGTTGCCTCTGCAATGCACAGTATTCAGTTTATATTTTAGAAATATCACACAAAGTAGAGTACCATTCTGAATACTCATTACACTTTATAGATATTGCATATTATTTGGTAGTAAAATGTTATTGTAGAGAGATGGTATGTATATTTTGAAAAACATTTCCAACTGCTTTTAATCACTTAATTAGAAGCACCACAATTACTCATTTGTACTGTGTGTGAAATACTGTCTTGCTGTCTTCACGCCAACTTGAGCACTCGAGTCAAATCGAACAAAGAAAAGTGGTCAAGTGCGAAGACTGAAGTGTAGGTATTGGGACAGGTCTGTTGTTTTGTTCCTGAATGAATTGGTCTGTTTGAAAGAATCAGTTGAATGAATGATCCAATGACTCATTCATCATAACAGTGTAACATGCAGAAGGAGTCCTATCAAAATGGAGATAAACAGTGAAAAGTCTCTTGTATAATTTCCAATAAAAAGTTTCGAGGCCATGAACCAGTTCTCAAATCTGACTAAATCGCAACTCCTACATGGAAACGTACTTTTATGTGATATTTTTCTTTCGACTTACAGCTTTTCCGCCTGTAAGTGATCGTAGCAGGAGCTCCTCAAAAAAACACTGTTAGAATAGTTTGATCGACATTTAAAAGAAAAGGGAAGCAGTATTAAAAGTTTCTCGAAAGGCAGCTCTAGAAACAAACATCAAGTATTCCACATCAAAAGAGAATCTATAAATCATTTATCTCATGACTGTGCTTCCACGTTTTTTTTTCTTCCATCTTTTTTTGCCTGCAGCCTCTCAGAGGGCCATGTCAGTGAGTTCAGTCACTGGATGTCCTCCTTCTCATGTTTGTTTTCTTTTTGTTGTCTCTTCCACTGCACAGGTGGCTAGTAGGGGTGACGACTCCCATGGGCAGGTGGAGATTTTCTCCCTTAACCGACCCACTCCTCGCTCTGTCAAGAGTTTCTCTCTAGGTTCCCCGGTGCTTTGTCTGGAGTATATCCCAGAGCCCAGTACCGATGAAGAACTGGAGACACAGACCTCTGAAGTTCTTTCCAAGATCGGCAACACCATCTGTGTAGGATTATTGGATGGCAAGTAAGTCTTTTTGAATATGTACCTTTATTGGTCTGCAGGCATTACCTTGCTAATTTTATGCAGAAAGTCCGAATTAATAGCTTTTTTCCCCTTTGGAAAAGCTTGTAACATTGCGTGTTTGTTTTTCAAGCATCCTGGTTTATGGAAGTGTGGACTCTGCTGCTCAGTGTCTGCTAACATTCTGTAACCCTGAGGGCTGCCCGGTTCTGTGCCTGAAACATGCCTCCAACTTTCTGTTCGCTGGACTGAGTAATGGAAAAGTTGCCATTTACAACAGAAAGAGTGAAGGTAGAATCATTTTATAGTGTAATTTTCAGTTTAAATAGCAATGAAAGGGATTTGTGTCATTCCAAACCTGTATGACTTTCATTTTCTGTTCTGAGCAACATAAAAAAAAGTGAATGGTCACCAAAACTGTTTGGTTACCAACATTCTGCAAAATATCATCTTTTGTGTTGCGCATTGAAACTACATGAGTAAATAATGACATCATTTCATTTTTTGGATGAACTTTAATTAATTCTACAATGTTTTGTTTTTCCATTTACTTTGGATTTACAGTTGCAGGAAGCAGTGAACTCTTGAATTTATGCATAAATTGGTCCTAAAATTCATCTAATCTTCAACAAAAAACAAACACAACAACACACAAGCAATGACCCCATTGCTTTTATTGGGCACACCATATAACCATTCACAGGGCAGGGTGGGAAAAAGTATTTCCTCTGTACAAAATCATTTCAGTTCAGCAATATTCTTGGGATGTCTGGTGTGAATCACTCACTTGAGCTCATGCTAAAGCATCTCAATGAGGTTAAGGTCAGGACTGAGCCACATCAGATGGTGTATTTTGTATATGATTTAGTCCTGTGCTTGAAATGGGTGTCCTGTTGAATCTCTCGACTTCTGAGTTCCAGTTGGCGAACAGATGACCTAACATCCCCCTGCAAAATGACCTGATAAACCAGGGAAGTGATTTTTCTGTCAATGATGGAAAGCTGTGTTGATCCCGAGGCTGCAAAGCCCCATGATGTCCCTCCATCCCAGTTTTTCTTAAGAGCTGCTAACTACTTTCAAACACCTTTGGCTTCTTCTGTCCACATAATATTTAGTAGGGCTGACAACAATCCAGGTTCATACTGTATATAAGCTACTCCTCCATGCCCAGACTCTAAATTTTTGGGATTTCAAATTAGATAACACCCTTTCGTGGGAATTCGTAACTATTTTATGTTTTGGAGAAATGGTGGCTAATCTCATTTTGCACATTTTTGTACCAGCTAGACCCGATGGGGTGTAGTACAAATCTTACATCATACAAATTTATTCAAAATCTGCACCTTGTAAAATAGTTATGTAGTCGGGGTTGGGGTTATTAACAAAGAAATATGTTAAAAGGTTAGTTCATCCAACGACTTCATCCAAATTTTGTCATTTACTCACCCTCATGTCATTACAAACTTGAATGACTTTCTTTCTTCCGTGGAAAACAAAAGATGTCTTTTTATCCATATATGAGTGTCAATGGGCTCCAGTTTGTTTAGAACTCCAGGTGAAAGGTTCACATATTAATTATTATATAATTAATATGCTTAATATTCTCTCTGAATCTACTGTTACATTGTAAAAGATGTGTAAATATTAGCCGTTTCCAGTAGCAGGTCTAAATCCAGCATGTATTTTGTGGTTACAGAGGGGTTGTGGGATCCAGATTCCTGCAGACATGTGGTTATTGGATGTGCGCCCGTCCTCAAACTCCTCCGAATAGACGAGTATGTGTGGGCCAGCTGTGCCAACCAGGTCTCTGTGATTGAGGGCTCCTCTCTCAAGACTCAGGTATACACCCACATGTGATAGACATTAGATCCTTCTCCTCTGAGAAATGTGTTGAATGGGATTCCACCACCTTCACAATGAAGATGCAGTGTCGCGTCACCTATCAAAGCTCGAGATCTGTTTTTAACAAAGGTTGGTTTAGGAAATCTTAAAATGATTCTTTTATTTCAAAGTTTTACATTTAATTTTTCTGTAAAGACGGCTTCCTGTGCTAGATGCATTATGAGAGAGCATCTTAAGCCACACAAAAAAGGTATCCTCCCTGTAGAAGCCCAACAGCATGTTAGGGTGCTAGCCTTTGATCACTTCTGACAGCTGAGCCAACCTCTCTATTTTGCCGCAAGGAGAGCACCCTCCCTCTGCCTTCCTGATGCTTAATATCAGGATTAAATTCAGCTTTGGAAGTTCAGTTCAACCGGAAGATAAGTTGTGGGTACTCAAATGGACACGTCAGCCTGTTTACGTGTGCGAGTCAATAGTTGTTTTCACCTATAGAGGAAGCATCTGTCAGAATATCTGTTGTTAAACAGAGCGAAGGTGCAGGAAGTACTGGCATACACTGCAATTGTATGGTTCGGAAAAAATAGCTCCGTAAGATAAACAGCAGGGCATATGATTTATGTTGTAGAAATAGAGCTTGCTATGAAATATTATGGGTGCGAAATTGTCAAACCATTTTAACATTAATAATATTTATAAATATTTTGTATAAACAAATATTAATATGACACAACTAACCCCAGTAAAAATGTGCCAACTTGCACCAAACTGACATTTATAAACAGTGTGTATATGTATACACACACACACACACACACACACAGTACTGTTTAAAGGTTTGCGGTCAGTATGGTTTTTATTTGTTTTTAATGTCTCTTATGTTCACCATGGAGGCATTTATTTAATAAAAAAATACAGGTGTGTATATTAACAGTTGACAACTTACCTCAATGAAAAAATTAGACAACTTTAATATTTTGTAAAATAATTTAAAAATAAGTATATTAGAAAATGCTCAGATTCTAAACATTGTATATGATAATTGCCTTGTAGTGTTATTACTCTGACTGTGGTGCTTTTTTGCACTAAGTAATCCATAAAAAAATGCACTTAAAAAAAATTATCCATTTCCTAACCATTTTTAGTGGATCCAAGTGGATTTACTCATTTAAGCTTTTATGGTTTCCCTTAACAGTTGATGTAATATTCCCAGCCTCACACACCCAAACTGACTTTAATTGGGCAGTATATAGTCTGACTGTGAATTATACCCACTTTTGAGTCAAGAGTGTTGGCCTAAACTTTGATGATTTTTTTATTCCCCCCTAAATCTACAATTCCTCTCTCTTTTGTTATGCATTTTCTTAATTTTTTTGTATCTTTTATGATTGCCAGAGTTTTGAAGTTCATCCAGACCCTATGGTTAGTGTGAGCCACATGGTGCGCGCTGGAGGAGGGGTGTGGATGGCGTTTTCAGAGGGATCATCTTTACGTCTGTTTCACACAGAAACATTGGAACATCTTCAAGAGATCAACATTTCAACACCCTCTGCATATTTGAGCCCTGGCAAGTCCAACATGTGATTATGGTGCAGGATTTCATTTCAGTATGACGATGTTTTGGCACACAGGCCCTGAAAGGGGGCACAAGTATCAGGTGTCAAGATTCACAAAAATGTTTGAAACGAGTAGTGAAATTGGAAAAACAAATATATTTATTTTTATTTATACATAATTAAATAAAAAATAAAATAAAAAATGTGACAATTTATCATACTTTTTTTCATAGGTAAAAAAGCTGTGTGTGTAACCAGCCTGCTCATCTGCCAGGGGCTTCTATGGGTGGGCACAGCTCAGGGCATTATTGTCACCCTGCCAGTGCCCAGACTGGAAGGCATCCCCAAAATAACAGGTGAGCCATAATTAAAACAAAACAAAATTATTGCATCTAAGGCTTCTTTTGGTTTACAAACACAAAAGCCACTTTTCCACCATCGGGCCAAAGTGTTCTCTTTGCTTAACCATTCCAGCCGGTATGGATATGGTTTAATTGTGCGGCTGATAACGAACCTCTTTTGAATGTAATATAAAACTGCTAAACTGTTCCTCTTTCCCATCAGGTAAAGGGATGACCTCACTCAATGCTCATAGCGGCCCCGTTGAATTCTTGCTGGCAACCTCCAGCGTTTTACCTCAAGATTTCCTGAAGCGAGATTCTTCCACGGAGGGTGCGGATTCAAATATTGGAGGTGAGGATAAGGAGGCGACAAATTCCTCTCAGGAGTCGCTCCAGCAGGCGGATGGCTCTTCTCAGGGAGAGGCTAAAGCCAAAGGAGTGCTGCTGCAGTACCACCTCCGCTCTACCTCCCAGCTCCCAGGAAAAGTCCTGACGGGCCGGCCTGAGGAATCGTCCAACTCGACCCAGGAGTCTCTGGAGCACAGCCTAGAGGACGGCTCCATCTATGAGCTGAGCGATGACCCCGATGTTTGGGTCAGAGGACCTGGGCCCTCATTTAAGGAATCAGCACGTATTAGGGAGAAAGTGACTTCAGCCGCCGTTATATCCGGTGGAAAAGGGTTCCGCCGACTTGCTAGCCCCTCTAACTCGCATGACTCAAGTGAGAACACGCTCATGGTCTGGCAATTGCCCATGACAGTTTGAGGAACTAATGAATTCTTCATCCTTTGGCTTTCATAAGGTGTTTTTGCAGTGATTTTGGAGGGAGAATTGGATCATTGAAGGACAAACAGACTGTAAACCTGTATTTGTATGGTTTATGGGGATTATTTATTCCACTTCTCCTCCTGAAGTTTTTTTTTTTTAAGTAAACGAGGGGCAAGTTTAATCAATATTACGCCACAAATGCTGTTGATTGAACTGGAATATTCCTGTAAAAGGATAGTTCTCCCAAAATTGAAAATTCTGTCACCATTTACCTCAAGTTTTTCCAAACCTGTATGAGTTTCTTTCTTCTGCTGAAAGCTAAAGGCGATATTTTGAAGAATATGGATAACCAAACAGTTGATACGCTCTATTGAACAAAAAAACAAAAAAAAACAAAAAACTATGGAAGTCAATGGTGCCCATCACCTGTTTGGTTATTCTTATTCTTCATAATATCTTCTTTTGCGTTCAGCAGAAGAAATAATAAAAATCATACAGGTTTGGAACAAGGTGAGTAAATGATGACAGAATTTCAAATTTTGGGTTAAACAGCACTGTTCAATATTCGTCTATCATAATAATAGTATGCACTCAGTCGGCTAAATAACGCACCACATCTAAATATGATTTAATCTCACCTCTTGAAAATATCACTAAACGACTGATAGCACCAAATCGCATGCAAGGAATCAGGGTAAGTGAAAAAAAGTTTTGTTTTTGCATATGTAATACATAAAGTAATCCTTAGTATGTATCTGAGTATTGGTTGTGACCCAATTCTTTCTTGTTTAAATGAAAAAAGATATTTTTTATGCATCACCACCAAAGTGGTGTGCACTGAAAGTAAGGTTGAATATATGGAGTCAGTCTATTTAAATGTGTTGTAACGTTATTTTAGTGTAAAATGTGATTGGGAGAAACAAAGTCTTCGGTGTACAGTAGGTACTTGTTTCTGGTGGTTTTCATTGTTCGCAGTGTCACTTTTAAAATAAAACAATGAAATCATATTTACTATTATTGAAGTTAATGCAATTTTTCCGTTACCATAATATTTAAAAGCATTGCATTTTAAACTGACTCAACATTAAATGGTTTTGAAGTGGCATTGTGTGCGAAGACCTGCTGTAAATTAATACTGCAGAGTAATATTTTATGTTGAATCTCAGCATATTTTCTGGCTTTTATCTCTGCGCAGCCACTGCCGGCTCTCACAGTAAACATATCAGCAAACGCAGTATGGCGCAGCTCAGGCAGCGGTTAATATATGCACGTTGTGACACTAGTGCTACGTGAAGAGGGTGCCAAATCACATCTCTGGCAGGCGTGGAGTAAAACTGGCATGTCAGGATTTAAAGGAGCTGTCTAACAGTCACTCATCGGTCCGATATAAATGTTTTGTAAACAGAATGCATGCACATTTCATCTAATTATTTTGTGCTATTCCTGTGATGTCATTCAAGAAAATGACAGGATGCATTTAATTCATGCTCAGTTCATTATTAAATATAAAAGCTGCTGTGTTTGCAGAAGATAAACTTTGGTTTACTTTGAGGGGGGTCTTTTCTCTATGACAGTATGTTTCTTAGTTTTGTGGTGTGGTTGGTGAGGAGTCTTTAGTCCTTTAGTTTAGTTTGAGGAACTTTAAACCATGCTTACATCAAAGACTTCTAATTAGAGATGTTTGATTGCTTTGTGTCTGTTGGGAAATCAAGACATTCATTATTGCTAATTGAAGGACTTGATCAAGATAATGCCCCTCCTTTGTAAAACTTAAATAGAAGCACGATGTTCGCACCTCTGTGATTATGGAGGATGTGCCAATTTACTCATAAAACAACATTTTGGATGCTCTTAAATACATAAAAATGTATGGTAAAGAAATATTTTCCACCTTCATTTTTTATATAATGTTGATATGAAGAGTTCAGATGCAAAAGCCTCTAAGTGCCATTTGAAATTTTCTTCTAGAATGATCATTTTTATCAAGCTTGTATATTTAAGTTCAGTGATTTCACTTAAATGGCAATGATAAGTACCTATTAATTGTTATTTAAGTGAAATTACTGAACTTAAATATACAAGTTTGATAAAAATCATCATTAAAGAAGAAAATTTCAAATGGCATTTAGAGGCTTTTGTGTCTGAACTCTTCATATATAAATCTGAACTAAACAGCATACAATACACATAAGAGAAAAATAATATTTAAATAAAACAGAATTAGAATGTCACACAGGAACACTGTTTTTTTATTTTATTTTTTTAACTAACAAAATTAAAGACTCTATTCATCCTTTGTTCTTCCTAATATATTATTAGAATAAATACTTTTTTTGTACTGTAGCCTATGCCATTAACAGGTTTTTCTGTAGCATTTATATATATATATATATATATATATATATATATATATATATATATATATATATATATATATATTACACTAAATATCATCATTTAAATTTTTCATCTTCATTCTTCTCATCAGCTCACATATATGAGAAGAGATGTCCATGCTGAAAGAGAAGGAAAAAAATAACCCAGTTTCTAAGGAAGAATGTCCTGATCCTCTATAATCACAATACACTGATGGGTTTCTAAATGTCATTTACCATTTTAAGTTGCTAGTGCGTAATAATGACAATCCATTTAATTGGCAGTAGCTATGGTGTGCATTTAATAATCTTTGTATTTAATAAACCACAATAGCCTACTTTCACAAAAAAAATGTGCACATTAATAAAACGCATTCAATTTAATTTTAAAGAGCGATTTAATAAGCTACTTACCTTCATAAGTAAATAACATAGCGTGTTTGTTCCTGGCAGTCATTTCATCAGCGATTGCTCGAGGTTATTGAGCGCGTGGTATGACTGCGCGCGGGGGGGGGGCAAGGGCGCGCGCACGAGAGAATGAATTCATTCAAATCTGTTGCTTTGGTGAATCTCCGCCCGTCGAAGCCCCATAGAGATGCTGTTCCTGCTCCTGCTCCTTTAGAAGGATACCATGACAAATCACTGGGAGAATCGCGACGAGTTACTTAAAATTTCAGCTTTATACGGAGGATGACATTAACACAATTTTAAGATGGAATAGCTATTGACACACTTGCGCTATTGAGTGATATTAAAATATGACAAAAGAGATGAGTATAATTACTTTATCTTTGCTCCTGTGTGCTGACCTACTGGATTTCGTTAGAGGTAAGTTTTACTTGAATTATATGATATGCAGTCAGCTGTTTTGAGAAGTCCATAGACCGGAGACGCTTTGTTTTTCTACAACTCAAAATCACACTTTGAACTCGACGCTTTTATGTCCATAACTTTACAGTACAGTTTCAAAGATTTTAGTTGGTTATAAATTCCAAACCAGCTAAATCACATCTGGACTAGCTATTTACCCCCTTGTCCCACTCTATATGAATGCTATATTGTTCGAGGTGTCTTGTCCTCTCAGGTGCATTATTTGTCTAATAATTTTGATGGGTGGTTATTTTGAGGATAAAGCTTAATCTTTGGTCCTGACCCATTTTATGAGGGGTTATCTGCACTCTGAAATAATGAAACGTCATTGATTGCAGAACAATAATGCAGGAATATCTAAAGTTATTAAGAGTGAGCAAGTATATAATATCATTTAATGAATTTTGCGTTAGTGGGTGATTAGAGTTTGTCTATGCCAGCATAAGAGAGAAAGAGTGCTTATTCTGGACATGAATTGGTAATTGCAACTGCTTACTGTAACTCAATATTGCTGGCTTGCATCATGTCATGTCTCATTCCCTTGAGTCGGGCACTTAATGTCACCGGTCAGGTCATATTAGAGGTACAGAGGCTTTGGGGACTGCATCATTAGCAGTGTTTCTTTATTTAAAATGATATATGAAAGTAGTTTAAGCCTTAAAAGTGTTTACCTTAAGATCTGATTTCTATCAAAGGATTTTATCATATTCATGGTGCATATGATGACATCGAGACTTGTTTGCTTGTTTAATAAGGGTTGGAGTGTAAAGTTGAGAGAATTGGAAGTTAAACCTAAATTTAAATTATGTTGATACTTGTTCCAGTTTGGTAAAGAGCACGAGTTTACAGCAAAGATGTAACTAAATGTGAAAGATTGGGGCAAACCAAATATAAAGGTTTAAGAAAAGGACATTAAAAACCCATATTGATTGAAAAGGAATGTGAATATGTGTGTGAGGGGGGATTATGTCTCCCTCATTGTGTATAGTTAGCAATCATTGTTTAACCATTAATGATTTTTGATCCATTTCTCATCACTGAAAGGTTTAGATTGCATATGTATCATCTTCATATAGATAACACTAATGGTAAACCTGACATCTTTAATGCACTCTAACCTTTTATGTGCTTTAATGCATGTTTATATAATCAAATAGATTACTGAAATCATCTCAGTGACCCAACTAATCCCTGCACATCACCATTAACATTCCCAGCCAACTTTTACATTTCACCAGAGATTGATTTTCTCTGATTTCCAAGATTATTTCAATCTGTAAAATGTGCTTATGTGTAGTGGTAATGACATAAACCCTGAAAATGTACATGGTAAGCCTCCAAAAGGACACTCTGTAACATTTGCTCAATAAATGAAGGCATGATGAAGTAACTGAGGATCACAGGTCATCCCAGACAGTGTCCTGTGCCCCATATGGGGCGTCCTACAGAGTTACTTGGTTGATGGAGAAAAATACCACGGATTAGGGAAAGAAGAAAAACACACAGAAAAAAAAGAATAATCCATTCACTGACGTCACAGTTAAAAAAGCCAATATGGTGAAGGAGAGGGATTTTGTAGGTCAGTGAATTTGTGACAGATTATAGGCCGATTGCCTCCCACTCTGATGCCTGCACTCTTTCAATGGAACTGCAGCGCTCAGCAAGACACGGCCGCTTTCCACGGTTGTTCAGGATACAGGGGCATTTCATGCTTTCTGTCTGATGTTGGTAAAAATTGGAGTAACAATTGTAGACTAAGCCCCTTCTCTTTATGAAGACTGGCACACAGCTCTAGCAGCAGTGATGGATGGAGGAGATGAAATGCAGCTCTAACTCTTGAAGCATCAAACCACACAAAGAATCCATCCTTGTGACAGCCATTATGTAATACTGTAATGCGCTGAACAATGCGTGTGTGCAACATCTTTTCAAATCCAATCTAGACAGATGAAAACAGATGGGTGTTTGATTTATAGTGTATTTGGTTTTGCTTTGTGTGTGTGTGTGTGTGTGTTTGTCTCACTTTGCTTCTTTAAGTTGTTTTGTTACTTTACATTTTTTGTAGTTTACAAATTTTGCAAGTTTAGTTTTGTTTCACTTTGCTTCTACTTAGTTTTAATTCTTTATATTTTGTTATTTTGCTTTGCTTTGTTTTTTTGTTGTGATTAGTTTTGTTTCATTTCATGAAATACGAAACAGAAAACATAGACATTGAAATATATAGTCTGTTATTTATCGTTTATTTTACAGGGTATTTTACTTAGTTTCGTTTTGTTCATGTATTTGTTTTGTTCTGTGAGTTGTTTTACCATAGAAGTGATTACAGTACAACAGAAAAATTCTTTTCATGATTAGTAATCACAACATTTTTTCTTTTGTCAAATCAACTTAAATAATTTATTTAGTTCAGATAACATATAATTTTGAGTTTCTGATGATTAAATCATTCTCCTTCATTGTATTAACTCACTTTTTCCATTTCAATGATCTTAAAATTTTAAGGCAACCAGGTTACTTACTTTTTTAAGTTAAACCAACAATATTTTTTTACAGTGTAGGAATACTATCTGAAATGTAGATATTGTGTTTCGATTCTTCTGGAACAATGTAATTACATTGAGCAATGATTAATTGTTTGATAATAACATTGTCTGCAAAACCACCCGAGTTTGTTAAATAGATAATTGTGGATAACTCTCAGGTATGAGCTGAGGAAAGATTGTTATTTCTTGAAGTGAGGAGATTAAATATTAATGAAACACAGCACTGAGACTATATGAACTCCTCACAACATTTTATTAGTTTTTGAAATCATGCTTTTTGATCTGAAATATTCACATCTTGGATCAAGAGCTCATTATATGCTATAATTTCACTGACATTGCAGCGTGACCTCTCTTGGGGGAGGTTTATATTGGGTTCTTCAAAAGCACTCGGTTTTGCTAACTTATGACTTAATAGTTTCAGAAATGAGGAGAGCACTTAAATGGGGCTGGGGCTCATAGCTGGTAATTTGAATGGGATTTTAAAGGAGGGTTGTGCAATTTGAGAATGTAATAAAGCATTCAGGAAGTGACACATGCTATCTTTTTCCAGGTTATTTAACAGTCACCATTGAGCCTCTCCCTCCTGTGGTTATGGGGGACACAGTGACTTTGAAGTGCAATTTCAGAACGGATGGCAACTTACGAGAGATTGTGTGGTTTCGGGTAAGTGGGGTCCGAGCTTCATCTTTGCATGATAAGCCTTTTCTTTTCAACATCCTAGTTTTTGTGCTTTTTCGAACTTTTTCTGTTGGCAAACTGACGTTGTGAGAACAGAAGCTGTCAAAAATATGAAAATATATTCAAGATTAAGATTGAATGCCTCAGTGATTTGAGGACAAGCTGTTTTCATTTTGTTGTCACACAGAGCCATAAGTGTGGCGGGATTGATGAGCTACTGTATATGGATGAAACATTCACTCAAAACATCAGTATGCCAACACATTTCCTTGACATTACTTGCAATGTATCATATGTTTATTTAATTACTTAGAAAATCATAAATGATCAGCTTTGCTGCTT
Source organism: Pimephales promelas (assembly GCF_988280905.1). Taxonomy (NCBI): domain Eukaryota; kingdom Metazoa; phylum Chordata; class Actinopteri; order Cypriniformes; family Leuciscidae; genus Pimephales; species Pimephales promelas. Next base: position 18,086,013 of record NC_142788.1, on the reverse strand, counting down.
CTCTCCTCCTCTGAAAATAGGTCTCAATCTAATAGTGACCCCAAAAACTTTGGATACTTTAGCCACAATTAAAAATGTATAAATGTCTTTTAATTGGATGACAAAACAGCAGCATTTTTTTTCTTCTATTATATCTTTCAAAATTAAGACAAAAGCGTTGGACACCAAAGTTAATTGATTTCCATGGAATGTATGAACTGATAAAAATGTATTAACATAATCTTAACATAGATTATGTCCATAGTTAATGATAAAACTAATCATAGATAAATCATTTTGACTGCAGGCTGGTTTACAGTAATTGAGAAAATGGGTTGTTAGTCCTGAGACAAGAACTGGCACCATAGACATTTTAAACTAAATTATCCCAAATAAAGCATTCTCTCTCTATACAGTTTACCCTGATCAATCCTTGATAGAATATAATGTCATTGTTTTCACAGGTGACTGAAGGTGGAACCTCCAAACAGAAAATTTTCACCTACGACGCCATGTACAACACCAATTTTTCTCACATGGAGGACTTCCGCAAAAGAGAGGACCTTGTTTATCAGTCAACTGTCAGGTTATAGTTATACCCAGCAGAGCTCAGTTTATAGTGGATGCTTGGCTTTCCTCTCAGCATGTACCGTGCTATTTTTGTGACTGCGGTTATGTGTTTAGACAGATTGTTCCTCAATGTTCCCAGGCTCCCTGAGGTTCAGATGGAAGATGATGGACCATATGAATGCCATGTGGGGATCTATGACAGGGCGTCTAGAGAGAAGGTGGTCTTGGCATCTGGGAGTATCACTCTAAATGTCATGTGTAAGTTATATGTATGTCATTCACAGATCAATTCACAGAACTTAGATGGATTGTTAATTATAGTTAGAAAAAAGCAAGAAATGTGGTTGTATTAACATAAATCCCATTACAAGTGATATTGACCGATTTCAAGTAAGACCTAAAGGTGCTATATGTAACTTTTCTTCTAAAATGAATGCGTGAAGGGGTTGTAATCACACATTACAATGACCCACTTGTCGATTTTTGCTATTACCTCTGATGGTATTCCTATTTCTATGTGAAGTCTCCAGGTCGGATTTTCTCGAAATCCATCACTGATCACATGCACGCTCCCGAGCCAATAAATATGAAATAATCCAGCACAACACACACTTAAACATAAACTCCACATAAATATAAAAACAAAACAGAATTGTATCTGCTAAAGCTCGTCAGGCCAAACGTGAATCGGACTTAGGACGAAAACACGGATCAACATCGGCAGAGCGTTTGAATTATGGAGACCGCTGTTTTTATTGTGATGAATGACAAGTTTACAGATATGCTGAAATAATAGTAAATTGTAATGAAATAGCAAGGTAAACTACAACATACATGAGACATGAAATAAATACAAAAGACTGTTCCAGGATAACAAAAAGTAGGATGTAACTATTTTATGTACTAGATCTACTGTCTAACGTCATCCCACTACTATCATATTGTTTACACACATTTCCAGACACGTTCAGTACAATTATGTAACTTCCTACGATCTTACTGTTACACTGAAATTGTTCAGTCTAGTTTACTCACCGTTTTTCGTTATCATATTTTACATTTATCTATCTTTACATTGCTGTCTTGACATTTTAGACTGTAAAAAAGGATAACACCACATGTCGGCTAAATGCATTCATGTTATCACGGTACGACATGGAGCATTAGTTCAACGTCAAGCTGATAAAAGTAGCCTATTATTCTCCCTAGTAGCTCTTGTGTTCATGTTTTACAAGAGCATGAGCACTCTTGTAAAAATTGGTTGCAATCTGAAACATCACCGATAGAGGCCGCTAAAAAAATACATATAGCACCTTTAAAAAAAGCAATAGTTCACCCAAAAATGAACATTCTGTAATCGTTTACTCTCTCTCGTTGTTATAAACCTGTATGACTATTTTGAAGAGCATTCATGGTATGAACAAAAATATCTCCTTTAGTGTTTTAAACAAGAAAGAAAGGTTTGAAACTACACAAGGCTTAGAAAAAGACTGTGACTCATTGAAACAAAACTCCAGTGAGAGCTTTTAAAGATAATAAAATGTGATAATGATAATAGGATATTCATGGATATTCATTCATTTTAATTATAATGAGGCCCGAATGTGTTACCATAACCAAGAATTCAAATTCTCAGTCACACATTTCTCTTCTTATTTGCCTGTGCATGTGTCTTCATGCCCATGAAAATCTGGGAATTCAGTAGGGTATTAATGCAATTTCCCTCTGCGCGCACTTGTAAATTAATACATTTCAACAGTAATTTGCTATGACATGTAAGTGAACACGAAGTAGAGCTAAGAAATCGTCATAGAGATTTCACGTGGCTTAAATCAAGAGATTGGGTTATTGTGATATAAATCTTGCCTACTAATGCACTTTGCCTGTAAACTGAAAGCACATTAAATGAGGATCTCCTAGCTTGCGGTCTGAAGCACAAAAGAGCCCCTGAGGGAAAGATACTAATAATTACTTTGAATGCTGCTCTGTCATCTCTCCTTATCTCTTTGAGTTGCTGTAGTGTGCTATCGATTTCTAATGAGTTTTCAATTGTTTCTCTCAGCTCCACCAAAATCAATATCGGTTGAGGCAGCAAATCAGCCAGCTCGATTCAATCGCTACGAGGCTCAGAACTTCACGCTTGTTTGCATTGTAACTGGAGGAAAACCTGCCCCTGTGGTTAGTAGAAGAATAAAACACCAGTTCTAAATTAAAACTTAAAAAAGACAAACAGAGTTTATTGAAATGGAAATGTGTTTCATTGCCTTTTAAACGCTTTTCAATTATTTCTTCCCCAAATTCAGGTGTACTTCAAGAGGGACGGAGAACTTATTGAAGTCCATCCTTTCACATCCTCTGAGAAAGTGGAAAACAGAGGCTTGCTTGGTGCCAAGGATAACCAACCGCTTATCAGCCGAGAACTGGACGACACAAAAGTGCAGAAGTCTCTTTCTTTCCTGGGCCCTTACAGCGAACCGGTGCGTCTGGATAAAGACCGGCCCCAGCGCAGCTACACGTCTGAAGCCCCTAGCCGGGAGGAACCCAGTCCCACCACAGAGGTCATCCCAGAGACTGTGATCAGCCGAGAGTTTCCCCGCTGGGTGCTAAGCTCAAGTCCACTGTACTTTTTCAACCATACACTGTCTGAGCTTCATGATGGTACCATGGAGGTTCAAGCTACGCTAACCTGGCACCTGAACCCACAACTGGACAATGAGGCTCTGTTCAGCTGTGAAGTCAAGCACCCGGCTCTATCCATGCCCATGAAGGCAGAGGTTACGCTCTGTGAGTGTCAGCTTATGTACATTACCAGTTACTGAGAGGTTAGGTACACAATATATAGTACCATACCGTATTATCATATCTAACAGTTGAATTTGAAGATTAAAGGGTTAGTTCACCCAAAAATGAAAATGATCCCATAATTACAAAAATACACCCTCAAGACATCCTAGGTGAATATGTCTTTCTTCTTTGAGTTATATCAAAAAATATTACTTTTATGATGGATGGATGCGCTTTTTGGGGCTTCAAAATCATACTATTCACTCCCATTATAAAGCTTGGAGAATATTAGAGATATTTTGTAATATTGTGTTTAGATGAAAGAAGAGAGTCACATACACCTCGAATGGTTTGAGGGTATGGGATAAATTTAATTTTTAACATTCAAATGTAACTGTTTGATGTAATCTTTAGCGAATGTAAAAATTAATATCCATTTTTGTACTGTACAATATAATGTTGTGATGCCTACGTTGACTTTAAACCTGTTTCAAATTGGTTTTAGAATTTTATTTAAGACAAAATAGCATAGAACTTTTATGCTAGCCATAACATGAAAATAATATATAGCCTCTAAATAATTTTTTCATGTTATGGTTGACATTAAACTATTTGTGTAGAATACAAATAGTATAGAACACCTATGACTCCCTCCTATGACATAATGACAACGCTTTCATTTCTCGTTGTTTACAAGCTGCTCCAAAAGGTCCGAAACTCTCGATGGCTCCAAGCAGAGTGGAAGTGGGAGACACGGTTCGCATTAAAGTAGAAGGATTCCAAATGGGGCCCAAAGCGGTACAATCTTAAAAGGAGAAGTGGTGCAAATAAATTAATTGGAAATAATAACTTTATTAGAAGTAGTAGAAGTTATTCGTGTTTTTGTAGAAGCGAAATATGACTACTCTAATTTGAATGCATGAAATGTTGTTTTATATTTGGCTACAGCTAATGTTTAACAATTATAATGCATACCAATGACTTTTGGAAATGATAAACTAAATAATTAAGTTGCTTTTGATGTTTTATAGTTGACCTTAAAAGTCCTGGAGTGCTTTTTTGAAAATTGTTTAATATTTTTTTCAAGTATAAAATATATGAGCAAATGAACACTGCCAATGGTGTTTAGTAAATATATTTAGATTATGAAAAAGAGGTCTCCTAAGATACTCTCATAAATATTTTAGCTTTGTTTGTAATTATTCCGACTTTATTGCAGACTTTGATATGCTATATACTCTGTGTTCAATGTTTTTACTCTTAAGTGTTGAATGAATATTTTGACTTTCTCTGCAGAATGAAGTGTTTCCAGAGCCTCTGTTCACATGGACACGTGTGGGAGGACCTCTGCTGGATGGAAGTGAAGAGAGATTTGGTAAAATACTGGTTCTGGATAGAGTCCCAGCTGAGCTCAACGGCTCAATGTACCGCTGCACGGTCCAAAACCCTTTGGGATCTACCAACACGCACACCCGCCTCATAATATTTGGTCAGTACCAGATGCATCACAAGCAATTCAAGTGGTCTACTGCCAACACTCAGATGCCTCATACTGTTCAGGTTTTACCTAAGATGTGAATGCTTCACAATGCTGGATTCACATCACACACTGAGTGTTTTGTCTGTATCCAGCACTCGCATGCCTTAAAGTGTTCAAACCATTCCCAAACATCTTATTTCTCACAGTGTTTTGTTTGTACTCAGTAATTAAATGCACCATACTGTTCAGAGAGATTCAATCGCTGTAAGCTGTTTTTTTCCAAAAGACATCACAATGTTTGATAAGTAGACTCATAGTCTTTTAATACTACGGTCAAATTTTCTCAATATTAAATCTTTAAAACTGAAATGAAGAATGCAACCATTTACTGACTTAAAGTTGTACTCAGTAATGTTTTTCCATTAAATTTTATACATAAAGAAAATTAGGGTATTTTTAAAAAATATTTTTAAAATCATGTACACTCACTGAAGAAAAGTCTCCAGTCACATCAGTAGCTTAAAAGTCACCATGAAATCAAAATGGACAATTCTTATTTTTTAATGGGATATCATAAATGATTTATCCGTGCGTTTCATCCGTCATAATCTTTAATCCCTGATGGTGTTTACTTGGGCGAGGACGGGACAACATGTCACTCACACGAGACCGCAGAAATAGCAAACGACAACAATCTAATCAATTTCCAATTAATATAGTTAAAGGGATACTTCAAGATTTAGCATTAAGCTTTGTATTAGTAGAAAACCTGTAGTATTTTTGAATTACCATGCTTTCCACCCTCATCTCATATCCCCCTGAGACGAGAGATTTATGTATTTTTTTGTCTGGAAAAAAATCCTCCAATGACGCAAAAATCGCATCATCAGAGGATTTTTTAGCCAGAGGCTAGACTACAGTCAGTAGTAGGGGCTGTCCTGCATGTTTTCAACCCGCCCATAGAGGGTGGGATCTCACTCACAGAATGTACACATAGTGTACACATGTTTACATGAACGCTAAACAAGTGATCGGTTGATGTGCATTTTAACATTGCTAAAAAAATCCCCGGTCCTCCGTGGTAATCATCGTTAATCACGCCGCCGGCCACACGCCGTTCTCCCGCGGCCCTCGGCCTCGTCCTGCTCGCCACAGTAAACATAATGAATGGCGACTGCAGAAGGCAAAATCCGGATCCCAGACTAGTTGCCTAGAATTGTTGTTTAACTACTGCGCTCTGTTACTAGTAGACGTGGCCTCCTAGGGCAGCGAATCGAAGTGCGTTCTGGAAGTTGTTGTCTTTCATCCACATAAGCCAAAAATACATTTTCTGGCTTTTCTCAGTCTAGAACAGCCTTTCTCAAAGTGGGTGCCGCGGCACACTGGGGTGCCCCCTAGCTGTGTCAGGGGTGCCGCCAAAAAATTACGTAGGCTAAAAAAAATGTGAAAAAAAACCCAGAAAAAAAACAGCTGACATTTCATATATAAATATATTTGAATTTACATTCTTCTTTTTAAACATGTGAACATATTAATAAAATTGTAAATTAATTTTAGATAAACATATAAAATTAATCATAAAAAAATCCGTCTCACAAGACCAAAGCAAGACACACACAACTTGACGCAAGTGACGCAATCCATAGCAACGCGTTATAGCAACACCTCAGACTGACAGAAACGTAAAAATAAACGTGAATTTAGGCCACTTTAGTTACAGCATTATGGATCGTTTTTTGAAAAGAAAATCCCCACAAGAGCCGGGGATTTTTATTTTATTTTATCTGCATCCTGCACATCATTTGAGTTCTCCTGGTCTGGATTTGTTATTGGGTTCTTGTATTGGGCGGTCCACCTCTTACGGTTTTATGGCATTTGTGTCTCTGATTAACTTTGCAAACCTGTGTTTTTAAAGGTGCTATAAAGTTTTTATTATTATTGTTATTTACAGTTCATATTATGCTCTGTTCATTACTGTTCTGTCTAACTAAACAAGACATTTGAATTTAAATTTGGGTTATGCAGTGTTTTTAAATTATATTTTACACTGGGGTGCCTTGAGATTTTATGCACTTTTGAAAGGTGCCCTGACTGAAAAAAGTTTGAGAAAGGCTGGTCTAGAAAGCTCCAAATTCAAAAATAATTTCACATTTCTTCTACATAAATGACCCATTTTATATACACATTCATCTTTCCAGAGGTGAAGTATCCCTTTAACTCTTTTCTCATCGGAAAACCTGTGTCACTCGAATATACGTCACAATAGGGTAATTTTTTTTATTTAAATGGAACGGGTAATGATATAGTGATATCTTAACTATTTTTAGACATTTTTGCTTGTGGAATTTAATCATGACTGAGCATGAGTGCAAATGAAATCGCATACTTCCCTACCTACAGTAGTGGGCGAAAAACAGTATGTGACAAAAGAAGTAGGCCTATGTCTGAATTCACATTAATCATAAAAGAGTAGGCAAAAAGTACCCGGATGACCAACTACTTCTGGCGAGATTCAGATGTGCGTACGATTACACTATACTATCCCATGAACGGTCGTAGGATAAAGGAAACATGGCGAATGTAGTATGTCCAGATTACATTCATTTTGCATACATTCATACTAAACAGAACATGCTTTTTTAGCGGTTGTGAAGTAATTACTTATTCAAAATAAGTGCCTACTCAAGAGAATATGCAATTTTGGAAGCAGCCAAAGTCTAGGCAACAGTAACTGATAACTTACTTTTGTGTGATGCTACATCCACACCACTAGGTGTCAGTATAGGTCCATGATGACTAGAATATCAGCAAGTTCATCATAACAAAAATACTAAGGTTACATTACATTTCTATGTTTTTTGATACATTTTATGTTTTAACTAAAGCTAAAACCATTTGTGTGAACAGAAAATCCCAGGATCAAGAAGAAGACTAAACATCTGAACCGTAAGGAACAAAAACTTCCTACACATAAAATATCCTACAATAATATATAGACTCTAATTTCTCACAATGATTGTTGAATAATTTTCAGTTCCCAATTCTTCCGGAGACATGCTTGGACCCTCACTGATGATGTTGCTGTTGTCATTGACTCTTGAGTTAACATGAGCTGACTATGGGATGCACTTTTCGTTAGTACCCTCTATGATACTGTGTCAGCTCCTCTGCCATCTCTTTCGCTGTCCAGCAGCTACACTATAATCCAGGACTGAGATTGCAGCAGAGAAATATGTGCTCAGAATCAGAACGATGAGCTCAACCCACCCGGACCACCCCATCCATGTGACTACAGTTCAGCTCAGTTTGTTCCGCACCTGTTTTGTCTCAATACAGTGACATATTCATGCTTTGACTTCATTTTCTACATTGTATTTGTGCACAGCTGCTTTGCAGAAAAGGATTAGAGTGATTTGGAATGGGTCGGCCCACATACAGATAATCCTGGACATACATTACAGCTTTCATCATTCTAAACAGCTTATTGTAATGTCATTTCATTAATGTTGTTCCTAAATATACCCGAGTTGTTGAGTGCAAAATAAAATCACTCAATTGCTTTCAGAGCTGAAGGTATTGAAAGTTGAGGATCAGATTCACCTACTGCATACGACCTCTAGATGACAGTGTAGATCTACAGTCCGAAGACCTTTTTATTCTTCAAAAAATTCAATAAACCCTTAGACTTGTGTTCACTAAGATGTTACTCAAACAGTTATGTAATGCATTCTAGCGAAATGTCATTGTTTCTACACAGAATACCCAACGACCAAGGTTTGTTCGCTTTGTTTTCTATTGCAAAACTTGATAAAGAATAAAGTCAAAATTTGAAAATTTTGAAATTCTTTTTTCCCCCTGCTGAAATCTTTACAAACTGCAAATCATATGACTTAAAATTGTATTTTTTTCCCATATTCAGTCAACAGTCCCAATTCATTCTTCAAAATAGTTACCTTATGGCATTAGTAACTGATTACACATCAATTTCCAGTTATTGTTTCTTAAAGACTTTAAAAGAGTTGTAATGTAAGAGCTGCATTATGCACTTGAAATGGAAAGTGATTGTTTCGTTCTCCTTTGTTCAGGCCAAATGTCTGCTCAGAGCAGAAGAGAGTCCTGAGAAACAGCCATGTGTTCAGGCTTTTACACGGATGGTGAAAGTTTGGAGACAAGGATGCACAGGTCAAGCTTGGTGTATGGACTATGAGTGGAGGTACTTGTTTATTTGACTGTCACCTGGATCATCATTGGGATTAGGAGAGAGTGGATTGGGTGTTGGTGTTTGGTGAAGGGTTTGTATTTAGAGCAATGGCAACAGCCAAAAAAGGAAGACTTCCCCTATCTATTATTCCCCTTTTAGAAGGGAGATGCTTGGTGTGTGACAAACAGCTTGTTTATGAAAACATCATCCATGCTAAGGCATTTCAGAGCTTTACATGAGACTGCACAGCCCGAGAAAGCCATGTGAAAGAGTGTTCTTTAAGGCTGGGGAATTACTGTGTAAGAGGAGAAATAGACTCAGTCCCAACACTGTGAAACAGCTTTTATTTCTAAATAAAAATAATTAAAACTTTATCACCTTTCTGTCATTCCTACAGTTACATAAGCACAATCACTGCCAAGTGTCATACATTTAAAAACAGATGATCCTATCAGACAATGTTATATTCATTGTGTGTGTGTAAAGAGAGAGAGAGAGAGAGAGAGAGAGTAGGCCTACATTAAATCTTATTGAATAATATAAGCTTATATTATATTTTATTGTCACACTTTAATGGGAAAATGAACTTATTAAATAAACAAATCAAACACAAACATGTAAGGTTTTTATTTGTACACATAACATTGAAACTCTGTAGTGTGTTGTGGTTGCTTCATCTGCCAGAGCTTCCGGCTGCTTTATTTTAAATAAGCTCCAGATGGCGCTGTTCGACACTCTCGAAGCTTTGAATCTTTTCCCGGAACAGTCAGGGGAAACCGCTTTATGCCCAGCTGCACTACTTCCTGAACTTCAGCCAGCTCATTGTTTCCTGTCTGCCATTATTGGCCAAATTGATTAATTCAGGTGTGTCTGATTATTGTTGCCATGAATTAATCAATTTGGCCAATAATGGCAGACAGGAAACAAGGAGCTGGCTGAAGTTCAGGAAGAAGTGCAGCTGGGCATAAAGCCAATTGCTTCATGAAGCTTCATTTCCTCATCCTTAATTGGCAGGTAACACCATAGATATCTATATAAAGGCTAGATGTCTCACGGCGCAGTATTTATCATAATCACCGGCGGCCATCTTGTCACAGACAGGCTTTTTGGCGGGCTCTGTGGTATCTGATGCAAGAAATACTCTTATCTCGTTGAAATCTTGATGGATTCACAAACGGTTTCTTACAAACTTTATTAACGTGGCTATAATTCTGGATGATTATTTATTTATACACTTATTATTCATAAGTATGCAGCATCATAACTACATCTCTGCCATTTATAACAAACCAGACCGTTTGAAAATCGGTAGAAAATTGAGCAAGTTACGGTGACTTAAAAAGTACCACCATTAAAACAATGTTACCAGTGAGCGAGCTGCCTGTGACAAGATGGCCGCCATGTGCTGAAGGACTTTGATAAAGCCTACCTGCAACATTGGAACAAGAGTACACAACAACATTATTTTGGTTTAGTAAACTTTATTTAAACTTTCGTTTGGAGTTAAGTGTGCACACTCTTTAACGTTTAGTTTAAGTTTATTCTTACCGTTCTTTTTGTTTGTTTGTTTGTTTGATACGCCTGTTTGTTTGATACGCCTGAGTCCCGTGAGCTGGTGCACACCATCAAAAGGGGTTCGAGTGGAAGTATTGGAAGTATTTATATGGTTCCGGCCGATGATCGGGCCACAACCATTCCGGTTTCTTCTCAGGGGGAACTCCAAGGACTATTTTGCTTGCTTTTCTTTTGTTTGTTTATAAGAAGTATATTTATTAAGTGAAGTCATTTGATAGTATTATTTGATCTGTTTGTTTATGTATATTGGGTGTTTTCATATTCGTTTATTGTGTGTAATGGCCATTTTATGTCTGTGTATCCCCCTTTATGTGTTAATTGGTGCTGACCACCAAGGTATAAATTTGTTAATCGTTTCTTTATGTGAGTGAGTTAGTGTTCTGTGAGAGAGGGTTCTGTAAGCCCTTGACCGCTGTAAATGTTTGATAAGCAAATGCGATGACCCATCGTTATTATGGGCTTTTTTTTTTGTTATTTGATCTTTTGGTACGTTTAGTTTACCACCATTGGGTTAGCATTGGCTTTACGTTTGTAACCCCATCCTGTGGAAATAAACACTTAAACGTTTGCAGTAGCCTGCTGCCTCCGTGTTCGTTTATCCTTTACTGGTCACATCTATCACAGTGACTAAATCAGCCATCAACACAGCCACGTGTGATTTGATTATATACCAGCTGCGGTAGGTCTCTATCTGTTGAATATATACTATATAGCATACATATATGTGTATATATATGGGGGGGTTTCACCTTTATGAGGCAAAAAAAAAGGCAGGTAAAAAGTCTCAGTCACAGTGGCTGGTGGCTGAAAAAGTTAACTTCAGGCCCTGGCTACAACTGTTAAGATGATATTTTAAAAGTTGGTTTTACGTGCAGTAAAGAATCCCTCTCTCCTGAATCACTATCAATAGTCCTTTTTAGCCAGCTTTTACAGCCATTTCTCATTGGCACACCTTTCAGTGCCAGCCAACCTCTTGAATGGGCAGAGGGTTAGAGAAAGACAGCAGTTAGAAACTGATACTTTTGTTGAGAGACGATGGTTATTAAGGGTCTCAGATGCTTCAGGAATCAAAAGGAAGCTCAAGACTCTCAGGGCCATCAACTCCCTTGGCAATTATGGAAGTTGATTGAATAGCCCCCATGAAACCGGCACTGGGTTTGCTAAATGCTGCCATTGCACTGAACAAATACTGAACTAATTGGGGTTTAGACTGAGCAATCTATCATTTCAAAAGTCTATTATTACGCCACTCTCTCTTCATTCTGATTGGCCAATTTTTATTGTCTGTGAGACTTCAAATCTTTACTAACGTAGGTTTAACAGTAATCATATCTTCTAATCACTTTGTAGGACTGCCTTGGGCTACAGACAAGACTTTAAGACTACGTACAAATGCTGTCCTGGATGGTCCCAGCTCAATGCAGGGGCAGGATGCATCCATCGTAAGTGTTTGCACAGTCAGTTCGGTCATATTTATGATTAAATAGATATCAAATTACATGAAATTAAAGTGATAACGTGTAGACCTGCAGGGCTTAATGATGTACGATCATCATTCACTGAAGGATTGTGTAGTGAATGGCTAACATGATTAATTAGATTCTTGTTCTTCTCTGAAAGTTCCTTGAGAAAGATTCTGGCTTTGTTGCCATTGTCAATCACATAAATCATCTTTTCTTCAGATGCTTATTTCAATAGACTCTCCATTTTGATTCAGGATGGTTAAGGGTTGTTAGGGCACAATACAACTATATTCTCTAACAAACAAATAGTAAATCATTGTGCATTGGATTCAGTCAGTGAGGTGTTGAAATCCATGAGAATAGTTGAAAAGATACTAAATCTCTGTACTAAATCTTCTTCATTTTGTTTAGTTTGTTTTAAATGCTTAAAGGCCATTAAAAGGCAGAGCTTAACTTCTCATCAGTGGCCTTGTCAGAAACTGAAAGGTTTTGTGACCTCTTATTGCAGTGAGCTAGGATACAATGCACCTTTGTGATCATCAGAGGCAGCTGTACAGCCTTGGCCAAAAGTATTGGCAGTGACATACATTTTGTGTTGTCCACAGTTTGCTGCTTCAGTATTTGTAGATATTTTTTTCCCTCATTTCTATGGTAATCAACTGATAAGCATTTTAGAAGTTTCAAAGGCTTATATTGGTCAATACAAACAGTCAATATTTAGAGTGTTGACACTTTTTCATAACCTCTGTAATTTGCTCTGGTATGCTGGATATCAACTTCTGGGCCAAATCCTGACAGATAGCAATCCATTCTAGCCTTATTTGTGGAGTTTTGCTTGTCTACTCGCCTTTTAAAGATTGACCATGGGTTCTCTGGGATTGAGATCCAGGGAGTTGCCTGGTCACTGATCCAAAATTTCAATGAAATGATCTCTGAGACACTTCATTATCACTCTTGACTTGTGAAAGTTGCTCTTGCAGGATATTTGAATGAATAATTTGATCTTCTTGTTGAACCAACTTTTAATATTTGTGAAGATGTATTTTTCCTGTTAAATTTCCCAATAGAATGATAAGTTGTACTGTCTGCTTCTAAATCTCTTTTTCCTGTTCCAGCTCTCTGCACTTACGGTGTGTGCTTTAATGGGGGTGTGACGTGCATCAACTGTGTGACTGCCTCCCAGGATTCAATGGATCCAGCTGTCAGTATGGTGAGCACAAGTTATCTGAGCTTTGAACTAAGGCTCTATCTAATTATTAAAGCACTCAATGATTGTCAGTTGGCTTGTGTAGTGCATTTAAACAGACCGTGTTCCATCACTCATGATGACACTTACATAAATGGCTGTTTTTCTTGCTTTATTTGTTACTGCTGAGTGTGTCTCTTGTGTGACCAGATGTGTCAAATTAATCAATTTCATATACAGTATAATGTTCAAAGCAGATGTTTATGATGCTACATTTTATTCAACACTGTTTTTTTTTATTTTAGAAACATTTACATAAAAAAAAAAAAACAGCAACAATATACTATACATGTCAAAACAATGGCACATTGATATCATGATATGGTGCATGCTATGCCTCGTTACACAGAAAAAATCCCATAAAGGGGTTCCATACTTTGAAAAACTTTTGAGGTTTTCCCATAACAATATATTTGAATTTCTCCTTAGCCAAACAACAAGACAATCCTTTTAACCATTGTTTAAAATCAGGGCTTTCTGTGTTTTTCCAATGACAAGTGACTTCAAGTTTTGCTAGGTCAACATTTTTTTTACTAGAGTTAGTTAAAGTAACACTATGTACAATTTTTTACCTTAAAATAATGTTTCCAAAATTGTTTCAGTGGTAAAATAAAACAAATATTAAATATTAATTAATTATTTAATATTAATAATAATTAATATTATATTATTTAGTGGGAAAATATTAAACAAACAAAGTTTAGGACATTTGAGGACATTCTGTTTCACCACCAGTGACAAAAAGTCCAAAACCTTTTCCCAAAAAAGTTGGACTTCCATAAGCAGCAATGGTATAAAGATCCTATCTCTAGGTTGCATTTTATACATTGATTTGGGAATGTTGGGATTAAATGTATGTACAGTAGTAATTCTGGAGTTATTCTCATAATCCAAGTGTACTGCAGAAGTTTATTTGTCTGGCTTTGGCCCTTTAAGCAGACACTCTGCCTTTCATCTTCTCTTCTGTTATATTCTCATTTATATCTTGACACCACCCAACACTTTTTTGCCGTATTTTCCTTGCAGTTAGTGGAGATCAGTCTATAAAACAAGGAAACTTGCCTAGCACCATTAAGGTGGTTTAAAGTATTTTTTTCTAAAGGGGACAGATCTGGTTATGATGCTACATTTATTTTCATTTACATTTAAAATTTGATAATAGACTAGAAATATTAACGTACTGTAATATTTTGTATGATGTCTCAACTGCCAGATTATATATTTTCTGGGGCTCTTCCCCCCTCTAGTAGGAATATGCACTATATCAGCACCCTTTTTTAAATTTAGATTACTTTTGCTTTATCGAACGCTCGCTTAAAATAAATATTTAAAAATAAAGATAATTTAATAACACTGTTAAATATAATCTTTTGCAAATCTCAAAATGAATATTCATTTTTATACGGTATATTATAATGTGATACCTAAAATCACTTTTTTTTTTGTTTTGTTGTGGACAGAAGTATTGTTTGTTGCTGGGTTCTGACAGTTTTAAAAATGTAAGGAATTTTGCAATTTACAGCACTAAAGCTATTTTTACTGCAGCTGGCAAAGCCTGTTTGATTTAGTCACAAATATACATATTTACACCTTTTAGTACTTTACAGTGGAGCAGAACCTTGTATTTCATCCAGTACCAGCTGTTTCACCACACTTTTCTTTGAAATTCAACATGCTATGAAGCACATCCAACCTCTGTATCAGAACATATGTTGTCATGTCCTCCCAAAGGGCTTCTCACTTTCATTATTGCATCCTCTTGACTTCTCAGTCTGTTCATTCTTCTTTGCTCATTTTGTTGCTCAGCACTTCCATTGGTTTCACCTCCAGGTGAATCACTAAAGCCCTCTAAGGTCACAGCAGGGCTGATGGGGCAGTTAAATCCCTCTCCTTAGGATCAGTGTTCCCTTATGGCATTGCTGTAGAAGTGAGTGTGTGAATAAAGTTGGCTTCTCTGTGAAGTGACTGTGATTTAGAGCAGATCTCTAGAGGGTTTGGCCGGGGGTCCTTCTGCACAGCTGCATTGTCTGTGTGGGTGGGAAAAACATGCAGGTTACCAAAGACCTTCTGGCTGCTGCAGAAAGTGTTAGAAAATAAAGAAACAAAAAGCCTGATGTGTTATTGTGTTTCATATCAACTACAGCAGTTTTGGATGTTCAGAGGTGTAAAAATGTAATTCAGTGTCAGTTGGTTTTGAAAAGTCACAAAAATGTGTTTCTTTTTATAAATGAAGTGCAATTTTACTTTGCAATTTTAGTTTAATACACCATGAGGGGAAAAAAAGAAGTTTGCTCATCTTAGTGTGTTTGAGCTGGTTTAGCTGGTCTCTAGTTAAGTATTTAAAATAATATTCTCTCCTCATAGCCTCAACATAGGTACTGTTTGTTTGATTGTTAGTTTGTATAGTTAACTATTTTTTTTAGTGAAAATAACAGTTTGTCTTTAACAGATTCACCATGAGCAGATTTTAGCTTAGCATGCTAGCATAATAATAATAAAGTAGATTTCCGGTACTGCAGTGTCGGCAGGTTTTAAAATATTTAATAGGTTAGTATCCTAGTATTTTTGACCAAATGACATCTTTTGATGTTCTTCTAATAGCACTATCAAAAGTGGACACTGGTAAAGTATGTGTTGTAAAGTAAAGTATAGCTGGCAGAGCCCACAGGACAAAAGCCAACTATGTGCAGACACATCCTGCCGGACGAGTCTTATAAGTCCGTGTGACAAATGATGGTCCGTGTGACAAATAATGATGTTCAAGCAAATCCATCCAAGTTACAGAATATTTATAGAAAAGCTTAGTCTACTTAATTTAATTCAAATGAAATTAGGTTCCACCAAAACTGTAGTTTTTTCCAGTTTGTAGAAAATGTAAAAAATGAAAAAGATTGGTAACGCTTTAATTTGATGGTCCACTTTAGACATTCTGACTGTATATCTTTGCAACTATATGTCAACTAAGTCTCATTAGAGTATTAGTTGACTGTCTTCATACTTTCTGCTTACATTTGATGCTCCTCCAATAAACATTCACAGACAGACACAGCAACTACATGTCAACTTAATCTACTAACCCTAACTCTAACACTTACTAACAGTCTATTAACACTCGAATGAGAGTAGTAGTAGACATGTCATTGCAAAGTTGGACCGATTTAATATAGCTTTTGGAAAGCTCCCCAAAGAAACAACAGAATCGCAAAAATGTTGGATTGGACGTATGGTCAGTATCCTAGAAATGTAATTCCATTTGTGTTGTTTAAACACTGTTCCACAGTTTCCATCTTGTCAGAATTCCGTTCTTTCCAAAGGGATGTTATGTGTTATTTGCAAAGGAAACTTAGATTATTTTCCTGGAAATATGAGAGGAAATCTTTTTCTAAAGAAAACCCCTCATAGTGATGTGAGGTGATAGAGATGTTCTGGCTGCTCAGTTCATTTGCCTTGGATGATGACAACAATTCACAGTTGTTTATTGCTTTTATGAATCATATTTTCATAAGTTATTGTTGGATATTTATTTGCCCGATTTTTATTTTCATGTATGCTGATGCATGATAATTACTAAAAATAATTCTTACATTTTTGTAATTTTTGATAATATTTTTGGAATTTCTAATTATTTCTTGCCAGCCTCTCCCGACCTCAGTTTTTTTTTTAGTCAAATGATCTACAGATCCGCTGCCTTGTGAACATTTCATGTGATGGTGCCCATGGGGCTGCAGGACCTGTAGACGTGATGTTACCGACCTTTTTTGTCTTGTGGGTCTGGTGGAATAGCTCTCATTCCTGTTGTCAAATGGAGTGTTTGCTCAGTGACTCTTTATCACACTCACATCATTGAGCAGACCTTGTATTAATCCTGCCAGAGATGTGACCTCAAAGATCTCTGAATCCTGATAGAACAAATGTTTGGAGGACATGCTTTGGTATTCTCTCACAATCACAATCCTCAGAGTTCGGTCACACCACATGTATCATGCTGGAGGGAGAATTTTGGCTGAACGACAGCTAGAATCATCAACAACAGGGCAAAAGAAAATCCCCAAGTCCCAGTTTTCATGTTTGCCAAGTGCTTAATGCAGATTTACACTGCTTTTGTGTCCTGTGCTGTCCATTTGTCTTGACTGTCCATTTGACTTGACATCTTGGCAATTGTTGTCTTCAACTGATGGCACAACAAAAGCCCTTTCTTTTACTAATAGCATTATCCATTTTGTCCTGATCTGATAATTTATCATTCTAGGAGTGGTAGAAGAACAGCAGCTGTAAAGTACAATTATATAGAGGCAAAAACCTGTTTGCTCATGTAATGAGATTTGTCACAGAATTTTTTTTCCCGGATACTTCAGATTAACTGTTTGACTTGACCGTTTGAGTTTCAAAAATCACTTTAAGCCCCATTGTAGCAGTTACTCGGAGGCTAGAACACTTAGTCTCATTTACTGGGCATTGCGCACATATATGTCAGTACAAACATTTTACAAACAAATCATGATTCCATAATGCCCTTCATACTAAAACTGAATCTTAAATTACGAAAAATGTAGGAACTACTGACACAAACCCATGTGCAAACATGTGTCACATATTCTGGGTGGCCTTATTATTGTGTTAAGATGACACTTTAATGCCTTATTAGGTGCGTTTAGCAGATTAGAGATGGGCAATACTATAGTTTAAATTTTGTGACAATACAAGCAATTAAGTTGAGATTTGCTATATAGTCCACAGTATGCCACATATCCAACTTTTTATATAGTTGTGTTTAAAAGAGCAATGCGGAAGTTCTGAAATGTCGTACCGTTACTGACACCAGTGGCCGTTAGAGAAACTGCAGCCAGTCTCATGCTCACACGCTCGTTGGCCGCACTAGATAAGGTTTTTTTTTTTAAACAGGGCTTTAATTGTAAAATACCGAACTTGTCCTTTTAAATATAGTTTACATTTTGTGACAAGTGTATAAAGTTGGATGTCATTTATTTAAAAATTGTAAGATGTCGCAGGGTAATATTTACATTTTGTGGTGATATCGACAATCAGGCAGTTGAGACATGTTGTATAGTGTATACCGCTTTAATAATGCTTTATGTTTCATGTAGCATTGTCATTTTCCTGTTCCCAAAGAAACAAAATAAATGGTATTGTTGCTGGTATCTTTGTGTTTAACACAGTCTCATCCCAAGAAGTCATATAACTGACGTCTTGGGACGTCTTTTGACCATACGTCAACATCCGCCTTTTTAGGGTACCCTTAAACGTGGGTTACATGACGATCCCGGGCCGTCATACAACTGACGCTTTATGACGTCTTGGGATCTTGGGATGAGACTGTGCTGTTGTGTTTATTGTCATCAGGTGCAGTAGCCGTGTTTTTTGCTGAATTATCTATGGGAAATACAGTGCTAAAATGAGTTTAATAAAATACTTCAGCAATTTGATGTTTTGTTGAGCCCCTGATATAAGACTGGAATGATCCAAGTGCTGGTCCAAGCAAAAACTTAGAGCATGCTTTTCAGATACTTTTCAAATACTCTTTAGATTTTTAAACATAAAATGTTGTGTCCTGTTCATGAACTTAAACACTCTTACCACACACTTTGATAGCTGTAATTTAATTCACAGACCCTCTGAATATAGCAGCAGTAGCAGGTGGTGCGTTTTTAGCATGAAGTTTATAGGGACTCATATATCTGGAAGCTTACATTAAAACCATGCAAGGCAGAGTGACAGTTTGAATAATACTGGACAGCAGTGTGGCTAATTTTTTGTCCTGGCACTCTTTCTGTGATAGATTAAGGTGCTTGTAAAACAGAAATTTATGCTCGAGTGATTCATTATTCCTCTGGAAATAAATACATGAGAATGTACTTTGTTATTTCATTAAAAAATGCTGGAACGAATCAATCTGTTAACGTTTTTTTTGTTGTGCATTCCTCTGATGTGAAGGGAATAGCATGCCACTACCTGCAACAACACTAATGAATTACATTTTTAAAAAGATAATTTTTGCATTTATTCCCCCCAGAAATGTATTTTTTAAATAACTAAAAAAATATTTTAATGGAATCGTTCAGGAATGCAATCATTAAAGTCCCTCTGCAGTCAATCATTTTATACCTTAAAACTTATTTTTGTCCACCAAAATGACATAAAATTGCTCTACTGTAACTCTACACCCTTGCCTCTTTAAGTATTGAATCTATGAATCCACATCAATCCACACAATCTATGAATGATGACAGAAACTCAAACCACGTCTTTGGTTCACTGCAGTTTTAAGGAAAAAATACTCAGAAATGGTGTTGACTTATGCATTTGTACATGGTTTGTCTTAATGCATATTAAAAACACCTAGACATATAAACAATATTAAAAGTTTGATTTTCACCACAGGTGAACTTTAACAGGAATCAGAACCTGAACCAAAAATTTTTACTTTCTTTATGATTCCCATCCCGAGTTACTTCACATGCTGTTTGATTTACTGTTTATATTAGTATTTACAAGATATAATTTGTAGTGAGTGTTTCCAAGCCTTGCTTCAGTAAATATTCACTTCATATAGTAGACAATAATCTTTACTCCTGGACTATATGACGCCTGCTATCAAGATGTCAAGACGTGCATGTTCAGTCTCATGCATTTGTATCTGGAAGACATCCAACTTCCTCTAGAACCTGCTGAAATGTATGTGTATGAGTTTCCCTGCCATGCCATGAACTGAAATCTGACTGGAGTCATGTGCATGTGCTAGAACTGTAGCTGTAGCGTTGTCTCAAACTCTCATTAGTTACATTTAATTTGAGACTAAAGTGAAATTAGTCTCTTCTCTTTCCCTCTCATTCCTTACTTTGCTTATGTCTCTAGTCTGTAATGATGGGGTATTACTTGGGAAGTCACTTACCTGTGAGGGAATTGCAGCAAGGTATTAAAGGCTCATATTGCTCAGATAATGGCTTATTAGGAGATCAGCATTCTGTGTTGGCACTGGGTTTCTTGAAGATAGAAAAGGAAGCTTGTCCAGAATTTTGTTTTTGGCAGGAGGAACTTTTTTATCCCAGATGATAAAATCACACAAACACATTTATCAGCATTAGGACAGTAGGAAAGTTTAGCCTGATTAATTAGAGGCTTCTCTTGTGGGGATTCCAAAATATAAACCTTAAAATTAAATAACTAGGCTAAAATATAGAAGCAATTAAGAGTTTATGAGGATCATTATTCTCCTGACAGAATGTATGCAATCTATAATTTTTAAAAGCCACATACATGTTCGGGATTCTGTAGCTTATGTTGTGGTGTAATTCTGTATCATCCATCCATCCACATCCATCCAACTTTGTTGTAAAAATAAACATGCCATTTTTCCAACCTAGATGATAAATTAGGAAAAAGAGACACTGTTCTTTAAATAATGCCAGGTAATTTTTGAAGTGTTTTCTAGGCCTAGTTCAGTGAATCAGTCAAACTGGTTCACAAATTACTCTGAATAATTCAAATTGATTGAAATTTGAATAAAAGTCACCAAAAATAAATAAAATTTGCCCCAAAGTCTGTGACAGAAAAGCTTGATGAATTTTAAAGTCTCTGAAGTCTTGCTTTTCTGCACCCACTGGCAGTAATACGGTTTTATTCATAAACATTTTTCTAAATGTCATAATCTTTTGTTAACAAACAAGTATTCATTACTTCAATGAGCTCATTGTTTCTGATTACATTGTTTAAATTCATACCTTTTTCGCTACCTTTGATCTTATATGTACATTTCTGAAATGCATAGAGGGGATAACAATGTAGATTCATGCATTTTCTGTAAAGCTGCTTTGAAATGACATGTATTGTGAAAAGTGCTATACAAATAAACTTGAATTGAATAAGCTAACTAACTGGAAATCCAGTGTTAGGCTCAATTAGCATACAACTCGAAAGCTAAAGCTCTGTCCATTCCCCAGAATCACTTACACAAACAATTTTTTGTCACTGAATTCACCCATGAATCAACAAATTAACCAAAGGTCTTCCTATAGTGTCCAGTTTCCCTCTGAACAGACTCTGGACAATACCATAGTCTCACGAGAGAGATTTTGGTTTATTGTTCTCCGCACACCTGTGTTGGCATGTATCCACTGCAGGGACCTATAGTTTCTCATCTTACTGTCCTCAGTGGGACATCCTCTCTCACTTAGGGAACATGATACCTCATGCTACCTGAAGCTCCTTTCTGTCATGTTTTGCCTTTATTTATTGTATCTTCACAACTAAATGGTTGTTTTCTGCTTTAGTTTACACAAAAATTATATTTTGTCAGTATTTACTTACCCTCATTTTGTCTAAAACATATATGCTGTTAGGACAAGTATCAACAATATGAATACAATTCCAGAAATGTGCAGATGTTGCCCTCTACTGGGGGTAATATGTAGTATTTTTTATGGTTAGACATCTCTGAATGACATCTACATTTCATCTCTGTATTAGGTGAATAATAAACGGATTTCTGCTAAACGAGAGTGGGAAAATTATGCAGAATTATAATTTTATAAAAGGTATATATCTAATAAGGCATACTTATTAGACTGACCAAATTTGAGATGTACATGGATATTTCTATTCATTTCATATTTTCTAGAAAAAACTACTTTACTATAATAATTGTGGCATTTATATATATTTTTTATCGTTTTTGAACCGTTGATTTGTGCAACCTTTTGTTGCTTTTTATCACAATAATCAAGGTGGTATGCTTTGAATGAGCAAAACACTTCATTTTCAATGATTCATTTTGTTTAAAGATATCATAATTAAAATACTACAATAATAATAATAATAAAACTTCATGGAAGGAAAATGTGATCTCTTCCAGAAAATGTTGAATGATTCTTCACGAAGCATGTGAAAGAAGAGACCATTTGATTAATGTGGAAGTATTAAATGAGAAAACGTCCCTTGCGGTGCTATTGCAGGTGTTGGCAATAATTGAGTCTCAGGGCGGACCCTGAATTTGACTTAAAAAGAAGAAGCAAATATCCGGCTTAGGTCTGCATGTCAGGGCTCAGAGGAGACTCAGGACCTCCACTGCACATAATTTCACACCCCATCCAGATTTCAGAAGTTTGCATATACTGTAGTTGCGAAGAGCTGAGCCCTTTGTTCCCGCTGCCTGATCCCATCTGTTCATAGTTACCTGATGTGTGCTCTCCTTCACCCTCATCAGAGTATTGGTTAAATGTTATTGGTGGACTTTAGAAGAAGAAAGTGGAAGCTAGCCTAAAGGTTTAGAAACAATACTTCTCAAACTGTCAACCTCACTTTGAAACTGATACACACAAATCTTGCATTTCCTGTAGATTTCATGCTATAAATCACATTTTGATGGATTTACAGTATTGTAGCATTTAGAGCCAGGAAAGCCATTGAGTTGTATTATATTCCTAAATCAAAGACTCACTCTACTTCAGCAGTATAGCTTCCAAGTCTGCGAAGTAGTGACGTGACAAGTGACTTGTCATGATGATGATATAAAGCGTCTTTACATTATTTTGTTTGTAATTCCGAAACGTGACCCAGCAGAGAAAATCTGTATTTTCATTAAATGGGTGTGATGATCTCAAAAGCTTAACAACATATGACTTAATATTTCCTCCTAATCTCTGGGGCATAAATCGGTAGAAGGGGGAATAAGTGGTAGTAGACCTGTCTAGACAGTTTCATCTTCAGTTCTTTATCTAAAGATTTGCGTCAGAACATGGTAGCTCAGGACGTGACTAGCAGTGTGTTTTTGTTGGAATGGTTGTTTCTTTGGAAGATGGAACTGCACTGATGTTCAGCAGAGACAAACTTGACAGGGCTTCGCTCCCTTGGGCTCACTTGTCCAAGGTGGATTGGGTTTCAGCATCAAAACACACCCAAGTCTTGAAATGCATTTAATCCCACATTTAATGGGATTTGTCAGAGCAGGAAATATCGTGAGTCAAGAGAATACATTTTTGATGAGTTTTGTCATGACATGTTTTTATTGACAAAAATAGTATTTTTTTCCTCTATAAAGCAGTTGTTTTCAATGGATTTGGCTTCAGTATTTTGGCTTCAGTACCCAACTCGGTACCAACATTATTTGACACACAGTAGAAATTAAAGTACCAGTTGCCAGTTAAAATGGTCAAAATGTCCTTGGTTCTAATTAAAAACTTTATTTTTCAGGGTAATTAACACTAGAGTACGGACAACAAGTACACATGCTGTGATTATTGGCATTAATGTCCAGATAAAATTTATAAAATTTCATATGGAATTATTTCCCTTTTTAGTCTTGAATTGTTCATGTCTCTGCTTAAATTGCAGCTACCTAAAACAGAGGGTAGAATAGTTTTATAAAATAAACCAAACATATTTTCCAAATTGTGAAAGTAGAGGAAAAGGCTTTTTGTGATGTTGGAAAGATTTTCCCTGTCACTATTTATATGATTCTATAAATAAAATAAACCAGAAAGTTTTTTTTTTGTGTCTGATCCTGCAACCAAATTGTGTCCAGCTTTCTCTGGAGTAAGAACGCTTAATTTGTTCATACTGTTATATTTTATGGTCTTTCATTCTCTAAGGCACTAGGGGGAAAAAAGAAATGGCATAGTAGCTTTTCCACACCAGCTTTCCAGTTATGCTTATTGGAGAGGCTGCATTCCCACAGAACCACAGCCACTTTACAGTTTCCACTGCTGGACGCTTTACACCTATCAATGGAACCACTGCCCATCAGCATCATTACTATGTCTTTCTGCACTCTGTTTATTATTTTACATGTGAGACTGTTTAAGTGCTCTTAAACTTAATTTCTTATTCATAAATGGGAATTAGTGAAGTGGCTAATAGAGGCTAATCTTACCTGACAAGGCATTAACGCTTTATTCTGTTTTTGGTCATTTTTATATCATATTTTGTGCATTTTTATTTAAAAAAAAAAATAATGAAAATGTCACGCCAATCAGGTACTTGTTGGGTACGCCCAAGTATGTCTAAGTATGCAGGAGTTCAGACGGACACTCCCTGCTCCATTAGATCTGCTTTAAAGTGTTTAGGTGTGGTCTGACTCTGGTTAGTGTCCTAAACCTGAAGTGTCTCTCATTAGACCGGGGAGACTTAGCTTTGTAATCACACTCATTGAACTACTAGGACATCAAAAGTTCCTCTTTAAGTGCTGGGTAAGGAATGAAGCCCTTGAAAGTACTTATTCATTTATCTGTCTTTGTCCAGAAACTTCACACCATATATTTAGGCCAGTAACTGATAACACAAGTAGTGCATGGTTTTGAGTGAATATTGTTTTGTTTACATTGTGTCTATTAGTGGTGCTTGCAGAGGAGTTACTCCTTCCATGCTTTTTTATGACATATAGATATGAATGAGACCTCAAATCGTGTGGGTTATTGTGGAAATGAGTCTTAAGACTTTTTTTTTCTGATTTGTCTTAAAATGTTTGCAGATCATAGAGACTTTAGTGTGGACTTTAGTGTGCAACACCCTACCACCAGAACACTCTAGCAACCACCTATCAATGCC
This sequence comes from Pimephales promelas, assembly GCF_988280905.1. NCBI lineage: Eukaryota > Metazoa > Chordata > Actinopteri > Cypriniformes > Leuciscidae > Pimephales > Pimephales promelas. The sequence goes on along the minus strand of NC_142788.1, from coordinate 18,061,156 downwards.
TGAGCAACCACCAACACCCTAGCAATACCTTAGTAAACATTCAGGAGCAACTAAAAATTCCATAGCTATCACCTAACAGTGCCCTAGCAACCACAAACACCCTTGGAACCACCAGTGCCCTAGAAACCACAAACACCTTAACAACAACCTAGTAACCACCCGGAACACTATAGCAACCACCTAGCAATGCCTTGACTGCCACCAACACCCTAGCGATGCCTTAGTAACCATCAGAAGCAACTAAAAATTCCATAGCTATCACCTAGCAGTGCCCTAGCAATTGCAAATGCCCTTGAAACCACAAACACCATAGCGACAACTTATAACCACCTAGAAAATTCTAGCAACCACCTAGCAATGCCTTAGTTACTATCAAAACACTAGCAATGCCTTAGTAACCATTTAGAAGCACCTAGAAATTCCATAGAAATCACCTAGCTGTGCCCTAGCAATCATAAACACTGTTGCAACACACTAGTAACCACCTAGCAACCACCTATCAATGCCTTAGTAACCATTCAAAAGCACCTAGAAATTCCATAACACCCTTACAACCACCAGCACCCTAGAAAACACAAACCTTGTAGCAACACCCTAGTAACCAAGTAACCACCCAGAGCACCTTAGCGCCACCTAATGCCCTAGCAATCACCAACATCCTGGCAATGCCATATTAATCACCTGGAACCACCTAGTAACACCATAGTAACCACCTAGAAATGGCACCCTTGTGAACACCTTTTCACTCACAGGTAAACACCCAGGACACCCTAGCAACCTCTTTCAAGTGCTATAGAAGCCACAAACATCCTTGCAACCACCAAGTAATCCCCTAGTTTCCACCCAGAATATCCTAGCTACCACCTAGCAATGCCTTAGCAACTACACAGCAAAGCACCCCAAGCATATCTTAGAGACTTGGGAATTTGACTTGCAGCAATGTAAACATTCTGAGGTTTGGGATAATGTATTACTGTCACATTCTTCATATCCTTAAAGGTGTCACAGGAAATTAATGTGATCATTGCCACATCATTCCATTATGATTAATATACTGTACTGTATCTACAACATTTGTTTAAGAAGTGAAATGTATGACATAGTCAAATTATCTTGGACTTCGGATAAAATTTTTCTCCACAGTAGGAGTTTTCTTCACACAAAGTGTGTGTTGGATAAAGAAAGGTTATCAAAACTGTTTTCATAAAGACATTCCACAGAGAATACATACTTCTAAGGCTACAGTTTATTTATCTGAATTGTTTATTGTGCATGTATACAGTACTGTACGTTCATTCACATCTGCATGGGTCATGGATCAGTCCATAACTACCATCGACCACTGAAACTTGAGCCCTCTATAAGTCCATTAATAATACTTGCTTTTGAGATAAAGAGGGAGGTTTGGACGATATTATTAATCAAGATAACATGCACGGTTTGCATTAGATTTTGGCTGAAAATTGAGGTCTTTCCTTCTCATCATTAATCACTGGCTACTCTATACAGACAACTATATTAGATATGTGGAGAAGCAAGACTCTGTTTATGTGTTTCAGAGCGGCTTCGGTCCATTTTGAGAAGCCATTTTTCCCCTCAGCAACCAGCATACTTAGCAAACCAATTTTCCATCTCATGCTAATGGTTGCTGGGCTGTAAGAAGTTCATCTCAAAGAACTTCTTAAATGCAGCTCATAAAGATGAGCTGAAAATCCCTCAACCTGAGATGGGCTTTATTGCATATGAGGTTCACTCTGAGATCAGTCTTGCTGGCAAGAGAACAACTTCATAAATGTAAGGAACATTTCTTCCTCTCTAATCTCCCAAGAGGTCAAAGATCCATGGAAAAGACAGAAGAGATTCTGGGATACTTCCAACATTAAGGATTGCATTGTGAGCAATGGGTTTACCCAAATTACTGACTGAAATGATTTCAGAACTTTTCCTTTGGTGTCCTTTTCAACCTCTTTCAGGACAAGGAATGAGGCTTGTCATAATGTACATTTACTGTAATTTATATATAAATTTTGTTCATATTTTGATTTCTTTTTATTTGTGCAGATTCCCTGCAACAAGGACAAGCAATTTGGAGAATAGATGGATATGTTGTTTTGTTTTTAGCGTCTTGTTGTCTTTGACGGTATATTATAAGGCAGTACGTTCACTCAGAAAAAAAGGTACGAAAAGTGTCACTGGGGCGGTACCTTTTCAAAAGGTACACTTTTGTGCCTAAAGGGTGCATATTGGTACCTTCATGGTACATATTTGTACAATTATTGTACCAATATGAACCCTTTAGGTACAAAAGTGTACCTTTTTGAAAAGGTACCGCCCCAGTGACGGCTTTTGTACCTTTTTTTCTGACAGTAACTAATATGAACTATAGCTGTGTATTTTCTGTGGAATACAGACAAGTTGCCTGGCACATCTCTAAAGCTAAATGGCAACGATCTAAATATTTAGCAAAGCCGAAACTGGCAGTCTGCTTGGCATTCAATCCAAATACAGCAGCTATGATGGATTATATAAAAACAGCTCCCTCGTAACACCCTTAACTGCGTACCCTGAACATCTGAGACACCACATGATTTATGGTCCAAACATTGGAGGGATAATTGGACCGGCTTCACGGATGCAAGATGTATGGTATATTGTCGTTAATTCATGACTTAATGAAGATTATTAAAAATGGAATTTCCTGTAGAATGGGAAACTTTTTTTTCTTGAAATTCTGTGCCAGTCAGATGGCAAGAAGATTTCAGTTCAAGGATTGATATCTCACAGTTTATTGTTTCAGAATGGATTTCCTGAATAAACTTTGCACTCATATAAAAACAATTAAGAAAAGCCCGGTTCTTCATGTGGATATTTCACCAGAATCAATCCCAATTGCTGTGACCGTTCAAGTATTTCTGCAGATTTAAGGCAGTACGCTGTATCTGCTCTGTGAGTTTATACTGGAGCAAGACACTTGTGGACTCTCTGAGATTAGATCTATGGAGTAGAAACCATTTTTCATGTTAAACAGAGCATCTGGTTGTAAGCTGGCTGTAATTTAATGGGACTGATTTTATGCTCAGTTTAGTTTAATACTTTTTTTAGGATCAATGATTTTAGTTCCAGAAAAGTTTTAGTTGTCATTCATATGCAAAACCTAAGTAAGGGCATCTTTTACAATCAGTGTAAAAGCATGTAAAAAATGGATTTTTCAAATCTTTGAAGTTCAATGGCAATGGCCTATGCTTTCTTTTTTTCAATAAGTCTCTTAATCTTTTTGATGAATTCTGACATATTTCTTTTGCATTGACAGCTACGCATCTGACACTTTGACGCTTCAAAAACTTCATAAAGAGATTGTAAAAGTAATCCATATGAATTGAGCAGTTTAGTAAAAAAAAAATTCTGAAGAGACACAATCACTTTATGTGATGAACAGATTGAATTTAAGCTTTTTTCGCATATAAACATTCATCAACTCACACATCTTTTGTGTTTAACGGAAGGCTCGCTTGACGTGTGAGAACCAATGAGGTTCATTCTCATGTTACGCAGCATGTTTGAGCTTCAGCAATAACCAGTGAGGTTCATTCTTGTGTAAGAACATATAACAGTTGAACTTCTGTTTCTATTCGCTGGCCAATGTTTATATGTGAATAAAAGCCTAAATTCAGTATATTTATCATATAGTAGTCTCTTTACAAAATTTGGACTAAACTACTTAATGCATATAGATATTTTTACAATCTCTTTATGAACTTTTTGAAGCATCAAAGTATCAGTTGCAAAGCTGCCAATAGAGGGACAGAAAACTCTCAGATTTCATTAAAAATATCTTTATTTGTGTTCCAAAGATGAACGAGAGTTTTTTTATGGGTTTGGAACAACATTAGGGCAGGTAATTATTGATCGTGTTTTTTGGTGAACTATCGCTTTAAGTTGGTTTAATGTGCATCACTGGCTGGAAATCACTTCTTGGTGTGACATAATATCTTTCTCCAAATAAATAGCTGAAGAATGAGTAATTTTTTACCATTATGTTGTGTGTAAATTGCCTTCTGAAATTCAGGAAAGCATCATTATTAATATAATTTAATCAAATTGTTTAAGATGAGCCTTAACCCACACCTGGCAGTGGTTTAGTCGGCCTCACTGACACAAAGACATCCACACAGAGAATAAGACACGCAGTGGCCTTCCTTTCATCTGACTCACAAAACTCACATGAAAAGAGACGCTTGAATTGTGTCCAGCTGCACCTTTTAAACTCTTCTCAACCTTCATATCCTCTGGAAAAACTGGAACAACCTTTTCTTACTTTACGTATTTCCTTGTCACTTTAGATAGATTCCTGTGTTTTTCAAGATCCAAGTTGCATCTCATACTGCAAGCATATAGAGTCTGGCATGTTTGGACTGGCAGTATTATAATTTTGTAAGTCAATACCATACTTTGTTTAAGTGCAGCATTTTAGCTTTTCTTTGGATCCCCTTTACCCCCCCTGTAAATTATTTTTCCATGTTTTCTCTCAGGGTCCACTGCTCTGGACCAACAACTTGTCAAAACTAGGGTTATTTGTAGCTCATTCGAATTTCTGTTAACTTCTCAGCTGTAACAATAAATTGAATTTATGTAAAGATTATAAACAACCAAGTCCCTTTAAATCACTGGGCTTGTGACAGCAAAGGTCATATGAGATTTAAAGACCATCATCTCTTTAGTGAAATTATCTTAATCATCCTAACCCTAACAGCTTTAAGGTCGGTTTCATAATCTATTCATCTATTTCATAATCTGTCAATATCTTCTGTTCACTGTTTTGTTTTGAGTGGACTGCAGCTTACACACTTGGTAAATGTCTCAGCATCAATGCCTAAGAAGGAGGGAGGAGCAGAGACAGACAGGAGGGTGGGACTGCGGAGAAGACATACACATAGCCACGAGAAAATACATGTCTGTCAATGCAGAGAGAGAGAGAGAGAGAGAGAGAGAGAGAGAGAGAGAGAGAGAGAGAGAGAGAGAGAGAGAGAGAGAGATTTCTTGATTCTGATGCCAGGACACAGCTTATTTAAATAGCTACTCAAGCCACAGCAACAGTTGTTCTCTCCTGTTGCATAATGGACATGCTGAGAGTGTGTTTATCTTGTTTTGTTTGTGTGCTCTTATTTATTTCAATTTGAGTAAGTTTTATAACACATTGTGCTTGGACAATGTTGTCAGATTGGCTGAGGTTAGTGCTCGTATTTACCTTCTGGACACAGCTGGTCCCAGGTTTTGGTGCTGGGAATACACGTTACCGCTTCTATCACAGGAACTGCTACACTTGCTTCAATGGATATCATAGATACAACACAGGACACTTGGGGGCAGGTGAGTGTGACTGCATTCACTGATTCTGCTTTATGAGGGAATAACTTACTGTTATTTACTATCATATAGGATATTGTAATTCAGGTGATTGTAATTTGTATTTATTTATTATTCAAAGAGCCAGAATGTGGTGGAACACACCAGTTTAATGATTGTGTGAATTCTGGGACAGAACTTGATCGCGCTTATGATTTGGTAATGTCTTGGCTGTGACAAAAGGAGCTTCATTCAGCACTAGTAATTCACCATGAAGGACTGGAGATAACTGATGTCAGATGTGCAACAAAACAAATAATAATCTGGTACATTAGTGTTTGCCAAATACTATGAAGACTCATGTTTTCTTCTCAATTTTAGAAACCTGCAACTTATTAAAACAATGTAATTATAACGAATTAGTAATATTTCATTTGCAGTCTTAAATGACAAAGACTTTAGGCTGTGTTGAAGGCTAATTTTCAGAGTTGAGTTAATGGACACTGATTTATGGAATAGCTCTAAATTTAGGGTTTTGGGGGTGTGTGGAGACTGTCAGAGCACAACCAATCATTAAAACACCATGAGTCTGCTTTACTGGAGTAAATTAACTTGAGCTTCCAGCATTTGTCCACTTAGAATTCATCTTGGGTTTGGTAAAGTAGGAACATTTTTACCATGCATGTTATTCATTTGGTATAAATAAAGTCTGTTGGAACGATTTGTAGTGTTTGGGTTTATTGGGTTTCAGTAGACCCTCAGGGTTGTATCTTATGCACCACCTATGAGGATCATGGATCAGATCTTCCTGTTTCTGTCTGCTGCCAAATTGGTGCTGTGTAGAAAAGTGCTTGTGTTTTTAGAGTAAACTCATTTAAGTGAGGAGTCCCACTTCACTGCAATTAAAGGAAAGTTTTGATGACTGTGTAACGGAGGCCAGATAGTTAGAGCTGTGCAGGTAAACCTCACTCCCCTGATCTCAAGAGGCGCTCTAGCGACTCACACTAGGGACTGTAATCTTTAGCCTCCTTGTTACAGTGCCCACCTCCCACAGCGGAGACCTGCGTTCGAGGCCCGCACAGAGCATGGCAAGTAGGACCTAGGGGGTTGCATGTATAACAGGAAAATAAAATAAACCATTTATTTTCCCCACATTGTCATACAATAAGTTTATTGTGAGTAAAGCAATTATAGTGATAGTTCACCCAAAACTCACTCTCATATTGTTCAAAACCTGTACACATTTCTTTATTCCAAGGTTTTCTTCATGGCCTTAAACAGAGAGCTGGTCTTGAATCAGGGTGCTCCAGGCTAATGCTCTCTTAGACGGAATGCAAGATTAAGGAGAAACGTGTTTTGGATTAAACGGGGGGCTGCTTGGCATAATCATTGTCCATTATTTTTCCTTCCGATAAGAATTCCTCTGATCATCTTTACTTGGTGTAACACAGTTTGCCTTATCATTTGCTGTCTCACATGCCCTCTTTACTCCAACGAACTTAAGATTTTGGCACCACCAAATCACATGCTTACAGAAAACCAAATGTGAGTCTTCACACAATCCTGTAATGTTTGTAATACAGGTAGTAATGCTAGATTCACGCGTGGCTCACGTATGATATCAAGCCAGATCTTTGCTAAACTTCAAAGCAAAGGTCAGTGATCTGAACCCAGTGTTTCAGAGCTTATCGTGATAAGAAACAGTTGTTTTTATAACCTGTAGAGCTGAAAAGTTCAAGCTCACATATGTCATTGATTTTACCTTCTTGCTTCTTCAATTGCAGTGTCCCAGCTGCACCTCGCTGTAGGACTTTAAGGGGCCAAACAACATAACATTTGTTATGTTGTTTGAAATGTGGGTTTCCTTATTACCTTGTGCACAGTGATATCCAGAAATCTGAGACCACATTGAATTTCTGAGATTTTAACCTGGAAATAAACAGAGGTTTAATGTTTGACATGAAGTGAAAAACAGATATTTAAGTATAAGTACATTTGTGGCATTGATCATGTGACTCTTTGTTGGCCTACAGACAGTCCGATGTTCTTTCTTCCATCAAAGCTCAAGATGCTCTTTGGATAATCTGAAATAATTTTGGAGAACATGATCATCAGATTTGACAAACGTGTGGAGTTCAGCTTGAGTGTTGATGTCATTAAAGCAAAGGGAGACAAACCAAATGCTAAGACATTCTGAAATTCATGCAATTTCTTATTTAATTTCTCTCAAATTGTAATTTAAACCTGTACTCCTCTCAGCAGATGGTCAATCTCCATTTCACTGTTTTCCTGCATTCTTTGTGATGAATTGTATAGAGTCGGTATAGAGAGCCCATGGTTCACTGCTGGCTCCACAGCTGGGCTCTCATACGAATTGCTGCATTTCATAAGTCTCGTTTGAAAACTGTTTATTTACATCCTGCTGCTGTGAATGGTCCTTGCTGTCTGAGCTCAGTTTTGCAGATGTGTAGAGCTTTCTTGTAATTAAGGTTTCCTCAGGCTCTCCTGAACAGGTGGTCTCAATTATCTTCATGGTATCTATCTTATCATCTCACTCCTTTTTGCATTTCAAACTGCATTTTTGAGACTGTCTTTTGTTCACTGTGACTGCAGTTTAAAGGAGGAAATACTCAGCAACGGTTTCGTCTTAGAATTTGCAAATGGCTTGTCTTAAAGCATATTAAAAACACTGCATAGACATATAAATATTAACAACTTGATTTTCACCACATGGTGTCTTTAAACTTAAAGGCGATATTTTAAATGGAAGTTGCAATAGTCTTTTCTTTCCTAACTATGTATTTCCTATGCGCCAGTAAAAACGATGATGAGAGAAGAGATATCGCTGAAAGAGGGAGACGAAGTTATTTTGATTAAAGATTATGAGGGCACATGAAAAAAAAATTGTGCACGGATAAATTATTCATAATAAATACTGCAATATTCCATAAAAAAAGAAGAGTTGTCAATTTTGATTCAAATGAAGTTTAAGTTCAATCAGAGTTCTTCTTTGCATCATTTCCCGCCTTTCCAGGCGATGGTTGAACAGGCAGTCTCCACCCCCAAACTCACACCATTGGTTGAGCAAGTGCTGCTGTCGGGCTGATCGGGATGCTCAAACACCACTTTTTGGCAAAATCAACCTAGAAATGTAATTTATAGTTGTCGCTTATAGTTATTATTACATAAAGTTGTTTATGTCAAACTGGGCCAGGAGAAAGTATTTTAACATTTGAAAAACTATTCATGTAAAAGTCTACCTATTACGTCTTTATTTAGTCACAGCGATATTTTGTCCTTTGTCACATGGACATGTCCCTTGTGTCAGATAATTACTTGTTTGTTCAAAATCAAATATGGATTTAATCTAGTTCTTGGCTGTGTATTCTATTTGCAGTGTATTGTTTGTCTGGCAGCAAAACAGAAGTGATCCATCATTAGTATCAATTATTTAAGTAAACTGCATGCTACATATTTACATAACAATGTCTCTAACCATCTTCCAAAATCTAAACCAGATTTGTTGTTTTATGTCATTGAGGTTTAAATAAGTATAGAGATGATACAGCCAGCCGGTCCGCAGAGGGTTAAAACAGCCTGAAAGGGTTTATTTTAGGATCATGACCAGCTGAGTGTATATACGTTATCCCACTTATTTCATGGCTACTTATCAAATAAATAAATATGTGGACATGAAATAATGATTTGAGATAAATTAAATTTGTAGATTTTCTTAAAGCTTTTCCTAATTACAATGCTAATTTCCATTGCAGTCCATACATTTTCATTGCTATCAAACAATACTGCAGTCCAATTGACCACTTGCATCTTCTTGCCTAGTGGAGTGGTTGTGTGAGATTATCCTTCATAAAAACTAACCCTGAATCACTACCTGAATCAGTTCCACAATGCTGATACACAGTTTTTAGGCTTTTTACTCCATACAACATCACTTCAACTCTCCAAGGCCCAGTTAGTACATCAGTTAGAGCCCATGAGCACATAACTAACACACTCACTGACAGAGTCTACTAGCATTACAGTCTCTTACCAGCAGGGCTTTCACATGCCTGCTACACATCTCTGAGATCTGAGTACCTGTTCTAAACCCATTACTCCTATCTCCCCTCTGTATCTATTCCCTAAATACTCAGTGGGATCCACTGAGTCAGGAATGTAAATTATATATGACATACAGAATATTCAATGAAGGTAGACTGTACTGAGTAAAACATCTATGCTTTTCCTTTCAAAATGTCAGACCTATTCAAACTCACTTAACTATCACTGCGGCCATATTTTAAAGCAATATTTTGACCTTTTAAATGCACCATACATGATTAACAAAAAATGAATCCTGTGTTTCAGATTGTCAACACTGATCCTAACTTGATCGTTTTGCTGTGGGAAAAGTCCTGTTACTGTAATTAAATGACAGCGCTATTTTAAAGGTCAGGGTGATTGTAAGACACATGGCCTGAGTCAGACAGGACACAAAGAGCTTATTCACTCAGAGATCTTCATTATGTACAGATTGCACATTTCCACATTTTCATAAGTGCACTTTCAGAAATTCAATCTTATAGCTTAAGCAATTTAAAGAAATAGTTCTGCCAAAAATGCAATTATTATTAATCACACACCCTCAGAAGTCATGACAATCCAAACCTGCATAATTTTCTTTTGAACACAAAATAAGATATTTTGAAAAATGTGTCAGCTGTGCTTGTTTGTTCTTTTAGACATGGGATAGAGTAAATGATATTGCAATTTTGGGATGAACTATCCTTTTAATCCAATCAATGAAATTACTGACTAAAATGTCAGTTAATTAAGGGTTTCCTGATTTGACAGGATGAAAAATGTGTATTGTGACTATAATAATAAATTGCTCCTATCAAAACATCCTCACAGCAAGATATTATCGGCTTAAATGTTTGGATTAATAATTTATCAAATAAAAACTAAAATAAAATATACAACTTTGGACGTCACTTCAATGACAAAGAGCCGAGCAGTTTTCTCTGAAGTGGATAAATTAATTTAGTGTTTAGTCAGAATGATTTATGCTTTGTTTTTTTAGGCTTTGAAAGTTTGTGCAAGAATCAAACCACATTCCACTGTGTGGCCTCATGTGTCTGCTTTTTCCTCCTCAGATATTGACGAGTGCCAGGTTCACAACGGAGGCTGCCAGCATAGATGTGTGAACACCAGAGGCTCGTTCTACTGTGAGTGCAACCCGGGGTTTCGCCTCCACGTTGATGGCCGCACCTGCATTGGTGAGTCGTTGGGGGGTCGTGAGAGGTCACTGACAGAGAGCTGACAGACTGGCATACATCCAAAGCTTTAGAGGCTGTAATCATCACGGCCTAAGAAAAGTTTGCTTTCACAGAATGGGTTTCTCTTCAAAGCAAGCAGGGGTCCCCATCTTGAGCTCTGTGTATGAGTGGGAATCAAAGAGCCTCTTGTTTTCTTAATCGTGGAATGTTTGCTACTGTTCTGTAGTGTACTGTACAGGCCTTGTCATGGGGAGTTTGCGATGGACCTTTGAGATAGACCAGAGCAGGTCCCAACTGTTCCATTGCCAGGCCTGCTATCAAACCATCACGTCTATCTATTCAAATGTGACTGTTGTGTAAAAGGTGTCAGGTGAAACCCAACAATTCAGTTTTCAAAGGAAAAACCCTGTGGGAATAAAGAGTTCTTTCAAGCATATTGCTAATGGTGTCTGGATGTAGGGGTTTAGCTTTTTTAATTTGTGGCAATAATAACATTAAAAGTATTTTTTAGAGCTTGGGAAACCAAAATTGTACTAATGTGCAAGTGACCAGTCTACCTTCTTCAAAGCCAATGCCGTGCCACTCAAAGAGCCCATGTGCTTCATCTTCCAGCTGGGATGCCACATGACAGCGGAAAAGTCTTTCATTTGGGCATTACTTGAGAAAGAGCTTTTTTTCCCCCTGGAAATAATATGTAATCTTGTGTTTTTGTGTGTTTGGAGGTGAAATGTTTCATTGGGAATCTGGAGTCTGGATTTGCCAGTTTTAGTTGTTTAAAGCACATGAAATGCCATAAGATTATTTAGTAGCGTCTGCTGTTCCTTACTAGATTAGTTTCAACGTATACCTCAAACAAAACCAAAAGCAAAACAAAACATGTCGACAGAAATGCACTTACAATGGAAGTATACAAGACTGCTTTTCATATACAATTATAGGATTTTTAATACCATATTTGTTAATGTATTTGCTTGTCAGTTTTTATTTTATTTTAAGATTTTAGTAATAATATTTTAGGTTTTTTTTTTTTATAATTTTTTAATAATAGTCTCTTTAATTTATTTTTATTTCAGTTTTACTTTTAGTATGATCATAGTACTTGTTTATTTCAATTTGTAACATTTAAGTTTAAATTTAACACTAATCTAATATTTATTTTATTTTATTTCAGCTTTATTTCAATTTAGTTGTAGTTGACAATAACAATACTGGACAGCTGTTGTATTATTTACTGAAGAACAAGTGAGAATTATTTTCTGTGGTAATCGTCTGCATGTCACATATGATTGAGCTTAACTTGAACCCAGAACATTCTTTTCAATTTCCAAGGCAGTATGACAAATAACTAATGACATTTTTATTCCATTATGGAAATTGCATTCTGGGATCTGTTTGCTTTGCTGAGAGTCTGATGTAGTCGCAACATTGCAGTTCATTCTGTTCCAGCTGAATCAGCAGCTGAATCTTTTACCCTTCCAAGAGACCTGAAGCTGTCCAGGGCAATGAGCTCCAGTCAGGCTTCAGGCTTGTTTTTCAGTTTTTTCCGATATCAAACCAACTCTTCTATAAAACCACAATCTAAACCAAAGCTGAGTGGGAAGGAACGCGCTACTAGAATAAACCAGAAACAGATGCTGCTAATTAATCGTTGAGGGTTCATTTGGTTTTGGTTAACAGTCATTTGAGAAGCTAGTAATCTTGCTGATATCTCATGCCAGAAGCTTATTAAGTTGTGACTTATGACCACAGATAAAATTATTATGAATGCACTTTGCCAAGAGAAATATTGTCATTATCCTTCATTAGAGACACTCTCATGACCAAAATATAAAGATTTCATTTCTTCAACCCCTCTTACACTACACCACCTCGAAAAATATCCCGTTTCAACAAATTAGTTCTATTATTTGCTAATTTATATGCAAGTGAGACGATTGTCTGATTATATTGGATTTTATATGTGACATTTTTGGACAGTTCGGAGAATCTGCAGATATTCAATGCAAGGATTTTTGAGAACAGACGCCGCACTCCTCCACATTGAGGTTGACTGATATGCCTGTTATGACAGTATATATTTAGTCTCGCTACTGAAATATAGACTGTGCATTGAGGACATTTGGCAGTCAGTGTCTTCAGTGTGATGTCTGATTTGGAGTATTGTCCTCCCTTAGACATTTGAGTGGTGATCACATACAAGGGCTCCATCCGAAATTGCATACTTCTCTAATAATATAGTGAAAAACAGTAAATGACAAAAGAAGTATGTCTGAATTCAGAGAACTCTGTAAAAAGTACCCAGATGACCTACTACTTTTGGCAAGATTCTGAGGTGTCCATACAATGTACACTTAAGGCCACGGGAGACGATTTGTGAATGGCAGTGAAGCAGCAGTGAAGGCTGGGAGGTCACATGACAATTCAAACATATGTCCCGATTATATTCATACTGCATACACTCATACTATATTGAACACACTTTTTAGCGGTCGTAATAACTTATTCAATATAACCTTCTCAAGAGAGTGAGCGATTTCGGATGCAGCGTATATGCTAACTGTATGTGTTTACCTAGAGCTGCAGCTGTAGCCTTTGTCTGACCCCATTTGATGAACATTCTCAAAAAAGGCTGGAGATGAATTGAAAGGCCACTGACATTAGGACATCATCTATCCCAGCTGCATCATTAAAGACGAGATAACAAAAGAATAATCATCGCATCAGTCTATAATCTGAACTACTCAGGATTTACTTCAGAAGCATCATGCTAGGCATTAATGTTCTGAGATTACAGATTAGATTACTGGTCATTTAGAGTGGTTTTCAGTGCAATGTCAGTTATCAACCACAAACATTCCCACAGACCGTCCTCATGCAGCACACAAAATAGATTTTAAATGGTGCAGAAATAAGCTATTTAGTAGTATTTTACTGGATATTATGATTGGTTTCTGTCCTGAGGTAATATCCTTTTTGGAAAACAGAAGAATGGCAACATTGCCAAGCATCACAATCCAAACACTTGAGTATGATATTTTTTCCATCCGAACTTCATATCGGTCATCGAAGAAAAAAAAAACTTTTTAATGTGAACTATTTTCACTAAATGATTCTGGTTTTGAAAATAATTGCTTGGTACTATTTTGGATAATTACTGTGTATAATGCTTTTGACAAGGCCGTTCAATGATTGTTCCAAATTCTCTTCTATTACCAGAGAAATCATTTCTTCAAAGAGTGAATATTAAAATCTTACATTAATACAATATTTGAATCTACATGTAACATTTTAGTTCACGAAGAAGATAAGGTAAACAAAAAAGTTTAATAAACAAAACAAAAGACTTTAATTCACATGAGAGTAGTCCAAAAACAAGAGAATAAACAGTGTGCACAATACACAAACAAAACCAGACAATGAGTAAACTAAACTGAGGGAAATGTATACAGAGTGAGCTAATGATCTAACTATGGAACAGTTGTGAGAAATCAATCAAACGATGAATAATCCAAAGACAAGTAGGAACATGAAACAATGAGAATCAAACTAGAAGTCCATGAAAATGAAACAGAAACAATCACAGAATGTGACAATACACTGGTAATTTTAATAAAAGTAAATGTTAAAATCTACACACTTTCTTTGAAATAAAATTTAAACATATCAGAATATTTTCACGTTAAGTAATATCCAATAGTTATACCATTACATAAATGCAAGCAATGCTCATCTGACATGAAATTAAAGGGATAGTTCACTTTGAAATTAATTTTTGTTATGTTTTAGCTTACCTCAAGAGAATCCAATATGCAGGTGTCTTTGTTTCCACAGTATTTTCAATTTTGATGTATTTTTTTTTCAGTCATATAATGGAGTTTTATGGGGTCCACCTGAAAAAGCATGCACAGAGAAGTCCAAATTAAACATGATTTAATGACTCGTAAATGTAAGTACACATCGATGGCCTACTAAGACACAAAACGAGCGGTTTGTGTGAAAAAACGAAAGTATTTATATCGTTTTTGACTCTTGTAAACACAGCCACGTCCAAGCGATCTGAAGGCACGAGCGCTTCTCTCTGCACATGTACGTCACTCATTGTGTTTACACAGAGATTTCGGAAGTTTTACCTTTCACTGTGAAGATCTAAATATCGAAATCGTCTTCCATTGCAATTTCCTGTATATCTAAATATGTTTATAAAATCCAAAATGCGCGAGAGATCACTTCCTTCCGGCGCTTTCTGGCACATGCGCAGAGAGAAGCACCCTTGCCTTCAGATCAGTTGGACGTGGCTCTCACACAAACCGCTCGTTTTGTCTTAGGACATCAATGTGTACTTACATTTATGAGTCATTAAATCATGTTTAATTTGGACTTCTCTGTGCATGCTCTTTGAGAAAAACCCCATAGACCTCCATTATATGACTGACAGACAAGAACGGGTCGACCTAAAAATATCAAAATTGATATGGTAAGCTAAAACATATCGAAAATTAATTTCAAAGTGAACTATCCCTTTAAGATATTTTGGTACAAAACGTGTTGCCTTCTGCCAGAAAGCTGAAATATGACAATATAGTAAGCATTCAAATCACACATCCAGCTGAATCAGGAAACTATTTTAAAAAACAGTAAGATCAATGTTCTGGAAATGGGGACGGTGTCAGTGGTCAGGCCTGTAACAAATCTGTGAACTGACCCACACCGGGCTGTGAACTGGAAATCTTCTCCCGATTTGAACTTTTCTGCACGAAAAGGAGGGTTAAAAATGGGAAAATCCAGATGTCCTGTATTAAGGGAGTCCAATCCAAACAGAATTACTGATGTAATTAAAGCCAAAGGTGCTACCACAAACTGTTATATAAAGTGAGTGCACTCTAATGCAAACAAAGCACTGACAGTTTTGTATTATTTTCTCCCAAGAATAATACATTTGTTTTTCAGTTTAATGTGTTATGCTGCAAGATCTTATTAAAGCGTAAAAAAAAAAAAAGCTTTACAGGAATTGTTAGAATTTGAATGCATAGAAATTCATTCACAAATAAGTACGTTTATGATTATTTTGATTATAAATACTTTTTTGGAATTGTTTGTCTGTTAACTGTCATTTCCCTGTTCCCTCCCCTCAGCTGTCCTATCCTGTGCAGTGAATAATGGAGGCTGTGAGCATGAATGTGTCCAGCTTTCTCCTGTTCACTTCCAGTGCCGCTGCAGACGTGGATACCAGCTCACAGCTGATGGCAAGCGCTGCAGACGTGAGTCTTGCTCTTCTACTCATGTATCTCAATTTCATATCTAACCGTAGCTGGACTTGGTGGTGCTCAATGTTTAGTTTATTGTTGCTTGTTTTCTCTGTTTCAATTCATGCTTATCTTACTATTTAGTTGATATAATGTTGTTAACAAAAACTTCATGATTTGTCCAGTAATAAAAGCCTTTAGTACAGTAGTCAGAAGTCAATTGTCATGTTTTGGATACTAGTGCCCCCATCTATAGACCAGTCTTGAAATTCATATTTGTCTTATAGCAGGGTGTAGTTTTTTTGCTTATTTAAACTCTTTACCTTTTGAAAGTGTTATGTTCATGACGTTGTCCATAAAATGTCCCGGGAGTGCATATCACACACATGCTGTTAGTCAAAGAGCATGCTGACAAGAGGATTAAGGTAGGAAACGCTTTGGTCTAAAACTGTGTCATAAAGTCAGTATGTAGCTTTTGGACGTGTGGATGAAAGGGTTTTTGGCAGAAAGGTAGAAGTTAAACCCAGATGTGCAGTTTTCTCTGAGATATTGGCCACTGATTTGAAGACATGAAGTTTGCAGAAGAGGGCATCTGTCTCAGACAGTCCTGACTGAATTCAAATAAGTTTAGACTAGTGTGTCATAACCAAAATTTCAGTCACTTGAACAGCAATTTCTTAAACCTCTGTGCATTTTTTGGCCTGCTTTAAACAGCAGTTTTCACTGAGAGAAACTTATATTATTCAGGCTAGCATCCTCATCTTGGCGGACACTGTGTCAATTTCAGTGTGTCTGCCAAAATTCATATTCAATCTACACTACATATCCAGTGTCCTGACACTCATCAGTGACAATTGTTCCCCTATGAAGTCTTACCACAGAGTTAGGTGAAGACAAGGAGAAAGAAAGAGGGAGAAAGAAAATGTGTATCTCATTGTGTAAGACATTGGCAAAAAACAAACAAACAAAAAAAAAAACAGGCATGCATGCATCAGTGGTCATGAGCGAGTGTGAAGAGTTCAATTCGGCAGATGGAAAACATTATGATTTTATTGTTTTCAAACTGTTGTGATCTAAGTACAGATGAGTCCTTGTACTTGTTAGTTTACTTAAAGACAATGATATATATGTTTATATCAATTAAACATATGATATACTATTTCATATGTATATGTCATGCGCATCATATGCTGCATTACATATTCAAGCAATTTCACACACTGTTGTTTTGAATCAGTCAGCACAAAACCACTATCCACCTTATGTTCATTATAAAATATAGTTTTATATTGTCTTTAGGAAAGTCTTGCTCATTCACAGAAAATGGCTTACGCCTGCATTGAAAAATATGGTGAATTTAATTACTGATATTCATATTGACATATTGTCAGCTCATTTTTCTTTTTTGAAAATGGTTCAACACAAAGGCCAAAGCAGAATTAATGGTTGCGTGTCTATGAGTAGAACACAGAAGTGAATCTCTTTTTGAAAAATCGCTTTGTGAATGATTCAATGACTTGCTCAAAATCGTTCATAAAGTCGTCATTTTCAACTGCTGTTTTATTAATACTATGAAGTCAAACAGACTTCACATACTGTTTTTTTTTAACAGAAAGTAGGCATATTTGGACGCATGCAGGGAGTCATTTGTTCGAGTCTTGTAATGTATCAGTGTTTCTGAATGAATCAGTTGAGCCAACGAATAAATGATTCACTCATTAATACAAACTATTGGCGTAGTTATGTGATGTGTAGAAAGAGTCACCTTAACATCTGGAATGCACAAACACACACAAACTTAGTGAAACAGATCCAATAATACTACACATCAGCAATAAATATCACATTCATGATTTAAATGGTAGGCCAAGGCCTCGAATCATCAACGATTTGCTCACCCAAACCTATAAAAATGTGTTAAAGTAAGTTTATAGCTGTCATAAACTAATATTTGTTGCTCCCTGATGTGGTATATCACGCTATAAGTTAAACAGTTTTTTTTGGATTGAAACTGTCCTCCAAAGGGTCTCAAAATTGGATTGTAAGATATGTTTTATGTCATAACGTGACTAAGGCAAGTATGGGAATACAGAAAGCAGCAATTATGTATGTGTATTACATGGACTGTGTTGACAAGATAATGGGAGTTTGTGTGCGTGAGGGAGACTGCCAGTAAAATGACTTATACGATCTGACTCAAATGGCATGTGTTTCAGTGAGGAACCCATGTGCGGAGAGGAACGGCGGCTGTGTGCACTCCTGTCGCAGTGATGGCGGTCATGCTGTGTGCAGCTGTCACCAAGGCTTCACGCTGGCCCCGGACCAGAAGAACTGTGAAGGTAAAAGCTTCTGACAGCAGCGGTGAAGAGCCTTCCCACCTTGCTAGGGTTCAGTTACGCGGTCATGGAAAGTATTAAAGGGTTTCTCATCTGCTGGATCCTCTTTTTCCAAAGTTTTTAAAGAAGTTTCTTTCCCATGGTGTGAGAACAGTGGAAGCACTGTGTTTAATTAGATAGCTGAAAACTGTAGAACATGGCTCATCTTCCCAACGCTGGCCAGGACTGGTGAGGGAGAGCGTGAGCAGAGCTTTCCACTCTCGAGGCCATGATGGAACCAGTTAGAGCTTGAGAGGCTGCGCTCTATTCATTGAAGAAATGTCTGTTTTCTGACTCAACCAATCTAAAGTGAATTCTTGTCTAAGTAGATCTAAAAAGGGCACATGTCATCTGAAACTTGTAATTGGTGTGTTTCAGATGTTGATGAGTGTGAAACTGGACTGGCGGCATGCGCTCACAGTTGCCAGAACACACCGGGCTCTTTCTCCTGCGTCTGCAAACCAGGATATGAGCTGGGTTCTGATAGCAGGAAATGCTACCGTGAGCGACCTTTTTCTTTATTCACTTCTGAGCACGGTTCACTGAACCCCAGTGGTCCCAAAAAGTAGGGATGGGTGAGACAAATCCGAATTATTGATACTTTTAATAATGTGGTATCGATCCTGCTTTTTGACTTAATATTTGAAAGTTTGAGGTTGGTAGGAATTTTAATGAAAGAAGTCTTTACTCACCAAGGCTGCATCTATTTGATAAACACTGTAAAATCAGTAATATTGTGAAATATTATCAGTTTAATATAACTGGTTTCTGTTTGAATGTATTTTAAAATGTCAGTATGTTGGGAAAGCTGTATTTTCAGCATCATTATTCTCTTCAGAGTCACATGATCCTTCAGAAAGCATTGTAATATACTGATTTGGTGCTCAAGAGCATTTCTTATTATTATCAATGTTGAAAACTGTGGTGCTGGTGGAAATCCTGAATGTTTTTAATAGAAAGTTCAGAAAAACAGCATTTATTTGAAATAGAAACCTTTTGTAACATTATAAATGTAGTTGATAACACATTGATCAATTTAATGCTTACTTCCTAAATAAAACGTTCTTTCTAAGAAGAATCTAACTGACCTAAATTTACTGTATAAGAGAATATAATAGGAACTATTTCTCATCTGTACATGCAAAAAAAAACAAAAAACTTTTGGTTGTTAGGACACAATACACAAAGATTGTTTGTTGAACATTTGCAGTTTAGGCCTATTAAATTTTAATCAATATCAGTGATATTGGCCAAGCACTTGCTATCTGATTTCTTTTCTCTTCTTATGAAATTTTATTATGAAACTAGCACAGTAAAGGAGATACTTGAAGTGAAATTAAATAAATGTACTGGCAGTGGAGCACTTGATATGGGATTAACTACACTAACATTTGAAAACCAGCTTTGAAATGAATGCTTCATGCAATGATTAATGCTTTTTTAAAGTGTTCATAATCCCTTTTTTTTAAACAATTGTTCCAATTAATCTTTCACTTTTAATTTAGCAAAAAAAAAGAAAGAAAGGAAAATAGCTTCAAAGTGATAAAAATGAACTGTATTAGTAAATAGAATAGGAACTTTTTCTCATCTGTACATGCAAAAACCATAAAAAAACTTAGTTAAAAATCCTCATGTTCTGTAATTGTTGTTAGAACATAATTGAACATTTGCAATTTAGGCGTATTACATTTTTAATCAATATCAGTGATATTGGCCAAGCACTTGCTATCGGATTTCTTTTCTTTTCTCTTCTTATGACATTTTATTATGAAACTAGCACAGTATAGGAGATACTTGAAGTTGAATTAAATTGGTATTTATTTTGGTTATTTATTATGGTATGTTATTGGTATTGATATCAGCAAGATTAGCCTAGCACTTGATATGGGACTAACTACACTAAATATGAACATGTTCCACTAACATTTGAAAACCAGAAAATGACAACTTTGAAATTAATGACACAAAGTTTGATATTTGTTATCTAAGATTCATGCTTTTTTAAAGTGTTCATAATCCTTTTTTTAAACAATTGTTCCAATTAATCTTTCACTTTCCTGTAGGTTTTGAAATAGAAATTGTTAACAGTTGTGACTCTGATAACGGTGGCTGTTCGCACCACTGTCGGCACGGCACACTCGGACCCGTCTGCAGCTGTAACCAGGGCTATCAGCTCGCAGAGGACCTCAAAACCTGTTTGGGTGAGTGTGCAGGTGTACAGACAGATACATAAATCAGTTTTACAGAATAACTCAAATGAAATCTATCTCTTGGCCTCAGCGTGCATCCAGCTGCACTGATAAACCTTTGAAATAATCATTCCTCAAATAAAATGAACGACTATTTCCTGCAAAAGCGAATGTCTGCCAGCTGGATCTCAGCAGTTTTAGGTCTCGTGTTTTTCTGGCTGTGCCCTGAAGGTTCTCTCTTCATAACTGGAATTGTGCTTATGTAAATATCCGGTCTACAGAGTCCAGTGGCTGATGGCCTCACTTCCTGTGCTGCTTCTTTTTGTCTTGTAGATCTAGAAGAATGTGAGGAGGGAACTTCATGCTGTGAGCAGGACTGCACAAACTACCCTGGAGGTTATGAGTGCAACTGCAGGGCAGGATACAGACTCAATGCAGATGGATGTGGATGTGACGGTACATCACAACCTGTTTATTACAGATCCACTATAAGAGCGAGGAGACATATCAGTGACTGGCAATGCTAGAATGAAATCAGTCCTTACATCACAGTGCAGTCACATTGTCTAAGAGTGTTGTGTTTTCTGCTGGTGTGTAGATGTGGATGAGTGTCTGTCTGATGAAGGGGGCTGTGAGCACATTTGTCAGAACACCGCTGGCTCCTATAACTGCTTCTGTCGGTTTGGAAACCGGCTCGCTAACGATAGACATTCCTGCATCTGTAAGTACACCGTGGGGGTCACAGTGGATATTAGTTATGTGCTATATGCATTACGTTTGCTTTATACAGCTATAGATTACTTGATTCTGATTGGTCAGTCACAACAATCTGTGGTCAGATCGGTAAGAGATATTGTATATTGAGATTATTTATGGTCATCATTGCAAAATAAACCCTAAATGATCAGGTGCTGCATCACTTAGATTAAGAAGGGGTTCATTATCCGTTATTTCATGCGTACTGGACAAGAATTTATTAAAAAAATGAATACATACAGTACAAGTTTCTACAGTACAGTTTTCTTTTCTATTCTTTTCTTTTCTTCTTTTCTTTTTATTTTATGGGAAAGAGACTGTAAAAGCTTTCAAACCAATACAGTGTAGGTGATTGGTTGCAAGGGAAATGTCATCATGCAAAAATATTTGACTTCAGAATCAACTGACCAAGCCGAGTCGAGTATTCCAGAGAGTTGGAATAATTTTGTGCTAATTTTGTAAAATTAAAGCTAACATGTTTACTTAATTTACTTTATAGTTCTGGTATGATTTCCTTCAGTCCATAAACTTTTTTTTTTATCATATAATGAAGTAATCAGCAATGAAAAAAAATCTATATCCTATGTACATATTTGTTCAAAAAAAGCTAATTTTAAGCTTTTGGGGAAGCTAATGGGGATCCTAATAAAGAATGTCCATTTATTTGGCAAATATATCTGTCTAATAAGCAGCACAATGTCTGATAAACCTATTCAGTATGATATGATACATAGTTTTTGTAACAGCTAGACCACATCGATCATAGCAATATATCTGTTCCTCTGTGTAGCCCTGGAGAGAGCAGTTGAGGAATTGTCCAGTCCAGTGGTGGTTGAGAGACCTCTCCTTCATCTCACTCTCTTCCAGGACGACCCACAACCCCTGGAGCGCTATCACGACTATGAGGAAGACAGCTTCGGAGAGCTGCGGGCGGAGAGCACCCTCTCTGAGAAATTTGGTGTGTTTTGTCAAGTGTCTTGGTTTATTGTTATTGGGGCTTGCTTCTTATTAATCTTACGTTTGTCTTGTCCATCGCAGTGTGTTTGAACGGGACATTTGGCCATGACTGCAGCCTGACGTGTGATGACTGCTCTAACGGAGGACTGTGTAACAGTGACACAGATGGTTGTGACTGCCCAGATGGTTGGACAGCGATCATCTGTAACCAAAGTGTGTCCATTGTGTAGTGTGAAACATACATTACTATTCAAAAGTTTAGGGTCGGTAAGATTTTTTACAATGTTTTTAAAAAGAAAACTCACCAAGGCTGCATTTATTTGATCAAAAATACATATACTTAGAATTACTTTTTAAACTAACTGTTAATGTACTGTATATTAAAATGTCATTCATTTCTGTGATGGTAAAGAATTTTCAGCATCATTACTCCAGTCACGTGATCTTTCGGAAATCATTCTAATACTGATTTGGTGCTCAAGAAACATTTCTTATTATTATCATTTGTCAATGTTGAAAAAGTTGAGCTGCTTAGTATTTCTGTGGAAACCTTGATACATTTTTTTCAGGATTTTTTTTTATGAATAAAAAGTTCAAAAGAACAACATTTAAAATATAAATCTTTTGTAACTTTATAAATGTTTTACTGCCCAATTTGAGCAATTTAATGTGCCCTTGCTGTACCCTAAACCCAAACTTTTGAACAGTAGTGTAAGCCTATAGTTGTCATATTTACTTTGTACAAAATAACACTTTCTTTTGTCCATTTTAGCCTGTCCAGAGGGAACATTTGGTAGAAACTGTTCTTTCTCTTGTAAGTGCAAAAACGGTGGCACCTGTGACCCGATTAACGGGAAGTGCCGCTGCCCACCTGGAGTCAGTGGAGACCTGTGCCAGGACGGTGAGTGACTGCCAGATTAGAGCATAAAATGAAACTGTATCTGTGCCAAATCTAATGTTCCAATTACTGTTGGTTTGTTTATGAAATATGGCCTGTGTTTTATATGTCAAATTACAGCTGATGATTTTAGTTGATGTTAATCTGTATGTTAACTTAGGTTGTCCAAAGGGACTATATGGAAAGCATTGCAACAAGAAATGTAACTGTGCCAATAACGGCCGCTGTCACCGCACATATGGAGCCTGCCTGTGTGATCCAGGGCTCTACGGCAGGTTCTGTCACCTACGTAAGTCCAGCAGTAAATTACACCGACAGTGACATAAACTCCAGGAGATACTGATACCCAAGTAGGACATGTGCCTGGATCAACATCCTTTTCTGGACACAACATTCCTGTGAAGCAATCAAAGCCCTAATCCTATTCCAAACCATAACCATAAAATCAAAGGGAATGATACAGTGGGGTCCAAAAGTCTGAGACCATGAATAGAAATATATAATACAAGTTTAGGTTTACATAGTCCACTTTAGACATTTTATGAACTATAAGTAACTTTGCAACTACATGTCAGCTAACATTCATTAGAATCTTATGAATGATCTATTTTGATAGTCACATTCTACTAAATATAATTTGCTACAAATCAACTTATACTTCTATACCCTAACTAACCCTAACCTAACAGTTACTTGTACTCAAGTCAAGTCACTTTTATATATATATTTTTTGTACTTTATTTATATAGTGTTTTATACAATACAGATTTTTTCAAAGCAGCTGTACAGTGCAAACAGGGAAATGATTCAATGAGGTAAACGGTTTCTCTAATGGGAGTTAGTTGACATGTAGTTGTAGAGTTAGTTGACTTATAGTTAGTAGAATGTCTAAAGTGGACTATTGAAAAATAAAATGTAGCTCAAGTTTTTGTTAAACCTGATATTCATGTTCTCCAGCATGATTTGAGATGATCCAAAGAGCATATTAAGTTTCAGTGAAAGACCACTTCAGTGAAAGTCACTTGTGATTGTCGTTGCACTAAATACAAAATAAGGGGTTTAAGAGTGTCTGTCATAAATGTTTCTTCATTTAAAATCGATAAATCCCAAAAACAGAGAATTCAAACCAGGTTTAATTTAGATTCCCAGATTTCTGATTTTCAGTGTGGTTTAAACCTAAACGTAATACCTGGTTCATTGAGACATTGATTCAGTTGATTGTAGTTCCAGAACCTACAAAGATGATGATCCAGGAACATGTCCTATTTGTGTTAGTCATGTTTTCATTTTAACATCTGATGGTTCTCCTGGTTATAACAGAATGTCCTACACAATGTCTTTTCCAGCTTGCCCCAAGTGGTCGTATGGATCTGGCTGCTCGTCGGAGTGTCAATGCGTGCAGCAGAACACGCTTGAGTGCCATCGACGTCATGGAACATGTGTGTGCAAGCCTGGCTATCAAGGCAAGACCTGCGACCTAGGTCAGTTCAGGGAAGTGCAATTCACTGGATTGGCAGCTTGTGTGTGAGAAATATATTTAATCTGCTCTTTACTTTTTAGAGTGTGATAGTGGATACTATGGTCCAGGATGTAAATCAAAATGCCAGTGTCCTTTGGGAGTGTCTTGCCATCACATGACCGGACAATGTCAGCACCAGTGCCCAGCCGGTCTTCACGGGGAGCACTGCGAACAAGGTGAGTTTAAGTCATGTATTAGCTGGACCAGTGTTAGACGAGCTTTCACAAAAGTGGATTTATGGCCATCTCTGAGAGTTATTGTGTAAGTAACGCTGCCTAGTGTTTGACAGTATGAATGACATGAGAGGGCCAGGTCAAACACAGCTGCCAAACACTGATGGAAATACCTTTATCTCCTGGCCTGCTGGATGTGTGGCTATGATCATGTATTTCACTCAAGTGAAAGATCTAGAATATTCAAGCCCAGCATGTTAAAAAACAGATTTTAAAATATCATGGATAACAGAAATTTTCTTGGCCTTTTGAAAGATTGATGACCTATGCGGAGGTTGCAGGTCAGTTCTGATATGGTCAGCAGGGGAAAGCAATGCTCAATGCACATAACTAATGCTAAAACTAACCGTTTAATCATGCGTTGTTAGAATAAAGTGACGCAGTGAAGACATATTTTTGTAGGCCAACCTGGAAGTTAGCATCACCCCTATTCCCTCGACAAAATCCCAGTAGGTTTTTTTCCATTTGGCTTTTGGAATATTGCAAAAAAATAATGTATGTATCCTAAATACAATTGGCAGAAGTATAAAGTATTTTATGTTGTAGAATGAAACGTGACAAATCTTGAGTTTTGTTAACCACCAACATTTTTTTAAGGGATTTTACCAAAAACCCATTCAAAAAACCTTCTGGACGATGTAACCAAAAGTGCTAATATAACTCGTTTCTGGATTTTGGCAGCACTCAATAGCAAAATACACGTTTAAAAGGAACGAGAATGTTTCCAAAATAAGGATGTGCATGGAGTTAATATTATTATTAATATATTACTACAAAATCATCTGTCACTTGGTAGTAGTTTTCCAAATTAGGCAGATGCCAATGTAGAGAGGTTGCATACACACCCTCGTTCTCAAACTATGAACATGAACAAATTGGTAACCATATTGTAAAACTTTCAAAAGTTGCAAAAAATCGTCAGTTTACATCAACACGTTGGCAAAACCAGCTTGTTTAATACAAATTATGTTTAAAAATGGCCATGTAATACTAAATTAACACAATTTTTTGGGGTGAAAGTGTTGAATAAGGCACTTTTCAAGATAAGAACGTTCAAAACTGAAGTTGGCCCTGCTCTGAACTTGCACACTTAATGATATCCAGGCCAGATGACGTTCAGTTGCTTGAGTTGATATGTATATATGCCTTTTTTATGAGTATAAAACAAGACTGTCCTCCTAGCACAATGTTTAAGAGCACCTTCATGCCTCAGTCCACTCCACTTGGCAGGGGGTACGGAAATATTCCGAATATTTCAACAGAAACACTGAGCTGGCAGTCAAACCTCACAGCCTGGAAGTCATTAAATGATCAGAGTGCTTCGTCTGCCATCAATTAGGAACAACAGGCTGTGAAGAGAGTCGCTTTGGCTTGTCTCTGGATTTCACTTGTAGCCTCTGTGGCTGCTTGACCATGTAAAATCTGGGTCCATGAACAATATGATTAATAATAAGATTTTGATTTATTTGTTCACAGTAACTATCATTACAAAGCAACATGTTAAAAAATATTGCATTAAACATCATTTTTATGTTCATTTTAACCCTAAAATCCTATCATATTTTCCACAGAATGCCCAAATGGCCCTCTAAAAAAGAAGATTCGACAAACAAGCTTTATTAAGAGTAATTTACACTGTGTTAATCTGTGAAAACTGTATGGACTATCTTTTACAGAGTGCCCTGTGGGACAGTTTGGAGTTGGATGCTCACAGTTTTGTGCCTGTAATGGAGCTCCATGTGATTCCATGACCGGGCAATGTCACTGTCCCGCTGGGCAGACAGGGGAACACTGCGAGGAAGGTAAGAAAAACAGCACTGGAGATCAAGAAGTGTTGCAAAGTAAAAAAGAAAGAAAAGAAACCAAAGACAGAGAGTCATTTAATACTATCAAATAGTTTAGAGTGAGTTTGCAAGTGAACCATCATATTCACTTATCCCACATTTTTCTGGAATCATCATTTTACATGGTGCTTCATCTGAACCGTATTAAACAAGCTGACCTCAGCTTCTCTCCTCCTCTAAGAGAGGTGAAAATTGTTTTGCCGTTAATGACTTTCCAATCTGTTTTGGAGTGGATGAGGTAGTTTAGAGGGGAGAAATTGCTGTGTTTTTGGTGGTCTATTATTAGCCACATTTTGCTGAGCCAAAGATCACAGACATAACTCGGGTAATATATCTCTCCTCACGGGCCTATCCATTAGAGCAGTTCTCTCTAAAGTATACAAGGACATCATGAGACGCATTGCAGAAAGAGAGGAGTGAAGCCATGCCACGGAGCTAGTTAACAACCCAGAGACAACTATTAGCTGTTAACAGTCAGTGGCTTCCAGCTGAGTGTGTGTGTGTGGGGGGGTGGTGATGGCGCAGTGGATAAGACACATGCCTTTGGTGTGAGAGGCCCGGGTTTGAATCCACTGTGAGACACCAATGTGTTCCTGAGCAAGACACTTATCCCCTAGTTGCTCCAGAGGCGTGCAACCTCTGACATATATAGCAATTGTAAGTCGCTTTGGATAAAAACGTCAGCTAAATGAATAAATGTAAATGTGTGCGAGGGTAAATTTGAGGTGTGCTGTGATGCTGACAGGACTCCTGTCTATTGTGACATGCCTGTAAGTATGAATAAGATGAACAGTTTTTACCCCCATTTTGATTATATGGTTATATCAGTTCATGTATTGACATCATAATATGTTCTTTTACATTTTGAATAATTGGTAGTATGGAAGCCCATTTTAGCCACATAAGAAAAAAGAAATTATGGTTTGGTAAATCTAATTTATGAGATAAACCTTAATTATGAGATAAAAAGTTGAAATTATGACATACTTAGTCATAGTTTTGAGGTAAGTTTGAAATTGACAAAAAGTTGAAATTATGAGATAAACAGGACATTATAACCTAAAAGTTAATTGTGCCACAAATGCGGCTTTTCGTGTCATAATGACTTTTTATATCAATTTTGACTAATATGTGTCAGAATTTACACTGTTCTATCTCATAATTGTGATTTACCAAAGCATGATTTTTCTTATGTGGTAGAAATAGAAATAAATTTTTAATTCTGCTATCATTTATTCATCCCTCGTGTAATTTCCTCAGCTTACTTTCTTCTGTGGAACTTAACAGACGATATTTGGATGAATGTATATTTTTACAATGAGACCTGTTCTGCACTAGAAAGAAATGCTTACAGTCAGATTTGGAACAACATGCGGTAAATTATTAACTTTATTCTATAACTTTATGTTAAGAGTGTGAAGAGGGCCGTTGGGGACTGGGATGTGCAGAGTTGTGTCCTTCCTGTGATAATGGTGGAGTGTGTGATCGGCAAAACGGTACCTGCATTTGTGTGCCAGGATACACAGGAAATTTCTGTCAGAATGGTAACATTTTAATTCATCATCAAACCTCTGTTTAATACCAGACATATGTCATGAGTTTGATATTACATTTGTATTTCTGTTTTTCGAATGCACGATCGAAAAACATTTTATCTGTTGATATAATTCACATGGTGGCAACTTTTGCTTTTTTTTTTATCAGTCTGCCCAGCTGGATACTTTGGCCTCGGCTGCCAGTTGCGCTGTTCATGTGAAAATAGTGGGCATTGCCAACACATGACGGGTCTCTGTGTTTGTAAAGATGGCTGGACAGGGCCCAACTGCGCGAAAGGTAAGTTCACACTGAAGTCACAGATTAGATTTAGTTCCATGTCTAGAAATTACAGTGAATTAGACCATACTAAATATGAGTCCGCGATTCAGTAATAATGTCAAATGGATCTCAGACAGCCTTTCTGACATCTAGCCCTTCTGCAAATCGCTTCAGGCTTAGCTTTACAAGATTTGTCTTTCCTCTGCCATCACCTCAGAGTGCAACATAAGACTGAGCTGTCCTGCAGGACCAGCTGACCTTTGCTGGTCACATTATTGCAGCTGCTCCGTCTTGGCTCTTCATGCCCCATAAAATAACAAAATCCAGTCCTTCATGCATTGCCACAGATGCTACCACACCCAACTCATCTCCTTGTTCAGGATTTAGTGTGTTTTTGGAAGATACTTTTGTACCCATTACTGGTCAACATAGATCCATTATGTATATCTATCTATATCTATGTACCCCCCCCCCCTTTTGTTGAAAAAAAAAGGAAATCGACATTTAATGATTTTATCAGCATTTTTATCTACAGTAATTATACACATTGCAAAAATAATTTGATATTTATTTTAAAATAATATATTCATTGTAAAGAACTTGCGAAAGGCCAGCTTTTTGATTTTTTTTTTTATTTTTGATTTACTTTCTCACTATACACTCCATCCAATCCATTACAAATACATGCATCAGGTTTCTTCGCATAAATGATTCGTGCCCTCAGTGGATCCATGCAGTTTGTTGCAAAAACGACTGGCAGGAAACCCTGAAGTAAACGAGTTGACTGCTTTAATAAATCTGGTCTCTTTACTTTACTGAAACTCGTAATGTGATCATCTCATAGTGACAGAGTGGGAATTAATTATTTGATGTAATGGGGCATGTATATTCTCTGGCAGCTTGTGAGCCGGGACTCTGGGGGCCGAACTGTGCCAACCTGTGTGACTGCAGGAGCAGCGTGGGCAGCTGTGACCCTGCGACTGGGCAGTGCCATTGTGATGCAGGCTACACGGGACCACGCTGTGATCAAAGTATGAGAAACCATTGGTATGTACTTCAGGGAACATAATTCGAGCATTCTCTGATGTTTTTGTTGTGTTTTCTAGAGTGTCCCCATGGTTTCTTCGGCCAGGGCTGCCGCCACAGATGCCAGTGTGAGAATGAAGCAGCTTGCGAGCATGTGAGCGGTGCCTGTACTTGTTTACCAGGCTGGACTGGAACGTACTGTGAAAAATGTAGGAAAAAAACCTGGTTATGTGCTACATATCTTTAAATCGAGTATATTTAACCTGTTTGAATCTATATATGTATCTTCAACAGCATGTCCGGAGGGCTTTCACGGTTTCGAGTGCCAGCAAAAGTGCCATTGCTTGAATGGTGGCCGTTGTCATCCCGTGACTGGAGACTGCCAGTGTCCCTCCGGCTGGGTCGGGCCCCTCTGCAACACCAGTGAGTCATTTTACTGCAGTCAACATCCCATGACAATGAATGGTAACAAGAAGCATGTTCAAAGCATTCCTACTCCCTTTCGTTTAAGGTGAAAGACAAGTAGAGCAATAAAACAGATTCTTTCAATTTGTGTATCAGGCACTTTGCATGCCGGCATGGCCTCATCCTGATGGACTGCAGGCTACAGCTCTGCCTTAAATGTGGAATCCTGGTGGCATTGTGTTTCAGGATGCATTGCAGTATCTTGTTTTATTTAAAAAAAAAACAAGACAACACATAGTTTATTGATTATATTTGTCTTGCTGTAGCATGCGAACCTGGCACCTATGGGCCTGGCTGCAGTCAAACCTGTAACTGCCACAATAATGCCACCTGTGACCCTGCTGATGGGCGATGTGAATGTGGACCAGGATGGACAGGGAACAGCTGTGAACAAGGTGATTTTTTTTTTTAATGTACCTGTCCTCACAAACACCCACAAAAACATAACTATATTGCTTAGTCACCCCACTCACAAACACATCAACGGGTGGCATTGATGGGTCCAACGCATCAATCTTCCCTGTGTTAACATCATTCATTTTTACCTTTAACCTCATGTGCTGTTCTCTTAAGGTGTATATTTAGGATATTTGGGTTCTCTAGAGACCCTAGACAGTAAAATATGATATCTCATTTTGTATTGTTTTCACTCTACAGTACAGTTGTGTTTTATTTAAAATAGCAGCATTTTATGTAAAATTCACCATCAACATTTTTTCAGTTTCGTATATGATGATAACATGAAAAATGTGCCATAGTTTATTAGAAGATTTCTACCATCTAGTGAAAACAAACTTTTTTTAAATTTTGAAAATTAAAACGTATGCTTGAGAAGTTCTTGAGTACAGTTTTGTGCAAGAATGCTAGATGTAATTACTCTTGCTGTTTGTGTTTTCAGCTTTTTTAAATTGTATAATGTAACACCCAATGGTCTCATTCTCTCTTGTTTTATGCATTGCCACCGAAGGTTGTTTCTGAAGGCACACAGTTTCTGTGTATATTATTAAAATATTATTTTGATAAATACCCAAATATATTCATATATACAATTCATTTATGAAAATATTTTATATAATAATATTTTTTTATAATAATACGAAGAATTGTTGCGCTTTTTCCAATATCTTAGCCTATGAACACATTTAAGATACTGTATTAAATTTTTAATCTGTCTCATTCCATTGTACTCCATCTAGCTGTTTATAAAAATGACTATTATACAAATAAAAATATATTTTTGAATTCATACCGATTTGTACTAATTATAAGTAACATTAAATTGTTGATAGCCCTAGAAAAATAAAATAAAATAACAAAAGCTGCATTTTTATATATTATTTTTATATACTGAAACATATTCATACAATTAATTTGGAGAGCATTCCATTATGTAAAAAGAATTAAATGAAATGTAATCATTTGGTGGCTTTCATGCCAGAATCATACTCATCTGAATGTTCATAAGATAGAGATCTCCGTCTTTATTATACGTATTGTTGGTAAGGTGTGTGTGTGTGTTCCCAGAGTGTCCAGCTGGCAGGTATGGTGTGGGCTGTCACCAGCACTGCCTGTGCCAAAATGGAGGGTCATGTGACCATATCAGTGGGCACTGCACATGTCTTAGTGGATGGACTGGAGTGGCCTGTGAACTGGGTAAGACAGACCAAATAATTTACTGTAAAGTAATTCAAATAACAGTGTACATAAACCGTTTACATCAGTTGTGATTTATTTGTTTTTTTATTTTATTTTGGCAGATGTTAAGGCGACAATGTTTTTTTCTCCCGCCAAATGTCCAATTTATGTTTTGTGTTTTCAGAATGTGCTCTAGGACATTTTGGCATGAAGTGTCAACACAAATGCGAGTGTGAGAATGGTGGCGTGTGTGACCGACAGAGTGGCAAGTGTTCCTGTCCAGCAGGCTGGATGGGCACACGCTGTGAGACGGGTAAAAAAACATCATACGGTGATCT
Organism: Pimephales promelas; assembly: GCF_988280905.1. Lineage (NCBI taxonomy): Eukaryota > Metazoa > Chordata > Actinopteri > Cypriniformes > Leuciscidae > Pimephales > Pimephales promelas. The sequence goes on along the minus strand of NC_142788.1, from coordinate 18,029,241 downwards.
TATCATAATGTTGGCTGAAAATAATGACCATGAGGAAGATGACATGTACATTAAACCCATTCTGTGTGTTCTGATCAGCATGTACTCAAGGTTTATATGGGCTAGGTTGTAAGGAGCATTGCAGGTGTGATCATAACGCCCCATGTCATCACATCACTGGCTCCTGCTTGTGTCCGGCAGGCTGGAGAGGCTCACACTGCGAGAAAAGTAATTTTCCCCAATGTCTGTCAATTTTCCCCCGCTGACAGACCCACCGTAACTCATTTGTGCTCTTTCAGTTTGTTTACCCGGTTCATATGGGAGGCGATGTGCTCAGCGATGCCACTGTCCTCGCGCCACTTCCTGTAACCATGTGACCGGGGAGTGTGGCTGCCAACCTGGTTTCACCGGTAACGGTTGTGAGCGAAGTGAGTGATTATCTGTAGATCTCATCACTTTTACAGTAAAATGTCTTTGACAGCACATGATTGTTGCTCTGATCTGCAGTGTGTCAGTCAGGCACGTTTGGACTGAAGTGTAACCAGGTGTGCCAGTGCTCTGAGGTGAATCAGCTCTGTCACCCCGTCACTGGTGTGTGTTACTGTGCTCCAGGATACCTTGGCAACACGTGTGATACAGGTGCGCCCTTCGTGATGACACCTTCTTTCATCTTCTGGCCAATTCACACTGTACCGACAGACCAGCGGTGACAGTCAGATTACAACACGTCACTTCACAGACATACTGTACTAATTCCGACAGGGATAACGCACTGATCCGATAAAACCTGTCGAAGTGTCTGCTGCAGTCTGTCTGTGCGGTGTGAATTGGCCTTTAAAAGGTTTGAGATGACCAGAAAGGATTAAACGTGACAATATGGCTGTATGGAAAAAACGAATGAATTTATGAATACACCAGATAGGCCAAATGCTTTTATGTAATTCTATACAGGCATTATTATATCACATTGATTTGTATTAAAACTAATAGATTTTTGATATTTTAAAAATCTTTTTACATGCACTCATTTATTTTTGCTACTTTTCAAATGCTGTAAATATATAGATTTGTCCCTTTCATCCTGAAATATAAAGATCAAACATAAAAAAACCTATTAATTACATTTATAAAATAATCTAAATCTAAACAAAGACTGTAGTAATCATCCAATCATCAATATGTACTGTGTGAAATTTATTTATTTATACATTTTTACACAATTTAAAATTGTCCTTCCGTTGCAGCAGCATTTCCACTACAACTGACACTTTATAAACTTTTATCAAGTATATTAAAGGATATTATGGATTGTTGAAAATGACCTCATGTAGAGTGTAAAATAGCTCTGTACCATTGATGCCTCATTGTTGTTTTAGAGTGTGAGGCGGGACGTTATGGTCCCAACTGCGAAAAGGAGTGCCAGTGTCAGAACAACGGAGTGTGCAAGACCAGCACGGGCACCTGCACCTGCCCAGCAGGATACATTGGACCAAACTGCAATATCAGTTAGTCACACTTACAATTTTCATTTATTTCAAGATTTAACCCTCTGGACCTTTTGGTTTAGGTGTTACACTCTGCTCCTTCTCGGTCAAAAGTGACCAAAGCCTTGAAATGAATATTATCTCCCCCCCCCCAAATGAATATCAATGTAATGTTTTTGTTCAATAATATTTTTTTTATTATTATTTAGAATGTTGAGGGGATTTTATAATACTATGCAATAATTGTAAAAAAATATAAAATAAAATATGAGCTTTTTTCCATTAGAATATATATATATATATATATATATATATATATATATATATATATTATAAATATAAATAATATTTGTATTATTTTTCAATAAATGAAAGATTTCACAATAAAATAAAGTGAAGGCCTTTAAAATCTTTTTTTAAAGGGAGAATAGAGATGGCATGTTAATAGAGGTGGAAGCGTTAAAAAAATAAAAACTTTTTTAGACAAAATTTCATTAGGTTTTGCATATATATTTAGACATTCTAAAAGACTACTTTTTATATATTTAGATATAATTTGTCAGATAAGTATCAGATTTTGGTTATGATTAGAATCAAACAGGGAACACATGGAAAGTAGTTGTTAGTTTGTACCACCATAAGATTCGTATTATTTCATATTTTCCGTTCATTTCATATATCGGTCATTTTAAATCGTGAAGGAGCCAAGTGTTGACATACAAATCATTTCCATTATTTTTTTTTTTTTTTTTTTGGTGTTTACATAGCTAATGCAAGTAAAGTCACCAAGTGTCATCCCAATCCGTTTAAAGCAAAATTCAATTTTTTTCGATCACTTCTGACGAAAGAGGCCCATAGGTTTCACTAACAGACTGTTCTCTCTCTAAAGCCTGTCCGATAGGCCGTTACGGGAAAGACTGTGTACGAGTAGCTTTGTGTGGTGAAGGAGCCCGGAGCGATCCGGTCACAGGCAGATGTGTGTGCAAAGCTGGCCAGCGAGGGGAAGACTGTGGGAAAGGTCTGACAGTATTTCTGCTAAAACTGAGGGTGGAGGGATTGAGTTTGTTGTATGAAATAAGCTGATGTAATTGTGTCTCAGGCTGTGCTAAGGGCTGGTTTGGGGAAGACTGTGCTCAGCGCTGTAACTGCAGTAATGGAGGAGTGTGTGACGCTGTTACAGGAAACTGCACCTGTGGCCTGGGCTGGACAGGAGACAGCTGTGATATAGGTCAGCACAGATTATCAGAACATTTAAATTCTGATATAAAATAAAATGTGTTGTTGTGTTGATCAGAGTGTCCCAGAGGGAGATATGGTGCCGACTGCAGGGAAATGTGTGACTGTCAAAATAACGGCACTTGTGACAGAGTGACGGGCGAGTGTCACTGTCGTCCTGGATACTATGGGCATCTCTGTGAACATGGTGAGAAAACACAGGATCTTTTTCATCGAATTTTGTATCCTGAATATTTTAGTCAGTTTTGTGATGATTAATTTATATTTTTATTTTTATCCAAAGCATGCCCTGTTGGTTTCCATGGTCATCGCTGCCAGCTTCTGTGTGACTGCCGTGCCAATGCACCGTGTGACCCTGGAACGGGCCGCTGCCTCTGTCCTCCAGGTTACCAAGGACTCCGCTGTGATAGAGGTACAGAGGAGCTCTTGTATAATGCTACATGTATTCATGACAGTTATAATGGCCTCAGGACAGCCAATATCACATCACCGTTTAACTTAGTGTCTTTGTCATGACAACTTGACATAAAATTGACAGGTTGTGATGTATTGGTTTATGTCAAGATGTCATAACAACAGCGTTGAAAAGGTTTAAAAGTGCAAGTTTTTGAACCATTATCATCCATGTGTAAACTACAAAAACGTGATTTTGTGAAAAGAATCAGTGACGTCATTCACATGTGTATTACCTGTTCAGTCTATACTAGGCATCTAGTGAAAGTGACATCGCCACCTACTGGCCTGTCATGCATAATACAGCGATTTTAGTCGTTTTCTTGGATCCGTGTGAACGGGGGTTGCTTTGATTGTGTTTTTCACGTACATACAACAATCTTAAGGAAAAACATTTCCATTTTTTGTACATCATATCACCCTAATGTAGTTACCTAATGTTAACAAATGAAACCTTTTTGTTAAGGATTACACTGTACGTGTATGTTTCAGAGTGTGAGCCTGGAAAATTTGGGCGTAATTGTGTCCACAAATGTGACTGTGATGGAGACACACCATGTGACCCTGTCAGTGGCAGGTGTCTGTGTCCACCTGGGAAAATGGGATCTCGCTGTGATATAGGTGAGCCTTCCACCATATTTCTTGGATTTTTTTTTTTTTTTTTTTCAGTCATTCAGTCAAATATTTATTTTTGACATCAGACTGTGGGGTTAATCGATTTGGACCTGACTGCTCAGAGAGATGTGAATGTCACAACGGGGGCCAGTGCAATCCACGCAATGGGCGCTGCACCTGTCTGAACAGATGGGTCGGACCGACCTGTCAAGAGGGTAATTTCACTTTTGGTCATTCACAATAACCGTCGCATTTAACAGTGATTTCGGAAAATAACTTTCCTGTTTCATTTGTGTTAATAACAGGGCTCACATCCAGTCTGAATACTAGCAGCAACAAAAGGAAGGACTCGTCAGTATAGCAATAACAGATACATACAAGTGGCAATGACTGCCAACTGACCTGCCTTGAATTTTAGCCTTGTAGCAATTTTTTTTAAAGATCTTTGAACACAAAAGTCCACCAAATGATCATGACACACTCTTGTGGCAGTAGAGACTTCCATTAGTTAGTTAGGAAAAGTGGACATCAAGTCCAACATGACTTGTTATATTGAAGCTCTATCTGGATGAGGACAAATTCAACTTTAAACTTTTTTTTTGAAGAGTTTTTCAGCATCAGTTCTGCTCAGGGCGATCGAGCTTCTAGAAGACTTTTTTAGTTAATTTAACTGTAATCAAGAAAACCTCCAAATCAAGGCCTTCGGTTCACCTTAACTGTGATCCGAAAAAAGGCCTTTAAGGAACCATATATTTTGCCTTCATTACATGGGTTGATATTCATTTAACTCCACATTTTGTCTTGAGTTAAATTTTTTGCAATTTTTTTAAGATACTTTGAGTAAAACGCATGTTAATGATATCTTACATCATTCATAATTAACATTTTCAATAATAAATTTAGGTATAATTTTATTAAATTGAGTTAAATATTTTATATGGAGTATAATATTTGGATGTTGACATTCTTTATACAGTATTCAAAACTTTGTTTTTAAAATCATAAAAAAATATAAAACTGGAGTAATTTTTTACCTGTGTAAATATACTGTATGAAATAGTTTTTTTTTTTATGTGAATGCTTCTGTACAATTTTATTTGAAAGAAAACTGTACTGTAAACCTTATACTTAAATGATTCCGGTTTCATCCTTGTAGCTTTTTTGCAAGATTTATTTTTGTATAGTATAATATCTTACTACACCATGTGCATTTGGGATGTGTAAATTGAATTTTTATTTCAGACTATATTGTATATTTCACAATATTTCTGCAGCTAAGTCAGGGCCAAAGATAGCACTTAAATTCTTCTGTTTTCAGCCATGGTCAATGCTTTTTCTTTGTTTTGTAATGATTGAGTTTCTGGAAGCTTACACTTTTTATATTCAGGATTAAACATCTTTTGTTATATTGTTGTGCTTGGTGGACTTTAAGTGTTTATGAATATTGGCTTCTCATAAATAACACATTTAGACACAAAAATTGCAAATACTAAATTAAAGAATTTTCAGAATTATTTATTTTCATCGTTTGAAGCTGTACATATTTTTCTTCAAGCATAATGTCAAGCAATAATTGCCAATGAAAAAATAAATGAAGGCAAATGTGATTATGGTTATTAAAATCAGTATAGCATACAGAATCAGATTATATACATGTTATCAAACCATTCCATTATCTATCTACAGAGATCACCATAACTTAATGCATTTCTTTAACAGTCATGGTGATCATATTACAGTTAATAATTATCAGAATACTAAGTTGAAATACCAAAAAACAGTCTATTCATATCAAATAAGCATTAACACTTCAGATTTCCTGTACATACAGTTACTCCTATTGACAATATTTTTTTTTTCAAATAATTTTACAGCAAAGTATTCAGCTGGGGCTCTTTCTACAACAATGCAGGGAAAAAACTTAAATATTAGGCTGTTACATTTGTGTAAACCAACAATTTCTCATTCAGGGACATTTATCCTCCACATGACGAAACTGGTACACGTGGTGCGCTTTTTACCATCTAATTACTGACATCAACAGTTATGACTTCCTGAGCGAGTGCAAACAAATGTGAACCGAAAAGTACCTCAAACACTTCATGATAGATGCAGCCTCACTCGACATACAAATAACAAATATAAGAACATTTACAATGAGCCTCAGCTAATGGCAACTGAAGCAATACTCCCACTTCCATCAAAGCCTGGTATTCTTTGGTTAAAGTGCTACTTAAAAAAGCCTCTCGGATAGTAATAGTAAGCATGTTTGAAATTGACTTACGACTCAATGTAGCTCAATCAACAATCAAAACCCTTTAAGTTTCATTACATTCCAACTACAGGTCAACACTTTCACTCAGCCAAGCATAATCATTGTTCTACACTAAAATATAGGCCATTATTAAAATCCACTATGTACATGCAGCCAATATTGAGACTTTTTGAACACTACGATACATAGGCTAAATTTAGTAAAAAGTTAATTCATATTGGAATAAGAGTCAGAATAATTTGAACTGCCTTGATATGATATAAATTCATTTAGCCATTTCTATTATTATAAGTTAATAATTACGATGACATAAGTTAGACTACTCTATAACGCCTCTGTCATCCTCAGTTAATGCTCAGCATTTACCACTGATGGTTTTAAAATTCCAGAAAGTAGCCTACTAGATAGCCTAATTCTGTTGATACAGATCAACATGCTAAATAAATGGTTGCAACAATAAAATAATGTTTCATGGAGAACATATGTGAAATAAATTATACTATTAAGGTACTGATTTTGTTCTAAAATTTTACTTATAATGTGGAGTGATGTGTTCCTGGCCAGTAGAGGGCGCCATTGACCAAAAACAAGACCCATTCTACACATACACAAAGAAAAACAAACAACACTAAACACGAAAAGGTAAAATGTTCATAAAACTGTTAAATGACAACCAAAACACCTCAATTCCTTCTAATTTCTTTAGACAGTATTGTGTGAATACTGACTGACAGAAAAAAACCATCCAGTGCACTCAAAATGGTTCTAATCGAGCATCCACTAAAATTAAATAGGAGCAGAAGTTTCCACATTCAGCAACGGAAAATACACATAATTAAGGCAATCAAACACTGAGTACAGATGACACGATGAGTACCAAATAATAACATTTCAAAACTCAACTGATCAAACGCAGGTGCTTGGACGAAATAGACATTTCTTTGGTTTTAGCAAAACAAAGCTGTGACATAAGCACACAGTTTACCACTCAACTACTGTCTACGCTCTATAAGGACATTTGTTTTCTAGAAAAGCTCTTGAAAGTAAAAAAAAAAAACTAAGGGTTTATAAACACTTTCAGATATTGCACATTTGTTGAGGCCTGTTTTTGACTAATATTTCTGACAGTCTCACAACCCAAAGCTAATGTTTGTTTACCTACAGTATTATATAACTCTATAATGACTATCCCTTTCTAGAATTAAAAAAAGCAGCCAGAAATAATGATAGAGCTTGTAGTATAAATGAGGTCTTGTAAACAATCACATATTGGCCATCAATTCAGTGATGTTTCCATATAAAACTTCAAATGCCTTATTTAGTTTGTTCAGTCATGTAATTGCTAGTGCTTCATCAGTTTCATTACCTCCTGTTAGGTTATGCAAATTTATTTGTTTTCCAAAATGTAGGGGAAAAGCTCTGGCCAGTGGATCTCATGCATTTCTAGAATAAGTACAAAAACTCTGGATCGCTAATACTGCAATTCTTAGTGTTTACTACGAGGGGACAAAGAGGACGAGGAAGCGAGCCAGTGTGCTTGATCTCAGTGGTTTCTTGGTGGTTGGAGCGTCGTTCTGCTTATTGAGTATGTGAGCATGCTTCCCTTCTGCCCGTGCGGATCTTGGCCTCCTCTCAGGCTAATGTCGGCAGACTCCAAGTAGTGTGCGAGTTGGTGTCTCCTGCAGGACCTGTGGCGGTGCTGGTCCCATGTGCCAATGTTTAATTCAGTCAAAGCTCAGAGAAAGAAGCAGGTCGACACAGTGTCACTAACCTTCCTTTTAGGACCGGTAGTCCTTTTTACTGTAGGGTTTGTTGCCTAAGATACTGTCCACTTCATGAACAATTGACGATGACAATTTTGGAAGAACCTGAAAGAATGTTGGATTGAAGTTTGTGTTTTTCAATGTTACAAATTTATTAATAACTAAACTCGTTGGGCCAAAACAATGTCCCAATATGTTTGTTAGCCTACCCTTTTTCATTTTTGCGGTTTCATTATTTTAATCTTGGCTACAAAGCCTATAATAGGCTGTTAAATGACAGGTTATGTAGTGACAACTTACACCGTATAGTATGATCAATCGCGCATGTTTTTCATTCACACGCAAGTTGGGTCCACTTATAACATGCATTTGGGAACGCAACATGTACCTACCATTAAAAGCACTTTTCAGTAGAAGTATTAAAGGCAGTTTTCCTCCAAAATAAAAGCTTGATGGTTTAACGTTTAAAAAGAAATTACAATTTTTACCGCAAAATAAATAATTATTTTTCTTAAACACGTAATTTTTATTTTACAGTAAATTTAAAAAAAATATATTTTATTTAGTAATTACAATAAAACATAATAATATTAATAATCATTATTATTATTATTTTGTAGTCATTAATTTATAATAACAAGTTTTAGCCAAATTGTGAAACCCTAGAAACAAACAAATTTTTTACCAGAAAATTCGCAATTCAATTTTTTTTCCTTTGAATCGAGCAGCTCTGCTATATAGTATGACTTGGGGAATGTTGTCAAAAAAAGATGGATAACATGTGTGTGATGAGCTTCTTGGAGGTTAATAATGTTGGAACCAGGGCCAAAATCTTTTTGCCACACCAGCCCATGGCCGGAGACTTAAAGGTGCACAGTCATTTTTAGCGCCATCTAGTGGTGAGGTTGCGAAACACAACTAACAGTAGTTACAGTGGCCGACAGATGTCGTCGTTTGAGACAGCAGAGAGTAGCCAGTTAAGCAATGAGGTCTTTACAAAGATTCATTTAAAAATGATTGTTTCCTAATTATTCAGTAAATCGATGTTATTGCGAATATTATTGTTACTTGTTCATCATTGTGTCAGAGTTTTATTAGTTGACTAGTTAGCCAGCTTCTTTGCACGAAGAACAACACGCATTTGTCCATTTAGGGCTACTGTAGAAACATGTCGTCGCATGTCAATGTAAGGGGACCCGAGGTGAATGTAGATAGAAATGGCTCATTCTAAGGTAATAAAAACATAACGGTTCATTAAGTAAAATCTTTATATACCACTGAAAACATAGTTATGTATATGATATTGCATTTCTGTCAACAGATCCTCCAAAATATTACACAACGCACCTTTAAGAAAAAATATCTGCCGTACATATTTGTTTTAACCAGCCATGAAACATAGATTAATCATTATTAAAGTTAGGAAAATAATTTAAAAAAAGAGCAACAAGTGGTTGTCCTTTGTCGTTTGATTAACACTAAAAACACAGACAGCAGCAGTACGCTAACATTTAGGCTGCTATCACTTTAAGAGCTAATGCACGGCTCCATTATCCTGTTACACGTGCGTTTTCTTTCTCAACTGTTTACGTTCAGTTAAGACATAACAGAATATTTTTACAAGAATACTTGCTCAGAATTATCATATCAGAATTATCTTTGCATTTTGTTCATTTTGTTTGAATATGTCTGTTTAACCGCAACATGACGTGAAAGTGAGCTCAATTTCGTATTCACGCTCTGTCCGAGACACGGATTTCTGCGTGCTTTAGTGCATTACATGTCCTGTAATGAGAATTACTTTATAGAATTATTATTTGTAATTATACAATAAATTTGATATTTGCATTTTTCTTTCAGTTAGTGTCTAGTGTGAACAGAGCTTTGAAAAATTCAAAGCTGTGGAGTGTTTCAAAATTATGTAACGCTTATTTTGACAGCTTGATGCGTCATATCATTCTTGTGCCATTTGTTGTTTGTATGTTTCATCTCAGAATAAAAAGCTCTGTTCATGTATGTGTCCTGCTGTCTGCTGTCAGTGTCTCACCTGAATGGCTCCTATGTTCTCCATCAGCTGATCAGTGCTGGAGGCCCCCAGCAGAACACAGCTCACACCCTCATTCCTCAGACACCACGCTAGAGACAGACCAAAGCACAGACACTCAGAACACTCCACAGCGAAACACGCCATCCGAAAACTCAGCAAGAAATCTGGCCTCAGGTAACAGAGCTAAATCTAGATACTGGATTCTCTTAGAAGAGTTGAAAGCAATTCAGGCCTGTGTGCTTTTTATATAATCAATCATGTCAGAACACTGAACAGAAGAAAGCCAGAAGTACTTGACAGTGCAGGTGTGTTTTAAGCTATAAAAATATACTTCATTTCAGTGCTATACTTTAAACAAGCGACACACAGAAGGGAAGCTTATTTTAGGCTCTAACCATTAAACTTACATATTTATGGTAATGCATGTTCCTTGTGTTTTTTAATGTTGAATGTCCTGTTTCACACAGTAACAATATAGCAGGAAAATAAGGGGACAGGCAGCTAGTGGATAGTGAGGAGATGTTTGCTGCTGTCAGCTGAATGTTTTATAACAGGTTCCAAAACGATCCCATTATCATTTCCGTGTTAACTACAAAATTGCAAATTTGTGAATAAAGTGATGTCAAGCATGAGTATTATGTGTTCGGTCTATGGGTGTGTAGTGTTTCTTTACAAAGTGGACTCGCCACCTACTGGCCTGGCAACAGAACACAGCGTTTTTAGTCATTTTCGCGGATCTGACTGAACATACAACTAACAGACTAACTGTTCAACAAATTACCCAAGACAAAAAGACACACAGGACAGAAGCAACAGACGGGAACAGACAGCCTGTTCTGAGCTCCAGGCAGGCAGACAGACAGACAGACAGAAAGAGAGAGAGCAGCAAGGCCTGGGCGGTATTACCGATGGCCAGCTGGGGCAGCGTGCAGCCCAGCCGCTCCGCAATGGCCTGCAACTCTTTCAGCTTCGCCTGCTGACGGCGGCCTTCCTCACTCAGGATCTTGTCCTTCAACCACTGGTAGCCCTGTTTCAAACAGACAGCACACCTGCTCAGAGAGCCACACGTCACCGGCCACGGAGCCACAGGAATAGCCAGTGGATGGTGATGATGGAATGGATTATATCTGCATACATAGCCACGGGAACATGTTTTATGTGAGGGTGCTGATGGAACGGTGGGTTGGGAGGGTATTTTACATTATACACATTATACAAACTCTTCCTAAACTTGCTCAGGTCAAGGCTATGATATTGTAAACAAAAATTATTAATTAGTTTTAAAAGCTGTGTAATTACATAATTTATGCTACTTGTTTAATTTGCTCTTGACAGGCAGCAAGTCTTACCATATTAAATACAGTGTTCTTGCACCTGCTGTATGTATTACACTAGAGTACCATTGATGCAGGGGCATAGCAAGTATTGGGCCAGGGCGGCACTGGACCGCCCACATTACTCACTGGCCCGCCGAGGCAAGTTTGATAAAAAATACATTTTTAGTTTAGTTTTATTATTCAATAATAAAATCTGCACTTCTGACTAGCCTGAATAAAATAGACAAGATATTGTCTACATTGGTTTGTCCAGCCTTTATTGAGCTCGGTTGGTTGAACATGATGATTTGACATAATATAATGGTGTAACTGTTTTTGCAGTTTGACTATTAATTTTTCTACTCTCTAAGGTTAATTATTATTGAAGTTATTTTTTCTATGAAAAACTATGCGCCCACTGACATTTTCACTGGCCCACCCAAAATACAATTTCTGCCTACGCCACTGCGTGGGATCTCAATATCTCAGCTCTGGAAGGGTCTAGAGCCTCCATTTTTGCACTCAGGTGTAAGTCTCATGGCCCTCTATCAGAATCCAGAGTTTTGAGAAGATTGGGAAAACTTTATTTTTCGCCTGAAAAAAAAAAAAACGTAAGGGGTAACACTGTCGTTTTTTTTTTCGGGTCGAATTTTTGAGTTTCAATATCTCAGCTCTGGAAGGGTCTAGAGCCTCCATTTTTGCACTCAGGTGTAAGTCTCATGGCCCTCTATCAGAATCCAGAGTTTTGAGAAGATTGGGGAAACTTTATTTTTCACCCGAAAAAAAAAACGTAAGGGGTAACACTGTCGTTTTTTTTTCGGGTCGAATTTTTGAGTTTCGATATCTCAGCTCTGGAAGGGTCTAGAGCCTCCATTTTTGCACTCAGGTCAAAGTCTCATGGCCCTCTATCAGAATCCAGAGTTTTGAGAAGATTGGGGAAACTTTTTTTTTTCGCCCCCCCAAAAAAAACGTAAGGGGTAACACTGTCGTTTTTTTTTCGGGTCGAATTTTTGAGTTTCGATATCTCAGCTCTGGAAGGGTCTAGAGCCTCCATTTTTGCACTCAGGTCAAAGTCTCATGGCCCTCTATCAGAATCCAGAGTTTTGAGAAGATTGGGGAAACTTTTTTTTTCGCCCCCCCAAAAAAAACGTAAGGGGTAACACTGTCGTTTTTTTTTCGGGTCGAATTTTTGAGTTTCGATATCTCAGCTCTGGAAGGGTCTAGAGCCTCCATTTTTGCACTCAGGTGTAAGTCTCATGGCCCTCTATCAGAATCCAGAGTTTTGAGAAGATTGGAGAAACTTTTTTTTTCGCCCCCCAAAAAAAAACGTAAGGGGTAACACTGTCGTTTTTTTTTTCGGGTCGAATTTTTGAGTATCGATATCTCAGCTCTAGAAGGGTCTAGAGCCTCCGTTTTTGCACTCAGGTGTAAGTCTCATGGCCCTCTACCAGAATCCAGAGTTTTGAGAAGATTGGAGAAACTTAATTTTTTGCCCAAAAAAAAAAAACGTAAGGGGTAACACTGTCGTTTTTTTTTCGGGTCGAATTTTTGAGTTTCGATATCTCAGCTCTGGAAGGGTCTAGAGCCTCCATTTTTGCACTCAGGTCAAAGTCCCATGGCCCTCTATCAGAATCCAGAGTTTTGAGAAGATTGGGGAAACTTTTTTTTTTCGCCCCCCCAAAAAAAACGTAAGGGGTAACACTGTCGTTTTTTTTTCGGGTCGAATTTTTGAGTTTCGATATCTCAGCTCTGGAAGGGTCTAGAGCCTCCATTTTTGCACTCAGGTGTACGTCTCATGGCCCTCTATCAGAATCCAGAGTTTTGAGAAGATTGGGAAAACTTTATTTTTCGCCTGAAAAAAAAAAACGTAAGGGGTAACACTGTCGTTTTTTTTTCGGGTCGAATTTTTGAGTTTCGATATCTCAGCTCTGGAAGGGTCTAGAGCCTCCATTTTTGCACTCAGGTCAAAGTCTCATGGCCCTCTATCAGAATCCAGAGTTTTGAGAAGATTGGGGAAACTTTTTTTTTCGCCCCCCCAAAAAAAACGTAAGGGGTAACACTGTCGTTTTTTTTTCGGGTCGAATTTTTGAGTTTCGATATCTCAGCTCTGGAAGGGTCTAGAGCCTCCATTTTTGCACTCAGGTGTAAGTCTCATGGCCCTCTATCAGAATCCAGAGTTTTGAGAAGATTGGAGAAACTTTTTTTTTCGCCCCCCAAAAAAAAACGTAAGGGGTAACACTGTCGTTTTTTTTTTCGGGTCGAATTTTTGAGTATCGATATCTCAGCTCTAGAAGGGTCTAGAGCCTCCGTTTTTGCACTCAGGTGTAAGTCTCATGGCCCTCTACCAGAATCCAGAGTTTTGAGAAGATTGGAGAAACTTAATTTTTTGCCCAAAAAAAAAAAACGTAAGGGGTAACACTGTCGTTTTTTTTTCGGGTCGAATTTTTGAGTTTCGATATCTCAGCTCTGGAAGGGTCTAGAGCCTCCATTTTTGCACTCAGGTCAAAGTCCCATGGCCCTCTATCAGAATCCAGAGTTTTGAGAAGATTGGGGAAACTTTTTTTTTTCGCCCCCCCAAAAAAAACGTAAGGGGTAACACTGTCGTTTTTTTTTCGGGTCGAATTTTTGAGTTTCGATATCTCAGCTCTGGAAGGGTCTAGAGCCTCCATTTTTGCACTCAGGTGTACGTCTCATGGCCCTCTATCAGAATCCAGAGTTTTGAGAAGATTGGGAAAACTTTATTTTTCGCCTGAAAAAAAAAAACGTAAGGGGTAACACTGTCGTTTTTTTTTCGGGTCGAATTTTTGAGTTTCGATATCTCAGCTCTGGAAGGGTCTAGAGCCTCCATTTTTGCACTCAGGTCAAAGTCTCATGGCCCTCTATCAGAATCCAGAGTTTTGAGAAGATTGGGGAAACTTTTTTTTTTCGCCCCCCAAAAAAAAACGTAAGGGGTAACACTGTCGTTTTTTTTTCGGGTCGAATTTTTGAGTTTCGATATCTCAGCTCTGGAAGGGTCTAGAGCCTCCATTTTTGCACTCAGGTGTAAGTCTCATGGCCCTCTATCAGAATCCAGAGTTTTGAGAAGATTGGGGAAACTTAATTTTTTGCCCCCAAAAAAAAACGTAAGGGGTAACACTGTCGTTTTTTTTTTCGGGTCGAATTTTTGAGTTTCAATATCTTAGCTCTGAAAGGGTCTAGAGCCTCCATTTTTGCACTCAGGTTTAAGTCTCATGGCCCTCTATCAGAATTCAGAGTTTTGAGAAGATTGGGGAAACTTAATTTTTTGCCCCAAAAAAAAAAAAAAAGGGGTAACACTGTCGTTTTTTTTTTCAGGTCGAATTTTTGAGTTTCGATATCTCAGCTCTGGAAGGGTCTAGAGCCTCCATTTTTGCACTCAGGTGTAAGTCTCATGGCCCTCTATCAGAATCCAGAGTTTTGAGAAGATTGGGGAAACTTTATTTTTCGCCTGAAAAAAAAAAACGTAAGGGGTAACACTGTCGGTTTTTTTTTCGGGTCGAATTTTTGAGTTTCAATATCTCAGCTCTGGAAGAGTCTAGAGCCTCCATTTTTGCACTCAGGTGTAAGTCTCATGGCCCTCTATCAGAATCCAGAGTTTTGAGAAGATTGGGGAAACTTTATTTTTCACCCGAAAAAAAAAACGTAAGGGGTAACACTGTCGTTTTTTTTTCGGGTCGAATTTTTGAGTTTCGATATCTCAGCTCTGGAAGGGTCTAGAGCCTCCATTTTTGCACTCAGGTGTAAGTCTCATGGCCCTCTATCAGAATCCAGAGTTTTGAGAAGATTGGGGAAACTTTTTTTTTCGCCCCCCAAAAAAAACGTAAGGGGTAACACTGTCGTTTTTTTTTCGGGTCGAATTTTTGAGTTTCGATATCTCAGCTCTGGAAGGGTCTAGAGCCTCCATTTTTGCACTCAGGTGTAAGTCTCATGGCCCTCTATCAGAATCCAGAGTTTTGAGAAGATTGGGGAAACTTTTTTTTTCGCCCCCCAAAAAAAAACGTAAGGGGTAACACTGTCGTTTTTTTTTTCGGGTCGAATTTTTGAGTATCGATATCTCAGCTCTAGAAGGGTCTAGAGCCTCCGTTTTTGCACTCAGGTGTAAGTCTCATGGCCCTCTACCAGAATCCAGAGTTTTGAGAAGATTGGAGAAACTTAATTTTTTGCCCAAAAAAAAAAAAACGTAAGGGGTAACACTGTCGTTTTTTTTTCGGGTCGAATTTTTGAGTTTCGATATCTCAGCTCTGGAAGGGTCTAGAGCCTCCATTTTTGCACTCAGGTGTAAGTCTCATGGCCCTCTATCAGAATCCAGAGTTTTGAGAAGATTGGGAAAACTTTATTTTTCGCCTGAAAAAAAAAACGTAAGGGGTAACACTGTCGTTTTTTTTTTCGGGTCGAATTTTTGAGTTTCGATATCTCAGCTCTGGAAGGGTCTAGAGCCTCCATTTTTGCACTCAGGTGTAAGTCTCATGGCCCTCTATCAGAATCCAGAGTTTTGAGAAGATTGGGGAAACTTAATTTTTTGCCCCCCAAAAAAAAACGTAAGGGGTAACACTGTCGTTTTTTTTTTCGGGTCGAATTTTTGAGTTTCAATATCTTAGCTCTGGAAGGGTCTAGAGCCTCCATTTTTGCACTCAGGTTTAAGTCTCATGGCCCTCTATCAGAATTCAGAGTTTTGAGAAGATTGGGGAAACTTAATTTTTTGCCCAAAAAAAAAAAACGTAAGGGGTAACACTGTCGTTTTTTTTTTCAGGTCGAATTTTTGAGTTTCGATATCTCAGCTCTGGAAGGGTCTAGAGCCTCCATTTTTGCACTCAGGTGTAAGTCTCATGGCCCTCTATCAGAATCCAGAGTTTTGAGAAGATTGGGGAAACTTTTTTTTTCGCCCCCCAAAAAAAACGTAAGGGGTAACACTGTCGTTTTTTTTTCGGGTCGAATTTTTGAGTTTCGATATCTCAGCTCTGGAAGGGTCTAGAGCCTCCATTTTTGCACTCAGGTGTAAGTCTCATGGCCCTCTATCAGAATCCAGAGTTTTGAGAAGATTGGGGAAACTTTTTTTTTTCGCCCCCCAAAAAAAAACGTAAGGGGTAACACTGTCGTTTTTTTTTTCGGGTCGAATTTTTGAGTATCGATATCTCAGCTCTAGAAGGGTCTAGAGCCTCCGTTTTTGCACTCAGGTGTAAGTCTCATGGCCCTCTACCAGAATCCAGAGTTTTGAGAAGATTGGAGAAACTTAATTTTTTGCCCAAAAAAAAAAAACGTAAGGGGTAACACTGTCGTTTTTTTTTCGGGTCGAATTTTTGAGTTTCGATATCTCAGCTCTGGAAGGGTCTAGAGCCTCCATTTTTGCACTCAGGTGTAAGTCTCATGGCCCTCTATCAGAATCCAGAGTTTTGAGAAGATTGGGAAAACTTTATTTTTCGCCTGAAAAAAAAAAACGTAAGGGGTAACACTGTCGTTTTTTTTTTCGGGTCGAATTTTTGAGTTTCGATATCTCAGCTCTGGAAGGGTCTAGAGCCTCCATTTTTGCACTCAGGTGTAAGTCTCATGGCCCTCTATCAGAATCCAGAGTTTTGAGAAGATTGGGGAAACTTAATTTTTTGCCCCCCAAAAAAAAACGTAAGGGGTAACACTGTCGTTTTTTTTTTCGGGTCGAATTTTTGAGTTTCAATATCTTAGCTCTGGAAGGGTCTAGAGCCTCCATTTTTGCACTCAGGTTTAAGTCTCATGGCCCTCTATCAGAATTCAGAGTTTTGAGAAGATTGGGGAAACTTAATTTTTTGCCCAAAAAAAAAAAAACGTAAGGGGTAACACTGTCGTTTTTTTTTTCAGGTCGAATTTTTGAGTTTCGATATCTCAGCTCTGGAAGGGTCTAGAGCCTCCATTTTTGCACTCAGGTGTAAGTCTCATGGCCCTCTATCAGAATCCAGAGTTTTGAGAAGATTGGGGAAACTTTATTTTTCGCCTGAAAAAAAAAAACGTAAGGGGTAACACTGTCGTTTTTTTTTCGGGTCGAATTTTTGAGTTTCAATATCTCAGCTCTGGAAGGGTCTAGAGCCTCCATTTTTGCACTCAGGTGTAAGTCTCATGGCCCTCTATCAGAATCCAGAGTTTTGAGAAGATTGGGGAAACTTTATTTTTCACCCGAAAAAAAAAACGTAAGGGGTAACACTGTCGTTTTTTTTTCGGGTCGAATTTTTGAGTTTCGATATCTCAGCTCTGGAAGGGTCTAGAGCCTCCATTTTTGCACTCAGGTCAAAGTCTCATGGCCCTCTATCAGAATCCAGAGTTTTGAGAAGATTGGGGAAACTTTTTTTTTCGCCCCCCCAAAAAAAACGTAAGGGGTAACACTGTCGTTTTTTTTTCGGGTCGAATTTTTGAGTTTCGATATCTCAGCTCTGGAAGGGTCTAGAGCCTCCATTTTTGCACTCAGGTCAAAGTCTCATGGCCCTCTATCAGAATCCAGAGTTTTGAGAAGATTGGGGAAACTTTTTTTTTTCGCCCCCCAAAAAAAAAAACGTAAGGGGTAACACTGTCGTTTTTTTTTCGGGTCGAATTTTTGAGTTTCGATATCTTAGCTCTGGAAGGGTCTAGAGCCTCCATTTTTGCACTCAGGTTTAAGTCTCATGGCCCTCTATCAGAATCCAGAGTTTTGAGAAGATTGGGGAAACTTAATTTTTCGCCCCCCCAAAAAAAACGTAAGGGGTAACACTGTCGTTTTTTTTTCAGGTCGAATTTTTGAGTTTCGATATCTCAGCTCTGGAAGGGTCTAGAGCCTCCGTTTTTGCACTCAGGTGTAAGTCTCATGGCCCTCTATCAGAATCCAGAGTTTTGAGAAGATTGGGGAAACTTTATTTTTCGCCTGAAAAAAAAAAACGTAAGGGGTAACACTGTCGTTTTTTTTTCGGGTCGAATTTTTGAGTTTCGATATCTCAGCTCTGGAAGGGTCTAGAGCCTCCATTTTTGCACTCAGGTGTAAGTCTCATGGCCCTCTATCAGAATCCAGAGTTTTGAGAAGATTGGGGAAACTTTATTTTTCACCCGAAAAAAAAAACGTAAGGGGTAACACTGTCGTTTTTTTTTCGGGTCGAATTTTTGAGTTTCGATATCTCAGCTCTGGAAGGGTCTAGAGCCTCCATTTTTGCACTCAGGTGTAAGTCTCATGGCCCTCTATCAGAATCCAGAGTTTTGAGAAGATTGGGGAAACTTTTTTTTTCGCCCCCCAAAAAAAACGTAAGGGCTAACACTGTCGTTTTTTTTTCGGGTCGAATTTTTGAGTTTCGATATCTCAGCTCTGGAAGGGTCTAGAGCCTCCATTTTTGCACTCAGGTGTAAGTCTCATGGCCCTCTATCAGAATCCAGAGTTTTGAGAAGATTGGGGAAACTTTTTTTTTCGCCCCCCCAAAAAAAACGTAAGGGGTAACACTGTCGTTTTTTTTTTCGGGTCGAATTTTTGAGTATCGATATCTCAGCTCTAGAAGGGTCTAGAGCCTCCGTTTTTGCACTCAGGTGTAAGTCTCATGGCCCTCTACCAGAATCCAGAGTTTTGAGAAGATTGGAGAAACTTAATTTTTTGCCCAAAAAAAAAAAACGTAAGGGGTAACACTGTCGTTTTTTTTTTCGGGTCGAATTTTTGAGTTTCGATATCTCAGCTCTGGAAGGGTCTAGAGCCTCCATTTTTGCACTCAGGTGTAAGTCTCATGGCCCTCTATCAGAATCCAGAGTTTTGAGAAGATTGGGAAAACTTTATTTTTCGCCTGAAAAAAAAAAAACGTAAGGGGTAACACTGTCGTTTTTTTTTTCGGGTCGAATTTTTGAGTTTCAATATCTCAGCTCTGGAAGGGTCTAGAGCCTCCATTTTTGCACTCAGGTGTAAGTCTCATGGCCCTCTATCAGAATCCAGAGTTTTGAGAAGATTGGGGAAACTTTATTTTTCACCCGAAAAAAAAAACGTAAGGGGTAACACTGTCGTTTTTTTTTCGGGTCGAATTTTTGAGTTTCGATATCTCAGCTCTGGAAGGGTCTAGAGCCTCCATTTTTGCACTCAGGTCAAAGTCTCATGGCCCTCTATCAGAATCCAGAGTTTTGAGAAGATTGGGGAAACTTTTTTTTTTCGCCCCCCAAAAAAAACGTAAGGGGTAACACTGTCGTTTTTTTTTCGGGTCGAATTTTTGAGTTTCGATATCTCAGCTCTGGAAGGGTCTAGAGCCTCCATTTTTGCACTCAGGTCAAAGTCTCATGGCCCTCTATCAGAATCCAGAGTTTTGAGAAGATTGGGGAAACTTTTTTTTTCGCCCCCCCAAAAAAAAACGTAAGGGGTAACACTGTCGTTTTTTTTTCGGGTCGAATTTTTGAGTTTCGATATCTCAGCTCTGGAAGGGTCTAGAGCCTCCATTTTTGCACTCAGGTGTAAGTCTCATGGCCCTCTATCAGAATCCAGAGTTTTGAGAAGATTGGGGAAACTTTTTTTTTCACCCCCCAAAAAAAACGTAAGGGGTAACACTGTCGTTTTTTTTTTCGGGTCGAATTTTTGAGTTTCAATATCTCAGCTCTGGAAGGGTCTAGAGCCTCCGTTTTTGCACTCAGGTGTAAGTCTCATGGCCCTCTATCAGAATCCAGAGTTTTGAGAAGATTGGGGAAACTTTATTTTTCGCCCGAAAAAAAAAACGTAAGGGGTAACACTGTCGTTTTTTTTTCGGGTCGAATTTTTGAGTTTCGATATCTCAGCTCTGGAAGGGTCTAGAGCCTCCATTTTTGCACTCAGGTCAAAGTCTCATGGCCCTCTATCAGAATCCAGAGTTTTGAGAAGATTGGGGAAACTTTTTTTTTCGCCCCCCCAAAAAAAACGTAAGGGGTAACACTGTCGTTTTTTTTTCGGGTCGAATTTTTGAGTTTCGATATCTCAGCTCTGGAAGGGTCTAGAGCCTCCATTTTTGCACTCAGGTCAAAGTCTCATGGCCCTCTATCAGAATCCAGAGTTTTGAGAAGATTGGGGAAACTTTTTTTTTTCGCCCCCCAAAAAAAACGTAAGGGGTAACACTGTCGTTTTTTTTTCGGGTCGAATTTTTGAGTTTCAATATCTTAGCTCTGGAAGGGTCTAGAGCCTCCGTTTTTGCACTCAGGTTTAAGTCTCATGGCCCTCTATCAGAATTCAGAGTTTTGAGAAGATTGGGGAAACTTAATTTTTTGCCCAAAAAAAAAAAACCGTAAGGGGTAACACTGTCGTTTTTTTTTTCAGGTCGAATTTTTGAGTTTCGATATCTCAGCTCTGGAAGGGTCTAGAGCCTCCATTTTTGCACTCAGGTGTAAGTCTCATGGCCCTCTATCAGAATCCAGAGTTTTGAGAAGATTGGGGAAACTTTATTTTTCGCCTGAAAAAAAAAACGTAAGGGGTAACACTGTCGTTTTTTTTTCGGGTCGAATTTTTGAGTTTCAATATCTCAGCTCTGGAAGGGTCTAGAGCCTCCATTTTTGCACTCAGGTCAAAGTCTCATGGCCCTCTATCAGAATCCAGAGTTTTGAGAAGATTGGGGAAACTTTATTTTTCACCCGAAAAAAAAAACGTAAGGGGTAACACTGTCGTTTTTTTTTCGGGTCGAATTTTTGAGTTTCGATATCTCAGCTCTGGAAGGGTCTAGAGCCTCCATTTTTGCACTCAGGTGTAAGTCTCATGGCCCTCTATCAGAATCCAGAGTTTTGAGAAGATTGGGGAAACTTTTTTTTTCGCCCCCCAAAAAAAAACGTAAGGGGTAACACTGTCGTTTTTTTTTTCGGGTCGAATTTTTGAGTATCGATATCTCAGCTCTAGAAGGGTCTAGAGCCTCCGTTTTTGCACTCAGGTGTAAGTCTCATGGCCCTCTACCAGAATCCAGAGTTTTGAGAAGATTGGGGAAACTTTTTTTTTCGCCCCCCAAAAAAAAACGTAAGGGGTAACACTGTCGTTTTTTTTTCGGGTCGAATTTTTGAGTTTCGATATCTCAGCTCTGGAAGGGTCTAGAGCCTCCATTTTTGCACTCAGGTGTAAGTCTCATGGCCCTCTATCAGAATCCAGAGTTTTGAGAAGATTGGGGAAACTTTTTTTTTCGCCCCCCCAAAAAAAACGTAAGGGGTAACACTGTCGTTTTTTTTTTCGGGTCGAATTTTTGAGTATTGATATCTCAGCTCTGGAAGGGTCTAGAGCCTCCGTTTTTGCACTCAGGTGTAAGTCTCATGGCCCTCTACCAGAATCCAGAGTTTTGAGAAGATTGGAGAAACTTAATTTTTTGCCCAAAAAAAAAAAACGTAAGGGGTAACACTGTCGTTTTTTTTTCGGGTCGAATTTTTGAGTTTCGATATCTCAGCTCTGGAAGGGTCTAGAGCCTCCATTTTTGCACTCAGGTGTAAGTCTCATGGCCCTCTATCAGAATCCAGAGTTTTGAGAAGATTGGGAAAACTTTACTTTTCGCCTGAAAAAAAAAAACGTAAGGGGTAACACTGTCGTTTTTTTTTTCGGGTCGAATTTTTGAGTTTCGATATCTCAGCTCTGGAAGGGTCTAGAGCCTCCATTTTTGCACTCAGGTGTAAGTCTCATGGCCCTCTATCAGAATCCAGAGTTTTGAGAAGATTGGGGAAACTTAATTTTTTGCCCCAAAAAAAAAAACGTAAGGGGTAACACTGTCGTTTTTTTTTTCGGGTCGAATTTTTGAGTTTCGATATCTCAGCTCTGGAAGGGTCTAGAGCCTCCATTTTTGCACTCAGGTGTAAGTCTCATGGCCCTCTATCAGAATCCAGAGTTTTGAGAAGATTGGGGAAACTTTTTTTTTCGCCCCCCAAAAAAAAACGTAAGGGGTAACACTGTCGTTTTTTTTTTCGGGTCGAATTTTTGAGTATCGATATCTCAGCTCTAGAAGGGTCTAGAGCCTCCGTTTTTGCACTCAGGTGTAAGTCTCATGGCCCTCTATCAGAATCCAGAGTTTTGAGAAGATTGGGGAAACTTTTTTTTTCGCCCCCCCAAAAAAAACGTAAGGGGTAACACTGTCGTTTTTTTTTTCGGGTCGAATTTTTGAGTATTGATATCTCAGCTCTGGAAGGGTCTAGAGCCTCCGTTTTTGCACTCAGGTGTAAGTCTCATGGCCCTCTACCAGAATCCAGAGTTTTGAGAAGATTGGAGAAACTTAATTTTTTGCCCAAAAAAAAAAAACGTAAGGGGTAACACTGTCGTTTTTTTTTCGGGTCGAATTTTTGAGTTTCGATATCTCAGCTCTGGAAGGGTCTAGAGCCTCCATTTTTGCACTCAGGTGTAAGTCTCATGGCCCTCTATCAGAATCCAGAGTTTTGAGAAGATTGGGAAAACTTTATTTTTCGCCTGAAAAAAAAAACGTAAGGGGTAACACTCTCGTTTTTTTTTTCGGGTCGAATTTTTGAGTTTCGATATCTCAGCTCTGGAAGGGTCTAGAGCCTCCATTTTTGCACTCAGGTGTAAGTCTCATGGCCCTCTATCAGAATCCAGAGTTTTGAGAAGATTGGGGAAACTTAATTTTTTGCCCCAAAAAAAAAAACGTAAGGGGTAACACTGTCGTTTTTTTTTTCGGGTCGAATTTTTGAGTTTCAATATCTTAGCTCTGGAAGGGTCTAGAGCCTCCATTTTTGCACTCAGGTTTAAGTCTCATGGCCCTCTATCAGAATTCAGAGTTTTGAGAAGATTGGGGAAACTTAATTTTTTGCCCAAAAAAAAAAAACGTAAGGGGTAACACTGTCGTTTTTTTTTCAGGTCGAATTTTTGAGTTTCGATATCTCAGCTCTGGAAGGGTCTAGAGCCTCCATTTTTGCACTCAGGTCAAAGTCTCATGGCCCTCTATCAGAATCCAGAGTTTTGAGAAGATTGGGGAAACTTTTTTTTTTCGCCCCCCAAAAAAAAACGTAAGGGGTAACACTGTCGTTTTTTTTTCGGGTCGAATTTTTGAGTTTCGATATCTCAGCTCTGGAAGGGTCTAGAGCCTCCATTTTTGCACTCAGGTCAAAGTCTCATGGCCCTCTATCAGAATCCAGAGTTTTGAGAAGATTGGGGAAACTTTTTTTTTTCGCCCCCCCAAAAAAACGTAAGGGGTAACACTGTCGTTTTTTTTTCGGGTCGAATTTTTGAGTTTCGATATCTCAGCTCTGGAAGGGTCTAGAGCCTCCATTTTTGCACTCAGGTGTAAGTCTCATGGCCCTCTATCAGAATCCAGAGTTTTGAGAAGATTGGGGAAACTTTTTTTTTCGCCCCCCAAAAAAAAACGTAAGGGGTAACACTGTCGTTTTTTTTTTCGGGTCGAATTTTTGAGTATTGATATCTCAGCTCTGGAAGGGTCTAGAGCCTCCGTTTTTGCACTCAGGTGTAAGTCTCATGGCCCTCTACCAGAATCCAGAGTTTTGAGAAGATTGGAGAAACTTAATTTTTTGCCCAAAAAAAAAAACGTAAGGGGTAACACTGTCGTTTTTTTTTCGGGTCGAATTTTTGAGTTTCGATATCTCAGCTCTGGAAGGGTCTAGAGCCTCCATTTTTGCACTCAGGTGTAAGTCTCATGGCCCTCTATCAGAATCCAGAGTTTTGAGAAGATTGGGAAAACTTTATTTTTCGCCTGAAAAAAAAAAACGTAAGGGGTAACACTGTCGTTTTTTTTTTCGGGTCGAATTTTTGAGTTTCAATATCTCAGCTCTGGAAGGGTCTAGAGCCTCCATTTTTGCACTCAGGTGTAAGTCTCATGGCCCTCTATCAGAATCCAGAGTTTTGAGAAGATTGGGGAAACTTTATTTTTCACCCGAAAAAAAAAACGTAAGGGGTAACACTGTCGTTTTTTTTTCGGGTCGAATTTTTGAGTTTCGATATCTCAGCTCTGGAAGGGTCTAGAGCCTCCATTTTTGCACTCAGGTCAAAGTCTCATGGCCCTCTATCAGAATCCAGAGTTTTGAGAAGATTGGGGAAACTTTTTTTTTCGCCCCCCAAAAAAAAACGTAAGGGGTAACACTGTCGTTTTTTTTTCGGGTCGAATTTTTGAGTTTCGATATCTCAGCTCTGGAAGGGTCTAGAGCCTCCATTTTTGCACTCAGGTGTAAGTCTCATGGCCCTCTATCAGAATCCAGAGTTTTGAGAAGATTGGGGAAACTTTTTTTTTCGCCCCCCCAAAAAAAACGTAAGGGGTAACACTGTCGTTTTTTTTTTCGGGTCGAATTTTTGAGTATTGATATCTCAGCTCTGGAAGGGTCTAGAGCCTCCGTTTTTGCACTCAGGTGTAAGTCTCATGGCCCTCTACCAGAATCCAGAGTTTTAAGAAGATTGGAGAAACTTAATTTTTTGCCCAAAAAAAAAAAACGTAAGGGGTAACACTGTCGTTTTTTTTTCGGGTCGAATTTTTGAGTTTCGATATCTCAGCTCTGGAAGGGTCTAGAGCCTCCATTTTTGCACTCAGGTGTAAGTCTCATGGCCCTCTATCAGAATCCAGAGTTTTGAGAAGATTGGGAAATCTTTATTTTTCGCCTGAAAAAAAAAACGTAAGGGGTAACACTGTCGTTTTTTTTTTCGGGTCGAATTTTTGAGTTTCGATATCTCAGCTCTGGAAGGGTCTAGAGCCTCCATTTTTGCACTCAGGTGTAAGTCTCATGGCCCTCTATCAGAATCCAGAGTTTTGAGAAGATTGGGGAAACTTAATTTTTTGCCCCAAAAAAAAAAACGTAAGGGGTAACACTGTCGTTTTTTTTTTCGGGTCGAATTTTTGAGTTTCAATATCTTAGCTCTGGAAGGGTCTAGAGCCTCCATTTTTGCACTCAGGTTTAAGTCTCATGGCCCTCTATCAGAATTCAGAGTTTTGAGAAGATTGGGGAAACTTAATTTTTTGCCCAAAAAAAAAAAACGTAAGGGGTAACACTGTCGTTTTTTTTTCGGGTCGAATTTTTGAGTTTCAATATCTCAGCTCTGGAAGGGTCTAGAGCCTCCATTTTTGCACTCAGGTCAAAGTCTCATGGCCCTCTATCAGAATCCAGAGTTTTGAGAAGATTGGGGAAACTTTATTTTTCACCCGAAAAAAAAAACGTAAGGGGTAACACTGTCGTTTTTTTTTCGGGTCGAATTTTTGAGTTTCGATATCTCAGCTCTGGAAGGGTCTAGAGCCTCCATTTTTGCACTCAGGTGTAAGTCTCATGGCCCTCTATCAGAATCCAGAGTTTTGAGAAGATTGGGGAAACTTTTTTTTTCGCCCCCCAAAAAAAACGTAAGGGGTAACACTGTCGTTTTTTTTTCGGGTCGAATTTTTGAGTTTCGATATCTCAGCTCTGGAAGGGTCTAGAGCCTCCATTTTTGCACTCAGGTTTAAGTCTCATGGCCCTCTATCAGAATCCAGAGTTTTGAGAAGATTGGGGAAACTTTTTTTTTCGCCCCCCAAAAAAAAACGTAAGAGGTAACACTGTCGTTTTTTTTTTCGGGTCGAATTTTTGAGTATCGATATCTCAGCTCTAGAAGGGTCTAGAGCCTCCGTTTTTGCACTCAGGTGTAAGTCTCATGGCCCTCTACCAGAATCCAGAGTTTTGAGAAGATTGGAGAAACTTAATTTTTTGCCCAAAAAAAAAAAACGTAAGGGGTAACACTGTCGTTTTTTTTTTCGGGTCGAATTTTTGAGTTTCGATATCTCAGCTCTGGAAGGGTCTAGAGCCTCCATTTTTGCACTCAGGTGTAAGTCTCATGGCCCTCTATCAGAATCCAGAGTTTTGAGAAGATTGGGAAAACTTTATTTTTCGCCTGAAAAAAAAAAACGTAAGGGGTAACACTGTCGTTTTTTTTTTCGGGTCGAATTTTTGAGTTTCAATATCTCAGCTCTGGAAGGGTCTAGAGCCTCCATTTTTGCACTCAGGTCAAAGTCTCATGGCCCTCTATCAGAATCCAGAGTTTTGAGAAGATTGGGGAAACTTTTTTTTTTCGCCCCCCAAAAAAAACGTAAGGGGTAACACTGTCGTTTTTTTTTCGGGTCGAATTTTTGAGTTTCGATATCTCAGCTCTGGAAGGGTCTAGAGCCTCAATTTTTGCACTCAGGTCAAAGTCTCATGGCCCTCTATCAGAATCCAGAGTTTTGAGAAGATTGGGGAAACTTTTTTTTTCGCCCCCCCCAAAAAAAACGTAAGGGGTAACACTGTCGTTTTTTTTTCGGGTCGAATTTTTGAGTTTCGATATCTCAGCTCTGGAAGGGTCTAGAGCCTCCATTTTTGCACTCAGGTGTAAGTCTCATGGCCCTCTATCAGAATCCAGAGTTTTGAGAAGATTGGGGAAACTTTTTTTTTCACCCCCCAAAAAAAACGTAAGGGGTAACACTGTCGTTTTTTTTTCGGGTCGAATTTTTGAGTTTCGATATCTCAGCTCGGGAAGGGTCTAGAGCCTCCATTTTTGCACTCAGGTCAAAGTCTCATGGCCCTCTACCAGAATCCAGAGTTTTGAGAAGATTGGAGAAACTTAATTTTTTGCCCAAAAAAAAAAACCGTAAGGGGTAACACTGTCGTTTTTTTTTCGGGTCGAATTTTTGAGTTTCGATATCTCAGCTCTGGAAGGGTCTAGAGCCTCCATTTTTGCACTCAGGTGTAAGTCTCATGGCCCTCTATCAGAATCCAGAGTTTTGAGAAGATTGGGGAAACTTTTTTTTTTCGCCCCCCAAAAAAAAACGTAAGGGGTAACACTGTCGTTTTTTTTTCGGGTCGAATTTTTGAGTTTCAATATCTTAGCTCTGGAAGGGTCTAGAGCCTCCATTTTTGCACTCAGGTTTAAGTCTCATGGCCCTCTATCAGAATTCAGAGTTTTGAGAAGATTGGGGAAACTTAATTTTTTGCCCAAAAAAAAAAAACGTAAGGGGTAACACTGTCGTTTTTTTTTTCAGGTCGAATTTTTGAGTTTCGATATCTCAGCTCTGGAAGGGTCTAGAGCCTCCATTTTTGCACTCAGGTGTAAGTCTCATGGCCCTCTATCAGAATCCAGAGTTTTGAGAAGATTGGGGAAACTTAATTTTTTGCCCCAAAAAAAAAAACCGTAAGGGGTAACACTGTCGTTTTTTTTTTTCGGGTCGAATTTTTGAGTTTCAATATCTTAGCTCTGGAAGGGTCTAGAGCCTCCATTTTTGCACTCAGGTTTAAGTCTCATGGCCCTCTATCAGAATTCAGAGTTTTGAGAAGATTGGGGAAACTTAATTTTTTGCCCAAAAAAAAAAAACGTAAGGGGTAACACTGTCGTTTTTTTTTTTCAGGTCGAATTTTTGAGTTTCGATATCTCAGCTCTGGAAGGGTCTAGAGCCTCCATTTTTGCACTCAGGTGTAAGTCTCATGGCCCTCTATCAGAATCCAGAGTTTTGAGAAGATTGGGGAAACTTTATTTTTCGCCTGAAAAAAAAAAACGTAAGGGGTAACACTGTCGTTTTTTTTTCGGGTCGAATTTTTGAGTTTCAATATCTCAGCTCTGGAAGGGTCTAGAGCCTCCATTTTTGCACTCAGGTGTAAGTCTCATGGCCCTCTATCAGAATCCAGAGTTTTGAGAAGATTGGGGAAACTTTATTTTTCACCCGAAAAAAAAAACGTAAGGGGTAACACTGTCGTTTTTTTTTTTTCGGGTCGAATTTTTGAGTTTCGATATCTCAGCTTTGGAAGGGTCTAGAGCCTCCATTTTTGCACTCAGGTGTAAGTCTCATGGCCCTCTATCAGAATCCAGAGTTTTGAGAAGATTGGGGAAACTTTTTTTTCGCCCCCCAAAAAAAACATAAGGGGTAACACTGTCGTTTTTTTTTCGGGTCGAATTTTTGAGTTTCGATATCTCAGCTCTGGAAGGGTCTAGAGCCTCCATTTTTGCACTCAGGTGTAAGTCTCATGGCCCTCTATCAGAATCCAGAGTTTTGAGAAGATTGGGGAAACTTTTTTTTTCGCCCCCCCAAAAAAAAACGTAAGGGGTAACACTGTCGTTTTTTTTTCGGGTCGAATTTTTGAGTTTCAATATCTCAGCTCTGGAAGGGTCTAGAGCCTCCATTTTTGCACTCAGGTGTAAGTCTCATGGCCCTCTATCAGAATCCAGAGTTTTGAGAAGATTGGGGAAACTTTATTTTTCACCCGAAAAAAAAAAACGTAAGGGGTAACACTGTCGTTTTTTTTTTTCGGGTCGAATTTTTGAGTTTCGATATCTCAGCTTTGGAAGGGTCTAGAGCCTCCATTTTTGCACTCAGGTGTAAGTCTCATGGCCCTCTATCAGAATCCAGAGTTTTGAGAAGATTGGGGAAACTTTTTTTTTCGCCCCCCCAAAAAAACGTAAGGGGTAACACTGTCGTTTTTTTTTCGGGTCGAATTTTTGAGTTTCGATATCTCAGCTCTGGAAGGGTCTAGAGCCTCCATTTTTGCACTCAGGTGTAAGTCTCATGGCCCTCTATCAGAATCCAGAGTTTTAAGAAGATTGGGGAAACTTAATTTTTTGCCCCAAAAAAAAAAACGTAAGGGGTAACACTGTCGTTTTTTTTTTCGGGTCGAATTTTTGAGTTTCAATATCTTAGCTCTGGAAGGGTCTAGAGCCTCCATTTTTGCACTCAGGTTTAAGTCTCATGGCCCTCTATCAGAATTCAGAGTTTTGAGAAGATTGGGGAAACTTAATTTTTTGCCCAAAAAAAAAAAAACGTAAGGGGTAACACTGTCGTTTTTTTTTCAGGTCGAATTTTTGAGTTTCGATATCTCAGCTCTGGAAGGGTCTAGAGCCTCCATTTTTGCACTCAGGTCAAAGTCTCATGGCCCTCTATCAGAATCCAGAGTTTTGAGAAGATTGGGGAAACTTTTTTTTTCGCCCCCCAAAAAAAACATAAGGGGTAACACTGTCGTTTTTTTTTCGGGTCGAATTTTTGAGTTTCGATATCTCAGCTCTGGAAGGGTCTAGAGCCTCCATTTTTGCACTCAGGTGTAAGTCTCATGGCCCTCTATCAGAATCCAGAGTTTTGAGAAGATTGGGGAAACTTTTTTTTTCGCCCCCCAAAAAAAAAACGTAAGGGGTAACACTGTCGTTTTTTTTTCGGGTCGAATTTTTGAGTTTCAATATCTCAGCTCTGGAAGGGTCTAGAGCCTCCATTTTTGCACTCAGGTGTAAGTCTCATGGCCCTCTATCAGAATCCAGAGTTTTGAGAAGATTGGGGAAACTTTATTTTTCACCCGAAAAAAAAAACGTAAGGGGTAACACTGTCGTTTTTTTTTTTTCGGGTCGAATTTTTGAGTTTCGATATCTCAGCTTTGGAAGGGTCTAGAGCCTCCATTTTTGCACTCAGGTGTAAGTCTCATGGCCCTCTATCAGAATCCAGAGTTTTGAGAAGATTGGGGAAACTTTTTTTTTCGCCCCCCAAAAAAAACGTAAGGGGTAACACTGTCGTTTTTTTTTCGGGTCGAATTTTTGAGTTTCGATATCTCAGCTCTGGAAGGGTCTAGAGCCTCCATTTTTGCACTCAGGTGTAAGTCTCATGGCCCTCTATCAGAATCCAGAGTTTTGAGAAGATTGGGGAAACTTAATTTTTTGCCCCCCAAAAAAAAACGTAAGGGGTAACACTGTCGTTTTTTTTTCGGGTCGAATTTTTGAGTTTCAATATCTTAGCTCTGGAAGGGTCTAGAGCCTCCATTTTTGCACTCAGGTTTAAGTCTCATGGCCCTCTATCAGAATTCAGAGTTTTGAGAAGATTGGGGAAACTTAATTTTTTGCCCAAAAAAAAAAAACGTAAGGGGTAACACTGTCGTTTTTTTTTCAGGTCGAATTTTTGAGTTTCGATATCTCAGCTCTGGAAGGGTCTAGAGCCTCCATTTTTGCACTCAGGTCAAAGTCTCATGGCCCTCTATCAGAATCCAGAGTTTTGAGAAGATTGGGGAAACTTTTTTTTTTCGCCCCCCAAAAAAAAACGTAAGGGGTAACACTGTCGTTTTTTTTTTCGGGTCGAATTTTTGAGTTTCGATATCTCAGCTCTGGAAGGGTCTAGAGCCTCCATTTTTGCACTCAGGTCAAAGTCTCATGGCCCTCTATCAGAATCCAGAGTTTTGAGAAGATTGGGGAAACTTTTTTTTTTCGCCCCCCAAAAAAAACGTAAGGGGTAACACTGTCGTTTTTTTTTTCGGGTCGAATTTTTGAGTTTCGATATCTCAGCTCCGGAAGGGTATAGAGCCTCCATTTTTGTACTCAGGTGTAAGTCTCATGGCCCTCTATCAGAATCCAGAGTTTTGAGAAGATTGGGGAAACTTTTTTTTTTGCCCCCCAAAAAAAAACGTAAGGGGTAACACTGTCGTTTTTTTTTTCGGGTCGAATTTTTGAGTTTCAATATCTTAGCTCTGGAAGGGTCTAGAGCCTCCATTTTTGCACTCAGGTTTAAGTCTCATGGCCCTCTATCAGAATTCAGAGTTTTGAGAAGATTGGGGAAACTTAATTTTTTGCCCAAAAAAAAAAAACGTAAGGGGTAACACTGTCGTTTTTTTTTCAGGTCGAATTTTTGAGTTTCGATATCTCAGCTCTGGAAGGGTCTAGAGCCTCCATTTTTGCACTCAGGTCAAAGTCTCATGGCCCTCTATCAGAATCCAGAGTTTTGAGAAGATTGGGGAAACTTTTTTTTTTCGCCCCCCAAAAAAAAACGTAAGGGGTAACACTGTCGTTTTTTTTTCGGGTCGAATTTTTGAGTTTCGATATCTCAGCTCTGGAAGGGTCTAGAGCCTCCATTTTTGCACTCAGGTCAAAGTCTCATGGCCCTCTATCAGAATCCAGAGTTTTGAGAAGATTGGGGAAACTTTTTTTTTTCGCCCCCCAAAAAAAACGTAAGGGGTAACACTGTCGTTTTTTTTTTCGGGTCGAATTTTTGAGTTTCGATATCTCAGCTCCGGAAGGGTATAGAGCCTCCATTTTTGTACTCAGGTGTAAGTCTCATGGCCCTCTATCAGAATCCAGAGTTTTGAGAAGATTGGGGAAACTTTTTTTTTCGCCCCCCAAAAAAAAACGTAAGGGGTAACACTGTCGTTTTTTTTTTCGGGTCGAATTTTTGAGTATTGATATCTCAGCTCTGGAAGGGTCTAGAGCCTCCGTTTTTGCACTCAGGTGTAAGTCTCATGGCCCTCTACCAGAATCCAGAGTTTTGAGAAGATTGGAGAAACTTAATTTTTTGCCCAAAAAAAAAAACGTAAGGGGTAACACTGTCGTTTTTTTTTCGGGTCGAATTTTTGAGTTTCGATATCTCAGCTCTGGAAGGGTCTAGAGCCTCCATTTTTGCACTCAGGTGTAAGTCTCATGGCCCTCTATCAGAATCCAGAGTTTTGAGAAGATTGGGAAAACTTTATTTTTCGCCTGAAAAAAAAAAACGTAAGGGGTAACACTGTCGTTTTTTTTTTCGGGTCGAATTTTTGAGTTTCAATATCTCAGCTCTGGAAGGGTCTAGAGCCTCCATTTTTGCACTCAGGTGTAAGTCTCATGGCCCTCTATCAGAATCCAGAGTTTTGAGAAGATTGGGGAAACTTTATTTTTCACCCGAAAAAAAAAACGTAAGGGGTAACACTGTCGTTTTTTTTTCGGGTCGAATTTTTGAGTTTCAATATCTTAGCTCTGGAAGGGTCTAGAGCCTCCATTTTTGCACTCAGGTTTAAGTCTCATGGCCCTCTATCAGAATTCAGAGTTTTGAGAAGATTGGGGAAACTTAATTTTTTGCCCAAAAAAAAAAAACGTAAGGGGTAACACTGTCGTTTTTTTTTCAGGTCGAATTTTTGAGTTTCGATATCTCAGCTCTGGAAGGGTCTAGAGCCTCCATTTTTGCACTCAGGTCAAAGTCTCATGGCCCTCTATCAGAATCCAGAGTTTTGAGAAGATTGGGGAAACTTTTTTTTTTCGCCCCCCAAAAAAAAACGTAAGGGGTAACACTGTCGTTTTTTTTTCGGGTCGAATTTTTGAGTTTCGATATCTCAGCTATGGAAGGGTCTAGAGCCTCCATTTTTGCACTCAGGTCAAAGTCTCATGGCCCTCTATCAGAATCCAGAGTTTTGAGAAGATTGGGGAAACTTTTTTTTTTCGCCCCCCAAAAAAAACGTAAGGGGTAACACTGTCGTTTTTTTTTCGGGTCGAATTTTTGAGTTTCGATATCTCAGCTCCGGAAGGGTCTAGAGCCTCCATTTTTGCACTCAGGTGTAAGTCTCATGGCCCTCTATCAGAATCCAGAGTTTTGAGAAGATTGGGGAAACTTTTTTTTTCGCCCCCCAAAAAAAAACGTAAGGGGTAACACTGTCGTTTTTTTTTTCGGGTCGAATTTTTGAGTATTGATATCTCAGCTCTGGAAGGGTCTAGAGCCTCCGTTTTTGCACTCAGGTGTAAGTCTCATGGCCCTCTACCAGAATCCAGAGTTTTGAGAAGATTGGAGAAACTTAATTTTTTGCCCAAAAAAAAAAAACGTAAGGGGTAACACTGTCGTTTTTTTTTCGGGTCGAATTTTTGAGTTTCGATATCTCAGCTCTGGAAGGGTCTAGAGCCTCCATTTTTGCACTCAGGTGTAAGTCTCATGGCCCTCTATCAGAATCCAGAGTTTTGAGAAGATTGGGAAAACTTTATTTTTCGCCTGAAAAAAAAAAACGTAAGGGGTAACACTGTCGTTTTTTTTTTCGGGTCGAATTTTTGAGTTTCAATATCTCAGCTCTGGAAGGGTCTAGAGCCTCCATTTTTGCACTCAGGTGTAAGTCTCATGGCCCTCTATCAGAATCCAGAGTTTTGAGAAGATTGGGGAAACTTTATTTTTCACCCGAAAAAAAAAACGTAAGGGGTAACACTGTCGTTTTTTTTTCGGGTCGAATTTTTGAGTTTCGATATCTCAGCTCTGGAAGGGTCTAGAGCCTCCATTTTTGCACTCAGGTCAAAGTCTCATGGCCCTCTATCAGAATCCAGAGTTTTGAGAAGATTGGGGAAACTTTTTTTTTCGCCCCCCAAAAAAAAACGTAAGGGGTAACACTGTCGTTTTTTTTTCGGGTCGAATTTTTGAGTTTCGATATCTCAGCTCTGGAAGGGTCTAGAGCCTCCATTTTTGCACTCAGGTGTAAGTCTCATGGCCCTCTATCAGAATCCAGAGTTTTGAGAAGATTGGGGAAACTTTTTTTTTCGCCCCCCCAAAAAAAACGTAAGGGGTAACACTGTCGTTTTTTTTTTCGGGTCGAATTTTTGAGTATTGATATCTCAGCTCTGGAAGGGTCTAGAGCCTCCGTTTTTGCACTCAGGTGCAAGTCTCATGGCCCTCTACCAGAATCCAGAGTTTTGAGAAGATTGGAGAAACTTAATTTTTTGCCCAAAAAAAAAAAACGTAAGGGGTAACACTGTCGTTTTTTTTTCGGGTCGAATTTTTGAGTTTCGATATCTCAGCTCTGGAAGGGTCTAGAGCCTCCATTTTTGCACTCAGGTGTAAGTCTCATGGCCCTCTATCAGAATCCAGAGTTTTGAGAAGATTGGGAAAACTTTATTTTTAGCCTGAAAAAAAAAAAACGTAAGGGGTAACACTGTCGTTTTTTTTTTCGGGTCGAATTTTTGAGTTTCGATATCTCAGCTCTGGAAGGGTCTAGAGCCTCCATTTTTGCACTCAGGTGTAAGTCTCATGGCCCTCTATCAGAATCCAGAGTTTTGAGAAGATTGGGGAAACTTAATTTTTTGCCCCAAAAAAAAAAACGTAAGGGGTAACACTGTCGTTTTTTTTTTCGGGTCGAATTTTTGAGTTTCAATATCTTAGCTCTGGAAGGGTCTAGAGCCTCCATTTTTGCACTCAGGTTTAAGTCTCATGGCCCTCTATCAGAATTCAGAGTTTTGAGAAGATTGGGGAAACTTAATTTTTTGCCCAAAAAAAAAAAACGTAAGGGGTAACACTGTCGTTTTTTTTTCAGGTCGAATTTTTGAGTTTCGATATCTCAGCTCTGGAAGGGTCTAAAGCCTCCATTTTTGCACTCAGGTGTAAGTCTCATGGCCCTCTATCAGAATCCAGAGTTTTGAGAAGATTGGGGAAACTTTTTTTTTCGCCCCCCCAAAAAAAACGTAAGGGGTAACACTGTCGTTTTTTTTTTCGGGTCGAATTTTTGAGTATTGATATCTCAGCTCTGGAAGGGTCTAGAGCCTCCGTTTTTGCACTCAGGTGTAAGTCTCATGGCCCTCTACCAGAATCCAGAGTTTTGAGAAGATTGGGGAAACTTTATTTTTCGCCTGAAAAAAAAAAACGTAAGGGGTAACACTGTCGTTTTTTTTTCGGGTCGAATTTTTGAGTTTCAATATCTCAGCTCTGGAAGGGTCTAGAGCCTCCATTTTTGCACTCAGGTGTAAGTCTCATGGCCCTCTATCAGAATCCAGAGTTTTGAGAAGATTGGGGAAACTTTATTTTTCACCCGAAAAAAAAAACGTAAGGGGTAACACTGTCGTTTTTTTTTCGGGTCGAATTTTTGAGTTTCGATATCTCAGCTCTGGAAGGGTCTAGAGCCTCCATTTTTGCACTCAGGTGTAAGTCTCATGGCCCTCTATCAGAATCCAGAGTTTTGAGAAGATTGGGGAAACTTTTTTTTTCGCCCCCCCAAAAAAAACGTAAGAGGTAACACTGTCGTTTTTTTTTTCGGGTCGAATTTTTGAGTATCGATATCTCAGCTCTAGAAGGGTCTAGAGCCTCCGTTTTTGCACTCAGGTGTAAGTCTCATGGCCCTCTACCAGAATCCAGAGTTTTGAGAAGATTGGAGAAACTTAATTTTTTGCCCAAAAAAAAAAAACGTAAGGGGTAACACTGTCGTTTTTTTTTTCGGGTCGAATTTTTGAGTTTCGATATCTCAGCTCTGGAAGGGTCTAGAGCCTCCATTTTTGCACTCAGGTGTAAGTCTCATGGCCCTCTATCAGAATCCAGAGTTTTGAGAAGATTGGGAAAACTTTATTTTTCGCCTGAAAAAAAAAAACGTAAGGGGTAACACTGTCGTTTTTTTTTTCGGGTCGAATTTTTGAGTTTCAATATCTCAGCTCTGGAAGGGTCTAGAGCCTCCATTTTTGCACTCAGGTCAAAGTCTCATGGCCCTCTATCAGAATCCAGAGTTTTGAGAAGATTGGGGAAACTTTTTTTTTCGCCCCCCAAAAAAAACGTAAGGGGTAACACTGTCGTTTTTTTTTCGGGTCGAATTTTTGAGTTTCGATATCTCAGCTCTGGAAGGGTCTAGAGCCTCAATTTTTGCACTCAGGTCAAAGTCTCATGGCCCTCTATCAGAATCCAGAGTTTTGAGAAGATTGGGGAAACTTTTTTTTTCGCCCCCCCAAAAAAAAACGTAAGGGGTAACACTGTCGTTTTTTTTTTCGGGTCGAATTTTTGAGTTTCGATATCTCAGCTCTGGAAGGGTCTAGAGCCTCCATTTTTGCACTCAGGTGTAAGTCTCATGGCCCTCTATCAGAATCCAGAGTTTTGAGAAGATTGGGGAAACTTTATTTTTCACCCGAAAAAAAAAACGTAAGGGGTAACACTGTCGTTTTTTTTTCGGGTCGAATTTTTGAGTTTCGATATCTCAGCTCTGGAAGGGTCTAGAGCCTCCATTTTTGCACTCAGGTCAAAGTCTCATGGCCCTCTATCAGAATCCAGAGTTTTGAGAAGATTGGGGAAACTTTTTTTTTCGCCCCCCAAAAAAAAACGTAAGGGGTAACACTGTCGTTTTTTTTTCGGGTCGAATTTTTGAGTTTCGATATCTCAGCTCTGGAAGGGTCTAGAGCCTCCATTTTTGCACTCAGGTGTAAGTCTCATGGCCCTCTATCAGAATCCAGAGTTTTGAGAAGATTGGGGAAACTTTTTTTTTCGCCCCCCCAAAAAAAACGTAAGGGGTAACACTGTCGTTTTTTTTTTCGGGTCGAATTTTTGAGTATTGATATCTCAGCTCTGGAAGGGTCTAGAGCCTCCGTTTTTGCACTCAGGTGTAAGTCTCATGGCCCTCTACCAGAATCCAGAGTTTTGAGAAGATTGGAGAAACTTAATTTTTTGCCCAAAAAAAAAAAACGTAAGGGGTAACACTGTCGTTTTTTTTTCGGGTCGAATTTTTGAGTTTCGATATCTCAGCTCTGGAAGGGTCTAGAGCCTCCATTTTTGCACTCAGGTGTAAGTCTCATGGCCCTCTATCAGAATCCAGAGTTTTGAGAAGATTGGGAAAACTTTATTTTTCGCCTGAAAAAAAAAAACGTAAGGGGTAACACTGTCGTTTTTTTTTTCGGGTCGAATTTTTGAGTTTCGATATCTCAGCTCTGGAAGGGTCTAGAGCCTCCATTTTTGCACTCAGGTGTAAGTCTCATGGCCCTCTATCAGAATCCAGAGTTTTGAGAAGATTGGGGAAACTTAATTTTTTGCCCCCAAAAAAAAAAACGTAAGGGGTAACACTGTCGTTTTTTTTTTCGGGTCGAATTTTTGAGTTTCAATATCTTAGCTCTGGAAGGGTCTAGAGCCTCCATTTTTGCACTCAGGTTTAAGTCTCATGGCCCTCTATCAGAATTCAGAGTTTTGAGAAGATTGGGGAAACTTAATTTTTTGCCCAAAAAAAAAAACGTAAGGGGTAACACTGTCG
This sequence comes from Pimephales promelas, assembly GCF_988280905.1. Lineage (NCBI taxonomy): Eukaryota > Metazoa > Chordata > Actinopteri > Cypriniformes > Leuciscidae > Pimephales > Pimephales promelas. The sequence continues at coordinate 17,992,504 of NC_142788.1, read as the reverse complement.
TTTTTTTTTCAGGTCGAATTTTTGAGTTTCGATATCTCAGCTCTGGAAGGGTCTAAAGCCTCCATTTTTGCACTCAGGTGTAAGTCTCATGGCCCTCTATCAGAATCCAGAGTTTTGAGAAGATTGGGGAAACTTTTTTTTTCGCCCCCCCAAAAAAAACGTAAGGGGTAACACTGTCGTTTTTTTTTTCGGGTCGAATTTTTGAGTATTGATATCTCAGCTCTGGAAGGGTCTAGAGCCTCCGTTTTTGCACTCAGGTGTAAGTCTCATGGCCCTCTACCAGAATCCAGAGTTTTGAGAAGATTGGGGAAACTTTATTTTTCGCCTGAAAAAAAAAAACGTAAGGGGTAACACTGTCGTTTTTTTTTCGGGTCGAATTTTTGAGTTTCAATATCTCAGCTCTGGAAGGGTCTAGAGCCTCCATTTTTGCACTCAGGTGTAAGTCTCATGGCCCTCTATCAGAATCCAGAGTTTTGAGAAGATTGGGGAAACTTTATTTTTCACCCGAAAAAAAAAACGTAAGGGGTAACACTGTCGTTTTTTTTTCGGGTCGAATTTTTGAGTTTCGATATCTCAGCTCTGGAAGGGTCTAGAGCCTCCATTTTTGCACTCAGGTGTAAGTCTCATGGCCCTCTATCAGAATCCAGAGTTTTGAGAAGATTGGGGAAACTTTTTTTTTCGCCCCCCCAAAAAAAACGTAAGAGGTAACACTGTCGTTTTTTTTTTCGGGTCGAATTTTTGAGTATCGATATCTCAGCTCTAGAAGGGTCTAGAGCCTCCGTTTTTGCACTCAGGTGTAAGTCTCATGGCCCTCTACCAGAATCCAGAGTTTTGAGAAGATTGGAGAAACTTAATTTTTTGCCCAAAAAAAAAAAACGTAAGGGGTAACACTGTCGTTTTTTTTTTCGGGTCGAATTTTTGAGTTTCGATATCTCAGCTCTGGAAGGGTCTAGAGCCTCCATTTTTGCACTCAGGTGTAAGTCTCATGGCCCTCTATCAGAATCCAGAGTTTTGAGAAGATTGGGAAAACTTTATTTTTCGCCTGAAAAAAAAAAACGTAAGGGGTAACACTGTCGTTTTTTTTTTCGGGTCGAATTTTTGAGTTTCAATATCTCAGCTCTGGAAGGGTCTAGAGCCTCCATTTTTGCACTCAGGTCAAAGTCTCATGGCCCTCTATCAGAATCCAGAGTTTTGAGAAGATTGGGGAAACTTTTTTTTTCGCCCCCCAAAAAAAACGTAAGGGGTAACACTGTCGTTTTTTTTTCGGGTCGAATTTTTGAGTTTCGATATCTCAGCTCTGGAAGGGTCTAGAGCCTCAATTTTTGCACTCAGGTCAAAGTCTCATGGCCCTCTATCAGAATCCAGAGTTTTGAGAAGATTGGGGAAACTTTTTTTTTCGCCCCCCCAAAAAAAAACGTAAGGGGTAACACTGTCGTTTTTTTTTTCGGGTCGAATTTTTGAGTTTCGATATCTCAGCTCTGGAAGGGTCTAGAGCCTCCATTTTTGCACTCAGGTGTAAGTCTCATGGCCCTCTATCAGAATCCAGAGTTTTGAGAAGATTGGGGAAACTTTTTTTTTCACCCCCCAAAAAAAACGTAAGGGGTAACACTGTCGTTTTTTTTTCGGGTCGAATTTTTGAGTTTCGATATCTCAGCTCGGGAAGGGTCTAGAGCCTCCATTTTTGCACTCAGGTCAAAGTCTCATGGCCCTCTACCAGAATCCAGAGTTTTGAGAAGATTGGAGAAACTTAATTTTTTGCCCAAAAAAAAAAAACGTAAGGGGTAACACTGTCGTTTTTTTTTTCGGGTCGAATTTTTGAGTTTCGATATCTCAGCTCTGGAAGGGTCTAGAGCCTCCATTTTTGCACTCAGGTGTAAGTCTCATGGCCCTCTATCAGAATCCAGAGTTTTGAGAAGATTGGGGAAACTTTTTTTTTCGCCCCCCAAAAAAAACGTAAGGGGTAACACTGTCGTTTTTTTTTCGGGTCGAATTTTTGAGTTTCAATATCTTAGCTCTGGAAGGGTCTAGAGCCTCCATTTTTGCACTCAGGTTTAAGTCTCATGGCCCTCTATCAGAATTCAGAGTTTTGAGAAGATTGGGGAAACTTAATTTTTTGCCCAAAAAAAAAAACGTAAGGGGTAACACTGTCGTTTTTTTTTTCAGGTCGAATTTTTGAGTTTCGATATCTCAGCTCTGGAAGGGTCTAGAGCCTCCATTTTTGCACTCAGGTGTAAGTCTCATGGCCCTCTATCAGAATCCAGAGTTTTGAGAAGATTGGGGAAACTTAATTTTTTGCCCCAAAAAAAAAAAACGTAAGGGGTAACACTGTCGTTTTTTTTTTCGGGTCGAATTTTTGAGTTTCAATATCTTAGCTCTGGAAGGGTCTAGAGCCTCCATTTTTGCACTCAGGTTTAAGTCTCATGGCCCTCTATCAGAATTCAGAGTTTTGAGAAGATTGGGGAAACTTAATTTTTTGCCCAAAAAAAAAAAACGTAAGGGGTAACACTGTCGTTTTTTTTTTTCAGGTCGAATTTTTGAGTTTCGATATCTCAGCTCTGGAAGGGTCTAGAGCCTCCATTTTTGCACTCAGGTGTAAGTCTCATGGCCCTCTATCAGAATCCAGAGTTTTGAGAAGATTGGGGAAACTTTATTTTTCGCCTGAAAAAAAAAAACGTAAGGGGTAACACTGTCGTTTTTTTTTCGGGTCGAATTTTTGAGTTTCAATATCTCAGCTCTGGAAGGGTCTAGAGCCTCCATTTTTGCACTCAGGTGTAAGTCTCATGGCCCTCTATCAGAATCCAGAGTTTTGAGAAGATTGGGGAAACTTTATTTTTCACCCGAAAAAAAAAACGTAAGGGGTAACACTGTCGTTTTTTTTTTTTCGGGTCGAATTTGAGTTTCGATATCTCAGCTTTGGAAGGGTCTAGAGCCTCCATTTTTGCACTCAGGTGTAAGTCTCATGGCCCTCTATCAGAATCCAGAGTTTTGAGAAGATTGGGGAAACTTTTTTTTTCGCCCCCCAAAAAAAACATAAGGGGTAACACTGTCGTTTTTTTTTCGGGTCGAATTTTTGAGTTTCGATATCTCAGCTCTGGAAGGGTCTAGAGCCTCCATTTTTGCACTCAGGTGTAAGTCTCATGGCCCTCTATAAGAATCCAGAGTTTTGAGAAGATTGGGGAAACTTTTTTTTTCGCCCCCCAAAAAAAAAACGTAAGGGGTAACACTGTCGTTTTTTTTTCGGGTCGAATTTTTGAGTTTCAATATCTCAGCTCTGGAAGGGTCTAGAGCCTCCATTTTTGCACTCAGGTGTAAGTCTCATGGCCCTCTATCAGAATCCAGAGTTTTGAGAAGATTGGGGAAACTTTATTTTTCACCCGAAAAAAAAAAACGTAAGGGGTAACACTGTCGTTTTTTTTTTTCGGGTCGAATTTTTGAGTTTCGATATCTCAGCTTTGGAAGGGTCTAGAGCCTCCATTTTTGCACTCAGGTGTAAGTCTCATGGCCCTCTATCAGAATCCAGAGTTTTGAGAAGATTGGGGAAACTTTTTTTTTCGCCCCCCAAAAAAAACGTAAGGGGTAACACTGTCGTTTTTTTTTCGGGTCGAATTTTTGAGTTTCGATATCTCAGCTCTGGAAGGGTCTAGAGCCTCCATTTTTGCACTCAGGTGTAAGTCTCATGGCCCTCTATCAGAATCCAGAGTTTTGAGAAGATTGGGGAAACTTTTTTTTTCGCCCCCCAAAAAAAAACGTAAGGGGTAACACTGTCGTTTTTTTTTTTCGGGTCGAATTTTTGAGTATCGATATCTCAGCTCTAGAAGGGTCTAGAGCCTCCGTTTTTGCACTCAGGTGTAAGTCTCATGGCCCTCTACCGGAAATCCAGAGTTTTGAGAAGATTGGAGAAACTTAATTTTTTGCCCAAAAAAAAAAAACGTAAGGGGTAACACTGTCGTTTTTTTTTCGGGTCGAATTTTTGAGTTTCAATATCTCAGCTCTGGAAGGGTCTAGAGCCTCCATTTTTGCACTCAGGTGTAAGTCTCATGGCCCTCTATCAGAATCCAGAGTTTTGAGAAGATTGGGGAAACTTTATTTTTCACCCGAAAAAAAAAAACGTAAGGGGTAACACTGTCGTTTTTTTTCCGGGTCGAATTTTTGAGTTTCGATATCTCAGCTCTGGAAGGGTCTAGAGCCTCCATTTTTGCACTCAGGTCAAAGTCTCATGGCCCTCTATCAGAATCCAGAGTTTTGAGAAGATTGGGGAAATTTTTTTTTTCGCCCCCCCAAAAAAAACGTAAGGGGTAACACTGTCGTTTTTTTTTCGGGTCGAATTTTTGAGTTTCGATATCTCAGCTCTGGAAGGGTCTAGAGTCTCCATTTTTGCACTCAGGTGTAAGTCTCATGGCCCTCTATCAGAATCCAGAGTTTTGAGAAGATTGGGGAAACTTTTTTTTTCGCCCCCCAAAAAAAAACGTAAGGGGTAACACTGTCGTTTTTTTTTTCGGGTCGAATTTTTGAGTATTGATATCTCAGCTCTGGAAGGGTCTAGAGCCTCCGTTTTTGCACTCAGGTGTAAGTCTCATGGCCCTCTACCAGAATCCAGAGTTTTGAGAAGATTGGAGAAACTTAATTTTTTGCCCAAAAAAAAAAAACGTAAGGGGTAACACTGTCGTTTTTTTTTCGGGTCGAATTTTTGAGTTTCGATATCTCAGCTCTGGAAGGGTCTAGAGCCTCCATTTTTGCACTCAGGTGTAAGTCTCATGGCCCTCTATCAGAATCCAGAGTTTTGAGAAGATTGGGAAAACTTTATTTTTCGCCTGAAAAAAAAAAACGTAAGGGGTAACACTGTCGTTTTTTTTTTCGGGTCGAATTTTTGAGTTTCGATATCTCAGCTCTGGAAGGGTCTAGAGCCTCCATTTTTGCACTCAGGTGTAAGTCTCATGGCCCTCTATCAGAATCCAGAGTTTTGAGAAGATTGGGGAAACTTAATTTTTTGCCCCAAAAAAAAAAACGTAAGGGGTAACACTGTCGTTTTTTTTTTCGGGTCGAATTTTTGAGTTTCAATATCTTAGCTCTGGAAGGGTCTAGAGCCTCCATTTTTGCACTCAGGTTTAAGTCTCATGGCCCTCTATCAGAATTCAGAGTTTTGAGAAGATTGGGGAAACTTAATTTTTTGCCCCAAAAAAAAAAACGTAAGGGGTAACACTGTCGTTTTTTTTTCAGGTCGAATTTTTGAGTTTCGATATCTCAGCTCTGGAAGGGTCTAGAGCCTCCATTTTTGCACTCAGGTGTAAGTCTCATGGCCCTCTATCAGAATCCAGAGTTTTGAGAAGATTGGGAAAACTTTATTTTTCGCCTGAAAAAAAAAAAACGTAAGGGGTAACACTGTCGTTTTTTTTTTTCGGGTCGAATTTTTGAGTTTCAATATCTCAGCTCTGGAAGGGTCTAGAGCCTCCATTTTTGCACTCAGGTGTAAGTCTCATGGCCCTCTATCAGAATCCAGAGTTTTGAGAAGATTGGGGAAACTTTATTTTTCACCCGAAAAAAAAAACGTAAGGGGTAACACTGTCGTTTTTTTTTCGAGTCGAATTTTTGAGTTTCGATATCTCAGCTCTGGAAGGGTCTAGAGCCTCCATTTTTGCACTCAGGTCAAAGTCTCATGGCCCTCTATCAGAATCCAGAGTTTTGAGAAGATTGGGGAAACTTTTTTTTTTCGCCCCCCAAAAAAACGTAAGGGGTAACACTGTCGTTTTTTTTTCGGGTCGAATTTTTGAGTTTCGATATCTCAGCTCTGGAAGGGTCTAGAGCCTCCATTTTTGCACTCAGGTCAAAGTCTCATGGCCCTCTATCAGAATCCAGAGTTTTGAGAAGATTGGGGAAACTTTTTTTTTCGCCCCCCCAAAAAAAACGTAAGGGGTAACACTGTCGTTTTTTTTTCGGGTCGAATTTTTGAGTTTCGATATCTCAGCTCTGGAAGGGTCTAGAGCCTCCATTTTTGCACTCAGGTGTAAGTCTCATGGCCCTCTATCAGAATCCAGAGTTTTGAGAAGATTGGGGAAACTTTTTTTTTCACCCCCCAAAAAAAACGTAAGGGGTAACACTGTCGTTTTTTTTTCGGGTCGAATTTTTGAGTTTCGATATCTCAGCTCGGGAAGGGTCTAGAGCCTCCATTTTTGCACTCAGGTCAAAGTCTCATGGCCCTCTACCAGAATCCAGAGTTTTGAGAAGATTGGAGAAACTTAATTTTTTGCCCAAAAAAAAAAAACGTAAGGGGTAACACTGTCGTTTTTTTTTCGGGTCGAATTTTTGAGTTTCGATATCTCAGCTCTGGAAGGGTCTAGAGCCTCCATTTTTGCACTCAGGTGTAAGTCTCATGGCCCTCTATCAGAATCCAGAGTTTTGAGAAGATTGGGGAAACTTTTTTTTTTCGCCCCCCCAAAAAAAACGTAAGGGGTAACACTGTCGTTTTTTTTTCGGGTCGAATTTTTGAGTTTCAATATCTTAGCTCTGGAAGGGTCTAGAGCCTCCATTTTTGCACTCAGGTTTAAGTCTCATGGCCCTCTATCAGAATTCAGAGTTTTGAGAAGATTGGGGAAACTTAATTTTTTGCCCAAAAAAAAAAAACGTAAGGGGTAACACTGTCGTTTTTTTTTTATGGTCGAATTTTTGAGTTTCGATATCTCAGCTCTGGAAGGGTCTAGAGCCTCCATTTTTGCACTCAGGTGTAAGTCTCATGGCCCTCTATCAGAATCCAGAGTTTTGAGAAGATTGGGGAAACTTAATTTTTTGCCCCCCAAAAAAAAAACGTAAGGGGTAACACTGTCGTTTTTTTTTTCGGGTCGAATTTTTGAGTTTCAATATCTTAGCTCTGGAAGGGTCTAGAGCCTCCATTTTTGCACTCAGGTTTAAGTCTCATGGCCCTCTATCAGAATTCAGAGTTTTGAGAAGATTGGGGAAACTTCATTTTTTTTTTTGCCCAAAAAAAAAAAACGTAAGGGGTAACACTGTCGTTTTTTTTTTTCAGGTCGAATTTTTGAGTTTCGATATCTCAGCTCTGGAAGGGTCTAGAGCCTCCATTTTTGCACTCAGGTGTAAGTCTCATGGCCCTCTATCAGAATCCAGAGTTTTGAGAAGATTGGGGAAACTTTATTTTTCGCCTGAAAAAAAAAACGTAAGGGGTAACACTGTCGTTTTTTTTTCGGGTCGAATTTTTGAGTTTCAATATCTCAGCTCTGGAAGGGTCTAGAGCCTCCATTTTTGCACTCAGGTGTAAGTCTCATGGCCCTCTATCAGAATCCAGAGTTTTGAGAAGATTGGGGAAACTTTTTTTTTCGCCCCCCAAAAAAAACGTAAGGGGTAACACTGTCGTTTTTTTTTCGGGTCGAATTTTTGAGTTTCGATATCTCAGCTCTGGAAGGGTCTAGAGCCTCCATTTTTGCACTCAGGTGTAAGTCTCATGGCCCTCTATCAGAATCCAGAGTTTTGAGAAGATTGGGGAAACTTTTTTTTTCGCCCCCCCAAAAAAAACGTAAGGGGTAACACTGTCGTTTTTTTTTTCGGGTCGAATTTTTGAGTATCGATATCTCAGCTCTAGAAGGGTCTAGAGCCTCCGTTTTTGCACTCAGGTGTAAGTCTCATGGCCCTCTACCAGAATCCAGAGTTTTGAGAAGATTGGAGAAACTTAATTTTTTGCCCAAAAAAAAAAAACGTAAGGGGTAACACTGTCGTTTTTTTTTCGGGTCGAATTTTTGAGTTTCGATATCTCAGCTCTGGAAGGGTCTAGAGCCTCCATTTTTGCACTCAGGTGTAAGTCTCATGGCCCTCTATCAGAATCCAGAGTTTTGAGAAGATTGGGAAAACTTTATTTTTCGCCTGAAAAAAAAAAACGTAAGGGGTAACACTGTCGTTTTTTTTTTCGGGTCGAATTTTTGAGTTTCAATATCTCAGCTCTGGAAGGGTCTAGAGCCTCCATTTTTGCACTCAGGTGTAAGTCTCATGGCCCTCTATCAGAATCCAGAGTTTTGAGAAGATTGGGGAAACTTTATTTTTCACCCGAAAAAAAAAACGTAAGGGGTAACACTGTCGTTTTTTTTTCGAGTCGAATTTTTGAGTTTCGATATCTCAGCTCTGGAAGGGTCTAGAGCCTCCATTTTTGCACTCAGGTCAAAGTCTCATGGCCCTCTATCAGAATCCAGAGTTTTGAGAAGATTGGGGAAACTTTTTTTTTTCGCCCCCCAAAAAAACGTAAGGGGTAACACTGTCGTTTTTTTTTCGGGTCGAATTTTTGAGTTTCGATATCTCAGCTCTGGAAGGGTCTAGAGCCTCCATTTTTGCACTCAGGTCAAAGTCTCATGGCCCTCTATCAGAATCCAGAGTTTTGAGAAGATTGGGGAAACTTTTTTTTTCGCCCCCCCAAAAAAAACGTAAGGGGTAACACTGTCGTTTTTTTTTCGGGTCGAATTTTTGAGTTTCGATATCTCAGCTCTGGAAGGGTCTAGAGCCTCCATTTTTGCACTCAGGTGTAAGTCTCATGGCCCTCTATCAGAATCCAGAGTTTTGAGAAGATTGGGGAAACTTTTTTTTTCACCCCCCCAAAAAAACGTAAGGGGTAACACTGTCGTTTTTTTTTCGGGTCGAATTTTTGAGTTTCGATATCTCAGCTCGGGAAGGGTCTAGAGCCTCCATTTTTGCACTCAGGTCAAAGTCTCATGGCCCTCTACCAGAATCCAGAGTTTTGAGAAGATTGGAGAAACTTAATTTTTTGCCCAAAAAAAAAAAACGTAAGGGGTAACACTGTCGTTTTTTTTTCGGGTCGAATTTTTGAGTTTCGATATCTCAGCTCTGGAAGGGTCTAGAGCCTCCATTTTTGCACTCAGGTGTAAGTCTCATGGCCCTCTATCAGAATCCAGAGTTTTGAGAAGATTGGGGAAACTTTTTTTTTTCGCCCCCCCAAAAAAAACGTAAGGGGTAACACTGTCGTTTTTTTTTCGGGTCGAATTTTTGAGTTTCAATATCTTAGCTCTGGAAGGGTCTAGAGCCTCCATTTTTGCACTCAGGTTTAAGTCTCATGGCCCTCTATCAGAATTCAGAGTTTTGAGAAGATTGGGGAAACTTAATTTTTTGCCCAAAAAAAAAACGTAAGGGGTAACACTGTCGTTTTTTTTTTCAGGTCGAATTTTTGAGTTTCGATATCTCAGCTCTGGAAGGGTCTAGAGCCTCCATTTTTGCACTCAGGTGTAAGTCTCATGGCCCTCTATCAGAATCCAGAGTTTTGAGAAGATTGGGGAAACTTAATTTTTTGCCCCAAAAAAAAAAAACGTAAGGGGTAACACTGTCGTTTTTTTTTCGGGTCGAATTTTTGAGTTTCAATATCTTAGCTCTGGAAGGGTCTAGAGCCTCCATTTTTGCACTCAGGTTTAAGTCTCATGGCCCTCTATCAGAATTCAGAGTTTTGAGAAGATTGGGGAAACTTAATTTTTTTTTTTGCCCAAAAAAAAAAAAACGTAAGGGGTAACACTGTCGTTTTTTTTTTTCAGGTCGAATTTTTGAGTTTCGATATCTCAGCTCTGGAAGGGTCTAGAGCCTCCATTTTTGCACTCAGGTGTAAGTCTCATGGCCCTCTATCAGAATCCAGAGTTTTGAGAAGATTGGGGAAACTTTATTTTTCGCCTGAAAAAAAAAAACGTAAGGGGTAACACTGTCGTTTTTTTTTCGGGTCGAATTTTTGAGTTTCAATATCTCAGCTCTGGAAGGGTCTAGAGCCTCCATTTTTGCACTCAGGTGTAAGTCTCATGGCCCTCTATCAGAATCCAGAGTTTTGAGAAGATTGGGGAAACTTTATTTTTCACCCGAAAAAAAAAACGTAAGGGGTAACACTGTCGTTTTTTTTTTTTCGGGTCGAATTTTTGAGTTTCGATATCTCAGCTTTGGAAGGGTCTAGAGCCTCCATTTTTGCACTCAGGTGTAAGTCTCATGGCCCTCTATCAGAATCCAGAGTTTTGAGAAGATTGGGGAAACTTTTTTTTTCGCCCCCCAAAAAAAAACGTAAGGGGTAACACTGTCGTTTTTTTTTCGGGTCGAATTTTTGAGTTTCAATATCTCAGCTCTGGAAGGGTCTAGAGCCTCCATTTTTGCACTCAGGTGTAAGTCTCATGGCCCTCTATCAGAATCCAGAGTTTTGAGAAGATTGGGGAAACTTTATTTTTCACCCGAAAAAAAAAACGTAAGGGGTAACACTGTCGTTTTTTTTTTTTTCGGGTCGAATTTTTGAGTTTCGATATCTCAGCTTTGGAAGGGTCTAGAGCCTCCATTTTTGCACTCAGGTGTAAGTCTCATGGCCCTCTATCAGAATCCAGAGTTTTGAGAAGATTGGGGAAACTTTTTTTTTCGCCCCCCAAAAAAAACGTAAGGGGTAACACTGTCGTTTTTTTTTCGGGTCGAATTTTTGAGTTTCGATATCTCAGCTCTGGAAGGGTCTAGAGCCTCCATTTTTGCACTCAGGTGTAAGTCTCATGGCCCTCTATCAGAATCCAGAGTTTTGAGAAGATTGGGGAAACTTTTTTTTTCGCCCCCCCAAAAAAAACGTAAGGGGTAACACTGTCGTTTTTTTTTTCGGGTCGAATTTTTGAGTATCGATATCTCAGCTCTAGAAGGGTCTAGAGCCTCCGTTTTTGCACTCAGGTGTAAGTCTCATGGCCCTCTACCAGAATCCAGAGTTTTGAGAAGATTGGGGAAACTTTTTTTTTTCGCCCCCCAAAAAAAAACGTAAGGGGTAACACTGTCGTTTTTTTTTCGGGTCGAATTTTTGAGTTTCGATATCTCAGATCTGGAAGGGTCTAGAGCCTCCATTTTTGCACTCAGGTCAAAGTCTCATGGCCCTCTATCAGAATCCAGAGTTTTGAGAAGATTGGAGAAACTTAATTTTTTGCCCAAAAAAAAAAAACGTAAGGGGTAACACTGTCGTTTTTTTTTTCGGGTCGAATTTTTGAGTTTCGATATCTCAGCTCTGGAAGGGTCTAGAGCCTCCATTTTTGCACTCAGGTGTAAGTCTCATGGCCCTCTATCAGAATCCAGAGTTTTGAGAAGATTGGGAAAACTTTATTTTTCACCTGAAAAAAAAAAAACGTAAGGGGTAACACTGTCGTTTTTTTTTTCGGGTCGAATTTTTGAGTTTCAATATCTCAGCTCTGGAAGGGTCTAGAGCCTCCATTTTTGCACTCAGGTGTAAGTCTCATGGCCCTCTATCAGAATCCAGAGTTTTGAGAAGATTGGGGAAACTTTATTTTTCACCCGAAAAAAAAAACGTAAGGGGTAACACTGTCGTTTTTTTTTCGGGTCAAATTTTTGAGTTTCGATATCTCAGCTCTGGAAGGGTCTAGAGCCTCCATTTTTGCACTCAGGTCAAAGTCTCATGGCCCTCTATCAGAATCCAGAGTTTTGAGAAGATTGGGGAAACTTTTTTTTTTCGCCCCCCAAAAAAAAAACGTAAGGGGTAACACTGTCGTTTTTTTTTCGGGTCGAATTTTTGAGTTTCGATATCTCAGATCTGGAAGGGTCTAGAGCCTCCATTTTTGCACTCAGGTCAAAGTCTCATGGCCCTCTATCAGAATCCAGAGTTTTGAGAAGATTGGGGAAACTTTTTTTTTCGCCCCCCCAAAAAAAACGTAAGGGGTAACACTGTCGTTTTTTTTTCGGGTCGAATTTTTGAGTTTCGATATCTCAGCTCTGGAAGGGTCTAGAGCCTCCATTTTTGCACTCAGGTGTAAGTCTCATGGCCCTCTATCAGAATCCAGAGTTTTGAGAAGATTGGGGAAACTTTTTTTTTCACCCCCCAAAAAAAACGTAAGGGGTAACACTGTCGTTTTTTTTTCGGGTCGAATTTTTAAGTTTCGATATCTCAGCTCTGGAAGGGTCTAGAGCCTCCATTTTTGCACTCAGGTGTAAGTCTCATGGCCCTCTATCAGAATCCAGAGTTTTGAGAAGATTGGGAAACTTTATTTTTTGCCCGAAAAAAAAAAAACGTAAGGGGTAACACTGTCGTTTTTTTTTTCGGGTCGAATTTTTGAGTTTCGATATCTCAGCTCGGGAAGGGTCTAGAGCCTCCATTTTTGCACTCAGGTCAAAGTCTCATGGCCCTCTACCAGAATCCAGAGTTTTGAGAAGATTGGAGAAACTTAATTTTTTGCCCAAAAAAAAAAAACGTAAGGGGTAACACTGTCGTTTTTTTTTTCGGGTCGAATTTTTGAGTTTCGATATCTCAGCTCTGGAAGGGTCTAGAGCCTCCATTTTTGCACTCAGGTGTAAGTCTCATGGCCCTCTATCAGAATCCAGAGTTTTGAGAAGATTGGGAAAACTTTATTTTTCGCCTGAAAAAAAAAAACGTAAGGGGTAACACTGTCGTTTTTTTTTTTCGGGTCGAATTTTTGAGTTTCAATATCTCAGCTCTGGAAGGGTCTAGAGCCTCCATTTTTGCACTCAGGTGTAAGTCTCATGGCCCTCTATCAGAATCCAGAGTTTTGAGAAGATTGGGGAAACTTTATTTTTCACCCGAAAAAAAAAACGTAAGGGGTAACACTGTCGTTTTTTTTTCGGGTCGAATTTTTGAGTTTCGATATCTCAGCTCTGGAAGGGTCTAGAGCAGCCTTTCTCAAACTTTTTTCAGTCAGGGCACCTTTCAAAAGTGCATAAAATCTCAAGGCACCCCAGTGTAAAATATAATTTAAAAACACTGCATAACCCAAATTTAAATGCAAATGTCTTGTTTAGTTAGACAGAACAGTAATGAACAGAGCATAATATGAACTGTAAATAACAATAATAATAAAAACTTTATAGCACCTTTGAAAACACAGGTTTGCAAAGTAATTCACAAAATAATTAATCAGAGAAACAAATGCCATAAAACCGTAAGAGGTGGACCGCCCAATACAAGAACCAACAAATCCAGACCAGGAGAACTCAAATGAAGTGCAGGATGCAGATAAAATAAAATAAAAATCCCCGGCTCTTGTGGGGATTTTCTTTTCAAAAAACGATCCATAATGCTGTAACTAAAGTGGCCTAAATTCACGTTTATTTTTACGTTTCTGTCAGTCTGAGGTGTTGCTATAACGCGTTGCTATGGATTGCGTCACTTGCGTCAAGTTGTGTGTGTCTTGCTTCGGTCTTGTGAGACGGATTTTTTTATGATTAATTTTATGTTTATCTAAAATGAATTTACAATTTTATTAATATGTTCATATGTTTAAAAAGAAGAATGTAAATTCAAATATATTTATATATGAAATGTCAGCTGGTTTTTTTCTGGGTTTTTTTTTTTTTTTAGCCTACGTAATTTTTTGGCGGCACCCCTGACACAGCTAGGGGGCACCCCAGTGTGCCGCGGCACCCACTTTGAGAAAGGCTGGTCTAGAGCCTCCATTTTTGCACTCAGGTCAAAGTCTCATGGCCCTCTATCAGAATCCAGAGTTTTGAGAAGATTGGGGAAACTTTTTTTTTTCGCCCCCCAAAAAAAAACGTAAGGGGTAACACTGTCGTTTTTTTTTCGGGTCGAATTTTTGAGTTTCGATATCTCAGCTCTGGAAGGGTCTAGAGCCTCCATTTTTGCACTCAGGTCAAAGTCTCATGGCCCTCTATCAGAATCCAGAGTTTTGAGAAGATTGGGGAAACTTTTTTTTTCGCCCCCCAAAAAAAAACGTAAGGGGTAACACTGTCGTTTTTTTTTCGGGTCGAATTTTTGAGTTTCGATATCTCAGCTCTGGAAGGGTCTAGAGCCTCCATTTTTGCACTCAGGTGTAAGTCTCATGGCCCTCTATCAGAATCCAGAGTTTTGAGAAGATTGGGGAAACTTTTTTTTTCGCCCCCCAAAAAAAAACGTAAGGGGTAACACTGTCGTTTTTTTTTTTCGGGTTGAATTTTTGAGTATTGATATCTCAGCTCTGGAAGGGTCTAGAGCCTCCGTTTTTGCACTCAGGTGTAAGTCTCATGGCCCTCTACCAGAATCCAGAGTTTTGAGAAGATTGGAGAAACTTAATTTTTTGCCCCAAAAAAAAAAACGTAAGGGGTAACACTGTCGTTTTTTTTTCGGGTCGAATTTTTGAGTTTCGATATCTCAGCTCTGGAAGGGTCTAGAGCCTCCATTTTTGCACTCAGGTGTAAGTCTCATGGCCCTCTATCAGAATCAAGAGTTTTGAGAAGATTGGGAAAACTTTATTTTTCGCCTGAAAAAAAAAACGTAAGGGGTAACACTGTCGTTTTTTTTTTCGGGTCGAATTTTTGAGTTTCAATATCTCAGCTCTGGAAGGGTCTAGAGCCTCCATTTTTGCACTCAGGTGTAAGTCTCATGGCCCTCTATCAGAATCCAGAGTTTTGAGAAGATTGGGGAAACTTTATTTTTCACCCGAAAAAAAAAACGTAAGGGGTAACACTGTCGTTTTTTTTTCGGGTCGAATTTTTGAGTTTCGATATCTCAGCTCTGGAAGGGTCTAGAGCCTCCATTTTTGCACTCAGGTTTAAGTCTCATGGCCCTCTATCAGAATCCAGAGTTTTGAGAAGATTGGGAAAACTTTATTTTTCGCCTGAAAAAAAAAAACGTAAGGGGTAACACTGTCGTTTTTTTTTCGGGTCGAATTTTTGAGTTTCGATATCTCAGCTCTGGAAGGGTCTAGAGCCTCCATTTTTGCACTCAGGTCAAAGTCTCATGGCCCTCTATCAGAATCCAGAGTTTTGAGAAGATTGGGGAAACTTTTTTTTTTCGCCCCCCCAAAAAAAACGTAAGGGGTAACACTGTCGTTTTTTTTTCGGGTCGAATTTTTGAGTTTCGATATCTCAGCTCTGGAAGGGTCTAGAGCCTCCATTTTTGCACTCAGGTCAAAGTCTCATGGCCCTCTATCAGAATCCAGAGTTTTGAGAAGATTGGGGAAACTTTTTTTTTCGCCCCCCAAAAAAAACCGTAAGGGGTAACACTGTCGTTTTTTTTTTCGGGTCGAATTTTTGAGTTTCGATATCTCAGCTCTGGAAGGGTCTAGAGCCTCCATTTTTGCACTCAGGTGTAAGTCTCATGGCCCTCTATCAGAATCCAGAGTTTTGAGAAGATTGGGGAAACTTTTTTTGTCGCCCCCCAAAAAAAAACGTAAGGGGTAACACTGTCGTTTTTTTTTTCGGGTCGAATTTTTGAGTTTCGATATCTCAGCTCTGGAAGGGTCTAGAGCCTCCATTTTTGCACTCAGGTGTAAGTCTCATGGCCCTCTATCAGAATCCAGAGTTTTGAGAAGATTGGGGAAACTTTATTTTTCACCCGAAAAAAAAAAACGTAAGGGGTAACACTGTCGTTTTTTTTTCGGGTCGAATTTTTGAGTTTCGATATCTCAGCTCTGGAAGGGTCTAGAGCCTCCATTTTTGCACTCAGGTCAAAGTCTCATGGCCCTCTATCAGAATCCAGAGTTTTGAGAAGATTGGGGAAACTTTTTTTTTTCGCCCCCCAAAAAAAAACGTAAGGGGTAACACTGTCGTTTTTTTTTCGGGTCGAATTTTTGAGTTTCGATATCTCAGCTCTGGAAGGGTCTAGAGCCTCCATTTTTGCACTCAGGTCAAAGTCTCATGGCCCTCTATCAGAATCCAGAGTTTTGAGAAGATTGGGGAAACTTTTTTTTTCGCCCCCCAAAAAAAAACGTAAGGGGTAACACTGTCGTTTTTTTTTCGGGTCGAATTTTTGAGTTTCGATACCTCAGCTCTGGAAGGGTCTAGAGCCTCCATTTTTGCACTCAGGTGTAAGTCTCATGGCCCTCTATCAGAATCCAGAGTTTTGAGAAGATTGGGGAAACTTTTTTTTTCGCCCCCCAAAAAAAACGTAAGGGGTAACACTGTCGTTTTTTTTTCGGGTCGAATTTTTGAGTTTCGATATCTCAGCTCTGGAAGGGTCTAGAGCCTCCATTTTTGCACTCAGGTGTAAGTCTCATGGCCCTCTATCAGAATCCAGAGTTTTGAGAAGATTGGGAAACTTTATTTTTTGCCCGAAAAAAAACAAAACGTAAGGGATAACACTGTCGTTTTTTTTTCGGGTCGAATTTTTGAGTTTCGATATCTCAGCTCGGGAAGGGTCTAGAGCCTCCATTTTTGCACTCAGGTCAAAGTCTCATGGCCCTCTACCAGAATCCAGAGTTTTGAGAAGATTGGAGAAACTTAATTTTTTGCCCAAAAAAAAAAAACCGTAAGGGGTAACACTGTCGTTTTTTTTTTCGGGTCGAATTTTTGAGTTTCGATATCTCAGCTCTGGAAGGGTCTAGAGCCTCCATTTTTGCACTCAAGTGTAAGTCTCATGGCCCTCTATCAGAATCCAGAGTTTTGAGAAGATTGGGGAAACTTTATTTTTCACCCGAAAAAAAAAACGTAAGGGGTAACACTGTCGTTTTTTTTTCGGGTCGAATTTTTGAGTTTCGATATCTCAGCTCTGGAAGGGTCTAGAGCCTCCATTTTTGCACTCAGGTCAAAGTCTCATGGCCCTCTATCAGAATCCAGAGTTTTGAGAAGATTGGGGAAACTTTTTTTTTCGGCCCCAAAAAAAACGTAAGGGGTAACACTGTCGTTTTTTTTTTCGGGTCGAATTTTTGAGTTTCGATATCTCAGCTCTGGAAGGGTCTAGAGCCTCCATTTTTGCACTCAGGTGTAAGTCTCATGGCCCTATATCAGAATCCAGAGTTTTGAGAAGATTGGGGAAACTTAATTTTTTGCCCAAAAAAAAACGTAAGGGGTAACACTGTCGTTTTTTTTCGGGTCGAAATTTTGAGTTTAGATATCTCAGCTCGGGAAGGTTCTAGAGCCTCCATATTTGCACTCAGGTTTAAGTCTCATGGCCCTCTATCAGAATCCAGAGTTTTGAGAAGATTGGGGAAACTTTATTTTTCGCCCGAAAAAAAAAACGTAAGGGGCAACACTGTCGTTTTTTTTTTTCGGGTCGAATTTTTGAGTTTCGATATCTCAGCTCTGGAAGGGTCTACAGCCTCCATTTTTGCACTCAGGTGTAAGTCTCATGACCCTCTATCAGAATCCAGAGTTTTGAGAAGATTGGGGAAACTTTATTTTTTGCCCGAAAAAAAAAACGTAAGGGGCAACACTGTCGTTTTTTTTTTTCGGGTCGAATTTTTGAGTTTCGATATCTCAGCTCGGGAAGGGTCTAGAGCCTCCATTTTTGCACTCAGTTCTAAGTCTCATGGCCCTCTACCAGAATCCAGAGTTTTGAGAAGATTGGGGAAACTTTTTTTTTTCGGCCCCCCAAAAAAAACGTAAGGGGTAACACTGTCGTTTTTTTTTCGGGTCGAATTTTTGAGTATCGATATCTCAGCTCTGGAAGGGTCTAGAGCCTCCGTTTTTGCACTCAGGTGTAAGTCTCATGACCCTTTACCAGAATCCAGAGTTTTGAGAAGATTGGGGAAACTTAATTTTTTGCCCAAAAAAAAAAAAAAAAACGTAAGGGGTAACACTGTCGTTTTTTTTTTTTCGGGTCGAATTGTTTAGTTTCAATATCTTAGCTCTGGAAGGGTCTAGAGCCTCCATTTTTGCACTCAGGTTTAAGTCTCATGGCCCTCTATCAGAATTCAGAGTTTTGAGAAGATTGGGGAAACTTAATTTTTTGCCCCCCCAAAAAAAACGTAAGGGGTAACACTGTCGGTTTTTTTTTCGGGTCGAATTTTTGAGTTTCAATATCTCAGCTCTGGAAGGGTCTAGAGCCTCCATATTTGCACTCAGGTCTAAGTCCCATGGCCCTCTATCAGAATCCAGAGTTTCAAGAAAATTGGAGAAACTCATTGTTTCGCACCAGAAAAAAAAACGACAGGGGTAGCACTGTCATTTTTTTTGGGGGGGGGGGACCTCTAGACCCTTCCAGAGCTGCGATATTGAGATATTTATAATGGCATAATTGCTACGTGGGATCAGGGGCATAGTCATTATTGGGCCAGGTCGGCACTGGCCCGCCCACATTACTCACTGGCCCGCCCAGACAAGTTTGATAAAAAATACATTTTTAGGTTATTTTTATTATGCAAATGTTAAGAAAATATATTAATATATACCTGATTTATTGTTGACTGCTGTGTGTGCTTAATTCGTTTTGCCGTATAAAATGCAACTGTCGAAGCAAGTTATAGAAAGCCTCCCTCCGGAACGTTATTGGTTGCTATGGTTGCTGGGGGTTCCGACAGGAAAACTCTCTGCGGCGCCAAAATAATGGCTAAGCAACTTTCTTTAATGTGCTATTTGGAAAAGCAAGAGTTGAGGAAGAAGACACGCCATGGTTCATTATTTATTCATTCTCGTTTAAAAAAAAACTACCGTTCACATGTTTGGGGTCAGTACGATTTTTTTTAAGTCTCTTATGCTCACCAAGGCTGCATTTATTTGATAAAAATACAATACAGTATAACCGCAATATTGTAAAATATCTTTGAATATTTTAAAATTTAATTTATTCATATGATCCTTCAGAAATCAGTCAAATATGGGGATTTGCTGCTCAAGAAACATTTATGATTATTATCAATGTTAAAAACAGTTGTGCTGCTTTTTCTTTAAAGAATAGAAAATTGAAAAGAGATTTTGAAATATTTTTGAAAGAAATCTTTTGTCCCATTAAAAATGCCTTTACTGTACTTTTGATCAATTTAATGCACTCTTGTTCTATATTTAAAAAAAATCATGTATTATCAAGGCAACTATGTTCTAATTTTCTTTCAAATGTACATCATGTGAATCTGCTATTGGCCATGATACGGATGTGTTATGGTCTACTAATATCTGTAGGTATTCTTATCTATACAATGCAATGTACAGCAAATGACATCACAATTTTTTGGCCAATCAAAAGCACTCAATGGCTATGTGTATATGTGTTCATCTACATGCATGTGTGGCAGATGAACTGGAGCAATCCCATAAGTGATAGAAATAAAACAAAAACGCAAGCAGGCTCTTCACATTTAAAGCACACAATGAAGACCACCACCATGACAACAGTCAGGACGGACTGAGAGGTTGTAACTCATGGTCGAGGAATACCTTGAGAGAGGCTCTGGAATGAGAAGGCACACCGCTGTCATACTTCCCTGAGATGATCCCACAGGCCAGTGGAGACCACGTCATGGCACCCACACCTGCACCAACAAACACCATTGTGACATAGTACTATGAACCATTTCAGCAACTGTGTTAAAATGACTTTTCTCTGGAAAAAAAACACACTCACCTATCTTATGGAAGAGTTCAGGCAGCTGTACTTCCACCTTCTCTCTCTGGAACATGTGATATTCAGCCTGCTCACAGACAGGCGGGATCAGGTTAAACTGTCTCGCCACAGAGTACGCTTCCTGAAAAAAACATACAATAATACTGTCAAATAAAATAACATTGTTTCTAAGTAAATCCTACACCAATTTCTTTTCAGTGCATTAGCCGAACATTAAAGAGCCAAAAAAGATCAGAAAACAGTCTTTTGCTATTATGAGAGCAGAGATAAAGTTTGTAGCCAAGTATGTAGAGGTAAAAAACATAATGGTGATCTAAAAAAAAAACACTTCAATGACAGCGAATGAGATTCTGAAACAACATGAATACTTGTATGTATTTGAATGAAAACTCAAGTGCTTTATTTGTAATGCTAGAAAACAATCACTTGTTTGTTTGTGATTGTTTGTGATCGTTTTTCAAACCCACCATAATCTCCATGGAGCTCCAGCGAGAAGTGCCCCAATACATGGCCATTCCCTGGTTAATCACATGGGTCATTGCTCGAACCGTCTCTGCCAACCAAAATATTAACAATCAGAGTTCGGATAACACTCAGACCTTGCGGGACCGAAGAACAAAATCAGATGTGGACGGGATGAGAGAGAGTAAGACGACTGCAATACACTTAGCCATTAAAAAACAAGGTCGGATATAACAGTAAATAATGGAAGTGGAGCAGAAGTAGATTCTGAAAAAAGCGAAGAGCAACAAAGGCCATTTATCATATTTTCTTTATACAAAGTGACAGGATATTAAAAAAGGCCCGAAGGTTATGCATGTTATAGTAACTCTACTCAAAGAGCTTCTTAGTGGGTGGAAAATAAATCAGAGTACGACTTCTCCACAAGGCTGCATTTCATTGACATTTAGCAGGAGCAATTTTCCATGGTCCAGCCTACAGTCTGCTACATGTCATATTATTGTACACTGCATTAACATACCCTATTATGAGAAAGGAACCAAATATCATGGTTACAAAAAGCTGTATGAAATCAGCTGCAAAGTACTATGGAGGAATCACACCGTGGGTCATTGCATTAAACATTGAAGTAAGTAGTTCCACCCAAACATTCATTTCCGTAAAAGTAGCAGGTGTAATAGGTTAAAATTACATCCTTTTATCCTACAAAACTACAACCTCGAAAAATGTCTTGATTAGCAACATTTTCAAGGATTCTTAAAAACTTGCCTGTCTGAAAAGGTCTATTGTCTATACAGTTTATTTTGTATTTATTTATTTTTTTGAGTATATATTTTTTAATTTTCAAAGCAGTGTAAATGTATGACCAGTTATTTATTGAAAACAGACCCACATTATATGACAAAGCAAATGATTTGGCCACACCACAGGGAATTCCCACATATTAACATACATGTAAATAAACAATAAAGGTATTCCAATAGGTCATTTTATGCTATGGTAAATCATCCAATTATTTATAACTATTATTTCTTAAGTAAAAAGCAAACACTGCAGGCAGAAAAAAAGACAGCATTCACAAACCTCTCGTAAATCAATTTTCCAATCTGTTGTAAGAAACTGGACTAACTACTGTACATGTTTACATGGTAGCATCTTCAATTTACCTGTTTAAACTGGGTTCTGCAAAGCAGCTTTTATCTTTTTCAAGATTTGTGAATAATATCACCATCAACATTTTTTAGACAAACAGAGAAAATATAAGAAAGACAAAAAACGTCTCGGTTACGTATGTAACCCTCGTTCCCTGAGTAGGGAACGGAGACGTTACGTCAGAAGTGACGGAGATTGGGGGTTTCGCATAGAAAGCCAATCCTCTTCGAGTATTAAAACACGAGCCAATGGCATGCAATGCCTTGGGGCTGCGGAAATTTGCATAGCGTACTCCGCCCTACTCCGTGAGTATAAAAGGAGGAAGTGAACGCAACCGCAGTATGTCTTCGCTGAGGAGCCAAGACTGAACTCGGCCTCTACCCAGCGATACAGCAGAAGTGGCAGGGAGACGTAACGTCTCCGTTCCCTACTCAGGGAACGAGGGTTACATACGTAACCGAGACGTTCCCTATCGTAGTCACTTCGAGTTACGTCAGAAGTGACGGAGATTGGGGGTCTGTGCCATCACGCCATCTTCAAGCTGTCTTCCAGTGCCCTGCGAAAGACTGAACCCCCGAGCCTTACCTCTTTTTTTTTTTTTTTTTTTTGGGGATCCGACTTTGACACAGGATTACCAAGGTACACTGGGAAACATATCCCGAGGGGGACATGCTACCAGCTGCCTACCGAAGGGAGGACTTAAGGATACACATATGGCCACATAGGAACGCATATGGAACACTGGAGTACCAACCGCAGGTGGCTACTGATTTAAACTCCAGGGGTGGCAGATGGCTTGCCAAGGGAAGACACATGCTCAGAGAGGCTTACAGTGGATAATACACATGAGACGGTTACCATGGGGAACCGTGCGCATGGAGGCACCTAGCTAGCATCCAGAGCAACGCAGTGGTGCCCGCATCGTCGGTGCTGGAGGACTCAAGACTTCAATGGAAGAACTGAGGAAATATCGCACTTATCCAGTCCGGGGAGTGGAGTGGCGAGCAAGCGAAGACACCTGAGCGGATCCAGAACTGGCCGAAACGAGTACGTGAGAGGATACCGGCTCAATTCGCAGATTATAGAATCTGGCGAAGGTGTTGGGTGTCGCCCAGCCTGCAGCTCTGCAGATGTCTGTTAGCGAGGCGCCGTGCGCTAAAGCCCAAGAGGAGGCTACACTCCGAGTGGAATGGGCCGTCACACCAAGGGGGCACGGAAGGCCTTGCTGCTGGTAAGACAAAGCAATGGCATCCACTATCCAGTGGGACAGCCGTTGCTTTGAGAGAGCCCTTCCCTTCTGGCTCCCCCCATGACAGACAAAGAGCTGGTCTGAGGTCCTGAACCACTGCGTTCTGTCGACATAGGTGCGGAGAGCACGTACCGGACAGAGCAGTGCCAAGGCTGGGTCTGCCTCCTCCAGGGGCAGCGCTTGCAGGTTCACCACCAGGTCCCGGAGGGGAGTGGTAGGAACCTTGGGCATATATCCAGGCCGGGGTCTCAGGAATACGTGAGAGTAAGCCGGCCCGAACTCCAGGCACACTTCGTCAACAGAGAGTGCGTGCAGGTCCCTTACTCTCCTGATGGATACCAATGCAATCAGGAGTGCTGTCACATAGGACAGGGCAAAAACTCTACCGACTGCAAAGGCTCCAGGGGAGGCCTCTGCAGAGCACCCAGGTCTACTGAGAGGTCCCCAGAGGGCAGGAGGGGAGGGAGGCGGATTTAGCCCCCTCACTCCCCTCAGGAACCTGATGACCAGGTCATGCTTCCCATAGACTTACCTTTCACTGCATCATGAGACGCGGCAATGGCCGCGACATAAATCCAAAGGGTGGAGGGCGACAGCCTACGCTCCAACCCCTCTTGCAGGAAGGAAGCATGACTCCGATCGAACATCTCCGGGGGTCTTCTCAGCGAGAAGAACACCAATTGACGAAGAGGTTTCACTTCAACGCATAAAGGTGTCACGTGGACGACGCTCTTGCGGAAGTGATGGTTGCCGCCACCGCAGGTGGCAGCGAACTCAAACCTGCCTCGTCCCGTCCTGGAGCCACACGTGCAGCCTCCAAGATCGGGACGAGGGTGCCACAGAGTGCCCCGTCTCTGAGAGAGTAGGTCCGGTCTCAGAGGAATAGGCCAAGGAGGTGCTGTCGCGAGGAGCAAGAGTTCGGAGAACCACGTCTTGGTGGGCCAGTAGGGGGCTACCAGCAAGACCTGCTCCTCGTCCTCCTTGATCTTGCACAACACCCGTGCAAGGAGGCTCACTGGGGGAACGCACACTTGCGTGGGCCCCGTGGCCAGCTGTGCGCCAGCGCATCCGAGCCGAGAGAGCCGCGGGTCAGAGAATAACTGGGCGCAGTGGGACGAGTCCCGAGAGGCGAACAGGTCTAACTGTGCCTCCCCGAACTGGTCCCAAATCAGCTGGACCGACTGGGGATGGAGTCGCCATTCGCCGGAGATGGGACGGGCCCGGGACAGCTCGCGGCTGCCCGGTTCCGGTCTCCAGGAATGTAACTGCACGAAGGGACCTCAGGTGCTTCTGACTCCATATCAAGAGGTGGCGGGCGAGCTGCGACAACCGGCGCGAGCGTAGACCCCCCCTGGTGGTTGATGTACGCTACTGCCGTAGTGTTGTCTGAGCGGACAAGCACATGCTGGCCCTAGAGCACGCTCGGAAGCGGTGCCGGGCGAGCCGTACTGCCAACAGCTCGAGGCAATTGATGTGCATGAGGCGCTGGGCTCCTGTCCAGGAACCGGCGGCTGCATGCCCATTGCACATGGCACCCCAACCCGTGGTAGACGCATCCGTGGAGACAACGAGATGCCTGGAAACTCGCTGAATAGGGACCCTGTCCGTAAAAAGCTGAGGTTCGACCACGGGAAGAAGGATCGGCGGCACGTCGGAGTCACTGGAACTCGGAGCGAGCCGCGATGCCATGCCCACCTCAGGACTCGATCGCGAAGCCACAGCTGAAGCGGTCTCATATGAAGCAAACCGAGCGGCGTTGCCGCGGCCGCGGATGCCATATGCCCCAGGAGCCTCTGAAATAGTTTCAGTGGAACCGCACTCTTGCCCTCGAACTGTCGAAGACAAGCCAGCAGTGAGTGCGCGCGCTCGTTCGTGAGCTGCGCGGACATGGCGACCGAGTCTATCTCCATGCCGAGAAAAGAGATCCTCTGCACGGGGCAAAGTTTGCTCTTTTCCCGGTTGACCCGAAGGCCCAGACGGGCTAGGTGCCGTAGCACCAGGTCTCTGTGTTCGCAAACCTGAGCTCGAGAGTGTGCTAGTAACAGCCAGTCGTCGAGATAGTTCAGGATGCGAACCCCGTGTTCGCGAAGGGGAACAAGGGCTGCCTCGACGATCTTCGTGAAGACGCGAGGGGACAGAGCTAACCCGAATGGGAGAACGGCGTACTGGTATGCCTGGCCCTCGAAGGCAAACCGAAGAAACGGTCTGTGTCGAGGGAGAATGGAGCCATGGAAGTACGCGTCCTTCAGGTCGATCGCTGCAAACCAATCCTGATACCGAACACATTCGAAAATGCGTTTGGCCGTGAGCATTTTGAACGGTAGTCGATGGAGAGAACGGTTCAAAATGCGCAGGTCCAGGATCGGTCGTAACCCACCGGTCTTTCTTGGGGACAATGAAGTAGGGGCTGTAAAGCCCGGACCTCACCTCGGCTGGAGGGACCGTCTCGATTGCACCCTTCGCCAGCAGGGTCGCAATCTCCGCTCTCAAGACTGGGGCATTGCCACCAACCATCGTGGAGCGAACTCCCCTGAAGCGGGGAAGAGACCGTGCGAACTGAATCGCGTAGCCGAATCCGATCGTTCTGATGACCCAGCGGGAACCCCGGGAAGCGCTAGCCAGGCTTCCAGGAAGTGAGCCAACGGGGTCATGCGAACCACAGACGTCCCCCCGGAGGGGCAGCGAGGCGGGTCGACCGGCATGCGTGCAGGAGTTACCCCGTCCGGATGCACCGTCGAAACCCGCTCCCCGACAGAAGAGACCAGGGAAGGCAGAGCGTTCCACGGGGGTCTGTTCTGCCGGGGGTCTGGCGACAGAGGGGGAAGGGATTGGCGTAGCCCGGGGACGACACACGCACCCTTCCGCGCCCTCCGAGACAGAGAGGAATGAACGGGGCGACGCACTGGACGTCGTGCGCG
Source organism: Pimephales promelas (assembly GCF_988280905.1). Lineage (NCBI taxonomy): Eukaryota > Metazoa > Chordata > Actinopteri > Cypriniformes > Leuciscidae > Pimephales > Pimephales promelas. The sequence continues at coordinate 17,967,492 of NC_142788.1, read as the reverse complement.
CTCATTCCAGTCTGTGTGCTCAATGACAGTGTCAGCTTTTCCTCAACCAGCTCAGGGAGCTAGCTTTGTAGGTGCTCATCATATGCAGGGCGGAGGCTGCCTGTCCCGCCGCTCTACAGAATCGCGCCGCCATAGACGACGAGAACCCATAGGCTTTGGAGGGGCATCTGAGAGCAACCGCCGGTTGACCGGGGGAGCCCCAGCGTACCCACAGACAGCCGCATCGCCGAGGGGAGGAAGGGCGGGGAACTAAGCACGCTTTTTTTTTTTTTTTTATTTATTTTTTTTTTTTTATAGTGCGTGTCAGTTCCGCATGCAACTCGGGGAAAAAAGGAAATTGGGGTTGGCCGTGGCCGTAAGGCGGCAGCGTTACCCAAAAACCAATTATTCAGCCGCGAGAGATCGGGGAGGGGCGGAGTTCCACCCCCACCCGATGCTCACGAACGCCCGAGATAGCACGGCCATCATCGCGGGATCAGACACGGCGGCGCTGACGCTCCCGAGGGAGGCAACGCGGCCGCATCCTCACTTCCCGAGGAGTCAAGCCCGCCTAGTGATGCTGTGATCGACATCGCATCATCATCTGGAGCGCTGCCCGAAGCAGCCGGTGCCACCGAAGAAGCAACCGACTGAATCGAACTAACGCTCGCTGGCTCTCGCACTGAGGCGGGAGGTGTGGCCCGAGAAATCGTCGGGGCTTATCCACACCATCACCGTAAATCACCAGGTCCCCGGGTCGACGGGCCCCCTATGGAGGAAACCGATCGAGCGGGGGGGACCGGGACTCTCACTCAAGTGAGATCATTGAGTCTCGACCTCAGTGTAGAGATGGTCATGTTCCCACAGAAGGAAAATGAGTCATCCACGAACGCTGCTGCTGCATGCTGAAATGCCCAGGCATACAAAGCAGCGATCGTGACCATCAGATGACGACAGAAATCAATCACACCCAGAAGAGCACGGGCGAACCGTCTTTAAAAAGACGTGCGCGTGCAGCTCTTTCAATGAGAGGAGGAAATTCACTCTTTCAGCGCTGAAGCGACCAGGGAGAAGCGCAAAGTCTGGCAGACCACTGCTCAGATCGCAGGCGATGCAGAATCTCGCTGGGTACCGCCGTCACACCAACACTGAAGAGGACGCTCGTCTCGAAGAGTCTTGAACAGTGCTTTCAGGAGTGAAGAGGTTCTCTTGGCTCCGAAGCGAAAACATACTGCGGTTGCGTTCACTTCCTCCTTTTATACTCACGGAGTAGGGCGGAGTACGCTATGCAAATTTCCGCAGCCCCAAGGCATTGCATGCCATTGGCTCGTGTTTTAATACTCGAAGAGGATTGGCTTTCTATGCGAAACCCCCAATCTCCGTCACTTCTGACGTAACTCGAAGTGACTACGATAGGGAACAAAGACACATGCAAATAAGAGAGCAGCTACTTGTAATAAAATATTCACATGCAGGGAAGCTGAGGACACTGCAGGCAATCATCTTGCAAAAAATTGTTTTAATTGGTTTTAGGAAAATCTGAACATTACGCTAGAGAATATTATAAGCAGAAGCAGATTTTTATGTATGAACAGGATTTATTAATTATATATTTTAAAAAAAAAAAGACGAAGCCCAAAAAAATATCCGCTTAGGACCTACATGAGTCATTTTCTAAGAAAAATTAATAATGGAGAATCTTTTAAAAAGGAATGAAAATGCATGGTAAAAAAGGAAAAACAATAATCACGGGTCAGAAAGATGCAATGCAGTCTGCAAATTTCACTTGCAAGATGGACAGGAGAGTCAAAGAAATCAATCATTCTACAGCATACCAGGTTTTTTTTTATAGGAAATTCTGGAAATCTTCAGCATTTTATGGACACGGTCAGGTTTCTCACACCAGGAAAAGAGGGCAAACTATCACAAATCAAAGCCATAAAATGCTTTTGGAGACAGGAGGTCAAAACTCTCACTGAGGGTACCATGTACCTTCTATGATGAATGTTCTTGATTTTGAAGTGTTAAACGGATCTCCTGGTGATAAACAAACAAACAAAAGACTGTGAAAGGAGGTTTACCAAACAGCAAATGGAATGAAATCTCTGAAGGAAAAAAAAACAGCAAAACTGGACCAGGGGGGAGTCTGACAAATCCCAGCGCTATGGGTCCAAGCTTGAAGTCACGGGGTGTGTGTTTGCACAAGCACGAGTATTCATGTCGACATGACCATGACCTCAGAAGCATCAGGCTCAGTCTCTGACACTGATCATTCTATCCACATACCCCTCACAGCTCTACATGGCATTGTCACAGTATTTAGTTAAGCTTAATTAACAGCATTTGTAAGATGTAGATTAAAACAAAGTTTCATTTCGACTTGTCCTCCATTGTCCTTACAAAAAAAGAAAAGGAAATTAGAGTAAGGAAGTTACAATGGAAGTGAATGGGGCAGATTTTTGGAGGGTTTAAAAGCAGATGATTTTGTTAATGCTGTCAAATCGATTAATTGAGATTAATCGCATCTAGCATAAGACATTGTGTTTGCATAATATGTGTATATATATTATTATACATTTCATATTCGTCATATATATACACACATACAATCACATACAATACAGTATATCCTGTAAACACACATTTATACATACTATACACATATATATACACATATATATATATATATATATATATATATATATATATAAACACAAACTTATGTTAAATGCAATTAATCAGGATTAATCGATTTGACAGCACTATTATAAAAGCCCTTAACCCTCTGGGGTTGGATATCAAGCTCACTTTTTTTCCTTATCAGTGCAACACAGACCCAAATTATTCTGTTGATTTTGATCTTACATAAGTGTTGTACATCATTAGACCCTGTTAAGTGTCTATTTTTTTGTGGATACTCACAATAAAAACAAAGTGTTCTGCTTGTTGTCAAATAAAGAAAAATAAAAAAATAAACATGATGCGAATTTTGCCTTCTCTCTGTCAGTGAAGTTAATTCTGAAACACGTCGGAAAATGAACTGTAACTAAGTAAATACTTGTCACACGGGCACAAAAGGTTTTCCATTATGAAGCTGAATTCTCTTCTTTTAAATGAGGTAATTTATATAAAAACAAATATTTTCAGTTTACTTAATCTGTATGAATAGAGAAAAATGTCAGTCTTTTTGATTTCAGCTAATTATAGCATATGACGTGTTAATGTGGCCACACCCACTGAGAGTGCACACTATTCAAACACAAATGTTGCGGCAAGCCATGAAAACACCCACAGCTGGATAAAACATCCAGTTTAATAAGAATCTTGTACTTATTTTTACCTCGTGTTACCTCATCTTGCTGCACTGTGAGGAACAATACTACCGTAATAATCCTGGAAAAGTTACCTCAGAAGTGCTGGTAGTGTCATTTCGAGGAGCAACGGATTCTGCTGATGTAATAAGTTTATTCTTAAGTGCTTTGATCTAATCACGTTATTGAATAGTGTCTGTAAACTGCACAAAGACTGTTTGAATATGAATTGCGTGTCTGTGAGAGATTTATGGAAAAAAAATGCTTCCAACTCTAACTTTGAACCAATTCTGTAGAATGGCCCATATAACCTTCAGGTATGACTAAAAATGTGCTTTTGACTTTCATTTATATTTTGTTATACATACATACATATATATATATATATATATATATATATATATATATATATATATATATCAAACTTCATCCGTTCATACAACAGACACTTTACTATCCCATGAGGTTGCGTATTTATGAATAACAGTGAAGCGATTTAACTGAAGCTGGTAGTTCTCATATAATGACAACACGAGGAATGTAGTAGATCCAGATTACATTCATACTACACACATTCATACTACATAGAACATACTTTTTTAGTAATTGTTAATTACTAGTTGGGGGGAGGTGGCAAAGGGTATTACTGGACTTTTTATTAAAAGAAATGAAACAATAAAAGGATTAAAAAGGATGAAAGGGAATGAAGAAAAATAAATATGAACGGTAAAACAAGTTCTGTCTAATTGTAGCCTTGTTGAGAATCCATTTCAACTCTTTGCAAATAATATTTTATCTAAAAATATTCTCACATTCACTCTTATTTGTATGTCTAACGTCAAAAATGCTAAATGTTTCTTGTCTCGTCACATTCAGTTATGAATGAAACAGATCATGTAAACAATACCATATTGTCAATTCAAAATTGCGAAATTCCATAAAAAAAGTTCACATTACTGGATATTACTGTCAGTCGCTAAACATATCCATTATAAAACAGTTGTCAAACTTTAAATATTTAGCTACTTGCATCTTACCACACTCTTTCAATGTAAAAACTAGAGTGTTGCATTGGAATTTGTGAACCGGAAGCCATGCTTCTTTAATCTGATTGGCCATCATTTTGATACTGAAAAGTACTGTTATCATTGAAAAGACCACTGAGGCAGACCAGCCTAACAATCTAGCTTTTTAAACTGTTTGTATCCTAATAACAAACAGAGGGGTGCGTAATGGAGGGTAATAGAGCAGCATCAAGAATGGGGAGCCTATGGTAGTTACGGCCCTGACTGAACAATACATTATACAGTATATACTATACAGTTGCATTATATTCACGTTCTGTCTATGTACGTTCTCAAAGCATATTTCAACTGCTCAGTTAATCTCAATAGTATGACCCATTTTTGCAGGGGCGGCTAAATGACACTTAAGAATCAGCGGGTAATTATGAAGTTACATGTTCACGAGGATACATTAAACTGAAGTCGCCTCATGAGTTTATAACGTGCCACGCTGTTACTTTCAACTAATAAAAATTATATATACTGCATTTTTTTTCTAGTGTTGTTTTTTAACAATAATATACAGTAATGATAATTAATTATTATAGGTTGGAGTAATCTAAAGCCCTTCATCAAATATCTCAACACACAGTCCCCCTCATATCATTTTTAATAAATGCACAAATCATAAAAATTGTATGGGCATGGGCAAGGCAGACATTTGGGAGGGCTCAGCCCTAGATCCGGCCCTGTTGACAGCACACTTAGACAACATGCTCCATTCTCTGCTCAGTGTTCTAGACAATCAATTATTCTGTGTGATGATGTAGTTTATTTCAAAATGAATGGGATTATTAGACCATTTTTAGAAATTCTACACCATTGGTCTCAATGTGTTTGATCTCTATTTTGTGAGATGAGAGCTGTGCGACTGGTCTGATATAGTCCCATGCTTCAGTGCAAAGCAGTTAAGTGAGCCATTCCATTGCTGGTAGTCAAAGACGCAAACACTCATCAAGCCCAGCATCTCATCAAGCACACCTACCTTCCATTGGCGTGTTGGGGTCGGGTCTGTTGGCAAACACTACGTCCACATACTCTAACTGAAGTCTCTCCAGTGATGCCCTTAGACCTGAAGGTCAGAAAAACAAAAGTACTGTTAAAAACGGTGTTCTACATATCCCGATCTTTCCGTTTGGGGCTGCTACTGGTATACACATTATACACTGCAGCTTTAAATTAGTACTTCACAAATCTTTAAGGAATGAAGAACTTTAAGGGGTTGAAACATGGCATTGTTTCACCAAATTTCAGGCCCAAATCTATTTGACCCTTAGGATATAAGATGCAATAATTTCTCACATGACTTACCCTCTATTATGTGTTTTCTGGACAAGCCTCTCTCTGTTTCTGCTCTGAAAAACATACAAAGATTGCATATTTAAGTACATCCAGTGAATATGGTCACTGTGATTTTGTCATGTACAACATCATAGCCAGGATTCTGGAATCATTTAGACTTATTAAACCCAACCGTTTCTTTTAACAATAATCAGTGATCTTCCTCAGGTACATTTACCAAAGGTCGGATTGAATAAGGCCATGGACTATGAACGTGAGCCTAATTAATTACTATCAAAATGTGAGCACAGTTCCAATTTAAACCCATTAATGTTTGATGGTGACCTCACATCAGTGCTCGGCTTTGGCCTTTAATTTGCCCTGAGTGAAAGAGCACAGCTCAGAGGGGGGATTCGACCTGGATCGTTCTCCAGTGAGGGTCTGCAGGACTTCCCTTACTATACCCCACACGCAGCTCATATGAAAGAGACTATAATTAACCAAATGCCCCTGTCGTTCTCAGTCAGGGGAGGGTATAAATCATCATTAACCTCTTTCTGACACACACACACACACACACACACACACTCTTAGCACTTACTTTCCACCCCAGTATATCTTGGTGGTGATGACCAAACTGGAACGTCTATGAAAGACAAGAGACAAAGTGGTTGAAAGCGAAACAAAGGCAAGGACGGGCCAGACATCATGATGATTCATTGATGGGTAAACAGTGTCAGTTTAGGCTTCAGGAAATTACACTGTTTTTACACTATAGTCTGAAGAGGTATGAAAAGACACATGAAAAGACCAGGAAGTTCCATTATATTTGAATTATATATATATATATCCAAGAAAAAGAACATTAAACGCATAAAAAAAATTTTTATAATAAAATTATTATTCTTATTGTTGCTGTTATTATGAGAATTAAATTCAATTGAATTAATTGCAAAATATACTGTTTATATTATATTTTTTACTATTACAATTTTGTTATGAAAACCCTAAAATAGCATACATATTTTAGAATAAATATAATCATTTATAAAAAAAAAACATTTCTGTTAAAAAGTGCAGAAATTGTAAATTCCACAACAATGTGAATTCTCTGCAGAAGATGGTCACAATAAGAAGCATTTGTAGAAGAATATTCACTTGAAACTGCAGTTATGCCATGTTTCTAAAAAGGGCAAAAATTGTGTCCAAATTTAGACATCTTTCCCTGGGGAAGCGGCTTTTCGCCTCAGTGCTTGCATACAGGGAATGGTAGGATGAATAAAAGCTGATGTCTCCTTAACTGCAAATTCCACATTAGTCATTCACAAACTAACAGGAGCTGCAGGGTATAAGCAGGCATCTTCCCATTGAGAGGATGTCAGCAGTTACTCTGACAGTCTGAGGAGAAAGCCCCTCACATGGGCAGATCGCATCAAATGAGAGTTTGAGAATGTTTTAAATACAGCAAATCAATATGTTTACCTCCATCCTTTCTTCTTGATGACACTGCCGAGAACTATTTCAGCCCTGTAAGAAAGTGAGAAGCAATTACCATGCTATTATTTTGTCCTAGACCTTCTCCTCCTCACTTACATCACAGCCGGTGAGCAAAAGCGTCCTCTACACCGGGGGATTCCCTGTTCTCAGCTTCTGGAGAATTAAGCTAATGAAGCATTCACTTTACTGAAATATGAAAGGAACTCTTTTCACAGGCAAAATGCTTCATGTTTTTTTCTTATGTGAGCAGATTTTTTAAAAAGGGGAAGAGCGGAAGGGAGGGAGAGTGTCTAATGACAGATGTTACATTTTTGCCCTCAGGACCAATGTGTTCTTCATGAATGGTTCCCCCATCAGGCCTCATCATCCCAATGCGAGAATGTGAATCTTTGTGACAGCTTGTAACAAATGAAGCGCTACTGTAACTAACGTGGACTCAAAAGGGCAGCAGACATCCTTAGACAAACTCATAATAGTCTTCCTTTTATACAGTATTAACTAGTAGTCTAGATGAATAAATCCACAGAAAGACGGCAAGTATATGTGTATGAGTGATTAAAGGGATAATCCACCCAAAAATAAATGGTCATAATTTACTCACCCTCAAGTTGTTGCAAACCTGTCTGAGTTTCTTTCTTCTGCTGAACACAAAGGAAGATATTTTGACACAGGGTTGAGGGTGAGTAAATGATGACAATATTCATTTTTGGGTGGAGTATCCCTTTAAGGATATTGTTTGCCTATGCTGAGGTTTTTACAATGCTCACTTGATTATTCTGCATGAACTATCAATGCACTGAGCCACAGACTCATGGCCAGCTTGACATGGCATGAAACACGGATGGAAGATGACAAACGGCCCCCTCACAACCTCAGACGACATATATAAAGTTATGTCCTTTAACGCTCTCAAAGTCTGCTTCATTAAAGTGCCATTTTGTATCGTTGAGTGGATTTACACTGAGTCAGGCTATTTCCTGTTAACTTTATCAGCAATTCCCGGACGTTATATATTTCCACGGCATTGCAGAAAATAAAGACGCCACTGCTAAATTTACTGCAAGCTAGCAGGTTTAGGCAATTCACCTTTCCAGCTCTTTTCTTTTCTTGCACGAGTGAAATCTGCTGACCAACCACTAATTTCTTTCACTAGGTTGTCTTAAACATAGATACCTAAAGTGTACACTAAACAGCAGTTGAAATGTTAGAAGTGTAAATGTTAGTGTAATATATAGCAAGTCAATATATAGCAACTTATAAAACATTGTTGGGAGCACTTTATTTGACAGTCTTTTTTTTTTTTTCTTTTTGCACTAACAGGGTAATAACTAGGTACTAACCCTAAACCTAACTTTAACCCACCCAGCAACCTAAACAACACACAAACTCTTTTTGCTATTGTAGAGAGACTGACAAACCCCCCAAGCCAGATTCCCAGTGAAATGCTCTCAGACAGCAAGTGCAGTGAGTTTGCCTCTTTCTTCAGAGAAAATCAATAATTTTAGAAAGGTGATCAGCACATCATTGAGTTGCTCTCGGGTCAGACAGATCAGACCACAACCTGAGAAAGTAGTTACTATGTCTGTTTTCGAAGAAATTGAAGGCAACATTTTGGAAGAAACTGTACAGCACCTTAAAACATCAACCTGCGCCCTAGACGCACTTCCCACATTTTTTTTTTAAAGAGTGTTAAACACAACAGCTTAGAAGCAGGTCTCCTAGAAGTGGTAAATGCCTCACTTCTCTCTGGGAGTTTTTCGAACTCCCTGAAAACTGCAGTTGTTAAGCCCCTCCTGAAAAAGAACAATCTGGATAAGACCATCTTAAGCAACTATAGACCGATCTCAAATAGGCAAAATCATTGAAAAAGTTGTCTTCAACTTCAACTGAACAAATTCTTAAGCTTGAATGGATACTTTGTTTTCCGATCTCATCACAGCACAGAGACAGCGCTCATAAAGATAAAAAAAAACGAGTATATATATATATATATATATATATATATATATATATATATATGTTCATTCTCAAAATTCAAATTGTACCTTGGTGTCAAAGTAAATAAGAAAAGATTTTAATAGCAAAGAGGGATTGGGTTTCCTGAAAAGAATTTTAGACCCATCATATCTGTGAAAAGTAGGTCTATACAGTCCTATAAAAGATGATAATCTGCTAAAATTAGACTTAATACTTAATACTAATCTCCCCATATATGAGCATACAGCCCTATCTTTGATGAGGGAGTGCAGCAATGAATGATGGGAAATGAGTAGAGAGTACTAACTTCCCTGCCGCATACACCTCAGCTGTGTCAAACAGATTGATCCCGTTCTCGTACGCCAGCGTCATCAGCTGCTCAGCTATCTGAGAGGAGAGAGATCACAGACAGAGAGAAAATCAACCACTGAAAAGGAATTATAGCTTTGTTGTTTTCAGCAGTACAATACTCAATGATATTTATTTGAAACAATGATAATTATTTGTACTGCTTCTATTTAGTTACTGTACAGTACCTGTTGATTAAAGATACACTTTAAGCATTATGAAAGGCTGTACATTGTGGCCCTGAAGGTGGACTAAGCACTAATGACAGGATGATACTTTATATTAACACCTACCATAAAACAGGACAGATGTATAAAAATGGTACTTAAAGTGATACTCCACTTTTTTTGGAAATAACTCCCCCAGAGTTAAACAGTTGGGTTTTACCGTTTTCAAATCCATTCAGCCGATTTTTTTTGCCATTTAGAAGAATATCAGTAACCAGTTTCTGGTCCCATTGACTTCCATAGTAAATATTTTTTCCTACTATGGAAGTCAATAGGATCAGAAACTGCCTGTTTACTGATATTCTTCTAAATATCAGAAAATCGACTGAACGGAAAAACTCAACTGTTTAACTTGTTAAATGAGCCTATTTCCAAAAAAGTGGAGTATCCCTTTAATATTATAAAAATGCTGGTACTTTGACATTTCAAACAAACATGAAAACTGCTAACCGCACACTGAATTCATCCCAGACTAAAAAAGTCTAAAATTTGTTTTTATTTTATAAACTACATACAATATTTTTGATTTCACAGTGTTTACATAAAATACTGTGAATGAAAATACAGTACCCTTACTGTAAAAACAACTAAAATCACAGTATTTAATTGGTTTTTATTTCACAGTATAAACATAAAATACTGTATTACTGGCAACGATTAGCCAGTAAGTTACTGTGTATACTCTTTACAGTAATGGTACTGTACTTCCATTTACAGTATTTTATGGAAGTACAGTACCATTACTGTAAAGAGTATACACAGTAACTTACTGGCTAATCGTTGCCAGTAAGTTACTGTAAATTTTACAGTAAATTTTTTACAGTGTAGTGGAAAAAAGTGCAAAGCGCATGTGACGCAAGTTAGTCATGCACTTTATGTGATTTCAACATGGTCAAACTTCAAAAAAAGAGTTTGATAGACGGATTGATGGATAGATAAAGCTTTTGTTTCCTTTTTGAAGCTACAAATTGTATTAAAGTTGATATAAAAATATCAAAGTAAAGATCTTTTAAAATATTTTTGTATATGTTCAAAGAAAGTGAAACAGGTTTGGAATTAATTTTTAGTGAACTATGCCTTTAAGAGTAAAACTATGCATGCACCTTTAAGATTTGGGTTTCTTTTTTTTTTTTCTTTTTTTTTTTAAATCCATGAAAATCCCACCTCATCTGTGATTTGACCACCAAACGTCACCCAGGTGCCTGAAGAGAGATTGTACAGGTACTGTCAGATTGTATACGGTAATAGTGCTGCTCAGTTAATCCTAAACTAATTTACTGTACATTTCTTATATTTGCAAGAGGCAAACAGTGATAGTCCACTTAGCCTATAGCATGTTTTACTCACCCAGCCCTAGACATGATACCCGTAATCCAGATTTCCCAAGATTCCTAAACACAGAAAGAATCCCATCAAATATTCTAGATAACATGGTAAAATCAGATGCAATCATCATGATGATAAACGTAGCCGCAGTCTTTATTTGTTACCCCCACTCACATGTAGAGAGTAAGTTGTGAGAGAATGAAATCCAACCTGGATACAGCACTACTGTACCTTCAGCTCAGAAGAACTGGTCTTTTGTTCAATTTCCTTTGAGTTTGCAAAGAGCCAAAGTTACAATGCTGAACAACTACTATAAGACCAAACAGTCAATGACACAGACTGCCTTCATAATTACAGCTATTCAGTGAGTTTTTGCTTGTTATTTAAAGGATGAGATGCAAATTATGCCTGGCACAAAATGAAGATATTTCTTTAAAGGACATTTTTACCGTTTCTAAGAAGAAAAAATATTTTTTTTAGATGAGGTTAGCACAACTAATGAAAAGGCACAATTTTTAACAGAAGAAATCTATAATGAATTTACCCTTGAGAGACATTCCAACTGTACATTGTCACACAAGTTTTTAACCGTTATTAACTTTCTCCACACATTGAAAAAAAAGTGTTGAATTTACATGATTTAATCATGTACGTCGGGTCCACAAGAGTCAATTAACTAAAACAAACATAATTAGTTCACTTAACTTCAACATCAAGTTAAGTTATTTTGAAGTAACCAAATCAAGTAGTCTCAAATTGATTTTATTTGGTTCCTTGACTGTATTCAATTCATTATATATGTAATGAAGCTTCAGGAGAATGAGGATCCATTTGCAGTTTTATTATAATCGTCGTTGTACACTCAAGGTCAATCACCAGCAAACACAACAGTAGAGATAAGGCAACTCGTAATCCAGAAACAGGCATAAGATCAGGGCAGGCGGCAAACTCACATAAACCAGTAGTAGAGAATATAGTTCAGGGCAGGCAGCAAAGAATCAAGATGAGAATAAACAGTCCAAAGGTAATCCACGGGACGACAAGACACAGGAAGAACCGCTCGGAGTTGATCACCAGGGTAGATACAAAACTTCACAATGAGAGTGAGTCTGAGAGCACCTTAAATAGTCCACTAATGAAAGTCAGGTGAGAGGTAATCAGTGCTGGGTATGTGGGAAATGTAGTTCAAATGGTTTTAATATTCCGCAGAGAGATCCCTCTGGTAGTGAACAGAAGGAACCGCAGGAGTCTCGTTTGTGACAATATATATATATATATATATATATATATATATATAATTTAATGAATTGAATTACAAGATACTACTAGCTATAGCAAATAAACTGTAGGTGCATTCATGCCATGTTGGACTTTGGATTTGTAAAAAGCGTTTGCATATTTGTAGATCTCATAAATACAAATTGTAACCTCAAAATTGTAATTCTGAGAGCTCCGACTTGTGCCACCTGACCCGCTGTACCACCTGGCCCCTGTAGATTAATTTAGTTATTGATAGTGTTGCAATTAAAAACACATAATTCTGAGTCTGAGAATGTGAACAGCTCTGAGAAGAATGTCACAGGTTGTCATCTTGTAATTACGAGATGGCGTTAACACAGCATATGTATTAGCATGCTAAATGCTAAGCCTGCTCCTTAACAGCAAACACTTATGTACCTGTCCAGATTGAACATTTAACATTACCAAATCTCCCCCTTTTCACATCTTGCTCAAAAACACCAAAAATAATAATAATAATAATAATAATAATAATAATAATAATAATTTCTCACATTAAGTCCCATGCAAAGCATGCTGGGAACTACAGTTTCAGGTATGTGAACCTATCAGTAAATTTTAGAGAATTGCATATATTGAAAGTAAAGAAATAAAGTTTAGAAAAGAAACCAAGTTTTGCAGATCTTATTTTTTTTTAATCTGAAAATCATTTTTTAAGTGCATTAGAGATGAACTGCATAACAGATTTATGGACTAGTTTTTATGAGGATAGCAGTAAAGTGACATCTAAATATAGGCCAAGAAATCACCTGATGTCAGCAAAACTACACATTTACAGAACATAAGCATGAACAGTAACCCTGAGCGCCTGGAACTGCTTGTTTTACAATAAAATATTATGAATTAACAACCATAATCAATATTTTACATACTGTTGCTGGTGTTTTGAAATATATAACCAGAATGAACTTGTTCTTGAGTGTGGACTCTGAATGAAGGCCTATAGTAGATTCATGTACACTGTATCTATTACCTGTAAACAGGCTGTCATCAATGTCAGCTCTAAGTGGCTTTGAACAGAACATCAGCGGGGAACTTATCAACTCAAATCATATTATCAGTGAACATGGAGGTCCTGAAAACCAGTGATGAATTTCAACTGCTTTTATGGAGATATAGAGTTACAGGAAGTGAGATCCATTGACCAGCATGTGAAGGTGAACTGGCCACCTGTTGATGGGGCTCAAACTGATGCGCAAAGCCCTGCAATAATTGATTTTCCATCTAACAAGGCACAGCCACACCACAAGAGGGAGGAGAAGTTATGTTGATAAAAATGTACAAGGGCAAATTAATTAAAGAAAAAAAAAAAAAATTCATGTGGGACTTTAACCCCAGATTGCTGGTTGGTAAGTCGGTTGGAAGTCACTTAGGGTAAAATACTTACACTTGCCTGAACCAGTTAAACGTTGCAACTGCATGGTTAAGTAGATATGGAAATCGGAAACAAGCAGTTTAAAATGAATAATTTATTTCATACTGTATGCTGACTGATCTATACATATGTTTGTCTGGAATACAATAATTCGTTACATTTGTATAGCGCTTTTTCTGCATGGGACCTCAAAGCGCTTCACACTGGAAGCGGGTAATCTCCTCAACCACCACCAACGGCAGCCATATTGCGCCAGAACGCCCACCACACACCAGCTTATTGGTGGAGAAGAGACAGAGGGATAAAGCCAATTAGTATATAGGGATGGTTAGGAGGCCATGATGGACAGAGGCCAAGGGGCAAATTTGGCCAGGATGTTGTTACACCCCTACTCTTTTTCGAAGGACATCCTGGGATTTTTAATGACCACAGAGAGTCAGGACCTTGGTTTAACGTCTCATCCGAAGGACAGTACAGTATGTCTGGACACTTTTATGTCGAGTGTCTACTGTACAACTTCAGAGTGACAACGTAGACTGCTTGTTGATGTACAGTACATAATTTGCTACAACTGGAAAACAGTATAGAGTATTAGTCAGAGATTCCCTTGCTCACTACTAGCACATGTGGAAACCCCATTACTAAATCGATCAACATATGAAGTCTGCAATCAATAATTCACCATGCCCTCTAAACAAACCAAGCTTTCTCGAACTTCTAAGGTGAACGGCAGCAGAACTGCTCAGCATTTAAAAGGCACGTTCACATTGGAAGGAGAAACTTGGTCAGTACCTTCCCAGGGAGCTGCACTTGGCTGAGGCTGCATGTGGGAAACGTTAGGCTGGCTCCACTAATCTTTAGCATTCGATAATGGATGTCGACAGGACCTTTACCACAGACCAAAATGGGTCTCTTAATGCAGCAGACTACTGCTTACACTAACACAGCAGTTGATGGTGATGTAGTAACTGGACAGTGCTGTAGTGCTCACTGTTGCCCATTTAGCGATTATTAGTGCTTATAATTAGCTACACAGTATTTAATAGCAGACTTTTGGGACAAGTTCATGGGCCAATGATATAGCCTTCCTTCATATGTGCATATGAATTCATTTAAAAATACATGTAAGCCATTCATAAAATGGCTTTAATATGAGGTTTATTCTATAATTTCTGAATACATACTCTATATAAAGGGCTCCCTTGACCATGTGTGTGACTGTGTGTCAAGGTCATTAATTGAGGTTGTAAAAAATCCTCTGGTGCAAATCCCCAAAAACAAAAGCATAACAAAAATGTTTAATATTTATGAATTAATATTGTATAATATTTGTATAAAAAAAACACAACACAAAAATAAACTTTTTACCTTGAAATATATAGATATAAAACTAATTAAAAAATTATGATAATTTTATTTTTTATATTTGTATAAAAAACAACAAAAAAACAACAACAATTGGATTTACTTTAATTCACAAAGAATGCATTCCTCCTCATAATACTCAGAAATATTTTATGACCTTTTATGTTTATATTAATATAATGGATACTAAATTATATTGAATGTTAATCTTTTTACTGCGATGTTTACATAATGCCTTCTTAGAGTTAAAGGGATAGTTCACCCAAAAATGTAAATTAAGTCATTAATTACTCACCCCCATGCTGTACCAACCCCGTAGGACCTTCATTCATCTTTAGAAGTTCATCTTTTGTTCCAAAGACGAACGAAGGTCTTACTGGGTTGGTACAACATGAGGGTGAGTAATTAATGACTTAATTTTCATTTTTGGGTGAACTATCCCTTTAATTAAAATAAACTTTTCCTGAAAATTGTATAAAAGTTTTTCAAAATTAAGTGAAACCAACAGGAATACAAAGATTTAATTTAAACTTAGCACATGTGGTTCAAACAAGATATTTAAAAGACGATTTCCTTTTATTTATCATGGACACTTTTATTCATAATTGGCCCCTTACATCACAGCATGGTTCAGCTCAGTTGGAATACAAAACTGATGGGACAGGCTGGATTTCCTCTACGGCTAGCCCAGACAGATGTATTAATTAAAGAACACACACACACACACACACACACACACACACACACACGCTTGTTAGCATGGCAGATGAGCAAACACCCCAAGCTTCAGAGGATAGGAACAAGGATGCACACAGTTCACAACACACATTTGACCTCACACACATTCAATATACAGTGAGCCACCAGGAATCCCTCTGGAATATATTTTTTATCATATCAAGCCTGATCTTTCAAACAAGATCCAATCAGGCAAGATAAGAAGCAAGTATATTCACCGTTTCATCACAATAAAAAAAGACTAAGTGGAAGAGTAGGAAGGTATGCAGCATTACATAAGAAAGGCTGGGGGCACGGGTGATATGGTAAATAGGTAGAGAACGGATATGATGGTAGTAAAAGACAAAGTTTTAGAAGAAAGGAGTTAGAAAACCAGGGGGAGGATGCATAAACGATGGTTTTTGCAGGCTACGCTTCGACAGAGAATACAGGCACGATACTGCCTGAGAGGCATGGGCATTTTATCAAAATGAGTAATCTTATCCACAGGGGGCCACTCTTCCCTGCCCAAACACTCCACATGGGGTGCTAAAACATTACAATGTGGGTATGAAAAATGGCATGTTGGGCATCTTTGCTAAGAAATGGTTTTGGAGTGTGTATGGATGAATTTAGAGGACAATCTCAGTACAGAAACAATACTGTACTGGATTATTTATGGATTAATAACTTATCCAGAATAAAAAGTGTGCACATTCAGCCCAAATTTTGGTAAAGTTGCTGGACACAATGCAGCAAACAGCAAAAAAGATGCACTATTCTGACTCTGTCGACTTTTGGTTGAAACAAAATTTTCCTTGTGGAAGAACATTTTTTATTGTCGTTAACTATAGTGCTCTTCTGCATAAAAAGGAAGGTCTTGAATGAAATTTCATATATGCCACCATAGTCTTACCTTCTTTTCATTGACATAGGACATATGACAGAGGTTTTTAGATTTCCAAACCAACACTGCTGAATCAAAATTGCCATATTATTATAAGGCATGACCATGCTTTTTATGCACTGCATCAATAGTTCATTTCTATAAAAAATATATATCCACAAAGCTTCTAATTATCTACTTTTTTTCAAAGTAGCTATAGTATGAACTGGTTTAAAAACCCAATATCAAACTTATTTGTACAAGATCATCTGAACAAGAAAACTGTGAACTTTAAAGCTCAAAGTATATTCTGTTTTTTTTTTTTTATGATATGGTCTGCGTACAGTGCACATGATGTACATTTCGCCATCACCACAGTATGCATGCCAGTCAGATTATTTTGAGCCACGCATATGGTCAGATCCGTAGCAACCGATAGCCAATTGCATGCCTCATATTCACATGCTTTGGATAGTCAAAACACTGTGCATTGTATATAAACATTCGTTTCCACATTGAAGGGGAATAATATTAAGATGTGACAGAAACCAGCACCTAAAAATATGCAAATAAAAGCGTTAACCCTGGGTTAGTGTAGAAACATCAGTGTAGGAATAGACTGGATTAATTGTTAACCCTGGCTAAATTATGAGCAGTGTGAAACCCTGTTCCCAGACAGGATTCTGTTCAGAATAACCTGGGGTTAAGCATTTCAAGTGTGAAAAGACCTAAGGTGGCAAAACTGGTATCACAACAAACTACTGGATCGAGAGACAACAACAGTCAGCCATATTGACAAGTGTTTGTGTGAGGGGTTTAGGAATACCCAAGACTCAATTTTATCGCTCATAACTTCTGGAGAGAAATAGCGCAGACACTGGACAAAAATAAAAATGTTCTATTGCCCATGTGTTAATAGAAATATGTCAATATGTTTCATTGCAACCGTCACACGGAGCATACTTTGAAAGGCTATATGTTCAGCTATACGCACATACTAAGCATTTACATGGAAACTGTATACTTGAAACCTAGTCAATTGAGTCCATCAATCCAGTACTGCACACTTCCTCTTTTAGAAACATCCTCTTCCACATTGGGGTCTTCCCAGTTAAGATTGCACATTAAATTTATGGGTTTATCTGACAAATAAAGAGTAGCTTGCATAACTGGATGGCCACACTAAAGCAGTCCGGCTGTTTACTGCCCAGGGAACAGCAGGCAGAAACTGCAGCCCATTTGTGCATTTATGTAATCACCACTTCAGTTATCTTTCTGCCGGCCCCAGAGACACACGCTTACACAATGCCTCAACACAACCCTCTTCACCCTTCCCATACTGTCTCTTCCTGTGTCTTTCAAATTTGTGAACAAAACAAAGATAGGAGCTTTGATGTTAGTTGAGGGATAAGTGTAGCAACCAGAGAGAAACACATCACAGATTGGGACAGCATGGAACTGTTATAAGAGTACAACAGACAAAGGTCTCATAAGTATGTATGTTTCTTGTATTTCTTGGTATTCACTTGCCTCAGGTGCATGTGCATAAACTCATCCTCATCACATGCAGTATGCCGGGGAAAATTTCATGTTGGCTCATCAAACATGGAGAAGCTTCCACGTTACCATGTTACTCATTCATTGCCTGTTTCTATTAATCAGCATCATTGCACTGTTGCTGCCAACTGCAGAGGAAAATTGCCTTTTTGTGTCAATTTCAGCACTGATGTGAACATATTACCAATTCAAACTTAAAGGAACAGTTCACACAAAAATTACACAAAAATTAAAGATCTTTCATCATTTAATCTCCCTGAATTTAGTCCAAACCTTTTTTTCCTGAAGAACACAAAAGATAGCTTACTTTGAAGAATGTTGGAGTCCAATTGACATTCATTATATGGACAAAAAAAAAAAATCTTCTTTTATTTTTCACAGAAAAACAAGTCATACAGGTTTGGAACAATATGAGAGTGAGTAAATAATGAAAGAATATTCATTTTTGAGTCAACTATCCCTTTAAGTAATTAAATGACCAATTTATGAAAGACGCATACAAATTCATCATAGTATGTTATATGAAAATGGGTGATGAATGAAGTCTGATTAATGAAAGAAAAGTCAGATTTATAACAGCAGAAATGAATTCAGTGAATTTAAAAGAAAACAAATATGTATACGACAAACTAAATTTAGAACAAATAATTCGAAAAAGGTATCACTTTCTGCTGTAAAACTGATAAAACTCTACAAAAAAAACTGATACAGAGATATAAACATTATAGTTCCTTATTACTAAATAATGTTTAACTTATATAATAAATAGAATAAAATCAATAAATACATTATGAATTTTTGTGAATCCTACTAGTAGAGCCATAAAGTACATGATAAAATGTATTGCATTATTGTGCAACAATGTTATTAAGTAAGTTATTAATCCTTAAATATAGTGTGTGTAGAAGGTAGAGAGCAGTGTAAATATTTTTTAATCAATATAGACAAAAATGATCAGGTAAATGAAAATCATGAAAAGCAATAAAAAAAATGAATAAGCCTCATTTCACATACTATAATATAGGAAAATAAACACAGCCTTCATGACTGTGTCACATTTACATTTTTACAGCTTTAAATTTCAAAGACTTAATTTCGATGGAAGAATCTGCTTTAAGAGCCAAGACATTTGGTAGCAAGTTTCTCAGGTGTACAGTTACATGGTTTAATCAGGAAGAAGACACTCTATGTTACCTTGCAAGGCTACAAAGTGCCTTTGATGAACAATTACGCAAATTGCAGTATGGAAAAGTGAGGAGGGAGGTTGGGTTTAGTTAAGCACACATTTTTTATCAGTGAGCAGACCGCGGGCAGAATAAGCACTGCATTTGAAATACTGTAGAGAGAGAGAGCACCCTATGCTCCTAATAATGCTAAGCAGTGGAACATGATCACACTGCATCTCCATTTCATATAGAGAACATGTTAATGGCTTTAACGGGCACTAACAGAAATCTCCATCTCTACCTTCTCCTCTGAACCGAGAGAGCAGAGAAATGTGTCTGCACAAATTCAATGACTTAGTCAAGTGAAAGACTTGATCTTTAATTTCAGAGGCGTCAAGAGGCCATCACACCTCTGCATTTAATACAATTAAAAAGAGTAGAGATGCATTCTGAATTATGTCTCATACAGATAAGCCAATATGGCTGATAACCAATAAATGGTTTGTCAATGCTACAAATGAACTTTGGCATCACAATTGTATAGCATGGAAAAATGGATTATTCATATTGAGATTTGATAAAGATTATATTTCATACAAAGATTAAAACTGAGACTTAGATGAAAATACATTATAAAATTAATATTCATCCAATATATATATATAAAAACTCTTGAATATCACACAATAACCAATACAGAAATTATATTTATAAAAAAGGAGCCAATAATATAAAAAGCCACTAAAAGACAACCAAGAAAATCAATGACTCATTGACTATTTCATTATTTAAAATATTTTCTATATTCAGAAATATTTGGCTGATGTAGATTTCTGAAGGATCATGTCACACTGAAGATTGTAGTAATAGCTGCTGAAAATTCTGTTTTGCCCTCACAGGAATACATTCCATTTTAAAATATAAAATATAGATCATATTTCACAATATTACTGTTTTGATCAAATAAATGCAGCCTTGGTGAGTATAAGAGAATTCAGTTTTACAGTTCGAACTTTTCAACAGTAGAGTAGGATATGTATATACTGTAAGAGTCAAAGCAAATAAAATATTCATAATTAATTATTTGTAACATTACATTTTAAAATCAGAAAACATAGATAAAAAAAAATAAATAAATCAAGTATCCTGAAATATGGCATGATAAAACATGCTTCTAATGAATCCCACTAACTAACTAGCCAAGACATTCTTAAACAGTGTGTTGCCAAATTTAACCCTTAAAACCAAATCGACCCTACATAACAAATCACATCCCCAGAGTCACATTTTCTGTTTAAAAGTGACGGAGCCAGAATGAAAACATTTGGTGACACGGAAAGCATTGCATTACTTGTTCAAATCCAGACTAAAGAGTCTAAACCAGAGCAAAATCACAAGCAACAGAACATAAGGGTTATTGGAGTCCTCCTCTCACCTACCTATATTTCATGCCAGTTCTCAAGCAGTGGTCACCAGAGGAGTGCATGTTCTGCACAGACAGTTGTCCCAGGCTGCGGGCCACCATCGCCACGGCGCGGAACTTGCTTTTGGTCCCCAAACTCGGGCTGTTGGCGTTCTGCCGGTTCAGTCGATCCTCTGTGCTGCGGCTAACACCTCGGTGGTCCGTGCACACGAATGACACCTGCATGCTGACGGCGAGCTCCCGCAGACAGACTTACCACAGTGAGGATGCTGATGCTATGAAGAGAAACTAGTCCTAAAATCTCCCAGGAGGCACCAAGCTGTTACCTCAGCGACTAAAGTTTCTTCTTCCCAAGAACAACGAGATGAAAAAGTACCTTTTCTGAAGAAAACGCAGTTAAAAAGGTCAAAATGGATGTGGCAGGTGTCAAAAAAAAAAGGTGAGTGCAACACTCTGTTTTAACCACAAGTACAGTTATTGCTTTGAAGTGCTGCCAGAGTGTGTATCTGTCCATGTGGTGTGTGAAACGTGTGTAAATAAGTGTCTCAATGCATGGTTTGCTCTCGGTCTCTATGAGAGTGAATTCCTGTGCTCTGGCTCCAGGGCAGCAGCAGCCTGTGAAGCGATGGACTCTGGGCACCAATCACATCAACACACAGAACTAGGGAGAAATCCCACATCCATCCACGTCACACTGCAGCACATCAAGCACACGCTTATCTGCTTTTCTCCGCTTTTCTCTGTCTGCACTGCAAGGGAATTACCTTCTCTTCTCCCCACTTTCTTGAGTTGATTCTTGTCCGCCCAAACTGTCTATTCCTAACGTTAACCGCCAGTGAATTTTCATACCCTGGCTTCTGGTTTAGATCATAATCCAGTAATGTGTGCTGTGCAAATGCATAAATGCTATGCGAGAGAGTGTTTATAAAACAGCATAGTATGATGAGTAAGGAAGCAAGCATGAGAGAGAGAGAGTGTGTGTGTGTGTGTGTACTAGAGAGAAAGTGGGAAGGTCTAATCTCACGCTATGTTGTGTTAGATCAGCTCGTACCTGATATCCCACACTGCCTACGCATGACAGAATGTCCGAGGACAAACACAATTCTGGTTTGAGACTGTAACATGTTAAAAAGAGTTGCTAAAAATCACAGAAGTGGCCTCCTCTGATTATTTATTTCTACTTGTACTATCAAAAAAAAAAAAAAGACACAGTGTAATGATTTATGAATACAATTCTGAAATGAGTAGAATTTAGTGACTTCATTGTACATGACAGCTGCAGATCTATGGGCATAGGAATGTAGTAATGTATGCAGTCTGACCAATTAATATTCAAGATAAATAATTGAGTATGCAGTATGTAGATTGTCCACTAGCCTTCATTGTTAATGACTTCTCTGGCAGCAGATGCCTACAATTTCATTTAAGAATGTTTTCTCATGAGTAAGTCATATTGTTGACAAAAAAAATACTGAATTATTCTGGATATTATAGACTACATATTGATTTTTAAATTATTAACAAAATAGTATAGAGAAACAAAAATTATTCAATATTTTTCTTTTGGACCCATTTTACAATGCTACAAATAAAATTTGAAATAATAAAAAATGCTACATTTAAGTTTAGATAGAAAGATGGATGTAACTACAGAACGATACATGTAGAATTATAGAACTATGTAGAATGATATATAGAACTGTATAATAAACATAGCATCTCACAAAAGTGGGTTCAACACTCACATTTTAGCAAACATTTTAGTATATCTACTCAAGGGACAATACTATAGATATGAAACTTGGATGTATTTTAGAGTAGTCAATGTGCTGCTTGTATAGCTGTCTATATTTAATGTCCTCTGAAAATAACTCAACATACAGCCATTATTGACAAAATAGCTGGCAACAAAAGCGAGTACACACTAAGTGATAATAACTGTACGTAGTTAAACCAAAGCCACATGTCCCAACATGTTCATGTTTTTGTCTGCTTAACGGGACCATGAAAATTGTATATATAAATTGTATATATACAGTATATATATATATATATTATGATCATTATGATCACATTATGATCATGATAAATCATGACAAAAACATCATCCGGCAGACAAATGATAGTTGGGCTCTCACGTCCAAATTTGAGAAAGTGGGGGAAGGGAGGTATGTCGTAAGCAGTCGAATTTTGTAGTTCTTTATGTGCTCGGGTTGTTACCCGAACCCCGAAGTTACATAGTGCCAGTAAAAGCAATACAGACACCGTCAGGCTATGGCAGACGTGTCATTCAACCTACTGTAAGGTTTTGGAAATATTATGAAGGTTGAAAACTACATAGTGTTGCTTTAAAATAAGCAAAAGTAAAAATTCTTGTCAGGGATTTTTCTTAAGTTGAACTAAATTTCTGCATACCACTACATAGTATTTGCAGAAACATGCAAATCATAAGACAATTGTAAGTCAGATATCAGAGCGGACACCAAAGATTTGAAAATAGTACTAAGTACAATTCTGTAGTATAAGCTAACTGCCATGGTCCTTAGCGCGATTGCGAGCGTATCTGTGAACGTCCCGCAGACCGTAAACAGTGAGATGAGCTCTCTTATAATCTGACACACAAATGACACATGCTATTCCCACATCTCTAGCACATTACTGAGCCTATGCATCTCATGAAACTACTGAGTGAAGGAGCGAGTACCCTTTTTTCATGCACTCGGGATTAGAGGAATGTGTGTCATCCCACCTCTAGATGAAAGGAAGTGGACAGATGGCTTAAGTGAACATACAGAGCTCTCTGAATGGCACTTTGACATTCGCTAGCCTCAGGACAAAGACTCTGCCACCAGGCTTGAGCGAAGCAGCGGTCCATTTATATCGGACAGAATACCGAATCTCGGGCATGCTTTCATCAGGCTGTATCTAGAGAGAGGGAACTGACAGGAAATCAAGGCTTGAGATGAGATAAGAAACTCTGTGTCTTTAGATATGTTAACTCCACCAGCTGGCAACCCGAGTCAAAGCTATTAGTTCCAGACATGCTAACATGACACACTGAAATATTGTGGAAAATATGGAGCACACATAAATAAAGACCAAAAAAATATTGTTTTATAATGTTAAAAGAAAGACTGCAATGCGCAATGTTTGCGCTAAAGACAATGGATTATATATTCAACTCATAACACAACATCAACACAAACAGAGAATCATCTCAGGTGAGCGAATAGCTTTAATGCAATGAGAGCTCATGAGTTGGTGGCTCTTCAATGGGGATATTGTCAATGAAAATGTTTGGTAGTTGCTTAGACTGTCAATGGAGGGACCAAAATCTCACAGATTTCATTAAAAATACCTCCACTTGTGTTCTGAAGATGAACGAAAGGCTTACGGGTTTGGAACGACATGAGAGTGAGTAATTACTGACAGAATTTTCATTTTTGAGTGAACTAACCCTAATTTAAATAAACATAAAAATGTTTGAATATTGAGTTTAATTTAGCATTTTCTGGTCAAATTAATTTCTAGATTTCTAGATATGAAGAGTTCAGATGCAAAAGCCTCTAAGTGCCATTTGAAATTTTCTTCTAAAATTATCATTTTTTATCAAGCTTGCATATTTAAGTTCAGTAATTTCACTTAAATTACAATTAATAGGTAATCTTCATTGCCATTTAAGTGAAATTACTGAACTTAAATATACAAGCTTGATAAAAATGGTCATTTTAGAAGAAAATTTCAAATGGCATTTAGAGGCTTTTGCATCTGAACTCTTCATATACTTCCACCAAAAGAATAGAATAATAACAATAAAACTAAAAACTGTTGAAATGAATACTAGCTCAGTACACCGCTACTGCTCTGGGAATCTACTAAATGATGCTATTGTTCCCTAAAAAAATGTTAAGCTCTAAGATGTTCCAGGAGCGTAATGCGATCTTCCTGGAAAAGAGTCCACTTACTGTGAATAAACAAGGGGGTAAGAACAATGTTACAGTCACGAATGTATTTGTGTCATTGTGACGTGTGCAGGGATTAACCCTGAAGTTACAAGTTGTACATATAACGGGCCACTGCAATCCTCACAAGCACCTGTCAGCCTCCTGCCAGTCCGATACACCATCGTTAATCAAATCCGTCGTCACTGCTAGTAGTTTCAGTCACATGCGTAACTACTGGGGTACGCGGCTGATTACAGGCTTGGACCAATCAGGGGCCCGTGTGACAGGAAAATATTGATTGACAGCCGGGGCCCCCTATCGCATTTTACTACTTTTAGTCTGATCGCATTTTACTTTATCACAAACATCTTTGAATAAATTATGACAACATATTTTACTGATCATTAAATACATGTGTGAAAGGAACAATGATGGATTTTGATGTAATTTGTTTCGAATTAGGACTGGGGAATCCCCGGATCGGGAAGAGAACGTGCGTATTGCGTCCAAAACAGTAAAAACGTTGAAGTTTAGACAGACAATATCGATATGGAGTCATCAAATTACAAACACAAAAGTTGCTTTCAAAAGTGAAAATGAAAGATTCAAGAAATGAATGAGTATATTACAAAAATAGGAAGCTTCTTTACAAAGATGGCACAGGAGGGGGAGATCGAGTTGGAACAAAAGAGCGAAGCGCCTGAAGCGACTGTTCGGCATAGCAGCCAGTGAGTAACAATGTGTTATGGTGCGCCATCACCAGCAATGTTTTTTTCATGTGTTATGGTCCGCATTCAGTGTTTTTTTTTTTTTTTTTTGGTTGTTGTTTTTGGTTGTCCCATTCATGGTAACGTTAACTGACTCGTGGACATTGCGTCATCCCGTGCTGTAATAGGGGGGCCCGCCTTGAAAATCCTGCATAAGGGCCCGGTGTTGGCTCGTTACGCCACTGGTTTCAGTGTTAGATTTACAGATGAGTTTTAAATATCACTGCAGCTGGGTGCACAAACAGTAATTGAATTATCATTACTGAATGGAAACCAGAGCTGCCGCACATTATGTGTCAAAACGTTGAGTATAAGGCTTAGTGTTACAGCAAGAGAGATGTGACCTTTCTAAGGAGAGAGGTGGGTTGTGTAAAGTGTCCTTAAGAAAGAGAAGGCTCACGCGTGCACTAGCTGCATGTTTGGCTCAATGTTAAGGGTCCTTTTTTTGTTAAAAAGAGAAAGGCGGTCACTGACCCAAAACCCTCTAAAAATTTCAGATGGAGAGAGAATATAAGAGCTAAAACATAATAGGCTTTCTTCACTAAAGTCATTGCTTTCACACTAAAAACCCTAGCACAAGTATGAGTAATTAGATGAAAGACTGCATAGTAACTAAACAGTATGAACAGAAAATTACCAAAAATTGGTGATGTATATGAAATCTCACCAATATAAAACATTTAAACATGTGAAAAATAAATAAATAAAAAATGCAACAATCAAGATATTAATAATAAATGAAAAAAATTATTGATTCAAGAAATCACAGTTTGTGCACAACCGTGTGGGCAAGTTACAACTCAAGCGTGTAGTCATCCTTCAAAGTAACCAACTGAATAAAATTCTCCCACATGTCAACATCTCTATGCTTTCCGTTCACCTTAGCTAACATTCATGTATATGATACATTCTCCAGCATAAACTCAATCCACATTTTAATTAAACTCATAGTGACAAGGGAAAACTCATTATATTTAATCTGGGAAATCTCAGATTTATCTCCTAAAAGCCAAATCCTTGATGAAAATGGAGGGTCAAATCCCAAACATTTTCCAAGATATTTCCATACAATTTTTCACAAAGGTTGAATCTTTGAACAATGCCAAAGAACATGCATATATCATATGTGCAAATTTCTTGTTTGCATTTCCAGCATATATTATAATTTACACAACCCATTCTAAAAAGTCGCACTGCCGTATAACAATACCGATGTAACAATTTAACTTGCTTCCCTTATGTACCTTCCACTATTGGACAAAACTCTGTTCCAAGTATCCTTATCTATGTCACCCACTATTAATGTCTCTTTGAGATCCTCCTTTCTTTTATAGGGAGATGCCCTGTCATTTAGGAGTTCGGCTGGGGTCATAGGTCTCTGAAAGCAATAATCTCCCATTGTTTGTTGATTTAACCTTCTGGCACTTCAAACACCTCTACTCCATTTAAAACTGTCAAGCTCTCCCTCTTTTTGCCTTTGATTAGAAGCCTAACTCCACACTTATCCACAGTCAATTAAGCTCTGGAAAATCCTCCAGAGCCGTTCAATCATCTCCCACCTCACAGCAGAGCTCAGTCTCTCCACAGTGAGCTTTACCGCAGGGCCCCGGCTCTTGTCAGAACTACACGCATTCACGCAAACATTCCTTCTCAGAGCACAAACAACTCTAGCATCCACATTAGATTCACAACTTTGTGGATTAAATTAGTTTTTTTTTTTTTTACTTAATATAAAGTAATATGCCAACCATATGACTTCAGAAGACGTTTTTCTTGTTAAGCGTTTCTGGGTCCAAGTGCTCCATCAGATCCTAAAAGCAAACTGTGCTAATATATGCTATATTATCACCACTTGTTATTTGATTTTGGGATAAGCCGCCCTATTAACTATATATATATATATATATATATATATATATATATATATATATTTATATTTATTTGGATGAACTGTCTATCCCTTAGCACAATCTTTAGATCAGTTGAGAGGTTCATAGAGTACAAATAACCTTTACCAGCTCTTTGTAAAACAGAATTTATGTGCCTGAACATTAATTGTGGCAGTTAAAGGGATAGTTCACCCAAAAATGAACCTTCTCTCGCAGCCTCATGGTATTCCAAACCTATATCAGTTTCTTTCCTTTGTTGAACACAAAATAAGCAACGTATTCTCATCCCAAGGCATCATATACTGACACTTTTGCCAATGTCTAGACATCCAACGCACATGGCACCCTTTAGCGTCAATATAACACGCACAGAGTATGGGTAGGTTTAGGTCTGGGGTAGGGTTAGGGTTAGACCACTAGAAGGCGCCTTTTGCCCCATATACTATATCTGCGTCTCATATTTGCGCTAAAGGGTGCCATGTGCGTTGGATGTCTACGCATTGGCAAAAACGTCAGTATATGACACCTTGGGATGAGAACGGGCTGAAATAAGACATTTTAAATAATGTCGGTAGCCACTGACTTCCATAGTATTTTTTCCCCCATTATGGAAGTTAATGGCTACTATGTCCACTGTTTGGTTATAAAATATGGTGACAGAATTTTCACTATTGTGTGAACAATTCCTTTAATGCTTTGAATTACCCAGGAGCTACAGGAGAATGGAACAAAAGAGCGCGCCAACTCATTCTGCTTGAGACTTCTCAGCGGGAATCAAAAGAAAACTTTATCAGATCAGTGATGATGAGTCAAAAATACAGAAAAATGTTTTTGTGCTCAAATTAACGGAAAGATCACATCAAATATTTGTACTTTTAAAACAAACCAATGAAAGCAAAGATGCACCTAAAAATCACTCTCCTTTATAAATTAGTAACCTTAAATCTTTAAATTGATTTAAAAAAAAAGATGTACATACAGTATAATGCATCAACTTTTAAAAGGAAGAAAACACACAGAGGTATTCATATAGTCTCTTCTCATGCATATTTATAACTTAGAGCCCTGAAGGTTACTGTAAAAGACTCGACACATCCTAAAGCTCTGCAATCCTGATGACATTAAAAGAGAATTAAGTGCACACACAAACACGCACGCAGGCTTCTCAGAAAATGTGCCTGCCAATATAATGCGCAACTCGGTATGAAATCCATAAAGAAATATATTTAATATAAGCTGTCTTTTTCCATAAGCTACATCTCATTAGACTGTAACATCCCCACCTCTCTCACTATGATGAAGCGAGAAGACTTCTAATGCAAAATCGAACTCCGAGCAGCTGCTTTGCCTCTCAATGTCGACTCAATGTGCGGTTACATACCAGAGCTGTCATGAGTGTTTCAGAGATTATAGGTGGAACAAACGTATTTATTTGAGTCACGTGGACAGACAAGCGTAGAAACGGGGAAAATGGAAGTCCCGCTAGATTTTACAACAACAAAAAAAATAGCATTTGATGTGTGAGAGCCTGAGCAGGTAATAACACACCAGGTGAACAGCATTGCAATTACTGCAGCAAAACACTGACAGCAATTACAGCTACATACACCAGCTGCAGCAATTCAATAGTGCTGAGCTGGTCTGCAAAGCAAGGAAAATGAAGAGTGTAATGATCAACAAATTAAAATGATCATGTTGCAGAAAATTGCAGTTCCATAAGCTTTCTTCCCTCTAATGATGCACACAACAGCGCATATCACAGCTCCGTGGGAATAAAGAAAAACCTTACAGGTTTAAGACGGTGCACGTTATATGTACACGTCGTGAATCTGACATCTGTCCTGGTTCAATAGTCTTTAAATATAAGTATGTTCAAATGGTGCATTAAGAGAGGTGTAAAAGTCTGAGAGCATATTGAAAATATCAATTTTATGATATGAAATTGTGTTTTTAACTCCCCCTTTGTCCATTCTGTGCATGTACAAGAATTTTGAATGTAAATACGGGAATAATTATACAAGTATAAATACGAGTTATTATTATATATATAAAAACAAACCAGAAATTTTGGAATGCTCAATTTTTTTTTACAAGTTATACATTTTTCATTGTTTCGTACGTGAAATCTTTTTTTTATGTATTTATTTATTTTTCCAACATCACCTTAACACTTAATTTGATAAAAGTAAGATTGAAGCATTTTGATTAGTGATGGCAGATTTTTCCACCATATACTGTATTTACAGCGAGACAAATTCCCGACATTTAGGGAAAGATTGCTAGGATCTGCACAAACTCAAGCCCACAAAAGTTCTATTATAGTTATGAGCATAAAATGCTAGGTCTCCTGTTTCAAGCTTATGCTGCATGAGCAGCTTAATTCACTGCTACAGCGCCCCCGGTTCTCATATATTGCTCCACCGCTCCATCTTCCAGACGTTCTCAAAAAAAGCTAACTGCACTTTCTTTAAATTTGAATTCATACAGCCTGGCCTTTTACTGGGCTAACCTGGAGGGGACAGCCAGTCCAACAGCACTACTGAACAAAACAAAATAATATAATAGATTCATGTTTAGATACAAGGTATGGATAGGGTCTACAGTGTTATTAGTAATGTAATTACATCAATTTATGAGAGATTACGTAATTACATGGAGGTAATTTTTTAACAATATATAGATATAATTTGAAATATAAGTAAAAACATGTACGTACACAATAAGTGCAAATGGTTCATTTTAAATGTTATAGTGCATAGTAGTTCAAAGTAGGTCTGCATATTTTATCTTGGTGAGAAAAATGTTTATATGAAAACCAGGAGTGCATTCTGTTCTCAAATTCATTTTCACTGTTTCAGACTAGAGTACATGATCAGTTTTGAACAGAATAACCTATTTAATTCAAATCCAGTGTTTTATGCAGAAAACACTTTTTTAAGGAATGTTAAAAAGAATAACATTCTTCTTTTCTAACATTATTTTTTAAAGAATGTTAGAAAAAATAAAATAGTGCCTTACAAATAGCTCCAAAAAAACACTTGACCTTGAGAGAAACTAAGAATCCATGTTTCACCTTGAACAGGCAGGAGATATATGATAAATTATTATAATTTTCATATAAAGGGATTAAATGTCCTGACTAAATGCCTGCAGAAAGCCATTTTTTCCAGAATATGATTATCCCAATAAGAGATTATGCCAGACTGCAGGATGTTAATGCATTTATTCTCCTACTATCGCTTCTTTCTTCCATTAAAGGGACACTCCATCCATTTGCATTAAGATTTCCATTGTTAGAAATTCATTCATAATATTGAATGGTTGTTCAACACTCTCTCATTTTCCCCTGAGAAGAGAGAAATCCGCTATTTAGCTTTTTCACTTCCTCCTAAAATGACGCAAAAATCGTGGAAGAGGCGGGATTTCTGTAAAGACTACAAGCACTAGTTCCCACCCTTTCAAACCCGCTCATAGGGGGTTGGACCTAATGCGCTAACAGACCTATCATAAATCAGTGCCAGTGCGTTTGATTTAGGCCACGTTTACACAAAGCCGGGTATTTAGCGAAACGAATATTTTCACCCTCTCCGTTTTCAAAAATAACATCGTTCACACACCTGCATAAATACGCCGTCGAGCGCCATCATAACTATGCCAAACCTATTGGCGGCAGTGTAGGGAGAAGATTAAAGCCATGCAAGC
This sequence comes from Pimephales promelas, assembly GCF_988280905.1. NCBI lineage: Eukaryota > Metazoa > Chordata > Actinopteri > Cypriniformes > Leuciscidae > Pimephales > Pimephales promelas. Next base: position 17,936,392 of record NC_142788.1, on the reverse strand, counting down.
CAATCACAATCCTCAGAATCGACAAGTGAGAACCTAAAACGCAGTTTCTCCCAGTTCACACGACAACACATAAAACGCATTTTCAGAAATCTCCACTTTGGCCGGAGTTTTTAGAAATAATCGTTTTCTGTGATAAAAACAGGATTTTCATGTAACGAGAGGCCAAACCGCAGGGAAATATCTGCGTTTTAACCGGTTTTATGTTGTGGTGTGAACTGGGAGAAACGGCGTTTTAGGTTCTCTCTTGTTGATTCTGAGGATTCTGATTGGCTTGCATGGCTTTATCCTTAACCCCTACACTGTCGCCAATAGGTTTGGCATAGTTATGATGGCGCTCGACGGCGTATTTATGCGGGTGTGTGAACGATGATATTTTTGAAAATGGAGAGGGGGAAAATATTTGTTTTGCCAAATACCCGGCTTGTAAACGTGGCCTAAAACAAAAGAGAACATAAATACAAAAGACATGAAATTTATGTTAATATTGACCCTAACTGTGTGTGTGTGTGTGTGTGTGCATTTATGTATAACCCAGGCTACGTTATATAAGTGCATGTTTAATACAGAGTACACTCCCTAAAGGGAAATTCCATACAAAAAAAAAAAAAAAAGGGAAACACAGAAGGAAAAACAAAGAGACAGAATGAGCGGTGGCCTTTAATTGTAGAGGAAGTGGAGCAGAAAAGAGGCTTGCCTCATTAGTTCTGCAGGACAGAGACAGAGAGACAGGGCCTTCAACTCCCTCCTGATCTGCACTTAATTAGTTATTAATTATTATTCATGTATGGTTAAAAGATTATGTTCAAGTCCAGGAGTCTTGGGATAACAGCTAAATTGCACTACGGTGGGATTCAGGGACAAACAGTGAAATCACGGCAGGACAGAACATTTTAAATCCATAAAAATGTCATCTCGGTAAGGGTTATAAATAAGTAATTCTATAAGAATTGAACTTGACAAATGAACTCAGTAGTCCCGTCATTGACAGACACAGACACACAGTAGCAGCACGTGTGTGATGTTAAGATGATGTGCAATTTCTGCCATCTGGTGGATGCAACTGGCACAGGGTCCGGACCCAAAATGCACATTTTCCCCATTTGCAGCGGTTTAAAAGAAGCCGTATATTCGGTCCAAATAAAATGTTTCTGCAAGGAAGAACCTAAATCACTTTTTTTTGTAAGTAAAATATAATAATTGCTAGTAAAAGGCTTGGGATTGTTTAGACATGACAATACAGAGACTATTTTAATCTACAAAGGCAAAAGGGACGGTAAAAGGAAGTTGATGATGGATTTAGTTATTAAATAGACCAATTTAGAAGTGTGACCTGAGAGCATGTGGCAGGTGAAAAATAGACAACTGCTTTCAACAATTCAGTAACAACATGCCAGCCTAAGAATATCAACAGTATTATGAAATGATTCAGCCCTGTAAACGGAGGGCATTTTAGCAGGAAGATCATTTGTATTTCTCACTGTCTCTCACTTGGCAAACTATTTGCTCATGATGTGGCACGTGACTAAAAACAGTACGGATTGTGTTAAATGTCACACGCCACATCATGAGCGAATAGTTTGCCAGGTGAGAGACAGTGAGAAATACAAATGATCTTCCAACTTTTAAAACCATCCACAAGCGATTTATGATTGCAGTGTAAACACTTCACAAAAAGATTCGATTCATTAACTTTAATGAATACATTAAGCAATGCAATAGGTATTATGAACTAACACTAAAATGTACAACAGTTTTATCATTTTTACATTTATAAATTGTATAGATTATTTACTGAACAACTTTTTATTAACATTAGCAAAGATTTATAAATGCTGTAAAACATCGATTGCTCATTTTTAGTTCACGTTAACAATGCATTAACTTCTAAAATGTTAATAAATGAGCCCTTAACGCAGTGTTACCATTAACATCAACCAAGATTAATAAATAATGTTGTAAAAATGGTTAGTTCTTTATTCCTATGATGAATTACCTTATGTTAAGGTATTGAACCTTAAAGTGCTCCCACTGCAGCATTAAAACAAGTATGACTAGCAATGCGTCGCTAACAAAAATACTTAATATTTAAATTATACCAAGTATCATTTTTGATTGATATATTAATATGTCTGATCTGTTGTTGAAGGGACAGTCATGTGAAAAAGAGCCAAGCACCATACCAGCAGGCCACCAGTGCCCTCCCAATGGCTTATAAAAGCAAAGCACTTAATCCAAGTCACACAGCTGATGCAGACTCTACTTCAGTCTCTGCTTAACACTTGCTATTCTCTTCGGGTGACTTGGATGCACACAACACAGGTCACAACAGACTCCATTACACCTCCAAAGTGACTACCAATAGACTAATAGGTCAAGAGGTACTGGCCCGGTTTCACAGACAGGGCTTAGACTAAGCAAGTATTAGCCCTTAGTTCAATTAGGACATTTAAGTAGCTTTTATAAACATGCCTAAGAAAAAAAAAACATTGCTGGTGTGCATCTTGAGACAAAACAATGGCACTGACATATTTTAAGAGATATCAGTGCAAGTTGCTTTCAGTTAAAAAACCTCAAACATGCATTTTAGTCTGGGACTAGGCTTAATAGGTTTAAGCCTTACCTGTGAAACTATGCAGTAAAATAACCATGAAGATTGTTGTAATTGTTAACTAAACGGTAACACTTAACATTTAAATGCATTACATAACATGGACTAAAAATTTTAAATCCCATTACCCATTTACTGATACATGATTCAAATTAAACCTGTTAATATTATTTAATGAACCTAAGCTAACATCAACTTACAATGAACAGGTGTATTTTTATGAACTAACATGAACAAAAATGAATAAAAACTGTAACAAATGTACGGATCACAGCTAATGTTAGATTAAATGTATGTTAGATCTGCATTAAAGGGGCAATGTGTATTTTTTTAGGTATTTTATTATCGAAAATCAATATTTTTATTCATAAATATGTCCTCAATGGCGCCAATCATCTGACTTATCCTCATAAATGAAGAATTTATAATCTTTATATACATGGGACGGGTAGGTCCACGGAGGCTTTCATGTAGATCCGCCATCTTGAAAAACTATAATAGCAGAGAGGGACAAAAAGAACTAGGCCAACACGTTTCCACAATGCGTTTTCATTCAGAGCCAGTGTTACGTAACTGAAAGCTGCAGAAACAGAGGAGCAGAGCAGTGAGAGGCGCTTGTCACGGCCGCGGCCAGTTTCACAGTAAGTAATTCATACTGTATGTAACATTCGTTTGTTCGTTGTGTCAAGTTGCAGTTTGTTTGAAATAACAAACCTGTTCAACGGAAGGAACACTCGATGAGGTGCTATTAGAAGACATCCTGTCATAGCTTTTTGGTACATAATAGCTACCTTAGAACATGCATTTGAAAAAGCGAGGCGCTGGAGAGCACAATTCGTTTGAATGCAAAATACAACTTCACCACTAGATGGGCAGACTGATCTCATGAAGTAGCGTGTGTATGAGACGCCAATTCGTATTTCCATTTTTGGCGTGCTATCAAGACGCATAATCGCCTTTCAGCGTGTTTATGAACGCCGTTGACTTAACGTTATACAAATATATAACTTACCTCAACCCCGTCCCTAAACCTAACCGTCACTGGGGTTAATGGCATTTATAAATGCTCCCTTACCATCCTAGGTAAAAAAAAGACATGACTTACCTCAACCCCATCCCCAAACTTAACCGTCTCTGGGGTTAATGGCATTTATGACTGGAGATTTGACTGCGTGTTCAGACACGCGGAATGACGCGGACATTAATGGCGTAGACATATACGCATACACGCGGATAGCACAAAATGCGTGGAGATAACACGCCACCTGACTCGAAAGTGACGTATGTGTTTACGCAAAAGTCATGATGTCATGTTGAGATGGGAGAAATTCCTACATATTGTCCCTTTAAAGAATGTAAATGAACGTGACACTGGGAAGTGTTACCACTAAAACTACTCTAAATTAATTCTCAGGCTGAAATAAAATAATATAAATATTAGCTGAAATCTTAAACTTTAAAAGATAATGAAAAATGTTGCCTTGGTAAATGACTTTATAAGTGTTAGGGGACTTACAGAAGCACATAACAAACTAAAAAATAAAAGCTAATTCAAGTACTATTATAGTGTATAAAATATACTAAAATAACACTGGTTGAAACACCAATAACTTACCAACGAAGAAAGCATATCTTTCATCAATCATCAATCATCGAGCTAATCTCAAACTACAAGGCAAGACTTTGCACCCTCTCTGGCCCTTACCTGTACCTCATGCCAGTCTGGAAGGAGATGGACTCCTGTAGCGACACTCCATTGGTCCTCAGAAAGTCCTCCAGGTTTTTGAGCTGGGCGGCCGCCCGCACCTCTCGCAGACTCCTAATCTCACCCAGTTCCCCCCCACCCTGCCGCAAAGGGTACAGGCCCTGGTCGGACAGGTAGCGGTCGATGTCGCTCCGCATGCTTTCGCTGAAGGACAGGGACAGCATCTTGCTGCTGCTAATGCTGCTGCTCCTTCGCACGCTGTTCCCCGGCGGTCCATTCTTGGGGATCTGCAGGGGTTCGGAGGGGACACTGTGTTGGCGACTGAGGTGGTGGCCAGCGTGGCCGGCGTGCCCGACCCGCAACTCGGTCAGACTGCTTCTGTGAGTGCCAAACATGCCCTGCGTCCAGGTAACAGGGTCTCACAGACACGGGAGTGAAGCGAGTGGCATGACAGAGACCAGCAGACTGTTGCAGGTCAGAGCCTTTGCTTTAAATAGCGCCTGCCGCCCATGGCAATCAACACCGTACTCAAACGTCCATGCACTGCATTCAGAGGTCACCCTCCTGGGCCCCTCTTCCCCCGTGGGACTCAAATACAATGACAAATTTAAACCGGACGATCTTTGAACAACTTAAATTCAGGTGCTCACAAATTGGGACTCTTCCATACTCATGCGTGATCAAGCAACAGATATGAGTGGACATTCAGGCATGCGTGAAGAATGTTTGCGTGAGGCCTGTCGCAGTTGCTCTGGAGAACCCAAATGCCAAATCTATCCAGCATCCAGTCTGTTAAATCCGCCTCATAACGTATGACGGTCAAAAAATAGACTGGCACCGACTCAAACAAAGGCCAGAATCTTAAAAAGCATACATGATGTACTTTTCTCTTGTAGTAAAGACCTAAAGGCCTGATATCAAATGTGTCTATATGGATGTTTCTTTGACTTTAGCACTTACAGTATATCAATTTGGGGTTGATTTTTACTAAAATGTAACACATTTTTGCATGTTAGTATTTTCACCAAATCCATTTAAAACTGTATCCCTGGAACATATTTTAATAATTGACTCAACAAAGACATAACATCATTAAAAATAGATGTTTTTTTCCAAGTAATTATGACAGTTAAATGAAGTGCAGAACATTTAATCGGAATCAACACCGCTCACAAAATGCCTTTGAGCACAGGACTGCATCTATGGGCCATGTACTGAATACAATCGTGCTTGTTCAGATTTAATCATCTGAATTCACTAAATCTCTTGAGAATTTCTAGTCTCGTGAACTCCAAAACGACGACTCTTCCATCATAAAAAGTAGCATCAGGCTCTACATATGACCAAATATATACAGTCCACCACATCAACAACATTACAGCCTCTGCTCATTCTCCACAGCTTAGTTTATCTTTCTACCATGCAAAGCTTATATCTTCTCTACAGTGGACAAAAAGTGACTCAGTGAGGCAAACCTGCCTTGTTTACTCTCATAACTAAAACATCATGGTGCAGTAGCTGACAGCAGACCAAGACAGTATGTGGATCTAAGCCCTGCTATCTGTTTCCACATCATACTGATGCCTCTAACCTGCAAGCGGACTGTGGTCATGAGCAGGATCACCATGCAACATCACCTCAAGCTGGACCCGTGTTCAGCTAAAGTACCAGCCTTGTACTTACCCGGTTCCTCGGAGGGCGAGTCACGTATGGATTTTGCACTACACTGCTCATCTGACAACTTAATGGTGGTCCACGCTAAAAAAGACCACGTCGTTTTCCTCAAACTGAATGTCTTTCTAACATGAGCCTTAACAATTAGTGAACAGAAAAAAGCTCCACCCCTCAAAAACATCAGACACCACCCACTTCGGCAAATGTCACAGTGAATGTTTTGAGCACCTATCACAGCGCGAGAATGCTCTGCAAACATGAATTATTCAGGACAACTTTTGCTCTAAAAGGCTTTGATGTTGTACCACAAGAAAGTGTACTAAAAGCCATTTTTGCTTGTTCTCGGTTTCATTCGAGTATAAAATTTGAATGTACAACCCTGCTATCCCAAGCAAAATGAAGAACAAGAAAAAGCCTTGTATATTAACTTGTTCAAGGTATATGGAGGGGAAGTACACACACACACACACACACACATATATATATATATTAATGCACAAATGGGAAAGTTCGGCACACATAGGATAAACTCTAAATAAGATACAGCAATTATTTAATAACAAAAATATCAAGTCATAAAGATGTGATCTGTGGTTGTGCAAATGTCACTCCTTGTTTTCAAGTGCACATATTCTGCATTAGATAATGATGACAATGGATTCAGGAACATTGGAATGTGAATTACAGTACATGCTGAAGAGAGAAATGGAGAGAGAAAGGTTGAGATTACGTATTCGAGTGGAAGTCAAACCTAGCAGACCGTAAACTTGTTCATAGAGTAGATGGTGAGTGCTGTACTCGGCTGCCCATTACAACCGGAAACACATTAACTTTTAACGTGTAAGCACAGTAGCTTATTTGCACTTGTGTTAATTACAGTTCTCCATACCGAGCAACTTTGACATAGCTGCAGACGTTGCCGTTTCCTTCATTTCCCTGTGACTAAACACTCCAGGCGAACCTTTTAACAGTAGCATCTATTATTTAGTATACACCATTTGCCTGTGATGTCATATCCATTCTAAATATATAACTACTTTCATAGGCCAAAATGAGTCTGTGTTTCTCCTTTCAGGCCGTCTCTTGTGTGAAACACTACAGATTGGTAAGCAAAGGTCCCCCCCTATTTTGTACACATTTCCTTAAGCAAAGCACAGATATGATCTAAGCCTAATGTTTTGGGGTCAATAAAAAAGTAATATTGTGAAATATTACTATTTAAAATAACTTACTATTTGAATATATTTTAAAATGTAAATTATCCCTGTGAATTTTCACATGATCCTTCAGAAAATATTGTAATGTGCTGATTTGGTGCTCAAGAAACAGTTATTATCAATTTTGAAAAAAGTTGTGCTGCTTAATATTTTTGTGGAAACCATGGTAAAAAAAAAAAACTGTAAAAAAGTTTCATGGCATTTTAGAGCAAATATAAACATATACACTGAATACCAAATATAAACAAACTACAAATGAACAAAAGTTTCACGTTAGAAAGTTGAGTTACTGATTTTACAATCCCCACTCCTCGTCCTTGAGCAAGGCACTTAACTCTAGGATACTCCAGGGGGACCATCTCTTCATTTTACTGTACTGTATAGAGTTATGGATAAAGTGTTTTATGTAATCTTGTGGAGAAGTGGCTATATTTACACATGAAGGGCAGAGGTACAGTACCTGTAAAACTGCAGCTGCCTCTTTGGACTCCCACGAGCTCTGCAGCAACAACAGCGTGAAAGACAAAGGATGAGTGTTAGAATTAATAAACAGCTCATTAGTTAGGTATTGGTCATCATTCTTTGGGTAAATTAATTGTCTGTGCTCACGTATAGGGGGATCCAGTCTGCCGTGTGGAAAGACGAGCAGGAGAATCTGTGTTTGGTTCAGGGTACATGGAGCCGTGAGGGAGGAGAGACCAGCTGATAGCTCTCACTCAGACTCTCAGCTTATAACAGAGAGAAAACACCAATCAGAAATGTAACATAAAAGTTAAATAATTACAATAATCACATGCCATTGAAAATCGCTTCTGGACAAAATAGAAATGTTTTGGTTGTGCAACAAAATAAACAGGCTAGCGGAAAAAAAATGTGATATGGTGTAAGGCCAGTAGGGGGTGCCAATTATTTAGAAATTTAAAGCTAATTTGCTTTTATTTATTTTAGCTGGTTAACCTAGATATCTGTATGGATCTGTAATGATACTGCTTCTAAGACGAACTAAACATGATGTTATGCTTGACATTTTTGTTGTTCTTAAAATATAAACATTAGCAACAATAGAGAAAAGACAGTAGGGTTAAAATGAATCAGAATACTCAAATTATCTAATTTTAAAAAGGACTATACCAAAACAGTACCCAGGGTTGTGATAGTAAATTCAGCCTTAATTATAGTAAGACATCTTACTGTATGCAAGTCAGTAGAGTTTGGAAACACATGTGGCTTTTTATTAAAACATAAATCAACCATTAAAGACATTTTCCTACAGTAATTTTTAGAATTTGTTTTTATTTCAAGGGAAGGATCCAAATTATGTTAAAGGGATAGTTCACCCAAAAATGAATTTTCTGTCATCATTTACACCCCCTTATGTTGTTTCAAACCTGTATGAATTTCTTCTGCTGAACACAAAATATATATTTTGAACAATATGAGTAACCAAACAGTTGATGGGCCCCATTGACTTCCATAGTTTATCTCAAATATCCAATAGTTCACACAAAATAAAAACAGTGTTTGTGCCTGTAATGCTTAATTTACACTTTTAAAAAAAGTGGATTGAAGACTGGAACAAGAACATATCACTGCAAACAGAACTTTTGATCAATATAACTTAAAACAATAATGCCAGATAATAACATACGGCTTCAAACTGTATAACTCCTGTGTGTTGTTTCCAGTATGAGTGAACTCCTATATTTATTGAACAAGCATGAATCTGCTGTTGAAAGCCTGAAGAGTCCACCTGCTGTCAGCTCTCACCACATGGCCAACTGGCACGTCTCCAGCCTGGCAGAATTTCACCAGCACCAGCAGTGCATTATAAACTGCAGAGATAAAACAGTCAGGCAAGAAAAGCGAGAGAAAGTGTAGGGTCGACACTTTACACAGCTCTGACTGTTTGGCACATGGAGTAGCTACTGATGCTACTGCAGAGCAATATACCATTCCAGCAGAAAGAGGGGAAGAAAGAGGCCATGGGGTGATATACACTAAAAGACTGTATTAGTGCCCGCCCACATTCCCTATAGAGAGTTTGTACTTTGTACTGGAAGTCGACTTTTTTGTGTCCTGTGGACTGTCCACTTTACTGGCTATAAAGTATAACACGAACAAATAAACAGTTTTAGTTTAGGGAAGGAAATAATGCAGCAATCCAGCACTAAAGTTAATATTTACACAAGTTGTGCTGTTGTATTTCAATGGTTACAATTTTCCCAAAGAAAAGCTGCTCAATTCAAATTAGGATTACACCTAAACCAACCTCCTGAAACATATACCAACAATTAGGAACATTTAATCAGTCTTTACCGCATCATGTCTTGCGACTCTTGTATCGGAATACGTCTCATTTTAGGACACCCAACCCTTTAGGCTGATGGCTTAATCTTTGGTTTTGGATGTCCATGTGATAAAGAGACAACAGGTACAATCTGCCCCTCGATCTGTTTACTGAGGTGTCCTCTGAGCGGCCAGGTGGCGTGATCTAGTAATCACCCTGCATGACCTGAGCACACCGCAACGGACCATGAAAACTGCTGCAACACACAAACACATGAAGTCATCCGCACAGAGAGAGAGAAACTTTAAACGGCACAGCCTATACATGATGTTGACAGCTAGGCTTATTGATTGCCCTTTAACTAGAACAGTTGCTAGATGACTACAGAACATTATGAATTATTGTGAGATCAACACAACCGGCCCTAAAGGGTCAAAGGCAATAAATATCAGTGTTAATAATCTATATATAAAGCTAGCTAGAATTTGATATGCCAAAAGAGCTGATATCTTTTATTAATATAAAAAAATTATGGGGGTCATTAAAGGAGTGGTTCACTTTTAAAAAAAACTTTTGCTGATAATTCACTCACCCCCATGTCATCCAAGATATCTTTCCTTCTTCAGTCAAAAAGAAATTAAGGTTTTTGATGAAAACATTCCAGGATTTTTCTCCATATAATGGACTTCAGTGGGAACCAAACGGTTCAAGGTCCGAAAGACGGTTTCAGTGCAAACTGCAAACTGTTCAAAGGGCTTTAAACGATTTCAGACGATGAATAAATGTCTTATCAAGTGAAACGATCGGTCGCCTTGCTCTGTTCTGTGATGCGCGTTTGCATCACACCCTAACCCTAACCCTAAACCTAACAGAGCAAGGCGACCATTTGTGCTTATAAAACTTAAACTTTGTTATTATTTTTTTTAAATGAGTGATCGTTTCGCTTGATAAGAACCTTATTCATTGTCTGAAATCGTTTATATATAAATATGATGAAAACAAATATATAAATATATGAAATCGTTATATATATATATATATATATATGAAGAGTTCAGATGCAAAAGCCTCTAAGTGCCATTTGAAATTTTCTTCTAGAATGATCATTTTTATTAAGCTTGTATATTTAAGTTCAGTGATTTCACTAAAATGGCAATGATAATTACCTATTAATTGTTATTTAAGTGAAATTACTGAACTTAAATATACAAGTTTGATAAAAATCATCATTAAAGACAAAAAAGGTTGCTAGTACTGGCCTGCATGTTCCAATACTTCAGTTAGAAGCGAATTTACCAAGGGCCAATTACAAATTGTTCAGTTACAGCTCAGTTGTAAGATATTTAGCCAGTGGATACTTGCATTCTGTGGCATTTTAAAATGGAGAGAAAATAAAAGAGAGAACGTGAGAGAGGGAAGAGAACAGGTGAAATTAGATTTATAATATCAAGCTCACATTTCTGCTGTCTCATGCCATTACGGGTGGCAGAGTGTGGGGGAAGGGGTAGTATTGACTGCAATACTCAGTCAGACATGAGCACCACTGCAACTCACATATAAATGTATGGCTGGACTTGATTTTGTCCATGAGGAATTGCTTGGATCCTTGGATTGTTGTTATTTGCAATTGGTGTGATCCCATGAGTGACAGCTTGTCCCGTCTATACGTCACCAGAGAAAAAAATTGATAAGAGGTCACATGAATTAAAAAAAAAAATGTGCATGGATAAACCATTAATAATAAATACTGCAATATTCCATTCAACTATGATTTCATAGTGAATTTTGATCCAATGGGTTCAAAAAATCTGAGGCCACATTGAAAATCTAGAAATTGATTTAAACCTGAAAATAAAGTACTTTAAAAAACAACATCTTTTCTCCTTTAAATTAATTTAAGATTAAATGTAATTGATAATTAAATCTAGAACAAAAATGTTATGCAAAATGCAGAACTAGTTTTAAAAATGTCTGTTTATGCATTCATTTGAATATGCATGTTAGCACTATGGTAACAGATCACAATTAAAAACATTACATTTATTATCTATATTAATATTTACAGCATATGAAAGGTTATGTAACATCCTAGTTGAAATAAAGTGAGCAAGGAAACATAGTGATCCACCCTTCAGACATATGGAGTGAGTCAGGTGGGGCAGGGTTTGAGATCATAATGCAGTGAAGCCTCACTGTTGCCTCATCAGGATTCTGGGCAGTGTACCGCATTGTCAGCATGCCCTCTCTCTCTCTCTCTCTCTCTCTCTCTCTCTCTCTCTCTCTCTCTCTCAGCAATCTTTCAACTCCTCTACAGTGCTTTGGTGGCTCCTTTTGTAACTCTGCTGTATGTTAGAGATGAGCTGAGTGGTGGTCAGTGACTTCCCCTAAGGCTTTTAAAGAGTTAGTAAACCCAAAGTACCCAAGTAATTACTCACCCTCATGTTGTACCAACCCTGTAAGACTTTCATGAACGAAAGTCTAACGAGGTTGGATTTTTGGGTGAACTATCCTTTCAAGAGCAGCTGAAGAACACAAGTCTTACGGGGTTGGATTTTTGGATGAACTAACCCTTCAAGAGCAGCTCAAAAACACAGGACGTGCTGACTGCCCTCGTACCAGTCCTCATTAGGAATGCATCCAAAATTGTTTCTCTTGTGTGCCTCTCTCTCCATCAGTTAACTACAAAATCAATCATACTGTTACACTATTTTTTTTACATATTACTAAAACTCTCATTAAATGGATTCCCATCTGAAACCTAAAAATTTTGTCTTTGATCTGTGTTGTGTAGTCTGTATTAATGGATATATCCTTTGCTGTAGATGTTGTCCTACAATTCTGGGGGGAAAGGGGATCTTAAAGCATATTGAATTCCCTTATTTCAATATCCCTCATTCCCTTACCTTAAGATTCAATGAAAGACAGTTTGAAACCAGTTTCAATAGGAGGCACATTCTTGCAAAAATATTGGCCAAGTCAAGTCACTGACTGGCTCAGCAGCAAGGGTATACTTATATTAAAAGGGTACTAATATTAAATTTTGACACTTCCTATGGTTAATGCCAAAAAAGACAAAGTGCTAACTGTAGGAGGTCTTAGATAGAGTGCTTCACTCAAGGAATTTTGGGGAAAACATAACACACTTAAACTTTACATTTGACTTGTTTCTAGATTAGACTTGAAAACAATTAGACTTGTTTTCTAACTCTGCTCTTGCTTGATTTTCTCCCGAGGGATAAAAATCTAGAGTTTGCATGGAGCTCATTCGGCTCTCGAAAGAGTTAAAGGCATTCATGCCGATCTGCAGTAAGAGTCTCTGTTATTGCTTGATTCTCTCTAGAGAGAGAAGAATCTAGCACTTGCACAGCGAGTGTTCGGCTCCGTTCGGCTTTCGAGGAAATTGAATGCATTCATTGTGATGCGTTTAGTGTGGGAAGCTCCACCCATGCTTGACTCTCTCTTGAGGAATGAGTCGAGCATATGCACCTTGCGGTTTGGGTCCCCGTGGCCACCAAAGCGGCAGAGCAGGATCGATTGCAGGGACTGTAGGCAGAGTATATGGAGGAGCCTGAGGGGAGTTTTCCCTTGCTATGTTGTTTCATGTCAAGGAATCTTCCGACCTGACTGATCAATGTGATGTGTCTAATTCTGAGTAATTAGATGCAGAGAGAGTTAAGGTAGGTGTTATTAATGATACGCCTCTTCCGCTGCCCCGCATATTTGTAAGCCTTTTATTTCTTCTATAACTCCACAATGAGGTGTCAAGATAATGGAGGAATTCATACTCGGCTTGTATAGTCTTTCCCATGTGTTCAAATTATTGGCATGCGAGACTGTCTGAGTAACGATATGTGAGGATGTCCCAGTTGAAGAGCAGCTTGCTATCTATCTCTCCCCTGGTGCTGCATCCTCTTTGAAGTCTCCCACTTTGCCAAAGGAGTGAGCGGTTCAGTTTGAGGAAACTGAATCCGATGAGCCGTGATGAGGGAGCTCCTATTTCAATTCAGGTGTTTGCATCTTGCAGTTCGGACCCTTGTATGCTGAAGCAGCATGGCAGCCTTGATCATGGGGTCACAGGTGGGGAGATTAGAGGTGGATGTTATCAAATAATCCGCCTCTTCTGGTTACCACCTTGTGGCTCTTGGCAAGGCATATGCAGAGTCAAGAGAGGCCTGTGGGGCCCTGCACACCATGAGATCCGTCCAATTTCTGTTCAGTGGTGTTGCTGGAAGATGGTGTCCTCCCCAAAGGTTGAGACATGGGTGTTGCGGTGACTCCAGGCCTTCCCATTAAGTGGCCTGTCCATCTTCTGAGGCAGTCCAAAAAAGCTGCTTAAGTCACAGATCTAGCCATCCATGCCACAAAGCAACTTGCTTGTGCATCGGCCCTTCTATAGTTGCTATATTTGCCATGCATCTGTGATAAGGAAAGAGGGGAAAAACGTACTCATCGAAGCTTTGTTGTTACACTCTGACCTTTTGGTCTGCCAATGAGGCAGTCGTAGAGAAGTTTACAGAAATAGGGTCTCAGTCAGCAGCTTTCAGGTGTTATATCCCTCTCTGTGGGTCCGAGAGGGTTTATGCAGGCTGAATAGAGTTATGTAGGGCAGTATACTTCGTTTACCTCCCTCCCTCCCTAACTACTGTTGGGTTTTTAAGTAGGAATGTATGCTCCCCTTTACTATTTCGTAGGGGAAATTCGATTGTGGGGCATCCCTCATCATTTGACGCTTCCTTTGGTTAATGCCAAAAAAAGACGAAGTGCTAACCATAGCAGGTCTTAGATAGAGTGCCTTGACTCAAGGAAGGCTGTGGGCTGCCTTCCCCAGTTACTTTGGTAGGGCCAAGCTTTCCTTGGAGTTTAGAGCATGGGTGATGAGAGTTATTGGGCAAACTGGATTGTGTCCTTCCTGCATTTGTCACCCTTTCCTAAGTAAAGGGTAAGGATGTTTTCTCCCCCTTGGATGGGTGTCAATACAGAAAGGAGGCGCTGATTATGCTCCCCTGCTGAAGGCTGCTCCCTAAGTTGTCAAATAGTGGTGAGATATACCTGACAGAGCTGAGGCTGTTTTTTATTTTTCCTAAGAGCTCTGTTCTTGGGGCCATATAGGGCTGGAAGGAATGAAATAGAAAGGAAAGAAATGAATGCATAACAGCCAGGACTTCCCTTGCTGTAGAGCATAGAAGACTGGGGATTTTCCCTGGTATATTGGCTTAGGTAGTAGTGCCAATATACGAGTCACATGGGATGCACCCATGGGGTTAATATGCTTCTGATTCTGGGTGGGTATTCCATAGAGTCAATATATTCTATTCCCACAATGTTCATGCATTTTCATAGCCTAGTGAGGTAGGCATTCCCTTAGCATGGCGTAGTGGATATTGGTTCCCCATAGCATAAAAATCAGATGCGGCGTCGAAGTTCTACTTCAAAAGGGAACATCTTAGGTCAAAGTATTCAACCTCAAGAAGGGGAACGAGATGTCACGTCTTGTTGTCATACCTTGGGGCCTGTCTGTGCTAATACCAAACTCTGCTACTTCGCTTTGCTTCGTAGACAGAGTCTGGAGTGGCATCATTTAAAAGTGTTTTCTTTATCGCAAGGGGGCGGTTGTCTGAAGTATAAAATCATTGGTTACCCGTAAGCCAATCACATAACGTTTGGTTCTGTTAAACAGCTCTTTGTTCATTTTGAGTCTGTCGTAAATGCTGCAACTTAATTGCAAGATTACAACATGACATGGCAATATTTAAGAACTGGAAAAGAAAGGAGACACTGACCTGTCAAAAGGGTGCTAGTTCGAGCTCGACAGATAAAAGAGACCGAGATACTCCCTCTGTCAGGGGTATCGCCACAATATCACCTCCATTCAAAATGTTTAACAAACACTCTTCTTGGTCGGGCTTCAGTTTGCAAATGCCGGGAATATTCTCCACAACAGAACGAATTGCATCCCGTGTCTCTTTATCCGCGGTCGTTTTTTAGATTTCCCCAATCTTAAGCTCAAGACGATTTTAGAGATGACAGATTTTAGGGGTAGAGCTATACGAAAACATTCATACTTTATACTTGCAGTGGCATTAAGCTAAAGTAATAATCTATCTCTTTACAATGTACCAGGATACTCTACGTATATTTAATGATATATGAAGTAGGGATGTGCACGAATATTTAAACATTTTTAAATATTCGATCTGTAATTATTATTCGAAAAATAAAATACTCGAATTCGGAATTTTACTTTTTTCTTCAAAATGTTTTCTGCTGCTTGAGCTTAAATGCTTATGCTATGTTCTTTATATTTTTCCTTTTCATTATAAAAATTTTTTAAATGTTTTTTGAAATAACGCATTTCTCGTCAAACGACATTTAAATACGCGAATATACGATTTTTTTGAAGCCGAATATTCAAATACAATATTTTTGAAAACTGCCCATCCCTAATATAAAGTACAGATCGTATAGAATGTGTTATGAAGTTTGAGGATTTGATCTGTTATTAATTGTGAAAAACAGTTTAACTTCACTACTGCAACAAAACAAATGTGGCATGATGCATAACTTAGAACTTCATATACATTCCATAGATCCAGGTATATTCACATACAATTCAACTCAATTGGACAATGGATTCCGTAACATTTTTAAAGGAAATTCACACAAACATGATAAATCTGTGATGTCATTCTAAACCTTATCACTTCTGTAGAACGCAAAATAATATATTTTGAAGACACCATTGCGTCTTGACAAAAACAAAAGGACATTTTCAAAAAATTCTTCAACCTTCTAAAGAGTCATACAGTCACAGGTTTGTAATGACACGAGAGAGTACATGATGACAGAATTCTAATTTTTGGGTGATCTATCCCTTTAACTCATCAACATACAGAGCAACACAAAGCTGACCCGGAAGCTTAGGACCTCCTCTCCACCTTCCCATATACTCCAGAATAGTCCATCTAGACTATCATAACATTCTCACTAGCGAAAATACAGTATAACTGAAAGTACGAGGCAGCTAGCAACGCTATGACTGCAGTGAGCCAAACACAGTGGAGTTTGAACCAAAGCCAAAACTCTGCAAAAGTGGACAGAGATCATCTATAGAGTGCTAAAACATGAGTTTACACATCAGTGTGCAAGTAAAGATGCAATGGCATCTCTCCTAACATTTTCAGACATTACATTTGTTAAGGAGGAGCCAAGGTTATTCCCCACAGAATAGGATGCGGTTTAACAACTCACTGAGCATCAAATAACAAAGATTTGGCACCATTAAACATGTTAAATCATATACAAAGACTAGTTTACTGTATGACACTAGCATAGATTAAAAGTCATACTGCAGTTGCGCACTCACCGGTGTCTTGTGCTGTGTTGCTGCTTGATAACTCCAGCTTGGCTTTCACTGTGGAAACACAGATGGGGCTGAGCAGAATCCTGACTGAAAGGTGTAAGACATAGAAAGCAAGAGAGAGAAAGAAAGGGAGGAGTGTGCTCAGGATGATGCCAGTGCTTTGGCTTGCAGTATGTATTGAATATGTAATGTATTCCTCCCCAAGCTCAGCGAATCTGCTACCCGGCTATGCAGATCATGAACTCTGAATGTGTGTGTGTGTCTCTGTGAATGTGAGTAAAGAATCTGAGGGTGAAAAACAAAAGCATAATAAATGCTGTTCATGTGCATTTTTAAGTGCTGAGTAAACTAAACAAAAGACATTCGGATCAGCCTTGTAGACTTTGAAAGGCAAAGTGTTTCACATATGCTAACCAGTACATTATAAATATGGATTGCATACAAAATCCATAAGAATTAAATAAACAAGTATGCAGGGGTTTCATCTTGCTTGACTGTTTCCACTGCCGTTTCTGTGATGATTCTCTATGTTCTAACACATCGAATGTACATAGGCAGTTTTCAAAAATATCTGATCCAGATGCGTTACAAAAAAAAAAAAAAAACACAAAGCTGTTGTGAATTTCAGTTGAAATATTTAAATTCTACACTCTTTTTACATTTTTAGTGTAAAAAAATTAACTTTTCTACTTTATCTTTTGTTCTTTTTCTAAATAACCCTTTGTGCAATTGAAAGGTTCCATGGATGTAAAAGGTTCTTCATGGACAATGGCAATCAAAAACATTTTTTTTTTTTAAGTTGATGAATGTAATCAGATGAGCATTCTACCAAAGACCCTGACTATTGTGTTTTTGTCGACTCTCCCAAAAAAACATTTATGCTGAATCATTGTCAACTACTCAGAATGTTTTATGAATATACTATCTGGGATTATGATAAATTTAGATGCCAAATAAATAGTAACTAAAGAAAAGGTTCCATTTCTGTTATTTTCAAATGCTTGTTATAAATTTTTTAAGCTTGTGTCTTTTGGTGGGATGTTATTACACATGTTGTAATACATCTCATCAAGTACCAAAGTAAGATACAGATTTTAAAGATTTTAGCGTAAACCAAAAAAGTCAGCTTGGCTTTTGTTTTGTTATATTAATTATCCACTTTTCAATAGTAGGGGTGATGTGACTGGCCTGGTTTGAAACTACAACCTTTCAGAGCTTTAAACACTCAAATCCAAATGATTTTTAGTCTGCCATTTATCACTGAATAATAAAACACCGGAACAAAATAATGCTACTTCATACACTTTAAAACAATATGTGTGTGCCAACATGGAAAAGTAAAACACCTCATCTTCTTACAGGTTCCACTAGGCTAAACTATCTCTTTGCTGCCAGGGATACAGAGGTGAAGGAACACTTTCTATAGATAAGCTCTAGTTTCTGTCTGGGCTGTATAAGGTGACACTGCATCGCAGGGTTTGTTCCATCCAACTAAACATTCAACACTTAAGTGAAACTCGCACCTAAAGCTCAAAGAGCATCACTGGAAATAGAGGTGATAGATGCTGAGGTGATAGCAAAGCTCTGCTACGGGCCTGTCCTTATAGAGTCAGGACCGTTTTCTATCCTCGGTCACTTTGGGTCTTACAGATTGTAAAAACTTTTAGAGATTTTTTTTTTTGACATTTTTAACGTACATTTCGCTATTTAGATTATGTTTCCATTTATAATGCATCTGGCAAAATATTTTATTCAAAGTTCATAACGATGAATTGGATTTGGCATGTAAAATGGATATGAGGTGCTGAGTGGACAGTCACAGATCAGACCATGTTTTGAAAAAGTGTCATTTTACCAAGGTCAACACCAGTGAGCAATAAAACTGGCAATATGTTTTCAAGTGTCCTCTGACAATGGAGATAAAATTTCATTTAGAGGTCAAATAGAAATCTGAAGCCTATACTGTAGTTGCTAACTTTGAAAAACAGACACATTGAGTTTGAGTTTCTTTATTTAATTTTTCGCCACATAAGAAAAGTGCCCCTATTATGGTTTTTCAAATATTCCCTTTCATGCTGTGTGTAATAGTATATCCATACACCCTTAATAAACAAATCCAGACATTAGAAAAATATAAGTCTACACATGCATTTTATATTTAATATGACATGAGGGAAATACACATGCATTACAAATGTGACGCAAAACATCTTTCATTTTTAGGCTTAATATTGTTTTAGTATGGTTTTGTATATTACACTGCACAAACCAAAAGTAATGCTACCCACCGGATGAAGAAGGGTTGGTTCTCTCCACAACATAAAATATTCATTTTATTTTATTTTTCGTGTTCGCATTTATGAGGAAAAAACAACGTTACAGATGTAACAGTTCTAGAAGCGGCACTAAAACTTTCACAGATACCTCAAATAGAAAGCACGAAGCCTTTATTTAAAGTTAATTTAGTATTATATTAATTGTATCTTAATCAATGTTTCATGAACCAATTACCTGGATTTAATAAATAAGAAGTAAATATAGCAGACATTAGATAACCACGAAACGGAGGCGCCGGCCCGTGAACTGGAGCTTGTCTCACAAATGAACCGAAACTCAGCATATAAGGTAGCCTACTTGCCTCACAGACCTGAGAAATATATCTATATTGAAATATCTACTTTTAAACAGAACAATTCAAAACAAAGAAACAGACTGCTTTCGTCTGAGAGCGTCTGAAACTTAATTTGCGAAAAAACGAAAAACAGTGTTTGAGATTCGTCACAGCAGATTCAAGTAGTTATGTACTTGTGTTTGTGCTAGAAAATTATACAAGACATTTGTGAGAAAATATTTTAAAAGCGTGCAACTCTCATTGGATTAATTCACACACTGATTTGCAGATGAGCAAAATTTCTCTGTGACTTCACATTTTTGATGCAGGTGTGTAAATGTGTTTTGCACCATATTCACTGCTGCAACAGTAGCAAAAAAGTCTACAAGTCTGCCACTCTTAAAACATCTGTGGCTATTCTCTACAACTACAAATTCCACTGTCACAGGCGTTCAGTTTTTTAGCACCAAAAATATCTCCATAATTTAAGTCAAGATATGCAATGACAACCTTGGAAACCAATACAAAAAGTCAAAAGGTAAAAAGGATAATGTTCCGCTATGATGCTTACCATCACACAGGACAAAACATTAAGCGAATGCTACCATCTTGTCATGGGATAAGACCATGGTCCAAGACCAAGATCATGGTTCAAATTTTTATAAGTATCTGTAACTGCTGACTGTAACTGCTGATCCACATGTCTAACTATTTATGTGTAAAGCTAAATACATTTTACGTGTTTTAACAGTGACTGATGTCTGCAAATGTCACGCTTACTGCTTACCTCTCAAAGCTGAGATATGCGTTATCGCTAGAGATGATGTAGGGGAAACAACAGAGACATTGAACACCTCTAAAGCAAAAACACGCGCCACAGATGCACGCGAGCAGATGTCATTTAGCATCAGTGCAGAGGTAGGAAGCAAAAACCGGTGTTCATGACGCCATTTGTGAGAATCGCATCACGTCACCGCGGTGGCCAGTGTACCGTTCAGTGACTGGCAAATTCTTTCACGTGACATTGCTTAAGTTTTTTTCATGACAGATTAAAATATGTTTCATTTATTATTTTACTCATTCAAGATCAGGTATAACATATTTCAGAGGCTCGCAGCAGCATCTGCAGATGAAAAAAGTATTTTGCAAACATTACAAACGTTAAACGAACTTTGAACGAACGCTAACGTCACTGGAAGAACGCTTGCTCATAACTTTGAGACCGCTAGCCACAACAGTAGCCAAGTTTCAGAAAACTTTCCCTAGCTGGCAGGCGTAATGCTAAAACGCTTAATTACCTTGAAACCGTTTTAATTCTAGATTACAAAGCAATTTCTTTGGAGGACATCCACACTGGAACTAATATATTTTATTTTACTCTTCTTGCTGCATACCATGTGAAGGCCCTGATTTAGGCTAAATCCCGTTGAAGTTATTTCGTTTTTTGCTTACAAATAAGAAGTTGGAAATACCTTTAGTGATATATTGTATCTGTAAGACTAGTTTGAATGAATCCCTTTCTTTGCAACATCGATATTGTCGTCTCTTTCAGTTTTATCTTGAACATACCCTAAGTATTCGTTTCATGTGTTGTAATAGGCTCTCATGAACATGTGTATTGTAATTAAGAAACACTCATCTGATTTTCCAACACTGCCACTAGATGGTAGTATTTACTTATTTTAAAGTGAGGTGATGCGCATTTGCTGGATAATGGACTACTTGCACAACTACTTCCGTGTTCTACTTATTACATATCAGGAGTTTCCGGTTAGACTGGTCATCGCACGTCCATACATGAGAATGCAGATTATCACTACATTTTATGAATGTCAATAGATTAAAACAATGAATAATTACCTCTGAAATATTTATTTTGAGCCTGCTATAATGCTCCTATATTCCTATATATTCATAACCTAAGATCAGTACACTCATGTCCCATACACCGCACGACCCAGAGTGTTCCACAGGTGGAATCATAGTACTTATATTCTATACTTGAGTTTACATTTTTTTTTAAATGAATTTGACTAAAAAAAAGTGTGCATTGGTGCTTTATTCCTGTCTTTTTAAAATAGTAGAATGAATGAATAAATGAATGATCGCAAGGTGCGATCGTAGAACGCCCGCAGCATAGAGGAGAATAAGTCAACTCTGAAAATGAATTAAGCATTTTTGTCATGAACATGTAAATAGTAAAACAATTGACATTGAAAAATGACACTGAATGATTACATTTAATCCAAATAAATGTTGGTGTTTCGTACTGATGTTATTCATGTTCTCACCAACGTAGACGATCACTGACACCCTGTGGTGAAATAATGGCGTTTTTTTACTGCCGCAGCTTTCTCGGATTGGCTTGGTTTGGTTTTAAACTTCATGTTCCAATGAGTTTTGAGTTTCTTCTGTTAATAAATTTTCCAAAATATAAAACGTTTATTACAGACACTCATTTTAGGTGGTGTTTGTTCAACTCATTGACGATTGACCGCAGTACATTGAAAGTAAACATAACCGGAAGTAAGTGACATGTATTGTTTCCAAACGGAAGTGCGTCGCGAAGCGAAGTGCAAGTAGTCCATTTACTTCACGAAAATTGTCGTTCAAAAGATATAAAAAAAATATTTTATTTAAATAGTTTAAGTAAAAAAAAAATTTTAGACGTTGACTGTACAGTAATTGTAATTTAATAAATAAGACCATCACCACCAATAAGTAGCTACCATCGTTCATTTAAGACTAAAACATGCAATATTTATTTAGTATCCCACAACATTTAATAAGCATGCAGGCACTTTTTAAGCAGCAGTTTGCATTATGATATGATATATTTCATGGGTGTGTTGTTTGAAACAACGGATTAAACAAAGATTTGGGTGGCTTGAGCCAGCCTATTTCTACGAGTGTGTGCAAATCCACCAGCCACTGTGGTGATTACCAAAATATGCAGCTGGGCTTTAGGATCTCACCACAAAGATCCGCCAGCTTTTTCCCCCTACTCAGGCGTCTGAGTGTTTTTATTTATTTATTTATTTATTTTATTTCTCACAAAAGAAGCTTATGATGTGCATATGATCATAGTGAGGGAACGCTTATTAAACTTGCTTGTAAACCAGGTAACCTCGTAAGAATGGGGATTAGATTCAGAAACACTAACGATGCAAATACACCCGCTGTGCCATCTGTGAAACACTGCAAACCAAAAATCAGCCATAGCACAGTATCTTCCTAAACACCCAACTTTTTTTCCAGAACTCTTTGTTGTCGTAAAGCAGGGGAAAGCCGCTCCAGACTCAATGCTGGAAAGAACAAAAAGCCTTTTGTAAACTAATTACTCTGAGCTATTCTTTCCCCTACTGCAAATAAAAACACCTTTTTATGATCAATTCAGATTTGTTCTCAATGATTCTGACTTCGCTTACACAGCAGAACTGAACAATCCATGGTGTTCAGCATCCCTTAAAACTTTGTTTTGCAAGGCAGTTATTTCTGAAGTTTATAAATCTTCTTTGTGACCGTCCTTACAACAAAAAATAAGTGTACTTCAAGTTAATTTTATTAAGTATACTTAAGTAAAGGTCAAGTATATTTTAAGTAAGTTTTATACTAATATCAATGTAGTAGACTTGTAAGTGTACTATTTCAATTCTACCTGGGACTAAATTGGCCCTCTTTTCAGTATATAAAAATATACTTTAAGTCAAAGTAATAAACTTTGAGAACATAACTAATTTACAACTACATTTTTCATGCCCCCCTTTCAAGAATATTTTGTTGTATGGATATCTGAAGAATGAAATATATCAAAAGAAAGAACCTATAGCATTTAAACTGACAAACAAAAACATTTTATTCTAATTTCATATTAAATTTCTTTTTCTTTCCAACACTTGAATATGAGTAGGTTTCATTAAAAAATAAGCCATATTTGTAACAAAAAGCTGAAAAAAAATCAAGTTTTTGTCAACCTGTTCGGATTCAAAGCAATGATCAAAATGTAGATAGGTGGCGTTTATTAACATTTTATGTAGGATATGTACATTTTATGTATTGTAAAGGTAAACCGAACTTCTGAATAAAAATGAACATCATACATGTCATGGAAAATGGAAATATTATTACATTTTGAATATAAAATGTAGTGGTTTGGGGCCAACAACATTTCTTGCTGAAAAGGGAAATAGAACAAGAAAATCTACACAAATTAAAACCAATAAGCAGTATATTTAAATATCACAGATTAGAACCTCAATCCCAATTCACTCCTTGCCCCTACCCCTTGTTTTCGAGTGTACCCCTTGGCCCTTAAAACAGAGTTACAATGGCCAAGGGGTTGAAATATTCCCCCATGAAATGGAAGAACCCTTCATGAACCCGATACGTCATCAGTCACCGGCGATGGCTCTGACGTTACAGAGTTTTGACAAGATTTCTCCATGACAAAGACTGACAATCAGTGCAGCTGCTCTTAACTTTGAGGAAACATGATGATTATAATATACCTTCCTCGAAATGTATGTATTTTCTGTTTCGGAAAGGTTATTTAAATTACTATTATTATCATAAGAGTAAATAAATTGCACGGTGGTGTCATCTGGCGCTAAGTTTAAAGGGTTAGTTCACCCAAAAATGAAAATAAAGTCATTAATTACTCACCCCCATGCTGTACCAACCCCGTAAGACCTTCGTTCATCTTCGGAACACAAATAAAGATATTTTTGATTGAATCTGAGGGCTGGATCACTTTTCCATAGACAGCCTGAGGGACTGCCTCTTGACGGCCCAGAAAGTCATTAAAAGAAAAGGTTTAAATATTCCATGTGCCTACAGTGGCTCAACTATAACTTTATCAAGCGACGAGACTACTTTTTGTGCGAAAAAAAAAACGTAAATAACGACTTTATTCGACTTTCCATTACTTCCTTATGGGCGCATGCGCGAGAACTGAGACGAGACCGTTCTTCTTCGACTACTTTTTGTTACCGGCTGCTCATCGCTTAGGAGTTTTACCGCCCCCTACCGTATAAGATGACGTACTGCTTGTAAACAGAACGTTTTGCGCCTCCGGCTATATCAGTACGTCATCTTATAGGAAGTAATGGAAAGTCGAATAAAGTCGTTATTTACGTTTTTTTTTCGCACAAAAAGTAGTCTCGTCGCTTGATAAACTTATAATTGAGCCGCTGTAGGCACATGGAATATTTAAACCTTTTCTTTTAATGACTTTCTGGGCCGTCAAGAGGCAGTCCCTCAGGCTGTCTATGGAAAAGTGATCCAGCCCTCAGATTCAATCAAAAATATCTTTATTTGTGTTCCGAAGATGAACGAAGGTCTTACGGGGTTGGTACAGCATGGGGGTGAGTAATTATTGACTTAATTTTCATTTTTGGGTGAACTAACCCTTTAAATGTTTAACCGTTTGCGAAGCCATCTCGCCGATGATTCGCAACGCATTCTGCGAACTTTGAGAATGTGCCACTGAAAAATCTCAGTTTCGAGGGGTATGTATGAGGGGGTATGAGGGGTATCTCAGGCCAAGGGGTAGGGGCAAAAGGTGAATTGGGATTGAGCCTTAGAGTGGCAGTGCAAATCACTGTGTGGCTCCACATAACGGGGTGTTTTTATTATGCTTTCAACATGTCTTAGATGCAATATGCATGACATGTACGCCTGTAGAGGTTTTGGGAGTTTCTTCTCGCTTTCCTCAGACCAGCCCCACATGCCTTGTATCACTCGCACCTCACGTCAAATCAACGGCTTCAGCTAGCTGCCCTCGGCCTCCATTACAACACCCACAGGAAAGAGACAACTGATCCCGTGGCAGCACGCAGCTGGAGGAAATGTTGCCATTCCATGCAATAAAGACACTGGGATTATAGCAATGACTCACAGCTTCACTGCTCACAGTGTCCCTCCTTCTTCCCGCCATCATGGGAGAGACTGATGTCTTTATGAGGCGATGGTGATGAAATGTTGCATAGGGGAAACAAGAGGAGCCATTGAGGAGGAATCTGAGGAGGGCTGGATAAGCCCATGATTAAGTTTACAGGCTATTTAGAGGGAAATTCACCTCTTCACTATGCATCAAGTGGGACACAATGTCACACCATGGAGACGAACCTTAAGATTTGAGATAGCTACTAACAGGAAATGAGTCGATTTTACAGAATACAGTTTAGTCACTGTTAGTGCAAGTCAGTTTCCTGGACTGAAGATATATTCATGTACAAATGTGCTGGTGCGGCATGACGAATAGCAATCTCTTGCCCCTGTTTCACACAGTAGCTTCCGCATAGGCTGCGTTTGCCTTCATCTGGTAGCTGGCTGTGGTTTTGCGATGTGTAATGTCACTTACAGAAGACCCTGACCTCCGTTAACATATGGACTCCATCGATTTACCATCGCCTCCTCTGAAAACCTCAAAATCCCCTTACACACGGGAGATTTACACCCAAAACATCATGGTATAATGTTTCTCCCTTCCCCTCTCTCTCTCTCTCTCTTTCTTGTTCGTACTCTTTCCCTGACTTTTATACTCTGCCAACATGTTTGCATTTGGGCTGTTGGTCATGGTGCTGTGAATCCACATAGCAGTGGAAATGGAGAACAGAGGTTTTTCTGTTAATACTTGGCTTGGTTTACATGTTTGTAACACCTCATTAGCCAACACTGCAAGGCCTTGATCAAAACATATAGGCTATACAGTAAAGTTTTTTCTGTATGTTTAAAGAGAGAACATCATTAACACATGAGATCATCCACCATTATAGTTTTGTATATCCACCATATAGTTTTGACTCGCAAAAACGATACATTTGATAGTATTTTAATATCCGATTAAAAACTGAATCATCTGATAATCAAAATTACTAAACGGTGCACTTAAAAGTGATATTCAATGTTCTTCATGAATATAGACCAAACTGTAAATGCCACTTGACATTGAAATGTTAGCAAATTCAACTTAAGTTTCTGTGCATAAATAATGAATTAATACTAAACAACATTATTAAATAATATAGTGTTTTAATTTAATTAATGATAAAAAAAAGTCATAATAAATCACGTTTAACATTTCTGGTTAAGCATGGTGCTACCGATTCTAAGGACAAACGTTATATTCTCAAGGAACATATGGACTGAAAGCAGCAGGTGCGGGAACAAAACTTTTCGACGGGCTCAGCCAAAAATAACAATCAAACCTCAGATTATTGCCAAAGGCAACTTTTAAACTGTCTAAACCCAATTGTAGTAACTAAGCCTATCAAAAGAAAGAAAATAAAAATACAGTGGTCTTACCTCACTCCTTAATTACATGAAGAAGAAGACTGGATATAAAAAACTGGATTTTAAAAAATATACAAGGATAAAAAATAAAAATAAAAAAAATAAAAAAAAGTGGTACCCAACCCCTACCACTTCAAGCGCAAGAAAAAATCAAGTGAAATAAAGAAAATACACTGAGGGAAAACTGCAATTTGGACAAAATTCAAAAGGGGAAAGAAAAAGAAAGCTTTTTACTTTGCAGGGAATTTCATGTTAGAAATGAGAGTCATGAAAAAAGCAACATTTTGCAAATCAAATTGCAAAAAAACACTCCTATCAAACTCTCAATAACAGAACATGGCAATAACTCCCAACTTGCTTTGGATAAAAGTAAAGCAACACAATGTCCAATCAAGATATAATAAATCAAGAGATCAGGCTGAACCCTAGCCTCTCTTCCTTGAAAAAAGAAGAAGAAGCTTCTTCTTTTCATTGATGAATGGGAAACAAATGTGCACAGAGAAACAAGGTTTTTCCACATGGGAGAGGAGAACAGTTCAAGAACAGGAAAGATGTTTCTTTCTCCACATCCCTCTTTTGCCAGCATGTCATTAACATCAACTGTGTCAAATGTGTGCCTTCAGTGAGTTACAAACATCACAGTGAGCTGAGTGCAAACATTCATATTTTGCTCTCTGGCTGTCCATCGAGTTGCATCATAAAGATGGATGTCAGTGGGATGATCCAGAAAATGCTATTTACAATTTGCAGATTGTATATGCAACCTACACATTTAACTATGACTTTGAAATGCTCTCCAAAATCACTTTGGAATTTTGCTATTTTTTTTCTTCTAAACACCATAGTGTTAGTCATGGAATCTAGAGTATACACATATCAAAAATAGCTACAGCTCAACGTCTATGTTTGAAAATATCTCATCTAGTCACAGTCAGGAAATGCCTCCGAAAAATAACTCGCGCTGATTCAGTTTGTTTTAATTTTGAACGGCTATTTGTCCCTCTTAAAAGGGTGAAAATTGATGTTTAAGCCAATTGACCAATGAAGACATCCAGTCACTGTCCGTGCGTCACAGCTGGAGAGGCTGGCTGAACTTTTCTACTGCAGGTCAGTGGAGCTGTGTGTCCATCTTTACAGGCCTCTCTCGCTCAACGTGCAAAGCAAACCGTGTCGGTAGCCATGCAGCTATACAATACGTGTGCATCGTGGGATGCGCTGGAAGGACAGTGGAATTCGGCTGCTATCTCAGGCTTGTGCTGTGCATGGCGCCTCTGCTTCCACAGGATTTGCTCACCCAGTTGCTCCCTGATGTCTGCTGTGGGCTACTGTCAGTGATTTAACCATTACATGGCTGTGCTGTGTCTATAAATGTGATTATGGAAAGATTAAAGAGGAAATGAGAACAGGATTATATCGAGTTATATGCATTTTAAATAAACAAACAAATAAATAAAAAATGCAACTGAATCACGTTCAGTAAACAGTTTGTGCATTCGCATTCTTCTGCCTGTTCGGATGGAATATCTTTAAGGTCCACTGACATGGGGTTATTTTATTATTTTATAATGTTTCCTGGGTTGCCCTTATAATGCTGTTTCTTTAGATGAAAATAGTCATAATTTAGAAATAAAAGGCATTTTTCCAAGCCTGATTTTAGCCTCTGATTTGAACGCTCTGTTTGAAGGGGCGTGTCTGCTGTGGGATTCAGTGTAACCGGCCACTGCTGTGATTGGCTGACATGCTTGCATATGAAATAGCTATATATTACATGTGAAACTCTCTCGAATACTTTTACTGATGAGCACTGAGCAAGATGACAGTCTGTTGATCGCGAGAATGAAGATCTTATCATTGCAATGCAGTTTCTGCACTCTCTCTAATGCTTTCACCTATGCAAACACAATGATGTACATACAGTAAGAGCTTCGTTGTGCAGTGTAACGTGCGTCATTGATTTCATAATGAGTTGTCCAGATATTGTTCTTTAATCGCTTTGTGTATAATTTGTTCAGTTTCCTCCTACTGAAAGAAATGATGTGAAGTTATTTTATTTTAGATATTTTAGTCACTGGCTTGACTTACTGATGCATAAACATTATTGAACGATTATTTTGAGAGAAAGAGTAACCTGTCTGAAATTGAACACTTAGGCTACACATCAGAAATTGTTGCTTGGTAACTCAATGGTTTATTTTCTGACTTTCACCGAGGACAGCTCTTGTCCCAAGTTGGACCACACAAAACTTTGGGAAATTGTGTCAGCGCATTTCAAGAGAAAATAAAATTAACCAATTGTTTCTTCAGAGGCTCGGATAAAGGAACTAAAAAATACTTTTGTGTTAATTTGTACATCCGAACACTGATCAACTGCCATGTTTCGCTCGTTTGCAAGCCATTATATCTCTCGAGGAAAAACTCAAATCGCGCTCACGCGTTCATACTTCCTAGCTCATTTTCTCACGGGCGGGCCAAATTCTCTGGGCGGGCAAAGAAGAGAAAGGGGAGGTTACCTTTCCTCCGTATGACGTCATCTGAACGAGATTCAAGATCAGCGAGTCTGAGCTTTTCTCAAAGGCACAACGTTTACATCGATTGAAAATTCTAGCCACTGGGGGGACCATATACTGTACAGGCTAGGGGAACTCATATTAATGTTAAAAAACTCAGAAAGTGAAAATTTTATAATATTAGCCATTTCAAGTCAAAACCAAATGTAGATATCAGTTCATGAAAGCGAACTGAATTAATTAAATGTTACCCCATGTTTACTATTGTTAGGCCACTTATGCTGCCTCTAAAGCCATGTAAACACATATTTGTTTTAAATGTTTGTAACATTTATTGTTGGAATTCTCATCATTTGGCAATGGAATGGCTTTTCCTTTTTCCTTTTTTTTTCTTTACGAATCGTAAATGGAACCTTTAAGAATAATATGTAATTCAATACAATTATAATCCCTAAACAAGTGCAATACAATATCAAATCAACAGAGGGCATCCTTGTCAATTATAGTGGGCTCCAAAGATATATGCTAGTGCAGTGGATATGACCCAAATATGTTCAGGGCTGAGGAGTTCATCCACCCCCTAAAAATGTTTAAAATAATCTACATCATTCTATTCACGTTTTCAAGCTAAATGTAATTAGGCTTAAAACTCTGCATACAAACTTTCCTCTGGACACTTTTGACTTGCACAAAATGATGTGTGGTGCACATTTTCCAGACATAAAATATGTTACTGGCTGATCACAGGGAATTTACAATGCTAGGTTAACTGATAGAAACAGCTGCACTTCAAGCAGGTGTTTGGTCAAACCTCACAGTAAATTTTCATTGATATTTTGCTTTAAGATTATCCTCACACCAAACGCACTGTCACAAACACCCCATCCGTCTGAGTTTAAGTGACATGAGAAACCCTGCGCAAATAGCCTCCACAGCCTTGCAGGCTCAACGTCATGAGCGGAGGGCTATCGACAAGCTGCTTGTATCTTTATTAGCCAAATCCAATGCAGAAAAATGGATCCCTCTGCTTATCAGTGTGGTGCTTACTGTGGCTGCTCATGAGCCAGAGGTCAGAGACATGACACCAAATTATGGGCACTGTAGACTTATTATATTGATGGAGAAGATGAAGGAGGGCGAGATGGGAGGGTTCGGGTGGGGAGGGGTTTAAGAGGATACTGAAGATTAGGAAGGGAATTGCCGCAGTACACTGGCTGCTTTTGTGAGCCCAGTGTCCGAGGGGAAAATATCTCCTGGGGCAAGAGCAGTCTGACACAAAGCACTAGTCCTATTATAGATACAACAACTTGTTTTCAGACTCCTCAATGTGAGACACCACGTTTTGATATAGTTTGGAGAGACGGCCATGTGAGCAAGGTCATGTAAAATAACTGTGGGACACAAATAGATGCTGGATATGATGTTTACAGACAAAAACAATCCCAAAAAAATTAGCTGAAGGGGCATTGGCGTTGTATGTCAGTGGTTCACTTACAGTAGTTCTTTTAGCAGACATACTGTACACTGTAAAACAATAATCTAACCATTCATGCAATTTTATAGTAAAATACTCCTAAATACTGTTTTTGGAAGTAAAAAAAGAACATCTTATTAACAATAAACAATGTTAATTGACAATAAAAATGTGTTTCTGCTTCCTTCTGGACCTTTGGTGTGTATAGGGTTTCTTTTGTTGTTAAAGGGTTAGTTCACCCAAAAATGAAAATTAAGAAATTTTTTCTGGTGGAGATTGAAGGAGATAAATTATTTAAGGATGAGGGTGGATGGTGGGAAATTTGTTAAGATGAAAAGTCCAAAACTTTTCAACCAACCACCCCCCAGAACAGATTGACAAATAGTGTAAAAACCACATTTGTATGAATAAAGCCCCCAAAATGCCCTGGCGGCATCTAAAACGTATCTGGATTACTTACAACTTTTCTTTTGATGGTGTCGTAACCTTAAGCGTCAATATGAAACAGAATAAACAGACCTCAAACACAAGTTTCCTCAAACGTGATACAACAAATTGTTTCAGACTTAGATGGTAAGGTAAAAACAAAAACAAAACAAAAATGCACACCCTCTGTATAAGGACTACATCTGAAATAAATAACATGAAAATGAGTTGAGGCTCTGGTGAATTTGTCAAATTCATTTCAGTTGTGGTTTCTGCACAATATGAGACAGTGCAATTATTATGACCATGGGTGACGCAACAGTTAGGCTATTAGAAATTTGGATTTTTTCTTTAATGTTTTTGAAAGAAGTCTCTTAAGGCTCCATTTGTTTAATCAAATATCCAGTAAAAGTAATAAAACAGCGAGAATTTAAAATCGTTTTCTATTTGAATATATTTTAAAAATGTAATTTATTCTAAAGCTGATTTTTCAGCATTATCACGCCAATCTTTAGTGTCACATGATCCATCAAATCGTTCTAATATTCAAATGCTTCACGTGGACACGCAAATATGTTTGGATGTGATGGGGTCAAGGGGTTTCTAAGTGTTATGTTACGGAAAATTTCATCTATGAAAATAAACAAAAGCTCTACGGCTCTTTAAGTTAGTATTCTTAGAAAGTAATGCCTTTTCTCTTTAGCTCCAGTGACAGTCTCATCCCTCCTATTTGATTGCAGTAAAACCCCTCTCTCTCCCTGTTAAGGACCGAAGGGTAGTTCACAGTCTCAGGAAGCTGCTTTGTAATGCCCCACTTATTAAAAAGCAATGCTGGGGTCCCTGAGGTGGCTCGGTATGGTCTATACACACAGGCACAGAAAGGGAGATGTTTGGTTTATGTGGTTCATATTAGCATGGGCGGTGATCTAAACTCCATAACGAAGCCTTCGAGTCTCTCTCAAACAGAGGGCCCCTTCTCAGTGCTCACATCACAGTGGGGCCCTATCAGACATCACATCTCCTCTGATGACATATGTGATATAGATCTATGGATTCTCTTTGCAAATAAAGACTTAATGCTTAAAGCTGCAGTCTGTAGCTTTTTGGGTAAAGCCCACTCTTTACTTGAATTTCTCAATTTCCTGAATAAGCTATAAAGCCACTGCTTTTGGATGGGAACTAGTGTGATGATCATTAGGTGTAGCTACTCCATAAAAACATATAATTAGCAGGGATGGGTAGTAGTTAGGGATGCATGATATATCGGCCGCACCATATCGGTATCGGCCGATAAATGCAGTTCACCTGAGACATCTCAGATATGCACTGTTCACCATGAAGTTTTTGAATTGCTTGAAATGTGATTGGAATCAGCTCAAAAAAAGGAAAAAGTGCAACATGTGCAGTGCAAGTCTGTCATATAATCTACATAAAATTATGAGAACATCATTATAATTGCGTGCTTGGGACATGGATTTTAATGGTGAGATTTTTGTTTTTGTAATCAGGCTCTAAAAAAGTATAAAAACTTGGATTTAGATTAATCGGCTTATATGGGCTAATGGTTATCGGCTTTCAAGTATTATTGGTTATTCGATCTGCCAATTTTTTCATATCTGTGCCTCCCTAGTATTACATATTGTTTTATCATTAAATAACTAACACACTTTTTATTAGATTTAGATTTATCGGTTTATATATATGATGGTTATCGGCTTTCGAGTATTATTGGCTATTCGATCAGCCAAATTTTTCATATCTGTGCGTCCCTAGTATTATTGATTTATCATTAAAAAACTAACACACATTTTGTTATATAATGCAAGATATTTTTAAGTATGTCTTCTACACATATTAAGTGATCTTAAGTACTCTATATAATTTTCACAATGTTGTATTTTTCAAAGGGAAAAGCTAAGTGTCTTGTCTTAAAAAGGTCTGGTACAATTTTATATATTTTAATTGAACTTGACACAGTCATGAAGATCTTCAGGGATTATTCTCAATTGATATAACACAAAAAAAGAGAGCATCATGGCATAATCAGTAGCAAAGTCAAATCCAGACACCTCACCTGTCCTGACATCCAGATCTCTCTCACGCTCACACTCGCAGCCTCTCACTGTATCGTCTACTGGGGGCCAGCTGCCCTCTGATGACATCACACACCCTTCCAGCTGCAGAACTGATGGTGATAGGAACAGATGTTGGCTTTTGGGGGGGCCTGTGTCCTCTGACAACCACAACTTTCTCTACCCACCTCCAGTTACAGGGCCAAGAGTACTGTTGACATCTGCTCTCAGCATTTCACTCATAATAAAGCCTTTGGCCAGGGCTAAATTTGTGGGAAACCACCCTCCAGCTTGCCACGTCCAATGCGTTTCATTTTTGATGGCACTATGAAGTTAAGTTTGTTCTCATGATGCATCCAAAAATGCATTTAAAATAGTCAGGGCATTCAAACTGCCAGGAGTCACATGTCCCAAACTGATATAGGTAAACTGAGCATATGAATCGTATTATCCATATTACGGGGGATTAACACAGGAGGATTTTTTTTGGGTTCCAAGGTTTGATAATGACCTGCTTTGGGCAAACTCAAATTACATTAAACAAATGATATCAGCAGATGACCTTTTGTATCCTCTTTTAACCCTGCTATTGAAACAAAATCACTGTTGTTGAGCGCCGTCACTGGGAAAACTAGGAATGTTGTCCTGGGTCCTGTGACGAGGGACTACACGAAAGTTATTTTTAAAAAATAAAATAAAACATGGTCAAGAGTACAACTATAAAAGATCTTAGCAAGAGTCCTGATTGGCACCATTATATTCTAATGAAATATAATCAGCTGTTTCTCTTGTGTATAAAATACGAATTCTTATATTGTTCATAAAAATAAAAAATAAACTGGGAAAACTGAAACCTCCGAAAACGGAGCTTCAGCCCGGCTGCTTGGGTACCCTTACCGACACATGGAAGGGCCGCAGCTGTTCAGCCGATCTCTCTTTATGCATGTGGGAGAAAAAAACATTAAGCAGGAATGGGCATTCTCCCCACTTTTCTCATTACACAACTTTCCCCGTTCTGGCACAACATCACAACCTTCCCTCACACACATCTGTGGGCACAATGAGCTGTCTCTGGCCTAAAGGATGGGGGAGGACGGAATCTCAGCTGTTGTAGTTGTCAGAACCCTGGGAAAGTGTTCTCTCCTCTCTTGCTCCCTCTTTCTATGCCCTCTCTCCCTATTGCTCTTTTCTCATCCCTTCCCCCATGCCTCATATTTGATGCCCTGAAACCCGAGGACTTGCCCTTGATCATAATTTTAAGTAAGACCCAGTAAGGGGAAAGAGCGAGGTACCAACAGGCTTAGAGGAACATTTATACTGAGGCACGAGATCCCTCTAAATTTGATTGATTGCTGGTTCTGCTTTGAGTTGTGATGTTGATCCCACCTCAAATTGAACAGGTGGATCTGTTTGATGTTTGCTACAGCTGGACACATTTTGTCAGTGCTGTTGTCTTATATAGCCTGCCCTACACATAGGAATGTACTGGTCAGCAAAACCAATTG
This sequence comes from Pimephales promelas, assembly GCF_988280905.1. Classification (NCBI taxonomy): domain Eukaryota; kingdom Metazoa; phylum Chordata; class Actinopteri; order Cypriniformes; family Leuciscidae; genus Pimephales; species Pimephales promelas. The sequence continues at coordinate 17,901,653 of NC_142788.1, read as the reverse complement.
AGGTGGGAGTAAATAATCACTGAAATGGCAACTTTTTAAGTTGACTTACATTGTAAAGTTGTCCTTAAGCGTAAATTGCGATCGTCTTATCTCTGTACAGCCGAGCGAAACGGCTTCTTGAACAAGAAAAAAAAATGATTTGATTTTGTCCATCGTGAATGGATTGGATTGTAGTTGGTTGCTAACAGCTGCGATCTCATATGAGTGGCAGGTTGCGAGGAGGGGAAGTTAATGTTTTTTGTTTTGTTTGTTAGGCATATTTATAATAAACACCACAATTTTCCATAAAAGCATGTCAAATTTGATTTCATGCTGAGTTTAAGTATTCAGTATTCCTATTTAAAGCTTTACTCCTCAAATAAATATAGTTTTAAACAAAGTCACAGCTGCCTTCTGCAACTGTCCACCCAAATGCTCAAAATAATTAAATGGTTTGAGTAGTGTAAACGTAATTTAAACAAATTATTTCAATCAAATTGACATTTATGAGTATATATAGCTCTTTCCTTTTCTTTTGAATTCATAAAACTAACACATTTTAAGTCATCTGAATTGTTTCATTGTTTTGAATTTTATGAACTTGTTACTTACCTACTGCTACCTAGTGGAGTGATATAAGCCTGGTTTTGCAGGGCTTTAAGCCAGGAGTAGGCCTTAGTTCAATTAGGGCATTTAAAGGGTTAGTTCACCCAAAAATGAAAATTCTGTCAGTATTTACTCACCCTCATGTTGTTCCAACCCCGTAAGACCTTCGTTCATCTTCGGAAAACGAATTAAGATATTTAAGATATTAAAATCGCTCCTGCATACAGTCCATAGGCTTCTTGAGGGACTGGCTCTTGCCGTCCCCGAAAAGTCATTAAAGACATCGTTAAAATACTCCAAGTGACTACAGGGGCTCAATCTTAAGTTTATCAAACGACGAGAACACTTTTGTGCGCAAAAAAACAACAAAAATAACGACTTTATTTCAACTATTCGTTTATTTCTCCCTCTGCGCGAGTCAGCTAACTAGTTTAATAGCGTAAGCTTCTGTTATTGTACGTCACACGCATCACACACACATGACCAGCGTCGACCAATAGTGAGCCTACGTGTGACGTAGCTCTACGCATTCACACTACGTTAACGGACTATAGGCTTATGGAGAAGGAAGTGAATAGTTGAAATAAAGTCGTTATTTTTGTTGTTTTTTTGCGCACAAAAGTGTTCTCGTCGTTTGATAAACTTAAGATTGAGCCCCTGTAGTCACTTGGACTACTTTAACGATGTCTTCAATTACTTTTCGAGGACAGCAAGAGCCAGTCCCTCAAGAAGCCTATGGACTGTATGCAGGAGCGATTTTAATATCCTAAATATCTTAATTTGTGTTCCGAAGATGAACGAAGGTCTTACGGGGTTGGAACAACATGAGGGTGAGTAAATACTGACAGAATTTTCATTTTTGGGTGAACTAACCCTTTAAGTTTCTAAGTGTCTTAGAAAAAAACTACTAGTGTGCATCTTGAGACCGACAACGGCACTGACATATTGTAAGTTATGTCAGAGCAAGTTCCTTTCAGTTAAAACAGCTCAAACATGCATTTTAGTCTCAGACGAGGCTTAAGCCTTGTCTGTGAAACCAGTAGGCCTATATTTCTAGTTGTAGCTTAAGTATACTGTAACTAAAATACATTTGAATTTGAATGTGAAAGAAATGTGAATGAGATTAATGTGAAAAAAGTGGTTAAAATATTGTTGTCCTGATTATAGACAAAAGTGGTGTAATGCAACTATGTGACTAAATCATTTTGATGGTTCACAGGGTCGAGGAACTAAGCAGTTCAGCTGTGCCTCTCCTTCAAAATGTATAGACATTTTACGATATTCTTCATCAAAGAGCTGTCAAGGTTTGAGCTCCTTCTTTAACCTGTTAACTGTCACCCCCCCTTTTTTGAATAGACATGAAAATGCACATTTCGAACTTAAATGGTTGTAATTCAAGAATGCTTTGGAATATAGACATATGATTGGTCTTGTTTTAAAGAAGACATTTGGCAGATTTTTGTAGAAGTGAAATAAATTAAGAAAGTGAAACAGAAAAAAAGTTATAGAAGTTTGAGTTTATGGAAATGTACAATGTAAAAATATTAATTATTCATATTTTACATAAAATATATATTTTCAAAACCTGGGCTACTCTAAAATGTCAGAAAGATCAAAGCCAAAAATCAGAACAAGTTGTGTTTCAAATTTTAGGTTGATATCTCAAAAAATGAGCTTTCAGTAAGATTTTGTTTGAGCGCAGTACCAAACTTTTTCACTAGGGCACAATCAGACTCCATTACTGCCCATATAAGGGCGCCTGCATTTCCATTCGTGTTTTGAGTGATATGAACCATTATTTTCACAATTTTCATACAATTTCTGAAGTAGAGATCCTATTCAGAAGTAGCATGGGAAGTTTGGCAGATTTTGATATGAATTGAACCTCTAAGAAACACATACAAAGAACACGCATGTAAGTCATAGCTAGCTGCCACATCACAAATGGTGAATTTATTATTTTTTTCTTGATATTTCAAACTTTTCAGACCTTTTTTTTCCAAAATAATTGAATGGATTCTATCTTTTGAACTTTTGGCATGAAAACAAACTGAGGTATCTACCATTTTTTCATGATTTTTCATGTTTACTGCTATTTTAAAATAAAGGTCTGAACACGCCTTATGAGTATGAAAATATTCTTGTTTTATATTGATAAATTATGGCTCCTCTGTAATATATTTTGAAAATCAGTCACCAAATATGGAAACTAGAGATTGTAAGCTTTCAAATGATATATAGTTTGTCAATATTATTTAAGGTATTTACTAAGATATTATTGTTTTAAAAATATAGTGGCAAACGTCCCACCTGTGGGACGGTGACAGTTAAGTGGTTAAAAATAAGTACCTAAATCTCAGTCATCCCACTGTGTTCTGAAACATTTGACGGCATCACGTCTATACAATCAGGTTGATCTGAATGGCTCTAATCCTTCAAATTAAAATGTTCTCCCCCTTCTGTGCTATTCTTAAATCAGTACCAAATGCCTGTGTGCGCAATTGTAATGAGGGAGGAGAATTCTATAACTGATATAAGGCCTTGTAATCCCACTCTCGTCTAGATGTTAAATTCATTTGTAATTGCCCTTTTCCCAAACACAGGTCTGCAGACGTTCACTATTCCCCTGACTGCATGCGGGACAATGCGAGGGGGATTTCTTATTTTCATCCCAATGAGACTCCAGAGAGCATACGAGATTTAATACAGGTGTTGAGCATGAGACAGACGGCAACTGATTTGCCGTCTCAGGGATTAACATATTCTCAAGAAGTGAAGGATAGTTCCACAAGACATTCTGAATATGTTCTCTAAAGAGTCATTACTGCTAAAGGCCCCGATATATTCATGATGACAATGTTCTTTTCATTCTTTGCACAGGGGTAAAAAGAAGTAGCATATAGAGTATATGACAGTCATTTTTAAATACAGTGGTATTGGCTTTTCAAACCTTACAAATAACAATTTAAATACTGCATGCTCAATAGTGGGCTAAAAAAAGATGTAGGGTAGGCCAGGGCTTTAAGTCACAATCGACTACATCAAAATGGACAATTCTTGTTTTTTATGGAATATATTTATTATAAATGATATTGTGCATTCTGCTTATTATTATTATTATTATCCATGTGTCCTTGAAATCTTTAATCAAAGTAGCATAACTTAGATTAAACAGCAACATCTCGTCTGATGATGTGTTTACTGGCGTGAGGGCAGGACAACCTGTCACTCACATGACATCACAGCGATAGCAAACCACAACGAACCATCAAGGTCACAATCAATTTTAAATTATTTAAATTTATAAATGATTTAATACTTTCACCTGTCTCAAAAATAGAGCACCTGAACTCTCTGAAATACTTGACTGGCCAATCATGGCATTCAGCTATTTGCTAAAATATCTCTGTGGTCCATGGCAATGCTGTATAGCAAGATTAGCAATATCGCCCATCACTGCATCCACAAATAATGAAAACTAAGCCTTTAAATGCTTAACAAGAAAGTCTTCCATAGTATTTATGTGTGTGAGACTTCACGTTCTTAAGATTACTTGTAAGCCTCTATTCTTTATCTAATATTTACACAATCAAAGCTTGTGAGAACATCAAAACAATGTGGTTTAGCAAGAAATGTGGAATGAAGATCTATGCAGAATAAAACCATACTTAAGACTCTTCATCTCTCAAGACCGCAGGCTTTACACGACGTATGGGACCCCTCGTCACAATTATTCTTCCTTCCATTCAAACTTGTCCTCTACAAAAGAAAAACGCGCTTGTGCGCCTTGGAAGAACTATTGCTGCACGTATTGTAAACTGCATTAAGACGTAGCAATTGGCCTCAGTGTCCAAAAGCCTGTTGGTGCCGCATACAATGCTGTCCCTCCAGCCTGAATGCAAAGAAAGACAAGCCTCCGTTTAACAGAGAAAGATTCCTTGCACTGGCAGAGGCTGACTGGCACAACACAAGCACCTTTTATTACCGTCATAATTAATGACCCACAGTGCCGCAGATCTGAAAAGAAACCCGTTTCCTTAAAGGGAATTAGAAAAGGCAAAACGACGGCCAAAAAGAGCTCAATTAATAAGAAAGTGGGCACAGCTCTGGGATGACACAAACAAGCTGAACATCAGTCAAACGCACAGACATGTTGGATAAACAAACGCTTGATTCATTTCTCCAGCCCGATGGGACTACTGATTAAATTAGAAAGCTGAAGAAGCGACAGTCAACAATGCTAGTGCGCTGTAGGGGGAAAACAAAATGAAACACAGAAACATTCGATGACGCTTGACACAATTCTTGAGCCCCAGCTGTGTCGACGCTGAGCATGTCACACAAAATATATATGTAAACGGGAAATGTCCACCTCAATATGTGTCACACGCTGCAAAGGGTACAATGTGTGAATCAGAACATGATACTCAAAAAATAATTGGACAAATCGTTGTTGAATATTTCAACTTTTTAATGTGCATATGTCCAGCATATGCTTTGCATACACCATTGATTAGTTCAAACCTGAACTAATCAATGGTGATGTGTTTTCTTTAAGGAAATTAATTACATTACCATTAAATTTATTGGATGATAAATGACCTGGCATTGATGGTTACCACAAAGAATCCTCAACATCCATGGAACCTTTCCATTCCACAAAAGGTAGTGGAAATGTATGTATGTGGATGTTTTTTGGATCTATATATTTTACATGGTCTCTTAATGAGCTCACCAGACAACTAGGTTATTATGGCAAAAAATATATATAAATATAAATAAAGTTTCTTTAAAATAAAAATGGTCATTTTAAGAACTGTTGATTGAAAAGTTCTTTGGGGAACCAAAATTTTCTTGGCATTGCTGTGAAAACCCCTGGATTAAAATAAGACTTAAAATTATTTAAAATTTAAGTAATTCAACATAATCTGTAACAAATACTTCTATATTTAATTTAAGGGTTTTGTGAGTGGATGGTGATATTAGTGTGTGCTGCATTTCCTCCTATAGGAAGCAGAATTTTGAAGAACTCATACTGGGTTTTTCGAGCGAAAAGCAATTTTGCCTGCTCTCCTGCTTGTGTCAAGTTTGCAAAGTCCAATTTTCACATAATATGAAGGTCGTGACTGAATCTGCACTGGTCTTGGTAAGACATAACGGCAACAGAATGGTAAATTGTTTTTGGGGGAGGGTTGGTTAAGGTGAGGGAAATTACCATTGAGCAACGGTAACACAGTCAGGGACGCTGACGAAAAGAATAGATTTTCCATCTCAGTGTGTCACATTAGATTTTCGGAGGTGCTCAGTGGCAGGTACATGATTAGTAACACTTTAACAATGTAATGAACTTTTTAGTTTATCCATCTTCCACCTGCATGATGACGTGAATGGAGGAGAGAAGAAGAGGAATATTTTTTCGATGGTTCAGAATCAGAATTGTATGTTTTTCTTCTAAACATTTTTTACTCCTTACATCCAGGAGGATTTTTACAAATAAATTTACGTGTTTTTTTCTCTCTCTCTTTTTTCCACATGCACTTGTCAAAGTATAAAACTAAAATTGAATTTCCACAGGAGACCATCAAAAACACGGCTTGGTTGAAATTGAAGGTCACAAAGCCCTGTTTTTAATACCTTGTTTCTGATATGCCGCAGCGCTGTGTTCTCCTTCGCTCTCTTTAGCCTTCTGGTCCTTGAGTTGAGGTGGTCAGGGGCTAAGCCTCCAGCGGGAGGACGTCTGCATTCCTCCAGCTTCCAGCAGCCCAGTTCTTCACTCGCCCTCTTTGTGGCTCACAGTGTGGTGGGGTTAGGAGACTGCCGCCTGAGCTGGCCAGAGCCCAGAGCTGCCGCCTCAAACAACTTCAATGTTAATTTCCCTTTCATCTTGTGTGTGAAATTGCTGCTGGTGTGGCGCTGACCCCCAGCATTATGAGGTCAAGTGTTGAAATCTGATGTGCGCCTCTCAGGCAGACAGTGCGCAGAGATAGATAGAGGAGTGGGAGGGGAGGGATAGGAAGGGAAAAGACTCTACAAGTTCTCTCCAGCATTGTTAAAGGCTTCATTGGGCATGAAGCAAGCCTTCACATGTGAAGAAGAGAGAGAGAGTAAATCCACAAAACCCTCCATCATTCCAAGACAACTGCTGCTGTTCTCCCTCCGCAATATTCAGAAGTGTGTGAGATGAAAACCCATCAAAGAAAAGGTCAACGAGGCCATATGTTGTTTGTAAAGTGGTGTTGTAATATATGTTTCAATTTGCTTGGAGAAGAAATAGGCTACTGTCATACAATACAGCAGCACACTCACTCTGTTTTAGGTTTGTCACTATGTTTATTATATTTTTAGGCCTATTATGATTCGGGACTTATTCATGAAGGAGTGGGTGTGGTATGGCCATCATTGTCAATGTCCCATGCATATTGACTGTCACTAAAAAGCAGTGGTAAAACGTGAGGAAATGCTAGATTTTTTTTTATATAGCTGGCAAAATTAAAGTCTTATGAAATACACTGACACTTTATTATTGTCCTTTCAAAAGTAACTGAATGCCCTGCTACATATATTAGCCTACAGTAATCGTAATTATATTTAAAACATATTAATGTTGGCTACATGTATAATTATGTCATTATAAAATATATAGTGGTTTATATAGACACTGCATTTCAGAAAACAATTATACATTTTCCGCTTAAAAAAATCATTCTGTGCATAGATCTACTGTACAAGCCCTCATAATAATAAAGATGGCTCTGCTGAGGTGGATGACTTCTCATTTTTGACACACACACACACACACACACACACACACACACACACACACACACACACATACCTCTGAATGGATAGAAAAGTCCTCGGGATACCACAGCAACTTGGATTAGTTGTCAACAAGGCGAAGACCACCATAATCCACTTCTCAGCTCTCTCGAGAAACTGTTTAGATGTGTCCGTGGTTGATGGCAAACCAACCGTCCAGAGCCGGAGTCTAGCCCTGGCAACATCGCGCGGGGAAACATATTCAACGCACTTGAACTTTGCACCATGAAAACAAAAACTCTTGCGTCCCATGATGATTGCCTCTCTCATCTGCGATCGATCTCACAGTTTGACATGTCTGTCGTTGGAAAGATCCACGTGGTGTCATGAATAATTAAGAGACCGTGTAAATGTCTATTTTTCCGGCGTCCCCCAGCTCCTCGTTTAAGCAAAAGGTACAATAAAACAACGTATTACATCGACGTTAAACCACATTAACCGTGTTAACCATAACCTTTTAAATACTCGACCTAGTTCCATTGGTTAGCAACGGGAAGAAACTCCTGTAACTTCAGTGCCCAACCCGTATCACGACAAGACGTGAAATAATCATGTTGGTCCACTTTGGAAAACGTGTAGATGTCACGGTTTAGTTTAACTCAAAACCATTAATAGGGCTATACTGCCCTCTTGTGTCAAATTATATTTCTATATTTATTTTTCCAACAAATAAAACCAAACCCTCAATAAAAACCCATTCAATAGACAAATGAGCATAACAGACTCAGTTGCTCAATTGATAAAGCGTTGGGCTTTAATCAAGAAGACCTGAGTTCAAAACCCGTTCTTGCTTACGTTAAATTGTTGTGATTATATCAAACAAAGTGGCCAAGACAACATTTCTTTAACCCGGTATCACGACAAGACGTGAAATAATCAAATGTAAAAAAAAAAAAAAAAAAATGTTTTCTTCCCTTAGCTTGGGCCATGGCGAACTTCCAATAAATACATTTTATCAGACCGGGCCGGCCCTCGTGGCCTCTAAACACTACCGGCCCACCAGGAAAACTCCCGACTCTCCCGATTGCCACTCCGCTACGGCATGCATCTCTCTCATCATTGGAGGCTACTACACTCACCTCTGAATTACACGCCTTGTTCTTTTGTGCCACTTGCAATTCACCATAACTTTCCAAAGGAAATGCTCAAGTTAACATCTTTTCTTCTAAAGATATTCCTAATCATAAGTAAATGCAATCTCTGGGAAAGAACAGGGGGTGCAGAGAGGAGCGAGAGAGAGAAACACATCTGAGTATAGATAACCATTAGATATGATTCCCATGATAAGACTGTAATTTGGCTTTTAGAGATAACTCCAGGGGCTGTCAGGCTGAACGGCAGCAATTTACTGTTTGTTTTATTTTTTTCCCCATCCCCTTTTTTTTACACATTTTTATCTGGCCTGTTAAAGGGCTTTTCATCTTAGATGATTTCCACTCTGTTTTTTCTGCTTTTGCCCCAGAAGGTGAGATCAGAAGAAGGCTGACTGGCGTGCTTTAAAGCGATGGACAAAATACAAATATTTGAGAATGTATTTCATGGTAATTATGTCAGGTTTCATGGCCTGAGCTGTGCACTGAGGCGCTGCCTGGATGCCTTAATTTGTATAGAAATTGTAATCATTTGTTCATTTCAAGGTGAAAATTGCATTTTTTTAATTCAAATTGTATCCTGCGTGATAGGCTATTATCTAGAAAAATTGTCTTTGTGTATCAGAGTCTATACCCAGGCGTCACGCTTGTTAAGAGCTGACTGCTTTCAAAAAGGTTTATGAATGTATCTCCCACAGAATGCAGAAGCTTGTGCTCACTATTTTCATTCTGTAGTATTTCACCTCCATTTTGGACTATGAATAAGTCTGCAAGCTGACTGTAGATTCCATGCCTTATCTCTTGGATGTATACCTGCATGTTCACCTTGAAATCCCGCCTTTTTTCCTCACTGAGGTGAGATGGCACAGAGGACAGAAAGAAACTGATGCCATACGACAGTAAAGGGAGATATGAGACATATAGGGGGGAAATTGTTGACTGCTCCAACTTCGAGACTTTTTTCAATAGGGTGTATTGAGAGCCTTTTAGACCGAGCGGGGTTAAAGCGACTCCCAGCTCTCTCACAGCTTAATTTTGTGTGATGCTGGAGTGTGGAGATTAGAGTCTGGGGGCAAGGAGGGGCACACGGAGCCTTGGGTGAGGGATGCCAGGGTTACTATGGGGGACTATAATCTTGTATTAGGTGCCTGGAAACGGCAAATGAAAGACTGGGTTTAAAAAGGGAAAGTTCATGTGAATTGCAAGGAGTAATAAAATTGTCTTACCCTATTGACATCTGTACTAAAAAAAATCCATTTCAGAAGACTATAATACTTCGGAGAAGCAGAATATGTCGAACAATGGAGTCTGTCAAAGGGATACATTCTTCTCTCTGTAACAATCTTCTACTAAGCGCTCTACTTACCCATCCAGGTTATTAGGCAATCATGCGATCTGTCGGTGTAAGCTGATTGTAGGAATGTGGAATCCCTTCGGTGAAGATCAGACACCCAGGCTCAGGTACATAATGTATCCTGGAATAATTATGGGATTTAAGGAGATGTTAGGCTTTGTAAGTGCTTTCTTTGTTACGTTTTCAAGAGGTTGACACTGCAGAGTTTCTAAAACATAATAATAACAGCCAAAGGAGGGGGCAGGGAGGTCTTGTGGTGAAATTCTTCAGACATGTTTTAATCAGTCTGTACCTCATGGCATTCACTTACCTCAAAATAACAACGTGCCAGTGACCCAAAATACTCATTATCATGTAAGAACCAAGTCCCAGAAATTCTTTAAAAACTCCCTCAGTTGGAAAGTCAGTTCTTTCATTCAATTGATTATATTGGCCATTTATTTAGTCATTATGTAACAAATTAATTTTGTTTAATTTTTATAAATCATATTTATCAGTTTTTGTTCATATAATAATATTGTGGGGTGGGGGAGGGGTAATATTAAATATACTGTTGTCCAAATTTATCAATAAAAAATCTTCTGTATTTTAGGGTCTTTTGTATTTGATTTTTTATGTCTTATCACATACAGTAGCTACACAAATTTTCAAGTATTTTTATGTAAAAATAAAATATAGTTAAAGCTGCAGTCCGTAGTTTTTCCTCTTTATCGCCATCTCTGTTCGAATTCTGCCATTGAGTCATTCGCATAGAGAATAGAATTGAGAAGAATTGCGCTGATTAAATCTAACGATCGCTTATCGTATCAAGTCAAACTGTGCAAATCATACTTTGTTCTAAAATTGTTAATTTTAACAACATCAGCATTGTAAGACTACATTTAATATGTATTAGGGCTACCTGAACTTCAGTACTCCGTGAATTAAGAATCTGTCAACAACAAATCTGTCTCTGCGTTCATTTTGAACCCCTTCAAAACACGGAGTTCACGCCACCTTTCAAAAGCCCTTCTGATATTTGCTTGGGCCCGGTTGCAGTCATTTTTTTTTCTGTAGCCACTCGGAAGTCTTTTTTATTTTACAACGGGTGAATATCCAGTTGTTACTGGTGATTGTCATTTGAACCTTTCTGGATCCGCCATCAAATTTCGAAGTTTAATTTTATCATTTGCTTTGAGAAAAGGCTATAAATCTCCACATCCAGCATCCTCACACACAATATAGCCTACCAGCTGCATGAGACTCCTCCTTCATGTGTGCAGATGTAATGTAATGACGCAAAGACATGCTCGAATCTCCCGCGGAAATCCACCAGTACCACTGGAATTAAAAACATTATTACAAGGCAAGCAAATAGTTTTGAACATTGGCTGGTTATGTACTTGCTCAAATTTATTTTGGATAATTTATAACCCAAAAAAAGTTATGGACTGCAGCTTTAAAAAAAAAATGCATTAATATAATAATCATGACCATTCCAAAAAGCGAGTTTATCAGATCATCCGAGCAGCTGCTCCCATAATAGTAATATTGGAAATAGCTGAAATGACATTTATGACATCACATCATTTTAAGGACAGCTGAATCATAAAGAGGATTCTTCAGTGCAAAATCACATTCCAGAGACATTCCCTCGCTGTGTGAATCCTTTAAGTGAACCCAGATGGCCACACTCAAAGTTGTTTACAATGAATATTCATTTAAAGATCTTATATAAACACAAGAGTTTAAAATCCATCATCAGAGAGGAGCTCGTTCAGATTGGAGGTGCAACGCGTACGCGTTCTCCCCCCATCTTGAGGCAGTAATGCCGTTACACATTGGCTGGTATTGAGTGCCCAAGCCTGTGCCCCCAGAAGAAGTGCAGTAAATTCCCTCAGGCCCTGCAGCTCTTCTGTGAATGCACTGCTCTGAGAGTCTCTGTTGTGACACTGTCTGCAACACTTCACTCTATTCACTTCCAGCGCAACTCAATTACTGGAAACTGATATTTTTAGTATCTTAAATCACCACAACTGTCATGATGCTCTTGACTTCAAAGTGGCTTTAAAAATACAGCATTGTTAAGATGGGGATTAAATCATGATTATAGCTGACAGCGACATCAAAGCAATGAAAATAGTGTATGTGATAAATGCCAATAGATTTTCATGTTTTAAGTATTACAGAAAATGAACATTTACAGATTAAAAAGCTCTTCGTAAATTTAGTAGATGGTAAAGCAAGCGTACATGCTACTTCTAACCATATATATAATCACTGAGTGAACTAAAATGCACACTTTTTAAAAAAATATTATTAAACAGTAACATATTAGGTAACACTTTATAATAACTGCACACTATTAATCATGAGTTAAGCATGAGTAAACAGTTAATTCATCATTTATAAAACATTAATAGACATTAATATGCAGTTTATAAATACAGCTATACATGTTTTTTTCTTGATTTATAAGCATATCTATGATGCGTTTAATGATTGCATTTTCATACTTTGTTAATGATCAATTAATAATTTCTAAATTAAGTATAGCATTATTTACAAACCAGTTGTTTAAGAGTTGTCAGTCATTCATAAGATCACTTAGAAAGTGTAAGTAAATGTAGTAAATACAGGTAGTTATAAAGCATTTAGTAGTGGTTAGTTAACTATTTTTGTGAGCTAATCTAAAGTGAGGACTATTCATGCTTTGTAAATCATTTATAAAGGTGATTTAAAGACTCGTCAATCTTCTAAACAGTAAAATGTAACAAACACAACGCAGTGATACAGAACATAGAAATATTTAACAGCCTTTAAAAATGCTTTACAAGGCATAACTAGTCCTCACTTTAGATGAGCTCACGAACATAGTTAACTGACCACTACTAAATGCTTTATAACTACCCAAATTAACCCTTAATTACAGCATTAATACATGTTAATAAAGCATTTATTAACACATTAAGTAACCATCACTATATGTCTGAATAATAAGATGTATGAATGTACATTTAAATAGTTTATTAATCATTTACTTACTCGCTCTAAGTAATCGTATGAACCACTGAAAACTCTTAAATAACTGGCTCATAAAAAATGCAATTCTTCATTTAGAAATGATAAATTGATCATTAATAAAGGATGAAAATACAATTATTAAACAAATTATAGATATGCTTTTAAATCAAGAAGAAAGCATTTATAGCTGTATTTATGAACTGCTTATTAATGTCTATTAATGCTTTATGAATGATGAATTACTCATGCTTAACTAATGATTATTAGCGTGTAGTTATTACAAAGTGTTACCATATATTAATATAGCATATTTGACTTTTGTAGAGGGTGATGAGAAAGAAAGAAGCAGTCTGTGTTTCTTTGTCCACTTTTTTGAGCTTTAATCCATAACAGATATGCCAGTGCTACAGTAAAGACACCAACAGGCTGAAGGTAGTAAATGCCAATACAAGTTCCCACTACGCTAGTATTTCATACAGCTGAATAAATTATGCCATGATAATATACACACATGCTGAACGGAAAGGAAAATGCATAAAAAAGTAAACAACGAAAGAATAAAGAGCAACTGAGTTTCAAACGATATTTTGGAAATGTGTATCGCCTAGTCAGATAGTGCTTTAAATATCCCAAAGATAGATTAATGATTGCAGAAATGAATGCTATACACTAAAAACATGACTTTTTTTTCACACTTCTTTTTTGTCTTTTTTATTTCCTACAAAATAGTTTAAGTGTTAAAATGGAAATGTCCTGTTGGCACATGGTCATGTGTTCATGTATCAATATTGTCCTGAATGTGTATGGCATTTTAGGGCACGTCTGTAGTGACAGTTCAGTTTCAGCTCATGTTAGCCACAGAAATCATCTCTGAGGTTTAAAACACAGCCGAGGAAAGGTGGAATAAGGAGCCATTGTGGCTAACATTAAATGTAAACACAGATCCATAAATGTGGTCATATATTCCATCTCTCATTATTATAGCTTGGAAATTTCTTAAGACAGTTATTCAGAGACCTTCACACTTCTGAAACGTAACCTGCCATAAGACTTAAAAGTTAATTTCTCTCTATTGATTCCCATTGTACAGTTTCAGTCCATAATTTTACAGTGACCACAGAGACAAATTAAGTTCCTCATGAATAAAAAAAAGTGCTACCAATTTAGTACATCCCCCTTCAAAATATCTGAAACATGAATTTACAAATCGCCTTCAGCCTTTAGATGGCTAATATCAGATTGCTTTTAAGTTCTTTGATAAATTGCAAGCTATATCTTTCCATGAATAGCCAAGAAGCATATGGGAAAGTATATAAAAAGCCATAAAATGCTAAAAATGGTACTTGCCCATCAGGGCTTTTTATAATGGTAATTAAAGTGACCACAAAGAATAATTTAGTCTGTGAAAAACAGTATTTTTGTCATTTGGTCATCATATTCCAAACAATGTATGTTTTTAAGACGAAATGATCATAAATAACACTGATAATTTACCCATATAGAGCAGGTCACAGACTGCTGTTTAACCCCATTTCAAGGCTGCTCCAATAACTAGCCCAGGTTTTGTGGAATGTAAGGTTTAAGATCTAAATGAACCAATCGTATACGTTCGTTTTGCAAACAGCCTGCCAGTGTATATCCATCAGAAATGTAATGTTGCAGAGCAAGGCCTTGTGGTCAAAATAGAAACAGGAACTAAACATGAGGGGAAAAAATGAAACATGTAAACAAAGAGTAATTACAATAGTAAATGCAACAGCAATAGGAACAACCACATTTATAATAACAAATATAATTATAATACCATCATTTTCAGTTCTATAAACAACATGGTCCGAACAGTTTGGAATGGGCAAGCGGTAACCTATGTGTGCTAACACTGGATGCCGACAGGCAGGGCTTTAGTGATTTGGGATCAGACAATTGATGCTCATTTTTCCCTCAGCTTCTTTCTGAAGCCCTGAAAGGGTCTCTTTGTTGTGAAAGAGAGAAAGGATCGGGACGAATAAGGAGATGCGGCACAATAGTGTCTCTTTTTTTTTTTTTTAATGAGGAATGGCTTTTGTATTCACACTGCTATAAGTAGAAAGTCTAGGGCTGCCTGTGTTGTTTTAATTTCTCTTGGTCTCGTTCACTCCTAGTCAGATGGGCGGTGCAGAAAGAATGGAGGGATGCTGGTGAAACACGTGGGTGGATGTTCAGTTCGAGATCCATCAATACGCCTGTCCCGTCTCCACCTGTAGCAGTCCGAGCACAGCCGAGTGCTCTCCGAGCTTCATCCTTCTCTGCGTGGACAAGCTCACATTCTTAGCCAGGTAATCCACCGCAGCTGCACAAAGAGGCCAAAACAACTCGTTCATTTCTTAGAGATATGACATTTTTAACTTTTAAAAACTTAATGAATAAAAAATATTTAAAAAAAAAAAAACATGATTTAAGGTTAAGAAAATATTATATTACTTTTAAATTTAGAGTTGTACCACTGGACATTTTTAGAGCCTTTGAATCTAAATTAAAATGAAACAATGAATACAAATGTTACATCGACTCAGACATCGTCAGTGTATCATATTAGCGAACTAATATTTTCATTTTTAGATCTTTTAAAACTTTTTTTGAAAATGATGATTACATTTAGGAAAATATTAAATCCAAATTGAAATCTTGGACATCTTTAACAAACTAGGATGGGTTTAGTTTTGGGTTGAGTTGAGTTTCGCATCACTCTCATGAACACGCTGCTGATTCCAGAGACACGGAGCACCTGTTCCCCACTGTCACTCATTCCTGTCATAGTGAGTATTCCTCAGCACATTCCTCATTATGTCTGTCATCCCTGTTCTCAGAATTCCACACTTTCCATCATATAACATCCCGTTGCGACATGCCAGTCTATTCCATCTATCCATCTTTCTTTTAAAAATGCCACCCATAAACAACGCGTAAATAAATAAATGCAAAACCAGCCTTTTCAAAGTTCTGTTTAGTTGATGTAGCTAAAACTTTTTCAGCTGTACTGAGTAGATTTAGATAATGAGTCCACTCGATTTTCTACGCCTGTGAAAATGGTTTCTGTTGATCGAGATTAGTATCTGTATACGGCTGCTCAAAATGCAACAGAGAGAGGGGAGAGACAGCAGAAAGAGTGAAGAGATTCCCACCAGATAGGTGTAGCAGACAAAATGGTGTGACTAACATATCACCTGAGGGCATGACTCTCATTGGATTGATCTGGAGTCTGGCTTTACTGGGAGATCTTTATCAGGAGCACGTGTCGACTCTATCCCGCGGGCTAATCCAGGGTCAGAGGGCACCCCGAGTCCCGCTCGCAACCCAGGACCTCGGCATTGATCTGCCTCCCATCTCACACTGCTTCAATTTAAATACACAAGCTAAAGACATCAGGGACGTTTGATTGGTGGAAAAAGACAAGTGAATCGGGTTTGGGGTTGCGAGGACATACCAAGGACAGGATGGAAGTGGTGCGGCGCACAAACCGTGGAAGCTCCAATTAACCCCTCTAGCCACTTCCCTTTTAAAACAGAAAAGCAACCCTCGCTGAGTCCAACTGGAATTGGCTAACTTATTAAGTTAGCACAGCGCAAGCTGTAACCTTCAGGTAATTATTTGCATAGACCTTTCCCACCTACATCCTCAAAGCCGAAATGGAAAAAATTAAAAGTAGAAACCGTCGAGCGGAGGAGGTTAAACCTGAGGGCTTTGCATTTTGAAACTGACAGGATTGACTTTCCACAACTTGCGTGTTTTTTTTTTTTTGGTTGTTTTTTTTTGGAGTTGGCATCACGAACACAGCCACTTTCCGACAAGTGGTAAACACAGTGATCATTTGATCAAAAATGTCAACAACAATGACAAAATGCATCACGACGGAGACGTCTATGACTAATGGATATAAAAAAGCTTCTGAGGGTGAGCATTAGCTCACTGGCATTAGCTTCTGGGATGTCAAGTCTCTCTGATGTTTTTTGGTCGGAGGCCCTTTGATTACCCCAGTCGAGGAGGTGTTATTTGAACCTCTCCTTCCTTTATTCATCATTAGCAGAAGTGTTGAGGCGGGGCAGAGCGAGGGGTGCGTGCGGACGGTGCCAGACATCTGTCAGCGTGACAGTAAGCGCCCCACGTTAGCGTCTATAAGCAAGAGCAAAAAAGGAAGCTGTCAGGGAACGGCGGCGCGTACGGTAGCTGCCGCATACCTGTGGGTGGGCTAGCTGTCTGTACTGGAGACACTGGTGCTGACAGCTAGCAGAGAGAGTAATCACAGCTCGTTTAACCTCTCTCCCTCAGGAAGCCTTCCTTTCCTGTCAGCACCGTTTACTGCTTAAATCCCGCTCAGACTGAATCTTTACCTTCCCTAAGAGAAGCCCAGAATCTGCTCTCTGACACTGACGGTCACAGCAAACACGCGCCTCTACAAAGTGCGCCCCTAAGCTGTCTCACGAATTTCAATAAAATATTAGACAGGTTGGGCTAAATCAGTGATTTCGCACATCATGGAGCATTTAAAGGAACAGTTAAACCAAATTTCTGTACTTGACTTGACTTGAATATAAACTGATTGTATATGATTTAATGGATCTTACATGGTACAGTTTTCCATGTAATAGAAAGTGAAACCATAAAAGTGGTTCATGACACATTATACTGCAAGTCTTCTTATGTTATATGTTAGCTTTGTCTATAGGAACAGATCTACATTTTAAGTCAGTGAATTGAACTCGAGAACCAGATCTGCTTAATTAATGAACGAATCGTTCATGTCAGTTTCGTAACTGATTAACAGATTCATTGAAAAATCTGTTACTTTTCTCATGAACTCTCATGATCTAAGGTGCATAATTTCATTTGATAAATTTCAGTCTATTTTTCAAACAAAGCTATTGTTTGGCTTTAAAATACTTATACTTATGCACAAGTTGTATGGACCACTTTTATTTAGAATTTTGTGGGGGAGATTTTGGAGCTTTACCGCTAAGATATTTAGTGGTTAGGATATTAAGCTAAAAATAAAAATCTTAAAAATGGTCCCGGGT